>NC_086330.1:171812098-173082723 GCF_032445375.1 Bacillus rossius redtenbacheri
GTGCGAAAATAACCACGTTAGGGCCTGATTATCAGTCCATAATTCAAATTTTTCAAATTCATTCGAACCTCTCTAGAGCAAAAATACATCCCAATGCCTCCTTCTCATATACACTATATTGTTGCTCGGTGGGAGTGAGGGTCCAACTCGCGAACATGACAGGTTGTAACCCCTTCTCACCCTCTTTCAATAGCACTGCTCCTAAAGCTAAACTGCTAGCATCACATTGAACCACAAATTTCTTTTTAAAATCAGGCAATGCTAACACGGGCGTGTGTGAAATAGCATATTTCAACTGCTTAAAAGCCTTATCTTGTTCCTCACCACACTGAAAATCGACTCCTTTTCTTTTTAGATGGTTAAGTGGTGCGCATAGAGACGCGTAATTGGTGATAAACCGGCTAAAATAACCTAACATTCCTGGGAACCTCATCACCCCCTTTACATTCTTAGGTATGGGGAAATTAACTATCGGACTTATCTTTTCTGGGTCCATTTCCAATTTACCGTTTCCCACCAAATACCCCAAAAACTTTATCTGATTTTTCACCCAACATACCTTCTAGGGATTTACGGTTAAGCCTGCCTCGCGTAATTTAGATAATACTATACTCACATGTTCAACATGTTCCTGAAAGCTGTTAGAATATATACAAATATCATCCAAAAAACTTATCGTAAACTTGAATTGAAACTCTTGCAACAAGTGACTCAAAATACGGGAAAGGCACTGTGCACCAAAATTAACACCAAATGGCACCCACTTCCACTCAAATTGCCCCCACGGCGTCACAAACCCGGTGCACTCTTGACTCTCTTTATCCAAAACGCATTGATGAAAAGCGGTATTGAGATCCAATACCGTGAAATATTTTGCCTCACCTAAATATTGCAAAATAACCTCAATTTTGGGTAATGGAAAAGGATCTAGCCTAATACGTTGGTTCAACAACCTATAGTCCAAAACCAAACGAAATTCTCCCGCAGTTTTCTTTTTTACTAAGAAGGCAGGGGATGCAAATAAAGATTTAGACTTAACAATTATATCTTCGTCCTCCAAATTACGTATTATTTCTCTAAATGCTTTTATTTTAGGTGGCGCGCATTGATATGGAGCACACTTTATGGGGCTACTGTCCGTCAAATCTATATGGTACGGCATTATCGTACATTTCCCCACTTTCTCCGTTATGACGTCATCAAAATCTGAAATTATTTTTTCAATCCTATTTATTTTTTCGGCATCTAAATAACCTGTAATTCCCTCTATACCTCCACAAATTGTTTTCACCTTTTTATTTTTCTTTAACTTTACTCGTGCCTCATCATTAAACAAAAACTTCAATTCCCGCCTCCTACAATCAATTACCGCTTGAGTGTCTGTCAGAAAATCCATTCCTAAAACTACCTCCTTGATCAGATTCGGCACTATCCAAAAATATCTGCTCCATGAAAATTTATTTATTTTAAAATGTAACTTTATTTTCACTTTAACGGCCATCCTCTTTCCATCAGCTAGATAAACTGTCATTCCCTCCCCCATTTTTATTAAATGGCGGAGTTCCCATTTCTCCTTCACTAAATTACTCACGAACTCTTGGTTTACAAAACTCCTACTCGCGCCCGTGTCTACTAAACCCTTTAACTTTTTATCGTACATTAACAAATTAACACAGAGATTGTTTTCGTCGCGAATAACCGCTAGGCGATGCTTATTCCCAAAACAATATTTATTTTCCCTTTTCTTAAACCTACAAGAATTGCTAACATGCCCACGCTTATTACAATATCGGCAAACAGTATGTTGTTCTCTCCTAATCCGACACGCATATTTCTAATGCCCTATACCTCGGCAGTAATAACAGAATATCTCGCCGCCTCGCCTAGAGCTTAAATTCCCCGCGGCACAATTATATTTCACATGCCCACTTTCGCCACAATTATAACATATTTGCGGGAATTTACTAGCATCGTGTTTTTCTTCAACTCTTTTTTTTCGTCTTTTATTTCTCCCTTATTCTCGTTCGCAGAAGACTGAATTGTGATGTTTGCTTTTATTTTATTTTCGTCCGAAATTTTCTTTTCCCGGCCTCCGCACTTAGCGGCTACGTGACCTACTATCCCACAATTAAAACACGTAACGTTGTGTGCAGTACGGCCTCGCTTTCTGTTACCAATTACCCTTACGCGGCCACTTTCCCCACAATCGCAATCTTCAATAGTGTCAGAAAAATTTTCCTTCCGCCCTCCATTAGCTTCTAATTAAGAAAATTCTTGCCGCACACACCACAAATTATCGACTTCACTAGCCCACCGCAAAATCTCCGTGATACCTTTTGGCTTATCAATAAAGCTACACTCACGTCGCTAAACGGGTAACATGTTCTCAATAACCAGGGAAATTAATTCATTCCCCGACATGGGTATACACATAGCTTTACTAAAGTCAGAAATACATGTGACATACTCGACCATACTTTCTCCTGATTTTTGAAAACGGTAAACTCGTTCCCTTTGTAATTTATCTTTGATTCTATGCGAGCACATATTTTCCCACAAACTTTCTTTTGCTTTCCACCAACTCAAGTTTTCATCTAGGCATTTCCCAAAAATATTTCGAGCTACTCCGTGACATTTTCCTATTACACAACGTAATAAATCCGTATCATTTTCAAACAATTTAAGCTCTCTTATTTTATCTACTTCCAAACAAAATTGTACAATATCATCAGATCGACCACAACGTAAAAACGGAACGTTATTCACATTATCGTAAGCAAATTTGCTTTCTTCATTTAGCAACAAATTCTGTTTCTGATTAGCTGACGTAATTTCCACCGTACGACCACCCGACCTCGAATCTCCTTTAACATGCTCAGCCGGTTTCTGACGTAAGGAATCTACATTATCATCATCGTCAAACGGTATTTCTGCCGCTTCAAGATTGACCATGAGCCCTTGTTTGTTTAACTTGTAAATCCAACTTACAGCCATGATGATGATTAACAAGTGTAAGTGACGCGTCCCCATTTGACTCCCGTGCAGCAGAGTGGCACAGCTATTTTTTGTAACCCCAGCCTCCAGCAATCTCAAAAACCTTGATCGCTACCGGGGTCTACAAAAAACCATCCACACACACCGCCACAGGGAATCAAAGAAAAATAAGAAAAAATCTTATATGTACCCTTCCCCCGTCTTGAGTGTATGGGATTCATAAAAGATTCTATAAGCAACAAATTGAAGTGGGATCGATGGGGCGTCACGTGTAAAGCAAACAGACGTACGGTATAAGAATTTAATGCAATACTGTTACTGCGAGTGATGACGCCGTACAATAATAATAATAATAATATACATTTAGCACTGACATGAACAATTAATAAGTGATACAGGGAATATAATCGCAACAACACCATGCGCATGGATTTACTAAAAAAAAAGGAAAATTATTATGAGATATTATTATAAAAGTTCAAAAAATTCTGTATGGCCATTTTCACCGAACGGTATTTTCCACATTGTTTTTGCACCAAAGTATCGAGCTATATCGAGCACGCTTCAGAAGTAGTTTTAAGTTGTTGATGGTATTAATCACGTTAGCAGCAGGCGTTAAGCGCAGTCACAATCGTTTTACGTAGCAATAAATCAAATTGCAATTTTCTTTTTCCACCTTCCGTGCAGGTGAACCATCACCAGAAAATAAATAAGGGTCTCTAGTCTTACTTTCAGAGTCGCAGCAAGTCCGCCGCTGCCGTGGCACTCGAGCACCCCGGGGCACCAGCGATGTCCATCGCCTCGCGTCTCTCCACCGCGGCCCGGCCGTCGAAACCTCCACGCTCGTTCAGCGTAGGCACTCGTCCCTTGCGGTCCGTCCACCCCGGCGTCACATCGAGCAGTCCCACTTACTCGCGGTCTTCACACGGAGTATTCCACTCGGAAATCTTCGGCTCGGCCCGAACATTACCGAAAGCTTGCAGTATAGTGTACCAACTTAACTCTCGCTAGCTCGACAGTGCAAATTCATAAAAGTTCAAGTAATTAATTTTACGAATTCAATTACCAAAAAGTAAATAAAAGTAATTAAATATAACAAGAAATTGAATAAATATAAAACAATTAAATTTAGTGACCAGCAAGTAATCAGACACGGTCGAGGCAGTTACCAACATGGTAACAACCTTAATACAACGAAACAGGAGCGTGTTCCGTAATTTTTTTTATTGGCTAGTTCATTAAATGGAAAGGAGAATATCCTCGGAAAAACTTAAACGGTAGTTATATAATAATAAGCTACTTTAACTTTACAAACACTAAACAGTCTTACGCATTGCCGCTTTATAAATTATATTTCTAAAATGTGTTTAATATTTAAATATTACGTACACCAGAAAATTTATATTGTCCATTTATTTAGTAAAAATATTTTGGGATTAATTGTATAGCTTTCTTGAATTCATAAAATTTCGGTAATACACTGAAATTTTGCGAGCAAAGCCATGAGTTGTTAGCTTGTTCCCAATATCTTAACTTTCACGTGATTTAATTTGGAGGTAATTATTTTTATCATTAATTTTTTGACCGTCTTTACACCCCTTTAAGTTTATATTGTCGTAGTATTACATAGTCAAGGGGTAGGAGTTGGCCAAAAATCTCACTAGCAAATAAAATATTTCATAAATCGTTTTAGAAGTTTTCGCGTCAAGCTAAATGCTTTAAAACTCTTTTTTTTTTTTAGGTTTCTAAAAAAATTCTGTTACTTTCCCTGTAAACAATGATTTTTGAATGTATGAAATTTTCATACTTTCTATTTCTTAAGATTTTATATAAGTATAAATTGAGTAGGGATATTCTGACTGCGTTATTATTGTGAAATGCCAGAACTATTATTAATTTTTGTTTCATTTCATCGACGTAGTATTGTTTTGTACTTCGAGGGATACGTATTTTTGTTTTCCTTTTAGAATTTGGGACTTGTGTTTCCTGTGTAATGAAAGTAAATTATTTTACTTATTTTGTTTGTTTAGTTAATCTTTTTATTTACTTCTAAGTTTTTGTTTAGTTTAAGTTATTTTGTTGAAAAAGTTGACTACGAGATCATTAGAGACATTAAAAAAGGACACAAACAAGGATGAAGAGGAAAGAATTTGCCATGAACTGCAGTACGAGGACCATCCGAGCATTTACACTGTGAAATTTTTGTAAGTAGAACAAAACTATTAATGTAAAATAATATATATTTGTAAATTTGTACGATTACATTTAAACCACTGTATCACTACAAAATAGTGTTTGCAGTAATACTGGATTCGGATTCTTAGCCGGACATTGTGATGTTCCAGTACCTCAAATAGTTAAAGTTGTTGGTAAACCGGACCCGACCCTGAATAGCTATCCAGTATTAACTGTGCACATTAAGATGAATGATAAAATAAAATAAAATTAAATTGTTGCATTTTAAGATTTTCTTTTACATGGTTTGATATATAATGTTTAAATGAAACAAAATTAAAAATAAATTATGCACCAATTTTCGTAAGATAAACTCAGTATTATCATAAAAAAGTATTTCATGTATGCAAAACCAAAACCATAACCATTTATTGTTCAAATTTACAATATCAGTCTTCTTGAGTCACAAATTATTTATTGAAAACTGGTTTCCAAAGCAATCTTTTCTAAAAGCTTAGAGATTTTTTCTATGCTCTTGTAGTGAGCATGAACCAATGGAAAAATGGAATCAGGATTACCATAGCGCAGTTCAGGCCTGGGTATTTTCAATGTGTGAGTTGAGTGTCCTAGCACTGCGTCCACCTATCTCCATTTTGTTATTTTCATCTAAGGATTTTTTGTGGAATAATTTTAATCGTGTGTATGGTTAAGGATAGTAGAAATCTAAAAGCATAAACTTCAACACGAAGGTTTTAATTAGTTAAATTAATTCCGTACCCATGTCCGAAGGGAGTAACTTAGGGCCCTTATTAAGTGCCAGTCTATTTAGAGCTATGCCTTTTGGCCAGCTATTTATAATTGTTTAAATAAATAAATAAAAATAAGTAACGAATTAATAAAAAAACCTAAGCGTGTCGTTTAGCTCTCTATGTACCCCTGGTGCCTGTGCCTCAAAGTAAATTAAACGTTAAAAAACCACAATTTTTAAATTTTTTTAGCTTGCAGTGTGTTTGAAATTTTTAACATTATTTTTCAGATTAAATCGCTACAATTTGTTTTTGAAAACTTTACACATAATGGTATTACTAAATAAACATTAATACTATAGATATGTAACATTTAAGCTCTCGGTATGCGATATTTGGTGACAGCAGTTTCGTGAATGCGACGAAAATCAAGGAACGAAAATATGTAAATAACAAGTTGCTGGGGATGGCTAAATCCAGGTTCACATAGACAAAGGGAAACGCTATAGTATTAACTGTTTAATGTTTTTTTAACAATATGGGCAGTTATTTAAGAAAATTCCTTTTGAAAATCGGTTCCAAAGCCGGGGTATAGCATTTGTTGGTCTTTTTCGCTCTTATCGGAGCCGATTCATTTTATAATATAAAATTTCAATATGCTAACAAAAAAAAATTAATTAGACGCAGTTTTTCCGGAAGCAAATTCTAGCGGTGGGTGCTGAAAATACGTGTAATTGACGTTCAGAAATTTGGATGAAAACAAAAATTCCGTATATGAATCACGCTCGGTATTGTTTTAAGGAATACTACGTTAAATTCACTGACAGTTTTCGTTTTGTAAGAGTATTTGTAATCTGAGAACACATTAATTTAGTTACTTATGAGGTCATATTTTATACATCACTGGCTAGTACTGAATGACTCACAAATTATATTTATTTTCAAGATAATATACATCGTGCCGAAGTAGTATGTAATAGGGGCTCCGGGCACAGGCGCCAGGCGGTGGTTGTGGTGTCGGTGTCAGCCATCTTTGATTGTGAGGTCACGGCGTCCATCTTGTATGGGTGTGACCATGACCTTTGACCTTGACCCAGGCGGCCATTTTGTATCCGCCATCTTGGATGCAGCGTAACGGGATACATAGTAACGGGACACCGCGTAACGGGACAGAACGTAACGGGACAAGTAGACCACGGTGGCCATGTTGGATCCGCCATATTTAAATCGAGCGCCCCACTCATTATGATGAAATTTTCGAATCTGTCGCCATATTGATTTCTTTTGTTCCGCTGGAGGCCGCCATCTTGGATACCGTCGACTTGGTTTCTGTTGTTTGTTTCTAGATAGCGCCAGCGTCGCTCTTGATTTTTTTCTGTTCCCCTGGAGGCCGACATCTTGGATACCGTCGACTTTGTTTCTGTTGTTTGTTCTTAGATAGCGACAGCGTCGCTCTGGATTTTTTTCTGTTCCACTGGAGGCCACCATCTTGGATACCATCGACTTTGTTTCTGCTGTTTGTTCCTAGAGAGCACCAACGTCGCTCTGTCTCATCACATAAGGTCGATGTTCAATTTCCTACCATAGCTATAATAATCCTTATCGACATATTAATTTTAATTTTTTATGCAAAATACATTGGAAGCGATGTGATTGGAACCAGCGCAGCTCTGATTGCTAGGTTGGAAAACATACGCCTTTAACCGCTCGGCTATCGAGACATTTACCAGACTGAGAATTAAATAAGGTATAAAAAATATAACATGCAAATTCGGACTTTAATTTTTTTTTAAATTTTAAGTAATAATAGCACTGCCTGTTCGAGACAACCACCATAATGGATTATGAGGTCCCCGTTGCAATTATCGTTACGGTCGCCATCTTAAAAATCCACAATTTTTATGTTAGAAAATAGGGAAAATTTTTAAAAATAATAATCAAATTAAATAATCAAATTAAATAATAAAAATCTTAAAAACCACTCTTGCATTATCGTTATGGTCGCCATCATGGATTATATAAATGATGCATGTTTCGTTACGCCCGCCATCTCGGTTGAGTAAGATGCCATCGTTACACTTTATGTTGCGTCCGTCATATTGGATCCTATTTATATTGCAATTACCGTTATGGTCGCCATCTTGAAATTTAGATGCTATCTTGGAAATCCATAATTTTTATGTTAGAAAATCGGGAAAAATTTCAATATTCAACGAAAAAATTAACTTATTAGAATTCTGAATGATCAGATCGATTCCCGTCCTTGGTTCGAAACCGTTAAAAGCAAACAACCGATTTCCTCCACGGAAGCTACCTAGACCGACCTCACACCACCAATACCAAGGTATACATCGTCATCTGGTATGACGTCAATTCCGCCACCTTGTCTTCGTCCGCAGAAAACCGTCATCTTGTTGTAGTCTTCTAGAGTGTGCTGACAACATGTTAATATAATTTTCTGTTCACCATACCTTTAACCTCGACTGTTGGCATTAAACTTTGTCATTGACCTTGAACTTTGACCTTGAACTTTGACCTTGACATTGAACTTTTAGCTTGACCTTGAAATTTGACCTTGACATTAAAATTTGACTTAGACCTTGAAATTTGACGACCTTAAAATTTGACCTGTACATGGAAATTTGTCCTTGACCTTGATCTTTGACTTTGACCTTGACGTCCATCATGGATCCGTCATTTTATGATCAGTACATGCTACCAGGAGCTACCGCCTGCTAGTGGTCATTGCCTACATCTTGTTTTCGTCTGATGGAGGACACCATCTTGTGTGTACTCGTCTTACCATCATGATAGATTTATTATAACTCGATACAGTGCAGTAATCATTTATTACTGAGGTGCCCACCATCTTGAAATTTGGACGCCATCTTGAAATCATGTAATTATTTAGCTAGAAATGCGGGAAAAATTCCAAAAGTCACCGAAAAAATAAATTATTTATTTACAAATTGATTAGATCAGTTCCTGTCCTTGGTTCGATTCTTGAACAGTGACATTTGTAACTAAATATTAAATAAATTTTATATTCTGTTTTACATTACCTTTCGCGGAGTTTATTAATCATTCACTCTACGAAAATCAGCTCAAGTCAATATACCTGACTAACTAAATAAATACAGTGCCGCTATGCTTTACATGAAAGTCTAGTTTTTTGATATTTAGATTAACCTTTAAAATGTTCATGTACAAAACCATCCATACATATACACCAAGCGTCTTCGGACCGCAAGACCGGGTCATGAACAAAGTCTGTCATATAGTCCATGAACACAGTACACACAGGAAAACGGATTGTACACACAGTACACACAGTAAAACGGAATGTACACACAGGAAAACGGAATGTACACACAGGAAAACGGAATGTACACACACAAAAACGAAATGTACACACAGTACACACAGGAAAACGGAATGTACACACAGGAAAACGGAATTTACACGCAGGAAAACGAAATGTACACACAGGAAAACGGACTGTACACACAGTACACACAGGAAAAAAGAAAGTACACAAAGGAAAACGGTATGTACACACAGGAAAACGGAATGTACACACAGGAAATCGGAACGTACACACGATACACACAGGAAAAAACGGAATGATCACACATACAGTAGCGGAAACACATGCTTAGTTGGGAATCAGAATACAATAAATAAATCATACTTTTTTAAAATATAAATAATTCATTTATTTTTCAATAGTACACACATGACAGTTAAACAAATGATTATTGTATGTAGCCAGCGTTCCGGAGTTCTTTAATAATGGACGATACTTCCTCGATATGCGAGTAGTTTCCTCTACGAACAGATCCCACCATCAGTCTTAGCCGGTCAAGATATATGTTTGGATTTTTCCATGATGTGTCATCAATCTCTTCTGCCACCATCTTCCTTGCACGTTTATAATAAATATTATGATCTCTGGTGTCTTCCGTTTTAAAACCAACCTCAGGGTTACTTTCATCATCGAGCCAGCGATCATCACAAGCTTGATCAGATTTATTTATTATAACACGACGTTTCCATCGTTACGGTCTCAGTACACCATCACAGACTTCGATCTTGTCTGCTTTAGATGCTTCAGCACAGTCTTCGATCACGCCGACAGTTTCAGAGTCACTGTAGCAATCACCGTAGAAGGCATCGTCTTCACCCAGATTTCCGTAAGAACTCGATATCGTTGATGTCGAAGTGTCTTCATCGCCTTCATGCTTCCCTTTTAGAAGTCCATTATTTTTAAAAAGTATGGATGATGTACTGAATATCGGCTTGGATGTATTCTCACTTTTCACGGTGTTGATACTTCCATTAATTCAGTCTTCCCGAAGCCATCATCATCCTTCAATATTTGTTCTTCGTCACAATCGGGTGAGCTAATACCATCACGCTCATGACAAGGAAAATTATTGTAGTAATGCAGATCTCTCTTCTTTAGTCTAGTGGATCCATCGATGTCCTCTATGCCATAAGTAGGCTTGGCTTTACATGTTCTACCATGTATTTTTAAGCTGTCAATTCGTGTTAACAACCTGCTACATCGACTACAGCTTATCATTTTGCGTAGTGGGTTTTTAGCTCAATAATTCTTCTCATGACGTCTAGCGTTCCTTCTCATGCCAAAATCCTTACCACAGTATCTACAGCAGCTTCCTTCCGATTCAGCTGCAGGTAACAAACCATGATCCATGGTAGCTTCTTTGACTAATGTTAGATACAAACTGTCAGTTTTTCCAATTGGGACCATTTCTAAATTAGAATTCTTTAAATATTTCATCAGTGAGAGTTAAGTTATCTAATGCGAAGCAAATTGATGCAAGTAGTACGGCTGTCATCAACAGATGTCGACACATGTTTTCTTGCACGTAAATATTATTTTATGTGGGATGCGGGATGCTCACTACGATCGCAAAAGAAGGAATGCTTCGATTGACATTAAGGAGAAGGAAGTATGTCCTTCGTGATAGTATTTCCCATCCGTCTTATCAGATATATTTTGAACTGAGTAATGTTTTTTTTTAAATCCACCTTATAAAATTGTTGACAGTTCTGATTTAATACCAGAAATTATAAAATAATTGCATCACAGGATAAAATGGCATAACTCATTAGGTAAAAAGTCCTTCATGCAGTGTTCTTCAAGAGATGTGGTATACTACCCGTTCTACATACAAATCCGTCCTATCAATAATTTGTTTACACATTAGAAAATAAACCTTTACGTTATTTTTACGTGTTTTAATAAATTATGACTTCGACTTAAATAATTACCACACTTTGTAATTTCTACAAACGTCTCTTTATCCCTGTCATTTAAAACATCATCTCTGAAAACAGCCATGACCCATCTATATCACATAGTAAAAGAGGGTTAGAGGAAATAGGTCAAATGACAAGTGCTAGTCACCCATAGGGTAATAACCTTGAGTTCGATACCTATCTCAGTCAATGTAGCATCTATGTATTTTTCTTACCTCATGTAGAAATATATATATAACAATGCATACGAATTTAAACTTATTCACGTACGACCAGGCAAAGAATTTAAATCCAAGCTCGTTAACTTCAAATATTTTTTAAAAATTTTCAAGGCTAGTGACAGAGGTTGTCGAATGAGATATGGAGACAGACACCTGCAAATTAACATTGAACCTCGCGTGCGGGTAGAGACTTGCAAGCCAGCAGACTGTGACGGCAGGCAGATGTTTGCACGAGACACACAGCCCTACTCGCCTAGACATGACAGCATTCCGTAAAAGAAACACATGGTTGAAATCATAATGAAGCTCATGTAAAGTATTGTCGGAATCAGTTTAAAGTGCAAAAACGTCACAAGTCTGTTAGTTTTATTTCGGGGAGTAACAAATTATTTCTCAGAAATAATAAATCAAGTTCCTATCAGATTTGCTCTAATGTTACGGTATTACATACACCAGCACTTTACCAAAACATATCCCATAAAAAATCCTAAGAATGCAAATGACATACTCATTCAAAAATAATTTTATCAAAATAAACGGTCTTCAGCATTAACGGTAAAAATTAATAATACGCGCAAACAAGTCAAAACGTGCATTAAAACTCCATCCTAAACTACGTGTCACATGTAGTTTATTACATTAAGTTATAACGATTTAGGTTAAGAAAAAACAAATTAAAAACTCTTTAATTCTATAATTTATTTAAAATTGTACATTTTTACACAAAGAAATTTGACACTGTATAGATATATATCGTATACATTTCTCAGTCCACGCAACATTCAGTTTTATTAAAATAAATTATTAAAGTTCGATTTAAGAGTGAAAAAATACAAATAATTTATACGGATCTCAATATATCAGTTCAGGAGTGTAACACCTTAGAGGACCAGAGATGTTGATGCTAGAAACCTTCCTTTACAATTTTTGTAATGTTTTTTCAAGTATAATTTTCGTGTAACCTGTACACCGCACTTCTCACACAGAAATTTTACTCGGTCAAGATTTCTTCTGCAGCCATGCTTTTCATGGATGCGTGTACTTCGTAGTCGTTCAAATCGTTTACCACAGTAGCGGCACTGATACAGATATTCATCACAATTACCATCGCTTCCCCGCTGTACAACATGCAATGAACTTTGCTCTTACAATGCCTAATCATATTACTTTTGTTTGTGAAATTTACACCACATGAGTCACACGGAAATGTCACACGATAAACGTTTCTTCTACAGACACGATTTTCATGTCTCCTTGCATGTTGACGGTATTTATAACTTTTGTCACAGTACGTACACAGATGTCTCGTCGTTAGTCCTTGAGTCACCGACGGTTCGGAAAGTTTATTAATTTTAATGTACACTGCTGTTGTAGGCGACGAAGTCACATATGTTGCATGAGCTGGAGATTTCCCAGTTGACATTGACAGATAATCTGTACTGGATGGCAAAGAATCTGAAGTATACACGACTGATGCAGAAGGTGGGAATTGCTCACAAAATGTTTTATATACCAAATGCGGTGTAGTTGCAGGTATCGAAGTCTCCTCTGCCGTCGATGATGCACACATTGAAGTCTCTTGGAGTGAAGAGACAGTAGATACAGCCATCATCGGGATCTCTGGAGATGTTAGCATTTTATCATCGGATCTCTGGAGCTGCCCTCAATGTTGTAATCGGGATCTGCTTCGTCATCGTCGCCTCCGCCGTCAGGGACCCACGTGAAGACGCGAGACCCTCCGCCAAGATCTCTGCAGCCGTTGAGCCCACCACCATTGGGATATGTACCGTTGTCGACGTTGCTACCATTGATTACGGATACACATGAATATTCATATACCAGACTTATATACACTCAAGTCAATCCATCAGATCTGCACTGTACCACTACAAGAGGTGGACTGAATGACCTGCTGTCCAAGACTCGCTTAAATAACAGTGTCTACTTGTATAATACACAAGTCAATACATCATCCATTGTTATTACTTAAAAAATTAGGACTTTCGTGGAATACAAGTTTAAAATACATATTCAAACAACTAATCGCAGATTGTAAATACTCGTTCATTTAAACTTACTAGAGTACCAAGAGTCGATGATCAATGGAACTTTCAGAATCCAAACCTAAATTTAACTACTCAAATTTAAATTTTATTATGTACAGCTACACATATCCTCCAACTGACTCCAAAAGTCTACAACACATGACTAAAATATTTTATCCGATACCAGACTATGTCCAAAGTCAATTATTTTTTGTAATTTTCATCTACAGTTCATGGGACCTTCAGTGTTAATATAGATACAACCAAGACATGCTCAGTACCAAGCATATTCAAAACACTAAGCATTACGACAATAGTTTCCGAAACAAGAGACCTACTCTATAAGTTTACTAGACATTTTTATGCCTGTCATAGCTCACATCGATAACTATCTTCGTAAAAAACCCAAAATATTATGAAACCACTAGCATACGATTTATGCACATACAGTAGGACACCAACATATCCATCAACCCAAGTCCATTTAAATTAAGCTCCTCACTTACTTTCATCTGTCTACTCGGCTACACTCAGCGTACAAAAACTAAATGAAGTCAATTAACATCCTATTATTTATTTACTTTCAATCATTTAACAGCATACCGATGGCTAGTTAAATAAGCTTGACAGTGATCATGTTAGCAAAGATTACATTTATATAAGACCAAGGACCCACTGAACCTTCAGAGCCGAGCTACACATACTCAGTGCTGGATGCAAGTTAATTCTACACTCATTTGCCATCACTGACACTCATATTGCATCATAGACACTTGAGTCAACACTCATTTTCCATCATTAACATGCAATCAAATGCTAATTAACGATCATCGTCATTCAATTCGACAATCATTTTCCATCATTGACACTCAATTCATCACTCATTTTCAATCATCGTCACTAAATTCGACACTCATTTTTCATCACCAACACTCAATTCTACACTCATTTGTCATAATCGACACTCAATTCGACACTCATTTTTCATAATCGACACTCAATTCGACACTCATTTTCCATCATCGACACTAAATTTGACACTCATTTTACATCATCGACACTCAATTCGACACTCAATTTCCATCATCGTCACTCAATTTGATACTCATGTTTCATCACTAACATTCAATTCTACACTCATTTTTCATAATCGACACTCAATTCGTCACTCATTTTCCATCATCGACACTCAATTCGATACTCATTTTCCATCATCTAAATAAAATAAAATGGAAACTTTCCATCGCCCACACACACACTTAGATATATATAAATATATTCATCCTCAACGCAATTCTTTAAAGTAGAAAACACATGAATTTTACTAGGGTATGAATAACGTAACAATTTAAATATCAATTTTTAAAATTATATTTATATCAAAAATACAAAACTATAAAAATTCGACAGTCAATACACATTAATAACATATTGTATATACCCAGAAATTCTAAGTTCTTCAAGAATAGTTCACGTTTCTTTGATAACTGATAAAATTTCGTCATCATGCGAAACAAGTAAAAGTCGCAACCTGTTCGCCAACACGTTCGGGTCTTTCCACGATATATAATCAATTTCACGTGTTGCCACCATCTTCTTCGAGTGTTTGCTGTACATATTCTGAATGTCGTTGTAATAATTATTATGATAATTTACATCATCATCATCGGTGCTGTCCACATCTTTGTCAAACACACTGACATCTACATCTTGATTATACCAGGATTTCGAATTTTTTTACACTAAAGTACCATAATTTCCATCAAGCTTACTTGCTAATTGCCCAAAAAAATATTCCAAAGTCCGTAGAAGACTACTATAAGACGACTATTCACTTTTTCTGGAGATGTTACTTTCATTATCTTCTACCTTTCTTATATCTTCAACACTATTTAAGCTATTTCCTTTCTCAAGACCTGGAGATATTTTAACACATTCGCTTTTAAGACTGGGTAGATCAATTTCATTGTAAGACATAATGTCTCCGAGCATAGCGTTTCCATCTATGTACTTTATCTCCTGCGCGAGCTTGGCTTTACAAGTTTTATCGTGTATTTTTAAATTCTCTCTTCGTGTCAACAGCCTACCACACTTGCCGCAACTTAGTATTTGTTCGAATGGGCTTTTAACTCAATTGTTCTTTTCATGTCTACGAGCATATAGCTTTTATCAAAGTATTTGCTACAGTATGTACAATGTCCTTCAGATCGAGATTGATATTTGAGTATCGTACCTTCACTAGACTGTACGTACTCCATAATGGTTGAATAGCGACTTAAAGTATTTTTTAGATACTTCGTATTTTTATGTATGAGCATTCGCCAATTATTTGCGTCCATACATTTATTTTTTTAAATCATGCCCAAGTAGTTTTACTACCCACCTTCATATATCCTCATGCGATGAGTTGTAAAAGCAACCGATGTTGGGCGTAGGTTGTGGAATGCTCACTCACGAACAGTTTAAAAGGTGTGCTTCCCTAGATCTTTAAAGGACGAACATTGTCCTTATTTAAAAATTAGTAAATAATATCAAGAACTAGCGAAAATCTCAAGATAATCTATTCACATATTAGCATCCAGCATGTATCAGTTGTCTGTAGTATAAGCAGTCTCTGTTCTTTGTATAAGCAGTTAATGTTTTGTGTGGGATGCAGGATGCTCCCGAACGATCGCAACAGAAGGTGGGCTTCGCTAGAACTCAAGGGGAAGGGAAATCTTCGTGTGTGATAGAGTTTCTCAGTTTTTTCATGACGTAGTAATCGTCTGATTAGTGATCTTTTGTTTTTGTCTGATTTACACCTGATAAAAAAAATTAAGTACTGATTTGTTAATATGAATTTATACGAAACTCTGAATAAAATTACCTGTCTTAGACACCAATGACAATGCAGTTTGTCTTACATGTTAATGCTTCTCAGCTGTCTCATAGCAAATTATTTGTCTGAGTAAGGTTATTTTTTTTAATCCACCTAATACAAATATTTTAAGTGCCAATTTATTAGCAGGATTTCACTAATTAAATATAACTCTGAATAAAATGCCATGACGCATTTAGTAAAAAATCCTTCATGCAGAGATCGATTTCTCACAAATAATCAGGAAGAATCAGGAATAATCAGGAGCTCTCGGAGAAAACCATCAGATGTCTAGCCAGGAATAATGAGAAGCATTTGGAGAAATCCATTAAAATATTTACAAGAATAATCGGGAGCACACGGAGAAAACATCCATAATATTAACAAGGATAATCAGAAGCACACGGAGAAAACGACCATAATATTGAAAAGAATAATCAGAAGCACACGGAGAAAACCTCCATATTACTGACAAGGATAATCAGAAGCACACGGAGAATCCTGGCTATACATCTGATGGTATTCTCCGAGTCATCCTGATTATTTGTGAGAAATCGATCTCTGCATGAAGGATTTTTTACTAAATCCGTCATGTCATTTTATTCAGAGTTACATTTAATTAGTGAAATCCTGCTAATAAATTGGCACTTACAATATTTTTAATAGGTGGATTTAAAAAAAATAACCTTACTCAGACAAATAATATGCTATGAGACAGCTGAGAAGCATTACATGTAAGACAAACTGCATTGTCCTTGGTGTCTAAGACCGGTAATTTTATTCAGAGTTTCGTATAAATTTCCTAATTCATATTAACAAATCAGTACTTAATTTTTTGTTATCAGGTGGAATTAGACAAAAACAAAAGATCATTAATCAGACGATTACTACGTTATGAAAAAACTGAGAAACTCTATCACACACGAAGATTTCCCTTCCCCTTGAGTTCTAGCGAAGCCCACCTTCTGTTGCGATCGTTAGGGATCATCCTGCATCCCACACAAAACATTGACTGCTTATACAGACAACAGAGACTGCTTATACTACAGACAACTGATACATGCTGGATGCTAATATGTGAATAGATTATCTTGCGATTCTCACTTTTTCTTGATATTATTCACTAATTTTTAAATAAGGACAATGTTCTTGCTTTTGAGATCTAGGGAAGCACACCTTTGAACTGTTCGTGAGTGAGCATTCCACAACCTACGCCCAACATCGGTTGCTTTTACAACTCATCGCATGAGGATATATGAAGGTGGGTAGTAAAACTACTTGGGCATGATTTAAAAAAATAAATGTATGGACGCAAATAATTGGCGAATGCTCATACATAAAAATACGAAGTATCTAAAAAATACTTTAAGTCGCTATTCAACCATTATGGAGTACGTACAGTCTAGTGAAGTTACGATACTCAAATATCAATCTCGATCTGAAGGACATTGTACATACTGTAGCAAATACTTTGATAAAAGCTATATGCTCGTAGACATGAAAAAAACAATTGAGTTAAAAGCCCATTCGAACAAATACTAAGTTGCGGCAAGTGTGGTAGGCTGTTGACACGAAGAGAGAATTTAAAAATACACGATAAAACTTGTAAAGCCAAGCTCGCGCATGAGATAAAGTACATAGATGGAGACAGTATGCTCGGAGACATTATGTCTTACAATGAAATTGATCTACCCAGTCTTAAAAGCGAATGTGTTAAAATCTCTCCAGGTCTTGAGAAAGGAAATATCTTAAATAGTGTTGAAGATATAAGTAAGGTAGAAGTTAATGAAAGTAACATCTCCAGAAAAAGTGAATAGTCGTCTTATAGTAGTCTTCTACGGACTTTGGAATATTTTTTTGGGCAATAAGCAAGTAAGCTTGATGGAAATTATGGTACTCTAATGTAAAAAAATTCGAAATCCTGGGATAATCAAGATGTAGATGTCAGTGTGTTTGACAAAGATGTGGACAGCACCGATGATGATGATGTAAATTAACATAATAATTATTACAACGACATTCAGAATATGTACAGCAAACACTCGAAGAAGATGGTGGCAACATGTGAAATTGATTATATATCGTGGAAAGACCCGAACGTGTTGGCGAACAGTTTGCGACTTTTACTTGTTTAGCAAGATGACGAAATTTTTTCAGTTATCAAAGAAACGTGAACTATTCTTGAAGAACTTAGAATTTCTGGGTATATGCAATATGTTATTAATGTGTATTGACTGTCGAATTTTTATAGTTTTGTATTTTTGTTATAAATAAAATTTTAAAAATTGATATTAAAAATATTACGTTATTCATACCCTAGTAAAGTTCATGTGTTTTCTACTCTAAAGAATTGAGTTGAGGATGAATATATATATATATATATATCTAAGTGTGTGTTTGTGGGCGATGGAAAGTTTCCATTTTATTTTATGTAGATGAAGGAAAATGAGTGTCAAAGTTGGAAAGAGTATGTAGAATTGAGTGTTGATGACGGAAAATGAGTGTTGAATTGAGTGTCGATGACGGAAAAGGAGTGTCGAATAGATTGTCGTAGATGGAAAATGAGTATCGAATTTAGTTTCGAAGATAGAAAATGAGTGTAGAATTGAGTTTTGATGATGGAATATGAGTATCGAATTGAGTGTCGATGATGGAAAAAGAGTGACGAAATGAGTAAAGATGATGGATATTGAGTGTTGAATTGTGTGTCGATGATGGAAAATGAGTGTCAAATTGAGTGTCGATGATGGAAACTGAGTGTTGAATTGAGTGCCGATTATAAAAATGAGTCTTGAATTGAGTGCTGGTGATGAAAAATGAGTGTCGAATTTAGTGACGATGATTGAAAATGAGTGATGAATTGAGTGTCAATGATGGAAAATGAGTGTCGAATTGAGAGACGATGATCTTTAATTTGCATTTGACTGTATGTTATTGATAGAAAATGAGTGTTGACTCAAGTGTCTATGATGTAATATGAGTGTCAGTGATGGCAAATGAGTGTAGAATTAACTTGCATCCAGCACTGAGTATGTGTAGCTCGGATCTGAAAGTTCAGTGGGTCCCTAGTCTTATATAAATGTTATCTTTGCTAACATGATCACTGTCAAGCTTATTTAACTAGCCATTTGTATGCTGTTAAATGATTGAAAGTAAATAAATAATAGGATATAATTGACTTCATTTAGATTTTGTACGCTAAGTGTAGCCGAGTAGACTGATGAAAGTAAGTGAGGAGCTTAATTTAAAATGGTTTTGTGTTAATGGATATGTTGGTGTCCTACTGTATGTGCATAAATCAAATGCTAGCGATTTGATAATATTTTGGGTTATTTACGAAGATAGTTATCGATGTGAGCTATGACAGGCATAAAAATGTCTAGTAAACTTATAGAGTAGGTCTCTTGTTTCGAAGACTAAAGTCGTAATGCTTAGTATTTAGAAGGTGCGTGGTACTGAGCATGTCTTGGTTGTATCTATATTAACACTGAAGGACCCCTGAACTGTAGATGAGAATTACAAAAAATAATTGACTTTGGACATAGTCTGGTATCGGATAAAATATTTTAGTCATGTGTTGTAGACATTTGGAGTCAGTTGGAGGATATGTGTAGCTGTACATAATAAAATTTAAATTTGAGTAGTTTAATTTATGTTTGGATTCTGAAAGTTCCATTGATCATCGACTCTTAGTACTCTAGTAAGTTTAAATGAACCGAGTATTTAAAATGTGCGATTAGTTGTTTGAATATGTATTTTAAACTTGTATTCCATGAAAGTCCTAATTTTTTAAGTAATAACAATGGATGATGTATTGACTTGTGTATTATACAAGTGGACACTGTTATTTAAGCGAGTCTTGGACAGCAGGTCCCTCAGTCCACCTCTTGTAGTAGTACAGTGCAGATCTGATTGATTGACTTGAGTGCATATAAGTCTGGTATATGAATATTCATGTGTATCAGAACTCAATGCTAGCAACGTCGACAACGGTACAAAAATCCCCATGGTGGCGGGCTCAACGGCTGCAGAGATCTTGGCGGTGGGTCTCGCATCTTCACCGGGGTCCCTGACGACGGAGGCGACGATGACGAAGCAGATCCTGATTACAACGATGAGGGCAGCTCCAGAGATTCCGATCGTAACGAGGCTACCATCTTCAGAGATCCCGATGATGGCTGTATCTACTGTCTCTTCACTCCAAGAGACTTCAATGTGTGCATCATCGACGGCAGAGGAGACTCCGATACCTGCAACTACACCGCATTTGGTATATAAAACATTTTGTGAGCAATTCCCACCTTCTGCATCAGTCATGTATACTTCAGATTCTTTGCCATCCAGTACAGATGATCTGTCATTGTCGACAGGGAAATCTCCAGCTCATGCAACATACGTGACTTCGTCGCCTACAACAGCAGTGTATATTAAAAGTAATATACTTTCCGAACCGTCGGTGACTCAAGGACTAACGACGAGACATCTGTGTACGTACTGTGACAAAAGTTTTAAATATCGTCAACATGCAAGAAGACATGAAAATCATGTCTGTAGAAGAAACGCTAACCGTGTGACCTTTCCGTGTGACCCATGTCGTGTACATTTCACAAAAAAAAGTAATTTGATTAGGCATTGTAAGAACAAAGTTCATTTGCAAGTTGTACAGCGGGGAAGCGATGGTAATTGTGATGAATATCTGTATCAGTGCCGCTACTGTGGTAAACGATTTGAACGACTACGAAGTACACGCATCCATGAAAAGCATGGCTGCAGAAGAAATCTTGACCGAGTAAAATTTCTGTTTGAGAAGTGCGGTGTACAGGTTACACGAAAATTATACTTGTAAAAACATTATAAAATTTGTAATGAAAGGTTTCTAGCATCAACAACTCTGGTCCTTTAAGGTGTTACACTCCTGAACTGATGTATTGAGATCTGTATGAATTATTTGTTTTTTTTTTTCACTCTTAAATCGAACTTTAATAATTTATTTTAATAAAACTGAATGTTGCGTGGACTGAGAAATGTATACGATATATATCTATACAGTGTCAGATTTCTTTGTGTAAAAATGTACAATTTTAAATAAATTATAGAATTAAAGAGTTTTTAATTTGTTTTTTCTTAACCTACATCGTTATAACTTAATGTAATAAACTACATGTAACACGTAATATAGTTTTAATGCACGTTTTGACTTGTTTGCGCGTATTATTAATTTTTACCGTTAATGCTGAAGACCGTTTATTTTGATAAAATTATTTTTGAATGAGTATGTCATCTGCATTCTTAGGATTTTTTATGGGATATGTTTTGGTAAAGTGCTGGTGTATGTAATACCGTAACATTAAAGCAAATCTGATAGGAACTTATTTTTTATTTCTGAGAAATAATTTTATTATTCCCCGAAATAAAACTAACAGACTTGTGACGTTATTGCACTTTAAACTGATTTCGACAAGTACTTTACATGAGCTTGATTATGATTTCAACCATGTGTTTCTTTTACGGAATGCCGTCATGTCTAGGCGAGTAGGGCTGTGTGTCTCGTGCAAACATCTGCCTGCCGTGACTGTCTGCTGGCTTGCAAGTCTCTCCCCGCACGCGAGGTTACAATGTTAATTTGCAGGTGTCTGTCTCCATATCTCATTCGACAACCTCTGTCTCTAGCCTCGAGAATTTTTAAAAAATCTTTGAAGTTAACGAGGTTGGATTTAAATTCTTTGCCTAGTCGTACGTGAATAAGTTTAAATTCGTTTGCATTGTAAAATATTTTTCTACATGAGGTAAGAAAAATACATAGATGCTACATTGACTGAGATAGGTATCGAACTCAAGGTTATTACCCTATGGGTGACTAGCACTTGTCGTTTGACCTATCTCCTCTAACCCTCTTTTACTATGTGATATAGATGGGTCATGGATGTTTTCAGAGATGATGTTTAAAATAACAGGGGTAAAGAGTTCTTTGTAGAAATTACAAGGTGTGGTAATTATTTTAGTCGAGGTGATAATTTAAAAAAAAAACACGTAAAAATAACGTGAAGGTTTTTTTCTAATGTGTAAACAAATTATTGATAGGACGGATTTGTATGTAGAACTGGTAGTATACTACATCTCTTGAAGAACACTGCATGAAGGACTTTTTACCTAATGAGTTATGCCATTTTATCCTATGATGCAATTATTTGATTATTTCTGGTATTAAATCAGAACTGTCAACATTTTTATAAGGTGGATTAAAAAAAAACATTACTCAGTCCAAAAATTATCTGATAAGACGGATGGGAAACACTATCACGAATGACGAACTTCCATATCCTTAATGTCTATCGAAGCCTTCCTTCTTTTGCGATCGTTAGTGAGCATCCCGCATCCCACATAAAATAAAATTTACGTGCAAGAAAATATGTGTCGGCATCTGTTGATGACAGCCAGAACTACTTGCATCAATTTGCTTCGCATTAGATAACTTAACTCTCACTGATGAAATATTTAAAGAATTCTAATTTAGAAATGGTCCCAATTGGAAATACTGACAGTTTGTATCTAACATTAGTCAAAGAAGCTACCATGGATCATGGTTTGTTACCTGCAGCTGAATCGGAAGGAAGCTGCTGTAGATACTGTGGTAAGGATTTTGACATGAGAAGGAATGCTAGACGTCATGAGAAGAATTATTGTGCTAAAAACCCACTACGCAAAATTATATGCTGTAATCGATGTAGCAGGTTGTTAACACGAATTGACAGCTTAAAAATACATGGTAGAACATGTAAAGCCAAGCCTACTTACGGCATAGAGGACATCGATGGATCCACTAGACTAAAGAAGAGAGATCTGCATTACTACAATATTTTTCCTTGTCCTGAGCGTGATGGTATTAGCTCACCCGATTGTGACGAAGAACAAATATTGAAGGATGATGATGGCTTCGGGAAGACTGAAACTAATGGACGTATCAACACCGTGAAAAGTGAGAATACATTCAAGCCGATATTCAGTACATCATCCATACTTTGTAAAAATAATGGACTCCTAAAAGGGAAGCATGTAGGCGATGAAGACACTTCGACATCAACGATATAGAGTTCTTACGGAAATCTGGATGAAGACGATGCCTTCTACGGTGATTGCTACAGTGACTCTGAAACTGTCAACGTGATCTAAGACTGTGCTGAAGCATCTAAAGCAGACAAGATCGAAGACTGTGATGGTGTACTGAGACCGTAACGATGGAAACGTCGTGTTATAATAAATAAATCTGATCAAGCTTGTGGTGATCGCTGGCTCTATGATGATAGTAACCCTGAGGTTGGTGTTAAAACGGATGACACCAGAGACGTTGTGTCCCGTTATGCGGTGTCCCGTTACTCTGTGTCCCGTTACGCTGCATCCGAGATGGCGGATCCCAAATGGCCACCGGGGTCAAGGTCAAAGGTCAAGGTCACACCCATACAGGATGGCCGCCGTGACGTCACAATCCAAGATGGCTGACACAGACACCACAACCACCGCCTGGCGCCTGTGCCCGGAGCCCCTATTACATACTACTTGCCGACTCTATCTCGGCCGCTTCAGATTCCGAGAGGCGCCATCTGGGTCGCCCAGACCCTCACGGGAGTCCCCAGGCCGTTTCGACGGGCCCTGTGTCCAGGGGTCAACCCCCCTCCAACCGGGATTAATTAATTCCCGTCCAGACGGGCCTTGAGGGGCGTGGGAGGTCTCTCCCCCGGGGGAGGGTCCCTGTACGTCGATACCAGCCCAGCGCGGACAGAGTCGCCCTCGGACCGCGATGTTAGGGCACCCGGAGGAGCTGTCCTGTCCTCGCGTCCTCTGGAGCAGTGGAGGCCAGCTTCTTTCTCTTCGAGGGCCGGGTGGCATTTTTCAAATTAATAAACTGAGTCTCACACACATTCATAGATAACACTACTAACCCCAATTGTGATGTGCAAACATATAAGCTCTCGGTATTCGGCATTTGGTGGAGTCATTTCGCGAATGGAACAGAAGTCTCATGGAATGGAAATTTGTAACCACGGTGCTGCCACCAGTGGTGAATGGTGCGAACCAAAGTTCAAAATGCCAAAGGGAAACTGTATAGTGTTAATTGTTTAGTGAATTTTTAGCTATATTGAGAGTAATAATAGAATTCTTGTCGAAAATCGGGTCCAAGGCCGTGATTTAGAATTTATTCCATTTTTTCCCGTTTTACCGGTGTCGTTTCATTAAACCGTTAAAAATATCGGTATACTCATCACATTATTAAATAGTCAACTTAGCTGCTGCAGCAGCGAATTGTAATGGAGGATGAGGAAACTATGTGTGACTCTCGTTCAGAAATGTAAATGAAAACAAATTTGCTTATATTTCTCACGCTCGGCACTCTTGTACAGAATTCTACTTTGATTTCAGTGTCAGAATTTCGTACTGAAAACATATTTGCAACACAACAACAGACAAATTTACTCCTTATCGAGGTTAGATGTTAAAAATCACTTGTGAGTACTAAAAGATCGCTACAAATGTTTTAGCAAAGACTAACAAAAATAATATTTTTATAATATAATATTTAGAACACAAAAATATTGGATATTAACAATATTTTCGATGTGTAATAATCTAAGCACTTGGTAAACGGCATTTGTAAGGAGTAATTTTGTGAAAATGAAACGAAAGTCGATGAACAGAAATGTGATACTAATTTGACAGACCCACATGTAGCAACATAAAAACGTATGTAGTCACTTTGGTAAATATTAGGGGACATACCAAAAATATTGGTATGCCAAATCAAACTTTATGACAATGAAACTACCCTGGAATATATTTTATTTAAAAAAATGGTCATAATAAAAAAATAATCACAAGTCTTAAAATACCTATGATATCTGGCATTTTATAATTATAATAAAATTTTTCTACTTGAGAGTGTTAGTAACGTATGCGGTAGTGTGCTCTTGGTAACGCACGGTGCTTAGTTTGAACTTCATCACTGGGATTTTTTTTTACTTTTTTTATAGAATTATAATAAATTATATAAAAATAACGTTATATCAGCTCAATAAGGTTATTACGTAAGCAGTGTTTGCAATCTGATTTCAGTTGTTTAAGTAAAAATTAATATAATATACAAACATATTCTCAGTGATATAATAAGTGTTTTAAAATGTTTCGGGTTAATATTTTAGTAATGCCTTAGAAATATAACTTCTAACGTTCGCGGAAACTATATAGTATAAACTATTTCGTTAACTTAAACAAGATGGGCAGTATTTTAGTAATAGGCTATAGCATCTGCACGTCAAAGTTAAGCGGAATTTGTGCTAAATAATATAAAATATTTCATTCAGTCAGTAGAAATTTCTTTGTAATTATGAAAATTAATGCGGCCCTTTGGATCAAATTATTTACCAATAATTACATATGCGGCAAAGAAAAAATCTTTTGAAGGAAAAGAGGAATAACTGACGCCATAAATTTTATGGCTATAATTATATTTTTATTCCCTCCTTGCAATTAGATAGTAAATGATTCGAAAACAGACTTTAATGCCCAAAAACTGATAAGGTTAGCCATCTAAATAATAAAGTAAAGTTACCTGAACTTGAGAAGCTAAAAAAAAAACCTCTGAAAATTTTGTTAAATGTGAATAGTGATGATTCAAAACACAAAAGAAAAGAAAATTTATGTTTTCAAATGACTTATTCAGCGTTAACATTATAGCGAAACATTTTAAGCCGACATTTAAATTTCAGGGAAAAATTTATCACAGAGATGGCTCTTTGCTTCCTTTTTACAGCAATAAAAATAATTTTCCACAAATAATACTTCATCGGAGATAAAAATGGCCAATTGAATTCACGCTGACAAATATCCACTGGAATCAGGAGGTATAAAGTTCATTCGTTGCCAAAAATGTTACATGAGAAAAATAATATAATTCGGATGTTCTTAAATGCGATTGATCTCATGCCATTAGCCAGCCATAGAATTGTTTTTCGTGCTGATAAAACACCATCCAGTAAGCATGTCAGTCGATATGAGCGCCAACATTTGATGAGGTACGATTGTCATAGTTGAGAAGAATTTAATATTCGCGATATTTTTCTGCAGCGCAGAAATTATCAGCAAAAAGAATTGCTGACATGCATAGATGCTATGTTCCATTGCAGTATCCGATTATGTTTCCAGATGGTGAAGATGGTTATCATTTTAAAATAAAAATTATGAACACAGTCACAGTTAGATACACAGAAAAAAAAAGTTAGTTCAAAGAATTATTATTCCAAACAGATTATGGTACGCGAAAATGAAGGTAAACACATTCTGAATTGCCGCCAGCTCTTCCATCAGCACATATTCGATATGTATGCGAAATTAGAGTCGGAACGACTACTATTGGCTCAATAAAAAGAAAAAAAGAGATCAGAAGAATATATAGATTTGATAGACACGATATTTTATGATGGTGATATAACCAACACAGGAACGATGATCATATTGACAAAACCATATACTGTTAGCCCTATACATTGGCACCTTTATGCACAAGATGCTATTACGTATGTGTGGAAATATGTCTCCCGATCTTTTGATTACTTTTACATGTAATCCAGCATGGGACGAAATTAAAGAGTTACTACTTCCAGGACAAACTCATACTGATTGCCCTGACATAACAGCACGCGTTTTAAAACAAAAACACTGAAAACATTAATTAATTTCCTCACTACACTACACCTTTTCAGAGTAACACAATGTTGGATATACTCTTTGGAGTAGCAAAAAAAAAAAAAAAAAGGATTGCCACATGCACACATTTAAATATGGCTTACTGTGTAGATAATTCCAAATTAAATCCATCAAGTTATATCTGCTGAAATACCAGATCCCACAGTTGATAATGGGTTCTTTGAAGTTGTGATCAAAAACATGATAAACGAAAAATGTGGAGCAGTCAATACAAATTCACTATGGTCGATGGAAAATGCTCCAAATAGTATCCTCGAGATTTGTTAAAGGACACAATTACTGACAATGATGGTTACCCACTATATCGATGAAGAAGTAGAATATAATGGAAAAGCATTTACTTTGAAAGTGAAATATAATGACATTGAAGTCTTTAATCATTGGGTGTTCCATATTCACCACTTTTATTGAAAACTCTCAAAGCACATACGAAGGTTTAATTTGCAACTCTGTGAAATCCATAAAATACATTTGTAAAAATTCAACAAAGCCAGCTGTGTTTGGAGTTTCAACAAGAAGTAATTTAAATGAAATCTATTAATAACAAATTGGCAGATATATCAGCAGCAATGAGTCTGTGTAGATTATATTAAGATTTCAAATCTGTAGGAGGGATCCATCTTGAAAACAGACAAAAAGTGTTTTTCACGGAACAAAACATACAGGACAGAGCAACAAATCCACAAAGCATAAAATTAACAGCATTTTTGTGCTATTACGGCAAACAGATGATTTTGCAATAAATTTTATGTATGCAGACTTTCCGACTTATTACACTTGGAACGAAATATGAAAGAATTTTTAAAGAAGGAAGAGAGTCAAAGCAGTAATTGGTCAACGTGGAATATTTTCATCTAAAGCTTTTGGAAGAATATTTAATGTACATTCGAAACACGCTGAATGCTTTTATTTACTTTTTTCTGATTACCGTTCGTAAACCAACATAATGTATACATTTACGAACAGTGAATGGAATAGTTAATAACATTTATCGGCGTGCATGTAAGACACTTAGTTGGCTCGAAAACAACGGTCATCGGGATAAGCCAATTGAATATTACTCCGCCACTTCTAATCCATTTCAAATACGTACGCTGTTCTCAATTATTTTATCCCATTACAACCAATAGAATTGTGGAAAAAATACAAAGTCTACATGGCCGAAGATATTCTGTAGAGAATTCATCAAGAAACACATAATAATGGCTTGGATTTCACAAAAGAAATATACAATGAAGCGCTAATCTACATTGAGGATCTTTGTCTTGCCATGTTTGGCCCGTTGTTTACAGAATTGGGAAGGATCGCGCCAAATAAGTCCATCAATACAATATTCGACAGATGACTGCTCTGAGAAAAAAAAAACACAGAAATGTCCTTCTTACAGCTGTTATTTAAAAAAAAAAAAAAAATACCAAAACTCTTTCCAAAACAAAATATAGCATTTGATACCATCATACAAGTGGTGGTCAACCAATCCGGAGGATCGAAATTATTGGACGCTCCATGCGAAACTGCAAAACCATTCTTAAATTTCTTGACCCTGACTAAAATCCGTTAAAACGGCCATATTGCGCTAACTCTTGCTTCTTCAGGCATTGGTACCACGTTGATGGAAGGAGGTAGAACAATGCATTCAGCTCTTTAACTGTCACTATACATGCAATTCACAGGAAAACCAATATGTAACATTACAAAAACATCACAGATAGAAAAGTTTCTTCAAGCATTCAAAACCATCGTTTGGTATCAGTGTATATTGGTTCACAATAAATCATTGAAACGTTAGACGATACATTGAAAGACTTGAAAAATAAATGGGTTCAATTTGGTGGAGCATGGGTATTACTATCCGGCGGCTTCAGGCAAACACTTCCATTTATACCTCGCTCAACACCAGTTAAAGAACTGCATGCCTGGTTGAAATATTCAACTTTTTGTAACACAATAAAAAAAATGCATTTATCAACAAACATGAGAGATCATCTTCAAACCGATCAATAGCTAAAATAATTTATAGTCAAATACTCGAGATCGATAACGACATAGTATTATCAAATCTAGAAACCGGAAAAATCCCTTTCTCATATTATATTTGCAATATCGTGAATTAAATAGAATAATTTTTATACAAGGGTTTCCAAAGTATTGAAACAAATTTTCGAAATTACACATGGTTAAGCGGAAGAGCCATTCTAGCAGCTAAAAATGTCTTCGTATACGAAATTAACATCATCATTCTAAAAAAGAATCGCATGTAAAAGAGTGATATAAAAATCCATTCGCTCCGTGATAAACTGAAATTAAGTAGTGAATTTTCTAACGGAATTTCCTAACTCATTCGATGTTCCCGGATTACCATTACACATTCCGAATTTGAAAATTGGAACGCCAATTATATTACTCCGAAACATCACACAGCTAAATTTATGCAATCGCACACGATAAGTAATAAAAATAATGATGAACAATCTAACTGAAGCAACAATTATGATTGGACCATATTTATTTGAAGACGCACTACTTCTGAGAATAGCCTACCATTCATTCCGACCGACATAGCGTTCGAGTTCAAAAGGCTTCAAATTCCAATGACTATCAATAAAGCGCAAGGGTACAAGCGTGGGGCTTGAAATTAGAAAACGAATTTTCCTCTCATGGAAAATTATACGTCGCATGCTCAAGAGTCGGTAAACCATCTCATATTTAATTTTATGCAAAAAAAAAATGGACAAACGAGAAATTTAGTCCATTCATTTGCTTTATAGTAAAAAAATTATTTTATGCGAAATTTTTTTTTTTCCTTTTCTGTTATTCTGCAGGATAGTTACAGCAACGCAAAACAGGTTATTAAATTGGATGATGTATTTCCTAGGTGAATCTATATTCGCTAGAATACTTTAATTAGCTTTCCTATTCATTTCATTTCATACTGAGTCTTTGTGAAGCGTGGCTGAGTTTAGCTGTTACCATTATAAACTTACTAGACCTATGTACTCATTTAACCATATGGAGTTTTGACACGCTTCTAAACAAAATCGCAAGAGTTAATACGGTACAAATTTTAAATGATCTAGTTCCAATTCAAATGTGACCGAAAGGTAAATTAATAAAGAAGCCAATGGGCAGTGGACAATTAACATCGACCTTTTGGTAAACAAGTGTCTGTATTTCATCCTGATGTCATAAACTAAAACAAATTTGGCAGGACTCTGGTCATTCTGCTAAGAACTAATTCTTCCCATTTCAAGAGACATGGAGGCTAGTGACTGTTCTGCATCTAGGGAAAACATAAAAAGCTGAAATAAGAAAGGGTACTGTAACATTACGACCAGGGTAAACGTTTTGCCTCATCCCTTCAACACAGAGCTCCTTGGTGTGACAGCCTCCTGGAAACGCCCTTTTTTTAAAAAAAAAACTAGCCGCGTCGCCTCGCCGGTAACAGTATTAATTAGCATTCGCGTCGCTGGTTGGCAGACAGTTGGCCGGGGCAGGGGAGGGCGGTGGCTGGTACCGGCCGCTGACGTGCTTGTGGTTGAGGGGGGTGAGTTGGAATTCCCTAGACGCAGGTGACACCAAGGAATGCGAGATGGGACGTGCTAGACGCGAGCAGACGGCGAGAACTTCTACCTAACTAAAACTGAATCTGGATTCACAATTATCTGTCTCATCCTTTTGTCACCCGCACGCCCATCCGTCAATCAAGTAATCTGGACCAATCAGATGGGCCGAACAGCTCCATCCATCCTACCAAAACCTTTGTCAAGCTTAATTTTGATGGACGGATAGATGAAATAATCTCCAAAATATCAGCAAACTATCTATTGCTGTCAACCTTAACTATCTTAAAAAATTTTTAAATTAATTTACATTGTTTAGCTGTTTCAACCAAATGTTTCCAACTTAAGTTTGAACACATTTATAACATTAAATATATTAATAAATATGACAATGAGAAAAAAGTGTTTACATTTATTATCGTCAGTTTAATAAACTTGTACAAGATAAATTATAACTACAATTTAAACATTCTAGTTAGTTGGCAGAATCAAAATGGATAAGTATTGGTCGGAGTGGATCTTTCTGAATCGCTTGGGCTGTCGACGGACGGACGGATGACGGAAAGACGGTAGTAGTGTACAAATGCATGTTCTGGACTTGGCTTCTGGCTGAAGATCCGGAGGTGCAAACCACCATCCTGGTTTTTGACGTAGCTGCGGCCATCCTGAATGACCTATACCTTGACTTTTGACCTTCATCTCAACCTTGAACCTGGTGACCATTTTGGATACGCCTCATTAAATCAAGCGCCCCGGTCACTAATGCTGCACTTTTCGTTATGCCTGCCACCTTTCGTGTGTATGACATCAACGTTGACTTTTCGATACGGCCGCCATCTTGGATTATAGAACGTTGCAATTTTTGTTACGGTCACCATATTGAATTCTAATAACATGTCCAACATATTGGATTTTATTTCGGAACCATTTTTTCAATTCTGATATCATGTCCGCCATTTTGTTTTCAACTGCTGGAGGCCGCCATCTGGGATGATGACAGATTTAACATCTTGGTTATTTCTGTTCTGCTAGTTCTGTTCTTATAATTATAACTAAAGCTTAACATAAAAAATGTATATTTTCCCCATTACCTTTCGTATAATTTATTAATCATTAACTCCAAGAAAAACAATTCTAGACAAAATACCTGTTCAAATAATTAAATACGTTGTCGCTGTGCATGACATGGAAGTCTAATTATTTTTCGATACTTAGAATACATTCCGACCAGTTCATGTTAAATGCTATACATATAGGATAAGTGTCTTCGTACTGCGAGACCAGGACATATGACCATTATTGTCGATAGCTTATATATTACATGTCAACCCGTAAAGAAAAATTCTTTGAACTGTCAGACCTAAAGTAGCGATAAAATCAATTACAAGCATATAGACCTACGGATCATGTTATACGCTTACAAGAGAACCAAGAATCTTTGAAAATTGTTTTATCAAGACAAAGAGGTTTGGAATAGTAAATATTCAGAGCTACTACAGAGCTACTACAGATTTGACTACGATCATTTAACAAAACGACACATATTCAAAAAAAGAAAAAAACACACTTCACATACAGTATACACAGTACACACCCAGTACACACAGTACATACCTACACTTAACACACAGTACACACACTGGACACACAGTAAGCTTATTAGCAGCTTTTAAAATTTTGAACATGATTTAATGTATAAGTTTTTTTATTGTTTTTAAATAATTTTCATCGGGAAATGATCAAAGTTAGAACAGAAATCCATCATTTCAATCAGTAAATTAATGAGTATTTTTTTGTTGGATTATGAATTTTTATTTACCAAATTTCTAGGTTACTTATAACGAATTGTTAAGATAGAAGACATATCGGGTTTTAGGAGGCTGGTTGACTAGGAAACTAAGCGTCTTTTAGGTCTTTCCACCATATTTTATTGAATTTATAATTTTTTACATAAAATTAATTTTTTATAATCGTTCAGGGATAAAACCAAGGACTGGAACTAATTTAATCGATCAGTATATTAATTAAAAATTTATTTATTGAATTTCGGAAATGTTCCCGAATTTATAGCTAAATAATTACGAATTTTCAAAATGGTGCCAAAACAACAAGATGACGGGTGCCACAGTAATAATAAAATATTACTGCTTTCTAGCCGGTAACCATTAAACTACATGATGGTAACGCACTCTAGCAGATGGTATGTGTACTACATGACACTAGCGCTCCTTGTATCGATTACTGAAAACAAGATGTCGACAGCGCTCTCTAGCATTTGATGTGCGTTAACTATGGCTCCTGGTAGCAAGTAAATAATATAAATATGATGGCTCAGTCTCGAATAGGCGATGGTATTATTCCTTCAAAGTAAAGGAAATGACTAGTTCGAATATGTGTGTTATTTATACCTTATTTAATTATCAGTCTGGTAAATGTCTTGATGGCCTTGCGGCTGAAGGCGTATGTTTTTTAACCTATAGGTCAGAGCAGCGATGGTTTTGCATGAAAAATCAAATTTAATATGTTGATGAGGATTATAACAGCTCTGGTAGGTAATGGAACATCGTCTAAATGTGATGAGACTGAGCGATACTGGTGCTCTGTAGGAGTAAACAAAGTAAACAAAGGAGCCGGTATCCAAAATGGCGGCCTCCAGCAGAACATAAATAACCAAGATGTTAAATCTGTCATCATCCCAGATGGCGGCCTCCAACAGACGAAATCAAAATGGTGGACATGACATCAGAATCGAAAAAATGGTTCCGAAATAAAATCCAAAATGGTGGAAATGTTATTAGAATTCAATATGGTGACCATAACAAAAATTGCAACGTTCTATAATCCAAGATGGCGGCCGTATCGAAAAGTCAACGTTGATGTCATACACACCAAAGGTGGCAGGCATAACGAAAGTGCAGCATTAGTGACCGGGGCACTCGATTTTAAGATCGAGTATCCAAATTGGTCACCGGGTTCAAGGTTGAGGTGAAGGTCAAAAGTCAAGGTAATTGTCATTCAAGATGGCCACCGTGACGTTAAAATCCAAGATGGTGGTTGGCACTTCCGGAACCTCAGCCGGAACCATTTGTCAGAACATACAGGCAACAAAACTATATATATGTGTGTGTGCTACTTTTTGTGACTAATACTAAATGCAAACTAATAATTTTCAATTGGAATAATTAATTATTTATATATTTTTTAAATTTTTTACTAGCGAGAGTTAGTTTATATCATTCAAGAAACTTGTCGCAAGTACTTCGTTTTATTTACCGGCAGATGGCACCTCGTGTAGCATGTAGGTAAAATTATTTTATTTTATTGTGGGATGTGGGATGCTCATTGACGATCTCAAGAGTAGGAGGGCTTCGCTAGAAATCAAGGAAAAGGAAGTTAGTCTGACATGGTAGTGATTCTCAGTTGTTTTAAGACACAGTAATCGACTGGTAATGAATCTCTTTTGTTTGAATTAAACAAAATAAAGTAATATATTAAGTACTGATTTGGTAACAGGAATTAACTAAGTAAATGATACTCTGAAAAGAATTGCTTTTCTCATTACAAAAATAATTACATGCATGAATTGTTTTCTCATGAAAAACCACAAACACTCGACGATAAATGAGCAGATGTCTCACCAGAATAAATTAATCAGGAGCACACAGGAACACGATCAACAAACCTGTCAGAAAAATCCTGGAGCACAATGAGATAACCAACAAAATATTGATTGGAATATTCAGGAGCACACAGAGAAAACTAATGCATATGTTGCTAAATCAAAATCAGTGAGCCACAAAAAATAATAATATATAAATAAATTAAATAATATTAAAAATTAAATATTAACACATAAACACTTTTGCCAGCTTGTGAACTTCTGCTTTGTTCAGCAAATATAGAGGTCTAGCACAAGCCAGTATATTTTGCAGTTTTTACATAGTTATTTTTATTTTAAATTTTTTTTAAAACTTTTAAAATAATTTTTTTTTGGTTCACTGATCTTGATTTAGTACAAAGTGCGTTAGTTTTTTTGTGTGCTCCTGATAATTTCTGGTAAGTCATCTGCTCATTTATCGTCGAGTGTTTCTGGTTATCCCTGAGAAAAAAATCCATACATGTAGCTTTTTTCGTAATGAGATAAGCATTTTTTTTCAGAATTTAGTTTACTTAGTGAACTTCTGTTACCAAATCAGCACTACATAAATATTACTTTATTTTGGGGATATTAAACACAAGAGATTCATTAACAGACGATTACTGTGTCTTAAAACAACTGACAAGCACTAGCGTGCCAGACGAACTTCCTTCTCCTCGATGTCTAGCGAAGCCCTCCTCTTGCGATCGTGAGTGAGCTTACCACACCCCACAATAAAATAAATAATATTTACCTACATTTAACACATGGCGACATCTGTTGGAAAGAATAGGAACTACCTGCAATAAATTTATTGTATCATATAAATTATATCTAGCTAATTAGAAATTAAAAATATAAGATAAGTTAATGTTCAAAATTTAATTTCTCAGTTTGCATCTGACATTAATTTCAGAAGCTAACATGTATCCTGATTCATTAACTGTAGCTGTATCAAAAGGAGATCGATGAAAATACTTCGGAAAGAATTTATCTGGAGACAGAATGCTAGAAGTTACGAGAAGAATAATTATGTTAAAAACACGCTACGGAAAATTTTAAGCTATGATGGGTGTAGCAAGTTGTTTAAACGAATTGATAGCTTAAAATACATGGTATAACTTGAAAACCTAAACCAACTTATGAGGTAAAGTACATTGATAATGTCAATAAACTAACGGAAAGTGTACTCTATGCAGTATATATTTTCCTTTTAATAAACATAATTATGTTTAAAGATCTCATATCTCGGCAAACCACTTAATTTGAAGGATGCTGATGAGTAGTATGTAATAGTTCCTCCTGGCACAGGCTTCAGGCTGTGGTGCTTGGTGCCGAGTCACCATCTTGGATTATGATTGTCGGTCCGCCATCTTGGATGAGAGTAATGGGACACAGTGTAACGGGACAAGTAGTACAACTACCTTGACCTTTAACCTTGACATTGCCCCCGGCGGCCTTTTTGGATCCGCCATCTTAGATCCGCCATTTTGGATGACGTAATTTTGTTTTCTCATACTTTCCGGCAGTTTGTTTTCCGCCATTTTGATTTTTGACGTCACCGTTGCAATTTCCGTTACGCCCGCCATCTTTGACTTTTTGACGTGACAACGTCTAATAAATCGATGAACGCCGGCTGTACTCAAGAAAAAAGGATGACTCATGGTCCCGTTACGCACATTGTCCCGTTACGCTGTGTCCCGTTACGCTCATTGTACGCTTGCGCCGCATCTATCTCTCTTACACTCGATTGGAACAACCATAGATTTGACTTTTTCGAGGCACATTAAACTTGAAACACTCCCATTCGTTTCCTACTTTTCCTATCGTCCTATCCTTAACAGAATAACACAGATTGGAAGAAGTTAAATAGCAAACATGTATAAAAGTTATATTTAAAATAATCTGTTCGTTAAGGTAAAAACATATTTGAATTAATGAGTGCAAATAAAAGTAAATTTATCAATTAAATTGTAGATTTTATTTCACTCCTTTGTATCCATGCAAAATAGCGATAATTCAATACAAATTATTCCATTTTATTCATAAAAGTATGCAATCATTTCATTAATGTTTTTTTATGACGTTGTGACGTTAAACTATCGTCCGTAAACCGACATTAAAGACAACAAATATTTTTTAATCTGAGGGGAGTGGTAGGGTATGTCCCTCTCACCCCACCCCCTTTTCCCCAGAAAAGCGGTTGGTCCGGTGTTCGTCCCACAGAAAATGTTTTAACTTTAATACGTATTTTATGGCTGTCTAATGACCTTCAAATGCTTTTTTTTACTTGAATTTTTTAAATAAAACGTGACACTTATGAAAGACAAATCATTACACATTTTTTTTTATTTCTTCAAATAGAAGGTTACTTACTATATAATTTTTAATAATAAGTGGGCATAAATTGATCCGCATATACGTTGTTACCCATGGAGAAAATACAGCTACACTAGTTAGACCTTCTGAGACAGAGCTTGGTTGAATTGCTTAGGTGCTCCCAAAACGTAGAAAAATACAAAAAAAAAAATTACATATTGCTGCTAAGTTGCTATCACCCTGAAGATAGCAAATGCAATGTGCACCGATACTTCGGAGATAAGCTACAAGCAGTCATTGCAGGTTATTAATTTTATCATTATTATTCATCCTACCGAGGCAGATACGATAAAAACCTTATTAAAATGTATTATTTATTTGAAGTCATAAATATTATGTTGAACCAAAACATGTTTAAAACAAAAAAAAAGCTCTCACAAGCCAATATTGGTAATTTCATTTTCTTGTAATTTTTTATCATCCGATTTTAATGAAAAAAATTTTAAATTTTTAAAAACATTCAATAAATAAAATTTTAATAAAAAATTAAAAAAAAAACATACATTTACGGCACGGAGATCGAGTCCGCGGTTCGGACCTAGTGAGGGCAAAAAAAAAAATGGCAACCAATCCTTCCCCTAACTGTGGCAATAGGCAGACTGACACCCACCACCACATTTTACGATGCATATATCATCAGGTAGTATGACGTCATGTCCGCCATCTTAAAATTTGGACGCTATCTTGAAAATCTTTATTTATTATCCGATTTTAATAAAAACGATCGCAAATTTCATCAAAAAATTAATTTAATAGAATTCTGTTTAATTAGATCGATTTCCGTCCTTGGTTCGAATCCGCTAAGAGCCAAAAAAATCAACATATCCTTCCTCCTTAGAAGCCACCTACAGACTGTCCTACCACCAATACCAAGGTATATATAACGTCAACAAGTATGACATCATGCCCACCATCTTTTCTTCGTCCGCTGGAGGCCACCATCTTGTTTTCGCCTGCTAGAGTGTGCTGGTGACATGTTATAATTTTCTGTTCACCATACCTGTAACATCAAATTTTGACATTGAACTTTGACCATGACATTGAACTTTGGCCTTGACCTTGAACATTGAACTTTACCTTGAAATTTGACCTTGACCGTGATCTTTGAATTTGACCTTGACGACCATCATGGATACAACATTTTATATTCAGTACATACTACCAGGAGCTACTGCCTGCTAATGGTCATTGCCACCATCTTGTCTTCGTCTGCTGGAGGACACCATCTTGGGTGTACTCGTCTTACCATCATGCTAGTTTTATTCTAACCTGCTACAGTGCAGTAATCATTTATTATTACTGAGGTGCCCGCTATCTCCAAATTTGGGCGCCATCTTGAAATCATGTAATTAATTAGTTTGCTAGAAATGCGGAAAAAATTCCAAAAGTCTCCGAAAAAATCCATTATTGATATACAAATTGAATCGATGGATTCCTGTCCACGGTTAGATTCTTAACCAGTGACAGTTGTAACTAATTATTAAATAAATCTTAGATTCTGTTTGCCATTACAATTCGCGGAGTTTATTAATCATTAAATCTACGAAAAACAACTCAAGACAATATACCTGACAAAGAATTAAATACAGTGCTGATAAGCCTAACATGAAAGTCTAATATTTCAATAATCCGAATAACATATAAGCCGTTCATGTACAAAGCCACACATACAGGCCAATTGTCTTCAGACCATTTGACCGTGTCATGATAATATCAGACGAATAGGCTAGTCATTTCAGGACCACATGACCTTCTTCGCCGTTAGCTAATTATATTCAATTAGTCCATCGTGACATTTTTATACATACTAAAGGTCCAAGTGACCTTGTAAAATATTTTAGTAACACCAAGAGGTTTTGAACTAGTAAATATTCAGTTACTACAATTTGTACTACGCGCAATCAACAAAAAGGAAGCACCGTCAACGAAAAGTCAGCACATTTTGAAGCACCGTCAACAAAAAATTAAGCACATTTTGGAAGCTCCGTCAGGGAAAAGGCAGCACATTTGGAAGCACCGCCAACGAAAAGGCAGCACGTTTGGAAGCAACGAAAACGAAAAGGCAGCACCATCAACGAATAGGCAGCACATTTGTCATTGGCTCCGATATTCATTGGCTCCAATATTCATTGTCTCCAATATTCATTGGCTCCAATATTCATTGACTCCAATATTCATTTGCTCCAATATTCATGGGCTCTAATATTCATAGGCTCCAAATGCTCCAAATGCTCCAAAAGGCTCCAAATGCTTTAAATGCTCCAAAAGGCTCCAAAAGTCTTTTGGCTCCATCAGTTTTTGGATCCAACAGTCTTTTGGCTCCAATATTCATTGGCTCCAATAGTCACTGGCTCCATCAATCTATTTATTCCATCAGTCTAGTGACTCCATTAGTCATTGGCCCTACAGTCATTGGCTCCAACTGTCTTATGTCTCATCAACACCAAATATATTTGGCTAGAATCCTACGAGTCTAAGAACTATGAGGCCGCAAGGCTACGAGTCTAAAAGAATATAGCTGGTTACGAGTTATACATGGCTACGAGACTGCATGGCTAAAAGACAGCGTGGCTACAAAACTACGTGTCTTTGAAGCTACAAGGATACAAGTCTACAAGGCTCCAAATGTCTGCAAGGCGACATGGCTACAAGACCACTTGGATAAAAAGCTTCAATTCTACGTGTCTACAAGACTGCACCTACTACCTTCGAGTGTATAAAGCTCCAACTACTCCAGCAGCATTATGTTATTAGATTACATGACTACTTGTTTACGTAGATACAAGTCTACGAGGCTACTTGGCTACGTAGCTACGAGGTTCCATGACATCATGACTACGCGACTACAGGCCATGTGGTTACGAGACTACGTGACTACGAATCTTCAAGATTACGAGACTGCGAGGTTACAGAAATACGAAGCTTCTAGAACACAAGTTTACGTGACTTCGAGGATACAGGACTACAAGTCTCCATGAGTACTTTACTACGAAGCTACTCGTCTACAAGGCTCCATTTGCCGCATCTGTCTTCGACGGAATTTTCTCTTTTGCTCCAACTACTCCAGCAGCATTATGTTATTAGATTACATGACTACTTGTTTACGTAGCTACAAGTCTACGTGGCTACTTCTCTACGTAGCTAAATTCTACGAGGTACCAAGACATCATGACTATGCGACTACGAGCCATGAGGTTATGGGACTAAGTGACTACGAATCTTCAAGTTTACGAGACTGCGATGCTACAGAGCTACGAAGCTTCTAGAACACGAGTTTATGTAACTGCGAGGATACAGGACTACAAGTCTGCATGAGTACTTGACTACGAAGCTACTCGTCTACAAGGCTCTAATTGCCGCATCTGTCTTCGACGGAATTTTCTCTTTTGCTCCAACTGCACCATCAGCATTATGTTATAACATTACAAGGCTACTTGCTTACGTAGCTTCAAGTCTACGAGGCTCCAATGCATCATGACTACGAGACTACGAGCCATGAGGTTACGAGACTATGCGATTGCAAGTCTTCAAGGTTACTTGATCGCGAGGCTATAGGACTACGAATCTTCCAGAACGCGTGGTTACGAGCCTGCATGACTAATTGGGCGCGTGGCTACGAAACTCATGACTCTGCCTGACTACAATAACACCATTCAGTGGTGAGAGTTAATTTATCTCATGCAAAGGTACTTGTTTCAAGTAGATCCTCTTTTCATCAACATATGATGCCACGTGTTGATGCAGGTAAATAATATTTATTTCTTTGCTGTATGACTAATTGGCTTCGTGGCTACAAAACTTCATGTCTCTAACTTACTACAAAAGCACCGTTCAGTGGACTACATGACTACGAATTTCAAGCTTACGAGACTGCGAGGCTACAGAGCTACGAAGCTTCTGGAACACAATTTTTTGTGACTGCGAGGATACAGGACGACAAATCTGCATGAGTTCTTTACTACGAAGCTACTAGTCTACAAGGCTCCAATTACCGCATCTGTCTTCGACCGAATTTTCACTTTTGCTCCAACTGCACCATCAGAATTAGGTATATTATAAGACTACCTTTTGCCCGCGGCTTCGCTCGCGTTAAGAAGTATTATTATTAATTAGGTATAGTTTTTGCGGCTTTACTTTTGTTTAGCGTGTGTAAAAAATTAGAGCCTACAAAACTTCTTTGCACACTATATTCTTAACTAATCTGTCATTAGGCACTAAAACTATCAAGCTATTGGGTGAACTTACTCGTGAGCAAGCAACATCAAACTGTCCATGAGAGAAGCAATGTTCTCTCAAGTCAATATCCGCAAATTTGAGGGTTTGCCCCTGAGACTTGTTTATTGTCATGGCCAAGCAGAGTTTTAGAGGAAACTGTAATCTTTTAAATTCGAACGGGATATCATTAGGTATTAATGGGATTCGTGGTATAAATACAGTTTCCCCTTTCGCACACCCAGTTAATATAGTGGCTTCCACTATATTGCGATGTAACGCTTTCACTTTCAGTCTCGTACCGTTACAAAGTTTTGGTGGTTTTAAATTTTGCAAAAAAATTATTGGAACGCCCACACGAAGAATAAGCTTATGATAAGGCAAACCTGGCGATTGTAATGAATTTAAAAATTCTACAGGGAAATAAGTAGCGTCATCAGTATTTACCACAGTATCAATCGAAGTATAGACCTTTTCTTCGCCCTCAAACGACATGAGCAGGATATCGTTGATAGCTGCTTCTTGATCGTTCTTTGGAGTAATTATGGCACGCTCACATAACCATTCAATAGGCTTGTCATGTATATGAATAATGTCTGGATAAACTTTAGACAGAAATTCGTAAACCGTAGTAACAACTGTGCACAATTCTTCCGGAATGGTTATCAGTCCATCAAACGATGAAAAATCACCATTACCGATTTTAAGAAGTAGATCTGAAAATCTACCAGCAGACTCATCCCCGCCCAAATGTGCTCTCATATTTTTAGAGAGCTTAAGAATATTAACCTGGGGCCACAAATTAGATTTCTTAATGCACGACTTTACTTCGTCAGCTCTGGTTCCTTTTGGCATCACTGGTAGAGTCTGCCAAAAGTCTCCGGCCAGCAAAACTGTTACGCCAACCATTAATTTTGTATTACCCCTTATATCTCTTAGTGATCTGTTTAAGGCTTCAATACCACCTTTATGAGCTATCGTTATATCGTCCCACACGATTATTTTTGTACTCTTTAAAACTTTAGCAAAATTATTTTGTTTGGAGATGTTGCAAATGGGAGTCTCGGCAGTGATTAAATTGAGTGGTAACTTAAAAGTAGCATGAGCAGTTCGACCACCTTCGAGTAATGTAGCAGCTATGCCGGACGACGCCACAGCCAGGGCAATGCCATGAGTACTTCTTACTTTCGCAAAAAGTAAATTAATAAGGAAGGTTTTACCAGTTCCACCTGGAGCGTCTAAGAAGAATATTCGACCGTCATTTGCATCTACACTTGTGATAATTTTATTGTATACTTCCTGTTGCTCGTCATTCAAGGATTCTTCATTTTTTCTAACTGCGTCTTCTAAGGCCCCTGTATCGTAACTGGTCTCCTTCACGTACTCTCTATTTTCAAAATGTATTGATGTTATTGGCTGAGGTAATCCATACTCTTTAAGAGGACGGCCGCCTAATGATAATACGACATCCTCTAATACCGACAGGCATTTGTTAAATATCAGGTCCGATGAGTGCTCTACATCCACGTCACCTTGCCCTTCCTGTTGTTTTTTTAAAGTCTTCAGAAAGGTATTCTTTGTATTTTTCCCAAAGACATAAGGGGTCAGAAACCTGGCAGAACAATAAAATGATAGCAAAAAGCTCTCGAATCATATGCGGTGTTTGGCAAAGTGCTGCCTCTTCAAGAGCTGAATCCAAATGCCGATCATCTTCGAGTAGACCTAGAGCCTTGCACGCGGATTGGAAAGTGGGATGTAAGTGACCATCTACAATTTTAAACGCTTCAAATGAAATTGGGCCTCTGATCTCATGTAGAAGCATTCGAAGGTGGTAGCATTCTGTATTGTTTGGATGAACAGTATAAACCCTACCTAGAACGTGTTCTTTTTTGACCCCTGACCATCCTTAAACATTCACTCCTCTCTTCCTTCTCTGAAACGATCGCTTGTTCCCAACGTAATACGCAGGGACTTACGAGTATAGCAATGTTTTTGCAAAGTCATCCAAATTACACAGATAGAAAAAGGAGAGGAGTGTAGTTGCAGGAGGACTACTCAATTTGTCGTACAAGTTCTGCTCATTAAAATAAATTCTCTGTCCATTTTCTAAATGGACAGCAAGGTGCACTACAGAAGGAAAACGCTTATGTATTGGGAATTCAAGGATTCGCCAAACTGCTTCAGCTGAACTTATATATCGACCACTTGCGTAGGTTGTAAATTCATACTTCCCATTCTTCCCATTCTCTAAAGTAAACGTAGCCTGATCTGACCCTTTATTTACATATTTGCAAACGTATTTGATTGACTTCACTGAATGTCAATACTCTACGTTCACGTGAGCGTTACATGTTCTTAATAGCACTGAATTATAAGGAACCACCCAACGATTATCTATTGTAACACCCTTGATATTGAGAGAGAATCCACCGTTATCCAGAGAACGTCTCCTGTACTGCGGATAACCATCATCACCGGTTTGAGTTTCCTTAATAAGAGCCTTAGGATAATGTTTGCTGCACGAATTATCTTTCATGCATGGAGAATTTCTGTTTAAACTTCCACAGGGGCCATGTATCATATTACTTTTAACAATTTCGTAAAGCTCAGGATCACGATCGGGGTTAGGTATTTCAGCACAAACAATATTTTCAATTTGATCCGGAGTGATGCGATGTTGAAGCCATAAAAGTATATGAATATGCGGAAGACCTCGCTTTTGTCATTCCGGCGAATACATCTCACTTCACCGAATATTTTCCTTTTTATCAACAAATCCATGACCTTTTTTACCTTTAATCAAAAGACACGCGAAATAATATCGTATCGATCATGATATTTTTGTCCTGAAAGTTGTGGCTCATTTATGTCACTCTAGCGTGGGTTACATGTAAAAGTAATAAAAAGGTCGGGACGACCGTAATGTCTAACATAGGTCATGGCGTCTTGCGTTTTTTCATGCATGTATCTTGGTCCACCAGTAAAAGATAATGGAAGTACTGCCATTTGTCCCAGCTGATTTGCTTCAGTATCTTGCCGTCCAATTTCATCTTTAAATGAATATAATTATTTGCGCGCAATTTGGCTTGACTGTTTTTTATGTAGTTTAGTCTTTCAGTTTCTATTTTTGCGTATTCATCTACCAAATATTGACTAAAAACAGAGCGATATTTAACCAAAAAGTTATCTTCTCCTTCTCTGATCATTATTCTGTATGAATAAAAACTTACAGCAGAGACTGATTTTTTCAAGGGCAACTTAGTTGTGGGATCGCATTGTGGTATGTCAATTGAATAGCCATCATCCCCCCAGCAAAACATCAACGGGTACTGCAGCGCGTCATAAGCTCGATGTATCTCACTGATACGCTGAAGTGAGTTACTTCGGCTTTCGAGGATAATGTCTCTTAGGTCAAAATGCTGATCTACCAATACAACAGCCACTTCATTTGCCGTTGGTGCATTAAATCTGCCTCTGTGTTCTCTTTGTGGTTTTTTATCTGCATGTATTACGACCTTGAATGACTCTGAAGGCGATATTTTATCAATGGCTGTTTTTAGATCTTTTATGTATGGGTTCACCTCATGTAACATAAGCTGCAATTATTTGATTAAATTTGGTCTCAAGTCAGAAAATTTAGAACATCGAATATTAGCTTCTCTATCATCTTCACCGACGAAATAAATTTACAGAAACTGTGCATTCTGCCCAGGTTCCGGTAATATACTTCCAATTAAATTATATACTTGTCCGTGAACTTTAAAAGTTGGTGAAAAACCCCCTTCTTTTATTTTTTTCCACCAAAGGAAGTCATTTGAAAACAGGCATTATATTTTCGGATATTATCCATGATGTGTACATGATTTGGGTGTAAATCATTAACGAGACTGTAAAGTTGTTCAGACAGTTGTTTAAACGGCTCAAGTTGTACTTTACCGGCGCTACAACACATGCCAGGTGTCTCATCTTTCCACTTCAAGGCGTTACACCAATGACACTTGTATGTCATAGAACCTAAGACTACACTGCTGTCAGTTCCATAAGCAATATCTGGGTCATACACTAAACCTGAAAGCATCTTGCTTCTCCATACACGCTGAATTGTATTTTCTCTATACCGTGACTGAATCACTCTATGCACATCGGTATTCCTGGCCTGATATAGTGCAGCAGATTGCCTATGTTTTTCAGGGTTTTCAGCCTGGTAGGTGGCGACAGATTGCCTGTGTTTTTCAGGGTGTGCAGCCTGGTAGGTGGCGACAGCTTGTCTCTGTACATGAGGTTTTATTTCTTCTTATATTCAGACACAGCTTTACAGTGGGATTCAGGTAGATTCTGTCCATATTTTTTGTGCCTTTTTTATTTGATTTTTTCGAGTGTTATTAGTAAACCTTGCCCTACGTTTGTTTTTATTTTTTTCTATTAATGTCACAGACTCAGATTGGGACAATAAACTTTTTATTAAATTTTTATCATAATTTATTGAAGATACCATAGGTGAATGTTCACGCTCTAAAGCTCAAGGTGAAGGATCAAGGTCTAGATAACCCATGATGGCCGCCGTGTCGTTTAAATCCAAGATGGCGGACAGTGTCTCCTCCACACTCAGAGCCCAGGTGCCAGACCGGCCAACATATAGAACTATAACTGAACAACAAAGTTGTGTCAAACTGACTGTGAGTTTCATTCATTTAAACACACAATCACGTATTGAAAATAGATATTTTCTCTCTAGGGGCTGGCCGATGCAGCTTTTCCGACGTGTGTGAATGTAGCGGAGCGATTGTCCCATCGGCTGCGATTGGCCTGGCCCGCCGCGGACACTCGCGCCGGGGCGAAGTAAGCTCCGCTGAAAGCAATCTGAGTGTTATCGATTATTAATGGCCGACGTGGCTACGGATTTCCCCGTGCTCATTAATTACTCAGCGGGTCGGCCGTTAATTGAAGCCTGGTGTTATTTATTGAATGGAGACTTTGGTGGAGGGAGGCTGTTCCCTCAAAAGACTTCCATTCTATCTGCTCCCCACCCCCTGGTCCTTTCGTAATTTCACTTTCTCCCCCCTCCACCCATACGCACGGCCACCTTCCTACCTTATTTCTTGGTCCTCCCGTAGGAGAAGTGATCTCGTTGCTCAGGAGTCACGGCTGAATAGACTGAAACCTAGTAATGTTTTCCATCAGACAATAACTGACGCACAAAATTGAGTAACAAAATATATTTTAATGACTCAGGAAGTTGTCTGTTCACTACATCGTCTCTTCCATAGTTTTTTTGAACTGTAGCACAAGGTAACCTTTTATTTTGTATAGTGGAGAAAAAAAAGATTTTCTGTTGTAAAGTTTCTGTTTTTAGTTGTATAGTTTCCTTTTTTCATTAAATAGTTTTCGTTTTCCGTCGTATGGTTTTCATTTTTGCTTTATAGTTTCTGTTTTTTTGTATAGTGTGCGTTTTTTGCTGTATGATTTCCATTTGTTGTATAAAGTTTCGTTTTATGTGTATAGTTTTTCTTTTTCTTGAGGATTTTATGTCGTGAAAAGCCTGGCTTAACTTCAAAAAATATGATTTTACCTACATGCTGCTTCTTATTTTAATATAAAACCTTCATTCCTAAAGGTAATCATTTTAAAAATAGTGAAAATATATACGCAATCATTAAAATTTCTGTTTACATGCAGTTTTTTGAACATGAGTACGCAAACGCGGTCTCTGAGAAATGAAAATGTATACGTAAACATTAAAAATATCTGCTTTCATGCAGCTTTTAAATATGAGTATGCAAACATGTAACTGCTAAGAAGATCATCAATAAAAATATCACTTGTGAGTGAGGACTCTGAAAAATTTCTTGTCCTGAGCAGTGTATGATGGTGATATAAATTAAATTTACTTAATATATTTTTTTTATTATCATTACTATAAACATCGCATCCGAAACCATGAGATTTTTAATTTGATATATGGTAACATATATTTTAGTTTATACCTATAAATGTTATGACTTTAAGTGTAAATGGTTATAAATATTTTTATTTTTTTTTGGTACAAGGGTTAAAATAACACAGGTTAAAGGATAGAAACTCGTCCTTACATACACTGACGTACTTTAGAAACCTTAACTCGATGACATCAGACTAAATGATTATGGTGGTCCCCACTAAACATGATGGCTGCTCCAGCAGACGAAGATGATATAATTTTATTAGAATTTAATTAAGTATTTTTAATTATTCCTTAATTTGTTTATATGATAAATTTATTTTTAATATGGTGGAGTAACGAAAAGTTAAACGCAGATAAGTGAGGTGTTCGATGATGATTTCACCTAAACGAAAATTGCAACACACAGCAGTGATGTAATAGTGGTTTTTATTAAAAAAAAATTAATTTTTTGTAAATTTTTAAATAATTTCCCAAATTTTCTAAGCAAATATTTGAGATTTTCAAGTTGGTAAAAGTGACATCATAAAAAATATGGCGGAATTTTTTAGAAAACAAAATAGTGGAATCCAAAATGGAGGCTGGGGTCAAAGGTCAAGGTCAAACCCAACCGGAAATTATGTTATTCAAGATGGCCGCAGGAAGTGACGTAATCCAAGATGGCCACCACGAATCCCTGAATCCCCCTCTGACTTCTGGTGTCCGAGGACCTTCCAAACACACCTACTTTCAATGTTTAGTAAGAGAAAATTAATAATGGCTAATAAATGTTACTATTTTTTTACAGATGGAACACTATAACCAATATTGTTAGTAAAATTTTTATTTTAGGTACTGAATAACACATAGCTAGAGACCGGAAATATTTGAGAATTCATCAACGATATGTTCAAATTAAAAATAATATACTTTAGATCTGCTTATTTATTCGTTTACTATTTACCTGGATAACTTTGGCCAATGAGAAATCCTCAACCTAACTAGTACTCAATCACAGACTATCCAGTACGGTTTACAAGTCAGCAAACAATGATCTGGCGTTATTTAACTGACTATACAGAAGACTATGTAGTATACTCTGAAGGTCATTACACCTGTGAATTTTCCCATTCATTTCAAATGGCTTGTTAAAATTTAACAGGAATCGATATTTAATTAAATTTTAAACGTTGATCTAAAATTAATACAATTTGCAAAAGAATATGTACCTAATAGTGTCTTTAAGACTATTATTTAATGTGATAGTGGCAATCTTTATGCAACCCAGATAGTACACGATACCAGTACTGAAGGTTTAGGAAATTTAATATATAAATATTAAAATTCTTGAAGAAAGGTCATTCGTAGACACATAACTACTGATAGTTTTTCGATTAATCGTTCCGCGACTCACAGTGGTATAACAAAGTTGGTACTCGTACGGTACCACTGAATGCTTCACCTCAGCTTACAGGCGCGCGAGGCTATCGAAAGGAATTATTGTACCGAAGTTGTTCCGGAGCTGTGGTCAGAAGCCTAAACTTCCTTCAGCAGCTGAAATGTTTACTGATGCATCGATCTCACTGATCTCCAGATTTGATGACTGTATAGGCTAGTGCAGGAACTGCATCACCTATTGCTCTGCGTGTACGAGTAGTCGGGATACGATCGGCGCGGATGTTCAGCAAACATCGTCACACTCCCTAACTCCCAAACATTTACCATATTGAGCTGATTCAACATTTCAGATTTTATAGTAAAAATTTATTCATGAAATTCTTTAATTCCACATTACATCGATTATATGTAGGCTAACAATTTCTTGTGTTTCTACAGTATGACCAACGCTGCGCTGTCTTTACATTTTAATGTTATCTGAAAATAGTCAAAAATTGTATGTATATTTTTTTATAATGAAGTTATTTATTACATGACTATAAATTGTAACATAAAATAGTAAAGAACAGTTGTATTATTATAAAGTTTATTTTGGTAAAACAATACGCCTAGTACATCCCCAGATGTTCAAGAAAGTTTATATATACGGATGAATCACGCAGGTCCGCCAACTTTTCGAGATTTCTGAGACTTCTACAGTTGGAAGCACCGTCTTTAGGGACACATTTTTGTTCCAATCGACTTCCGCTCCATATACGAAATTACTCACACCATATGCTATAAAGAGAGTTAAGATGTTTACCCATAAATATATATATACACACACAACTTTGAACCACCTTCACTCGGCATGTTCACAACGTATAACACTGTTCAATTCAAATTGTCACTTTTCGTGAGAGTGGCTTTAATTACCATAACGACTTTGGCAGCTGAATATCTGTAAATAATAATTCATGTCACGCGAGACTTGCTAATTTAATAAGATAGTCCAAATGTTCGCTGAAGAACCTAAAAAAGGACATTGTCACCTTATCTTGTTTACAGTTTAGCACAGAATAATTTTGAACGGTAATGCGGAAGTTATTTTATTTTATTTTTTACGATTAAGGTACGTACAGGACACAGTATGAATATTAGTGGCGAGCTGTAAGCTTCATGTAATGGTGCAAACTTCACCACCCAATGCCTAAAGATTTTGCTTTCTCGGGGATATTTGCCTTAGTTCGCTGTAGCTCCGTTTTCTCTTTCCTAGCTATAGACACATGTTAAAGTTCAATAAAATCTTAAAGAGCAAAAGTAATGTAAAATGTGACGTTTATAAACTGTTCGTTTGGATTCCCCCATTAGTCTACTTAAGAGCCCGGCCTTTCTGCGGGCACACATACGGTGAACAGAGCTTTTAAAAAAAACACACAATAAAAAAATTGATAAAGATATTACAGATATGTCTGCTTACGATAAACTTTTAAGAATACATTGAGGGCTTATGAGTAGTTCTGACTTCTTTGTTTTATTTTTAAACTGTATTTTTAGACGAGTGAATATGGCTAAAGGATGTGTGGTTAGAATATTTTTAGGCACGAAAAGTAGTATATAAATGTTTTTTCTTGCCCAGGCTTGAGGCTGTGGAGCCGTGGAGCCAACCGCAATCTTGGATTGTGACGTCACGGTGGCCATCTTGGATTACCTTGAACCTTTGACGTGGACCATGTCTTTTGGCAAAATTTCCCTTAAATGACTCAAAATTTGACCAAAATTCGCCAAAATCAACCAAAATTTCCAGTTTTTGAAGAAAAAAAAAACTAAGAAATTTAAAAAATTAAACAAAAATTCTCTATTTCCAGGGGAAAATTTTTGTTTTGAGGAAAAATTTCTTGTTTTAGTCCTAAAAATTCCAAATGTTTGAAAAGTCCGTAAGAAGGCTTAAGAATCCTTATATACAACCTCCCTAAGCCTCCGAGATCATGAAATTGACAATTAGGATGACATGACCACCATTTTTGAATTATGATGTAACTGTTGAAATTATCGTTACGCACGCCATCTTGAAAATCCGTATTTTTATGCTAGAAAAACGGGGGAAAATGGTAAAACAATTTAATTAATAAAATTTAATAAAATACTTTGTAAAACACTGTTGCACATTTAGTTACGGTCACCATCTTGGATTCTAGAAACATTGCACATTTCGGTACGCCCGTCATCTTGGACGTATATGACATATTCTTTGCACATTTCGTCATGGAAAACATCCTGGATTTATAATTTATAATTTATAATTTAATAAAAAAATTAATTAATGAAATATTAATAAAATTTTATTTTAAAAACGCACTTACGTCCTCGGTTCGAAACCGGTGAGAGCAATAATAAAAAAAACGACAGATACTTCCTCTATGAAAGCCAGTGCCAGACTGATCTCCCACCACTAATGCCAAGGTAGGTAGCCTACATATATTGACAGCTATAATGACATTACATCTGTCATCTTGTTTTCGTCTGCTGGAGTACACCATCTTGTTTTTGTCTGATATAGTGCGCTACCATCGTATTAGTTTAATTTTTACCCACTAGAGTGCAGTAATCATTTATTATAACTTTGTCTCCCACCATCTTGAAATTTGGGCGACATCTTATACCTCTGTATTTATTAAGCTAAAAATTCGGAAAAATTCCAAAATTTATTAACAAAATCACTCTTTAATTTACTGATTGATTCTAACAATATCCGTCCTTGGTTCGATCCATTGGTGAAGCAAAAAAATATTTTTGGTAAAAAATAAAAATTTCAATAAATCATTATCAAAATCCTAAAAGAAGCTTAAGTTCTTCATACACCAGCCTCCAAGAAGCCGTGAAGACCAGTATCTTGGAAATTTGTATTTTTTGACCTACTAATTCGAAAAAAATATTCAAAAAATTATCAAAAAATAACCCATGAATTTACTGAAATAATTAAAAAAACATAGTGAATAGTCCTAAAAGAAGCTTAGTTTCCTTGCAAACCGGCATCCAGCAAGCAGTTATGACCACCTTCTTCAAAATTCGCAATCAAATAACTATAAATTCTGTAAAAAAACTCTTTTTTACAAATACAATATATTACATAATTTCTATTCTATTGAATGAATACTTCCTAAAGTTAGCAATCGCTATAAACATTGAATTCTGCATCGGATTGAAATGACTAATTCGTAGCTCCAATCGGTTTACTGAAGACAGACCAGCCAGATCCTTTGCCTACATAGTATATTTCTTTCCGACAGAGTTTCTCGATACTATGTTTAATAGACTGCTTCACATCGTCGGAATTGTAAATGGGAGTATTCACTGCCTTTAATGCACACTTCTTCACTTTGTCCTCAAACGGATATCGTTTGCCATGTACACAACTACAAGTTATATTTCAGAAGTCTGTATGTAGCTACTTCATCAGTAAGATACTTGATAATGTTCTGCCTGATATCGTCAAGAAAAGTACAAATGTTCTTCGTTTAAAAAATGTATTTAGATAATAGTAGTCTTTCAACATTCCCTGAAACGCAGGGTTCGCCAAGTGGAATCCGTTATCATTTACCTGTAATACACCGAGGACAGTCTGAGGTCTCAATACATTCAGTTGCTGAAAATCTGTTTTTGTACTTGCGTGCATACAAGTCTCCAATCTAAAGCAAGGAAACGAAATTTCTGCAAAAATGTGGCCAAATTTGAGCACATTTTAGGACAAATTGGCAAGTTCTGAAGGTCTAGAAGATGGCAAAGGTAACAGGTCAAAGTCAAGGTCATCAAAGATGGCCGCCTTGACCTAATAATACCAAGATGACGGTCGGCTCAAAGGCTCCACAGCCTGATGTTGGGCCAGAAAATAGATTTACATACTACTACGAAATACAACCAATGTATATTCGTGAAAGCTCTCAAGAGCTTTGCATTACAACTTTATCTTCATTTTGGAGCCATATAAATTATTTTTCCCTGCTGGGATCTCAAGCTGCCCCGTGCACGACGAGAAGACTACGCTCCGGTTCTGTGCTGATACAGTACTTGAAGCATTAGCATGGAACATATCATCCAGCCTCACTGAGAAAATTAAAATCTTTTTAGTTCAAATAGAAAATAAATAAATAAATAAACTATCAAAATAAATGAACTTTGATTTATCATCTGGATTATTTTAACAGGTTTATTTGACTGTGTTGTTGGGGGGGGGGGGGGGGTTAACATTCGTCTGGCTTCTCATCTGCGGTAAAATGCGCGTATCTCATACTCTCCCAACCCCTCGCGCGGTCGCCTTCCAAACCTCTCTCAGCCACGGCCCTCACTCTATCTGGACTCGCAGTCGCGAGTCGGGCTAAATCACGGTCCAAGGGTATCCCCGAGATAGCGCCTGACGGCCGTTACGTTTCTGAAAAAAGGGGGGAGGGGGCTGGATGTCCCCGAGGCACGTGATCAGACTGCCGGCGACACCCATCACGAGCACGCGCGCCCAGGGGAGCCAACTTCTCGGCTGGGTCGATCCCCTCCCACTCGCTGTCTTGAGGCCTTCCGAGGTCATCCCCGGGACCGTCGACTGTCCCCAACTGGTTCTCTCATTTTTGCCGTTTGCCTTCTGCCTTTCATGAGCTTACGACTGCACTGTTGAAAGTTTACACTTTAAAATAACGAAGAAAGCAAGTTACAAACTATCGGGGTGTCTTCATAAATTTTCGATACCTTCGTAAATTTACACGTTTCTTACTTCGGACATGAACCTTAAAACTTAATCACTGTCAGCAACGTGAACAAAATACACGGTAGTGTGTATGAATTTGTATGAATAAATAGTAAAAATATATTAGTAGTTTTAGGACAGTAATATTTCAGTATGTTGTTATAAAATGTTCTGTCACGAACCATATATTTTGACTACATTTAAATTCATAGCATTTGGTAGCTTTTCAAATTGTTTGTAATAATAAAGTTTTTTATAGTTTCGTTTTTAATATCTTTCACGTTAAATAAAATTTAGTCCACTTCTTATATAGGCCCTATGTTAGTTTCAATTGTTTTATACTTTCTAGTAATATGATTATTTAGTTTGTATAGTATTTGTAAGGTGATTTCGTTTTGTTGGCTATATTTTTACTCAGGTTATGTCTTTTTATCTGAAGCTTCATCGCCGTTTCAAAATCCGTGCGCGCTGAATTCCTATATTTCTGGTGGTATCCCCTCCCCTTCTCACCCTGGCATTTTTTCCCCCTCCCTTCCTTGGTGTCACGTGCACCCCCCCTTCCACAATTTCTTCAGAGGTAGGGAACTATGCCATAAATGTCGTGACTCTCTCTGTTAAAGTCACATTCTACTTTAGATCGTCGTCGGGCATAGTCATCGCCGTGTAGGGTTTGTTTGCCTCCGCTTCTGCTGATTGCCAGCCTGCCATGGGTTCATGTTTCCTTTGTGCAACGAGATCAGTGACCAAGCATGGTAAATTATTTTGTGCAACGTTCTGTAATTAGTTATATGCGTACAATTTACATACTTTATTAACGTGAGGATAAATGTGAGTGTGATAGATTATAGTCCTTTTTTCCTTTTCGGTCTGCTGTCTGATAAACTTAAATTTATTGTATTTAATTACCTTTCGTCTTTACTGGCCGCTGCGTGTTTGAACAGAGCGATCACCACCATGCATGGTTAGAACTGTGTCTCGTGTGCTTTAATAATTTCTTTGTTTTCAGAGTTAAATGTATCTGTACTTCCGCGGTTCTTTTTCTTCGCCTTGCAATGGCTGACAGATATTTCTCGTGTTCGTACATTCAATTTCTAGTTTGATTCCTATTTTTTTTTTGTGACGAGTACTGTGTTCATGATATCATGTAACAGTTCCTTAATTTTTGAGCGTTTTCGTAGTTGTATTGGGTTGAGGTAATGCTGTTAAACTTATAATTTCGTGATGTCCGCAAGATAATGTATGAATATTCTCTGTTAGCTAATTTTGTATTGCGTTTTCTTGTAACTGTAATTCCCATCCATGTGGTTGTAAATTTTTGGGAATTTTCTTTGCTTGAGCTCAAACTAATCTTTCAAACTTAAGAGTTTTCGCCTTCTTTGCTTGTTTAATCATTGAGTAACTAGCATAATTACATGTTTGAGATAGTGATTATAATCGTCGACGTCTGTATGTGTACAAAGATTCACTCATTTTATCATAATTTACACTTAATTTTCATGAAACATTGTCCTAATTTACATTGTCATAACTCCGTCCAAGGCGTAATCAATAATGTGCTTGTGTGCTAAGCATCTATGTATTCACAATGTTGTATGGCTACGCCCGTGCCATCATGGCTTTTACACTTAATATAAAAATTAAGTGTTAGCTTGTTGTTGAAAATCCAATCAACCAAAAAAAAACTAATTCAAACTACTTGTTGTAGTTAAAAACACTGTATGTAATCTTTGGTAGTGTTTTCTCCCTAGACTTGTAGGGACCAGTGTTATCGCCGCCTGTTCGGCGCAGCCGTTTGTAGTGGGATTGTCCGGGTTTGATACCTAAACACTTCATGTCAATTCAATTTACATGTTCCTGTTTTGTGTATGTTTATGTGGTTAAGTATAAGACAAGGTGACGTGCCCTAACTTCACTTCAAAAAATAAATCCATAGTATAGGATGAATAAAATAAATAAGTAGGCTATATATATGAAAGAGATTTACACCTATGTACTGACTCATCACGATATCTCTGGAATAATAAGGCCTATAGACTTGAAGTTTGTTAGGAATATTCCTTTCGCTATGAACGGATTTTAAGAAATTTCACCTGCAAGGGGGATTGCGGAGGCGTTAATTAAAAATAATTCACATTTTCAAACTATAGTTCTTATAGGTATCAAATTTAGCAAGAATATTCTATTTGGCATGATAAAATTAATATGTAGGATTCTATACGGGTTCAAAATTTAGATTGTTAATGTTGACATAAATATTATTTTGTTAAATAAATTGAATAAGTGTTGGAAAAACCTAACAACAATTATTTGTTTGTTTGAAAAATCCACCAGAAAATTCTAAAAAATTCGTTCAGTTCGTGAGTTTGGCCGTCACAAGTTTTCATTTAAAAAATTCCGCATTTAATATGTCAGTGTTTTATCAGGGGCTATAATATATTTGATACATTCAAAACCGTCACATGTTTTCATAACATAACATTAAAATTCATCAAATTCCACATTGAATATTTCAGTATTTTATCAGTGGTTATCATATCTTTGGTACTTTCATAACCGTAACATATTTCATAGCATAGCATACTTAACGGTTAAAATTATAAAAATGGAACATTCAATAATTTCAGTAGGTAGTTTATTGATATTAAAGCACCAGTGAGGCGTACGCACAACGCAAGCCAACTACATGATCGTCGAGTAAATGAGACGGACTAATAGCGTAGACACCGTTTAGAAGAAAAATAAATAAAAATTTCTCAAGCACGATCCATCGTGACTCCAGAACAGCGAATACAGTCGAGTTCAACTCGCTCAGTTCAAGCCTAATTTGGACGGTGACAAAACAGACTGCCAAGTGTGACATTACGACATAAACGTTTGGCATTTAGATATGATTCAACAGTCAAGTATGCCGCGGATGTATCGGTCGATTTCGGAACAATGAGCACTGTTTGTCAACATTGCAATGCTTTGAGATTTCCACATGAACCACCAGGATTATGTTGTGCGAGCGGAAAGGAAAAAATTACCACCAGAGCCACTGGCATCATTACTTTCTGGCCAAGAAATAAGACACTTCTGGTGTCTCATGTTCTTATGTTTCACCCTTTAACAAGCAGACATTTATTTAAAATTAATCGTAAAAGGTTTTGTGGTTACCTGAGTTGACCACGATTGTTTTACTCCAAATAATCATGAATTTTTTTGTTTGGTTTAGATTGTCGATTATGTAAGTGGATTTCCTAAGATGATATTATATATGATTCTGAAGTTTGAAAATAATTTCACATTGTGTAGTCTTTGGAAAGTAGTCTTTGGTGGTTAGCACAGGCAGCCACAATCCTTTATTGTCGGCGACTTGAATTGTTGAATACGAATGTTGTAATAGATTTGTGGTTGGTTCAGGTAACCACATCGTTAATTGTTGGTAAAAGTGCTGTTAGTATCATTGCTTTGTGTTTCTTATTTATTTAAGTAATGTGAACATAATTAAAAATGTCAAAGTTATAATTTGCAGTGACAGGTTTTACAATGTTATTTCATCATAATACTTGCAAAAGGAACATAGCAAAAGCTTCAACAAAAATAATTATATAACTTTTCTTGAAAGTAATACATCATTATGGAAATTATATTACATATACTGTCACAATGAAACATTATAAACATTTCGCAACGATTTAACTCCAATATAAATGCTTGATCTTCAGTTAGAAGATTAAACCTTTGGTATATCTCTTCTACTGTCAGTCCTTCCAGCTCTGACACCAGTATCATAAACGATGCTATTTCCCTTGAATAATTAATGTACCAGTTTATTAACAACTCAAATTATATTCACATAATGAAATTTCTAACTGCAAATGATGACAAAACGATTTATAATGACTTTAGTACAAATTATAATGTATTTAAATAATAAAGAGTGTGTCTGCAAGAATTTTACTCTCCAGTAATTCTTACAATATCATCTTTGCCAAAAAAAAAATATTAATGTACAGTACCTTAAAAATTATTCAAGCACATGCTTTGAATACATTTTTAACACCAACCTACGAAAAAAGTGTGTTGATAAGCCATACAAAAAAGAAAAGTATTATAAAGAGCCTGGGGGTTAGCCAGCAAGGCCCAATATAATGAATTATTGTAATTTTTTAAGAACATGTTTGGCATAAATGACTACATCAATTAAATAACAAATTTGTAATAAGTGTACTTACCAATTCTTCCACAGTATATGAATTTTCTGTTTTTGATAATCTGAAGTCAAACCTAGCAACTTGTTACATCAAGCACAAAACAGTGGTGTGAATAGAGCATTGTGGTCATCCCAGCTAAACACAAAGAATAATTTTTGTATTTCTATCAGTGCTAGTATTTTAATAGCCACAATTTTTTACCAGAGTGGCCAACACAAAACTCTTTCAGCTAGAGTATTCACTCTATGGCACTAAGAAAATAATGATTATAGGTGTGGTCATCTGAGGTAACCAAAATGCCTCTGTAAAATTTCATCTCAAAAAGTGGAGGTGTTTCCAGAGCAGTATTATGTGGTTGCTTGAGGCAACCACAAAATTATAAAGGGTTAATGTTTAATTATGTTTAATTTTAATGTTAACGAAATTTTTTATGGTTAATGCTTTCATATTTATTTTTATTTACGTCTTCAAATGTCTCAGTTAAAATTAATTAAAGACTTTGGTTTTCCGTGCGGCAATTTACCTCTGTTGAATGGACTTGTCCACGTATGAAAGAGGGGAATTAGCGGAGGGAGGTGGATGACGTCACGGGTGTGTGACGTATGCAGGGGAGCGACTGTTTGGACTCTGGCGATGACAGAGGCTTGCGGGCATTGACCGATGACCGAACAGCGGGTAGTGCCTGACCTGGAGCGGAGAGCCATGATTATGGGGTGTCGGGGTAGCTCCGTGCACGGGAGTAGGGACGCGACCCACACGGTCGTTGTTAACAGTTAACCCTGGAGAGTGCCACGCGGTGCCATCGTTGCATCAGCTGGTTTATTTTTTTTATAATTTTGAAGTAACGGCACCGTAAGCGATCTTAAACTTCTCGTGAGTCGCGAGTGTTAATGGACCTCGCCCCGAAGTGCAAAGACCGCTGCCATTTGACTGTGCTACATGTGTCACCTACGCCAAGTCGACACCCCGGGTACCCGGAGGCGCAGCGTGCGCTACAGTTTTGGTAAATTTCTACTACACGGCGAGAATTATTGTAAGTAAAACTATAATTTGTTATTGGTGGAAGAAGAAGTTGGTTTGGGACGGTGTGCAAGTTTGGTGTGGAGTTTACCCTCCTTCCTTCGTCCTTCAAGTACGGACTTAGACTTATGCGAAGGCAAGGCCTTGGTGTTGTAGGTAACGTGATCGCTACGGCCGGGCATCACGTAAGGATTGTATTTTTTATCTCTAAAATGCCACTTGTCAGTATTACGTTTATTATTATTTATCCTTTTTTATGTCAAAATAAAATTTAAATATTTGCTTACGAAGTAATTAGTATGAAACCTGCAATAATCTACTCAACACATAATCAAGTGTTTAATTTTAGTTTTGCGTCTCTACCGTGTCTACGCGACTAGCCATGGTGAAGTCAAAGTTAGCTGGGTTCAAACAGAATTATTGTAACTGGCTGTCCTGGTAGGGACGGACGTGGGCTCCTCGCCCTGGCATGGAGTAGCAGGCTACAGAACCTCTATCGAAGAATGAGGTTTCAACCAAACTTTTAAGGTAAATTATAATTCAACTGCATCACACATCACAAAACGTTTCTCCGAGGCTCATAAATCAAGTATTTGTTTTATATTTGGCAGATTCATCACCAAGTGTTGCAATGAAACGCATTAATAACACCAACAAATGATTATCAAAATTCGAATTATTTCATTTGATTCATTCTTTTACTAAAATTTAGTTTTTTATTAAAAAAAACAATTTAAGAAAATATTCCGTTAGTTCAAACTCTTCTGGACGAACTAACTGAACATATAGAATGAAAGAGGCACTTTAACACATGCCGAGCATTAGCTAACGTAACAAGGTAGTTATGTTAGTCATGTTTAACGTATTTTAATTGTCCCGACATTCAAAAAATAAGGGGCAAATAACATCTCCCCTGAGGGGGCAGAGTGGGATGTTGAGGAACCCGAATGGTTTTGAAACACTCAAAATCGAAATAGAATAAACTTTTGAAATTTTCGCAATTTTTTGGTTTTGACCTCCACGATAATTAATATATTTATACACACCGACATCCATTAAAATCAGTAAACATAGATATTTGAACACGAAGAATATGTTCGCGATATTCAGTTTGCTATTACTCGCCACTAGAAGGCGCTGCAAATTTCTAAACCATTCATCCGATCGCCATGGGTAAACAGAAAAAAAATAGGCCATAGACAAATAAATATGCACATATTTTTTTCTTTCATAGGTCATAAACATACAAACAGGAGCATTGGAACATTTGGAGCTGTATGAGCATTGGTGCATTGAAGCTTTTGGAGCATTTAGAGCATTTGGAGCTGTTGGAGAATTGGAGCATTTGGAGATTTTGGAGCTTTGGAGCAGTTGGAGCTGTTGGAGCTATGAACCTTTGGAGCATTTGGAGCATTTAACGATGTTGGAGCATTTTGAGCTGTTGGATCATTGAAGCTTTTGGAGCATTTAGAGCTGTTGGAGCATTTGGAGCATTTGGAGCTGTTAGAGCATTAAAGCTATTGGAGCTGTTGGAGCTGTTGGAGCATTGAAGCTTTTGAAACATTTGGAGCTGTTGGAACTTTTGAGCATTTGGAGCAGTTGGAGCTGTTGGAGCTTTGTAGTTATTGGATCCTAGCGTATATTGGTGAGATCGAATTAATGAGACGAGAACGTATCACTTTGCATCTAATTTTTTCGATCACATGTGCCTCTTTTTTAAATATTGTTTTGACTTGAGTATTAAAGTAAATTGTTCTTGATTTGACTAGCATATTACTCCGTCGGTTGCATGTATATAAGCGAGTCCTCAGATGGCGGGGCTTTCAGTTTGTTACTGACGACGACGGTGTAAGGATCACCTAGTTTGTTTCTTCTGGTGCATAAGTCGTGTAATTACATGTTCTTGCGAACTCGATGGCATCTTTACCGACTAACGTCGAACTCGATGGAGGTTGTACCATCGTCTACGGGAACCCTGACGTCTGCGGCGACGAAGAAGGATGAGATCCCGTTGGCAACAACGATGTCAACACTGGAGGAGACTTCAACAGTCGCGGTACCACCAGAAGGAGAGAAATTAATGCCGGTAGTGCTGGCTGCACAGGAAAACTCGGCGAACGCTGGTCCACCATCGATGGGAACTTCAATGATTGGTGATTCGTCAACAACTAACGAACATCGGTGCCGTTACTGCGACAAGATTTTCTCAAACAACAGCAATGCTCGACGACACGAGAAGAGCAAATGTGCCAAGAACCTATATCGTAAAATGTTTGTTTGTGAGAAATGTCATAAGCAGTTTGGGAAGAAAAGATGATATGAAAACGCACGTGAAGACATGCAAAGGTCCAGCTGCGCGGCCGAAATTAAAGGTTTCGGTGTAACAACGAATGATTGATGTGCATAAGAGTATGTCTGGAAATTGTACAATTGCAGTAACATCGTCATCTGGTTCGAGACTGAAAGGCTCGTCTTCATCAGCATGTTATCATTGCAGGTACTGCGATATAACGTTCGCATTTTCCCATGATGCACGGATACATGAACGCAGTAAAGGCAAGAAGAATCCTTCTCGCATGAAGTTTTGCTGCGATGAGTTCCATGAATTTATAGTTTGCAACGACATGCGAAAAACTGTAGAGGTGAAGTCCGTGCGCCTACTGCTGAACTACCTGCAGAAATTTCAACTCCTCGGTTTAGGTTGAAGACTCGAAAGCGTCCAAGCAAAAAAAAAAAAAAAAAAGAGCGGCAACAGATTGGTATGACGTCTGGACATGAAACTAAACCTAAGACTATTATCGGCGCTCTACAGGTGAATGATAATGACTTCTACTTGGCGCAGTCTGCATTTTGTGGAACCTTGAAGGACTACTATTATAAAATACACTTAGCGAGTCGAAAGACATTTGTAATTTTCTTGACGATATCAGACAGAACATAATCAATCAGTTTACTGATGACGTAGCAACAAACGGACCTTGAAATAAAACTCGTGGTTGGACTGTATATATGGAATCCATATCCGTTCGATGGCAAAGTGAAGATGTGTGCATTCAAGACTTCGGCTGCAGTAATTTACATTTCTGACGATGTGAAGCAAACTGATAAACACGGTATCCAGAAACTCTGTCAAGAAGAGGACGACTATGTCTGTAAAGGATCTGGTTGGTATCTGTCTAGCATAAACATATTGGAGCTAAGAATTAGTCATTTCACGTCTATGCAGGCCTTAATAATTATAAAATTTATAACTATCGGAAATGTTCCTGTAGTAGAATATAAATTATGTAATAAATATTACGTTTGTAAAAGAACTTGTGGTGTTTAATTCCTCGAACATGACCTTTTTTGGTATTGTAATTAAATTTATTTTTAGCTAGGTTCAGGGATAGAACCAGGAATGGATATTGATTGAATCAATCAGTACATAAATGTGTGATTTTTTTGATGAATTTTGGAATTTTTCCCGAATTTCTAGCTAAAAATTTTCACAATTCCAAGATGGCGTCCAAATTTCAAGATGATGGGTGCCACGGTAATAATAAATGATTACTGCACTCTAGCCGGTAAAAATTACACTAACGTGGCATCAGCACACTCTAGGAGCCGAAAACAAGATTGTAGCCTCCAGCAGACGAAGACAAGATGGCGGACATGACATCATACCAGCTGATGATATATATACCTTGGTATTGGTGGGTCAGTCGGCAGGTGGCTTTCATGTAAGAAGGATCTATCGTCATCTATATATATAAAAATGAAACCCGTTTTCCTTGGTCACGGCATCATGCGTGAACGGCTGGACCGATTTCACTAATTTTTTTTTGTTGTGTTTGCTATGGTCAGGAGAAGGTTCTTATGGAAGAAAAAATTAAGAAAATTGTGCGGAAAATTAGAAAATTTAAGAATAATGAATTCCTATTTCCCTTGGTCACGCCATCACGCGTAAATGACTGAACCGATTTCACTAATTCTTTTTTTGTTGTGTTTGTTATTGTCACGAGAAGGTTCTTATGAAAGAAAAAATTTAACGGAAAATTAGAAAATTTAAGAATACTGAACCACCATATATAAAATTATTTCCAAACTAACCCATCACTTTGTACAATATAAATATTTTTAAAGTAACCTTATGACATTCAGCTTTAAGCGTTTACAGTTTCCAGTGTGACTTGCATTTGCAATGTCAATAAATAAATCGCAAGGGCAGTCGCTAAGTGTATGTGGCATCAACCTAGAAAATCCATGTTTTTCACATGGCCAATTATATGTCGCCTGTTACCGTGTCGGAAAACCATCAACATTATTTATTTACGCGCCAGAACATAAAACTAAAAATATAGTTTATCAAAAAGCATTAGAGTAGAGAGAAGCAGTGAGGGGTACAGAGACTATTAGTTGATTTATAGAGCGCGCGTGGAGATAGGTCAGCTATACAAAATAAAGTAGTGCATCATTGCTACGCTAAGGCGGTACGAAGTTCGCCGGGTCAGCTAGTTATTTATATTTTTGCTCTTACTGGGTTTGAACCGAGCACACCAAGGCATGTGTTATTAAATAGCATTTTAATAAATAACCATTAATAAAAGTTTATTATGATTTAAGATTTTTTTTTCAAAATTTCTATATTAAAAATTATGGATATCCAAGTTTGTGGCTGTAACGAAAAGTGCAATGGTTTATAATTATTTTTATTAAAATTTAATTAATATATAGTTTTATAATTTTTACAATTTTTTTATGATTTTCTAGCTTTAAATTTACGGATTTTCAAGATAGTGGACATGACGTCATACTTACTAATGATTAATGTTATGAAAAAAGAGGTGGGGGTCAGTGTGCCAGCAGCCACCACGAGGGAAGGATCAGTCGCTATTTTTTTTTTGCCCTCACCGGGTTTGAACCGATGACTCCGAGTTCCATGTAGTATGTATGTATTTTAAAAATTTTTATTAAATTTTTTTATAAATTTTATTATCCAATTTTAATGGGAAAAAATTTAAAATTTATAAAAAAAGAAAACGAACAGAAACAGAAATTGCAACGGTGACGTCATACTCCTGGATGACGTCTGCGGCTTAGAACGGCTAGCTCTTAGGACTTTTAAGCCGCTTCTAGGAATTTGTGTTCTTTCTAAGGCAAAAGTATTTTGAGGTTTTTCGAAATCATAATTTTTGATTTTTTGTGGAAGAAAACGAGAAATTTTTCCTCAAAATTGGAATTTTTGAGTCCTTTTGAGTCATTTTTGAGGAATTGTGAGGAATTGTTTAGTCCAAGATGGCCGCCGTGACGTCAGAATCCAATATGGCGGTCGGCACCAGGAACCACAGCCTGAAGCGAGGCGCAGGACCGGCTATTACATACTACTATATTATTTACACGTGTAGGCTAATCCTATTTACCACTAACTCGAAATTCCGTATATGAAGTTCTATTTACAAAGATCCAACTATCGATATCTTCGAAGAATGCTTAATATATTTTAGGTGCATTGTCCGCTTTAAAAGCCTGTCAATTTACCTAGATTTCTAACAGCGAGGAACGTTTCAATCGTTGCTTGTTAACATCTTGCACAGGTGATAATAAAGTGCTGCTTGACTTCAACACAAATGAGAAATAAAACACTGAATTATTCATAAAATAAAACGTTGGTGTTTATTGTCATTGTTTCATATTAACACTGCCTTAACTCTGGGTGTGTAAATGCATACATTACTACTGCGTGAAGCTGTTTTTTTTTCTGCGTCATGATTTAATGGTGGGTAGTGATAGCATTGTGGAAACATTTTTAAAGCACAGTATTTTATTTATGTGTTTAGCTTATAATGTTGTAATAAGAACTCAGTAACCACCATCTTGTGCGGTAAAACACCATTTGTCAAGTTTTCTCTTATGTAAATAACTATTTACAAAAAAAAAGTAAATATTTTTCACGAACAGACTGTATAGCCCGATGAAGATCACTGGCCAGGTCCGACATTGTACTGACTGAAAACATATTGCAAGACCTCCTTTTATACTTTTTTATTCGTTCGCAGAAAATTCTTTCTTGTGTTTGGCCAAATCTGAATTTGTTGACAAGTGAGATAGTGATGCTTTCAGACTACTTTGAAAAGTCCTCAGATCGTCACGTCTTTGTGGATTCGATACTTCGATCATGTCGAGAATGCGAGAATCCGAGGCTTCCACACGCTGGTCGATGGCAACGAGATACTATAGTAATTCGTTTTTCACACTTTCTACTTTTTGAGCCAGTAGCGAAATGTATTTGCGGATAACGTCGTCATGAGACTTGAGAGCAGTACGTAAGTCTCGACTGCTGCGTCCAAATTTGGAAATGCTATGACTCATGTTTGATGATAAACTGATCGAAACCTCGTCTCTACTTGCCCTTATATAGCGGCCAGTACTTTACGATGACTAGAAATCCGTGCTCGTGTTTCCAGCACAAGGAGCACATGTCTTTGAATTCCTGGAACGTCAGGTCGGTGTTTACGTGATCATCATAAGCGTGACGTAAATTAAGTTCGTCCATGCGAAAAAGTACTATGACATTTGCGTTGTCTCGTAGGAGATGTTTTGAAATACGACTGTATGTCTGACACAGGTAAACACAGTCTACCTTGGCGTGTCTGCCCATGGAAAAGTACTCTTGTATTATGCCTTGTTTCTCGCACATTACATTGTCGAAAACAAACACGGAATTGGCTTTTGTTTCGTTTGGAGGTACCACATCCGCATTATCATTAAATGGAAAATACTCCAGACCATCCACCGAGCGTAGAACAGTAGCTAGGCGCTGGTACTTTGGCTGTTGCAACGACTTGGAATACAAGTAAACGTTCTCGAACCGAAGACCGTTTGGCTCCTTCAGTAAACTCAGCAGAACGCACGTTTTGCCGCAGTTGGACGGACCCGCCATTATGCATCGTACGGCAGAAGGCAACAGTAAGCTATGTCGTGATTCACGCGCGCTAAATACATCGTGTTGTGTAATGCGCACGGGCAAACACACTTCTTGCTTGACGACTTGCATTGTACTGACGAAATTGTATAAAATCAAACACATTTATACTTCTGGTCAGTTGTGCGTAATGACTCGAAGAGGTAAGAACAAAAAACACATCGGTGCAGGACTCGTGAACTCGCTGATAAACAATCTGCCATTCGTGCTACACATTCCCGGCTACAGATTCTGCGGCACCGGCACTAAACTAGCGACAAGGTTAGCTCGCGGTGACGTGGGCATTAATTCTCTCGACGAAAAGTGCAAGGAGCACGATATCGCATATTCATTAAGCAAGGATCTGGAATCCAGACACCGGGCCGACGAGATATTTGCACAGGAAGCCGAAGATATAAGTAAATCGTCGAACGCGGGACTAGGAGAGAAAATCGCAGCGTGGGGCGTTTCCAAAATCATGAAGGCAAAGACGAAATTAGGACTGGGTGCTCGTCAAGCCAGCTCCATCAAGTCAAAAACTAACTCATGCAAGACCAAACGCAAGACTGGTGCAGGCGTGCAAAAAGCCAAGCAAAAATTACAGACTCTCGACAAGAAGATTATAGGAGGATTTCTTCCTTTGCTTTTGCCTGCATTGGGTGCTCTCGGCGGCCTCATCGGTGCAACGAGCGGTATAGTGCGGGCAGTCAACACTTCGAAGAATGAACGCAAGCAGTTAAAAGAAGCACAGCGACACAATGCCAACATGGAAGCCATTGCCATCGGTAAAAAAAACGGTGCAGGACTGTACTTACAACCTCACAAATCAGGTCGGGGCATGAAAAAGAATGAAAAAATCCTAAGTTCTTTGCCGAAACGACCGCTCACCAATATAGATTTGATCAGGTACGCTCGAAAACTGAAAATACCAAATTTCCGCGGCGTGTTTATGCGAGACACTTTGCCCAGCAAGCCAAAGACACGTGAGTGCGCCATAATTAATTTAGACACGTTGGCGGGTCGGGGCACGCACTGGGTGGCCTATGTAAAGACTGGAAACACGGCCGAGTACTACGATAGTTTTGGAAATTTATGGCCTCCTCCAGAACTTAGGTTGTACCTGGGCCGGTCCACTACATTGTTCTACACTTACGAAACGGAACAGAGGCCTAATCAAACAAACTGCGGACACTTGTGTCTTCGCTTTTTAACAAACAAAAATTAGCTGACAATTAAAAATTGCTACTTAAAGGTTGTGCAGTGATGATAATTTATTAGTCATGTCGATAACACTTACCTTGACAGGTCACACATCTGAGCTGCAGGCGGTTCATTTCCCGCCTCTGGATTTAGAAGGAGAATGGTGTATCGGACTCGTAGATTTTCAAACGTATAATGCCATACCTAATATCGACGAGGAAAACTGCAAGATCTGCTTCCTGAAAAGCGTTGGGACCGCTCATGAAATACAGTTACCTATTGGCTCTTACGAAATTGATGACATTGAAAATTACATCAGGGATATGTTACCACAGGATGTAGAATTTCAACTGCGTGGAAATCCAAAAACTCAAAAAAGCATTCTAACATGTAGTGAAAATGTCGACTTTACGAAACCTGGGACCATAGGTAAGATGCTCGGATTCGAAACAATGGTGTATGATACAGGAAGAACGTACGAATCTCTCGAGGATTAATATAAGCTTCCGGTTTATGCTGAAGGGAAGTTAGAAGTTTGTGTTCCTCTGTCCATGCTTCTTGGATTCGCTGAGGACTACAAGCATATAATCATTAATTCGAAACAAGAGCTCGTACTGCTTATAGCCAACACGCACATTAATGCAATTGTCGCCGCTGCAGAAAACCCTCAAGATGTCTCGCTAACACTTCAGTCTATCGAGTGGATGCTGCCCCACATCCAAGTGAGCACTGTTGAACGAGTCAATATGTTGAAGAACATAGAAAATGGCAAGAACTTCGATGTTCCATTACAATCCTGGAGCCTGGAAACATATCCTGGCTTGCCTCATAGTCAGCGTATCAATTGGATAGTAAAGTCCAGCTTCGCTACGGAAAAACCAAAATACATCATCGTCGGGCTTCAGACCGGAAGACAGCTCAATGCAGGAGTAAGTATTCGATAACTGTCATATACGTAATGTAAAAATATTTTTAAACAGCGAAAGTTATCCGTACGTTGACATGAACATGGACTTTGAAAGTGGAAGATTTCTTCTCGCATATCAAATGTATGCCAAGTTTCAGCAAGCTTACTATGGGCGGAGACAGTCACCGATACTGAGTCCCGACAGTTTCAAGAACAAGGCTCCGTTAATGGTGTTTGATGTTTCCAAACAGGATGATCGTATAAATTCAAACATCATCGACTGTAGGATCGAGATAACGACTAGCGGAAATATTCTGCCAAACACCTATGCTTTTTGTCTGATACTTCACGATCGGCTTGCTTCGTACAATTGTCGAGACAAACTTGTGAAAATTCTGACATAAATACCGTTTCGTTTTCTATGGTAATTTAGTTACGACCGAGCATTGCTAGCGACAAGATGTACTGCAACCTGCAAGGTTTCCAGAGTCAGCACGGATTCGTGCTCAAGGAAATTAGCGTCACCTCCGGAGACAAGACTCGAACACGCACTTTCCGACCTCCGTATCCGTGGAAACTACTAGACGAAAAAAGTAAACGGTCAAATGAATGGCTATGTAAATATTATCACGGACTTGAGTGGGACGAAAGAAAAATTCCGTACTACCAAGTGAAAAACACTATTGAAGATTTACTAGTTCAAAACGAAATAATCTACGTCGGCGGACCTGAACAGAAGAAATGGCTAAGCAGGTTGTGTAATGCACCTGCTGAAATTGTAGACCTACAGACCGACTACGGCTGTCCTTCCCTGCGCAAGCTTAGTGCAATATACGACGTGCAGCCACGTGACAAGTTTGAACGTGTCTGTGCCTGTACAAACTCGCAGTTAATGCAGAAATGGCACGCACAGTGTTAGTAGGAGCCTGCATATATAAATGACGTACCTACGTACGTGCCTTCAGTTGTCGTTCGACCTGTAAGAAGATGTTTACGTTTCATCCTGCTAACGTGTACGTGAGCGCAAGACCTAGCTTCAGCAGTGTCGAGTACAGCTACTGGGATTCCGGGTATCTACGTACATATACAGAAACCTGTGATGGAGGCGCTCAGCATTGGTGGTTTGCGCACTTTCCTGTGTCCTACGAACCGACTCAGCAGCTGGTAGATTGTTGCGAACCTGGAAACTGTGCCGTCTATCACATAAGACCACACACAATCCTTCCTGCTAGCATCGCTGAGGTGGTCGCCTCGTCTGCACATGCAACACCAAACATGGACGTGTTGCGACCTGTGATGCTTCTACGCAGACGTCCAAACGGTGTGCGTCTCGTCTTCGAAGTTCAGGCAGTGAATCTGTCCCAACTAGCACTGAGCCTAAGCACAGGCGTAGCCGTGGTCACAGACGTCACCGACCATGTCTTGTGGGAGTTGTCGACGTCGCAGAAGATGACCAGCTGGAAACCTGTGTTCCTGATCGCATGACCGGCGAACCAGTTGGAACCGGAGTCGACGAACCAGTTGGAACCGGAGTCGACGAGTCAGTTCGTGCGGCATTAAAGACTTTGCTTGTGAAAATGCTTGATTCCTTAACCTAATATGTATTTGTGTACTTTTTATAAATAAATGTGTAAAACTTGAACTCGTTTTTTTTTATTTCTACAATTTTTAGGTACCTAATAAAAATTTTTTAAATACAGACAATATTTTGACTCATGTAGTATACCAGTAGACCACGGGTATATAAGCGAGGTTCAGACGACTGGACCCGCAGTTCACCTCTGGCCGCGGTGCAGTACGGACGTATTCTCTCCATTAAGTTTTGTGAGATTTAGTTATGTCGACCGGAATAGAATGTTTACCAACAGCAGCGGGGACCTCGATGGCAGCAACGATGATGGAGACGGAGATCCCGATACCATTTGCAGAGGAGACCACAGCAGCGGAGAGCTCAATGGCTGAGGTGTCGACAGCTGTGAAGATCCCGATACCTGCTGCAGAGGAGACAACGATACGTGCTGTTACACCATCAGCTGACGTTTCATCATGTGCATTCCAGACATCAATTAATGAAGAACGTACATTGCGTCAGTGCAAATATTGTGGCGCATCATTTACTATCACCTCAAATGCTCGCAGACATGAAAGAAGCAGTTGTTCTAATAATGTTAAAAGAATACAATTTCAGTGCAATAAGTGCAAAAAACTAATTTCACGTCTCGATAGCTTACATTATCATTATAAAAAATGCTCCGAGAAAGTAAAGTGCGATTATAATGAACATGGTTATTGTTTTAACTCTTGTGTTGTACCGGCTGATAAGTCTATATAAGTGAGACCCCAGGTGATATGGACTTCAGTCTGTCTCTGACTGCGGTGATGAACGGATCGGATAGTTAGACTAGTATAACATAATAGACCGGTATCTAGCTATTCTTGAGAACTAGATGGCATCATTACCACTATCTATACCAACCTGGAATGAAGGTCTACCATCATCAGTGCAGAGCACGATGACAACGGTGTCTACAGCTACACCTGCTCTCTCAGCACAGCAGTCGATTTCGACGCGTGCAACATCTTCTGCAGAGCAGACCTCAACGGCTTCAGAAGTTAACATGTCAGCAGTGTTACAATGGTTGTCAACAATTCCAGTGCCATTGATGAAGGAAGGAGCATCCAGCGGTGTTCCATCACCCGACTGCACGTACTGTGAGAAGATCAAAAACTTGAAATCACGGGATCATGTAATACACGATTGTAGTAATAACTCTGAATGTATTAAATATCTGTGCAACATATGTTTAAGCAAATTTGTACAATATGGAAGATTAAAATGGCACCTCAGGAATTGTGATAGACTGGCTGTACATTCATCGGAATCAAGGTGTATATTTTGTAACAAAACATTGGCAAATATTCAAAGTGCACAACGACACGAAATATATCACTGTCCTTTTAATGAAGTCGATAATTCGTCTTTGTGTGAAAATTGTGGTGTACCGATATGTCGACCTGATAGACTGAATAGACATTTCAAGTCATGTAAAGGATTTAGTCCATACAATAAGAAGACTGTTTGACTCAAGGAATCCACAAAACTTTATTAATTTGACTGTTTTTTTTGTACTTGTAGTAGTGTTGAATTTATGTAGTATATATATTTTTTTTAACAGAACTTGCGGTGTTTTTATTTTCTCAAACCTGTCACTTTAGTGGTACTTTTTTAAACTATTAAAGTTGTTTTGTATCGGGAAGGGATCGAATCAAGGACCTTAGTCGATCTATTCAATCAGTATATAGATTGCAAATTTATTTAATTAATTTTGAACTTTTTCCCGAATCTCCAGCATTAAAATTACGGATTTTCAAGATGGCGGCCAAATTTCAAGATGGCGGGCACCTTAGTAATAAATGATTACTGCACTCTAGCGGGTAAGAATTAAACTAACATGGCGTCAGCGCACTCTAGCCGATGATACAATGATGATGGCTTCAAGCATCGAAGACAAGATGGCGGACATGACGTCATACTAGGTGACGATATATATGAATGGTAAAAAGTGGTGGGGGCCAGTCTGCCTGCGTCCACCTCGGGGGAAAGATCAGTCACCATTTTTATTTTTTTGCACTCGTCGGGTTCGAACAGAGGACTCCGAACTCTGTGTCGTAAAAGCGCATATTTTATTATAAATATTTTATTAAAATGTTATTAAGTGAATTTTTTTATAATTTTTAAAAAAAATCATTAAAATCAGATAATAAATAAAAAAGTTAAAGATGGCAGGCGTAACGAAAATTGCAACGGTGACGTCATCATCCAATATGGCGGAAAACACATCGCCGGAATATTCGAGAACACAATGACGTCATACAAAATGGCGGATCCAAGATGGCCGCCATGATCTACTTGTCACGTTACGTTATGTCCCGTGACACTGTGTCCCGTTACGTTGTGTCCCGTTACGCTCGTCCAAGATGGCCGCCGTGACGACACAATCCAATATGGCTGACCGACAATCTTCAATCCACAGCCTGAAGCCTGTTTCCGGAGTTCCATTTACATACTACTCATGTGCAACGACTAGAAGCTGCAGATTTTGCCCCTAATCGCAGCACCGTTCGTACTTTGGCTTTCCAATTTTCTGAAAAATTAGGTGTAAAACACAACTTCTCCAAAGAAACTGGTATGGCAGGGTATCATTGGCTCTTGTTATTTCTAGAAAGAAACCCCGAATTATGTATCAGGCAAGCAGAAGGTCTTTCACTGGCAAGAAGCCAAGGCATGTCAAGAGAAGAAGCTTTGGGCTTTTTCGATATTTTGAAAACAGTTTATGATAAAAATAATTTTTTGACAAACCACAGCAAATCTTTAATATTGATGAAGCTGCATTGCAGTTGAACAACAAGCCAGGAAGAGTCATCGTGACAAAGCGTGCGAAAGATATTCATGTACTAACATCAAGTGAGAAAGGCGAGAATGTAACAGTTATTGCATGCTGTAAAGCTGAAGGCACATTTCTTCCTCCAGTGTTAATAATGAAAGGGGTTAGAGAGAAAACAGAGTTTTCTTTTGGACTTCCACCCGGTTCAAAAATATTCATGAACAGTAAGTCATCTTACATAAATGCAGAATTATTTTTCAGATGGCTTAAAAAGCAGTTCTTGCCCAGGAAAATACCTGGTAAAACACTCCTGATTTTGGATGGACACCCATCTCACCTAAACAGCTTGTAACTGCTCGATTTTGCTGATGCAAATGACATTTTACTTCTTTGTTTACCAAGCTACACCACACAAGCACTCCAACCTTTTGCTCGCAGTTTTTTTAAGCCTCAAAAGACATTTTTCAAAGAAGAAGCTTCTAATTGGATGCTTTACAACAAGAACAGAAAAATCTCAAGACTACAGGCAGGACTGCTGATTGTAAAGGCCTGAATGATAGCTGCATCAATTGATACTGCCACAGCTGGTTTTCGTGCTACAGGAATACATCCATTTAACCTAAATGCTCTGCCAGATCGCTTTTTCAGAATTTATGATATTTAAATATCTGATGATCTAGAGAAGTCTTCTGTAGAAGAAGATGAGGACACCTTAACAGCTTCTAGGCGATACCAGCAGGAAATATGGTTTCAGACACAATAGTGGATCCGACCAATGAGCCAAGGCCTGGGATTTTGGATAGAGCTGCAGAAGTGTCATCTGCCCCTTCCTGTTCACCGTTATTAATACACAGGACTAATAATTCGGCCACAATTCCAACCACTGCAGGAAACGGAATGCGAAACCCAACACTTGGGATAAATTTACCAACATCTGAATCTGCAACTACAGACAAACCACAGATGGGCAATGTTGACATGGCAAAGCAAACACCCACGAAGCATTTGATGGAGTTGAGTCCAATTCCTACAATCCACAAATGTGGGACAAAAAAACGAAAGCAATCAGCAGAACTCATTTCAAGTGACGAAAAAAAAATGGAATTAAAGAAAGCTACAAAAACCAAGACAGACAAGGGGGGAAAGAAAAAGAAAGCTCAAAAATACGAAAAAGAAGTATTAGAATTGAGGATGACAAACCAAGATGAAGAAGAAAACAAAATGTGTTTTGAGTGCTACGAAAATTATTTTCAAACTTTATAGAAGGTTGGTTGGATTGAGTGTGTTTCATGCAAAATGTGGTTGCACGAAACGTGCACTATGTATGGCTGTCAGTGTAACATTTGCGGCCGGGAAGAAAAACGCCAAAATATGAAGAATCATTACATTTAAAACTTCTAAACTTCTTATTTGGACTTATCACTAATGACTCAATTGGTAAAGTGGTTTCAACAACACTATTTTGTTATCATAGGCCTCAGGGGCGTAGCCAGGGGGGGTTTTTAGGGGTTCAAACCCCCCCCTTAGCACCAAATCTTTAATTAATTTCTTATTCATCACTCAAACAAATTTCATATTAAAATTAATAAAATTTTTACCATTACAATTTTTAAATTTAAGTACCGAAAACTGCTAGAATAGCACTATTTTACACCTTTAAATCCAAATTTTCCCGGGGGAGGACCCCCGGACCCCCCGCTTTAATACGGGGGGGGGGGGGGGAGGACATGCTTCTTAACACCCCCCATACACAAATCCTGGCTACGCCACTGATAGGCCTATATCTATAGTGTGATTTAGTACAACTTTCTTTATGGGGCAGCTCTCCAACATGAGGCATCTCTCCCTCATAGGGTGGGGCATATTACCCATAGCAGGGGAAAGATGGCCAAAATACATATGTTCACAAATTTATTAATTATATTATTATAAGAAGTGTAATATGTTACTGAATATTTTTCCTAAAATCTTTAAAGAATTGGAATGTAATTAAAGTAATAACAGCCTTTGTGGGCTATTATTTGATTTTGTAATGAAATTTTTTTCCTTAGGTAGGGCATCTCTCCCACATTTACCCCATGTATAATTTGTATGTAGACTGTTTTCATCCTGTCAATTTTTGTGCATGCTACGCGCGCATCATGATAATTTACTATCATAATTTTTTCCACAACGTGCCTAAAGAAGTGTAAATTCAAAAATAAATAAATTTAATCTAAATTTAATATTTAATTTCTTGCATGATTTTAGTTAGCTGTAAGGCACCTAAGGCACCCGTTAAAAAATATGAATATAACAAACACTTAATTTTAATGCAAGCATAATATTTATTAAAAATTCAACCTATTTTAATATATTTAAAGCGCATTAATTGTCTCTAGTGATTTAAATAATTGTCCTTGTTTTTGATTGATACAAAATATACTTTCACTTGATTTGCACCTCTCGGTCGTGACAAAGCCACATACATTTTGTTGTGCACAGAGAGATACATATTGAACAATAAAATATGTATTTCATATTTCATTGCATAGAAAGTTGATACCTTATAACATTAATCATTAAAACACAGAACGACATAAGGGATGATATTGTGTTAATATTTGTGCTTCGTGATACGATTGTCTCCTAGGTATCCACATCTCTTTGACGTTACAGTCAGGGAGTCAGTGATAAACGATAATATGTATGTAGGATAACGGTCATGTATATGGAAAGATAATTTTAGAACATATAATCATTCACATACAGAATTATACAAATCAACTAACACACAGAATCATACAATTATGATACTTAACTAACTAATGATGTGCAGTAAAATGGCTTACCCAATCCCATGATAAAGTCAAAATGTTATCTTCGCGCCACGGACTCGGCAGCAATGCTAAGAGGAACAGATTAGCAAAGGGCAATAAAAATTATATAACCTAGAGCGTTACGCGATCATTATTTCAGTGATGAGTGTAACTTTGTATAGGATTGAGACTTTACACGCGCATTTTGATAAAAGAACCAGAATTACAATTCATAGATAAAGATTTCTTATCATCATAGGCGTGCCTACAGGGGGGGCCAGGTGGGCCATGCCCCCCCCCCCCCTAATGTAATCACTCAGATCGGCATTTTCTCTAATGCGTTCGTTAATATTCGTATATTCCTGGCACTGTGACACTCAACTGTTTTTCAGTGTTGCAGCGTGCTAATTAACAATATTTTTAAACATTTTATCGTTCTGGAAATACAGCCGCCTTAGTTTATTTAAAACACGAGGTCCCTTAAAATGGCCAAGCAAAAAAATTTTTTAAGAGGTTTGTTAAAGTTCTGATGTCTGAATTGCTGTGTTTGCATTCACTAAAAAGAAGTTTTTTAAAGGTAGATCTGGACCAAGCTATTGGAAAATTCGAGGTGGGAAAATGTGTAAGTACCCTTTAAACATTGTCTATGAAAAGAAAAACATATTTTCAAGAATTTTAAAATTATACGGATATAAATATTAACAAGTTAACATATCTCGTTGATACTGCACAGAAATATAAACACGGCAATGAGTGAATGTATTTAGGCTATTTAACATTCTAAATTCAGCTTCTGATTTTAAAAAATTAGCAGGGCCCCCCCTAATGGAAATGTCAGGGCACGCATATGCTTATCATTAGTAAGTTGCTTGAAAGTGTCAAATTATTAGTACCAAAATAATATCATTCAAATATTTTACGTACATGCGATTCCAGCGTTTGAAACTTGCGTGAAAAAAAATTCGTTTTGGCACGCTTAACACTGCAGTCCTTTGGATAAATTTCCTAGACCCGAGTTCTTCCTGGAAGACTGCCCGATACGGTTTATCTTTCAGAATAATTTGCGGTTTATTTTCCAGCCAAACTATCCTCCCCCTTCTTCCACATTTGTCAGCGGCGTTCTCTCATAACTAATAACTTTGTGTTTGTTTCTATACCACTCGATCGCTAATGCATCTCACAAATAAATCTTCAATGTTTTTATCATAATTTTATGAAACGAAACAAAAAAAAATATTAGTAAGTAATTGTGAGATGGATTTAAAATTTATATGTTAGGAAATAAGTAAATTTCTGTTTGTGGTAGCAAATGATTAAAAACATTACATCTTATTTTATTTCCATTAACTGTCCTAACATAATATATCCACATATTGTAATATGAACTTCAAAAAAATTATATTGTTTGGATATAATGCTGTTGTAAGATGATAAATTCCTCAGCTCGTACAATTGACATGAAAGTTGTTTTAGTTGATCTGTGCCTATTCCAAAACTATTATTGATAGAATAAATTTATTTAAGGAAATATTATTATTAAAATGCTGAAACTTTCAAGGTTTTTTTTTGGTGCTGAAACCGTTTCACATTTAATATCAGAACACATCAGTATTATATAAAGGGGGCTCCTGTTACTGGTGCCACTGCGAGGTGCATAGTGCTGGTGTCCGACATCTTGAATTGCGGTGTCACGGCGACCGTGTTGGATGACCTTGACCTTAACCTGGATCCTGGACTAAATCATATATCCCACTATTTTTATTCTGATATTTTGCTATCCATCATTTTGAACAATGACATCTTAGATGCCATTTTATTTTCAAGAACTTACCAGCATATTGATTTCTAGAACTTACCACCATATTGAATTCCGCCATATTAAAAATAATATCAGGTGTGCTATTATAATTTATGAGATCAAGAACACAATTTTGTTTTCTATAATCATACCGCCATCTTGGATACCAGCAATTAGTATTAGGTCACATCCAACAATTTTAAAATCTGTTAGTAGTATATAATAGTATGTCCGGTGGCTGGTTCCTGGTTGAGGAACGCGAGGAGCCAACCGCAATCTTGGATACTGATGTCATGGCAGCCATCTAGGAGGATCTTGAATTTGAACTTTGATCTTGGCCTTTATCAAGGGGCTATTTCTGATCCATCATTTTGTTTTTTCTCCATTTGGGATTCCATCATCTTGTTTTCTAGAATATTCCGCCATTGTGAATTCTAGAACTGTTTGGCATATTGGATTCCAAAACATTGCAATTTTTGTTATGGCCGCCATTTTAGATCCTAATACCATTTCATGCCAATGTTATGGTTTTTATTGAAATATTTAATTTTACCTTTTATACAAATTTAATTTGAAGCAATGCTAGGATTTCTGGGTTGGAAAACATACGCCTTTAACTTCCACGGCCATCGAGACAGTTACCGAACTGAGATAAAAATTTTTTATACAAAAATAACATACAAGAGATCTTGTATTTTTTTTTAATTTTAAGGGATAATAAATATTATCAGCTGATAGAGGACATTGCCACCATCTTTATTTTTCAATATTTACTACCAGCATGGCTAGTTAACACCCATCACCTGCTAGAGAGCACTTTGGCCATGTTGTTTTCAGTAATCGATGCAAGGAGCGGATTGTCACGTCGTAAGCACACCATTTGCTATGAAGTTCTACTGCAATATTATTTAATTTGTGTGTGCTAGAGTGGAGCAATTATATTTTTCCAGGGCACCCACTATCTTGATTTTGGTCACCATATTGAAAATCTATAGTTATTAATATATAATTTCGTGGAAAAATTACAAAATTCATCAAAAAATCACTTTTGAAAATAATGATTGATTCAATCATCTCGGTTCGATCCTTGACTTATACAAAAAAGTAAATTTTATAGTAAAAATTATTATTCAATTAAAATTACCATAAAGTTAAGGGTTCGAGAATTAAAAAATACAAATAAAAACATTATTATAAAATTTCTACTCTAACACAAGTATAATAAAAAATCAATATTATGTCTCGATTTATACAGTCTTTTAGAGTACAAATCAAGTACTTTACATGTCTTGGCCTGTCTTTTCAGAGTAGTTCCACATGACAGTTGATTATCAAATTTTTCACACAGCATAGGTTATCAATTGCATTAAAAGGACAGTGAATATATTTAATGATGCCTTGCATGTTTTACTGCCGCAGAAAATACAGTTTGATTCGGATAAATAAGCAACCCGTCTGTCACAATTAAAGATTTTTCTTTTTAATCTTTCATAGTGTATAAAATGCCCACAACACCTGTTGCACTGATATTTAATGCATTCAGAGTTATTATAACCATCATGTATTACATAATCACGAATTTTCAATTTTTTTATGTCACAGTACATACAGCCAGGTGATGGAACACCGTTAGCTGCAGCTTCCTTTATCGATGTCACTGATACTGTTGGCATCCATTGTTTCGATGCTGAAGACTGTTGCAGTTAAATTCTCCTGCTCTGATGGAAAGTAGGCGCAACTGTTAACGTCTTTGCCAACGGATTTACCTCGTTGTCGAAGCCGTAGTTACCATCGGGATCTCTGGAACTGTCAGCAACGTCACCATCAGGGTCTGTGATGTTGATAGTAACCTTCCATCCAGGTCAAAGATAATGATGGAAATGATGCCACAGAATTATCAAGAATTCCCAGATACTGGACTTATATGTGAGATGAGTTAAACAAGACGATCCACACTGCACCACAGGCAGAGGTGTTCTGAATCTCTCTTTGCCTCGACCTTACCATTATACTCGCAGCAACTGGCGTGTGACGCGATTAAAAACAAATGCCAGTTTAATTACTATGAACCGTTTATCAATTGCACTTAACTGACCTAGTGTATTTAATAATGTCGATTTAGGCTATCCAACCGTTAAATTAGTTTACCAAATTTGATTCACTGAAACAGTTTTCTTTGTGCATTATTTCGACATCCACCTTTTTCATGCGTGTGAGCATTTGAAGTGGTGGTGAATGACGTAACACAGTATTTGCACTGTCACGATGAAAGTCCATCGTTCATTGAAGTGTCCAAGGTTGCTGGTGAAACTTCAGCCTATGGAACAGCACCTGCTTATTTCTCCTCTGCAGCTGTTATCACAGATGCCATCGTGATCTGAGCTAACATTGACTTCGCTGCCATAAAGGTCTCTGATACCATAGAAGTTTCCACTGTCATCGACGAAGCTATAAAAGTCTCCGCGGTCGTCGACAATGCCATAAATATATGCACTGGTGATGGTAAACTGGTCATCAAGGTTGACATTCAAACACCAACTAAATCTCAGAAAACGCACTGAAAAAATTCGATCCGTACCGCACCACAGTCAACGGAAGACTGAAGATTTTATCGTCTGGACATCACTCGTAGCGATTGGTATAAGACGTAAGTCAAAACAACAACCATTTTACATAAATACACAAGTCAAAACCACAGTTAGAATTAATTTAATTTTGAATGTAATTATTTAATTGTCTACAAATTCAAGATAACCAATAATATTCGAACTTGGCTAAATGTTTACGAAGTTTCAATTACTCCAACTGATCCAATTCTGCAACAGCTCCAAATGCTCTAAGTGTTCTAACTATCTTTCGCTCCAACAGTTAGTGGCTCCAAAAGACATTGGCTCCAAAAGTCCTTGGTTTCAACAGTCATTGGTTCTAAAAGTATTTGCCTCCAAAAGCATTGGATTCAAAAGCCATTAGTTCTAAATGTCTTTGGCTCCAACAGTCTTTGGCTCCAATGCTCCAATACTCGAATGGTTCCAACCGCTCCAAGTACTCCAAAGCTCCAAATGTTCCAATGATACAATGCTCAAATTTATCAAAAGTTATTCAACTTCCCAATTGCTCCAAGTGATCCAACAACTCTAACTGATCCACTGATTCAGTTGCTCCAAAGTACTTCAACTGTCCAAAGGCTTCAAGTGTTCTAACAGCTCCAAGAACTTTAATGCTCCAATGCTCCAATTACTCCAAAAGATCCAGCATATCCAACAGTGCAAAGTTCTACAAAGTTCAAAATGCTATAATTGCTCCAACCGCTCCAAGTGCTCGAACAGTATAAGGTGCTCCAACAGATCCAAATATATTTGGCTCTTACTGAATTCAATTTCATTTTGATCGAACTTGCCCCCATTGCTGTAATGACTTTATTATTACTATCCATTTTTCTAGTCATTGGTGATGATTTTTAATTCGTTAATTAAGAAGTGGTATTTTGAAAACTCAGTCATAGATCGAAATTAAATTTTGTAAAATAAAACAATCACTTTTAGAATTCAAAATATAACTAAATTTTCAATTTTATTCACTTGCAAGTACAATTCATTATTGTTTGTAGCCAGTATCCCTCAGTTTTTGGAGTACAGTGGCTACTTCGTTGAGGTGCGAATAGTTTCCTGCCCTAAGCGAAGTCATCAGTAGTCTTAGACTATCGATAATATGTTAGGATCTTCCCATGATGTGTAATCGATTTCTTCTGCTGCTGTTATCTTCTTTGCCTGTTTATTATAAATATTTTTAAGATCACTATCATTCAAGTAATCATCAGGATGATTTATTTTATCAAGATGTTACCATCGTTTTGGTTCAAGGACTTCCTCAGTCTTCGATATTTCCAGTTTTAAGTGTTTGATAACAACCTTCGAACGTGTCAACCACAGACGTGTCATCGCAGTCTTCGATATTGTCAGCTTCTGATCGTTCTTTGTTTTACAAAATTTTATAGAGACTAGTAGAATTTGGTGTGAATATATTTTGATTTCCCATGAAGATGCTATTTTCTTTGTTAGTTTTCCCTTTTAAATCATTAGAGAGATATGGTATAGTATTATTAGCATTAGCATTTCTATATTCTTTATTATTATAGTCTTCTAATATTTTGCCTTCATTACACTTCCTCCATGTTGAAGACCTATCCTGATTATCTTTAGTCAGCTTAGTTGTACAGGTCATACGATTTTTATTCAAGAAATATCTTTGAGGATTTCTGACACTGACTGCTGTGGCATATCTGGTACTAGCCACCCTTTTTTTACATTGCGTCAAGCGTGGAATTCTCTTGCGTGTAATAGCCTGGTGGTGTGAGGTATTTATATAAAAAAAAACTATATTATCTCTGTATTGCCAATGGCCACCCGGGATTTCAATCTGTCTTCTCTGGAATGATAGTTTAGTGTCTTATGACTCGGTCCATAAACTTCGATAATGTATCTTCAGATTGCCATGCAGTGATTCCCCATGCTACAGGCGTGAGGGTACGATTATTGAATAACGGTAAAAATACATAGTTTCAAACTATAGTACTCCATGTAGGCTATCATCACATGTCAAGAAAAATTGACATCTAATATTATAAGCACAACTATCAAAAATTTTAACTTTCGTCATTTGAGTATATCTTGTACTAGTGAGTGTAACCAAATGTGATTTTGTTTACACATTTACCATGGGTGTAGCCAGTATTTGAGGATGGGGAGGGCAGAGCCAGTCCCTCCTCCGGAAAGTCTTTTACAAAGATAATGCTTGAAAATATATTTTTAGGTAATTTGATGATCCCTTAGTGCTTTTCGAAACTCCTGCCATTGTATTTTTTTGTAAAATAAGAATTTTTTGTCTAAACATATCTGGCAGCCCTACCCATACCTCCATTTTTTTACTACGCTCTTGACACTAATTGTTACAGTAACAGATTCCTCTTTTGAGTAAGCTTCTCTACACTTATACCTGTGCCTTGTTAATAGAATTGTAAACAAATATACACATAAAACAAAATAAAAACACAATTATATTTAAAGAAAATCAGTATCTAAGAGAATTTCAAAAACAGTGTAGTTAATTGAATAAAATTTCAACTGTCAAACAACATTTTAAATAATAGGTAAATAAATTCAATATGTAGTTTCGAACAAACACTGTTAACCATTAAACTGTATGTTATAAGAAACCTCAGTCTGTTTGTGCCTTAAGAAGGGAATATATCTCTCTCCCGAAAAGTCGCAACTGTTGTCTTAAGAAACATATACTGTGTTAGTCTGTGCTATTATCATTGTGGTTTTCAAAATATCTGTTTTGTTGCTCAACTGTTCTTACGGTGTTCGCCTGTGCTGTCGTCGCTGTTTTGTCACATCGCTTGGTTCACCTGTGTGTCTCTTTAAAGCCGTTGTTTTTTCAATTTTTATTTGTTAAGTTTCTTCGTTGGGTTATTCTGTTTGCCGTTATGCACCGTAAATTTTCTTTGTAAATTGAACAAAAATATTCATGTAAACTTACATATTTGTTAATTTTTACATTTACATGAAAATAACTGTATCAATACAAAATACGGTTACCATTCATGCTTTGTGTTGTCCCAGTACTTCCAATATTTAAAAGTTATTTGTAAACCCTTGTTTGAATAGCTTTCCAGTATTAACTGCGCATATTTAGCGTGGCAAATCAAAAGAAAGCCAAGTTTTCGAATATTCTATCGATTAGCTTTTCCATGGTTTAAATAAACTATGCCGTATGTACATGGCAATTGAAGTAAAATTATTAGCCAATTTTTGTAAGAAATACTTAGTTATATCTCGATAAATCGTATTTCAGATGTGCAAAAATAACCGAAGCCATGTGGTGTAAAAGTTATATTATCTTTCTTTTAGTATTGCAAAATATTCCTTGTCAACCGTTTTCCAAAAGAATATTTTGTAAAAGTACTGAAAATTCAATTTTGTGAGTTGTCCAAAGTTTTTTTCGTCTTTATTTACTGTTCTTGTTGCTAATGTCTCGTCGTTGTTAGCCCACTGTGTCCGTCTGTGCTGTAATACTTTTTTTACCAATTCTTTTTACGTAAATTTATGTCTTTGTTTTAAATGTTTTGATGTTCCCTCATTTTCGCTTGTTTTCTGTGTGTTTCCACATTTATCTTTCTTGTCTGTTATTGAGGTTTCTTATGGCATACATTGTAATCAGCAATTGTGTATGTCCTAAATTATATATGCATATATAATCGATCTCCCCAATTGCAAGAACTATTAAAAAAGAAAATAAAGTACATATGCAAAAATATGTATTAAAAATAATATTATATATGTTTGTAATAACCTCAAAATATAAAGTGTAGTATGTATGGAGAATTAAATTTCACAGCGAAATTAGTATATCTACTTAAGTTGTTGAACTGAAGGAAATATTCGAACATAATAATTTAAAACAACAAAATTATAAGAAAAGTGAACTCTCTTGTTGAAGGATATTTTACTTTGTTAAAAAATTTTTTGGACGGAAATAAACATACACCACCTTACAATGATCTTTTGATTCTGTATCAATTAAAACATAATACATGTTTGGTACTATTACATGTAGAAATATTACACAACTAAAATATTTAAAACACCGTATTCCAACTTGTATTACAATTAATATTACAAATAATTAAATAGTGGTGTCACTGCGATGTGCACAAATAGTAAACAACTTTCTGTTGTTGTGTACTCAAAGTAGTTCATGTTTATAAATCCCAATGATTTAATAAAGTTTTGAGGGTTTAATTGTATGAAATAAAACATTTATACTCCTACTAAACTCTGAGGTAAGCATATCTCACAAAACTTATTATCCAATCAATCCAACAACTGATGATATCTCCATCCAACAAAAATTATTTCAACTACGCTCAATCATTTTGCATTCCAGGATAAAAATCATAATAATATGCAGTCCAAACTGATTCTGTGATATTAGGAGCTGAAACACTAAATATATCTGTTTTTGTTAGGCCTGTCACCTCAGAGACTACAGGCAGAATCATACATTCGTGACAGAGCTCGGAGAAAAAATATTTTTATTAATTATTATGTGCAAAACTTTTAGCTGTAATTGTTCCCACGTATTATATTTCATAAATGTATTGCGATTTTATGGTGATTACGAACACTTCATTATTCGCTCACCTTACTTCTGTAACAGTACATATTATAATGCAGGTTATTAGTTTATTTCCAAGTGTTATTATGCGCTAAGCGGTCTAGTGTGAAATTTCAAATTATTTCTATCGCTATGTATAGCAACTGATTCGAGGTAGTAGGTTTTAAGCTGGTTTACCTAGTTTTTAAAGTTTTTGAAAGGTGATCACCCAAAACGCATGAATGAATACAATTCATAAAGGAAACAATGCTGTCTCCCTCCCTCCCTTAAAAATCACCCCCCTCCCCCCAACCAAGGTTCCGCTGTGACACACATTTTTGCATTCCCCTTCCTCTTAACGTCATCCTTCACAAAAGTCAAGGCCTTGAGCTGGAAACAACATTAGAACGGAAACTCAAGCGCCCCACTTACGGATTACCGGTTGAACACATAATACATGCAAACATAGAAAGAGGCTATAGTGTTCGAACGTAGTGGCAAACTTTTAAGTTTCTTGCTTATTCATTCTAGGCCAATTGAAGTAAAAAAAATATTTAAAAATTTCAGAACTTTTATTTCATTAAATATTTTGGCAAATAAAAGCATTATTTCACTGTAAGGACGCACTGACATCATAAACACAAGGATGCCAACTATGAAATTTAACCCAGGACCTTTCCGTACAACTACAACTTTTATTTCTTTAAAACTAATAATGCATTTCGGTTACCGTTCAATATACTTTTATATATTTTTTCCATCATAACTTGTTCTCCAATGTTTTTAAACACAAATCATTATATAAATAGCTTACATATTATATTATTTATTTATTAACAGACATAAATACTATATTATTAAAATTTAATGTACCGTACGTTTTGCTTACAGACACTAAAATTCGCACTTTGCCTTTTCACCTTCTGGTTCGGGGTTTAAAAGTGTAAATTATTTATAATTAATTACCACACTGATTTTCTTGAAAGTATGTAATAATGGAAATATGTATTTACAATATGTATATTTCATTATGTTCGATAAAATTGCTTACTGACTCCCCGTCCCGCGTATTCACCGGCAAACTGAAAATGCCACCCGGGTGTGGCAGCAATATTTTTATGTCTTTTTTCACTGGGTGGCAGCAGCTGAGACCTTTTATTTAGAGAAAAGTCCGAGCTAATAACGTAAGTTTATTTTTCACTTTTATCTAAGATGTGTCTGGTTTTCATTAATATTTTTGATTTGTATGTATTTATTTATGATTCAAATATTTCGGACTGAGATTCAGGCAGTAGTAAGCTGTTCCACCCGTTTCTACGATATTCCAGCTACCACTTCATTTAAATAATGGTTGTATACCAATGTTGAGTGTTCAACCATTTATCAGTATATATTATTTTGAAGTATTATTGACAGTTAAATTTAGTCACAAGCTATGGACCAATATCTTTTTTGTGTAGTATTTCAGAATTTTTCCAGAAAAAAATATTTATAGGCCCATTAATTTTATTCCTAAAATTATTATTTCTGAAAACCCCATCGTTTTAAATCAGGAAGATCGTCTTAAAAATACACACTTATTACACATATATACATTTATATACGATTTGTGTACCAAATATAATTAAAATATTCTATTCATAGACAAATTTCCAAATGCACATTCATGGTATTCGGTGCTCGGCAAAGTAGTAGTTTATCTCCACTACTCTTTAATATTTAATAAATGATATTCCAACTGTAATCAAGAATTTATCAAGAAAAGGTGCTGATGAAAAAAAATATAATTGGGAAATATGTTTATGAAACTATTCAGCAAAATAATTCAGTTGTCCATATCTTGTTTTCAAGTTAAAAAACGTCTCTCAATTACAATAGCATTTATTGTATAACCATTAGTAAAAAAATTTGTTGTCTGTAAAGTCGGTTTCCGGACAATAGTTTAACTTGACAACGTCATAACAAAACATTGATAAAATGATCGATTCAGAAGAAAATGAAATATCCAATTCAGCCTGAGACTGAGCCGTAATAGGTTTTTGCAACCAAACCATTTAGGCATTAAAAATATGTAATTCTTTGAGGAAGTATTTTTTTTTTAATTTTTCTCTCTTTTGTATGATAAAATCTACCTTTGCATAATTTTATGAATAAAATTGAATAACTTTTATTGAATTATCACTATTTTCTATGGATACAAAGGAGTGAAATGAAATCTATAATTTAATTGATAAATTTACTTTTATTTGCACTCATTTATTCAAATATGTTAATTATTTTTGTAGTGTCGTGCGCGCCGTATTTATTTTTACAAGTACAAAAACTAAGGTATAGTGGCCGCGATGGGGATTCGATCCGTCAACCTTTGAATTGATTGTCAGCGATGCTGACCGCACGGCCATGAGGCCATATTGGAACTAATAGTTTCAGATGTAGTATATATAATTATAAAAATTTTGTTTTGTGTTGTGGAAGTTTTAAAAACGTATGTAGTCCACCATGATTATTTCTTATAGTCGTAGGCGGGAAATTTAAAATATATTGTCATCTGCTAGTCGGCCGCCATGTTTATGCTAACTTCAAGAGCGTTGAGAATGTTTTACGCTTTTTCGCAATTACACATTTAACGACGAAGTTTGTTCGTCGTGAAATTAAACGTAGAATTTAATAAAAATTCCCTTGCAGTTAATAAAAAAGTATTAGTATGTTTAAGAAAGAATTTCGGCTTTAATCTCCAACCCAGACGCTCGTGGTGTGCTGGGACCGAGATTAAAATTCGTTGAGAATATTTTACGTTTTTATGTCTTCCAGTGCTCAAAATGATATGCAATTGTGGCCCCGGGCACGAAATTTTATTTATAATTTATTAATAATAACGCACCTCGCAATAAACAAAGGAAAATATGTATTAACGAGTGCTTGGTTTCCGCGGAAGACAATGAGCGTAACGGGACACATCGTAGTGGGTCAATGTGCGTAACGGGACACTTTTTCGTGCGTGCAGCCGGCGTTTATCGATTTATTAGACGTTGTCACGTCAAAAAACTAATTTAATTAATTCATTATCACATAGTAAGTAATTACATTAAAAATGTTTTCCACTTTTAATACCTTCGAATTATATTAGATGCCAAGGTTATTTTTTTTATCAACATGTAGATAATATTATTAGTTGCACTTGAAGATCTTTGGTCATTTTTCATTTATAACTTTCTCTGCATCAGTACCTGATTTTATACTTTGTTCTTCAAATTGATTAGCTATAAAGTAGAATACTGTGCCCTAATTTGGAATTAAATATCTAATTTTGATTGTAATAGATGAAAGTATGCAGAAAAAATTCTTTAATTAATTTTAAAATTTTTAGGCTTTTAAATTCCTTTAAATATGCTACATTCCTATATACATATACTTAGCATTTTCTATTCATTATACGTTCAATTAGTGATGCACATTTTATTATATACGTTTTATTACCTTTTTGATGCTTCAGACATACTATCTCGATGTGGATTAAGAATTCAACATGCAATTATAGAATTAGTGACACTTTTAAAACCATTAGTAACTGTAAAATGTGTTATATCTCTTTTTGAATAATCTAGAAATTAATTGGTAAAAAACTTAAACAAAAAGTTATTTAAAACTTTTATAATCTACATATTTATTTCGTATACACCATTTTAGTTTCTATTTAAGATTTTTGTGGAAACCAAAGTAACTAATTAAAACCATTTAGTTAATATGAACTACTTATATAAATCTTTATTATTCTGTGTTTTTTGTTGTTTCGTAATTTATCGTAAAGTTATTGATATGCACCAGTGTATGTCTTGTGTAAATGTGTTTTTGTTTGTTATTCTATTGCTTATACGGTACCTATTTTGACAAATCAAGCCTGTAGTATCGTATCTTACTGATGGGATCGTAACCTTTGTTATGATCGTATCCTACATTATCATTTTACATTTAATATCCCTGTGATGATATTTTATCCCTGTGACAAGTTGGTATCCCTGTGACGAGATAGTTTCCCTAAGACGAGATTGTATTCCTATAATGGGAACTTATTTTTGTGATTATTTTGTATCCCTGTGATAAGAATGTTTCCCTTTGACAAAATCGTATCCCTCTAATGATATTGTATCCTTATGATGAAATCGTATCCCTGAGACGAGATCGAACACCTCTGATGAGATCGTATCTTTCTGATGAGATTGTATCCTTAATAAACTAAGTGTATTTACAAAATGTTCATCTTTATCGTTAAATGCGCGTAATCACGTATGCAGTATTATATTGATGGTATCGTATCCCTTTTATGATATCTTATCCCTATGATAAGATCGTAATCCTGAATAGATCGTATTCCTCCTACCCTATCCTACCGAGTCTAATGTGCTGTCCAACGTGCTTTCTTATTCCCGAATTACTACTAATGTGTTTGTGAATGTGTTTCCAAATGGGCTTTTCTTTAATGTGAGTCCTTTTTGTCGAACACGTGTTCAGTGTGTGTCCGGTGTGTGTTCAGTGTGTGTCTAATGTGTCCTTTTTGGTGAATTTTATTCCATTTTGAGTCCAGCGAGTTAAATTTTTGACAAATGTGTGTCCAAATTGTGCAAAATTTGTGTCATTTTTGACGAATGTGTGTCCAGAGTGTGTTTTTTTAATGAAAGTGGTCCAATTTTGGTTCCTTTTCGACGCGTATGCGTCCTATTCGTTGATCATGCATTAACAAATCTGTAGTTAGGTAATGATTAGACCTGTGGTTCGAAGGCGCCTGGTATATATGCCTGACATTATATATGAGCTGTTTAAAATGTTCGCTGAGTATTGAAAAATTAGACCTTTTGGCTACTAACTGTATGTGCCTGACCACCAAATGGACATGCCTGGCTAAAATACTAGTCTTGCCTGACCCACCTTCAAGATGTGTCTGTCCAATCTATCTGAAATGCCTGGCTACAGACTGAAGGTGCCTTGGCACCCACAGGATGAGCCTGGTCAACAACTGTATGTGCTTGGCTAACAACTGGATGTGTCTGACCACCTACTGTTCATGTTAGCCTGCCCACAAACTTAAAGTGCCTAACCAACTGGACGTTTCTAGCCAACAACTGGTCATGCCTTGCCACTGACTAGATATTTCTGGACAAAACCGTATGTGCCTTGCCGAAGATCAAGTGCGTGGCTTCTAAATGCTTGGCCTCCAACTGGATGTGCTTTTTTACCTACTGGACGTGCATTCCTTGACATTAAAAAGACGTGTTTAGCCACCAACTGGGCGTACCTTGCCACCAAATAGAGGTGTAAGTCTGACCAACCTACAGGACATGTGTGTTCCTGGATGCGACTAGCCACCAACTGCATGTGCCTGGCCACTGATTGAATTTGCCAGGTATGTAGAACTGCCCTGAAAATCACCTGTCAAGGCATACAATGTACTCGCTTCACTTTCTTAAAGGTTGTTAATATCGTGAAATGCTAGTAATTCCCGTGTTTGTACTAGTATAAAATATGCAATATTTTTTTATTTGTAATTTTGTTGATTTTTCCCTTGAACACGTCACTTCAATGTTCAATTAAAATAAATATTTTTTGATATTAAATGATATTTTTTGCATTCAGCAAGTATCGAACCGACGACTAGAATCGATCTAATCAAATCAATAGTAGGCTGGTAGCTGAGAAATATATGCCTATTTGACCAAATTTTTAGCATATTTTGTTAAATAACCAATGACCTAAAATATATGTTTTGCATTGACCAAGTATTGAACGGAGGAAAGGAAAAAAATCGAATCATTAAATATATTAAGTACCGAATATTTTATGCATTTTGGAATTTTTCCCGTATGTTTAACTTTATAATTACATATTTTCGATATGGTGGCCAAGATGGCTGACAAAATGGCGGATGCCATGACGGTCTAACGATTGGAACTCTATCGGGTAAAAATTAAATTTAATATGGCGGTGGCATCCTCTAGTAAATGGCATATGTACTAGTGCTCCTGGTATCGAGTACTGAAAACACAATTTTCGTTTTTTTTAAGGCAAATTTCTTTTGAGGCAGTTAAAATTGAGAACTTTTGAATTTTTTACGGTTTTTATTTAAAAAAAATTAATTGTCTATTTTTTTTGGCGGAATTTTTTTCCTAAAAACTGGAATGTTTGGTGAATTTTGGCAAATTTTCGGCAAAACTTCAGTCTTTTTTGGAAATTTTTGGCCTATTCTGTAGTTCGTCATCCAAGATGTAAGCTGCAATGTCAGATTTCAAGATGGTGGACTGGCACCTTGCACCTCACTCCGACTCCAATTATCGGAAAAACTTTCATTTACTACTGATTTTATTTTTTGAATTTGTAGGTTAAATGTTATGAATTTCCAAGATATAAGTTAATTTGTCATCTTCGACTGTTGGAGGCTGGTAGATGAGAAATTTAAGCCTCTGTTAGGATTTTTTACCATGAGGTATTAAATTAATAATTTTTTAACTAAAATAAACATTTTTGTAACAAGCAAGGTTTAACTAAGGGCAGAAATCAATCGAGTCGATCAATATTTATTATATATGAATTTGTAATTAGTTTTAGAATTTTTCCTCGAAAGTCTAGCTTATACTTACAGATATTTATGACAGCCAAGATGGCCGAAAATATGGAGAATGTTGTAGTAATAAATACTACTACACTCTCGAAGGTGAAAATAAATTTAATATCGCAGAAGAGCACCGTAGCAAAGGAAAAAAATTGGCAGGTCCAAAATGGATACCATGACATCATACTGGTTGGTGTATTATCTACCTTGGTAGTAGTGATGAGAGGTTTGTCTGCTGGTTGCCTTTATGGAGGAAAGACCCTTGGACATATTTATTTTGACCTTATTAGGTTCTCACTAAGTGTGTGTTTTATTCAAATTGTGTTTAAAATATATATATATTTTTTTAAATTTTAATTTGTTTCCCATTTTTGGATAATAATTACAGATATCAAGGTGATGAATGATATCATAATTTTAATTGGTGTAATCCAAAATGACGGAACGTTATAGAAAACAAAATTGCGTACTTGATGTCATATTTAAAAATGGTGGGCGTAACATAATAATTTCAATGGCTTGATTTATGGCGGAATATAATATGGTGATAAGTACTAAAAAAAACCAATGTCGGAAAGATATAGAAAAAAAATGGTGTTTGGGATCTCATAATTTAAAATAGTGAAAACTTCATGGCAGAATTCAAACTGTCAGCTTCCAAGATGGAAGACGGGTCTACGTCAAGGTACTACAAAATGACCGCCGTGACATTAAAAACTAAAATGGTGACCACCGTCACCAGGTATATTGCACTGGCCCTTGCACTGGTATCAGGAAACCCTTTTATCTGCTACTAACAAATACTGTACAAAACCACAATCTGATAAAATAAACTTCAGTTAAGCAACTTATGTGTAGTCCAGATCAGGGGAGGAAGTTAATTCATTACTTTTTAATAGGGATGCGTAGGTAATACACTAGTTAAAACAATATGACTTAAAGAAATATTTTGTCAGTTAAAATGTTAGCAAGATGAAATGTGTTATCACTGAATTGTTATATTAACCAATGAATTAAATTAACAGATATTCCATTATAACTAAACACAGATATGTTTATGCTACTATTAGTCACGTTTTATCTCAACATTTCTAACGTAAATATATTGGCGCTCAAATTGCAAATGTCATAGCAGTGTAATGTCGGTTCCACGTGAGAAATAAAACATGAGAGTGAAAGTAAAATTCCAAGGTTGTAATGGGGCTGAGCCACATGGGGTATAGGTCCTGTGTTCGAGAATGTGAGTCATTCAAGGTTTTGGGTTCAAATCTACAACCCACGCCGCATGAACACAACGCGCCAGCTACTAAGTTCACCGTTATTGCTGAAGATCATACAAAGCACTCATTACATTCATTATTAAATTAATGATTGCATACTTAAATATGGTTTTAACCAAAGTTAGTATTTAACATTAAATTAATTTTGTTTATTTGAATTTAAGTTTGGTTATGTTTTCATGGACATATACTATTTTGAACTTAAAAGAAAGTAAATAGGGTAAATGCGGGATGGACGCCACAGCAGGAGTGATGCCACATTCAACGTATTTCTCAGTTCACTTACTATATGGTGCGGTCATTGCTTCCATAGTATCCAGACAGATGGCACAGTAATTCTCTAGCAGTCAGAGGCGCTTCTGTGAATAAGTAAGAACTACGCTGGCATTTATTGACTCGTAAGTATTGTTTCTAGCTTTGAAATATTTTATATCTGTTCGTTATTTTGCATTTATTAAACAAAAATTAAAATATATCTCAATATTATAGTTGTATGTGTTTGTTCCGTTGTTGAAACATACTATGGTAGTATATTTTGATATATCATCACATACATCATCATTTCAATCGCGTTTATGTAATAAAATAATGTTTTTTAATGTGACGTTATTTTAAAATATTATTCATGAAGACACAGAGACTAGTAAGACAAAACGTTTAACATAATTTTTTTTTCCTGTAAATTACCAAAAACTATTTTGAAGACAGTGATGTAAAAAGCATGTTACTAAAGAAAAATGGAAAAAAAATTGGAAATGGGTTTAGTTATAACCACTGGTGACATAATTGTTAAAGTTCAAATATAATATTTTTTTTTGTTTGTAATTTTTATATGACGGCTGTCTCATAATTTCTAATCGGTTTCAAAGGAAACGATCATAAGACCGAGTTAGTGTCTTAATAAATATGCTGCCTTGTACTGTTTAATAATCGATATTTCTATGAACAAGGTGGAAGGGCGTCCGTGCAGTGACACTGGGAAAAATTATAGCAGATTTATTTATTTCGTAAAAATTTATTTTTTATAGGTCAATCGTCACATAATTTCACATACCTACTCATACTATTTTTTCTCTTAATTTACGGGGCTTTTTACGTGAAAGGTTCCTTGCTAGAATCGGCTAAGTCATTCCCTGATGTTCGTTACGGAATAGTTAGTGTGTAATAAGGGTAATACAATTAATAGACTTTCAATATCAGTACACACAAAGAAACAAAACATAAAATTCCATTAAATATTTTAGAAATAATCCATATAAAATTTCTTCCTATTTGCCGACTAAACAACTTAACTAATAGGTAAGTTAAAAAAATTTTAAGCTGTCTGTGCAAAAATATTAATTTAAAAAATTGCTAAAATGGCTGCAAAAAAGAATGAGTTCAGTCTTCAGACAATATTGTTGTGATGTCTTAAATGGATTCTAAAATGTTATTTAATTATATCCAAAAATTTAACAGCAATTGATATCGGTTCTTCTTTTCTAATTAAAAATCAAAAATAAACATATGACAATTGATTTGCACTATGACAAATAATCATAATGATAAAGCTAAAAAATTAAATACAAGGTATTTGCGAGTTTTATAAATAAATTTCTTTATCACTTGGGTAATTGTAAATTTGAAACCGTTTTTTTAAATGAGCTAATAAAAATTATATTATAATTCCAGTGTTTCTGTCAATTTGGGATCAGTTAAATGTAGAATAGTTTTCGAGTTAGTGAACCAACTCAATTTTTTTCTGTTTACTTCTGATCTTTAAATCAAATTTTTATAGTTCACAGGATATCTTTAAAATTACTGACATTTTACAGTACATATTAGTAAACAATAACTGTCCAACTTTTATAACTAAACTAGCTACCCGACCCGGCTTCGCACGGTTGTATTAATGTGGGGGGGGGGGAGGAAATGAGACCAAATCTCTTATTTACAGATATAATAAAGGAAATAAAATGAAAATTAATTAATTTTGACAAAAACTTAATGCAATGCTTTGTAATGTACCGAAGAAAAAACGAATAGCAACGATGGTTTCCCGAATCTCGAGCACGCAACGTTGTAATGGAGACGAAGTACCCACTGTTTCCCGGGCTTAAACACCAATCAAAATTGATAGTGAGTTTATTATTAATTATAAATTATTAAGACCATTAATCGAAATAAAAACTATTCTATCTCTCAAGTTGGAAAAAATTACTCATAAATGCCAATTTTCATCGAAATCGGTTGACTTGGTGAAGAGTTCACTGGAAACAAACATCAGGCCCGGGCTGAACACAGGGTGAAGGGGACCTTTTTAGAAATCAGATGTAGTTAGTAATTGTCTTCTTAATTTGAATAATTTATATCACTTTCAAATCCCGACCGACTTTGTTCTACCAGTGTATAGTTATTTACCTTTATATATCTAAAAATTGGTGGTCTGTATTTAATGAGTGATGAGGACTACACTAACAATGAAATAGTCGTTGACATGGAGACGAATGAATCATCAACAATGCTACAGCCGTTGCCGTGGTGATTTTCTGCCAACTCATACATACATCACATTAGAAAACTCTAAAATTATCAGATTAAGACCATTAATCGAAATAAAAACTATCCTATCTCTCAAGTTGGAAAAAATTACACATAAATGCCAATTTTCATCGAAATCGGTTAAGTGGTTTAGGAGTCCATTGAGGACAAACATTGTGACACGAGATTTATATATATTAAGATAATCTGTGTGACATTAATTTTTTACACGAAAATTAAGTCACGGACTCTAAGTAATGCCGAAGAGAGTAACTCGTAATTAAATCGTCAAGTCTGGCCGGGCTGTGGAGCAATGTAACTTCGCCGAAGGTTTTTGCCGAATGCGCGCTCATGGGGGTTGCTGCGTGGATTAAGCAGGGTCTGGAGTGCCAGCCGGGGGGGGAAAAAAAAAGGGGGGTGGTTTTTGCCGGGACTTTCTAGCCGTGACGTAGAATACGCTCGCTCGATTCAAAGTTTCACTGTCCCAACCCCCGCTTCTACCACTCTCCTGTTTCCTGATCCCACCAATCCGCGAGCGTGTTAAACCTCCCCGTCGTGTGTTCCTGCGATGCTTGCATAAGAAATGTAATTGGTTTCCCCCGCGGTTGGTTTATCTCCACAGCTTCGCGAACTAATTGAGTCGCTGCTTTCTGTTCAAACAACCCGAAACACCGAAAGTATATGCTGGCCTTTAGTGCACTGAACAGTTTAGGGCGCCAAAGGTAGCTACAAAAAAAAGGGGGAGAAGTAAATTAAACTAAATCAAGTAATCGGTAGATATGCACCTTCGAAATTCGTGTTTTCCTTTAAAGTCAGTCTAGAATTTATAGCACTATGCACTGTCATTTTTTTTTGTAAATGAAACTAAAATAATCATGCAACGAAACATATATTCATAATTTGGTACATTTACATGAAAGCAACTGTATCGCTGAAAAAAATATGTTCGCAACTATACTAGGTTAAAATTCTTTCCCAGGAATTTATGGCTTGTGTGCCTTCATTAGTTAAAGTTTTTTGTAAACCGTTCCCTGAATAGTTTTCAAGCATAAACTGGTAAAATTTATAAGCATAATAAAACAAATCCCAACTGTCAAATATTCGATAAACATTTTTCATGATTGAAAACATGCATGCTTGTATAAAAAATTAATAAATTCTTAGAATTATGCACCATTTTCATAAGCGCGACTATATATTTATATATTTATATATACTTACATAATTTCCAAAAACGTATTTCGTACAAAAAAAAAACAAAAGGCTAAGCATTGTGTAATTATATTATTCTTATAGTATTGCAAACTAGTTACCAGAGGAATCTATTTTATACGTAATTTTTTTTTTGTTTACGCTTACTATTTTTTCCATTTCTTAATATGTAGGTGCAAACAACCTGAAGGTTAATAAAATCAACAAAAGTAGGTACGTATAAGTCATTTTTACTAACCATATACAATTCTGTCACAATGAAAAATGAAGCAGCAGCCAATGCAATAAAGACACTAACTGGTTTGTGTACAAGTGGGTGGAATCCAGCCTGATGCCATAGAATAACGCGACCAGTCATTGGCAGAGACCACGGAAATTTTGCGGATTCATCTGATGACAGGTTAGAATTCACAATAATATGTGTACTTTACCGTCTCATGATTTTATATTGGTTGATATCCTATGTGGACACTCCACTGCTTTCGAGTGAGTTGATGTAATTCGGTCTAAAAACTGCTAGCTGGTAGCTGACTAGCACGCAGTCGTAGGGGGAGCGGCAGAACAATTGTGATACATCCATAATATTTATAATGCCAAGTTATAGATGTATGCACTTAAACTAGTGACAGAAAAAGTCCTAGAAATTTCCAGGTATCTAATCATCGGTCTTTCAAATATGAAATTGTTTTACTCTGTAATTTTTTTTTAAGTGAAACAAATCTTTTCATGTAAACTGTAGATATTTGTGAATTTGTATATTTATATGAAAAAAATTGTGATTCAATTGTAATGACTCTGTAAGAAAATAAAGGATAATACTAGTAGTATGTACTGGTAAGCAGTTAATCTAAGCTCAGATTATTACCCGGTATTATCCGGGCATTTATGGTTTGTGTTGTCCCAGTACCTCCAATAGTTATATTTATTCTAAACTATTCCCTGAATAGCATTTAAGTATTAATTGCACACATAAAAGCATTATACAAAGAAATAAAGCCCCATTTACTTCATTTTCGATTTTTTTCATGGTTAAAAATATTATGCTTGAATAAAACATCAATTAAAACATAAAATTATGTGTCAGTATTCATTTGTAATACTCAGTGTTATCCCGGAAAAATTATTTTATGCATGCAAAATATAACAATAGGCATCTGCGGTAAAATTTTGCGTAAGCTTTCTTGTAGTGTTATAAACTAGTTATTGGAAACTGGTATCCTAAGGAATCTTTTGTGAAAAGTAAAGAATTTTTTGTGCAATGAATTAAAGCTCTATATTTGCAATGAACTTAATTGTAATCAAACGAAGTATTAAACGTTAGAGCTTATGAAATGAAATGCACAGATACAAGTACAGTGAACCTTTTTTTAAATCTAACATTCATTAGTTCAAAAATATTTTTTTTAATCCAACAAAAATGGAGCCGCTCGCATTCATATTTTATTTCTGGTGGAATGAGGCATTTCGCACTGGCCACCAAGTGGCATTACTGTGCTGCCAGCGTTTTTAGTTCGTTCACAGTTTATAGTTTCCATTTCAGCACAAGCATCCTGTTTTAGAGTGGGTTAATTATTTTTAATTTTTTAAAAATATGCATATATATATATATATCAATCACACACGTAAAATATACTAGTGCCACATGGAATTTTATAGTGTATACATCGGAAAAATTCGTGGATTCATTCCGTGATAGACTGAAATTCAAAACTGTTTACAATTCTGCTGGTTCTGCTATTGGCTCACAGTTTAACTATGTAGATCACTCTGGGCCATAAAGAGACTATCAACCAAATAACATCCAATCACAAGCTACCCAGCGGAGACGCCTCACAAGTTAGTACCAATGAACACGCGTGTTTACTTGACAAATGTAAAGGATAATGGAGGCTATCCTAGAGGTCATTGAATCCGCGAATTTTTCTGTTCTCTCTCTCAGTATATATGTATGTATATATATATATACATTAATACATACATACATACATACGTACATACATACAAACATACATACTTGCTGAATTACCCGGCATTGGACTAGCTAAACCACCCTTGGGAGCTGATTTCCACAGTAACACAACAAAACCTAGTCAAAATTAAGTAGGAATATTAAATAATCGACAAAACCAACTCAAACTGCAAGCAACCGACGATGCTAATGGCTTTTGCCATGGAGACGCATAATGTATCAACAAAACAAATACCAGTTACCATGGATACTTAGCATGAACAGGTCCATATTTACGCTCCATATCCATCCTCCAAGAACAGTGCATTTTTTCCGGAATAAAAAGTAGCTCTTGACACTCTCCGGTCCAAAAACTATCTCTATATGCAAAAAACCATGTCGATCCGTTGCTCCATTGCTGCGTGAAAGAAAAATAAAGACAAACACACTTTCGCATTTATAGTATTAGTAGGGATATATAAAACCTCCGCCCCCATATATATGTATACACATACATACATATATTCACACACACATGTATTTTCAGACCAGCTAATTATTAAATCGTTGTTACACTTGTCCGATTTTTCGTGGTTGGCTGGGTTTATCTCAAGTGCATATCTACTGTCAGCACACCAGTCATAGCCATCCAGTCTGAAAGTAAACATGTCTGAGTGGCTCGGTCAAATAATGCAGTGGCTTGTCTTTCTGACGGCTGCCAATTACATGGGACAATCGCTAGAGCTGGCATATAATATTGTAGTCTAATAAGTAGGGACCGGAAAAATTCGTGGGTTCAATGACCTTTAGGATGAACTCCATAGTTATACGTACTCTCGGTCAAATGTCACCAACCCATTGGCTGCTGTCTTATGAGACGCCCCAACGTAGCAGCCGGTGATTCGATAAAGCGTTGGTTGGGTTTCTCTCAATGGCCCATATTCATCCAGGTGAGTTGTGAGCCAATAGCAGAGGCAGCACGGATGTATAACTATTTGTATTTTAGCCTATCGCGAAATGAATTCGCGAATTTTTCCGGTTTCTACTAATAAGGGATCAGTTTTCTCTCGAAATAATACACGCCCCTACATTTATGCATAAGCAAATAGTTTTTTTTTAGGTTTATACTCACTAAAGTATAAAACATAATCAATAATATCTGAATATAATATTTAAGAAAATTTAAATGTAAAAATATATTGTTTAAATTAAAATTACAATTTTTTTCCCTTTTTGTACATACGTTTATAACAATTTGTTTAAAACACAATAAATTTTTTCTTTGTTTTTCCCATTAAAAATTTGGTGGCAATTGATAATCTGGCAAAATCGTAAGTTAATTATAGACCTTTCACTGTATGTTGGTATTCAGATCATAGAGATAAAAAAAAATTAAAAAAATTAATTTTGACAGAGCCTACAGGCGTAGGTAGATTTTGAAGTACCTATTTCTTCTGCAAATATTTTGTAAACTTCTATAATCTTTGGAACATTTAAAGAACTTAATTACATTACACATTATTGTTCTCCAATATTACAAAATGATCGGTTGAATATTTGCTAATTTTCCATGCAGCCAAATTATTACGAGTGGTTTATACTCAATGTATCCACCATTGAATAAATTAGAATTAATTTATTTTTATATGCTAAATAACGCAATAATTTCTTTGTTTTAACCTTAAAACACTATATTTTATCTCTGGAACTAATAATGTGGTCGTATAAAAATTTGCACTGCACCAAGTTTTAAGATAATATTAGAGTAACAGGCGATTTGCCTAACGGCGGTTTGCCTAAACATGAATTCGTTACGGCGATTTGCCTAAAGTCATTTCGCCTAAAGGCGTTTTGCCTAACGGCGTTTTGCCTAAAATGTTACTATGATGACAAAACTTCATTTTGCCTAACGGCGAATTGCCTAACGGCATTTTGCTAATGGCGATTTGCCTATCAGCGTTTTACCTAGCCAAACCTAACCTAATCTAACCTAGACTAACCTAACCTAACCTAACCTAAACTAAGCTAACCTAACCTAACCTAAGCTAACCTAGCTTAACCTAACCTAAGCGAACCTAAGCTAACCTAACGGCGTTTTGCCTATCAGCGGTTTGCCTATCAGCGGTTTGCCCAACGGCGATTTGCCTAAAGGCGTTTTGCCTAACGGCGATTTGCCTAACGGCGTTTTGCCTAACGGCGTTTTGCCTAAACGGCGTTTTGCCTAAAATTAGGCAAAACGCCTTTAGGCAAAACGACACATGCCCTAATATTAAGATAGTTTTAAAAAATTCGAATAAATATAATACTAACAGTTTGAATTTTTTTTCAATTTTATCCGTTTTTTTATGGTATTAATAATAGTATTGTAAATAATCTGGTCCGGGGACTGGTAACGGCGCGAGGAGCCAGGAGCCGGTCCGCCATATTGGATTGTGACGTCACGTCGGCCATGTTGGATGACTTTGACCTTTGACCTTGACTATGTCAATGGCATTCAAAACTTGCTAAAATTTCCTTAACTTTGCCAAACTACGCCAAAATTTCCAGTTTTTGGAAAAAATCTCCAAAAAAAAATTCTTTATTTCGAGAGAAAAATTCCTGCTTCAAGAAAATAATTCCCGTTTTAGACCTCAAAAATGCCAACAGTTCGAAATTCCTAAAAACGTTTTAAATTCCGTATCTACACGCCTCCCTAAGACGCACATGGACAATTAGGATGTTATAGCCGCAATCTTGTATTAAAACGTATCTGTTACAATTTTCTTTATTACCACCATCTTGAAAATCCGTATTTTTTATACTAGAAAATTGGGAAATTTTTAAAAAACATAAAGAAATTTAATTTAAAAAATAATATATTATATAAACAATGTTTCACTTTTCATTACGGTCACAATATTGGGTACTATAAACATCGATATTTTGTTACGCGCGCCATTATGGATGTGTATGCTATAAACGTGGTGCGTTTCGTCACGGCCACCATCTTGGAAACCAGATAGTTGTAATTTTTGTTAAGATTGTCATCTTGAAAATCCGTTGGGGAGACTGGGTAAGGTTGTGCCAATTTTCATTTGGTCACCCATAATTCCCTAAGTATTCCAGTTATCTGAAAGCAAGGTGTGTTTTATAGTAAAATGGACATTTGTCTACGTATAAATACTACAATTTTGTCTATAAGTGCAAAGGTTAACATATAGGAGCCATTTAAAAAAAGAAAAAATGTCACAATCGTCCCCACCCCAAAGACAGGTGTGACAGTGCCTGCGGTCGGAAGTGACAGGTTCATAAATACACATAAATGGTCATTAATCAACTTTTTTGCACGTAATAAATTTCACACAATCATTTTGTGATGAAATACGTCGGTAACAAAGAAACATTTGCATCACTTATAACTAACAAGGCTTTGTAGCATCTTTAATTATTAACAGTCTTTATATTAATCAGCCAATAGGTTACTAAACGTAATGTCATATTATGATTAAAAAACACATAAATAGTCTAAAATCACCTATAAGGCACGTAATAAATGGCATAAAATCAATTCGTGGTAAAATACAGGAAACAAAGTAACATTTGTATCACTTATAACTAATAAGGCTGTATAGCATTTTTAATTATTAACAGCATTTTTATTAATCAGCCAATAGTTAACTAAAATTCTAATCAGCTGTATAACAGCTTAAATAAGGATATATGTAAGTGAACATGCAACAACGAAAACATACTCAATAAAATCTAAGGAAGTTCTTACTTCTAAAAAAGTAACCTACTGAGATATAGTCAGATTTTCCACAGTTATGACAAATGTAATGGCGACTGCCATCTGTGCTCTGAAAGTGGGCCCAGAGCTTACTTTTTCCTTGGCATTTGATCTATCTAAAAGCAAAACAAAATTATTTACATATGTCACAACTGTACCCAGAAAATATGGCACAACCGTACACATTGCATTCATTCGCAAAAAAAAAAATAATTGCCATGACTATACCGGATAACCTACGTTCAAAGTAATCATATTTAATCAATTATTATTAATATAGTAATCAATTTTAATAAAATTTATATAACACACGCACTTGTGTCCTCGGTTCGAACCCGGTGAGGTGAAAAATAAAAAAAATGACAAATCCTTCCTCTACGGAAGCCACCGACAGACTAACCTCACACCACTAATGCGAGGGTATAAATATCGACAGTTAGTATGACGTCATGTCCGCAATCATGTCTTCGTCTGCTGGAGTCCACAATTTTGTTTTCTTCTGCTAGAGTGCTAAGAGACGTGTAATTTTAATTTTTACCTGCTAGAGTGCAGTATTCGTTTATTATTACTGTGGCACCCACAATCTTGAAATGTGTATGCCATCATGGACATACATAGTTATTTAGCTATTATTTAGGGAAAAATTCCAAAACCATTAAATAATAATGCAATTAATTTACTGATTGTATCGATATCTGGTTCGATCCTTGGCCAATGCAAAAAAATGAAATAGGGTAAAAATAAAAAAATGGCTAACACTCATAAGGGTTGTCTGCCCTACCCAAGGGACAAACCAGCCAACCTTAAGCATGTGTGAGGTAAGATGAGACGGGGTTTTGATCAGCGACGGAATGAATTGGTGGGGTAAAATATTGTAATGGCTTCTTACCCACCGGGAATCGCCTTGGTGGGAGGCGAGTGTTCTAACCACTCGAACACCGCACCTCGTATAACCAATGTCTCGTAAAGTGTAATAACAAAAATTAAAAAATTATAAAAGCTAAGTTATTCTAGAGAATGAAAATAGAACATCTGGTATTTTAAAGAAAAATCATTTTAATGCCTCTATTGTTTGGGGGCCTCTGAGGTTGAGTGGTCATATCACTCGCTCCCTCCGATGTGAGCCGGGTTCGATTCCAAGTGTAGCTGCAGCCAGGATATCTGCATGTGGAAAAAGTGACGAACCCATGTTCCAATTAGTATATCATAACATTGCCTAATTAGAATGAAGAATAATTAAAGTTTCTTGCCGATGTGCTGTTAAATTCTTTGTTTAACTTTACTCACTTCAAAATGGCAATGTTTGCTATTATTTCTAGTATTATTTCGTGTTTTAAAACAAACTTACAGGAATAGTGTCTATATCTACATCTACAATTTGTTTTGGTAACATGAATGACTTCAAACTTAGAACAGACACCCATGCCATAGACTTATATGAACCGGTTCTAAATGGGTACATTCCCCTTCCAACTATTTATTTAGTCAATGCTTAATTGCATCTCACTTCCCTTCATTGTCTCTCCAATTATCTCAATGACAAGACGATAAACTCTAATTTATTTAACTTTGTTTTGTATTTACAACTAAACATGAGAACTTTAAGTGTTCGTTCTGTGTATAAGTGTGCATCGGGTGTTCTCAGTCAACCCGTTACTCTTTTATGGAGTGCCAGAATAATTTACGTTGCAAGCGTGATAAGACGCAACCAGCTGTGCTTCGAACAGCGTGGGAACAACATGCCTGGTGGTTATGCAACCCACAGAACTTCGGCTTTTACGACGGTTTGGCAGAGAGAAGGAGAGGTGCCTTGTCGTGGCGAGAGACAACACTGCAGCTACAAAGAGGCACCGAGAGGAGGTGTGCCTAAGCCACGACGCCCACCGCCAGAAGATGGAGTCACATCAACGGTAAACCCTGCCTGAAGGAACTACGAGGCGAGTAAATAGTTACCCGTCGAGCAATTTTAAGAAATCTAGTTACCGACGAGTGACACGAAAGTCACGATAACACACGTTAGCTGGTTCAAGTCACTAAATAGCTAAAAACACTCGATCAGTGAGTAATCGGAAAAGTGAAACCAAGCGTATTAGGGCGAGCACGTTTTTCTGAGGGTATCAAAAAGAATGTCTTCAGGCCAGTCTATATATTTTTATTTTTTACTTTATTTTCTTCTTTTTCTGTACTTATTTATATATATATTTTTTTGATAAATTATCATTCTGTTAATTATTTTTAGGTTAGTTTTTTAATTTTGTTTATATTTTTGTATTTTTATTTTTTAAAGATCTATAATATTTGTTTATTTATGATAACTTAATGCTAATGTTGAAGCACATGATTCTATATCAATGATTTTAACGGGGGTTTTACTGAAATTGACCAAATCTCTTTCTGTCGACGGGACGCCAGAGTTCCGGCACCAACGAGTAACACTCGCCCGGCGTGAGAGCCCCGTGGAGCGCTGGTGACGAGTCCTCGCGACAACACTGGAGCGACGAGCAGCGCTCGCTGTGGCGCTGAGCAGGACGGCGCGTCCTCGAGGTGACGCGGCGCCGCACCAGGTCTCCCGGAAGCGACGGGCGCGACGACGGTGGCTACCGCAATACCCGGTGGTGTTAAGACTAGCACTCAACTTGAAGAGTAGGGGCTCTCATTAACAATTTTATAGCTCGTTTTCTTTTAAAAAGTGTTGAATAATGTTTAAAGCCAGCCTTCTTTTAAAAAGTGTTTAACATTGTTTAATGCCAGTTTTATTTTAAGAAGTGTTGGACAATGTTTAAAGCCAGTCTTTTTCAACAAGTTTTGAACAATGAATAAATTCCAGTTTAAGTGGGGAAGAGTTAGATGAATTTTCACTCAGACCTATTCAATAATTATCAAGATTTTTCATGCTAGTAATATTTAGAGTATGCATTTAAGGAATATGTAAAGTATAATTTGTATCAATTCTTAAAGGCAAATAATAACGTATATTTTTATGTAAACATGGTTATTGAATTCAAAGCCCTCATTCCCACATTGTTTTAGCGGTTATCTTAAAGTTGGTTTTAAAAACCCTCATTTATAGCCATTTTGTTTGTTAACAGTTGGTGGGTAGGAAATCTATTGTCCGCAACATTTAGAGTTTAACAACGCACGATTAGATTGCGATAACTGAAGAACCCCATTATTTTGTTTTTAGTGATTCGTGCTGTTAATAAAGTTCTGCACCGTACTACTGTGTTCTGTGCATGGAAACACCCTCGCTTAATCTATCCAGTTCTGTTGTCCTCTGCTAAAGTTGACAACGTAAAAGAACAAATGCATCTTCGTCAGTGACAATCTCACAAATGTAAAAAAGACATCTTTTTAAACAGCGTTAGTTACGTAATATGTGTACTATCGCCTAGTAAAATTTTATTATGTTGTTCTATGAGAGATGAAAGAATTGTAATCCAGTTATTCTGATTTCTATTTCCCTAAAATTTTCTTTATCCCAATATTCCTCATTTATTTTGTAAGATTGTGTTTCTAATGAGCACACGATAAACAAGACGTTTAAAGACACAATATTAAAACATATATATAAATTATCAGCTTGCAAATTTTCTGCTGGATACATTTTGCGGCTACGACCTAATCTGTTAAATGGTTTACTGTAACTTTATAACAATCACTAGTAACATGTTACTCAGATATCATTATAAGTTCACGGATGTTTTCATATAATAATAGTTAATATATTTACTTTCTTTCAGCTTGAACCGATTAGAAACTTCTTTGAGCGTCATAAAATAATTAAACATGTACTATACAAGATAACAAAACCGCTGTTTTTCTGCTTGTAAGTAATCAAAGAAGACGTAATTAAGCATATATTTTACGAAGAAATACTTGACTGAAACTATTTCAGGTGCATTATTAGTTAAAACTATTTGCTGGTGGGTCAAGTGTCTTGAGTTTGAATTCCGCAAGATCCAGTTTTTTTTACTTATAGTATCCTAAATTAATTTCCTGTCCGGAGAAGAGTGTTGGGACATTAAACTTCAGAGACATTACTTAGATGGATAATACCATGAGAAGTGCCACGTTTCTGTGAACAAAAACTGCGTAACATCGTTTTGCACAGAATTTGAAATCAGTTCATAATATTCTATATTATTGGCATATTTAAAGTTATTGTCCTACTAAATAATACCTTATTTTATATTTTCTATGAAAATATAAAATACAATCAACGAAATATTGATCATGATTGATGATGTGGAAGAAAAGGGGGATTGCGTCTTATATAAGCTCCCGATCGTAGGTATTGAACGAATACACGTCTGCAAATGATCGATTATTAGGAATGGAATTTCACCACCGAGCAAGCCACAAAATCGTTTTCCCATGATAAAAACATTGTCTTAAAACATACCAGACACTAGTACTCATGTTGTTAGTTAAACTTTATATTACAAAGACCCTCACTACAATATTTTCACCAGTAAAGCAAAAGTTTACCTAGTCTTAATGAAGTGTAATGCAACTTTCTTGCTGAAGTGTCGTTAACACCTTTGTATAACAGTTCTCTCTTCGTAACGGCAATTTTCATTATTCTTACAAGCGAATAAATTTCAAACTATTTAACAAACTTAACGAACCTACAAAATTTATACAGCCACGGTTTGTTTTGTTTACCAAAGGAATTTCTAACCAGAATGACTACCAACTTAGATCAGACACCTACTCCAGCGATTAATGTCTCCCAAAATGGCCTACGGGCTATTCGATAAAACATAAGCTACATCGATAAGTCCGTCGATTATATGTAATCTACTTAATAAAACCCTATCACTACTGAATGACAGACAACGCACAGCTTAAATTGGTTAGTCTAGAATTATGAAATTTTGCATTTCAGTTCCTTATACAACGTAGGAGAGCACTATGAAAGGAATTTCGAAATTTCTTCCCGTGTGTTTATAAATAAAAGTAAGTTGAAGCAGCATTTTTTGTAATTCATCAAAAATGAGGATCAAATATTTCCCTCCGGGCACACGCCTAGTTTTTATATAAAACTGCAGCAGTTCTTAATCGCATGTTCGCAGACCTCGACAGAGTGATGGCTGACGGCGCTGCCAGGCTTCGTTGGCGGCTGCTGTCTTCGGAAGATGTCTAGAGAGGGGGAAGATGTTTCTTTCATGACGCTTCCCGCTCTAGGACTCGCAACTCGGACGGAAAAGCGCCACATTTCTCCGCCCTCTCTTCAGAATTCCACGCTGCCAACCTTGGGAAGAAAAGTTTTTAAGGTATTTCCTGGAGCCTGGTAGGAAAGAGAAACTACTAGAGAGAAAATATAAAAAAATAAAAGAGCGAAGGAAGTGGAAAGAAAAAAGAAAATCCAGAAGTGGAAATGTTTTCGCCCGCGGAATGTAAAACAGTAGCAAACGTGCAAGCTTCTTTCTTCATCAGGAAAGTCACCCCTACTCGCAGCGTCAACCATTTCGGAAAATTTTATGAAACGGAGATATAATCTGGAATTACCTTGTGCAATTTTTTTTGCATAATATGTCAGTCCTGAAAAAGCAATTACTTATGAGACGTATGTTTGAAAAATTTACTTATACGTTTGTTTGTTTCAACAAACTAAACAAATTTTCTTACTATATCTTTATGTACAAGAAAAAATTTGGAAAAAAATATATCTTTATTTTAAACGTATCAAATATTTAAACAACAGAGAAAATTACTAACAAAATACTGCTGAGTATCTAGTTAAATGAAGGAAACTATGTCATAATCTTAGGTGTTTATTAGAAAAATTATATTTTTTTTTGTAATTAAAGCACATTTCTGCGTGTTTGAACATTTAAATTCATTTGGATTCTATTTGTTACTATTTATAAAATAGTTTTACTGGAGATGATCAATAAGGAGGTATTTTAACAATCATACAGATATGTGTTGGTTGATTTATCGAAAAGGAGACATGTAAATATGAAAATCCATACGTTTTTTTCTTATTGACTACCAGTCTCAAGGGTTTTTAAAAATTGTTATTTTTCTTAGCTCTTTTGCAGCGCGACTCACTGAATACATGTTTTTAAGAAGTAACATAACAGTCAATAAGGTAACTTAATTCAATCAGTTAAAGTTGTCATAAAAAGGTATTTCAAGATGGGCTTACGACTCATAGTGGTATTAGGAAACTATCTCAAACAAAAATATTATATTTTTTGCAGTTTCTATGCCAATAAATCGTCAATGTTTGATACGAATTGAAACAATGGCATTTTAAAAATTATAAAACGAGTAATCATTATATACACAATTCTAACTTAATTATTCACATCTGCCTTCAAACTACATATAACCTTACTAATGCGCCTGTGCTTCTTTACAGCATAATACAGGACGAACATTCTCACATCGCTCTTGGATGCACCACTGCCGCGCGTCAAACGAAAATAAGTAAATTGAATCTTATTTTAGTTATAACTAATGGCCAAAAAAAAAGTAATTATATCTGAGATGATCGGAAGAAAAATAAGCAAAGGACGCCATCCTGGATTAAATCGTTTTAAGTGTTATAATATTCATATTTATTTTTTTCCAAAAAATACTGTGGGAAATATAACGACTAAGGTTAATACAGAAATAATAAATTATATCTGATATCTAATAAAACATCAACGATCAAAAGCCGTTGCCAGGTGACGTAGCAAGGCACAAACAAAGCAATAGAAATTTCCATGGAGATTATCAGAAAGTGTATTCGAAAATGGTTTCCACCAAAATAAAATTTAAAAGACCGAAACCAATGAAAATATTCATTGCACTGTGCAAACGGAGCATCCGTGGAGGAGGCACATGCCAGTTTTCACGACGCTATGCCTTACCTTAACCGTGCCGCATAGAGACAAACTTTCGCTTTTACTAACATTGGTACTAGCAGAGCCCTGTGGTGTAACGCGCGTTTAATTCCAATTAATTTAGGTCTGCATATTCCCCTATAAATTTCCACAACAAACGGTCTATTTAACATTGTAATGTTTTTTTATTACAAGGTTATTATTGGCTTAGAGACTCTCTGTACACAATGTAAGCCTTTTTCTGGTAGCTAAATATATTGGTGTTCTGGAGTTCCAAATCATGATAAACCAACATAGTTGACCATGAAACAAGCACTCTTTTCGTCAATTAAAGTGAACCAAGAGACTTATTAATGTTCAGGGAAAATTACGTTTTTACGGGAATCTGGAACCGTTTGAAACATATCGGTCAAAACGTGGGAATTATGGTAATCCTGGGGATGTGCGCCAATTGGCCAGCTGCTGGGTGGTGGGGATGGTCGCCGCAAAAAAGCTGTCTTTTAAGTATTGAACTAGTTACCTTGTGGACTTGCACATATTAGGTGAGCTTTAACTTCTTAAGAGCACCATAGTCGTAGCAACCGTTTTTAATAATAGTTCATGAGATGCCAGACCAGATATATTCAGTGATTTTAAACATTCTTGTGGATAGTGGACTACATCATTGACATTGCAAACTGTGTCAACCGACTTGTAATTTTTTATTTGGCCGGGAACTTTATGCAGAATTATATGGTTGACTTCATTGACAGTGTCGGTCCTAAGCTACACTATTTCACTTGAACACAGCCAATGCAAATCTATATCGAGTAGTTTTACAAGATCAGGATATACTGCGTCTATAAGATGTTGCAGGCTGTGAACTATTCGACCTAGTGTCTCATTTAGTACGATTTTAGAACCGTTAGCGTTCAAGTTTGGAGAATAAAATGCTTCTTCTCCCAGGTTGAGTAGTTATTGTAGTAAATCATTATTTGCGTTTCTGCCAAGACGGACTCTCACGTTTGTTCGCAAACTCAGTCTTTGAATGGATATGAATTAAAGCATGCACTAATGATGTCTGCACGTGTCACTTTTGTAACAATGGGAAGTGTCTCCAGAAAATCACCAGAAAACACAAAAGTAACCCCAACAATGACGTAATCAAGGTTTCTGATGTCTTTTGACGTTCGGTCAACAGCTTCAGCTGTAATCTCTGTGACTATCGAGACGCTGCGTCGTTTCAGAAGAAAGAAATTCCGTTTGGCTTAAACGTTATGCCCACCGTCTGAGATGTCATTCGTGAGGGCTACGATCTTCTTTGTCTTTTGTCGTTATTATAAAGTTGCAGTAACTAATTACTATAACTTTAAACAAAACTTCACACAAAACTTTACAAAAATATTTGCACATAACTTTACACAAAACTTCAGTAAAACCCAGAACCTTACCTAAATGAGTTTTAAATTAAAAACAATTAATATGACATAGATTTACCAGTCCAAAGACGCTGTACTGATTTAACTATTCATAGAAAATACTTTATAACCTAATTTTGAAAATTTTCTTTGAATTTTAACTTAAGACATATATACCTATATGTATTGAATATTAAACACAGATATATAGTAGGCCTACAGAGGACTTTTTGTAACGATAATAAGTTGAATAATTTTTGCTGTTAATTTTATTTCTTTAATTTCCCATATATTTTAATTCTTTTTTTAAAAACCTTTAGGTAGCGCATGCCGCTAAATCCACCCCATAGTAAGGTTTTTTTCTGACATAAATTACAGTTATTGTGATTTCTTAATGAATACACATCTTTATCAGAATTAGAATACCATATAGCACTCAAGGATAATGTAGCTTCATATTAGTGAAAGAATTGTCCAAATAGGATCAGTAGTTTCAGAAAATACCCCCTACATCCAAACTTACAAACTTACAAACCAACTTTACCTTTTAAAAATATTAATATAAATATACTAAAATCCTTACATTCTGGTTAGAAATTAAATTTATTGCTATGAAAACAATCCCATAACATATGAAGTAATTAGGCATATGTAGTTTTTGTAAAAATTTATTTTATTACATGAAAATCTTTTGTACTATAAAATGCAGTGATATTAGTTGCCTGGTGATTTACAAAGTGTTATTTACGCACGTCGTAGCAGCGGTGTTCTTCCGACGCTGGTTCTTCAAATTACTTAAGGATTAAACATTATTGTTTCTAATGCATTTATCTAAATAATACCGTGTATTTCTTACGAAAAGATGAACATAATTTTATAATTAAAAATTATGTTTCATTAAAGATAAATTTTTTAATCCATGAGAAAGATAATCAATATTAAATAATTTGAATTTTCTTTGTATCATGCTTTTTATGTGTGCAGTTTATCTTGGAAAGCTATTCAGGAAACGGTTTAAAAATAACTTAAACGTTTGGAAGTAAGGGTACAACACAAAACATAAATGCCGGGGTAAGAATCTGAACCCAGTATTACTACGAACACTATTTTGTAGTATTAGAGCCGATTTCACTGTGCTGTAAATAAAATATGTTTAACCTTAAACTTGAACGTTTTAGCATACCATATATGTGTTTGATTTATAATATGTATCGTGAAATATTATGGTTGGTCGAAAACATACCATTTTCATGTGTGAGGAGTACCTGTCATATATTAGTGCATAGTGTTAAAAAGTTTGTCATGGTCACAAGAAATGTACTCTCACCTTAAACTACAAGTCTAAATAACAGAACGCTCTGACCAAGGAAAAAAGGGGGAAGGGAGGAACAGATTTTCGATCTGTAAAAGGTCACACAATTGATCAACAAAAGAGACGGTCAGAAGCAAAGGGGTATAAGAGATTATAGGATAGTTTGGAGCTTTTAAGGCTAATTTCTCAAAAAATTTATAAACGTATTATTTGTAAAGTAGTTTTTGAAAACGTGCTACATGGCAGAAAATTTTTTTTCCCTTTTTCATAAAAAGTTTCAAATTAATACTCAACTAAACATAAATCTATATTCTGTCACACACATTTGATTTCGCCTCACTTTATGAACAATTGCGTAACTTTTTACAGCCATAAAATCTTATTAATGATATTTCTGTGGAGAAAATTTAAAGTTAAGTATAAAATCTAAGAGAGAAATAGCAGCGAATTGGTCCAAATAGTACCTATATATATAAAAGTAAAGCAAGAAAAAAGAAATAACTATCATGGCGTGTGACATCAAGAGTTCGCCTCCACTGAGATGTTTGTTCACCTCAAAAAAATAATAGGCCTATATGGAAAAATAAATATATATTTTGTTCCGTCAAACAAATATTTTATATTAGGAAAGATTTCGTAGAACCAACAAAACTAACTTGTCAACTCATTTGTTTATTTTTTTTAGGTGTAAAAAATCAAGTTTGTAACATGGCAAATTTTGTTAGGCCAACAAAACATTTTGTCACAGCAAGTAAGAGTTTTCACTATAAATACAGAAAAAAATTCTGAAACTTTACAAAAGATTCCCTTGGAAACTAGTTGTCAATAAATAGTTTGTTATACTACAAGAAAAATATATTAAAACTTTGTACAATACAGGTGGATGGTTATTTTTACAGTACATATATGAAATACGTTTTTCGAGATAATACTAAGTATTCCTTAAGAAAATTTTGCGGAAAATTTAATATTATATTTTATATTTCATTCAAGCGTACTATTGTAAAGCATGAAAAAGATAATCAAATATGATATAATAAAACGTAATTTTGTTTTTGTTTTTTTGCTTATTAATGTGCCCAGCTAATGCTGGAAAGCTATTCAGAGAACGGTTAGCAAATATCTTTGAACTATTGAGGTACTGGGACTACACAAAACATAAATTCCCGGGAAAGAATCGGAACCTATCATAACTGCAAACACAATTTTGTTGTGATAGAGTGATCAAGTTCATGTTAATGTACCAATGTAAACATCTGTAATCTTACATTAATATTTCTGTTCCGTTTACAAAAAAATTTACAGCGTGTGTGGTATGTTGTCCCGCGCGAGTGTTGCCTGACCACGAGTGCTGGCGGCGGGCGCCCCAATGACAGGGGTGAGGTGGAGGGGATGTCCTTGGTGACATATCGAGCTGCGCCTCCCCCTCCACACTCCTCCCGGCTGCCAGAAGGGCATCGCGCGGACCCGCTCGTCTCGTGTTCCCACCGGGCTGGACCTCCTCGCCGTTAGCACGCCTTGACCCGGGCTTATTAGAGAGAAGTTGCCTCGATCGCTTGTGCATCGTTCTGCGCATCACGTCATTTGCAGTCCAGGCTCAGCTGGCCACCCCGTACGCTCCTGTCAGTGACTAGTTCAGTTGCGCATCTGCTCGTTAAACAACTGCGTTAAGTGGGGACGATTATTGTTGCTGTGAAGAGTCTCATTATAATAGTTGGCGTGGAAAAAAATATCATTATTATTATACAGTATGTGCGTAAATTCTTTGAAAACTAACAATCAACATTTTTAGTACACGAATTTAAAGTAAATTTGTTTTTGTTTGAGATGACGTTATGAATTATATTTAAATATATATAAATACTAGCTGACCCGGCAAACATTGTTTTGCCATATAAATTATTTCTAGGAAATTTCTAGTTTTAAAAAAATAACTAACTTATTGTAAGTTTGTAAGGATGTGGTATATGATGATATGGTGAAAGAGGCATGGAGCGCTGTGAACGATGAGGGAAAATAAAAATAACAAAACACCAAAAATTAATTTTTAAAATTAATTTTAATTTATTATTATTTAAAATTATATATCATTAATAAATTACGATAGTAACAGTAACATTCAATATCAATCTCTTTATTCTATAGCGTGAACAATAACTTTTTGTTAGCCCATCTTTAGCTAACACAAACAAACTGGATGGTTTACCCACTCGAGAGCATGCCACGTATAATTTTCCGTGAGAAAAACATGGTGTGCTCAAATCTAAGCCACAAATAGACATCATTTGGGCTTGGAACTTATTGATAGTCATTGCAAACGCCAATTTAATCAGAAACTGAATACGTTTAAATTGAATTGGCGCATCTGTAGGTATAATAGGGATTAGTGGTATTCATATATTTTCACCTCGGAACTTGCCATTTAAAATGATGGCTTCGATAACGTTTTTCATTAATTTTTTAATGACTAATCGTGTACCGTTGCACAGCCGTGGTGGGTTCAAATTACGAAGTAAAATAATCTTAGTTCCAACCTTCAATTGTAAATTATGCGGTGGCATGCCTGGCAAATCCGGTGAGTTCAAAAACCTCTTTTGGAAAATTTACAGCTTCATTGGTATCGCAAACTGTATCAATAGATTTGTATGATACCAAGTTACCTGGCAATAACTGTTGTATCTTTAGATTTAAATCGTCAACGTCCAAATTTTTTGCCTCTAAAATTTCTCTTTCTGCACGCCACTCATTATCTACCTACTTTGTGTGTACATCGGGAAAAATTTGTTCAATGATATCATCTTGCGAATTAATAATTTATTGTGCAGAAACAGGTCGGTAATTTTATGCATCCAGTTTTATCTATAGAAACTTTTCCATCGCCGATATCTAAGAGTTGTTTTGAGAATGTTTCAGTGGATGGATCTTGAAGCATTTGAACGCGCATATTTACTTTCAGCTGTAGTTTTTCAACATTATGCTACAATGGTGATGATTTTAAGCAAGCGTTGATCTTATAAGCGTATGATGAACGTGGAATGACGGAAAGCGTTTGTCTCAAATCACCTGAAATGACTAACAGAGTGCCGCCAAATAGTTTGTCGTTTTTTTAATATCTTTCAATGTCCTGTTCAACGCCTCAAGCGAATGTTTGTGTGCCATAGTACATTCATCCCAATGATAATTTTACACTTTTTCAGCAGTGTAGCCATGGACGATTGTTTTTTTTTATGTTGCACACAGCGTCAGGGTTATTTTGAATATTTAGTGACAGCTTTAATACTGAATGAGCTGTACTGCCTCCATCCAACAAAATTGCCGCAATGCCCGATAATGCAACGGCCAATGCGATGCCCTTATTTGATCGTATTTTGGCGAGAATTATCGAAATAAGGAATGTTTTGCTAGTTCCACATGGTGCATCCAAAAAGAATAACCCACCTAGTCCTGCTGAAACTGCGAGCATAATGCGGTCGTAAATGGTTCTTTGTTCCTCATTCATTAGTGGGACATTGCGAGTAACAATCGCCACCATTTCTACAGTGTTGTACTGCAGTTCACGATTCATTTCAGTGTTCATTAATTCAGATGCAGTTCGATTTGGCGAATTCATACCGAAATGACTGAGTGGTAAGTTGGCAATGATAATGCAAAGATCCTCAATAGTAATCAATGCTTCATTGTACATATCGTCGCTGAATGTTATCGTTTTATCGTTGCACCGTGTACGATGTTGATACAATATATCATCAGTCATCGAATCTTTGTAATTATCCCCCAATATCTCTGCTTTGGATGGGAAACATGTAGTCAACATTTTAGCAAAAGTAGACGAATTTGTATTGCTGTACAGTTTAATCCTGCTTCAGCAAGCATACATTCCCACTGGTTGTCGTCTTCCAGCAAGCCAAGTGCAAGGCATGCACCTTCATACGTTGGATACTGTTGCCCATTAAATTGACGTGTAAATGCAGGATAGACGCCACAGCGGGAGCGATGCCACACTCAGCGTATTTCTCAGTTCACTTACTAGATGGTGCGGTAATTGCTTCCATAGTATCCAGACAGATGTCACAGTAATCCTCTAGCAGTCATAGGCGATTCTGTGAACGAGTAAGATCTACGCTGGTGTTTATTGACTCGTAAGTATTGTTTCTAGCTTTGAAATATTTTATATCTGTTCGTTATTTTGCAGTATTAAACAAAAATTAAAATATATCTCAATATTATAGTTGTATGTGTTTGTTCCGTTGTTGGAACATACTATGGTAGTATATTTTGGTATAATATCACTGTTTACAAATTTTGGTGTAGTATGGCGTCTTTCCTTTGATTTCGGCAGAGATGCCACAGCTTGTTATGGGGAGAGATACCACATCGGCTATATAAAATCACGCCTAGGGAGGGATGCCACATTTTTTATATGACTTAATATTCTATGGAAAGAAGTCATGGTTAGTCAAAATTTGATGGATAAGCCTCAAAATATTTTCAACATGGATGAAAGTGGTATCCAGTTGACAAACAAACCAGGGAAGGTTTTGACAATGAAAGGTGCCAAGGATGTCCACATTTTGACTCCTCGTGAGAGAGGCGAAAACATAACTGTAATTGCATGTTGCAATGCAGAAGGAGTATTTATACCACCAGTTCTTTTGATGAAAGGAGTTAACAAGAAAAAAATAATTCGTAGATGGACTCCCTCATGGATCAGATGTTTACATGAACCCAAAGTTGTGGTTCATAACCACAGAATTGTTTTTCAAATGGTTTGAGGAGCATTTCGTACCTCGAAAATCTCCTGGTAAGACTGTTTTGATTTTGGATGGCCACGCATCACATTACAACGCATTCGACATGTTGAGTCTGGCTGACAAGAATGATGTGATCATAGTATGTTTTAATCACACAACACAGGCTCTCCAGCCACTGGATCGTTAATTTTTTGGTCCGCTTAAGGTCTATTACAACAACGAGGCCAAAGTGTGGATGCAACATCATAAGGACAGAAATATCACTTGATATCAGTCTGGATATCTCATTGGCAAAGCCTGGGAGAAGGCAGCATCAGTTGGTAATGCAGTTGCGGGGTTCAAAGCAACATGAATATATACCCTTAATCCCGACATTGTACCAGAGCACTTTTATGCAATATCTGATGCATCTGTTTCCACATTGACAACTATCAACACACCACTTACTTCTAGCAGCCCTGTTTCATCAGCTTCCACATCTCATTCTACAGCACTTTCAGCTGCTATTCCATCAAAATTTCGAGCCTCAAATCCAACCCCATCAGGATCTTCCACATTTGTTTCGACAACTTTAACCCCTAAAAGTGAATCTCTCCATACACCAACGAAATATCTTCATGAGGTTAGTCCCATGCCAACTGCTCCAGTTTGTCTCAGCAAGAAAATAAAACAATCTGCGGCAGTTTTGACATCGCCAGAAAACATTCAGAAATGCAAAGTTTCCAAAGAGAAGAAGCAAAAGAAACTAGAAAGACAGCTCAACATCAATAAATGTATGAAGAAGGTACCAAAGAAGAAAATTAAACATGCGAAAGTCGAAGAAGCAAGTGATGTTTACAAATTTGGTATCAACGAGACACTTGCTACAAGTGAAGATGATGTGAGTACCAACAATTGTGTAGAATGCTGGGAAAATTACTACACCAACAAAGAGAAGGCAGACTGGATTCGGTGCGAGGTGTGCCACAAGTGGCTCCACGAGTCATGTACGATATATGGGTCCATGTGCAACACTTGCGGAAGAGAAGTGATGAGACAGGACTTGAATAAAGTAAAAAAAACATCAAGTGAGGCATCTCTCCCGATTTCCGTGGCATCTCTCCCTTAGCCTGTGGGAGAGATGCCCAATAATAACTTTCATTGTTATTTTTTTATTGGGTTTTTTAATTATATTATTATCTTTTAATATTTTATCACAGTGAGTAAACTTCTCTGACATTATTTGAGAATTTTTTATAATGTTATAAAAATAATTTTATAGAATTTGTGATTTTTTTCCAAATGTGTGGCATCCCTCCCGCAATTACCCTATATCAAGAAATGTCAATGGGCCAATAAAATTAACCAACAACAGTCGAAGATAAAAGCACTCAGTATGCCTTGGATTGACTGTAAATACTCGCCCCAACGTGTTTGATCCAAATAAATTGAGACATACTTTAACTGGTGAGCCTTGCTTGCGGGGCATCCATTTTTTGAGCCCATGTGAAATAGCATGGTACTTGTGAATAGAATAATGTTCGTGCAAAGGCACCAAAACCATCCTCACGATTACACAATTCAAAAAATTCTGTGAGCGTAGTTTTTGGTGGATTTATAGCACGATCAATCGCTGTATCGGTCGTGAAAAATACACGCTGACCATTTTCAAGATGGACGGCTAACTGGACAACTCCTGGATCTCGTTCATGAATAGGAAAACCAAAGATACGCCAAGCAGCTTCATTGGAGCTGATGTACCGACCAATTTGGTAGAGCGATATTTCATCGTTTTTATTCACTGGAGGAGCATTCACATTGGTATTTTCCACTCTAAACACAGCCATATCACTGCCTTTATGGACATACTTGCAAATGTATTCGATGCTCTTCACAGAACTGCAGAACTCAACATTAATATGAGCATTGTATGTCTTGCTCAGCAGAGGTGAATATGGCACTACCCAACGATTGTCAATATCAATGTCTGTGTTGCTGATGTTTTTAATAAATGATCGTCCGCAATTATTGGGATTTCTTCGACGATATATTGAATATCCGTCGACATTTGTAATCGCATCGTTAGTAAAATCTTTAGGGAAATTTTTGGTACATTTCCCATCTGCCATGCAAGGCGATGAACGATTAAGAGTACCGCATGGGCCATGAATCATATTTGCTGTAGCAATATCAAACAGTAATTGGTCAGTAGACGGATCTGTAATTTCAACAGAAATTATATTATCGATTTCTTCAGGACGGATTTTGTCGATTAACCAAACCAAAATGTGTGCATGAGGTAATCCGCTTTTGCCACTCAACCGAATACAGCCAGCAATGTGTGGGACCAAATACATGTAATTTAGAAATGAAACTCATTAAAGACATCAACTTTTGTCTGAACACATGTGTTGTAATGTCATGACGATGTATTGCATTTTGGCCAGGCAATAGCAAAGATGTAATCTCTGGCCATTTTGGATTACATGTGAACGTGATAAATAAACACGGTCGTCCATATTCACGCACGAAATTCAGAGTATTCTGTATATATTCTTGCATATGACGTGGACTACCTACGTACGATGATGGTAGAATGACATAGTTACCCATTTCGGCGGCGTCGGTGTTGTTGACAATAGCGTCTCGCAAGTGAATGTACTCTTCCGCACGCAGCTTGAGTTGATTATATCGTAAGTATCGTAGTCGTCCACCCTCTATCATCGCGTACATGTCGACCATAAATTGTTGACAAAGCTCACGACATCGTAGAATGACGTTGTCCAGGCCGCGTCTAATTATCAATCGATTCGCATAATAATCCTTGCAGCTAACGTTCTTGTTTGTTTCGGCTCCTGTAATAATATATTCATAAATATTAATTTAAATTAATTACATTTCATAATTTAATTGTTTTTTTTAATGAGTAATGATCAAATTAATAATGAATAAATTACCTGATACGGGATCTCGTTGTTTAATATTTATGTAATATCCGTCTTGTCCCTTCCAGAACATTAGCGGATATTGGAGAGCGTCATATGAACGGTGTGTATCAGCAATGAACTGAAGATTATTATTTCTTCTACGAATCACAATTTATCTTGCACCTGTACAATCGCCAACCATGATTTCAGCAACGTCGTCAACAACAGGTGCATAGAATCTACGAATGTGCTCTCCATCTGGTGTTTTATCAGGATTAATGACAATAGCGTGATTATCGCTTTTGTAATTTGTGCATGTGTGACTTGAATATTTTCAACAATTCGTTGTGCTCATTCAATAGAGCGTCCAGCTCACTGACGATGCGTCTGGCAAAAAATGAATCGAGGTTATGTTAGTCACAACGTGCATTTACGCGATTGGCAAGTGCGCTTCCGGAATCCTTACCGCCCATAAAGTAGATCTGTAAAAATGTATGTTTCGTTTGGCATTGCCCGCAATGAGCTCATTTTATGATAAACTTGGCCCCTGATTTTGAATGTAAAATTGTATTGTTGACCATTTGCATTAGTATTTCGAACTATATCTGTTGTTCCAAACGATGTCTTTTGAAAGCATGAAATCAATGTTCGAATTGACTTCAAGAACATGTTAGAATCTATATCTGTGCCGATAAGTAAACCGTTCAATGGTTCAGGTGGTGTTTCAAGTTCAGGTAGATGCACCTTTCCTGACGCGCAACACATCCCGGTTGGCTCATTTTTCAATTTCAAAGCATGACAATGCGGGCATTCCTTGTCCATAGCACCAATTACCACTTTTGAATGAGCATAATATTCAATATCGGGCTCATACTAGAATGCTAGACGCAGGAATGAATCAGATGAAAATGCTCGATGTACCTGTTGGCGTTGTTGGTCATTTGTTCTGCATCTATTGACTTTGAAACGGTCTGATTGTCGTTGTTCTAACCTTCTTACTTCATTGCGTTCAGCTCGAGTATCTTCTGATTGTTCTTGACGCAATTGCGCCATGCTCACACGCGCATCAGTATTTTGTTGCTGGATTTTTTCTTCGGTTCTTTGATCTTTTCTATTTCGCATGCTTCTAGATCTATTTGTATTACAGCTCAAATTAGCTTCTTTGCGTTTTGTTGGCTTTGTTCACTGTACAAAACACAAAAAAAAAAAACTAATTGAATTACTTATAGATGAAAAAAAAATTATAGAAATAATGAATTTTATCTTTGATAGTACACACATTGATATACATATACATGTAAATATAAGACTGTTTTACGAAAAGGAAAAATGTTATTTTTCTTAATTATATCGAAAATATATTGTTAGAAATTATGTGGAAACTAGCTGCAGTACCCAGCTTTTCCCGGGCTGAACACCGGGTGATATATTGTCCGCGAGTTACAGCAAAATGGATAGCGATATGTCCAGTGTGTTGGACATTATGAAATGACACATAATTACTGTTTGTGTATCTGTGACCTATGATTTTCTGTTTACCCAGGGCGATCGGTTGAAAGGTTTAGATGTTAATGCGCTACAGCGCCATCTAGCGGCGAGTTACAAAAAAATGGACAGCATAAAAACCTTCTTCATGATAAAAACACTTCGATATGCCAACTTTCATGGCAATCGGTCAAACGGTGTAAGAGTTTATCGACGTCATACATACCAAAATCCAATTATATATATTCTTATATTTCGAAATTTTGGGGCTTTCACTTTTGCGAAAAGTGGATGTTCAGGACCTCGAATGGTTTGGAACACTCCATCTCGAAAGAAATGATATTTGAAATTCCTGAAATTGTCGAAATTTTGGGGCTTTGTCCCCAGAGGGGAGGGGTGATTTTGAGGACCCTGAATGGCTGGGAAACAATAAAAATCGAAAGAATGATTATGAAATTTTTTAAATTTTGGAGTTTTGACCCCTGCGGGGAGGGGGGTGATGTTGAGGACCCCGAATGGCTCGTAAACACTCCAAATCGAAAAAGAATAGGTTTTTGGAAATTTTGGGAATTTTTTTAATTATTGGGTCTTTGACTCTCTGTGGGGGGAGGGTAGTTTGAAGACCCCGAATGGCTCGGAAACACTCCAAATAGGAAAAAAAGTATTCTTAAATTTAAGAATTTTTTCGAAATTTTGGGGTTTTGCATTCCCCCAATCCCCTTACCATAAATTTGTTGGAGAACACGTCTTTGGGTAAACGTTCTGCCATCCCCCGGACACTTTAGTTAGTAATGACTTAATTTTAATACAATTTCCTCCAATTTTTCGAAATTTTGTGGCTTTCACTTTTGAGAAAAGGTGGAGGTTCAGGACCTCGAATGGTTCGGAACACTCCATCACGAAAGAAATTATATTTGAAAATCCTGAAATTTTCGAGATTTTGGGGCATTGTCCCCAGAGGGGGAGGGGTTATTTCGAGGACCCTGAATGGAAGGGAAACACTAAAAATCGAAAGAGAATGATTTTTGAAATTTTCTAAATTTTGGGGCTTTGACCCCTGAGAAGGGGGGGGGGGGGGTGATGTTGAAGACCCCGAATGGCTCGTAAACACTCCAAACCGAAAGAGAATAGGTTTTCAAAAGTTTGGGAAACTTTTTTATTATTGGGTCTTTGACTCCTTGTGGGGGGAGGGTAGTTTGAGGACCCCGAATGGCTCGGAATCACTCCAAATAGTAAAAAGTATACTTAAATTTAAGAAATTTTTGAAAATTTTCTTTAATTTGGAGTTTTGAACTCACCCCCCCCCCTCTCGCAAAATTGGGTGCGAAGTCGAGTTTGGGTAAAAGTTCCACCATGCTCCGGACACTTTAGTTCGTAAGGACTTAATTTTAATACAATTTTCTCCAATTTTTCGAAATTTTGTGGCTTTCACTTTTTAAGTTTGGGGGGGGGGGGGGAGGAGGTTCAGTACCTCGAATGTTTCGGAACACTCCATCTCGAAAGAATAGATATTTGAAATTCCTCAAATTATCGAAATTTTGGGGCTTTTTCCCCGGGGGGGGGGGGGGGGGGGTTCTTGGACCCAGAATGGCTCGAAAACGCTTAAAATCGAAAGCGAAAAAATTTTTAAAAATTTTAAACTTTCGAAATTTTGGGGCTTTAACCACCTGGGGGGGGGGGGGGGGGGAGGGTGTAGGGGGTGATGTTGAGGACCCCGAATGGCTCGGAAACACTCCAAATCGAAAGAGATATAAAGGAAAACTTATTACCTACCTATGAATAATTTTCTAAATAAATTAATAAATAACTCTATGTTTAAGAATTTACGTACATACATAATATTAAACTTCAAACTATACACACAAAAAAAAAAACTAAGGATGTTTGTGAAACTATTTTTTATTTGTCATAATGTTTAAAACATTTGTAGGATTTGTTGATATGTAAAAATGTGGTGGCCATATTCCGCTTATCCAAAGGAGTATAGAAATTAATAGAGATATCACTCCCTGTACACACCACAAATCTTTGAATTAAGTACAAAAAAAAACATAGTCCAAAATGAAAAACAAAAAGTATAAATAACATCTAATTTGTCAAAAAAAATTATTCAACTGGATTGACAATGTTAACATCCACCTGAAATTTAATAGAAGTAGGTAGGTAAGAATATATATATATAAATATATATATATATAAGAAAATAAATGAAATTAAAACATACATAAATAAAATTATCTCACACTCAACCAAACATAATGTTTAATATGAAATAAAGGAAGATGGCAATTACACGTAACTATTATAATTAATAAAAAAAAATCGACCTACCTGAAATAGTAAAATTCAATTATTTCAACAATATATTACATAATTGATAAATATTTCTGGTCTTCGGTCTCAGTAGCCCTAAGACTCTTGACGCTCAGCAAATTAATTATAAACACTAAACCAAACTCCTTGCAAATAAGTTATAAGTAGGTACTGTAAAAAAAATAATTTAGATTGTAATATACAAAAACGGTATTGAAAATTGAAACAAATATGGCGACACTACAAACTGTCAAGATATTTATGTTTTTCTTACTCTCTACTTAGTTCCTTTCAATAGCAAAACGTAACGTAATGGCTTGAAAGCTATTGCTCGGCAGACATAGAGGAATGACACTTAACAGTTTGTATATCTATGACACACGTTACATAAAATTAAGATATATTTTTTTTTACCCGTTTAAAATTTATTTTTTTTAGACAAAAGATAGCCTATGTCCATCCCCAGGATATAATCTATCTCCTTGCCAAATTTCATTTCGATCCGTTTAGCCGTTCAGCCGGGAAAAGGTAACAAACAGACAGACAGACAGAGTTACTTTCGCATTTATAATATTAGTAAGGATTACAGCTCTTATATTTACCCAATTATAATAAAAATATAACTTTCACAGAATTTATTTATGACCATTTCCAACAATATATTTTCGATATAAATAAAAAAACGCTGATTTTATTATAAATGTATAAGAATAATTTATACTTACAACACAAAAGCCGTTGTTGGCGGGAGCTCGTGACACGTGTTGAGTACTTTTGAGATTATGCAAATCGCTTAATTAACTAATGGTGTGAACTACACTCAAAATTAAATTTTTTATTAATTATGAATAAAATACGATTAAATAATTATAGTCTCAACAAAAAAATAATAAATTTACTTGAGAATATAGTTAATATGAGAGTTACACTGAGATAGTAAAATTATAATTGTAAACGTTACTACTACGCTTGATGCATAAACAATAATAATGGCCGAAAACTGTGGAGGGAGTGAGATAAGGCTTATTGTGTGAGAGAAACAGGAGACCGGCTTCGGTCTCATTCCTACTCCGTGTTTTTTACGAGGTGAGAAGTGACACGGGTAGACCCCTGTCGGGGAAGGTTGATAAAGTGTTAATTAATAAGCTATCGACCGGGGTTGAAAAATATAAAATTCTATTAAAAATTAGGGGTTGGTGATATAAGGGTGAAAATTTAGGGTTGTATGTATTTTTAAGTGGTACATTATAAAAAAATAAATAAAAACATTTTTGTCCAAAAAAATATAAAAAAATGTTAGGAGTGGGCAACCCTTATCACTTAGGGGTATGAAAAATAGATAGTAGCCGATTCTCAGACCTACTGAATATACATACAAAATTTCATAAAAATCGGTCAAGCCGTTTCGGAGGAGTTTGGTAACTAACAATGTGACACGAGAATTTTATATATAAGATATTGTTTTTATTAAAAAATAAAAATAAAAATCACGCTTCAGAAAACAATAATATAAGGTTTTAGACGCGATATGTAACATTGATAAACCTAGACTGCTCCTTAGCGCATTAGTTGTTTTGGAAAGAGATTGTTTTGAAATGTGAATATCACAGTTTACAAAGCATGAATGTAACATACGTATAGTTTACCAGACATGTGACCATGTGAAGGTATTTATGAACGTGGAAAGGTAAAGCCGTGAGCACGTGTGTAGCGGCCGGAAGCTGCTGGCTGCAGATGACGTCACAGCGGAGTGATGGGCTGTCTACTTTATCCTCTTGTGATCAAGGCAAACTCTCTATACCCACCTAGGTTACAACCTTCTTGGCAGGCCGGCTTTCGGAGAGAGAGATCCCGGTTTGAAGTCCCGTGTGCGGCATGAACGTAAATTTATAATTGTCTTAAATATTCTTATTGTAAGTGGTTTGTTTTATCAACCATCAGTATTCGGGGGCACGGGAGGTCGGAACTCAGAAGCGCTAAATGTAGTTTCCATTAATTTATTACAATCTGATACCAAAACAACATTGACATAGCATGGGAATTAAATCAACAACTTAAGGAGAAAACTGAACTTACTTCATAAACCTGAGACTTTTTGTATTACGTGAACTAATACAAATACTATACTTAATATTACAAATACAATATGATCTTTTTTGCATCTCATTAAAATACTTCTTGACATGAAAAACAAAGATAAAGAAAGAAGGTGCTCACCGTTGTTATGGTTATAACGTTATCAAAGAGTTCTTAAAACAAAAGTCACTTTAATAAAATAAAGATTACCGGGAATCGCTATGGTAACAGTCTCCAGTTAAAATAAATTTTAATTGGAAAACTCAAAATTCTATATCTAGCTCCTTAACCACCACCTAGTGGCGGCTATTTCTGAGAAAATACTCGCCTTCTGCAGCGCATTGTCTCCTGGTCAGTGGCCAGTCGCGTGGTCGGGCCCAGGGATGAACACCGCGGGTAGCTGACCGTCTGCCACCGCCCACCTCTGCGGCTCGGAGCTCAGCCAGCGATGTCCCCTGGCGAGTCGCCGGGACGACTCGTTGTTGGCCCCTGCAGCTTGCTGTTGGCCGAGGGATGGCACTCGCTCGGCGAGTACCTACCCGGTAGGTGTCACTGGATACCAAACATCTACCCTCTGTGGTCATTCCGATCCTCCTCGTAGTCGTGCCGATATAGGAGCGAGTTGTCACTCGTTGGTGGAGGACTCCAACTCGTGGCCCACGGACGAGTCGCTCAACAACCCACACACCCGTCGTCCGCCATGTTTCTCCATCATGACGACCAGTGCCCGGTCACCACCTTCTGTCAGACTTCTGACGTCGTCTGACTTCGAAACCATTTTTCTGGTGACTCCTGATGAACTGAGTGCCTATTCGCCTGCTTGGTGGCCTTAAATACTCGTCAGCAACATCCAATAGGTACATCCCAGAATACAGTTGGGCCCACTGATCCCGGGTCTGCTTCTGTGGCGTCATACACGCTCGCGGAACTTTTCACCGTCTAAGAGTCTTGCAACTCGCTGCTGACTCGAGCGGAGATGTAACGTTACTGTCTTACGACAGCTACACATTCAATGAATTATAAAATAAAAAATGTTTTTTTCAAGATGCCAATAATGCCATTTCTGGCTAGTTGGTAAGTAGTATGTAATAGCCGGACCAAGATCTGGCTTCTGGCTGTGGTGCCTGTGGTGCCGACCGCCATCTTGGATTGTGACGTCACGGCGGCCATCGTTGATGGTTGTGACCTTGAAATTTGACCTTTACCTTGAAATTTGACCCTCATAAATTGCCAAAAGTTGTCAAAATTGGGCAAAAATGGCCCAAAATTTCTTAAAAATCGCCAAAATTTACATTTCTGTGCAAAAAAAAAATTCCGCCAAAAAATCTCAAAAATTTTGATAAATTGAAAATTCCCGTTTTCGAGGGAAAAATTCCCATTTAGAGGGAAAACTTCCCGTTTTATTCCTTAAAAATACCAGCAGCTAGAAATGTCCGTATGTAGGCTTAAGCATCCATGTCTACAGCCTACGATAAGCCTCTGACGTCATCATGGATAATGACGTCACCGTTGCAATTATCGTTACGGTCGCCATCTTTAAAATGTTTATTTATTATCCGATTTTAATGAAAATTTTTTTAAAATTTATAAAAAAATTCAATTAATAAAATTTACAAAAACATAAATCTACGACACGGAGCTCGGAGTCCTCGTTTCGAACCCGGTGAGGGCAAAAAAATGAAAATGGCGGCCGATCCTTCCCTCACAGTGGGTCCAGGCAGACTGACCCCCACCACTTTGTTAATAGCATATATATCGTCAGGTAACATGACGTCACGTCCGCAATCTTGTCTTCGTTGCTGGAAGCCATCATCATGGTATCGTCAGCTAGAGTGTGGTGACGCCATGTTAGTTAAATTCTTACCCGCTTGAGTGCAGTAATCATTTATTACTGTGACACCCGCCATCTTGAAATAAGGGAGCCATTTTTAATCCGTAATTCTTATGCTAGAGATTCGGGAAAAAGTTCGAAATTCAATAAATAAATCACTTATTAATTTACAGATTGATTAGATCGTATAAGGTCCTTGGTTCGATCCCTGGATGATGCAAAAAAATTAAATAAAACAACAATTTAACATAATAGTGACAGGTTCGAGAAATAAAACACCACAAGTTCTTTCACAAACATAATATTTATTATTACATAATTTATATTCTGCTACAGGATCACTTGCGAAAGCCAGCAATCTTATAACAATTTAGTTCCGCAACGGTGTGAAATGGCTTATTCTTAGCTCCAATCGGTTTATACTAGACAGAGACCAACCAGAACCTTTACGGACATAGTCCTCCTCTTCTTAACAGAGTTTCCGGACACCGTGTTTAACAGTTTGCTTCACATCTTTAGAACTGTAAATTATTGCAGCCGATGTCTTGAATGCACACTTCTTCACTTTGTCATCGAACGGATGTGACATTCCATATATACAGTCCAACCACAAGTTATATTTTAATGTGCCGTTTGTTGCTACATCATCAGTAAGCTGAATGATTATATCCTGTCTGATATCATCAAGAAAAGTACAAATGTGTTTTGACTCACCTAACGTATTAAGATAATAGTAGTCTTTCAACGTACCACGAAATGCAGACTGTGCCAAGTAGAAACCTTTACGTTTACTTGTAATGCACCGAACACAGTCTTAGGTTTATTTTCATGTTCAGACGGCATAGCAATCGGTTGCTGCACATCTGTTTTTTTGCTTGTACGCTCACGAGTCAACAATCTAAACCGAGGAGTCGAACTGTCTACAGGAAGTTCAACAGTAGGCGCACGGACTTTGCCTTTACACTTTTTCGCATGTTGGCGCAAATTATCAATTCGAGTAAACCATTTATGACACTCATCACAACGAAACTTCATGCGAGAAGGATTCTTCGTACATCTACTCCTCTCATGTCTCCGTAAATCATGCGCAAATGCAAAGGTCATATCGCAGTAGCCACAAGGATGCCTAGTTGAAGAAAAACCCGAACCAGATGTCGATGTAACTGTAGGTGTACCATTTCCAGGCATACTCTTATGCACATCAATGCATCGTTGTTGTATAGAAACCTTTACTTTCTGCAGCACTGCAGGGCCTTTGCATGTCTCCAACTGATGCTTCAAATTAGCATTTCTAGTAAATTGCTTGCTACACGTAATACAACCAAACATTTTACGTTAAAAGTTCTTAGCACATTCTCTCTTCTCGTGTCGGCGAGCATTGCTGTTGTTTGAGAAAATCTTGTCGCAGTAACGACATCGATGTTCGTTAGTTGTTGACGATTCACCATCCATTGAAGTCTCCATCGAGGGCGAAACAGCGTTCTTCGAGGTTTCCTGTACATCCAGCACTACCGGCATTAAAGTCTGCTGGTGGTATCGTGACTGTTGAAGTCTCCTCCAGTGTTGACGTCGACGTTGCCAACGCGATCTGCTCCTTCTCCATCGTAGCTGTCGTGAAGGTTCCCGTAGACGATGGTAAAACCTCCATCGAGTTCAACGTTAAAGTAGGTAAAGATGCCATCGAGTTCGCAAGAACAGGTAATTACGCGACTTATGCACCAGAAGAAACAAACTAGCTGATCCGTACACCGTCGACGAAAGTAAAAAACTGAGCGACCTGCTGTCTAGGACTCGCTTATATACATGCACCGGATGGAATAATACGCTAGTCAAATCAAGAACAATTTGCTATAATACTAGAGTAAAACAACATTAAAAAAATAGAAGCACCATCAACAAAAAGGAAGCACATTTTAGAAGCACCATCAACGAAAAGGCAGCACATTTGGAAGCACCATCAACGAAAAGGCAGCATATTTGGAAGCACCATCAACAAAAAAAAGCACTTTTGGAAGCACCATAAAAAAGAAGCACATTTTGAAGCACCATCATCAAAAAGGCAGCAGATTTGGAAGCACATTTGGAAGCATCATCAACAAAAAAAAAGGCAGCACATTTGGAAGCACCATCAAATAAGGAAGCACATTTGGAAGCTCCATCAACAAAAAAAACAAAAAGGAAGCACAAGTTACAAGAACCAAGTCTTAGTTAGAAATCAGAATACAAGAAATAAAAACATTAAATTTTTTTAATTTAAAAAAAAAATTATTTTATTTCTTTACATTATACAAATGCAAGTAAAACAAGCCATTATTATATGTAGCCAGCTTTCCTCAGTTTTTTGAGTATGAAGGATATTTCTTTGATGCACGAATAGTTTCCTGCACAAAGCGAACCATGTAAAAGTCTTAGCCGGTCAACCAATATGTTTGGATCTTTCCATGATGTGTTATCATACTCTTCTACCACCATCTTCCTTGCACGTTTATAATAAATAAAATGATCTCTGGTGTCTTCCGTTTTACCACTAACCTCAGGGTAACTTTCATTTTTGAGACAGTGATCATCACAAGCTTGATCAGATTTATTTAATATATCACGACGTTTCCATCGTTTCGGTCTCAGGGCACCACCACATTCTTCGATCTTGTCAGCTTTAGGTGCTTCATCACAGTCTATGTCTTTGTCAACAGCCTCAGAGTCATTGTAACAATCACCCAGATTACCGTAAGAATTCGCTGTTCATGATGTCGAAGTGTCTTCATCGTCTTCATGCTTCCTTTTTAGGAGTCCATCACTTTTACAAAGTAGGAAAAATTTACTTGAATTCGGCTGTAATATATTCTCACTTTTCACGTTAAGGATTCTTCCATTGTCTTCATTCTTCCATAAATCATCAACCTCCTTCAATTTAAGTTCTTTGTCGAGATCGGAAGAGCCAGGAAAATTATTGTCGTAATGCAGATCACTCTTGCTTAGTCTAGTAGATTCATCGTTGTCCTCTAGCTTGTACGCAGGCTTGAAGTTACAAGTTCTGTCATGTCTTTTTAAGCTCTCTCTCCGCGTAAACGACTTGCTACATCGAACACAACTTATCATATTGCGTAGTGGATTTTTAACACAGTCATTCTTCTCGTGTTGTCTTTTATTCTTTCTCAAGATAAACTCTTTGCTGCAAAACTTACACCTTTGTTATTTCGATACAGCACCAGATCCCAAATCTGAATTCATAATTTGTTACTGAGACTAATGCCAGATATCAATTGAGTGTTTTAAATTAGATCCATTACTTAAATAGAATTTTTTTCATATTTCATCAGCGAGAATTATTATATCTCATGCAAAGGTACTTGAAGCATGTAGTTCTGCTTTTCAACAACTGATGTCACCACATTTTGCTAGCAGGTAAATAATATTAAGTTATTTTATGCGGAATGCTCACTAACGATCGCAAAAGAAGGATGGCTTCGCTAGACTCCAAGGAGAAGGAAGTTAGTCCTTCCTGTTAGTGCTTCTTAGATTTCTCATCAGAGATCATTATTTGACTGAGTAATAATATTTTATTTAATTTCCACCTGATGAAAATATTACAAGTTTTTATTTAGTAGCGGAAATTCACTAATTAAATGTACCCTTGGATAAATTAACATGACTCATTAAGTAAAAAAATCCTTCATGCAGAGATCAATTGCTCATCTGTAACCAGAAGCACTTGCAGACAACCATCAAAATATTGTCTAGTTTAATGAGGAGCACACGGAGAAAAACATCAAAATATTGACAAGAATAATCAGGAGCACACGTAGAAAACTAACATAATATTGTCAAGAATAATCGGGAGCACACGGAGAAAACCACCATAATGTTTGACAACAATAATCAGGAGCACACGGAGAAAACCCAAAAATGATGATGACAAGAATAATCGGAAGCACATGGAGAAAACCGCCACAAGTTTTCTTTGATATCATAAAATTAAAGAAAAAAAATTAATAAAAAATTTAAAATAAAAAAAATCACAAATAATTCAAAAACTGATTCTGGCTTGGACTAGAACTCTATCCTTGCTCAACAATGAGAAGTGCGAATAATGGATGTGTTGCAAGTTTTGTATAAGTGTGCCCAATGTAAATTGAACTAGGATCATTTAAGGTCTGTTTTAAGCCGCATTTTTAAAATGAAATATATGTTTTAATTAGAAATAAATAAAATTTAAAATTGTTGAAGGTTTTTTTTTGTAATAATTAGTTTTTGCAATTGCAGGGTGTTCACTGAATATCCCAAAGTCGATGACTTAAGTCGAATTTTTATTAAATTCTCTAAAAACGTTTTGCTAATTTCAATATGGTAGTCGTGACATCACAAATACAATATGGCGGAATGCAACATGGCAGAAAACAATATGGGGGTTGTAACGGTGTGGCCTCAAAATATTGAAAAGCTTAATTAGTGCCTACTGCATTATAGCTGCGGCACACAATTCCCTTTTGCATTTTACCACTTATGTATGCATTGCACCAGCTTAATTAACCATGACTCAAGATTTTGTTTAAATAATATTGTAAACAGAAGCCGTTCAAATTTAAGGCAGCAAATATTTTTGGTTGAGTGATCTATCCCCATCATTAAGCTATTAATAAACGCATATAGTATTTATTTTTTAATGATTACTGACGTTAAGATTAACTTTTGGGCGTGGTTTACTATGGTAATCTCTGATTATAATCAGTTTAAGTACTTAAATATTTTTTTCACGTGTGTCTATAATTAACTTTGGCAATGTTTGTAGCTGTCGAAGCGTTGTTAATTAAATCAGCTTTGGGTTGGTGGTCCATAGGTAATTTTCAGTAGCAAAACAGAAACACAAAATTAATACGTTTTTTTTTTTCATTTCATTTTAGTCACCCTTATGTATTGTGAAATAGTATCCAAAAATTAAGACCTTTAAAATGACACAGTCATTAAAACATTAATGAAATATAAAATCTCTGGTCCGTTTTACTTGTTATATTATGTTTTTATTTCTATAAAACATTGGGTTTAATTTTAAAACTCAGATTTTAAGTAATGAAAAATAAAAACGCACACAGAGGAATTAACTAAGTTTATTGTGTGCCAAAATCGAAGTTTTTCCAACGCAAAAAAAAACGGAGTTTATCACTGCTTTTTTTTTAAACAGTTTTATGTTACTTGCACAGTTTATTTTTGATTATCAGGTTTCGCTAAGCGAGCGTTATAGCCATTAATTAGTCACTCCGGAAGTTTGTTGCCGCAAACTTGGTAAGTTATCTTTAAACTAAATATATGTGTTTAAATTTCTGAAAGGGTCAATACTAACACTCATATAAGCTGCTCGCTTAAGTGAGTTAGATTCAATTCCCTAAACCTAAATTTGCTTTGATGTATTTTTAAAGTAAATATTTTAATAAAATCCAGCAAAAAAAATTGGAATATTAAACATAAAATAAAGCTAATTCCCTTTTGGTAATTTGTATTTAATGGAGTTTGTTTTTTCATTTAATTTGTAGTATTTGTGTTACGAGTAAGTTAACTAACCTTTAAGTAATTTTAAGATAGCATGTTATAGGTATAGTGTACATCAAAATATGTCATTTCCAGCTAAATTTGGACTATTTATTTTGATCAATATGGATACATCTAGATAATATTGTCATCATATAAAACTATTCAAATACAAGAAAATATTTACTTCCCTTGTTTATCAAAAATGAAATCTAATTGTACGTAAAATCATGCGCGTTTTGTAAAAAAACACTAATTTATATTATTTGGGTATAGGCCTACTTATTTTTCATCTTTAGCAACTATGTGCATAGCCTCAGTAATGGTGTGCAAATTTTGTTATTAGATGTTATTTGCTTATCACATGTAATACTAAGTTGAAGGAAAAATTTCAATAACGTAATTTTAATTCTTTTTGTTCTTATAAAATTATCATTTGTTCGTTTACTTTAAGGTTATTGTCTTCATCTATAGTTTTTTGTCTCCAAACCATGCATAAGAAACGTATAAGTTTAAGGAATTATTATATATGACTGTTAAAAAATGTGTGCGTGGAGTCCACGTGTGACATAAGTGAAACTTATTGCTTATTAGTTATCTATAGATAGAGATAAGTTACTAAATTTTTAACAGAACAAGAAATAATAATTGATAATAGTTAAGACGAGGGTATTATCACAAATAAAATAACTCCTTTCTGCAGAAATAAATAAATTTTTTTCTTCGAATAAAAAAAATATATTAAATATATTTCTCGTTCATTTAAAACAAACTTTGAATTTAAATTATTGTTAAATTTAAGCTTGCCGATAATTAAGTAGTGCATGCTGCTTAACTTAGTGTCCAAATGGAAGTGTGTAGTCTGAGGTAGGTATCTGCCATGTGAAAGTGACAACATGGCATACGAATAGGACCTAGCTCAATGCTACTATGTTGAGCAACAGTCACCCACAAGTAGTATCGGATATGACATCCGGTTTCTGGGTCCTGGGTCCGGTGCCGGGTACCGAGCCACATCTCTGAATGTGACGTAACGGCGACCATCTTGGATCCGCCATCTTGGATGACGTCATCGCCGTCATTTAGTTTTCTCGAACATTCCGCCATTTTGTGTTACGCCATTTTGAATTATGACGTCACCGTTGCAATTCCCGTTACGGCCGCCATCTTGAAAGTATTTATTATCTGATTTTAATGAAAAAAATTAAATTTATATAAAAATTAATTAATTAAATTTTAATAAAAATCATGTTTTTACGACATGGAGATCGGAATCCTTCAGCTCGAACCTATTGAGGGCAAAAAAATAAAATGTCGACCAAGGAAACCGCTGGCAGAACGACTCCCCCACCTCATATGTCAAAGTATATATATCGTCACCTAGTATGATGGCATGTCCACCATCTTGATAATCCGTAATTTTAATGCTAGAAAATTAGGAAAATTTTTAAAAATTAATAAAACATCAACCAATCGAATTGATTAATAAAAATTTAATAAAATTTTACTTAAAATGCACTTATCGTTACGGTCGCCATATTGGATTATATAAATGTTTCATGTTTCGTTACGTCCGCCATCTAGGTTGAGTACGATGTCATCGTTACACTTTACGCTATCACTGCTATATTGGATCCTATTAATGTTGTATGTTACGTTAGGGAAGGCATCTTGAAAATCTTTATTTACTATCCGATTTTAATGAAAACATTTCAAAATTCATCAAATAGTTAACTTATTAGAATACTGATTGATTAGATCGATTCCCGTCCTTGGTTCGAAACCGGTAAGAGCAAAAAAATTAAAAAAACAAAAAACAGATCCTTTCCTTGAAAGCTACCTAGACTGACAAGCACAACCAATACCAAGGTATATATCGTCAACTGGTATGTCGTCATGTCCGCCACCTTGTCTTCGTCCGCTGGAGGCCGCCATCGTATTTTCGTCTGCTAGAGTGTACAGGCAACATGCTAGTATAATTTTATGTTCACCATACCTTTGACCTCGACTGTTGGTATTGAACTTTGATGTTGACCTAGAAATTTGACCTTGACTTTGAAATTTGTCCTTGGCCTTAAACTTTGACCTTCAACTAGAAATTTGACCTTGAGCTTGAATTTTGACCTTGAACTTAAATTTGACCTTGACCTTGAAATTCGACATTGACCTTTAACTTTGACCTTGACCTCGAAATTTGACCTTGACCTTGGCCTCGAAATTTGACCTTGACCTTGAAATTTTACCTCGATCTTGAAATTTGAACTTGGCATTGAAATTTGACCTTAACCTTTAAATTTGTCCTTGACCTTGAAATTTGACTTTGACCTTGACGACCATTGAGGATCAAACATTTTATGTTCAGTACATGCTACCAGGAGCTACCAGCTGCTAGAGGACATTGTCACCATCTTGTTTTCGTCTGCTGGAGGACACCATCTTGTGTGAGTACTTGTCTTACCATTATTACCGTCATTACCATCATGCTAATTTATTGTAACCCGCTAGAGTTCAGTAATTATTTATTATTACTGAGGTGCCCGGCATCTTGAAATTTGGGCACCATATTGAAATAATGTAATTGTTTAGCTAGAGATTCGGGAAAATTCCAAAAGTCACCGAAAATATCACTTATTAATTTACATATTGAATCGATGAATTCCTGTCCTTGGTTCGATTCTTGACCAGTGACAGGTGTAACTGAATATTAAATAAATTTTATATTTTGGTTACATGACCTTTCATGGAGATTATCAATCATTCACTCTACGAAAAACAACTCAAGACAATATACGTCAATGTTCGACGAATTAAATACACTGCCGCTTTGCCTTACATGAAAGTATAGTTCTTGATACTTAGAATAACCTTTAAAATGTTCATGTGCATAACCATTCATACATATACTCCAAGTGTCTTCGATTCCGCAGACAGGGTCATGAACAATGTCAGACATATAGACTATGAACACAGTACACATAGGAAAACGGAACGTTCATACCGTACACACAGTAAAACGGAATGTACACACAGTACACACATAAAAACGGAATGTACACACAGGAATACGGAATATAGTACACACAGGAACATGGTATGTACACACAGTACACACAGGAAAAAAGAATGTACACACAGTACACACATTACACACACAGGAAAACGGAATGTACACATATTACACACAGGAAAACGGAATGTACACACAGTATACACACCTAAACGGAATTTACACACAGTGCACACAGGAAATGTGACGAACACACAGGAAACGGAATGAACACACAGGAAATGGAATGAACACTCACACAGTAGCGGAAACACAGGCTTAGTTGGAAATCAGAATACAATAAATAATAAAAATATATTTTATAATTTAAATAATTTATTTTATTTCTCAACAATATAAAAATGCAGGTAAAACAAGTCATTATTTTATGTAGCCAGCCTCCTTCAGTTCTATGAGTATGAAGGATATTTCTTTGATGCTCGAATAGTTTCCTGCACAAAGCGAACCATGTAGAATTCTTAGCTGGTCAACCATTATGTTTGGATCTTTCCATGATGTGTAATAAATCTCTTCTACCACCATTTCCTTGCAAGTTTATAATAAATATTATGATCGATGGTGACTTCCCTTTTAACAACAACCACAAGGTCACTTTCATCATCGTGCCAGTGATCATTACAAGCTTGATCAATTTTATTTAATGTAACACGACGTTTCCATCGTTTTGATCTCAGGACACCACCGTCTTTAGCTGCATCAGCACAGTCTTCTATCACGTCGCCAGCTGCAGAGTCGCTGTAGCAATCACCATAGAATGCATCGTCTTCACCCAGATTACCGTAATATTTCGATATCGTTGATGTCGAAGTGTCTTAACCGTCTTAATGCTTACTTTTTAGGAGTTCATCATTTTTACAAAGTATGGAGGATATACTGAATATGGGCTTGAATGTATTCTCACTTTTCACGGTGTTGATACAAAAAATACAAAAAAAATCTGACTGGTACTAAAACTCAAAGTTTGCACGACAGTGAGAATTTCACAAGCTATTATTACATTTTTATTAATCAATTAGATTGATTAATTTTTTACTAATTTTTAAAACTTTTCCCGGTTATCTAGCATTAAAATTGCGGATTTTAAAGATGGCGGTAATTACGTTATACTAGCTGACGATATATATACATTGACATATGAGGTGGGGGAGTCAGTCTGCCAGCGGCTTCCTTGGAGGAAGGATCGGTCAACATTTTATTTTTTTGCCCTCACTGGGTCGAACCAAAGGACTCCGAGCTCCATGTCAAAAAAGTATGTTTTTTAAATATTTTTATTAACATTTTATAAATTAATTTTTTTTATTAATTTTAAAATTTCTTTCATTAAAATCGGATAATAAATTAAGATTTTCAAGATAGCGGCCGTAACGGAAATTACAATGGCGACGTCATAATTGAAAATGGCGGAATGTTCGAGAAAACAAAATGATGGCGATGACATCATCCAATATGGCGGATCCAAGATGGTCGCCGTGACGTCACATTCAGGGATGTGGCTCGGCACCCGGCACCGGACCCAGGACCCAGTGTCCGGATGCCTTATCCTATACTACTCCCACATCTGTACTCCGATCAGAAATATTCACGCCTCTTAGTTGAATTTAACATATCAACACACTCGTTGGTTTCGTAACTATAAAACTGTTTGTGAGTTAGTTAATCAAATAATAATTAGCGACAAATAATTACCCATGTCAAATTAAAGCATGAAAATTATTATACCAACAGAAGAATTTAGTTACACAATAGTCACATAACACTGTTTAACAATACTGATTTTCATAAGTAATTAAATAAAAAATAAAAACATGAAAGAAAAATAGTTTTCTTTCGAATATGGCCTGTGGCACTGTGCACAACAATAAGCTTAAACACCGTTGTGTTTCCCTCTGCACAAACACTCCCTATATTGGCGTCAGGCGCAGGCGTGTCCCTACCACCATGACCCGCCTATCCCTGCAGCATGGCAGGGTTCAACCTGAGTCGCACGCCGCCACGTGGAGCCCGCTCAAGGCTGCTCCAGAGATCACCGTCCGCGCCAATGGCCCCGGAGTGTGGCTAACTAGACGTCCACCCCGAAGAAACAACCATTCGCATGAAAGTGCGCAAGTGCGTGAGTACAAGAGCACAAAAGAGTACGAGCGCAATAGTGGAAGGGTGCAAGAGGGCAAGAGCGCAAGAATGCAAGGCCCTAAGCGTGCAAGTATGCTGCGTCAAAAAATTTAATTAAAAATTTACAAATAAATTACAAAAAATTCTGGCTTGTGCTAGAACTCTATCCTTTCTGAACATAGGAGACGTTTACAAGCTGGCAAAATCTGTATTTGTATAAATTTTTTTAATTTTTCACTTTTTTTGTGATACACTAATTTTGATTAAGGTAAATGTGCGTTCGTTTTCTTTGTTTGCTCCTGGTTTTTCCTGTCAATATATTTATATCTTGTCTCCAAGTGCTCCTGATTAATCATGTAAATATTTTGTTGGTTGGTATTCTCCATGTGCTCCTGATTATCCCTGTTAATATATTGATGGTTTTCTCCGTGTGCTTCTGATTATTCCTGTGGTTTCTCCGAGTGCTCCGGGTGATACCTGTGGTTTCTCTATGTGCTTTTGGTCATTAATGGCAACGCTTCTGTAAGTTTTCTCCGTGTGCTGCTGGTTATTCCTGTTGAGACTTCCGTTTTTTACTCCTTATGTTTATGGTTATTCATTAGAAAACAATTCATGCATGTAACATTTTCGTGATGAGCCAAACAATTTTATTCAGAGTTTTACTTTCTTAGTGATTTCCGGTTATCAAACCAGCTCTTACAATATTGTTTTATTAATTGGGCTTCAGACCAAGAATATGTTTATATATTACTCAGTCGATTATTATGTCTTGGAAGCTGAGAAATGCTACAACGCAAGACGAGCTTCCTTCTCCTCGATGATTAGCGAAGCCATCCGTCTCTTGCGATAGTGAGTGACCAACCCGCATTCCACAATTAAAATAAATAAATAATATTTACTTCGACATAACACAAAGTGACATGAGTTGACAAGGATTAATTATACTTGTAATACATTTCTTACAATAAATAAAATAACTCTCACTCCTGAATGTACCTATTGTAGCCAGTTGGAGTCATGTAGCCTCGAAGCCTCGTATTATCGTAGCATTGCAGTCTCATACACTCGTAGTCTTGTGTTTTTGTAAGGTCGTAAACCTGTAGCCTCTCTGTCTCGTAAACGTGTAGTCTGGTAGCTTCGTAGTCTCGTAGTCGTGTAATCAGATTGACTCAATTGTAGCTTCGTAACCAAAAAGACTTGTAATCTTATAGCTATATTTCTCTGGAGCATTTGGAGCCAAAGACAATTAATTAGAGCCGAAGACATGCAGCAATTGGAGCCTCGTAGACTTGTAGCTTCGTAATCAAGTAGCCTTGTAGCCATGTAGGCAATAGTTGGTGGAGTAGATGAAATAAAATGTCTGTTGGACCCAAATTCAGTTGGGGCAGTTGAGGTCTACTGTAGATTGGAGATCGTATCCTACTGATTAAATCGTATTTTACTGATTTGAATGTTCGTGTAAATTTACGTCCTCTACATTAAATGTGCGTAAAAAATAATGTTGTATAGTAGCCAATTGAAGGGACCATGTAATTCTGATGAGATAGTTTTTTAAAAAGTTGAACTTTCTTATATTTTTACGTCTTTTCCTTTAAATGTGCTTCTTTTTTTTACTTTTCTTCCAAATGTGCTTCATATTTATACGAATGTGCTTCCGTTTTGTCGAATATGCTTTTTGTTGAGAAATTTGCTTCAATTTTTGACAGATGAGCTTCCTTTTTTTGATGAAAATGCTTATTTTTTTCCTAGTGTGTGTCCTTTATGCAAAATGTTTGTACAGTGGGTATATCCTTTGTGAAAATAGTTGTACTGTGGGTGTCTCCTTTTGGACGAATGTGTGCCCAATGTTTGTGTATTTTTTCCGCATGTGTGTCAGTGTGTGCAGTCTGTCTATTACGTGTCCAGTGTATGTACTGTGTGTTATTTGTATGTGTAATGAGTGTTCATTGAGTGTTCTATGTGTGCATTCCGTGTCCTTTACTTATGTCGAATATGCTTTATTTTTTAATGTGATGTTTTGACTCACCTATTAATCGAAATGGTTCTTGTTTTGACTGGTATATTATTCCAGTAAGCGTGGACTAGACTAAGTGACTCTCAGTTTGTTACTGGTTACGATGGTGTAAGGATAACATAGTTTGATTCATCTGATACAAAAGTCACGCAATTACCTGTTCTTGTGAACTCGGTGGCATCTTTTCCATCTTAAACATCGAACTCGTTGGAAGTTGTACCATCGTGAACAGGAACCCTGACGACAGCGACGACGATGGCAGCGCAGATCCCTTTGGCATCGTCGATGACAAACACGAAAACCTTGTTGGAAGCTGTACCATAGAAAACAGAGGTATCGTCAGCGTCGACGCAGATTTGGTTGGCATGTGTAACATCGTCACCAACAACAATAGAGGAAACTTCAACTGGCATTGTTCCAACAGAAGAATAGAATTAAATGTATTCAGTGCTTTATGCAGAGGAAACCACTATGAACGATGCTTCACTCTCGATGGAGAGTTCAATGGTCGCTGATTCGTCATCAGCTATTGAGCATTAATGTCATTAGTGTAACCATATATTCTCTAACAATAAAAATGTTTGAATACACGAGAAAAGAGAATGTGCTAGGAATATTTCAAGCAAAATGTTAAGCTGGAATAAGTGTCGCAAGAAATTTAAAGAAATGATACGCAGAAGACATGTAAAGGTCCGCTGCATGGCAAAAATTAAAGGTTTCGCTACAACAGTGACTGATTGTCTCGCTTATGTGTAGATCGGGAATTGGTACTACATCAGTTACATCAGTATCTCGTTGGAGTCTGAATGGTTCGTCTTCATCAACTAAGAATCATTGCATCGTTCGCATATTTCCATGATGCATAAAAACTGAAGAAAATGCATGAAGAATGTTTCTGATATGAAGATTTGTTGCGAAACGTGCCATGTTTGGTTTAAGCGTATTGACAATTTAAAACAACATGCGAAAAAATTTATAGGTTAATTCCGTTCACCTTATTAGGAACTACTTACAGACTTTTAGAATACTTTGTTAAAGTAGGAGCCTCGTATGCATTCAAACACAAAAATAGATGTGCGTGGTGCTTTACAGGTAAATGATGACGGATTAAACTTGGCTAAATCTGCATTTCGTGGAATGTTGAAAGACTACTATTATCTAAATACATTTAGTGAGTCAAAATAAATTTGTACTTTTATTGACGATATCAAGCAGAATGTAATCAATCACCTTACAGATGAAGTAGCCACTTGGGGCTAGACTGCGTTTATGGTAGACCGTATCCGTTCGAGGACAAAGTGGAGTGCGCATTCCAGACAATGAATACTCCCATTTACAGTTACAAAGAAGTGAAGCAGTCTGTTAATCACATAAGCGAGAAACTCTGTTGGTAGGAAAATGACTATGTTTAAAAAGGATCTTGCTGGTCTCTCTCTTCTGTAAACATTTGGAGCTGACAATCAGTCAGTTCAAGCCAATTCATAACTTAATGTTTATTACATTGCTAACTTTAACAAGTTTTCCTATAGTAGTGTAAGATTTATGTAATAAATTATTTTTCTAAAAATCGCTTGATTCGAACATGTTACTTTATTTGTAAATTAAAGTTATATTTAATTAAATTAAATTTTTTTGCATTGACCAATTATTAAAGAAAGGCCAGTAATCCGTCGAATTAATCAGTTAATAAATGAGTTAAATTTTTCTTTTTCAGTTTTTTCCGAATTTCTAGATTATTAAATATAAATTTTCCAGATGGTGGTCAATATGTCATCAACGGCTTACTGGAAGCAGGTAGTAGATGAATTTAAGCTTCTGTTAGGAATTTACACAAATTTTTTGAAATTAATATATTTTTAAATTAATTTCTTTTGTATCGTTCAAGTATCAAACCAAGAAAATGGACCGATCGAAACAATCAGTAAAATAATATGTGGTTTCTTTAGTGAAATTTTAAAATTGTTCCCGAATTTCTAGCTTAATAATTACAGATTTCCAAGATGGCGGCCGGACCTCCAACAAGGTGGTGGGCGCTCTGAAATAAATAATTACTGCACTCTAGCGGGTAAAAATTAAACTAAAATTGCGGTAGCGCTCTCTAGCGAACGAAATAAAGTTTGCGGCCTCTAGCAGACGAAAAAGATGGTGGTCTCTAGCAGACGAAAACATGATGACAGCCTTTAGCAGACCACATCAAGATGACGGTCGTTATGTCATACTTTCCGGCGCTATATATATTGGCATTAATGTTGGGAGGTCAGTTTGTCGGTGACTTCCGTGGAGGAAGGATCTGTCACCATTTTTATTTTGCCCTCACCAGGTTTTAACTGAAGACTCCATGATGTAAGTGCGTTTTTTAAATAAAATTATATTAACATTTGATTAATTAATATTTTATCAATTTTAAATTTTTTCCCAATTTTTTTGTATAATAATTACGTATTTGCAATATGGAGTCCATGTATTCATATTCAGGGGTGGCGAAATGGTTTTAATTCAAATTATTAATTTTTTATCAATTAAAAAATATTTTCCTATTTACTACCATAAAAATACAGATTTTCCAATTGGCAAATTACTAATAAATATTTAAAAAATAATGATCCTTCGAAGAATCGCTTTAAAAACCTATCACGTGCAAAATTTTAAAACTATTTCCACATAATGGCTCACATAAATAAGGAAGTGTTTTTTTACAATAATCACGGGATTTACAATGTAAATAGCAGTTCATATATTATTATGAACCGAACGAAATTCTTTCTCGACTCAGATAACCAATGACATCGCAAGCTGCTGGCCATACTAGACAGAGCAACAAAGTGTTATAAATACTGGAAGAATTGCAGGAATCGGGATATAGTGCAAAATGAACAGTGCTAACAAAGTGAATTGTAGTGGTCGTAGATTATTTCCTCGTCGAAAAGTGTTGATTTTTGAACATCATGATCTGCTACAGATTGATTTCATAGAGAAGAGACCATACAGTAAAGAGAATAGAGGTTTCAAGTAAATACTAACAAATTTAAATGTGTGTAGCAAACGAGCCCATAAAGTTCCAGTTAAACAAAAGACAGCTGTGCTAGTCACCGCAGCCATTGAAAAAATTAAAAAATTGTCAGGACATTAAAAAATATTCAGAGTTATTCTGGTAGCGAATTTTATAATAAAACACTAAAAGCCTCAATGCATAGGTACGTCATTAGTCACCACATCCTACTAATTTTATAAACGCGAAAGTTTGTAAGTATGGATGGATGGATGTTTGTTACTCTTTCACGTAAAAAATACTGAATGGATTTGAATGAAATTCGGCCTACAGCTAGCTTCTAACCTGGATTAACACATAGACCCCATATTAATATGAAATTCCATCCCTAAAGGAGTCAAAAAGTGATAATTTCATTTTATAACAGAAAAAATCATAGGTTATAGAAATACAAACAGTGAGTGAGTGTCATTTTTCTATGTCTGCCACACGATCATACACATAGTAGTCTGGCAAATTAATATTTTTCTCCTTGGTGACACCAGTCCGCTTAGTGGAGCTCGCAGCGGCTAGCAAAATAAAGACGCTAAGAACAGTTTTGTTCTTAACTTCGTCAATAGATAGAGTTGCCTTGAATTTTAAACGCACCATCTTTTGATGTCTTTAATTTTCGGTTGTTTGTGCCGTATGCGTTCCTATACCATTCATCCGATTGCGATGAAATATTGGTGATTTTTTATGCGCATGCCCATGAAGGTTACTGAGACAGCATAACTATTTTTCAATAGTTGGAGCACGAATCGTGTCAAAAAATGTGTTTATTTCATTTTATATACCGACACTTCGTCTGTTTTGTTGTACAAGTGCGCACGAATGACACAATTTATTTAAATATAAAAGAGAGACAGAGATAGATTAATATATATAGAGTGAGATAGAGACGGAGAGATAAGTTGAGATAGAGTGAGGTATAGAGAATGAAATGGGTTAGGTAAAGGTATATACCTATAGATGTATAGAGCTCTATAGATACTTATATATATAGAATATATAGAGATAGTGGGAAGTATATATGTAGATATAAAGAGATAAATAGAGATACATAGATGTATATAGATGTAGATAAAGATAAATATATATAGAGAGATGGATAGATGATTTGTATATGTGGAACTACTTCAAACGTATTACAAAACAAAACTGAATGAGGCATTGCAATGCAGGCCGAGCATTCGCTAGATAATGGAATCTTTTCAATATTAGTAATCTCTTATTTTTCAACTTTTTTCTATATTGCTTTATAAAGTCTTAATTACATACAGACCAGGTAAATAACTATAAACTGACAGAAAATCGTCTGACGGGATCTGAAAGTGATATAAATTAATTTTCACACTTGACATTCAAATTAAGAAGACAATTACTAACTACACCCTTTGTTCAGCCCGGGAAACGCCGGGTATTGCAGCTAGTTAGCTATAATGAGGTTAAAACTTCAGTTTCGGATCGATTTAATAGGTAGCTAGAGCATTTGCTCTATCGTGAATTTTCTGCTCAAGGAAGTTATAATTGGCTTAATATTTTGCCGAAAGTTCTAAATTTTTATAATAAAAGGTTCCACCGCACAATTTGTATGGCTCCGAATGAAGTGACGGATAATTCTTTGCTACAAACTGTTAAAAAATTACAAGATAATCGACTCTAGATTACCTGAAGCACACGTGGAATCCTATGTTCGTATTTCAAAACACAAGACAATTTTCGAAAAGGGATTTACACCGAATTGGTCTAACGATGCTTTAAGGTTGTTCAGGTTAAGTCCAGTTATCCTTATGTGTTCTGAGTGATTAAGATGATAATATTATTAAAGGCTGTTTTTTTTTTGTTCAGGAAATTCAAATAACGAACTACCCTGGAACATATTTTGTGAATATAAATTATCTTAATTGTAGCAAACGTTATTTGGTATAAGGGGAAAATATCCTCAGTCGGTAAAGACGTGTATTAATGGTAGATATTTTAAAAGTTGATTCAACTTTAGTGTTCGGAATATATATTTAATTTTTTTTCGAGAATGTTGAAAGAAAGTAGGAAGGTTTTGTATGTTCTGGGACAGGTTTGAGGGATAAGGGCCGCGGCGGCCATCTTGGATTGCATCAATCCCGGGCCCATCTTGGATTACGTCACTTCCGGCCACCATCTTGATTTTATGTCACTTTCAGCCGCCATCTAGGATTACATCACTTCCGGTGGTCATTTTGTTTTTCTAGAACATTCCACAATTTTGTTTTTGCTAGAACATTCCGCCAGTTTGTTTTTCTAGACCATTCCGCCATTTTGTTTTTCTAGACCATTCTGCCATTTAGTCTTTCTATAACATTCCGCCATTTTCATTTATGATATAAATAATAAAAAAATTATATAATAATTAAATTTCACCCTCACCTTATAAATGATTGCCCCACTCCTATGTGTTGCACATTTCGTTACGTCTGTCATCTTGGAAAATCATAATTATTAACTAAGAAAATCGGGGAAAAAAATAAATAATTATAAATTTAATCCATCATCTCATAATCGAGGACCCCAATATTATGTATTGCTCATTATGTTACTATAACAGCAACTGCTGGAGGCAGCCATATTGTTTATGTCTGCTGGAGACCGCCATATTGAATTCATCTGATGTCGTCATCAAGTGAAGTTTTCTAAAGTACCTTTGTGCATGTATGTAAGGTCAAGTTTTAATTCTCTACCAACATTATTATGAACCTTATAGACAATATTACTTTAAATTTTTTCAATGTCCACAGCCATTCTCCTTAAACTTTTATATAACAAGATATATGTTATCAAATTAATCGTCTCATTGTGACAGATTTAACAATTAAAGTAATAATACTTTCTTCAATCGTAGATTGCATTCAGGACCATAAATTTTTCAGAGTACTCACAAGTCTGTGTTTACGTACTCGTATTTAAAAGCTGCATGGAAGCAGATATTTAGGTGTTTGCGTACAATTTCACTTTTATAAAAAAAAGTTCATGTTTGTGTACTTGTGTTTAAAAGCTGCATGGAAGCAGATATTTTAATGTTTATGAATAATTTCAGTTCACCATTCTCTAAGACATTTATAAGTATCAATACTTCGGAGGATATAGGTTATAAATTAAAAATAATAAGATATATGTAGGTAAAAAATAATTTATTAGATTGAGAACATATTTTATAAACAAAAATGGAAACTATACAGCAAAAAAACGTAAACTATACATCAAAACAGAATCTGTACGACAAAAAAATTAAACCATACAACAAAAACGGAAACTGTACAGAAAAAACAGAAACTATACAACAAAAATGAAAACTGTACAACAAAAAAGTAAAATATACAACAAAAATGGAAACTGTACAACAAAATGGATAATATATATACAAAACATAATATATATACAGCAGAAAACTATTTGCATCAAATTATTTACATGTCATCACCAACATACCCATGGGGGACTGTGCAGATACCATCATCGCATATTATGCGCTTGTCGACCTCCCACATGATGGCCAGCTTACAACTGTACTCGGTATAGAGAGTGTGCTGCCGGGAGCGAATAGCCCTAACACCTGCCCTCCTTGTGCGATGTTCTTGTAGGGCATCCAGGTAGTCATCGAATGTGATGGGGTTTTTTACCACACAGCGTTGGATGCCCTTAGCCTTTTTCTCGACCTTACCACCGCACCTGTAAGCGTAGAGTTTGGCCCATAGGTTACAAACTCCTCCATCACTTCTCCCCCAAATTAATCTTTGAATTTGCCAACAAATTTATTGTTTATGGGGGAGAAGAATGGGCGGTCAGGAGGGTAGCAGCTGGTCATGACATGAACTTGGGGTCGGCTCTTAGATCATGGTGGAAGTCTGTTGTCTGAATCTCGTATACGAAAGTGTGTGTTTTCATATATGCCAGATGAATATTTTCTTGATATTTTGGTTTCATAGTATTGCAGTGGAAGTCATACAATAGAGTCTTTTATATATCGAGTACTGCTAGTCCGGCATAGATCGGCTTGTCGTAAATGATGGTCTCATGGTTCAGATACACTAGAGATGATTTTGGCTCGTACATCGTGCGGTCCTTGAAGGACGGACGACACACCAGTTTCTTAAACATCTTCTCGGAGCACACAAACTCCATTTTGAGCCTCCGTCTCTTGATCTCCATCAGTTTCCCAAATGTCGAGTTCACAGCCAGCTTAAAAAACTCCTCGGATTCGTTGGCTGTTGCTTTGCACTTGTTGGTTTTCAGCCTAATATAGGGCTCCAACCATGCTTACTGTTCAAACTGGAGGACTCAGTGTATCTTAGTCACTCTCAGCCCAAGAGATACTGCTTGCTGCAGGTTTTTGTAGTGAACGATGGAATGCTCCTTATTTTCAAGTGTTGACATCAACTTTAATTGTTTTGAGCCGGATGGACAATGATTCAAGGGAAGAAATTTCAGGTCTTTGTGACTTTCGTGGAGTTCGGGAGGGTACTCCACATCACACTCAATAATGTAACCGATGAGAGAATTTTCCGGAATAGGCATGACATCAATATATGTATCCGACCATTTGAAATGTCGAATTGGAAGCGACAGAGACATCGCCCACCCGTACAAATAATTTGCATCAATGTACTGCAGGAATGTGGATGGCTTGGATGCATCGTGTGTTTCTGGTAATTAGTCATTATTGGTTATGCAATCACGTTTAATGCTTTGCACTACACCACCACGAATACCAGCCTCCACAAACATATGCATGTCATAATCTGTGAGAAGCACTAACTGTACACCTGTGGTTCGAAGCATCGCATCGAAAGCGACCCCATGACAAGAAATGTAGTGAGACGGATCTAGGCTGTATGTCTCCAAACATATGGAACTGAAATTCTCGAATACGCCCGCCAAAATAAGGACATCCGTCTTCAGGTACAATAGTAGAGTACTGAAACATCACCCAGTCTTTCTGTGAATGCTCATAAGCCATCTCTGAAATTCCAGAATCAGTAAGACTTGTAGAAATAATCAATGGATTGAAGACTAGTATCGTCTATTCGAGCAAAATATTTCCACAAAATCGTATAGGAATACTCATTTGCGGGTAAACAGCTCTAGCACATCAGGGGTGAAAAACTAAGCAGTACATATAAATTTGTCTGCTGGCAAGAAATCAGCAAGCGAAGCAAGACCCCGACTCATGAAACGGAATGTATCTACAAACTGGATACTGAACCTATCGTGCAAATTCTTGGAAAAAGTTATAAGCTTCTCTTCTGAATTCGGAATTATGAAGATGTCTTTACTGTCGTACCCCAACTTCCTGATAATGAAGTTCTGGTCGTATGCCAGGTTGTGGAAGAACACAATCAAATTGTTTGGTCTGTGTCTGAGGAGATTGCAGTCATTACATGCAGGCCCCAGATACTCGCCGGTGAAATGATAGTGATCACGAACTTTCTTTACAGCCCGTCCGCACTTTCCTCCACAGAAGCAATACTTTAATGCTTGCAGAAAAGCAGTGTTCTGTGCATGTGTTAGTGGAGTCATCGGAACCGATGTAGAAAATATTTTTTGTACGTCCTGTCCAATCTCTACCATGCGTGAGATGAACTTATCTTCTGCGTCACAAACACGATACAATTCAGGCTCTGATGGAAGAGCTTAAGTGAGGTTTGTAGGAATGACGGAGTTATCTGCTTTCACATAAATGCAGTAGCTGTACGCTTTATGCTTTTGATACTGCAGCGTGTATGGCTCATCAGGATTTGGGTGGCACGTATGAATTTTCTCCAGAATATCTTCAAAGTCGCAATATACCACGATGGTCATCTTATCAGCATTGTGGAAGTATTTGAACTCCAGAACAGGTGGCTGCCCATTTTTATCGGGCGATGGCATTTCCATTCTTACAGCAGCATGTTTTTTTTACAGAGCTCACAGTGTTTTTCCAAACTGTGAAGACCAGTGAGCCCGCTAACTCTATCAAAACCGTCATAATGCTTGAAGCATCTTTTGCAAACATGAATAGCCTCAGTGTGTGTAGTGAGTTGGGACCGAACCAGGGCAGAAAATTTTTTAATGTATGTGAAATGGGACGAATTGTCATTAACCAAGAACAGAAGGTTGAAATTATGTGGGTTATTTTTCAGGAGCGACTTGTGCAGGAACAACATTCAGATTCACATCGATGCTGTAAATGTTGATGGAGGCTCCAGGTTTCTGTTTTTCGAACAGTGGTATTTGTTTGATTGGTGTAGGTAACTCAATGTTCGTGAAGTTGAACTTCCCCTCCAAGTCATGGTATCGCTGATTGACATGTTCAGGGTGCTCGCCTTCAACGTACTTCACAAGAATTGACCACTTGAAACACATGTGATCTTCGAGGTTTTGTGGATTTATCACTGGACGTTTTGATTAAATGCAAATAGGCAGTTTGATGTAGGAGCTGGCATGGAGTGGATCAAGCTTGTTTATGCGAAGTTGAATTCGCTTAACGGCTGACAAAGTCTATCCGGACCCCTTACCCATGTAGTCTTCCTCCTCTTTGCAGATCTTGGAGATGGATTCAGTTACTGCTTCCTCCACCTCGTGAACTGTGTAGAGGGGTACATTAATAGTTTTGAAGGCTCTCTTGTCTTCGCTGGCATCCATAGGATTCTCGTAATCGCACTCAAGCAAGATGTTGTACTTCAGCGGCCCATTCTCTTCAATTTCCACTACAAGTTTGCTCATTGTTTTTGTATTGATAGAGTTGATATATTCGCATATGTCCTTGGCAGTACTTGATGTATTTACTGCCACGTAAGTCTTCAAAATTTCCTCTGAACCCCACTTCGGCGGTGATTAAGTCGTGGGCATTGGGTAAACCCGCGCCTGTCATTACCTTTGTTCGACTTGGTTTAGGCGTGACTGCTAGCTTAACTGTTGACATCCTCTGCTGGCTTAAGTTTTCTGCGTCCCTGGGGGTTCCTTGTGGACCTTCTGGGATATGGAGCGGAACAGTGACGTGTCGGAGCTGTAGTCGGCTCTAGTATCTTAGGGAAGCTCTTAGCAGGATTCCAAAAATGGTGTGTAATGCGCATATATAGCCTCTCCCGCTTACGGCAACCCATAGCCTTATCGTGGTGCCAGTGTTTAAACAAATATGGGATATGCCGGGGGTGCCCACTCCTCTGACTTCCTCGGTATGTCGGAATGGGAATTCTGGTGGATCAGTAAGCTGTGGGCAGGTGACTACGCTTTGCTCTTGCAGAAATTCCACTGGGGGGGGGGGGGGGGGTTGGATCCCCAAACCCTAGGTGGTGTCTCAAAGTATCGGATTGAACGTGAAAAATCCATGATGCATATGGAATAGCGAAGGGTGGTCGTGCTGCGGGGGTTGTCCTCCTGGTTTGGGCATCTGGGCCCTGGCAAGGCTGTAACCCTTGGGCGGGGGATAGTCAAAGGGTCGGTAATTAAGGCAGTCTTTGGTTTGGTGTTAACTTACCTACCCGGGCTTTGGAAAAGCTGTAACCTTCGGGCGGGAGACATGCTGATATTGAAGTACCCAAGGTCATCCATGTCCGGATTCGGGGGGCTCGGCCGCATTGAGATGGCCCGGGAAAGCACTATACCTGAAAATGAAGGGTGCCATGGGACTGATTCTTTACTGTGATAGTTCCCTGCTGAGATTTCCTCTAATGGCTCAGTATCAGGATTGGAGTAGGAAACATGGTGGTAGTGGTCCTCCTATGCATGGAGAACACTCCAAAGGGTCCCCACCCTGTTGACGAGTGGAAGTGTTGAGTTACTTAAGCTCGGGTACTAGCCTGCTGTGCTAGTAGAGGTAGGATAGGCCTCAGCTGAATCATGAGTAACTGGGTGACCGAGGGGTCCCAAAGATGTGAGATGTATGGTTCCGTGTCGGTGATACTCAAATTCCGCAAAAGTTGCAAACATACCCTTAAAGCTACTCCTTTATGTACAATCCTTAAAAAGGTAGAACAGTTAAAGTACTAGAAAAAGTTAAAGCTGAAAAATATTCAATAATAACTAAAAATTACTGATTACATAATTCCAAAACTACTCTAATGCACAACCCAAAAATGCTAAAACATTTAAAGAACTGTTAAAAGTTTAAGCTAAAACATTCCTGGTTACCTATACATAAATTTAACTACAGAGAAAAAACTAGCTAGCTGATATCCTTCAAAAAAACTAGCTGAGAAACATTCAAAGTTAACTAAAATGTAACAAACCTCAGAAAACGATGAAGTGGAACTGCAGAACACGAAGTAGCTTTGGCGGTAGATATCTTGGTAGCAGCGAAACTCACACACGAACTAGCTCACTCAAACTTTAAGAACACAATGAACCTCCGACAACTAATCCTGGACTTTTACTGTCACGGAATTGCTTGTTTTTAGAAAAACCAATAGAAACAGAGTATTTCTGTTGTATCCGCTAATAGGATTGTAGTATGTGGAAGGGTAGGAATGTGGGGGATAACCATTGTCTTCGGGAAAACCCAGCATAACTGATGCGCATGTCGTAGCAGGTCTGTGAGGGGTGGGGGTATAAATATAACCTGAGAGAAGTCACGAGTTAGGGTTTCCCCCCTTTTCTTTGATGACCCAGCGCTCTTAGCCGTGAGGCCCTGCCGCCCTGGGGCCCCCATGGGCGTGGATGCGGATCACGCCGCATACGCAACCAGGAAGAGCGTTAGAGCTTTTGGCTATGCAAAGTGACTGAGGCTACCCATCTCAGTTTATGCACCACCTCTGGCCCCCTACTCCACTCAGCTAACCAGCAAGTTGGATGCTCCCTTGCCCTCTGGAGTATCACTTCTGGCGCCTACCCCGGTCTCCCGCCTCACACTGGGACTCCTCAATCACCCAGCGAACCCGCGGTCCGGTGGAGGCCTACCCAACCTCTGCCAGCTGTCCAGGCTGGTTACCGGAGCTGTCCTCGTCGCTCACAACGTCAGTACTTCAATGGGCTAGGGAACCCTGATACCTGCCCCTAAAGCACTCGGGGCACCACTCCCAAGTACGAGTCCTACCTCACCAAGAATCCTGGGCCATAAGAAAACCTCAGCGGGGAACCATTCAAACATGATGGATTCTTCCCGTACTACGACCAGCTTTTGGTCTCGTCGGCAGACTGTTCGCTGGTAGTTTGACCGGATCATCACGCTTCTGGGACGAACACCGCCAACCCCAGCTGGAAATGGCAATCACGGTGTCCGGGCAGGAAGCACCTGGGGGTTGCCTCAGTACCTCCACCGACTACAAGGCTAAAGGGGGAACCTCGCCGTGCAGTTTACAGCCCGTTTTTAGGCCCGGGCACCTAACACCGCAACCACTAAACCCAGTCGAACTCCATTACCATGGGGCCTGATCCATTCACTATGGGGCCCTTTGGGACCGATGCACCGAGGCTCGGCCGTCGAACCCCCCAGAAAGGTTTCTATCGCATCTGCTGTTGCCCGCAGATTCAGCCCTTTCACCATTTCTGGTCTCATACATGCAATTGAGGATGCACTGTGGCAGAGTTTAACCCGGCAGCGCCCTCTTTAGTTAGGGAGGTGCTATGACCAGCGGTTGGGGAAACCCCTCCCAACATAGTCACCACGATCCTCCCCCAACAGCGGTGCCAACGTGGAGGCAGAGGGTTGCCACTTGGTGTGGAGAGGCTATGTAATCGCATCACACACCCTTTCCGCGGACTTGGTGGTTCATGTCTCGGATACTAGAACCGGCAACAGTTCCGACACCTCAAACGACAATCACCTTCCTAGCGGTGTGTGGAAACCTTAGAGCAGGCAGAGGAGACCTCGGGGTTGCCTGAATCTCCTCACCGACTGCAAGGCTAAAGGGGAAACCTCGCCGTGCAGTTTACAGCCCGTTTTTAGGCCCGGGTGCCTGCTCTCCAGCGCCACTGCCAGAGAGGCCAAAACCCAGCATAACTCATGCGCATGTCGTAGCAGGTCTGTGAGGGGTGGGGGGTATAAATATAACCTGACAGCCGAACATGACAAACCACTCTCGAGTCAAGTCCGAGTGCACCCACTTATGACCTAGGTGATTAGGGATAAGGTCGTGAGGTACTGCCTACATCGTGACTCATCATTCAGGAATGTCTAGACCTGCCACAAACAGCTCGTCAAAGTGCCATCACGACGCACTCGAGCTGCAGTCTTGACGTGCTTGTTACAACAGGTCCATTAGTCTGCGACTTCGTGGTGCCAAGCTGCGTTCGGGGAACATACAGTTAAATACTCATTATAGAAATGTAAGGAAATAAAAATGTGTGATTCGTTTAATACATTTATTAAAAGCAAGAACACATTAAAAAAACTATAACATTAAAAATTTATTCTACATTAATTATCTCCAACATTCTTTTCAAAATCCTTTTAATTTCATTGTGTACAATCAGGTGAACATCCACATTATGCAGGGGCGTTGGTTCGAAGAAAGTACTTGTAATTTTCAAATTGTTTTATTTCTGGTACACTTTTCGCGCATTCGAAATTTTTTTTCATGGTTTGAATAACCACTTCAGTCGTAGTAATGGAGTTTGTTGCAGGATTGTAGAACTGTATGGTTGCAAACTCGGGCGAATAAAGAGGTAATCTTTCTTGATTCTTAGCGAATTAAATTACTTAAATGATAGAACTTGGTAGTACTGTTTTTCCCTCATGTAATAAACAGGGCATTTTACGTAAATTTGACAGCTAACAATATTTTAACAATGTTCATATGAAGTCAAGTGATCGGAAACTATAGTATGAAATAGTCCATCACTTGCTTCCGTATAGCTTTTTAAATCACCGCCACTCCAATAAGAGTAGCATACCTGGGATAAAGCTTGTTTCACACTGTATTACAATGAATTATAAAAATATTTGAAACTAAAACGTGTGATTCTTCAAAATGTCCCTTTTTAATATTAATACTTCATATAATGTATCTAAAACAGAAACAAGTTCTACAGTTATTAATTCTAATTTTAACTGTCATCACCACTACCATGGTTTCTGTGAATGCATTCGCTGACTGTTTGCATATATTTTTAAACTATGAGTCATAGAGACAGGTTTTAAATGGTTATATGTTACAACTGATCATTAGTATATGTAATAAAAAACTGTTCAGTACGAGTTTGGAAGGCTCTGCATGCAGACGTTACATCATGCTAATCCGTACGTCTTACGTTTATTAAATGTATTAAATGATTCACACCTTTTTATTTCCTTACATATTTATAATGAGTATTTAGCTGTATGTTCCCCGAACGCAGCTTGGCGCCACGAAGTCGCAGACTAATGGACCTGTTGTAACAAGCACGTCATGACTGCAGCTCGAGTGCGTCGTGATGGCACTTTGACGAGCTGTTTGTGGCAGGTCTAGACATTCCTGAATGATGAGTCACGATGTAGGCAGTACCTCACGACCTTATCCCTAATCACCTAGGTCATAAGTGGGTGCACTCGGACTTGACTCGAGAGTGGTTTGTCATGTTCGGCTGTCAGGTTATATTTATACCCCCCACCCCTCACAGACCTGCTACGACATGCGCATGAGTTATGCTGGGTTTTCCCGAAGACAATGGTAATCCCCCACATTCCTACCATTCCACATACTACAATCCTATTGGCTGATACAACAGAGATACTCTGCTTCTATTTTTATTCTAAAAACCAAGCAGGTCCGTGACAATAAAAGACCAGGATTAGTTGTCGGAGGTTCATTGTGTTCTTAGAGTTTGAGTGAGCAAGTTCGTGTGTGAGTTTCGCTGCTACTAAGATTTCTACCGCCAAAGCTACTTCGTGTTCTACAGTTCCACATCATCGTTTTCTGAGGTTTGTTAAATGTTTAGTTAACACTGAATGTTTCTCAGCTAGTTTTTTTGTAGGATATCAGCTAGCTAGTTTTTTCTCTATAGTTAAATTTATGTATAGGTAACCAGGAATGTTTTAGCTTAAACTTTTAACAGTTCTTTAAATATTCTAGCATGTTTGGGTTGTGCATTAGAGTAGTTTTGGAATTATGTAATCAGTCATTTTTAGTTATTATTGAATATTTTTCAGCTTTAACTTTTTCTAGTACTTTAACTGTTCTACCTTTTTAAGGATTGTACATGAAGGAGTAGCTTTGAGGTTATGTTTGCAACTTTTTTATTTTGGTAACACTGTTAGCAGTTTAGGCTAGTATGCTTGAGGGCTAGAGTTTTGAAGTTATGTTTGCACCTTTCTCGTGTAACATCTATCTACATTGTTTTCTTTATTCTTATAATAATGGTGGTTCTCTCTCAGCTAATTTTTTTAAATTTTGAATATGGTCCACACTGGGAAACTAATTTTTAACTTTGAATGTGGCACACTCTAACAGACTTTACACCCATTCAAAATGGTCGATGACATGCCCTCCGGGAGAATGGGTTGGAATTAATGTTGTCACTCTCTACCAGCAATAAATGTATCTAAAGAAATGTGCTCTCTAGAAAACTATTTTAAACATAGCACTTCTTGGCTGTATCACTACTACTATAGGCTTAAAAACATTATTTTTAAACATACATACTTTATTTATTTCATTACTCTCCAACCTTTATGCTAGCCAATTGTTTAAAAGTGTACGTTTGCTAACCACAAATTCTTGCTTTCCCTGGTTCGTAGTTTGGCCACTTAAAATAAAATTATCAGTGACACTAGCGACAGCTGTCACCAAGCTTCGGAACTAAGATGGCCACCACCAAGCAGACAAAAACAAGATGGTGGCACAATGCTCTCTACAAAATAGTGGTCTGCTGCAGACGATGCCTGAGGAGAAGAGATACTGACTGGATCCATTTGTGTGGAATGCCTAGGAGTAGTGCAGAAGGTGTAGGAGAGACGGGATCTATTTGTGTCGATTCCAAAAAGGCCCAGAATGCCCCCATTCCCCCTACTCTGGAGCCCTCTAATTATATTAATAAATTAATGAATTTTTTTTTTTTACCTAAATTGAAACATTTGAATTGACCTTTAGTTTTGAACGACTAGGTACTATTGACTACAATTCTTTGCTTCGCAAATAAACACCACTCTTATATAGTTTTCACATGTTATATTTGAAATGCCAATTTTTAAACAATGGCTACTTTCTCTATTTCATTGACGTAGTGTTTATAAGTGATATATTGATTGCTGATTTGTCACGAACAGAAATTCGGCGCACTGTGTGGAAATAAATTTAGCAGTTCGATAACTTGTTGTTCACTGTTTGCGTGCTGTTTTCCTGTGCTTGTGATATTTTCCATTGCAGTAGCTGCTATCTGTCTGTGTACATTAAATTTCTGTAGTTTGTGCTGTGGGCGTGCTGTTACGAATGTAACCCGGCCTTTAGGGACGGGGATCACTAAGATTTCATAATGATCTTGTGAAGATTAGTGTTCGATTCAAACACCCTGGTATGACTCGAAATTTTGTGCACTGACTTAGTACCCTTGTAATTCGGAGTCCACAGTAATGTTGTACAACTTTAGGACGTAAAACTATCAAATTAATCTTTTTGTATACATAATAACTATAAGATAGTTTACAAACTAATCTCTTGCTCTCCTTAACTAAGGTATACCTCTGCTCCCTGAAGGTCTGAAAACGAAACGATAGATACATTCAAATATTTGAGGCCGGGTCCCATCAGAGTCCCAACTCCCACTGCAAGCACAAAATCCCTGTTACTTCCCACAAGGTAAATACTTGCCAGATGGGGCCTAACCTGCATATTAAAATTCAAAATCAAAGTGAGCATCAAAACCTATGCTGAAAAATGTAAGGTGGCAAAAACATTGACCGAACACATCAAATATATTTTCAAGGTTTATTGTTAATCTTAATATCTCACAAATAGTACAAAAATAGTTAGATCTCATAAATATATCACAAATGTTTTATAATTGACTAGAGATATCTCATAAATAATACAAGAATAGTTAGATCTCATAAATAACAAATATTTTATAATTTATACACAATAAATATTCCTGACTTTAATACTTTCTTTGGTTTCAAAACTCTAGGCTAGAAGAGTACATTTAAATGCTTAATGACTTTAAACCAAAAATAAACAAACCATTAATCAACTCGCAAGGAAAAGGTCTTTGGAGAGCTAAAAATCAATTAATTATTGAAAGCAATATGGCCGCCAACAACAGCAAAATGCACAGGAGGTGCAACAAAATTTACCAAGTGCCAATCCACATTATGAACACCTAAAGCAACACTAAGCTTAAACAGGTGCATCATTTTCGCACAAAACACAAGTCCAATGGTTACTACTCAAAGTTATTTTCATCATTATCAAAACTTTAAACTCTACTGGCCATATCATAACAAATAATTACAACACCCATACTTAGCTCTCCAAAAACACCTTGCCTTCTGTCAATCTCTCTCTCTCTAATGCCTCATGATGATGTTGGTGATGGTCCTGCTGCTCCATGCCTAACTGATCAAAATCCCGGGCTTATATACCCATTTCTCACCCCCCCCCCCCCTTTCCAGCTATTGCCCCTCCAATCTCGGGATTAATAGAGATAATTTTCGAATGTTCTAGAAAGATCTTCATACCAGTTCACATAATCGATAAACACCCAATTTCCGGGATTTATTCTTCTTCTTGCTAAATTCGGAGTTGGTAACACTGATTTCGATGTTGTGTAGGAATGAAGTCTCCACTTTGTCTATGGTATTTTGTTGAAAGTGCACTGTCTTCTGCCGCACACAGCCGTAGCTTATCTATGAGTCGTGAGGTCACAAGAGGTCAATTTATTCCCACATGTCAACATAGAAGGTAAGCTTCTTCATGTCCTTAAATGTTTTGGTGGTGAAAATTTAATTTTAACATCTTGTGACCAGACACGGTCACATCCTCCTCCCCTGAAACTTCACTGCAGGAGGGCATCTTCTTCCAGGTGATGAAAAGTCTTGGTATGGCCAGTCACAAGTCAGATCTTCACCTGTCAGTTTCCACAGATCTAGAAGCCGAAGTATTCAAGGAAGCGGACGAAGTACCTGCTGGTGGGCGAGCTGCCATCAGAGCTGATGTAACTGAGACGAACTGGTGGGTGATGTTGTAGCGGGGATGCTGAACTGTAGATGGTCTTGAATAAAATAAAGTTCTCGAAGTTCTCATGCAGCAGTCGGTGTACTCGGTGTCGATGTAATCCCAGAAACAGAGGGAGCAAGATGAGTAAAAGGAGAGACCTACGTAATTCAACCTCTTCCCAAAAAAAAACAGAGAGAGAGAGAGAGAGAGAGAGAGACCTCCAAGACACTAATTCTCAAGTTAAAAACAAACTCATCTTACAACCTACAAACTATATCACAGATCAAAACTTGACTAGACAACATATGTCAAATATTTCATACAAAACACATCATTAGTAAGCGTATAAAATCTAAAAAGGAGCATGGTGATTTTGAACACATCATATTCAAGAATCATAATATTAACAAAGATCAACAACAATATTTTGCTTAACTAGGTTACATTCTCACATATAACAACAGGATACTCTTAGATAAAATACTTGATCTCGAGAGAGAGAGAGATCACATTATATTCTACATACATAATTCAAACCTTGCGGCTTTTTCTTAATCGGACAATAATACTGAATGTGCCCTTCTTTACCACACAAAAAACATTTAATTTGCTTCTTTTCCTCAATCCTATTCGAACCATTCCCATTTTCGGGTCTCACATTATCCACTGCCTGAACCTCTGCCTGGGAGCTTGACTCATTAGAAAATGTTAGTCTGCTTAACATTAAAAACTTTCCCTTTTTCGGTTTTAACCTGCTTAGAATTTTGAAGCCGAAAACAGTTCTCAGTGATATGGTTAGTTCTATGGCAAAATTCACACTTCTGAAGTGTTGAGACCTTAGGTTTAGGAGCAATACTCAAACTACTGTCAGCAACGGTTAATTCTACTTGGGTGACCAATATAAGCAACTCAGACAATGTGGCTGGTTTCTTAGCGAAAACGAAGAAACGACTGTAAGCTGGGGCCAGATTACGAAATACCAATTCAACAAAATAACTTTCTTCACAGGGAAAACCTAACACTTCCACCAGACACATTGTTTCATAAACAAATGAACGCATAGATTCATGGGGACTTTGACTCCTATCCAGAATCTGCATTCGGATTTTCTGAATAGCCACACTAGAACCCACATTCCTCAAAACTTCCTGACTTAATTTTGCAAAATCCCAGTTCTTGTGAATAGCTTCACTGAAAATAGGCTGAAGTAACTCAGGAACTTTTAGCAATGCCGCAGCAAACACTACTTTATCACTACATATTCCAAGTTTGCTTACTTTCAGAATCTCTACCAGAAATGTTACTACCAAAGACAACCCAAGACTTTTAAGCAGAGGAACCCTTTCTACCACATTACTGGGGAGAGATTTTAACTTTTTCAGAATCGACTCACCCGGTTCACTAACTGCCTCATCGTCCTTTCTGACTAACGAGCGGGCCGCGCTTCGGAGACTGTCTATGGAGTCGCTCTCTTGGCAGGATATCCCTGCATCTGTGAGTAACGCGATCAGAGAAGCCTTGCTAAGGGACTGGATCCATGCAGTACGAGGTCCTGTAGACATTGTGGCAAACACCCAGCAACTTTTCCAAACACAAGAGTAAACAATATCACCAACTTCCCCAATGTTATGCCACACTTACAAAAGAGAATGAGCAAAGGTAAGCAGAGTTGCGCAGGAAATGAGGCCGGGCCCCATCAGAGTCCCAACTCCCACTGCAAGCACAAAATCCCTGTTACTTCCCACAAGGTAAATACTTGCCCAGATGGGGCCTAACCTGCATATTAAAATTCAAAATCAAAGTGAGCATCAAAACCTATGCTGAAAAATGTAAGGTGGCAAAAACATTGACCGAACACATCAAATATATTTTCAAGGTTTATTGTTAATCTTAATATCTCACAAATAGTACAAAAATAGTTAGATCTCATAAATATATCACAAATGTTTTATAATTGACTAGAGATATCTCATAAATAATACAAGAATAGTTAGATCTCATAAATAACAAATATTTTATAATTTATACACAATAAATATTCCTGACTTTAATACTTTCTTTGGTTTCAAAACTCTAGGCTAGAAGAGTACATTTAAATGCTTAATGACTTTAAACCAAAAATAAACAAACCATTAATCAACTCGCAAGGAAAAGGTCTTTGGAGAGCTAAAAATCAATTAATTATTGAAAGCAATATGGCCGCCAACAACAGCAAAATGCACAGGAGGTGCAACAAAATTTACCAAGTGCCAATCCACATTATGAACACCTAAAGCAACACTAAGCTTAAACAGGTGCATCATTTTCGCACAAAACACAAGTCCAATGGTTACTACTCAAAGTTATTTTCATCATTATCAAAACTTTAAACTCTACTGGCCATATCATAACAAATAATTACAACACCCATACTTAGCTCTCCAAAAACACCTTGCCTTCTGTCAATCTCTCTCTCTCTAATGCCTCATGATGATGTTGGTGATGGTCCTGCTGCTCCATGCCTAACTGATCAAAATCCCGGGCTTATATACCCATTTCTCACCCCCCCCCCCCCCTTTCCAGCTATTGCCCCTCCAATCTCGGGATTAATAGAGATAATTTTCGAATGTTCTAGAAAGATCTTCATACCAGTTCACATAATCGATAAACACCCAATTTCCGGGATTTATTCTTCTTCTTGCTAAATTCGGAGTTGGTAACACTGATTTCGATGTTGTGTAGGAATGAAGTCTCCACTTTGTCTATGGTATTTTGTTGAAAGTGCACTGTCTTCTGCCGCACACAGCCGTAGCTTATCTATGAGTCGTGACGTCACAAGAGGTCAATTTATTCCCACATGTCAACATAGAAGGTAAGCTTCTTCATGTCCTTAAATGTTTTGGTGGTGAAAATTTAATTTTCACGTCTTGTGACCAGACACGGTCACATATTAATCAATGATTTGGCACTTCAGTACCAAGCCAGAAGGGCAACGAATTTCTCCTGAAAGCGCAGGGTTGTCGTTTGAATGAAGTTAATAAAGTGACTTGGGTCACTCTCGTCCCCCTAATATATCGCCAACTAGTAGGAGCTTATTTTATGATGTCAAGCACTCTGCTAGAGTGCGCCAAATTCAACGAAACGCGAACCAGCGTTCATTGTGAAATTTCAAGTTATACTCTCAGGGCAAAAGGACAAGAGTTTGCTTTTGATTTTAGACTTCGAAGTTTACATGAACTTATTTTTTCTCTTTAAGTATTAAATTTCGTTGAGAAGTTCATATTGTGCTCGTTATAACGTCGCCGTAATAATGAAGAAGGAATGGGAGAAAGTAAAGGAGAAGGTTTCCAAGTATGTACCTTCCATGTTTTTGGTTTTTGTTTCACATATATAAGCTATTTTCATACCAAGTTGCCTGCGTAGCAAAATACTGATTACAGAATTGTTCAAACAGTACAACTTTACTTTCCCTTCCAAAATTTCATCCGACTTCAGCATTTCGAAATGAAAATAACTTTCTATTATACTTTGATGTCGATGTGACGAAACATTGCTGAGTGATCGAGAAAAATTCCAATGCACAGCCCACCTAGGGTGCTATGTAACCAGACTGGAATGGTAGCGACAATTGTTTCAGTCATGCTGCTTAGGTTCTGTAACAGATTTCTCATCGTTTATAGCTAGTGTGAAAAACTTATCCATGATGTTATGGTGTAAGCGGCGAAAATAATACGCTAATACAAGCCAGCGCTAGTGTTTAATGGATTTTATCACATGAAAATTTAAACACAAAAGGTGGTTTGCTAAAAAAATTGACATAAAATGGAGCCTCACAGATTAATTTATTACTTCATATTGCGAGGTAAACAATCGATCAGAAAAGATTTAAATTTCAAGTTTTTTTCGTGCTACAAACCAAACATACCTAATTCTATTGAATCCATTTGATGAAATTACATATAACTTTGTATTCAAAAAATTTTTCTTGCAATAATCTCATTGTAAATCAGAAATGAGATTATTTTAACTCACTATATTTTATAACTGTTGGTAAATTAAATAAATTATGTCGATAAAATGAATAATTTTGAAATCAATTTCTCTCAAGTTACATTCATAAAAACCATTCTAGAGGGATATTTTAAATACTAAATAGTTTAGTAGAAATATTAGTTATATATTTTTAACTAAACACATTATTCATGTCATAAAGGAATTTGAAGATGTCATAAAAAATTAAAATGAAGTGTGACCTTTAAATTTTGATAGAGGTAGGAGCTACCCTTAAGCGAACTTACAAATTACTGACAAGGAATTCAATACTTTTATGTACAAATCTTAACTTAAATGTTTTGAAAATTTATTCGTTTGCTTGAAAAATAAAAAAAAAGGCTTAAAGTAAAGGGACCTTCAAGTTAAATAAAAACTACTTGGGTGCAAGTTCACTGTTTTTAAACTAAGTAATGCCCATGCCACAGGAGCGGACACATACCTCAGCGATGACGGCCACCGAGCACTGCAGTGCAGTCTGCGTAGTTGTCGTTAGAGTGAAGTTAAACAAAGTATCTTGGGTCATTTTCATCCCCTTATATATCTCCAACCAGTTGAAGCCTTTTTTATGTGAGAGCCATGTGAGAGCGACACAAGTCACTTCACCTAGTGCCATAAGAGAAGACTCATCACAAAATACCGACTGTATCTGCCGAACTTCAGCATCGAGATTCCCATGCAGACGTACAAAGAGGGAAAAGCTATTGTACTTATATAGTTTTATAAATTTATCCTGCTAAAATGAGTTATGTGGAATAAAGCAGTGTTAATGGCCCAATACAAGTTCAATTAATATGTCAGTTTTACATGTGTAACGTCGTGCACGAAGGATTAATTAAAGTGACTGCGCAGTTATGTTCGCAGTAATGCCTCTTTTATGTTAGTGGGGTAGATGACCGCTAAATTGCATGTTACTTTTACAGATAGCAAGCCCACCTCAATGCTTATGTTTCACTCGTGTGGACAGTTCGTAAAAAGGGCAAATGAACATAGGCGAAATCATCAGTCTCTCCTCGTCGCCAAAAATATTTCATCAAAACTGCAAGGGATTGAGAGCTTAAAATAAATTATCCTTGCTCCAATACCATCTACTGTCCATTTTAATAAGCAAAAACATATTAATGAAGTTCCTGAGAGAGGATTAGTACACCCAGTGTAAGTTAACTCGAGCCTCAAAGCAAGTCACCTTGCTCTGCACGTTGTTATGTCTTGTCCTGAGCCCCGGGAACTCAGTTCCCTCGTGCCAAATGACAGTTCGCTCACATGGTCGTTCAGCCCCGCCAGTTGCGTACAAAATTTCGCAATGGCCGCATCGAAAAGGGAGAGGGAGACTCCTTCCGGTGAATGCAAACTACAGTAACATGTTAAAAAAAACTGCCGCGGACGATGATTCACTGGTCAAGTCACACATGCCACATACTAACTACGACACCAACATTAATAGGGAGAACTGACACCCACAAAACTGGAAAACTCTTTGAAAAAACTTATCTTTGGCTACAAATGCTTAGTTTATTTTTCAGTTTATATTTCCGATCAGGAGTCAGGTAAACTAAGCGTGAATAAAATATTCTATAGATCCCAGTGGAAAGAAAGATTGGCAATGTTTTCTGGTGGCATAAATCCATGTTTTTTATTTCTAATTCACCTCCTTCTGGCAGGTGGACGAGTCAAGGGTATTCCAAGTACGTTTTGTTCGGAATGGACACGCGGCGACGAAGGAGGGAATGGAAGACAGGCGACCGAAAGGGGGCGGGAACGACCTGTTTCAGTGGCCACCCGGGGCAGCTGTCTGTAGCGAGAAGAGCGTCGCCCTTGGGTGGGCTGCAAGGGACTTTCTCCCGCCGAGCCCTCCCCTAGGAGCTCCGGCTCGATACAAACGAGATCTTCCCGAGAGCCTCGTCTCCGAGCGGGCAAGGAGGGGATAGAGAGAGAGAGAGAAAGAAAAAGGTGGATATAGGGACTACTGTCCCGTGCTCGGCGCAAGAAGCTTCTTCACCCATGGCCCTTCGTCCCCTCACGCCAGGCTCAATCTTTCAGTTGATCGGAAGAAGCTAGTAGTATAAAAATGTTCCTCCGCGGACTGGTTCCTGGTTGAGTACCCGAGGAGCCAACCGATCTCAGTCGTTACGGCGGCCATCTTGATGTCAAAAATTCCTCAAAATTATTAAAATATTACGTAGATTTGCTGAAAAAAAAAAAAAAACCTTATTTCGAGGGAAAAAGTCCTCTTTTGAAGGAAAATTTCCCATTTTATCACTAAAAAGGCCAAAGGTTTGAAATGTCCCTAAAGCAGCTTAATTATTCTTTGGGCAAGCAGCCCTAAGCCACGGCAATCGGCCGTCATATTGAAAATCCGTAATTATTAAACAATTAATTCAGTAAACATTTTGAAATTCATAAAAAATTAATTTAATTAAAATTTTGTAAATAAAATAACTAGTTTCGAACCTGGCATGGGCAAAAAATATGACGACAGCTTTTTCCTCCACGGAAGCCACAGGCAGACGCACCTCCCACCACTAATGCCAAGGAATACATTTAATACACCATCCCGTGCGATATAATGCCCGCCTTATTGTTTTCGTCTTCTGAAGGCCACCATCTTGGATGACGTCTAAGCCACCTTCTTGAAAATTCGGTAATATTGGGTAAGGAAATTGGGAAAACATTAAAAAATCACGAAAAAAATCATTTGTTAAAATAATGATTAATTCGATCACATACAGAGCTTGGTTCGATCGTGTATGATGAAAGACAAAACCAAAATATATTTCCACATTTCTCATTTCAATTACATTTTGTTGAAAATGTTCGATCCTTAACTAATAAAAAAAAGATAATTTCGTGAAAGTAAAAAAGTGACAGGTTCAGAAAATAAAACAAAACTGCAAATAAAAAATATTACATAATTTCATAATTAATACTCTATGTACTGCAAGGGCAAAAACAAACAAATCACCAGTTTTTCTCAGTTTATGCCTATGATACCAACGAATTAAAGCAAGGTGGGAAGCACTTGATGTAGGATCATCCATTTCTTCGTTTGAGAATCTTCTTCAACAAGTATTTATCGGGATACAATGTAGGCTGAATCTCTATGGCATAGAAGACGACACGTATAGGCTTGTTTTCCAATCTTCGATGTAGTAGGTCCTAGGCTCCGATTCGCGAACGCGGATCACACGGAAAAGTTCGGGACTCTAAATCGCAGTAAAACCTTTCTCGAAGAAGCCTTCCTGCTTGGAGATCCAAACAATAACACCGACGATAACTTATGATTTCATCGATCTTCCTTCTTCGTGTTGAATAACCCTATTCGTAGTAATTGATCATCTTTCACGTCTTTAAGCTTCATTTACGTGGAAAAATGCACCGTGGAATTGTATTTACTTATTAGTTTCGCAAAGATATCCAGCCACTTTATATTCCGTTAGCCATGATCTATCGCCACACCTTGGTGCGAAATTTCTGTTAAAACTTTCTACAACAGTGGGATTTGAATATTGAAAATAGGATGGATTTTTTTTACATCTCTTTAAAAGCAAAAAAAAAAAATTGATTTTTATCAGACGAAGCGCACGATGAAATACAACACAAAAATATATTTCCAAATTTCTCATTCCAAATACGTTTTGTTGAAAATGTTCGTTACATCGTGGTAGTGTTTCAAACGTTTGTGCTCTGCAGTGTGTATCTGGCAAAAGAGTTAACCGAAACAAGGGCAGCGATAATGGTATAAATCATGCATTGGCAAAGCGATAGTAAATGAATTTATGATTTCACATACTTTTTTCAGCTGCAATTTATTTAAAACACTAGAACTAACAAGGGGGTCATTTTGACCCCTTACGATATTTTTAAATTATGCGAAATCTATATATCTGATTCAAATTAACAGACCTTTCGTGACTTTTCCTAAAATTATATTGTTAACAATTTTTGAACATCGAGTTACTCAGGTTTCATGCGGAAACTATTTAATAACAATATTTTTGACCAATAACGTAGCAAATACTTTCATTTTACCTAGAACAACCGACAGGGGTCAAACTGACCTCTGCAAAAATGTATTCAGTTTGTGATTAATAAATGCCACAGAAGTACATATTTTTAAATAAGTATTTTTAGTAATGTCTTGTTAAGAAAAAATACTCCTTTTATGGATGAATAATGTGTCCAAAGGATATTTGGTGTGGAATATCTGCGAAGGAAACAATTGCTCTCTCAGTGCATGGTCATGCAGCGTCATTCTGTAGGGCCTGTGATATTGTTATCTGACTCCGCCTTTCCTCTCACTAGTGAGACATATTATATTCAACATTATCATCTCGTCATACAGTGTGTTGCGGTTTTCTGACATTACAAAGCAATTAGTTATCTATCTCTATCTACAGTTTCTGTGTTACTAGTTTCCAGTTACTCCTCTGCTTGAGATTTGTTCTATTTTTTCATCAATTTTGGAGTCCGGGTCGTGAAATTTATTTCGTTTTATTCTGTTACATTTGCAGTTGAGAGAGAGTTGATTATTGTCTTAGGTAATTGTTTTTTGGTAAACTCTATGTCATTGTACAACCTTTCGAATGTATGATGGATCGTCGCCAAAGACTAACTTCAGATCAGGCACTCCGATATTTTCAAGATATTTGTGAAACAAACTCAGGCAGTGAAAATAGTGATAATTATTTGTCTAGTGGTGAAGAATATGTACCTCAGAACAGCGATAGTGACATACATTCTGATTAAGATGTGGAATCGGAAATTCTACAAGACTCCGATGTCCGTAAAACATCACGGGCTACTACTCCTTCAGTAAAACAATGAAAAAATGAACAGGTAGCTGAGCAGCAAGCTTCTCAGATGGAAGTGGAAGATGTTGAATTCGCCCCACAAGATGATCATGCTCAGGTATTGTGTAGTAGTCGATGGGCTAACCACAGTAGAAGTAGCAGTAGGTGCAAAACAATTCAACGTGTGAAACAAAGTGTTCTTCACTGAAAAATCTGCCACCTGAATTGGCGACTGTGTTTCGAGGTACTGGGACAGAATTGTTACTCGTTCGAGGGATGCAACCTCAAGGTTCTGTGCCGTGTGTACATGTAGGGCCTGCTGTCGGTCACATTGAGGTTTCTAGAGATGGAACAGAGTGGGAGGTGATTGACTTTGGGAACATCCTTCCTGGTAGACGGGGAGCTCAAAATGTAGTAAAAGAAAATAATGGACCTACACTTCATGCGAAGCAACAGATCAAGGATAATTCTCCGCTAAGTGCGTAGAGACTGTTGCTGACACTAGACATCCTTCTATATATCAAGACCTCTACTGAGAATGAAATTACTTGATATTACATGGACCATCACACTCGTAGAACTTGAAGCTTTCATATCAATAATTTATGCTCGAGGGGATTATGCAGCAAAAGGTCTGGAGCTATCTGCACTGTGGTCAAGCATCTGGGGACCAACATTCTTTACGCAAACCATGTTGAGAAATAGATTTTGCGAAATAATACAATTTCTCCACTTTGATGATCGAGTTACACATAGTAAACGTTTACGGACTCATAAGTTTGCACTAGTGTCACATTTGTGGAATGGCTTTATACAAAATAGCATTGCATGCTACAAGCCTGGTATAAACATCACAGTGGATGAGCAGCATTTCCCAACAAAAGCTAGGTGCCCATTCACGCAATACATGGCCAATAAGCCAGATAAATTTGGGATCAAATTCTGGCTGGCATCAGATGTCGACTCTAAATATCTAGTCAACGGGTTCCCGTACCTTGGAAAAGAAGATGACCGACCCCGTGATCAGCTACTGGGCACCTACGTAGTTCTACGCCTATTGCAACCATATTTGCTGAGTGGCAGAAATGTAACTACGTACAACTTCTTCACTTCTCTAGAACTCTGCCACGCACTGAAGGACAAGAAAACCAGTTTGGTCGGCACTGTCAATCGCTCTAGGAAGGAGGTGCCACCTACTGCTAAAAATTGCAAACAACAGTTGCATACAACATACGTGTACAGGAACAAGGACACAACACTTACAGTGTATCAGGGGAATGTCAGTAAAAATGTGATCCTCATGAGCTCACTCCATCCAAATGTGAGCATTGCTGACAATGAAAAGAAGACTCCTGAAACCATTAAATACTACAATGCCACTAAATTTGGCGTTGATGTTCTAGACAAAATGGCGTGGAAATATTCTGTCAAATCTGGATCAAGACGTTGGCCGGCTCATGTTTTTTTCAATGTGTTGGATTTGGCGTGTATCAATGCATGGATCCTGTACAAAGAAGTAACTGGAAGGAAAATCAAAAGAAGAAAATTTATCCTGCAGCTGTGTGAAGAGCTACGAGCGGCTTACCTGGCTAACAAGAATACGAAGCCACATATTGTTAGCAACGGCGATGAAGAAACAGAAAAATCGCGAAAGAAGTGTGGCAACTGCAGAAAGAACAAAAAATGGCAAATTGTGCTGCATGCAGAAAACCAGTGTGTGGTAAATGTGTTGGGAGTAAACGCCTCATCTGCGTAAAATGTAAATAAGATTTTATATGATGTCAAGTTTTGCTGAAAATAGTAGTTTTATGATTTTTTTACTGGTAATGTTTAGGCTGAATAATAACATTGCAATAACGTTTTTATTTAATGTTGTTCAACAATAGTATTGCCGTTTTTGGTAGAATAATGCATTGCTGCAGAAGGGAAAAAAAACAATGACTAGTGTCGCAGTAATGTATAAAAACATTGTGTGGTTACAATAGTACTAGGAGTAAACATTTCATGTGGCGAATTATATATCATATTAGTGACTGAACAATAGTGGTTATACTGTTCCTGCAGAAATAACACATAAAAAGCAAATATTGCAGGATGTACGAAACCTGGGAGTGGTAAATGCATTTCAAGTAAATATCGCATATATGTGTAAATGTATCCAGGATTTAGAGTCTTGTCAAATTATAAGTGAATAAAAATAGTGCATTAATTTGGTTTTGTAATTTTTTGAGATAAGAAAAACTTAAATCAGTACAATATTTCTTGGCTCTGCAAGAAAGTTGTCACAACTATTTAGGAATTTATTTTTTAAAGATAAAAATTAAAAAGGGTCAAATTAACCCCTCGTGGTAGTTCTAGATAGTCAGATGGTGCCGGTAGTCCTAGTGTTAAAACACTAGCTGACCCGACAGACGTTGTCCTGTCATTCAATTAAAACTGGAATTGTTTACTTATAAAATTATTTCTATTGTTGTAAAAATTGATATTGTATATGTTTGTAATTTTTTTATTAACTCTATAAAATATTGTTTATTGTAATTATTGTTGATACCCAATATTGATACTTTTATTTTCTGGCACGTAAATAAATAATGATGATATTTTTCCGACACGGTAAAAGGCGACATACAGTTGGCCATGTGAAAAACATGGATTTTCAAGACTAATACCAAAAACACTTAACGACTGCCCTTGCGATTTATTAATTGACATTGAAAATGCAAGCCGCACTGGAAATTGCAACCATTTAAAGTCAAATGGCATGTCGTTCGGAATCATAGGGATGCGTGGAATCAAAATGCCTTCGCCTTTATACTTCCCTTTTAAAATTGCAACTTTGATGATGTTGTTCATTTATTTCTTCACCACAAGCCATTTCACAGACGTGGCTGGTTTAGTTGTAGATTATGAGGTGGTAATCCGGGCAATTCCAGGGAATTTAAAAATTCCGTTGGCTAGTTGACAACATCATCTTGGTTAGTAACGGAATCACCCGATTTATGTCAACAATTCGCCAGCTATCTTACTTTGAATTTGACATTCATTTCGTTGACATCAAGGTTTTTTCAGCCTATATAACACATTCACTTAACCAAACATTATTTTGTAATTTTCAGCAATGTTTGGGAAAACCATCTCGATGAGTTCAGTCTTTGATTCAGTAAAGTGACAAAAATTTGCATAGAATGTAATGTATCCAGACAATGTATCAACCGGAATTTTGCCATTACCAATATAGAGCATTTGTTTTGAAAATACATAATTCACCAGATTCGTCATTTTGCAATACGACTCGCATATTCATATTTAATTTTAGTGTCTTGACGTATTTCCATAAAATGGACGACTTCAAACATGCATTAAGTTCGTCGGCTAGCATTGATCGAGGCATTACTGGCAATGATTCTCGAAAATCACCTGCCAATAGAATCATCGCTCCTCCAAACCGGTTTTTGTTGTTTCGTAAATCTTTCATTATGCGGTGTAATGCCTCCAAAGATTTTTTGTGTGCCATCTTGCATTCATCCCAAACGATTAATCTGCTTTGCTGCAACACTTTGGCCATCGCAGAATTCCTCGAAAGTTTGGAAGTTGGAGTTTCATTAACTTGCATGTTCAATGGCAATTTGAGTGCTGAATGAGCTGTTCGACCGCTTTCCAACATCGTTGCTGCAATACCTGATGATGCAAGTGCAAGTGCAATACCGTTGTTCGATCGAATCTTGGCCAAAATCAATGATATCAAGAATGTTTTTCCAGTTCCACTGGGCGCATCTAAGAAAAAAATTCCGCCAATTCCATTGTTAACTACTTGCATGAGTGTATCGTAGGCAGTTTTTTGTTGCTGATTTAGAAGGGGTACGTGTCTATGAAAGGTTTCTCTTAATGTTTCGCAATCGTATTGGGTTTCGCATCTCAACTCTTGATTAAATGCGTCGAGCATTGGGCGATTGGGGGTTGTCATTCCTAATTGTAATAATATTTTGTTGGTAAGCATCAAGCACATGTCCTCAATTAGAATTAATGCTTCATTGTGAATTTCTTCGTTCATTTGTAAATCTGCATTTAATGTTCTAAGACCCATCTGATGCAATATATCTTCGGCCAAATGATCTTTATATTTGTTCCATATATCAATCGGTGTGGATGGGAAGCATGTGCACAAAATTATAGCAAACAATGTTCATATTTGTTTAGCATTTGACGACATTGCAGCATCTTCGAGTGTGTGGTCCCAATGAGCGTCATTCTCTATCAACCCCAAATGTTGGCAGACTTCTCTGTATGTGCCGCACAATACACCATTAACTTAACTGTTCGCAGATGATGGAATGATGTTGGGCCACGAATATTGACTAACAGTAAACGCAAATAAAAGTACTCATATTGACTGGGATGGACTGTGTAAAGACGTTTTAGTGCATCGGCGGAAAATATTTGTACCTGTAACTGACTTCCCTTGTTTCCGACGTTGAAATTTCTTTGACGTTTGGTTCCAGGTATAATATCTTGGCATTTCAGAGTAAAGCAGCGTTCTGGCAAAGTCATCATTCTGGCACATTTAAAAGAAGCTGGTCAATGGTGTCGATGGTGGCCGGTCAACTTGTTGTAGTACATTCTCCGTTGCAAAATACACTCTTTGACCTTTTTCCAAATGTACGGCCAAGTGAACAACTGGGAGGTGTCTTTCATGTATTGCAAATGAAAAAAATATGCCACATCGCTTCGTTACTGCTAACATAGCGGCCCATTTGAAATTGAATCACTTCATCGTTTTAATTTTCGGCAGCAACTCCGAACACAACCATGTCACTATCTTTGTTCATGTACTTGCAAATGTACTTAATAGATTTCACGGACTGGCAAAATTCGACGTTTATGTGTGCTTTAAATGTCTTTTAGAGTAACGACGAAAACGGAACAACCCAACGATTATCAACTTCAATGTCCTCTTGATTCACTTTGACTATTGTTGACCTTCCATTGTCATCTGTAGATCTGCGGCGATATGGTGGATAACCATAATTTCCAGTTATTGTTTATGCTACTATTTGTATTGGGTAGCGTTTTGAACATTTTCCTTCAACCATACACAGAGAAAAAGTATTTAATATTCCACAGGGACCATGAATCATATTTTTTGTAATCACCTCATGTAACAGTGGATCTTCATCATTATTGGGAATTCATGCTGATATTAAATCATAGATTTCATTCGGTCTTATATTCTCTCAACCAACCAAATGAGGATATGTGCATGTGGCAATCCGCGCTTTTGCCACTCGAACGAATACATCCAACAACGCGTCTCTCCGAACATGCGATCCTTGACAATAAAATCCATGAGTGATTTTAATTTTCTTTTGAACACCCTTGCAGTGAAGTCGTGGCGATCGATGGGTGATTGGCCAGGTAAAAATTCTTGTCAAATTTCTGTCAACTGTGGATTGCACGTGAATGTGATAAACATATTTGGTGTGCCATAATGACGTACATACAACATAGCATCTTGAGCGTATTCATACATATGCCGAGGACTTCCGACGTATATTGCTGGGAGAATAGTTGTTCTGCCGACATTCTGTGCATTTCCGTCAGCACTAATTGCATCACGCAGATGAAGGTATTCCTCGGAACTGAGTTTTGCCTGGTTCAACCTGATATATTATGTCAATCGCTATGTCTCAACTTTCACGTACATATCACAGCATATTTTGTAAAATAGACGCCGACATTTTAAGACGCGTTTGTCCTCATTTTCCCGAACCAGTCGGTATTAATAATAATTCATTGAACTAACATTTCTGTTATTTTCGGCGCCTGTAATTGAATTTATCATCTTCATTGAAAAATGATACCCATCTTCACCTTGCAAAAATAAGATAGGATATTGTAACGCATCATATGATCAATGTGTTTCGGAGACACGCTGCAGTTGATCGTTCCGCCGATATAAAACAATATCTCGATTTTCTAAATTTTCACCCACGACGACAATAGTCACTTCATCAATTGTTGGTGCATTAAAACGTCTTTCGTGTTGTCCTACAGGCATCTTATCGGCTCTATTGGAAAAATTTTGGTTATAAGATGGCATGCGATCTATTGCGGTCTTGAATATGCAACCAATTCGTTGTGTTGATGGAAAAATATTTGGAGTTGTTCCACAATTTGTCTTTTCACTGAATCATTATGTGCACAACTCTGATCAACTTGTCTTGCTGAATCGCCCATAAAATAAATTTGCAAAGATTTTTAGTCACAGTCCGGCGTTGGCAATAAGGAACCTATATGATGATATATTTGACCCTTAATCTTGAAAGTGGGCATATAATTATCTCAAATAATTATTGTTGCACCAAATGAGGTCATTTGAAAGCAATTATTGTATTGCTGGATATGAGTCAAAAAATGTTTGGAATCTGGCCCATTTCCAGAAACCAACGAATGTTGTGGGCCTGGTGGCGCTTCCAATGGCATCAATTTGACCTGGCCGCTGGCACAACACAATCCAGGATCTTCATTTTTGAACTTTAATACCTTGCAATGTGAACATACAACGTTCATAGGTCCAATAGCAACGATTTGCTGTGAACTGTAATCGATTGCCACGTTATAATTGAATGCAGCTCGATGTGAATCAAACGCAACATTTCTATGTTCTTGATAGCGATTCCGTTCTACTTCATTTTACGCTTTGCTTTTTCGTGCTTCAGTTTGACTTGCTCTTAAATATCTTTGACTTGCGGCATTATGAGTTCTGCGACCTATGTTTGTACGTCTACTTCTTGGCATTTTTAATATTAAAATTTCAACTGATAATTATAAGTGAACAAACTTAAAACTCCATAGTTTTTTCCGATTCAATCGACTGTGCAGTGTACATTCAGAAATAAAACCATAATTCATTAACAATATGCAAAATCAAAGCAAAATGGTTTAATTTTACCTTATCATTCCGACCAGGGAGCTGGGTAAGGGTTATAATTTGTTCTTAATGTCGACCATGGATTTCCATGATGAAGTCCTTGATTCCGACCTATACAACTAACTAACGCAAAGAGAATATAACGCTACGCTAGAATTATGCGATCTTTGAAAACGATATTAGCTATGTGCGATCTGTCTGAACAACTGACAGACAACTGTCAAACAAATGACAGTTCTTTCTAACGTGCTTAGCAAAGAGTAAAAAACGCTGGGGCTAAGGTTACATTAAACAAGTTTATAATAAAGGTAGTCCTTAAGTTTTCTTAAATTTTCTAAGTTTCGGCACAATTTTCTTAATTTTTTTAATGTAAGAACGTTCTACGAAGTAATAGAAAACATTTAAAAAAAGATTAATGAAATCGGTAAAGCCGTTCTCAAGTTATAGCATGACCAGGATAAATAGGGGTTAATATATATATATATATATATATATAGAGAGAGAGAGAGAGAGAGAGAGAGAGAGAGAGAGAGAGAGAGGGAGCGAGAAGGATTAATGTTTGTAGCCATGAAAAAGCTGAATGTTTGCTGTTCTGAATAAACTGAATAGTGACGTCTGTGATTTATGTTCGTGAGCCACAAGTTTCTAATGAACATTTTTTTAAAGAAGTAACCCGAGTAGAATTTTCTCTTAGAAAGATTAAATATTTAAGTCAAATTTAGCCATCAGATTTATATTGCTTTTTTTACCATTATGTTTTTATACTATTAACTGTGCGAATATCTTTACCTTATTTTATCGCGAGCTGTAACATTATTAGTATTTAATAAATGCCAAGTTAATTAACAATGGCCATATTTTTCTTTTGGTCTATAGAAAAAAATCTGTGGAGTTGAACGAAGGTTAATATTCGGGCTTGTTTGTGTATGGTTCGATAAATGTGTATGCCATAGGCTTCAGATTTGTTTTGTTTGCGAGTTTTGTTTTTGACGTGAATTCGATAAACGTCGAAATTTTGTACGTAGAATTATGACAGAATCTGGGCGACACGAAAATAGGATACATTGAAACACCCACTACAACCAAACTATTCACTCTAGTCTAATAATAACTACATTATCGTACAACCCTCTCTGACGACAACGGGAAACGCTGCCGCCAAGAGTCCCTTCACGTCCACCGCAATGACGTAACCGCGCGCCAGCGAACGCTAAAATGCGTAGTAGGCGCGGCTAGCGTTCTGTGGTTCAGTCGCAAGCAGCGCGAGGCAACTCAGTTACCCGAAATTTTCCCAAGTAGAGTTCAAAATCAACACAATATATGGTGCTTCTGGAACTATCTAGTTCTTTCGTAAATTAAAAGAGCGCGTTAATATTTATAAAAATAATAAGTAAAATGTTTGTGGAGGGAATTAAATTTAAGAATTAAATAATAAACAGTAGTACATATATGAATATTATTTTAATATTACTGTCGTTTAAATGTGTTTTTCGGTCATGTGTTACATACCACCTGATCGCTTCTACAATAATAGTAGATAATGTAATCAGCATTTATAATTAAGTCCATAGTGAAAGTAATAACATTTTTAAAACGAAAAACAATCCCTTCAGCATTCTGAAATTGTATCGAGCGTACTGATACTAAACAAGTCTGGAGGCGTTTATTATTATTACTACTATTATTATTATGAATAATCTACATACTATGCGAGATTGCGAAAAAGAAAGTTATTTAGAGCCTCCGTTCAAACCCTAAAAGAAAAACAGAACCCAATTGAGATGAAATGAAAAATGTCTTTATTTTAATCGAATTTCAATGTTACGAATGTCTGAATTGTAACGAAATAAATCAAAGGAAAAAGGGGGTTGTCTTTAATGTCAGTACGGACGATAATTTTACGCGATAACATCATAAGAAATTATTGATGAAAATTTGCATACTTTTTAATTTAAAAATATTATTTACAGTTTTTTTCAAATTTCATTTAAATAATTTGTTTAAATATTATCACGAACAATTAGTTATAGAAATAAACTGAAATCAAATGAATGTCAATAAATCGTTAATTTGAAATGACGAAATTGGTCAAATAAATAATTTTTTTTTAAATTTCTGCTTTTAAAAAGCCCGCCTTAACCTGTTTGATATTATAGAAGATTTTCTCGCACGGTGGTTGGCCGGTTCTTGCACGCTCGGCTCAGGCGGAACGTGACAATGAATCATGTTTTTTCGTGCGTGCAGCTGGCGTTCATCGATTTATACGACGTTATCACGTCAAAAAGAAACTGCATTCCATAGTTGTCACGCACTTTCCATCACGTTACTTCATTTGTAGATTTACAAATGACAGTGTAGTCGGTGGATGTTTGCGGGTACAGAGAAACAACGTTGATTTTCCAGTTTTTCAGATAAGTTGTCACTGATCGCAAGCGAATCGCCAAAGAAAGTTTTTGGTCGATTTGCTCCAAAAAGTTTAATTCTTTACGATAAAGTGTAAACGAGGTTGTTTGAAAATAATACATTGTTATTTCGTGCACAATTTTTTATTTATTCGAGCAGCAAGTAATAATGCCGAAACCAAAAGTGAAAAAATCGAAGAAGCAACGAGTATCGCCCATTTATTACCGGCCACCTGAACTTTCCGACGCAGAGAGATGTCGATCAAGAAAGAACGAGGCCCAGAAAAGCGCCACGGACTCGGCCCAGGCGGCCCAGAGGGGCAACACGACGCCTCGAGCTGCAGCCGTCTGCATCGGCCCGACCTGCGATAACGCACCGGATATACAATCAGTGGACGTGGATAACCTAGGGAAATCAGAAAATACCAAACATCACGCCCGATAAACATATATATTTATATTATTTTATAAATTCCTACTTTGGAACATGAATCAAATTCACGAGAAAACATAGTGGTAGTTACCCTTAATTCTGCACACCCCAATTTTTGTTTGTTTCATGCCACACTTAAGGGAAATAAATTTTGAACGCCCACGTACCATTTAAAAAAAATTAGTCATTTAATATCTTATGTGTTTCGGAGATCCTTATGCTGATTTAGGTAAGTGTATTTATGAACTTAATATATAAATTTACGTTACCAATCAAGCAAATAGCGATATTCCAAGTCGTACTTTATAACATGCTGGTACATCACCATTATCATTGGTAAAATATTTACGACAAAATTTTTGCTTTATTTTGGTTGAAAAATAATTAAGTTTAGTTCAAAATCAAAAATAAAAATTTCGTTTGATTTAAAACTATTCATTGTCATTTGAGAAACAAGTGCAAAATTAAAGATGGCATAAAGTTTGGTAGTTGTATATGTGGTGTTTTTTTTTTTTTAACATTTTGGGGTAATGTTTTACACTGACTAATAATTTATTTGCAGTTTATTTATTTATACTTTTTTTTTCCTCTATTGTGCAAGAATAGTTCATGAATTATTATACTTTTGAGAGGCACAAATAATATTTAATTCGCTGAAAGGCGTTATTATTTTCGTTAGATAAAGCGTCTAATTGATTATTTTACTTCAGTCAAACTTGTTTATCCAAACATAATGGAGAAAAAAAATCACCTCTTCACAAAGCTTCGCATCCCAATGATTTGAATATAGTATTTTGTGTAGAGTTAATTGTAAAGACCTAACGTCAATACATCTTCCACAGAATTAAATCAAAGATACAAATGAACATTTTGATAGAATTTATTTAATGAGTTTGTTATAGTAATTTTAAAGTATTTTTAATCATTGGCTATAGCTTTTGGTTTTTTTCTGTGGAAACCTTTGAAAAATGATGTAAAACAAGTATAAAATAATCTGCAACATAATAAAATAAAACCAATTAGATGATAATAGAAATAAGTAAAAATTCATTTTTTTTGCTATACTTTAAAATCAAATGTTATTCGGTTTTAAACTGCATACTAAATATTAACGGATTACCAGTTTTTGAATTGCCAAGACTAATAATAAAATATATTCTGTACATGTAAATGCTGTTATAGGCTTAGCGCTTAAGAAATCAAAATTTTAATCCCTTCACGTTCTCATAAGACATAATGGATGTTTAGTTTAGTGAAATATAACTAGCAAATCATGTGGTTTTTTGTTACATTTCATCTATACAAGTATTCCAATTATCATGCATTGGTGGAAACAGCGATTATTGCTAAACAAACTGACTCAAAACTAACCCACTGAAGTGTTAATTTTAAATTAGGTTTTCCCACATTTAAGTGGTTAAGATATACGGAAAGCATTACAAAACCTAAGATTTATTCATTTTTTCTGTCTTAATAGTAAATTATGTAAAAAAAAATATCATTTTATTAACCTTAATTTCAATTATATTGAAAAACATCTCATATACAAAAGAAGTTATCAATTAGTGCTTAAAAAAACAGTCAAACAAATTTCATGTATGTGTTAAAAATAATTTAATTCTGTGTTCACCATACATATAAACGATTTTTTTATTAGTTATAAGGCTCTTACGTAGTTCTAGTTATGTGCTATGATAGGAGGGGGTTATTTTTCCTACATATGATTTAAGTAAGCATAGGCTGTGAGCAATAACGCTTATTAAGAACATTTAAGAGCTTAACTTTAAATAGTCACGTTCGAATTAACATAGATAAATTGTGTCAGAATGTTTGAGGCGGTTGAGACCATAATATATCAAAACCGTCAGTTCACCAAATAGTTAAGGATTTTTGTAAACTTTTTTGTAGCTACGTAATTCAGCCCAAAGATTTTCTTCTTCCAAAATATAGTAAAGTGACATTGATCTTAAAGTTAAGTTATGGTAGCTCGATAAACATTTTAGCATCGTAAAAGGAACGTCGGGTGTCAAGCTCATCCTACTACTTCTCTAATAGAGGGAAAATTGTTTCAAGTTATAGGATTTGGGTTTTGGTAATTTTAGCGAAGGGGTCAAGAAAAATAGTTACAGAAAAAATAAATATAATAATTACAATTTTGAGTTGAGTGAAACGGTTTTCTGATGAAAATACTTATATTAAATTAAACAGAGTATTTCTGGCATTATTTTCAATGATAATTCACACGCATCATTATTGAACTCGACAATATAATTTAAAAGAAAGTATCACAAGCAATGTTCATCGAATACATGTACAAATTTAAATTAAGCTTTATAATGGTTGCTAAGAACTGTTTTCATATCGATTAAAATTTTTTTACGTGTAAATTTATTAAGATTGGTTCTTGCCTGCTCCAATTATGAACGTAGACAATATTTGTTACAAAATAGAGAAAGCCAGGGATTATTAAATACAACTAGATTTCTGTAAGAATAATTTTATAGTATATCAGAAAAATTAATGTACTTATAGCTTTACTGCAGTAAGTCTGCAAACGGTTTCTGTGCAGAACTGCGCGATGATAAACCTAAACGCATAAGCTTATGATATATTGCTAACATCACGTTCCAAGAATTAAGCTTGTAGCACAGTTGACAAAAATAACAATAGTAGTAACAGTAGATCGTGTGCACAAGATTTGACAGTCATATTTTCAAATCTACTGATTCACAATAGCGCGTAGGATGGTCGTGGGCATGGGAGAGAGGTCGTGTGCTTAAGAGGGAAATTAATAAGTTTAATTTTTGTTATGAACTCATGGTGCAACAGCCAATAAGATAAGAGAAGAGGGTTATTTTGATGGGACTAGAGAACTTTTTATATTTATCAATCATATTGTAGCAATATTTCTATATATTACAATTCTCAGGTGAAAATACTACTTTCAAATATTAATGGATGCAACTAACTAAAAAAAAAATCCCTTTCGCATAGCCTAAAAAATAGGAAGATTTCGAAGTAGCTTTATATTCTGGAAATATTTTGGAAACTTCTATAAACTTCTGGAACAATATAAGAACTTACTGTACATAAAATATTTCTGTTCTCCAATATTACAGAATGATCAATTAATTATTTCCCCATTTTCCATGCAGCGAAAATATTACGAATAATTTTAACTTAATACATACATATTTCAATAGTTTAAAACGAAGCATTTAATAGCATAGAATTAATTTCATATTAAATGCCAACTAAGGTAATTATTTAATTTTTTTGAGCTTCAAACACTATTTTTCATTCCTTGCACTAATAATGTGGTTGTGTATTAGTTTTATTTTAACCAACGTTTAAAATAATATTTATATGGTTTAAAATAAATTCAAGCCTAATTGATTATAAAAATTATTTTTTTTTTTAAATTTTAACCCATATTTTTACGGTAATTATTCTTTTCATCAAATACTCTTTAAGTCAAATTTTAGATGAAGTTTAGGCTTTATACAATAAATTATAATGGATATGATTAGTATAACTATTAAAAAACTTTCAAACCTTGTTATTTCCAAGAATAGTTTTAGTCAATATTTAGACAGTATGGAATCGATAGTATACCGGATAGAGACGTTTTATTTATTTTCTCATTCAAACCCCAGGTTTATTCAATTCCTTGCTATAATGGTTATAGAAAAACGTTTTAGAAAAAATATTATAAAAAAAGTTAAATATTTTTTATTGATTTTATAATGTGCGTACTATGGGAGTTAAGAATTTTTTTTGTTCAACTGCTCTTTATTAGAATCCTTGCAGTTATGGTAGGTCATATAAAAAAATATTTCAGACAAATGTTGTAGATAATTTTTCAAGTTTTTACAATAAATAAGAACCAATTTGATAGTGTACATGGTATGGATAACGAATTGTTTTTAGATTCCACCCTTGTTTTTTTTAACCTCCTACATCTTATCAAAAATTGTCACGATAAAATTTTAGATAAAACTTATTTTATTAATAATAATTAATAATAAACTAAACGAATTTGATTTTGTGCCTACGAAGGAAGTTACGATTTTTTTTATCCACCAACCCTTGTTTTTTCAACCCCTTGAAGTATTGGTTGGTCGTATCAAAATCTTATTCAAACAAAAGATTTTGGCATTACTCCTATGAGTTATTATACGTTCCAACGGATGTGACATTTTTCCCTATTATGGGAGTTACAACTTTTTCTTTTAATTTCCCCATTTCTATCCTCTTGGTTGGATATTGCCCATTAGCAAATTCGAGATTTTTCCCTTACTAGAATTTATTTATCAGTTTGGAATTGATTTGTGAAAAACTGCGACAGTTATCGTATCGACAAAAAAGTTTACATATATACCTATAAAAATTTCACCTGATGCTTTTGGGGTCTATAGACCATGTAACGAATAACTATATATAATAATTTTCTGAAAATCGCACCATGTTAACGGCTACGGTATTTCTTTGAAATATATCTGAAACTTAGCATTTTACATAACCAAAATTAATTTATAAGTGGAAAAACTATGTCCGAAAATTGCCGGTCAGATGACACGGAATAATTATTTGGTAGTCAATATAGTTATTTGCTATAACACTGCCAACAGATGTCTGATGGATCATGAAATTGCATTGGCTTCAATTAAGGGCAAAATTTTAATTGTGAAACGATTTCGCACAGGTAATGTGCACATTCGTGTGCATGCCCTTCTTTGCACTCACTTATGTTATTTTTAAATTGTGAACTAAGCTTCAGCCACGCGTGACTCACGAAACCAGCAGACGGTCGACAGAACCGACCATACAGTTCGGAGAACGAGGCTTAAGCTCTCGGATAAAAGAACACATCCGTAATTTCAGAGGCCTTGAGGGACAAAGAAGCGCTCTCATAAGTTGTTTGTTTGGGTTTGCTAAACGCTGCGATCCCCGACGGGAACCTCACTTTTTCATTACGGCTTTCCAGCATCCCTTGCTTCTTTTTTCCCTTCTTTTTTACGTTTTGAGCCGAAGCACGATCTCCCCCGAGGCCGCTCTTTCTCTCATTTCTCTCTTCTTTTTTTTGTATTCCTTTGACCCAGGGATCCGTCCACGGGCTCAAATACCTCAAAACTTCCAATACGAAATATTATGGAATACGGAAGTCAGGCCGATGAGGGATTCTCCTGCTCAGGAGCCACGGGTGGCCCGAGGGACTGCGCAAGTACGGATTGGAGGGAAAGAAAGACAGGGAGAAGAAGAGATGGGAAAAGTGTGTCGGAGGAGATTCCATGAAATAAACATTGCCCCTCGCCCTCCCCCCAGTGAATTCGGTTTACCAAAACGACCGTATTCTCGCGTAGAGTAGTATTTCGTTTTTTTATTTAATTTTTTTTTTTTGGGTTTCCCTCTACATGTTCCATCGCTGGTGAGTGGTGGCTTCCAATGCGGCCTGCTCCTCATAAGTACCGTGCAGCAGCTGATCAAGGTAAAAGTTTTATAGATAAATGTTTTAAGCCGCACGGATATTTACAAAAAAAAACAAAAAGATATAGCTATAATGTACAAGATGAAAGTTATATTCTACTAATATATTTAAAATTAACATTCTGAATTAATATTTATATTAAAAGTTTTACATGAAATCTGTATCTAGGAGGCATCAGAAGCTACGTATACTTTTAGGCAAAATGCACTTTAACCATAATCTTGACCTCCGTTAAACGTTATTTTTAGTGGCATACAACACTAAGGTTTACGATATGTCAGAAATTCATTTATTTAGGGTAGAAAATAGTTGAGTACATAAATGAAGCACTACTAAATATTCTTTGAACTACATTCATGAAAATGTGGTTTTGGTGACAGTGTTTTATGCCGACGATGTACAAATATATATAAAATGTCTTTGTATTAGTGTAGAATTGGCAGTGTTTAATAAAGATTAATATTTATGATAATCAGTTTTGTTCTCTGTTAATACAAGACATAATGCCAACCAGCCTAATGCTGCATTTTGTTAATGTTTAAAGAAATAAATAAATAATTCATATTTTTATATGGGTTTAACGTCTCTTTGAAAGCGAGGTAATTAAAGATGCTGGAATACAAAGACACTGACCAAAGGTATTCGGAAATAGGTCGGACTTGGTCCACGGTACGGAACCATTCCTGGAATGGTTTGGCTGGAATTGTTTGCCTGTAATATTTTGCCTTTAATATTTTGCCTGTAATGGTTTGCCTCTAATGGTTTATCTAGAATAATTTCGTGGCAACCAAGGAAACTAGAATCAACATGGCCGGACTGGAATTTTAAAGTGAGTCCTCTGGAATTCCTGATAAGTGTTCTATCACTGTACTAACTCCCTCCATCCCAGGATTATAGTGGTCTCCAATCCACGCGGCCGCCAACTCGTTGATTACATTTTGAAGTTATGTTGGTGTTGACAGTGAACCAGCGAGCCGATTCTTACTGCCCTATAGGTGAGAATAGTAATACAGTATGTGAAATTTGAACACCAAATCTAAGATTTTAGCTATATCTAAGTTATAAGTTATAACCATTGAGGAAACAAAAAACACCATGGGAACAAAATTGTTAGTACGGAAAAATCATATACTGAACCTACAGTATCTCTATTTTATGTCTCGCAGTTATGTCACAGTAAATCTGAAAAATTTTTATCCATTAACTTTAAATTGTAGTCGAAATGTTGAATTTTTTATGAATATAAACAATTAAAATTTCATACTTTTTGTAATATTCCTGTATGTTTAAAACTAAACGCTATGGTGATTGCAAAATCTCAAGTTTCTAATAAATATAAAATTGGTTATAATTGGTATGGCTGAACGAGTGAGTTAGTGAATTACACATTGAGTTTTTTTTTAACTAAAAAGATTGTGCAAAGAGGCGATTATCGAACGTCACATACAATTTTGTGCGTGCTAACATTCATATTCGTGGTTGATACACAATAAATTAATTTGATTATGTTTATTAGATTTATTTTAATTGTTGCAGAAAATAAAATGTTATATACCTACCTAGTGTGAAATAAACAAAAATAACGGCCATACTTAATTCCAGTCCTTCCATGTTGGTCTTTTAATATCTTGAGTGATAGAATTGTAATGGATTCTTAACAGTTTACTTCGCCAGGAAATAGGCCGTTACTTAAGTCAAAACAAGAGCATATAATAAATAATAGGCACTACTATGTAATCTGTTAAAAAATTATTTCATTGCCGCTAACGTTTAGCTATAATAAATACATTTATCATTTTTATTTAGTTATAAATTAAAGTAAAGTTATTTAAATATATATTCTTAAGACGTAAACACTATAGGCTCTAATGACCCTACGAAAAAAAAATGTTTAATTCTACTTCAATTGGACTTTCCATAAACATATATTAACACAAACTGGATATTTCTAATCAATTTTTAATATTACTTTCAATTGATGAGTTGTATACTATTTCTGAAGTAGATAACTATGTATTTCCGGACCTGAACTACATGGACACTAATATTTTCCATGAAACGGATGTGTTCTAAACGCCCCAATAAGCAAAAGAACCTGCGCAGTCCCCACTGTCTCCAGGTGGTCAAGTGATAAACGCGTCGGAAAGTGGAGGGGGTAAGTCAAGTACCTGCCTGCTGGCTGAGAACACTAGATCTGTGCGGTCTGATTTAACACGATCCGATTTACGGAACGGTTTCTTCTTCTAGTTTAAATCGCTTATTAAATCGGGCACTTAACTGATTTTTTAAGCACGGGAGATGTCATATACAATACAGCGACACATTTCAGTAAAATTTTTACGTACGACGTCACTGAAAAATTTATTGCTGCAACAGGTCGTTGAATATCAGAAAAAAAACGAATTCGGACAAAGGAAACGAAAAACAGCAAAAGCAGTTTGATTATTTAACACCATCTGCTGAAATAAACAGAGCACCAGAAATTAATTAAAGTTGACTGAGAATAATACTCGAGTATTATTGTCTAAAAAAATCGGTTCCCACATTCAAAATAGTTAAATAAGGTGTTTTAAGATGACACCTATTTAAACTACAGAGAAATACTTGAAAAAATTGGTGTTAGGTTTTCACCGAGAAAAATGTGAAATCAAAGGTCTTTGGTTGATAAACCTGTAGCATCTGTTTGGAGACGGCACCATCTGTATAAATACGTTAGCTTCTTAAGACTGGCGGAACCATTCTATAAATTGACAAAATCATGTTCATAATATATAAATCACTTATATACGGAATTGGCTTCACAAAATCCATTAGGAAAGGTAAGCAATAAGTTATTGTGCATGCATATGGAGAAAAAGCTTTGTTTAGTTTGGTTTGCTTATTTTTAATTAAAAGTATATGCCTGAAGGTAAATTTGAAAAAATTCAATGTAGTTATATTAAAATATAATTACTGCCCAATTTTCCTTAAAAAAATATTGGTTCTAACGATGTTCAGTTGAACAAAAACACAGCGTCATATTTAAACAAGGCATTCAAAACAGCTGACTAGCAACCACGATGGAAGTGATATTTTTGTTTTTAGTAAAATGTGTATCAAATAATTTTTTTTTCCTTTTTTAACAACGGTGGTAATTTATGTCTCCCATTTCGATTTATATGTTAAACGGAAAACATACATATATGTAATATATATAAATATATGTATATACAAAGAACGGGAAATATCAGTGCAGATTTTTTTTTGTTATGCCATAATTTAGACCTTGTTCATAAGTTTCTTCAGGCATGCCTATGTAAGAGCCTTTTAATTTATACATATCTTGAAGTTTGTAGAAGTGTTTTTGAGTCAACCAACCAATTGAAAATTTATTTACATACGTGTCGTGCATGTAATTTCTAATAATAAAACAATGCATTCTCCTTTAAAAAAACATATGTAAACGAATTAGTTATTTATAACAATTTCTGACGCAAAAATAGGTATCAAACTTATTCCAAAACGTTTTAAAGAGCCAGATAAGCACGAAAATATTTAATTATATGAATTCTTGACTTAAAAAAAACATTAACAACAAAATTAATAATATTGCTAATGCACAGCATATCTGATAGACAACGCTACCGTTTGTATATAAATAAAACTTCTGAAAAATACAATGAAATAAATTATTTAGGTTTGTTTTTAAAAAATCTGTGACTTAAAATGAAACACTAAATATTTTAATTTAAAAGAATGTTTGTATGACAATGTATTTTCATAATTATTCCAGATTCATTTTATGGATTTAAACCATTTTAAAAACATGTTGCAAATGTTAAAACATAGTTCGTTGTTTCACATTTGTTGTAATCGTCACGCTCATCACTGACTTAATGATCGGGTAACGCTGTGAGACAGCGCCTACCTGCAGATGCCAGCGTTCGGCGGGAAGTGGCCCACCATGAGTCTGAGGCAGACACTCTGCAGGTGGCCATACTTGTTGTTTTACACACAGCAACACTTCACACTTTTTTAATATCTTTTAAGAAGTGCATTTGAATTTTTCACCAAGAGATGGCGTTAGAAGTAAAAGGGGAGCTTATATTTTTATTGAATTCCACAGATTTTAATCATTTTTTACGTTTCTAATTTGAATAATTAACTTCACAATTTAAATAAATATTCAATTTATCGCTGAAAATCAATGTTGGTTACGTGAGTATCTCGTTATAATTCGTTAAAGATTATTGAATGAGACGATTCGCATGCAATGCAGTTTTTCAAGAGGTTGTTCATTATAATTTTTTTTCAAGTACTTTTTTATCATTATATATAACAGAAATAAATTTAATTTGTTCAATATTAAAGTAAATTGAAATTTTAAATAAATATTTTTCAGCAGGTGCCTCAGGCGCCTTACAACTAACTAGTAGCCTACTACATATTTGTGAACCAATATTTTGTGTTCTCAGGGCTCGGGGGGTTAAGGGGGTGCCTCCCATTTCAGGTCATGATTTTATATTTATATTAATCACTGATAAACTTCTAGATTTTTTTAATTGTTTAACTGTCACGAATTGAAAAATATGTATAGCGCATACTTTTTGCATAATTAGCTGCCAAATTTATATTTTTAACGTTTTTGAGTTATACAAATGAAGAGAATTTAATTTATTGCAGAACTGAAACTTTTTAGGTTTAACTGTAATGCCACTGGCTACTTCATTATATGGTTTGCATTTCTATCACAAAAAAAACGATTTTATGTTTCTTGGCTGTCAAAATCGTAACAAATTTGAGAATTTTGAAATGCCAGGTAAAATTAATTAATTTGTTATGAAAGAAATTCAAACCATTTCTTGAAGTAGCCAGTGGCATTGCAGTTAAACCTAAAAATTCTCAGTACGGCAATAAATTAAATTCTCCTTATTTGTACGACCCAAAAAAACGTTAAAAATGTAACTTGGGCAGCTAATTATGCAAAAAGTATGCGCTGTATATATTATTCATTTAGTGAAAGTTAAACAATTGAAAAAGTCTACAAGTTTATCTGAAAAAACTGTAAATATAAACTCTGACCTGAAATGGGAGGCACCCCCTTAAGGCACTTCGCCTCCAAGACTACTGCCGCGAGCTTCACGGCCTCCGGCAAGCAGGAAGCTGAGCGCCCCGCGCAGGTAGCGTTTCCGCTGATAATCCAGGCATCGCTCTTCAACAAACACTCGGCTTCTCATCACGCTGTATTATTTATCCCACATCCCACCTTCCCTCCCCCTCAGCTCATGCTTCCCCTCTCCATGACTCCCCAGAAGCTCAAAGCACACACGCTCATGCGCACAGATGTGTATGAATAATGCAGATGAGCTGCTTACTAAACTGCCAGCCTCTCCCATTCACCCCCTCCGGAGCTAAAACCTTCCTCCGCATCATAACATTCGCTCCTGCTCCACGGGAGAAAGGGTAAACGGAGTTGGGAGGGGGGAGTGGGGTGTGTGTTCGAGTTGGTGAACTATTCACCGGCGGAGAGCAGGGCGTAATCTCCCCGGTATTGTGCATTAATGAACTGTTTTCATCGCCGCGTCAATGAACTGCGGTGTTTGTCTTTGGGTGACGAACTCCAGCGAGTAGACTGGGTGTATGAAGACATGAAGCTGGATGGACTCTTTACTCTCAATTTCTCAATACATTACAGTCAATATTAAAACTTTCGTCACACTTTGTCGATTCCTGTGTTGTATATTGGTCAGATCTCAAAGTGAGGGTGGACCTACAACATTTAATGTAGGGAACATGACAGAGTGGTTGCAAATTTGACTTGACATACCATCCATTTATGTAAACACAATATTAAATAAGTAACAAAGTGAACCAGCTAAACAACTCAGTTCGCGCCTCTCAGGGATGGGACAGCTGAGCACAAGCCAACTTCTCACGTCTTGGTGCCATAGCACAGCTTACTGAAGTACACGGGCCTGCACAAACTAAATACTGGATTATCCCATATGATATTACGTACCATGTGTGAGTTCGCCGGCAGCCGCAAACTCTTAGTACCTGAAAAAATGTCTGATGAGTCACAAATATTTGCCTACCTTCACCATTGCTCTGTAGTGAACTTATTAAATACACGCTTATCACGCGGAACTGTTATACTAAGTAAACAAAGTTAACACGCGAATGTGTGTCTCTGTGTATTTTCGTCCAACTCTTTGTGAAGTTACTTAAATCGGGAGGCGAAACGTATCTCACTCGAATATTTTAATGAGTTCCTAAGTTCATACTGCCTCTCGAGACCAACGATTTCTGCAATCGCGAGTTCGTAAACTTAGGGCCGGTTCAGACAGGTGAATATGCCGTCACTCGCTTGGTTCAATGCCTCCTGTCGCCGCCCTTGCAGAACCCCCGAGTGCACCAGCTCGGTCGCAGCGGAAATTCTGGGTTGGTTACGTAATTAATATGGACCATAGCTGATAAATATATAACTTAAAATACCCAATTTTGGATGAATAATATCTTACCTGTCGGCCGGGGCGCAAATCTGTATGATTCTCTTTTCTGTGAAAAATTGTTAAATGCGGGGGGCGGGGGTGTGGGGGGGGGGGGGTGCACGAAAATTCGCAGTGAGGGCCCGTGCGGCTTGAGAGGTTTTGGGCGTGGGTTTTAACCGAAACAAGTCATCTCTGGATATTGTGCTTGTATGTTTTATACTGCCCATATGTTGGCCTATATGCATGTAACAAGAAGTAAACTTTGAAATGTACAGAACATTTTCCATTACACATAGTTTTTACTTTTACGTTTCTTAGTCCCCATTTACAATTACGATTTTGCAAGCACAAGCGAATCCCCTCAGTGAGGGGCGTCTTTGTCCAAGGAGGTGGGGCGCAGGCCCTATTTTCTACGCCCATGGATCGTGGTGTACAGCATTTCGTAGGACTAATTTCGTGAATGGAACAGATGTCGCACGCAACGGAAATGTGTAACCACGGTGCTGCCATATGAGCGGATGGCTCAAACCAAAGTTTAAATAGACGAATAGGAACTTTAAAGTATTAAATGTAAAATAATTTTAGCAAGATGGAAAGTATTTTAATAATAAATTCCTTGTCAAATATCACGTCCAAAGTCTTTTTCGCTTTTATCGGAGCCATATCATTATAAAGTTTAACCTTCCGCTCTGAAAATCGAATGATAGAATAATAAACTTAGCTAGTCCGACAGCGAATTCTAGCAGAGGGTGTAGAAACCACGTGTGATTGGCGTCAAGAAATGTGGTTTAAAACACAATTTATGTATATTTACCACTCTCGGAGTTATTTTAAAGAATTCTACTTTAAATTTCGTGTCTAAGTTTCGTATTTTAAGTTGATTTCCAACATAAGAACACACGAATTTGTTACAAAGGTAAGTTGTTTCATCACTGTTGAGTACTGAAAGTCTTGATAACTTTTTTTTCTTCTTCAAATAATTTGTCAAGACATGTTTATTGGTTTTGTTTGTGCACAGCAGTCACTTAAAGCATAAGATAATCATTTCATTTGAAATAAATACAAAATAATTTTTTAAATTATTGTCCATCATACAATCACGAGAAACTAAAAATAATTAAAACTTAAATCACGAAAAGGAAATCAATTTTCCTTATTTTGATGAAAACTTCACGATAAATATGGTACATTAGCAATAATGAAAATAAACAGAATTTAGTTTCTTGCTTATCATTAAATATTTGTTTGTACTAAGAGTAGCCTAAAAAGTTAAAATATCGGAATTGAAGTAAAAGTAGATAATTGAAAAAATTAATTGTTACACATTTACAATAATTAATGTTTTACATCACATGTCAGTACTTATTTTTGTTTGTTTGTTAAATGAACTTAAATAAATACAACCATAATGTTCGACATTAGAATTTAGTATAACGCATCTTATTTTTTAAGTAGTTTGAATTGAATCGCTAATGTCTTCCACCACAAAAACATATGTGGGCATAAATAAAATAAAATAAGAAAATATTAGTTTCTTTTTTAATTTACATTGAAGTAAACATTGACGTTAGCTTAACCATTTTTTAATACAAAAATATATTTGGGGAAATAAAAATTAATACATTTCCTTTTTTTTTCAAGAAAATATTATCTTCAAAAAATGTGAAGTATGCTTGGGAGTAAGTTTAAAGAAGTAAAACATTGTAACTTAAATTTAAACTAGTCAAACATAGCTTACGTAAAACGTAGTTTTGAGACAAACTTGGGCAGTTTTTGTGTCCTATACATTTCTACGAGGACATCAAAATGTTATAAATAAATGAGAGAACCAAGAATTTATATTTTAAACACAGTCGTGAATTTTAATAGGTAGGCCTACATCTGAATAATAATTCAATTGTTTCTTTTTACTGATAAAAAACCAAGTTTATTTTATTTCATTCTTGTATAGTAAAATCTTTAAATTTAAACTGTAGTGGTTTTCAAATGAATAAAATGTTAAATGTAAATTTTATATTGGTCAAAAAACAAAATAAAAATATGTACTATTATTTTTAAAGATTTTATTTTGATGTAACGGTAAGTGACCATTAATACAATTGATATAATATTGTAAAGTTTCTTACGTAAATGTTTGAAACATGAAACATAAAATAGTTGCTATTAATATCTACAATACTACTTTTGCCTTTTTAAAAATTATTTTTTACAAGCTTTCTTAACCAATTAACCACAAAAATTGAGAATATTTAATTGTTCTCCATTTAGAGTTAAACAATCTCCATCTTCTCCCTAAACATTATTTTACATCTCAATATCTTGCATGTTACTTTTTTAAAAAAATATTAACTGAAACAAGAAGTATTTAATATCAGTTTTTTTTTAGCAGGTTTACGGAGAGGCAGGTGGGAAGAGGTTAGAGGAACTCAACACCATCCCTAACAACGGGGTTCAATGTTTTCGAGAACAAGCCACGGTCGCTAGTGGGGCAGTCTCGGCAAAGGAATTGCCGGGAGGTGACAAGGAATTTTTGGAGGGAGGAGGGAAATCCGCCCGGCGACACGAACCGAGGAGACATGGACCGCACTGCCACAATGGCCGATGCGCAATTTCCTGGCGCGACCGCAATTCCTACCTCCCAATTCCCTTCTTCACGCACTACCCCTATCTACCCCTCCCCTCCTTTCGGGCAACCAAAAACCCTTCTCATTCCTTCCCTCCTCCACTCCACCTCGCCGGACGCGACGGCGAGACTCGCAAAGGACGAAACGAGAAGGGGAAAGGGTAAGCAAGACACGATGACTACCACGCTACCACGAATAAAGGAAGCCGTGAGTCAAATTAACGAATCACACTCCTTCCCTCCTCCCCTCCGCCCCTTTTCGAACATTCCAACTCACCTAGCGGCCATTTATACAAAAACAATTTTACCACCGAAACAGAAAAGGTTGTGTTTTATGTAGGTTGGGAATGAGAAGAGGAATGGGGGGTAACCCGTTTGTGGGCTACGAATTTTCGCCACAAGGAAATAGATGTGTTTCTGGTTGTAGGGGGATCTTTATTTTTAAAGCTCGTGTTTCTGTACGTGTTATGCGTATGCCATACAGACGGCGATTATTAAAAATCTAGTTCAACATTTACATGAAATCACTTGAAATCATTTAAAACCAAAATAATACCAAATTTATACCAAAAAATTAAATATAAAAAATAATTTGATACAATATTAACTACTATAACTAATTATTTCCAGATTGATATCAAGTGTAACGAATATTTGATAAGTAAATTTAAGTTTATCGCAAATATCATATATAAAAACATCAAAAAATATTTATACTGGAACAAATATATGTATTTGTTTTTTGAAAATCCTATTTTAGGCATTTTTAAAATTAAAAATTCATTTTTTGAGGGAAATATAACTATATTCCCACCCGTTTACTTAAATACAGTATAAAGTAAACGCATTAAGAATATTTGCCAAGGATATAGTTAAAGACTTGAACCTGCTTGTATTTTAAATATTATAAGTTGCTTTTGTTAAAGTCCATCCACTTAATATGAATCATCATGTGCTATGAAAACTATATTTAATACAATCATATAATTTTAATTCATGAGTTCAGTATGACAAGGGTTTCAGATTTTAATAATTGAAAATGCGTGATTTTATTATAATTTTTTAGTCATAAAATGGTCTAAAGTCTATGCCGGAAATTAGGAATTTCGACGCGTTTTTTTTCTAATTTTATATAATTTAAAAATATTTTTGGAAATATTATTTGCTCTATAATTTAGATACTAAAGGCCGATTTACACTTTGTTACGCTGGTGTACTCCCCTAAGTTAAACTTTGTGCCAGTAGTCTGAAGCACCTTTCCCAGAGACGTATCTGATATTTTGCAGATCTAGTACTTTGCTGGCAGCCAGTTTGACATTTCCCTCGCTTACAGGCACGTCCCAGGCCTGTAACGTTACTTCACTTCATGACTAAAACCGCCTACAGCAGCTCTGGACGAGCTGTTACCATTTCTCAGAGACGAGCTGACCATAGCCTTTACTGTCACGAATACATATTAGGTTCTCTCCTCGAAAAGCACGTTATGGACGCTTGTTCTCAGCGTCGTTGCACTTTTGTTCACCCCCCTCCTCTCTCGGTTCTAAGAATTCGCCTAAGGCCAATGACAGGTCAGAAACCCCAGCAGACAGCGACCGTCTCCAAGGACGCCTTGCATTAAAAATGTGTGTGCCAAGATGGACCGCACACGATACCTAGCGGCAAACTCGCTAACCGCCCAGCCAACTTACCCTGTAGGCCGCCAAAGTGTAGCACCTGACTCCCCCTTTAACCCTTGGTTTAAGCAGACGCCTTGGGCGAGTCGATTATTTTTTATTTCAGACACCTCTCAACAGGTAGCGCTAAAGTCGGCCAGTGCTACCAACTTCGAGACATCAGTCAGAGTTTTTTTATGACGCCCACTCGGGGAACTTCGGGACCTTTCAGTCCGGACTCCCAGTCAACCCCTCCACTTTTGATAGAAGACTTACTTTTAATTACGAGACGCGGTTCTTCGCGAGACACTTCGCGCCGCGACTGCAGTCGGACCGTTTGATCATCGGCGAGTCGACGAGACACTGCAAGACTTCCATCCGGCCGCAACCGACTATGTAGTTGCCTAAATAAGGGATGATATCCCTATAATCTTTTTCAAGTAGTTTAGTCGCTCTGCGTAGTAAAAAATGTAATAGTTATTTTTCTTTTAATTTTTTTTTGAAATGATGAAAACGACCGCGCCCAGCCGCGTATTCGCGGGATCCAGTTCCTGGCTGGCGACGCATCTGTAAATAGAAGCCAACTCCCCTGTCTGGTGAGTGACGATCCGCGACTTTCCCCAACCTCCCCTTAACTTTTCCGGGCATTTTCTGCCCCGTATACTGTCTGTGTTCAAGTTCTGATCAGTTTTGATTCGGACTGTTCCAGACAGGGTCCGAGAGCCGGACGCCGAATTGGCATTTTCATCTCCCTTCCACAACAGGACACAAGCGCCCTGGCATCATGTTCCCGCGTGATCTCCGGGAAACGAAGCCCCGACCTCCGGTGCTTCTGTATCTTTTGACCCTTTTCACAACTTTCTTTAAATTACGTCGTCAGATGCAGTTAATTAGGTCAATGAACAAAAGTTAAATTTATTTTTAAAATATTTCATAATCAGAAATAATCATAACCCACATAATCAATTTAAATTGTCCCACCACTCTAAAATTCAAGCATGTTTAGTAGTTTCATCACTCCATTTAATGTGTTGATATTTGAATGAAAATTTATGTTCATGCCCGATTGTTAAAAAAATAAAATAATTACAAATAATTTCCCAAAAAAAAAAAATACACATAAATTCTTGGCTCTAGACGTAGCATTAAAAATATTAATTGTAATTTTTATTTTATGTTTTATGTACACATTAAAGTGACTTATCACAAATTGATGATGCAGTTTATCAACGACATTGTGCTTGATATATGTATACTTGTTACATATGTTTGAAGTTTTATTAACAATTAGAAAGCCAAAATGAAATAAATAATGAAGAAATTTGCTTTTTTCAACTCCATAAAATCATGGCTCTATTCGTAGTTCAAGTTTAGTAAGATGAACTAATTGGTTGGTTTTTTTTAATTGTTGTTTTTATAAGTGTTCCGATCAGCGTAAACGGGCTATGTGAATCTACTGCTGGCAAATATTCACGGCTGATAAAAAAACTCTGGAATTCTCGTTAGTTGCACGACAGCCACACGTACCACTCCAGTTTAGACACATATTGGCTGATTTGACGTGAGACAGTGTATAGCTGTCACCTGTCTCGGTTCTCATAAACACATGTCTACCAAGACTCGAGACAAGATTTAACAAAATACACCTTCGAGCTGTCAACAGAATATGCACAGCAGTAGCAGTTCTGTACGAATTTTTAAACAAAATTAATATATAAATTTAAAATAAAATATACATGTAATTTAATGTTTGAAACATTTTTATAATATAAAGTTTCGATGGTAACACGGTTTTAATTTATCATGAGTTACATTCATTAAATTTAAATTTATGTTTAATGCTCTGGGTTAAATGTAGCTATGTATTTTCGCTGATTTAAAACACATTTATAAGTGGGTATATTATACCAAGTTAAAAGTTATAATTAGGTCAATTATATCCTGGTCCAAATGTACTATAGTAAAAGAATGAAAACGTTTTCTTTACATGAACGTGCAAAACCATATTTAAAAATTTTACCAAACATTTAGTTATAAGCTGTTTGAATATCAGTGAAAATTTTTTCTATAAAAAGGTGAGATTTTATTTTATAATTAATGCAACTAAGATATTTCTATTACATTTGTACTTTTGTTATTTTACAGTCATACACAACAGAATAATAAACAATTTTTAAATCATTACCCGCAGGCTTTTAGGGTATAATTATCAAAATGTATCACGTACAGAGTTTTCCAATCTAACATATCTGTAGCCTTTTTGATTGTAGAAGCAACGTTCATGGCTTGGTCTTACAAGTTTTATCTTACTGGGAGTCAAATAAAGAAGACCTGGTTTAATTAATTTCTAACCAAACAATATTGTCAAATTGAAAGTTAAATAATAAATATAAGTTATAATAATATACTAATCTTGTCCTTAAATGAACACCTGTGAGTGTAGTTTGACATTATGTTAAAGCACTGTAGTTACTGGCAGAAACCAAGGTGGCGGGTTTTTTGAATAAAAATTTCATTCATAATTTTTAGTAAATTTTAAAAATTTTTCCACACTTTTTTGGAAGTGATTTTGAAATTTAAAGATGTCTGCCGTAACCATATTTGTAAAGGTTACGTCATTATTAAAAATGGATGCCATGACATCATAATGGTTGTGGTCATGAGCTAGGCGGCTTAGGGAGGCTTGTCGACAGGGAGGCAAAACTATTTTGAGGCATTTAGAACACACAGATTAAGTAGTAAAGAAAATGAACTGTGAACATGAAAAATAACTATGACTGTGTAAGAGGGTGGAGAAACTCACAATAAAAACAAAGATTAAGCTGAAAATATTAGCAAAAATTTTAATTTTGAGAATGAATAAAGACAAATACAATACCATTTCATGAAAAAAAAATGTTCACGACAGATAAAAAAAACATGCAAATAATCTAAGAACTCCAAATTTTATATTTTGCACCTTAATAACACGCACATTTTATGAAAAATTTAGTATCTCGGGGTTCTATTTTTAAAGTTCCTGGCTAATTCAAAATCGGTAGTTCAGAAGAAATTACACTGAGGACTTCTAGACTGTGGATGATCGTTCTCGTTTATTTGTATGTACGCTTTTATTAGTTATAGGCCTCAGGGCACAAAAACACAGTTTACAGTGATAAGTTTGTACTTTCGTCCTATTACACTATCCCTGTAGTGTAATATGGCCTTAATCACTGTGGTGTCACTAAAATACTTGAGCAACGAACCTTTTCAATAAGGCCTACCTTATGCTGTCTTTGGATTATACACAGATGTGCTCACACCAGGCGGTTGCCGGTGAGCTGCGCGATAATTTATATCACAAACTGTCCGATGTGATTTCACGGACCGACACAGCACTGTCGCGCCCGCATACGGACTTTGTACAGCAACTTCAGCCGCCGCCAGGACCTCCTGACGGGCAGCTGCACTGGGCCGAGCGGTTCGAAAACATTCTTATTTACCATCATTCATGGCGTCATGCGATTCGTTGGAGGTGCCGGCAAGCCTCAGCCAAACATCAAGTACCGCCCAAGAAATCAAAAGTAAACGAAATTTAATGAATTAAATATCAGTTTAAACAAATATTATAACGGCATGTCACCTATATGTCATTAAAATACGTTTAAATACAAACACATAATGTAAACAATATTCTTGAAATTTCATAAAAGAATTTTACGACGCTTTGTCACCAGGCGACAATGATTAAAAAAACACGTAACCAAACTAAATATGCACAGTAATACTGTTACATTACACTCAAAAATTTAAATTTTTATACTTCAGATTTATTAAAATTGTTGATAAATTTTGGAAAAATAAATTTTTTTTTGGAAAATTATGGTAAATTTTGAAGGTCAAGGTCATCCAAGTTGGCCGCCGTGACGTCATAATCCAAGATGATGGACATTAAATCCGGCTCCTTACTTCGGCTATATACTTCTAATATGTAATTTTATTTTTTGTGCTTATTGTTCATTTGTTGGAATAATATTTAATGAATATATAATTTAAGAATTAAAATCGAACAAACAATTTGAATTACGCTCACAGCGATGTGATCTGAAACGTTCGTTGAATAGGGCGTGACCCAGTGTGACAGAAGTTATATGTGACGGAGGCGGTTAGATAACTCATGTCATTCGCACGCCTTCAGCAGCAGGGAAAGGGAGAGATTTTGGGCGGTTGGGTGGGGGAAGTGTGTTGAGAGAGGGGGTGATCCCGAGCTAACAATACGCCAAGGAGCCATAGAGTCGGAAACTCTATATTTTATTTGAGGAGAACACCGCGCCTGAAGGTATGAATATTTTAATTTCGAGGAGGAACGCTTCGCGGTGTGCTGGCAGGGTTACAGCCCCCCGGATGGAGATAAATCCACCCGTCGCTCGAACTGGTGGGGAAGGGCACCAAGATTCCCGGAGGAATTGCGGGAGGAAGGGTCAGCGAGCCAGGTGCAACTTTCTTTCAGGAAATACGTGGAGTGAACATTTGCGAACAGAATACTTTATAGGGAAACGCCCGAGTTCATAGAAAGTTCGATTTTCTTTACAAAGTCTTTCTTTCGCATCTAAGAACTCATCTTTATTTGATTTTTTTTAAATTAAAATTGTCGTATAACTTAACTTCATGCCCTGAATAGTTAAAAGGCCAATTAATCACGGATCTGAATCAAATAACCAAACTGAAAATAAGTTTCGTAGTTTTAGAGCTCTAGGCATATTTGAAATGTTTTAAAATCCACATATTGCACCAAATAATTATATACTATGACTAAATAACCCTTCTATTGATAAAACTTAAAAAAAAAATACACTATTCCTTTGGGGAAAAAATTTCTTTGCACGACTTATTCGGCAACAATTTTAGTCGGGTAACTTTGAATATTCACACTGTAAGAAAAATATAACTTTGCTAACTAAGTAAGTTTTAAACTTTATAGAGATATGTTTTTATATCTCTTTGACATCCAATTCATTAGACACCGAAAAAGAGCATACAGGTCAGGGAAACTGGGTATGTCTTTCTGCAAGGAAACATCTCAGAAATCGCCACAAGTGATTTCTGGAAACCATTGAAATATTGAAATAGAGTTTGGCAGTTCGGGATTCCAACCCTGTTTCGCCACCTTACTCAGCGAACGATCTTGTGTGAATGGCGAATTTCACCATCAATGTATATTTGATTTATTTTGGCTTCTATCAGTACAAGTAGCCTACTTATAATTTTACGCCAGCAAAATTATGTAAAACTAATTTTACAAATATTACGTTCAGCTGCGATTTTCAACATTAAAGATTCATGATTCCAAATATATCGTATTTCTGGTATTTAAGTTCTTTTCGCACAATTTTTTACCTTACAAAAATTATTTCATTTTCATTTTAAAAAAATGATACCTTAACATAGAAATTACCACAACTAACATCCACAGGGCTTTAAATTTATTTTCCATTTTAAATTAAAGGTTTTAAGTAGACAAAAATACTGTAAATATTCAATCATAAAAAATTTAAACAGAAACTTATTTTAATTTGAAGTAATATATTATATTAACTGAGTAATTGGAAAATACTTAACGTTTATTTTACCACTGTTATTATCTATGGTAAAAATGAAGTTATATAATTAATTTTATCATTCTTACGTACTGGTGTTTAGTAATGCAAATTTATATTATAAAGTTTGTTACTATATTTTTGTGGCCAAGAAATCAAAACGTAAAGAAAACTTTGTAATCGTTTTCACCGCATTTCATTGACTAAACTGTTTACTTATTTACGCAATAAATAAGAAAATGCTGAAAATATTTCTTATTTCAAATACCCTATAAATTTCCATGCTTCATAATAATTTAATTAAGTTAAACGCAGCATAGTATTTACATGAAAAATTACTCTTAAATTTTATTGTTACTTTACATTTATGTATAATAAACCCTTAATGTGTTTTTAAATCAGTATTATGAAACATATAACAATAAACATTATACATTATTAACAATATAAAACCATAACGAACAAAATATATAACTTTACAAGCTTTAAACTAAAATTTTTAGAAACTAAAAATTATAAAAACTGGATAAAACATTTCCATTAAATATATTAAATTACAAACTTTTAAACTCAGCGTAATACATTGATACAAATGCCAAGAATGCGTGCCACACAAGTTTGTAATTTTTTTACATAAAATAATACATATGTTTTTATCTCCTTGCTATTTAATTTAAAGATATTGATTGCCCTGACATATATTTATTGTCAGTGTATCTTTATTTCTGCTGTTTGTTTGTCTCTGCAATAAGTGACTAGAATTTTTAATTTGCTAGGATTTCTATTGCATTTGTAATGTGGAGTTTCTTGTGGATTTTTTAAAATTATACTCTTTGGTATTTTGTTCATCCTATGCCGGCAATGGAAACACATCCATTTACATATCATATGGCAGTAATGCTTCAAATTTGCTATTAAAGATACATATAATGCATAGACCATACAAAATTTCTGTTAAAATTTTAAGCTTACGAGAATCATGAAATCATCACTAAAACCTAAAAAAAAAAAATAAAGAGTAGTTTCTTGTATTTTTATAAAAACCAATATTTATTGAACGAATATTATTATCCTTGAAAAAATACTTTTGGGACCAATGCAAAATAGTGTAAGCGAAATAATAAAGGAGGGGTTAGTGGAACAGAAAAAAAAAGATAACACTTTTAATTATTTAATTAAGTGCTTTATATGATATGAAACAATAGAAAATAATTAATTTTTCCCGAAATTATAACATTTAATTTACAAAATGCAGAAGCCTCTTGTCCATTGTGTCCGTACATCACATACCCCACTACTACCTCGCAAGCACCGCGTCTTTCTCTTCATCCAAGAACTCGTCACAGTCGCTCGTCGCCGGATAACTCGCCTGCTCGCTGTTGTCGCCGGATAACTCGCCTGCTCGCTGTTGTCGCCGACCGCAACTCGCCGGTATCACTGCTAACAACCGCAACCCCGGTCTCGCTACTAATCCTCACTCGGTCTCTCTACCCTCCCAGACTCGTCAGCCAGGGCCGTAGACACCCTCAGCGAAAATCCGCAGAAGTATCTGGTAAACTTTACACTGCATTATGCAACGAGTGTGGCGGCCTAAGCCTTTCCATTAGCCCGTTGGCACCATCAGTGAGTCAGTAATACACGAGCCATAACACTGCAGCCCAGGTGGCACATAATGCCGCTTCTCTCACCAGCACTAAGTTAATTTGAAAGGAAGGGGGAGGTAAGGTTTATTGTCAGGCCGCAGACGATGACACACTCGCCGCATTCGAGACAGGTGAGTCATATGCGACGCGCACGCGCGCACACACACACACAACGATAAGAAGGTGTTAGGGGTAGGAGGGTTTATACCAGGGCGTGGAAATGTTTGCTAACCAGTAGAAGCAGTTTTTTTTCCGATAATGGCCTGAGCAATGTTGGTCAGACATCCAAAACATTGGCTGAAGTGTAGCGTTTGCATTGTGGAAACAGTTAAAATGACTGTATTTTAATGACGGAGATTCCAACACACACATACTAACCATCATCAGCCGTGGTCTGCGCAATGTTTGAGCGGAACAATATGACGATGGCGAAGTAAAAAAAAGTGGCTCAACTACGTCACAGCAAACCGTCTCCTGAAAATTCATAGTTCCATGGTCTAACCCGAGGCCGTGGCCAGGATGGTCGTTACCCAGCTTCGTAGAAATTCGATCAGTTAGATAAAAGCTGAACATTACACTATTTTATTCTATGAAATCATTCTTGAAATGAAAAAAAAATGGCCTCTTAAATTATCAAAACATTTAACGAACACCAGTAGAATAGAAATGGGGCTCCGGGTACAGGGTTTCTCGTGAGGTGCCGGGTGGGTTCAGGTGCCAACCGCCATCTTGAATTGTGATGTCACGGCGGCTATCGTTAAAGATAATGCCAGTGTTGCACTTTTTATTATGGTCACCATCTTTAATTATAAAATCATAGAAGCAATCTTGGATGACCTTGACCTTGAACTTTGACCTCAGTACCATCTTGAATTACACCATCTTGGAATCGAGCACCACAAACACCGAAATTAGTACTTTTGGTTATGCCCCGCCACCTTGGATGTGTATTTTATTATCTTTACAAATTTTTGGGCACTCCATAATTTTTAAGCTAGAACAATGTGTTTTTTTTTTAAATTTTAATAATTAAAAATTTAATAAAATATCAAGATTCTGCAATTTTTAAATTTTTCTACTATATTGAAGATTCGTGTTTTCTTACCTAGAAAATAGGGAAACGAAAATTTAAATAAAAAATACTTTACTTGTCATTTTTGTTAAAAAAAATTATAAAAAAAAATACTCGGTTCTAAACCCGTGGTATGATTATATTCAAAATTGCCATTAATATTTTCTTCGTGGAAGCCACGAAGCAGAGTTTACATCAACCAGTAAGATATCATGGCAGCCATATGGGGTCCACCATTTTGTTTTGCCTGCTGAAAGTCGCCATCTTATTTTCGACTGCTAAAGAGCGATGCTATAATATTAATTAATTTTATCCGCTAGAGTGCTAATCACTAGACTTTCGTGACATTCGTTACATTGTCGGCCTTCTGTAACTTTAACCTATATTCGGGAAAAATTTAAAAAAAAATATTAATAAAATATTGATGCAGTCGATTCTTCAGCTGGATTATATACTTAAATAATGCAAAAATATATAATTTAAGGTAAAAACATAATAAACACACATTTATATAAAAAAAATATGGTGAAAATTCTAAAAAAAGGCTTAGGTACATTCTTCATCTACCAGCCTTCTGTAAGGCAATAATGACACACTGAAAATTCGTAATTATTGACTTGCATACTTGGCATAAATTTTTCAAAATCATAAAAAAATTAACCTTAAAATATCATGCATGATTCGATTGATGCCTATCTACGGTTTGGCACCAAGCAGTAGAAAATAAATTAAATTGATTAAATATATATTAGAGTCTAATGCCCAGGATACACTAACTAGAAATCATAAATATCACATGAAACAGAAGGACATATAAGGAGTTAGCACACACCAAGTGCCAGTCACTCATATGGTAAGGACCATGTGATCGATTCCCATCCGGCAACTTTGTATTTTTTTCTTGGCGTAGTTCCAATACATGTGAAGTTAAAATTATTCACATACGTCTAGTCTAAGTACCCAATTTCAAGCTCATTAAAAACAAAGTTCATAAAAAAATCTCAAGGCTAGAGGCGGGCGCTGGCCGAGCAAAGACCCCATCTGTTGGCACGTGCAGAAAGACTTTGACCCCACGAGCGTGGAGAGATTTGCAATCTTGCAGAAGAGTCGGGAGACCATCCAGCTGCTCGCTCGAGGCAAGCGATGCAACGGCCATCACCCAGAAATGTAAAAACACGAAACATATATTCATTAGAATTAAAACATGAAATCATAAACCATTACATGAAAAGTACTTGTTGGAATCACTTTGAAGTACAAACAATTGAACGAGCGCAATACACTAGCTCAACAAAGTAACATCTACGCCCCGAAAATTTTTGTAGTGCATATACCAGTTTTTAACCCAGGCCAATTGTCACAATAAAGAATTAAGAAACAACAAACATTAATACAGGCTTAACGTCTCCAAAACACGAGGCCAATCATGTCCTTACTACAGACTTAACGATTCACAACCAAAAAAAGGAAACATTTGAAAATACATTCATCAAAATGAAGCCCAATCAGAAAATAAACATATTGGAAGCACATTCGTCAAAGAGGAAGCAAATTTTGAAGCACATTCGACAAAAAAGAAGCACATTTGGAAGCAATAGAAACACATTTGGAAGCACAATCTGCAAAATAGAAACACATTTGGGAGCACATTCTACATAAGGAATCATATTTGGAATCACGATTAAAAAAGCACCTTTGAAAGCATATTCGACAGAAAGGAAGAAAATTTAAAAACATTTTCGACAAAAAGAGAGCGCAATTAGACCACAATTAAAAAAAAATGGAGTTCATTTGGAAGCACATTTGTCAAAAAGGAAGAAACTTAGAAACACATGACAAAAATAAAGCACATTAAGAAGCATTATCAAAAAAGGAATGGCATTTGCAAGCTCAATAGACATAAAAATGCTCATTTGGAAGCACACTCATAAAATGGAAGTACATTAAATTCGAAATAAACAAAATAATAAATGGTTGTAAATAATTATAAGTGAAATTTGTCTTTGATCCACAAAAATGATAAAAAAATTGTCTGGATTTAAATTTATTCTTGAATAATAAGAGTGCTCTTTTTCATTTAGCCACAATTAAAACATATGAAAAATCAGTCAATATTTTAAAATTTTAAAAAAATTATCTTTCTTTGCTTTAAGGCCACATTTAACGTTATTCAATATTTCAAAGTTCTGAAAAATAAATGCGTTGCAAACCACACACCTCAGTGTTATTTAATGTATTATGTAGACGAAATCACGACTTGGGTGTCAAATTCAACAATTCAGCTGTTGTTACTAGCTTTAGAAGGGGCGACGAAATGTTCGAAATGTTGCCGCGAGCCATTCATTTAGAATTTTTTTTACCTTTAAGAAACGAATGTATGTCTGAACCATGGCTGAGGTCCCGTCCACGTGAACTAATTAAAGCGCCTTATTCCCAACTCATAAATGGACTCTCGTATTGTCTGCGATATGCTATTGAAATTCAAGTCGCTCATTAGTGATCTAACTACTGGAGAGCACGCGACTACGTTCGCTGAAACCAACTGACTAATGGCGCCCCCATTATCGAGTGGCACCAATGCTCGTTCAGTTGAAACGAGAGGCGAGGTGCAAAGTTAGCGCACTGCTCATTTCCGCTCTTCTCCCCCGAGCAGGTATTATAATTACTTCATAATCAGAAAAAAAACCGTCCATATAGGTGCTATGAAGAGAACAGTTTTGTGAAGTCAAATTGTATGACCCCTGCTACGGCTTTTAAAATAAATATTCGGTATAATTAAATGCACGCTAACTTGAATTATTTACAAACTTCCAGTTCATACCATAATACAGTTTGCTTCAATTAATAACAATGTGTATTTCACAAATAATTAAAACATATGATTTTTATGTTGTTTGCCCAATTAAAAATCGATTTTGAACTCACCTGATTCGCATTCGTTTACAAAATCTCACCAGGCTTACGCTTATCGTAAGCTTCCTGTGAATCGTCCAAGGGAAATATCAATTATTCAACCACTTTTATCATCCCTTGTAGTAAAAAAAATTGTCTTGCAAAAATATTTGTATTTTTTTTTACTTTTCTGGTACTACAATAAGAAATAACCATAATCATTAGTTCATTGAGGGGTGTTTCAATCAAACAATATTTAATATCTTTAACGTTATGCAAACTGAATAATTACATTATTTTTGCCACTTTCGATAATTTTGGGGATTCGATCACCACTCTTCATCCGGGGTGGGGGGGGGGGGAGATTAAAGTGGTAATGTCGAAATTCCTAGGAAGTACGTCAAAATTAACGGACATCCATTTGATTTCATGTTATATTCGAGGGCTTATATCCCCTTACCGGGGGTTTGTTAGTTCTTAAAAGCCTTGAGCTTAGCAGGATATGGTCCAGTGGTGCCAAAATGCTTCGAAAGTAGTCAAATGATAGAACACCAAATTAAGGGTTTGAGGTGATGGTGAGGGGTATCAGACATTTATCATAAGTCTTGGACTAATGGTATAAATTATGTACGAAAGGTACATAGGCCGTGAGCCATTAATGTCCCACACTTCGATAAATATTCCAAGTTCTCGTTTTCCGACAACAAAAAACATACCTTTCCCGTCAGATATCTCCTCCAAGGAGATGAAGGGTAAGGAATGTTAGTAGGAATAAGAGGGGTCGGGAAAGTAAAGATGGTATAATTGTTTAATGCTTGGACGTTGACATCGGTCCAGCCATTTTGTTCTGACAACCAATTGAAAGTGTGGGTTTTTGTGCCGAAAAATTATGTTCTTGATTAATGAAACAAATTGAACAAACGATTTTAAATAACTTAAGTACTCATTGTGTTAAGTATGTTTGTAAACTAAGCAAATGATTTTTTATTGTTTACGTACGGTACATAAAAATTAATTTTGAACCAAATTTATTAAAAATTGTAATTTTTCAATCATATTTTACTCTTATTTGACTTTTATAGAGTGCCTCAAATAGTAACATATAATATGTATTTATCCAAAAGATGGTTTTGAAATAATTTTTTTTTCTTGGTCAACACCATCGGTAGTCGTTAGGTTTTGAAAATAACCTTTCCCGTTTTACAATCATCTAAAAGTTTAAAATCCTTAACGTTTGTAGTGTTATTTATTTCATTTAAATATTAAATTATGGTTTTCATTAACACTGCGAATCCATGATTTTATTTTTACAAGTACGAGCTCACATGCATAATAAGTTAATGCAGCAGCAGCATTTATAAGTGAATGAAACAACTGGAATTTATGAGTTTCTAATATAAAAGTACACTTATATTTATGAGTTGCTTAGCTATAACTACAACTTAAAATTAATAAGTTTCTTAGTTAAACATATTCTGTCATAGATTATCAACAAATATTAAATTTAACTTTGATAAGGCATAGAAAATACTTCAAAGGTTTTCCAAAGTATAATATAAATTGGCTGCATTATTTTATTTCCTAAAATCACTGTGATTGAATAACACATTATTTAATAATGCTTAATTGTTAAAACTGCAATTACTTTAACATCTTTCACTGTATTACCGTGTTAATAATACGTATATATATTTACAGGAATATAATTTTACACTAGTTACATATACTGTTCCATTAACACACAATACAATTTGAAACTATTTATTTTATTTCTTTTAATTTCATTTTTGAGTATGTTAAGTGAATAAATATTTTATTTATTTGAGTAACGCATTGTACACAAAATTTTATATTTTAAAATTGGAACCAGAATAATATTTACTAACATATTTTTAACAATAAAATTTTATTTTGCTAAACTGTTCTGGTAACATAACTCAACTTACTGTAATAACTTTTAAACTGTAATTTCATGGTATTATTACATCACATTAGTTACTATCACTTAACTTTTGAATGATTGAAAAAATAATGGAGGATTTTTATTTTGAAGCATTTTTGAAATATATTTATATTAATGTGTTTTATTTCTCATAAATCTGTGTAAATTCAGAAGTTTTACTTCTTGCGTACTTTGGGTTTTTCTTATTTCTCTCGCTTTGTTTATTTTAAATTTATTTTTTCAATTGTATATTATTATTCATTTAATCTTGTAAGACATGCCTACATTTAATTCATCCTGTTTTTGAATAAAATGATATTTATTGGATTATTTATTAAGGAAAAAATCATGAGATCATATTTTATCCCAGTGTCATTTACTTATTTTCTAAAGCTCGTTATTTCATTCATAATATTTTAATTTAAAATTTAATTAGGTTATTAATTTCAAAACAGCCTCTTAAATGACCTTTTTTGTAGAATCCAAATCAAGCAATATCATTCATAGCTATTCGCACCTTCTTTATATTATGTTGTTTAACAACTGGCGAAAGACGCTCTGAATTATTTGTGAAGCAATAATTAAAAAGGTAGTCGAGGCAGTGTTGAGCGTGCCTTGGCATCTCTCTCCAAAGAGTTTAATCTGTATGGATCTCATCGCCAACGTAGCAGAGACGAAAGACTGGCTCGTGCTATTGGCTGCACTGCTGGCTGTACCGGGGGGCTGGGTTGGTGCGACAGTCATTTGTCAAGGTTAGTGCCGCAGTCTCGACCACGGCGATAGCTGCTCTTATCGCTGTTCCTTTGTGAACAAAAGCTTCTCAGTAATTCCCCAACACTGATGGATTGCGCATGGAAACCAAAGACGTTTAAAGAAACTTCAGTCCCTTGTGAAGAAACTCTCCTTTTTTACCATTTTCTTCCTGAATAAACGGTTTAAATCCTTCAGGAGTATTTTTCCCAAGGAAATCTCTTCCTTAAAAGTAAAGAACCATTTTACGTAAGAACATAATTCATCACACTTTGTCTTTTACATTTTTCTTAAGCAAGTCAATCCATAAGTTAAAAGATTTACCTTGTGAGAGATAGTAAATTCCATAATCTGATACCACATTTCTTGATACCATGCTGATGGATTACCAATTTTTTCGTAGTACCTATGACTGTCATACAAAATATTTTGTATTCACACCTCATGTTTGAAATTTTATATAACTCAGGCGAAGAACCCAAAAATATTGTGTGAAGGTTTCAAGAGAATAAACGTCTAAAAAGAAGGAAAATGTTGGGTCATACGTATAACTAGCTTATATTTGTAACATGCTACTTAATTTTGGTCCATAAATTAATTTAATGCCCTTTATTAAAATATTTCAGTGAGGCCTAAAGCTGTTGTTCCACAAAATCAATGTCATTTAATTAAATGAAATTCTTAATTTTCCAAAGAACTTAGCGAGCTTATCATTTACCAGTATTTTGAATTGAAAATGGTAGAAGAAGACAGCTGTCAAACATAAATCGTTGATAAAATTAATTGCCATAAAAACGCACTCATAAGTGTGATAGGCCTATATTTAATCGACAGAAACAGGAACAAATTCGCTGGATTTCGTTGGTGGTCTGAGCATACCAGGCTTATATCTCAGGATCGTGGGATCAACATGTTTACATCAGGCATCAGTAGAGTTTAATACCGTCCACATCAAAGCATGCTAGTATAAATACGAGACGTTAATTAAATAAAATAGATCCAATTGGGGAGCGCGTCGTTTGGCCTAAAATATTTGGGTACCCTAAAATCAGGGGCGTAGCCAGGGGGGGGGTTTAGGGGTTCAAACCCCCCCCTTAGCACCAAATCTTTAATTAATTTCTTATCCATCACTCAAACAAATTTCATATTAAAATTAATAAAAATTTTACCATTACAATATTTAAATTTAAGTACCGAAAACTGCTAAAATAGCACTATATTACACCTTAAAATCCAAATTTTCCCGGGGGAGGGCCCCCGAACCCCCCGCTTTAATATGGGGGCGGGGGGGCCCCATGCTTCTTAACACCCCCCATACACAAATCCTGGCTACGCCACTGCCTAAAATTGTACTGTTTGTTGTTATTTCCGAATTATATTATACTTAATATTATTCATGTTAACACAAATTATTGTTGTTTTAATGACTCTTGCAATTGGAGTTATTAGTTTAAATTTATTTAATGGATATACACCATTGTGGGTTTACACATATCATCTGAGAAAATCCTCAAGAATGGACATCCAAGATGAAAACATAAACACACGGTTGCACCTATAAACAATAAAAGAGCCTAGCTTTCGTATCTAAATAATATTCGTGAATTGTTTTATTCACGCATACGATGTCGCCGTGATACCTAGTCAAACCGAAAACAAAAATTACTTATTCTTATTTTTACGCCATACTTTTATCGTATTGTATATCTAGACTACCATAGAATCTGTAAAGTTTTTTTTTAGCGTTATTAGGAGGACGATCTTAATGAGAAAGGTAATCATTGAACAGCAACGTTTGTTATTTTTTTTTTACTAATATTACACAAATTCTAAATACAAAGATACACGTGGGCAAAAATATTAGTTTAAAATTATAGTCCAATAGCCACAATATGGTAGGAAACCCTTTCATTAACATGGAACTAGTTCTGGGTGTTAAAATAATTTATCTTTAATTTTTTTTTAAATCGGTAGAGTAAAGTTATATTTAAAACCTCAGTTTTGCTTTATTATTAGGTTCTAGTAACTAAATAATAAAAATAGATTGTGAAACTAATCTGGAACATTAGACACCTCAACTACTGAAAATACAGAGTGGTAAAATTAGTAACATATTCGTAAAAACATACGTTTTGTGGATGACAAAATGTTTTATTCAACATAAACCCAACCAAATATTTTCCAGTGACTACAATGCAAATTCTGAGTAGAATTTAAAAATATTCAATACTGAATATAAAATTTGCTGGCACTAATATGCCACTTCGTAAACACTTTAAAATGTTTAATAAATTATTCAAGACATTATTAACCAAACAAATCTGTCACTGCAAAAATTGGTTTTGATTAGTCATCAAATTATTATGTCCTCAAAATAAGATACATGGACAGGTATTTTTTTTATGGAAACAATTTTTTTTTCAGTATATATGAAATTTTTCTAGACTTGTTAGCGTTGCCGGTAGTAAGAGTCCACTCTTTCCGCTAATGGAATTAGTTTTACGCCCTCCAGAAATGTTTCAACCCTTTCCACCGGTAGTAGAGTAGCAGGCAGCAAGAGGTAAAAGCTTTTTTTTTTCCACCTTAAGGGAAGAAGACCGGCCCTAACAAGTTCGGCAGTCGAGGCACGCATGGCGACAAACGAGCAAGGGAAATAGAAACTTAACACCGTATGTGTCCAGCACTCTTAGTGCTGGGATAAGGCCTGGCATGTAAGCTCCGCAAGGCTCGCAAGTGCGCCAGCACGCAACACGTAACTAACGCAAGAAAACTACGGTAGTAAACAAAACATGTAAGTCGCGAGATGTCACAAATAATACAACTTAAAATATTCAAACTACAGAAAACCATTCCATTTCTTTCTTTATAATTTTTTTATGTTTAACAACAACATTAAAATGATTTCATTGAAATATGATTTTTTTTGGAAATACGCAATTGCATGTTTGAATGTATGCCATAAGTTAAACCTGAAGAATGGAAAAAGAAACAAGAATAGGCCCTACACAAACACAGAGAAAACAAGCCAAAATTAGCTTATGTAAATGTTAAATTAATAGAGAATTCAGTGGAAGGAATTATAAAAACAATATCACAACACAGACGAACACGTTGGGCTAACATAGACAAGACATTTAAAAAAAGAGCAGAAAATACAGAATACACACGCACAAAGATACGAAACAGATAATCTGGACAACACAATGACATTACAGCGACGCACAGGTGAATCCACTGGTGAAATTGAACAGATATTCTGGCGACACAACGACGACAACACAGACGAATAAAGTAAGCTTCCTTAATACAAAACATTTGTGACTTTTCGGTAACTGAGATCTGTTCCCGTCATCAGGCAATATTTATTTTTCTATACCATAGAAACAGAAACGGTACTGGGAAATCTGATCTACAATTACCTTTCTACATGTGTTTATTATAACTTTTTTTAAGTTTTCTCTATGACAAACCATGTAAAGCAGGAAAAAAAACATTTGTTCATAATAATGTTACGAGTCAGTCTTTCCCATCGAAACAATCATTCAAAGAAAGTATTGATTAAAATGTGTTATTTTCTTTAACTGTGCAGTATTCGAATACGTAAAAACGCAATGCGTTTAGAAAAAGTAAAATTGTAGCCTTATAAACATATAGAGCATATAAATATATGTATGTATATATATATATATATAAACTTAGAAGGCAAAACGCTTCCATGAACGCAAGAAGTTGAAAGTTTAGCAACGCTTACGTTGCATTTTGCGAGATTAATAAATAGTTTTTATTAATTGTGTCTTGTTATGTCTTGTGCTTCTTGATTTTTTTCTCTTTATTACGAGTTTTGAAACCCGGCCTAATGCCGACTTCAGTGACCTGCCTTTGTCTTGAGGCCATCATTTGTGAACAGGAAAATAACGGAAACATTAAGAGCATATATGAAATACCATGAATAATCTTTCGGCGCGCCTTCAGTGTATTTGTAACGAAAACCAAAATTATATAGATATTATATTGAAGTTGTCTGTGAAAAAAAGTAAGGTATTACACTTGGGCTGTTACACTGAGGTATTATAATGCTGTTGAGAGGGTGCCTGTTCTAAAGTTGATGTCACTCTGATTAGCAATTTGTTATCAAAACATGTTGTAGCTGTATAGGGGCTCATACTGGACATTGCTTTTTATGTCTTGAAAGGAACTCGAAACGATACAACCATTTTTGACTTGACACCACACAAATATGAACTTTTATATTTTCCAAGCATTTGATCAGCACCTACAAGTACTATGTATACATTGATATTATTCCATATATTATTTGGAAATGGGTTTTGCATGAATAGAGATAAAAAGCGTGAATTAAATATAAAATATGTTTAATTTCATGCAAAGAAACTGATTCACTGTTTGTTTCCATTTATGTGTTTAGTTTTACAAAGACCGCAAAAAACTGCATAAAAGAAATGTACCGGTACCGTGCAACTTGAAGTTCCGTATTATTTTTTTTTATATTACAAGTACATAAAAGTGAGGATAAATAAGTACTCGTAACGCAACCAACACAAAAAAAAAAATTAAGAGAAAATTTACGTTTTTATTTGCTTTAAAAATATATAAAATTTAATCTGTTTTGAAATTCTTATTTTCACTTTTATAAATTAAGGAATTTAGAGTGTCGGTAGTAAATTTTGCTATTCATTAGCGCTGTCAACTTTTTGTTGTCACAAGTGCGTCAGAGAATGCCTGAGGGCAGATGAAGGGAGACAGTAAATCACAGTCAATTTAGTGAAATATATGTTTTCCGTTTTTTTTCAATACTCATCAGTCATTTCTGCAAAACAACAAAACGTATTTTGTTCCGGAAGCTCGTGAATTAAGTTACAAACCTGATAAAAATTTATATCCTTCACCCCTGGTGACAAATGTGGGCATTATTTCCGCTCGCGGGACGGTATAATTCAAGTTAGGATTTAGGAAGTGCCTGTGAAATGGGAGAGAAGGGCACAGGATTCCATCAACGTCTGTTTTTTTCCGTTGGCATGTTGATACGCATGCCGCAAGACTCGCTGACAGTATCGCTGCTAATAGGTCCCATTAGTCAAGTTGAACAATACACAGCCGGGAGGAAATGGAGGGACGTATATATTTCATTATCGGCTCTGGCAGGGGTTCCTGTCACCTGAACGAGGCACAAATGGACGGAGGGATGTGACGGACGGATCAGATAGAGTGGTCTCCAAACAAACCCCGACCAACTCATTGATGTCAGCAAACTGGCCTCTGTTCCGCGAGCAAACGCAGAGTTGGTGCGCGGCAAAGTTCAAACCCGAGGGCAAGGTGCAAAGTGTTGTTATGCTTTTCTTTTTAAGAAAACAAATTGCTGATGCAATCTGCTTACAAAGAAATGAAAACCTCTACTATATTCCAGTCATAGACGTAGAACGTAACTTGCATTCGTAATTACTTTAAAATAAATTGACTACCCGAAGTGTTACTCAAAGTGGATTTGAATAACATTTTAGTCTGTTACATATTTTTTTTCCAGTTGACAGCCATAACATTAGTTTGATTATTTAACAGGAGAACAAACAAAAAAAACCTAAATAACTTGTAAAAAATTCTTCATCGGACAGAATGTTTATATGGCAGCATAAGGGAGGCCGTCAAGACACATCATAGTCAACACAAGCGTGTCTGAAACAAGGCGCGACGCAAGGAATCAATGCATTCAGAGGGGATTTTACAAACGGCCGCACACCGGTCCTTGTCAAGACAGTGACGTCAGCGTCATTACTCAGACACGCCTGAAAAGACGTGGCCTGCTCCTTTCCTTGCGTCCTGATTCAGACATTAGTAGTGTTTTGAAAGGTGCAAGAACATTTGTAGCGAGGAAGCAAATATTAAGCTAGTTTAGACAATGGAAATGATTCCAGTTAGTTACGATTATTCCTTAGCGGGTCACTCGAACCAGAATAATGTAGATATATAAAATGCACACTCAACAATTTTTCATGCCCTATTGTATTTATAATGGGATATTTCATCTTTATTGTAAGTTTACTTGTAGAATATGGCCTAATTATGTGTTAAAATTTGTAAAAGAAATGTTTTACTTCAAGCAAAAAAAATATGACAATGTTCCACATCTATCTTTATCTTCAATGCCGGTTATTTTATTTTATTTTTATTTTGCCTCTGGAAAATGCGGAAGTACGAAAAACCCATACCATTACTATTTCGTGCTAAATCACAAACATTAATGGATATGAAAGGCCATCCGCTTCAAATAAGGCTAGCGAAACAATAGTATTAGTAATATCCCTTGCAATTATAAAATGACGAGCCATATAAGTAGTATAGTAAAGTATTCCCTACGCAAGGCTTCTAGACTGTGGTGACGGTGGTGCTGACCACCATTTTGGATAAACACGTCAAGGCATCCATCATGGATGACCTTGACCTCTGACCTTGACCTTGACCTACAAAAGTTGCCAAAACGTACCAAGAATATGCCAAATTTTCCCTAAAATCCGCCAAAACCCGTCCAATTTTTAATTTTTTAGGAAAAAATTCCGCCAAAAAATCTCAAAAAATCTGAAGAAATATTCTCTATTTCGAGGGAAAATTTCCCGTTTAAGTCCTCACAAATGCTAACGGCTTGAAAAGTCTACAAAGTGGCTTGAAAATACATATCTACAAGCCACCCTAAGCCACTCGAATTCATGACCTTAACATTTAGGATGACATGGCAGCCTTTCGAATAATGAATTAACTATTGGGATTATAGTTAGGGCGGTCACCATGAAAATAAATAATTTTTATGCTAGAAAAACGGGAAAAACTTTAAAATTATAAATAAAAATTAATAAAAATTTTATTAAAAAATATTTAAAAAACACCGTTATACATTTCTTACGGTCACCATCTTGGATTCTAGAAACGTCTCACGTTTCGTTACGCCCACCATCTTGACATCATCTTTGCAGGTTTCTTTGTGGATATCATCTTGAAAATCCATAGTTATTATGGTAGAAATTTGTAATAATTTAAAATTTATAATCATAATTAATTGAATAATTGTTCCAAAAACACTCCGCAATCTTGGATTATGGTGTCACGACCACCATCTTGGAAATCCATATTTTAAACCAGGAAATCAGGGAACAAATTAATTAATTAAATTTTTATCATATTTTAATAAAAAGCACACCTATATAATCGAGTCCTTGGTTCGAACCTGGTGAGGACAAAATTAAAAAAAACGACAGATACTTCCTCTGTGGCAGCCACCGACAGACTGACATCCCACCACTAATGCCACAACAAACAAATCCCCAGCTAGTATGACGTCACTTCTGCCATCTTTATTTCGTCTAATAGAGGAAAACATCTTGTTTTCGTTTGCTAGAGTGCACTACCGTCATGTTAGTTTAATTTTGACCCATTAGAGAGCAGTAATTATTAATTATTATTGTGACACCCGTCATCTTGAAATTTGAATGTCATCTTGGAAATCTGTATTTATTTATCTAGAATTTCGGGAAGAATTCCAAATATCATAAACTTATCTACAATTTATTTACTGATTGATTATATAGGTTCCTGTCAATTCGATACTTGATCAATGCAAAAAATTAATTTTAGATTAAAAATACTCTTATTCAATCATATATGGTGGAAAGTCCTAAAAGCAGCTTAGATTCCTAGCCAACTAGCAAGTAGTAAATCTATGAGGAAATATTGACCACCAACTTGAGAATGCGTAATAATTAACTTAGAAATCCGGGAAAATTCCAAAGATCATCAAAAATAACTAATTAATTTACTAATATAATCGATCAATATCCGTTGATGGTTCGATCATTGGTCAATGCAAAAATAAATTTAACTAAAATTTACATTAAATTTCAATTTCAAGAAATAAAACACTTTTTTTACCAGTACAATTTATTACATAGTTTCAGTTATGCTACAGGAATACTTGCTAATGATAGCAATTTTATAAACAATTTGTTCTACATTGGCTTGAACTGACTGATTCTTAGCTCCAATTGGTTTACTGAAGTCAGAGACCAACCAGATCCTTTGCCTACATAGACGTTTTCTTTCCGACAGAATTTCAGTGCAACCGCCCTGCTGCTTAAATGACGCAACAGTGCGATGAGCAACTTTTCCCCACACTCATGCCCCAAGGCCAACCAAAGGTTAATGGTTACCTCTCCGCTTATTCCCCGGGCAATGTGTCAGTTCCATTAAAAAAAAATTAAACTATTAAGTGCAGTCATTATTTACTTTCATGGCTATTACTCATTACCAAGGATAAGAACCCCCCACGTATACATTAAATACATAGTTATCATACCAAAAGGTATACAAATATATATCAGTCCTGTGCGCGCACTTTCCCTAAACTCGTTTGCTTGGGTGATACTGCAGTCCTTGTAATATTCAAACAAAAGTACGTGAACTGTCTCCATGCACTCCATCAAAATTAGTACTATGCGGTCCCGACTGAAACAACAAATACATTAATGTTCATCCACCAAAAATGTATTGACCGGGCCTGAGTAAAGTCAAATTACGTTGCTAGTCACCGTCTACTTCAGCAAAACATATTTAACAGCCCCGAGCTTCGCCTATTCTGTCCATAACAAGTATGAGCGTCGACTCCTTACTTAGAGCATGTTGACTGGGGCCCCAGCTGGTGGTCAACTCGCCTCTCCGCCGCTGCCACACCGCGGGCCGGACGGTCACACCGAACCATCCTCCTGCCGTGGTCTCTCGCTCGCAAGTCCTTTCCGCACACTCGCGCGCCACAGCTGAGCGCGTCACTCGGCTACGTCACCATCGAACTTCTTCGGCCGTCCTCGGGTACGCTCGTAACAACCAAAACCACACATCGGTTTCATTTTCTTTGTGTCCTCCTAATGCATTTTAATAATAAAAAAAGGAAAATCCTAATAAGCAAAACTATGAATAATTAAATAAAATAACCAAAACAATAAATAAATAATTAATTACAAACAAATTAAATAATTAAATGCAAAACTAAACAAACGCTTCTTAAAAGAAAACAAGCAACAGCCAACTAAATCGCAAATAAAGTTACCGAAAACGATAACAACAGACTGCATCACATCGTCGGAATGGTTTAAGGAGTATTCACTGTCTTGAATAAACACTTCTTCACTTTTTTCTCGAAAGGATATGGTTTGCCGTATACACAGTCCAACCACAAGTTATCATTTAAAGGTCTGTATGTAGCTAATTCATCAGTAAGCTGATTGATAATGTTCTGCTTGATATCGTCAAGAAAAAACAAATGTCTTTCGACTCAATAAAAGTATTTATATAATAGTAGTCTTTCAATGTTCCACGAAATGCAGATTTCGCCAAGTGTAATCAGGTATCATTTACCTGTAATGCACCAAGCACAGTCTTTGGCTTAGATTCATTCCCAGGCCTCATCGCATTTCATTGCTAAAAATCTGTTTTTGTGCTTGTACGCATACGAGTCTCCAATCTAAAGCGATAAGTTGAAATGTCTGCAGGTAGTTCATCAGTAGCCACACGGTCTTCACCTTAACATTTATTTGCATGCCGTCACTAACTGTCAATACGTGTAAACTTAACATGGCACTCATCGCAGCGAAACTTTATACGAGATGGATTCTTCATACATTTACTCCGCTCATGTCTACGTGCATCATAGACAAATGCAAACGACATATTTCAATAGCCACAAGGATGTCTAGTCGACGAAGACGATCCTTTAAGCCCCGAACTGGATACTGATGTTGCTGCAGTTCTTCCAATTCCCGGCGTACTCTTTAAGTGAATCAATAAATCGCTGTTGTAGCGAAATCTTTACTTTCTGTCGCGCAGTAGTACCATTGCGTGTCTTCAAGTGTCTTTTCAACCTACCATTTATCGTAAATTGGTTGCGACACTTTTTACAGCTTAACATATTACGGAAAGATATTTAGCACATTTTCTCTTCTCGTGTCGTCAAGCATTACTGTTATTCGAGAATATCTTCTCACGGTAACGAAATATATTTTTGATAGTTATTTTCGAATCACCACAAAACATTCTGGCTGGTACTAGATCTCTATACTCGCTTAACAAAGGTGATGTTCACAAGCTGGCAGAAGCTGTTTTTGTAATTTTGAATTAACTTTTTTAAAATTGTTTTTATTTAATTTATTGTTTTTATTTTATAATTTGGTATTTTTATTTATTTTATTTATGTTATAATTTTTATTTATTAATTTTTTTGTGATTATCTAAAATTAAGGTAAATATACCTTAGTTTTCTCCGTGTGCTCCAAATTATTCCTGCCAGTATTTTGATGGTACTCTTCGTATTCTCCTTATTATTCCTGTCGAGACTTCTGCTGATGTTCTCCGAGTGCTTCTGGTTATTTCTGAGAAATAGATATCTGTATTAAAATATTTAATTAATGAGTCATTTTATATTATTCAGAGTAATATTTAATTAGTGAATTTCTGTTGATAAATTATCACTAAAAATATAAATTTTCAGGTGGAATTAAAAAAAAATTGATTACTCTGTCAAATAATATGCCCTGAGACAGCAGTGAAGCACTGTCGTGCAAGATGAACTTACTTCTTCATGATATCTAGCGAAGCCTTCCTTTTCTTGCAACAGTTAGTAAGCATCGCGCATCCCACATGAAAGAAAGAAAGAATTTATACCTGAACACAAAGCATGTGGTATCTACTGGAGGGAATAATAACTACTTGCATTAAGTTTCTCGCATGAGATAAATTAACTCTCACTGACGAAATATTAAAAAAATATATATATATTTAAATAATGTTTCCAATTTAAAACTTTCAGTAAACATCTGATTTTAGTCTCAGTAACTAATATGGATCCCTATTCGATGTCTGCGGTTGTATCGAAAGGACACACATGTAAGTTTTGTAGCAAGGAATTTATCTTGAAAAAGATGGTAGACAACACGTGAAGAATAACTGTGTTAAAAATGAATGTGTTCATTGTAGCAAGTCATTTACACGAAGAGAGAGCTTAAAAAGACACGCCGGAACTTGTAACACCACGCCTGCTTACGCGCTGAAAGACAACGATAGAGCTACTTTTCTAAAGAAGAGTGTTCTGCAGTACGTCAATAATTTTCCTTTTCTTGAACGAGATTATGTTCATAGCTCTTCCAAACATGACAAAGTACGTTAATCGAAGGGCGTTGGAAGTATACATAACGTGAAAAATGAGAATACATTCTAGCCTAATTCAGGAAGATCCTCCATTCTTTTTAAAAATGATGGACTCTTAGAAAGAATGCTTGAAGACCATGAAAAAGCTTCTAAACCAACGATTTCGAATTCTAATTATAATCCAGTAGAAGACGCTGATTTATATGATGATGTCGACAGTGCCTCTGAGGCTGGTGACAAAATCAAAGACTGGGATGAAGCACCAAAAGCTGGCAAGATCGACAGCTGTAATGAAGCCCTGACCGAAATGATGAAACAGCGTGATAAAATAAATTATTGTGATCAAGCTTACGATTAACACAAGGACGATTGATATTGAAAAAAAAACATTAATAACATACATTTCAGGAAGATGATGATAGCAGAAGAGTTGATTATATGTCATGGAAAAATCCTTAGTTATTGGCTGATCGCATGAGACTTTTACTGGCATCGGTTTGAAGAGGAAACTACTTACACATTGACGAAGTATACTCCATACTTTAAGAACAGAGGAAAGTTGTCTACATACAATAATCATTTGTTTAACTTGCATGTGTTAATATCGAAAAATAAATAAGTTTTTTAGGTTCCAGAAATTTTACGTTTTATTTCTTGTTATCTGATATATAAGACTAAGTTCTCGTGATACAATTAATTTTTTTGGATTGTACTTCCTTTTCGTTGATTGTGCTTCCAACTGTGCTTCCATATATATGATTGTGCTTCCAATTGTGTTTCATTTTCGTTGATTGTGCTTCCATTTCTATGATTGTGCTTCCAATTGTGTTTCTTTTTCGTTTATTGTGCTGTTTATTTTGCTTCCTTTTCTTTGATTATACTTTCTTTTCTTTGATTATACTTCCTTTTCTTTGATTATGCTTCCTTTTCTTTCATTGTGCTTCTAGTTGTGCTTTATTTTCATTGATTGTGCTTCGTTTGTGTCGAATGTGCTTCAGATTATGCTTCCTTTTCGTTGATTATGCCTCCCTTTCTTTGATTGTGCTTCCAACTGTGTTTCATTTCCTTTGATTGTGCTTCCATTACTATGATTGTGCTTCCATTTGTGTTTCTTTTTCGTTGATTGTGCTTATACTTTATCGAATGTACTTCGTATTGTGCTTCCTTTTCTTTGATTATACTTCCTTTTCTTTAATTATACTTCCTTTTCTTGGGTTGGACTTCCAGTTGTGCTTTCTTTTCGTTGTTTGTGTTTCGTCTTTGTCGAATGTGCTTCAGATTGTGCTTCCTTTTCGTTGATTATGCTTCCCTTTCTTTGATTTTGCTTCCATTTGTGCTCCTTTTTCGTTGATTGTTGTTTTGACTCTTGTATTATGGTAATTGGTTCTTGTTTTGAATAACATAGATATTATTTTACCGGTTGCATGTATATAAGCGAGTCCCCAGACGGCTGGACATTAGTTTGTTACTGGCTTTAGTGGTGTAAGTATTACCTAGTTTGCCTCATTTGGTGCATAATTAGCATAATTACCTGTTCTTGTAAATTCTAAGGTATCTTTACCGTATTTAATGTCGAACTCTACATAAAATGTAAAATCGACTGCAAAGATCTCGTCAGCGAGGATGCAGATCCCGATGGATTGTTTATCAACTTCACCAACAACACTAGATAAGACTTGAACTGGCGTGGTTCTGCCAGCAGAAGAGAGCTTAATGATTTAATTTCTGGCTGCAGAGGAAACCCGATGAACGACGTTTCGTCCTCGATGGAGACTTCAAGGGCTGGTGATTCATCAACAACTATCGATCATCGATGTCTTTACTGTGACATATTCTCGAACAACAGTAATGCTCGATGACACGAGAAGAAAGAATGTGCCTAGAATCTTTCGCGTAATATGTAAAGCTGTAAAAAGTAAGCAATTTACAAGAAGTTCTACTTCGAAAAATTACTTCCAGACATTTAATGGTCCTGCTGCTGGACAAAAAGTAAAGATTTCGCTACAACAGCGAATGGTTGATTCGCTTAAGAGTACGCCGGGAATTAGTAATACACAGTAACATGATCATCTGGTTTAGGTCTGAAAGGCTCCTCTTCATCTACAATGCATACTTGAAGCTACTATGATATGTCGTTCGCATTTGTCCATGATCCACGAAGACATGAGGTAGGTAAGTAAATTCATGAAGAATGCATCTTGTATGAAGTTTCACTGCGATAATAGTGTCATGTTTGGTGTACTCGTATCGATAATTTGAGACGACATGCAAAAAACTGTGAAGGGGAATTTCGTGTGCCTACTGTTGAACTACCTGAAGACATTTCGACTTATTGCTTTAGATTTGAGACTCATATGTGTAAAATTAAAAATAACGGATATTCAGCAATATATTGCGATGACTTCTGGACGTGAATCTAAGCTTAAAACTGTGCTTGGTGCATTACTGGTAAAAGATAATGGATTCCACTTGGTAAAATTGTCATTTCGTGGAATGTTGAAAGACAACTTGTATCTAAATAAATGAAGTGATTTAAAATAATTTTTTACTTTTCTTAATGATATCAACCAGAACATAATAAATCAGCTTACAGATGAAGTGACAATGTAAATATTTTTGAAATATAATTTGTGGTTTGACTACGTATATAGCAAACCATTTCTGTTTGAAAACAAAGTGAAGAAGTCCGCATTTAAGACAGTGAATACTTACGTTTACAATTCCGACGATGTGAAGCAGTCTGTTAAAAATAGTATCGGGAAACGATGGCGGAAGAAAAAGACTATGAATGAAAATGATCTGGCTGTTCTCTGTCTTTGGTAAACCGTTTGGAGCTGAGAATTAGTTAGTTCAAACCAATGCAAAACTAAATTTTTATTAAATTCATACTTTAGCAAGTGTTCCTGTAGTATAATATAAATTATTTAATAATATACATTTTTAGCGGAAGTGTTGTTTTATTTATTGAATCTTTCACTTTTATGGAATTTTTAATAAAATTTGTATTTTTGAATCGACCAGGGAACGAAAAAGGAATAATGTTAATCGGATAAATTAGTTTACTATTGAGTGATTTTTTTGAAGTTTGGAATAATTTTAAGAATTTATATCTTCATAGATTCAAATAAATAATATGGCGGGCAATATATATGTAATCATCGACCTACTGCAGGCTGATAGTAGAGGAATTTTAGCCGCATTTAGTGCTTTGAACATAATTTATTTAATAAGTAATTTTTGTCTAAAATTAATTTTTTTTATCGATCAGGTATCAAATCAAGGACAGGAATCGATCGAATCATTTAGTTTACCATTTTGCATATTTCTTTAAACTTTTAATTTTTCCTGATTTTATTTTTAAATAACTATGGATTTCCAAGATGGTGACCACATTCGGGCGCCACAGAAGTAATAAATATTTACTACACTACAACAGATAAAGATTATACTAACATGATGGCGGTAGTGTACTCTAGCAGACGAAAACAAGATGGCGGACGTGATGTCCTACTGGCTGCCGATATATATGCATATATATATATATATATATATATATATATATACTAGCAAACCCGGCGAACTCCGTTTCGCCACCAAATGGCTTCGTTTTATGTAACATTTCGTTTGGTGATTAAAAGATGAAGAAAATCTTTTTTTTTTGTTTTATATTTGAAAAGGAAAATTTTTATTTCATTTCACAACAGTAATGAATTCATTTCGATTACAAAAATGCAGTGTTATTTAGTTGAACTTCTCTAAGTAAATGAAAGTGAATCCAAAGAAAATACTGAATCGAAGCGTTATACGTGTCCTCAAATTATCCGTTTCATTGAAGTGCTCTTTGGTAAACCACATTTTTTGTTTTTTGGTCTGACGTTAACACAAACAAAGCGGATGGTTTCCCAACTCGTGAACACGCAACGTATAACTGCCCATGTGAAAAACAATGATGTTCTAAATTTATTCCGCAAACACTAAGCGATTGGCCTTGCGACTTGTTAATTGTCATTGCGAACGCAAGGCGAACTGGAAATTGCAATCGTTTGAAGTCAAACGGAAGATCAGACGGAATCATTGCTTTGCCTGATTGAATCGGATGAACGCTAAACGTTCTGTCTCGACTTTGACATACATGTCGACAGCGAATTGCTGGAATAGCCGACGGCACTTCAGAATGACATTCTCCTCATGTGTAAGAATCATCATACGATACGGATAGTAATTCATTGCGCTTAGATTTTTATTCGTTGATACGCCTGAAAATGCAAAATTAAATGAATTGTTAATGGAAACCAATAATAGCAATAATAGCAATAATTAATGGAAACCAATAATAGCAATAATAGCAATAATTAGTGTGTGAATATTGTACCTGTAATTGGATCGACCATCTTCAACGTGATGTCGTATCCGTCTTGCCCTTGCCAATAAATGATTGGATATTGTAACGCATCGTACAAACTATGTGTCTCGTTTACACGATGCATGATATTGCTTCTTCGCTGAACGACAATGTCTCGCGATTTAGTTGGATCGCCAACAATAATTGCAGCAACATCATTAACGGTGGGTGCATTGAATCTTCGCACATGTTCACCTGTTGAGGTACAATCCGCTCTTATGACAAATTTGTGCGTATCCGATGGCATTCGTTCCAATGCTGTTTTGAACATATTAACCACAGCATTATTAGCGTGAAAAATGCTTGCAACTGTTCAATAATTCGTCTTTTTAACTGTTGTGTTCCCTGTATATTGCACCGCACATTCAGCTGATCCACCATCGACGAAATGAAATATATTTGCAGAAATTGATGCGAATCATCTGGTGTTGGCACCATTGAACCATGCAAATGATATATTTTTCCTTGTATCTGTAATTGCAAACAATCATTTGTTTAAGAATACGGTGTAACTTCTGATCGTGTGATGGTGTAGTGTGTGGTGTATATGTAGTTGTTATGTATTGCAATTCATTGTGTTGGTGTGAGTGATACTTTACCTTGCAAGTCGGCATGAAGCCGCCTTCTCGAATGATATTAGATCCAAAGGAAGTCATGCGAAAGCAGTTATTGTTTTCAAGGATGTGTTGAAGAAAATGGCTAGAATCGGGATCACTTCTATCGAACAATGGTTTCAGTGGCTGTGGTGGTGTAAGTAATGGATCCAGTTTGACTTTTACACTTGCACAGCACAATCCAGCCGTTTCTCTTTTGAACTTTAACGCATTGCAATATCGGCATATAGTCGTCATTGGTCCAATATCTAAATTTTCATCATCACTGTAGTTCGCAGTGGGATCATATTGGAATGCCAAGCGATTGTATGATGCCAATGATCTTCGTGTGCTCACGCGTTGTCTCAATCGGGCATTTTCTCTTATTATATTTTGTCTTTCTTCGCTTAAGTTCTGTGAATACACTTGTTGCTGGCTTGCATGTCTTGTGCGGCGGCCAATGTTGGCACGTCGTCCTCTAGGCATTTTGGGCTATGGACAGAGTGGTGAATTTAACCTCAAATGCACGATCCACATAATTTACACAGTTCAACTTACGACCTTAAAGACAAATGCCTGCTGTTGAAATTGAATAAAAATTTGCACAATATACGTTATATGTTTTGTTTTTACTTTTTTTTCACAATTTCACAGTAAACACAATACCGGTTTGTCACATGAAATTAACTGAGCAGAGAACAATGAGTAGTTGATTTGATGGTTTCCAATTGAAATGTTAGGAAACGAATAACTTATTTTTTTCATTTTTTTCCACAATTTCACAGAGAACACAATACCGGTTTGTCACATAAAATTAACTGAGCAGAGAACAATGAGTAGCTGTCAAACAATGTATCACGCACCGGCGCCATCTACTTAAAATGTTGGTTTGTCCTGAATTTTTCCTGAATTTTCTTTGCTATAAACCTCACGGAGTCCGAGACCTTTCCAACGACTGCAAAACCGTGGAAATCGGTTCTTGCGTTCTGGAGTTATAGCGTCAGGAAGGAAAACCCGACTTATTTTTATATATTAGATATATATATATCTTGGAATTAGTGTTGGGAGGTCAGTCTGTCGGTGGGTTAGGTGGAGGAAGGAACTGTCGTCATTTTTTATTTTTCCTTTGCCAGGTTCGAACCAATGACTGCATAATGTAAGTGCTTTTTAAATAAATAATTTATTAAAATTTAATTATTTTAATTTTTTATAAATTTAATTTTTTCCTTCAAATTTTCTATTCAAATAATTACGGATTATCAAGTTGTCTGGCGTAATGAAAAGTGAAACGGTGTTTTTATAATACAATTTTTTAAAATTTTATTAATACATTTTTGTTATAAATTTCAAAAATTTTTCTCAATTTTTTGTATTATAAATAATGATTTTCAAATTGGCAGCTGTAACGAAAATTGCAACGGTAAAGCGGTAGTAACGAAACGCGTAACAATGACTTCATACACATCAATAGATGGGGGGCGTAACGAAACGTGCAAATTTTCTAGAATCCGATATGGTGACCGTAACGAAAAGTGCAACAATGTTTTTTTTATATTTAAATTAAAATTTCATTAATTTTTTTATGAATTTTAAAGTTTTTCCCGATTTTATAGCATAAAAATTATGATTCTCAATATGGCGGCCGTAACGATATTTGCAACAGTTACGTCATAATTCAAGATAACGGTCGTGGCATCTTAATTTTTAAGGTCATGACCTAGGAGGCTTAGGGAGGTTTGTAGATATGGATTCTCAAGCTACTTTGCAGACTTATCAAGCCGCAGGTATTTTTAAGGACAAATTGGGAAAATTTCCCTCAAAGTTAAAAGCTTATATATATTTTTTTAATTTTTGAGATTTTTTGACGGACTTTTTCTTTCCTTAAAACGGAAAATTTTGGCAGATTTTAGCGAATTTTTTTGCAAATTTTGACAGATATTAGCGAATTTTGGGCAAAATTTGGGTCATTTATAGCAAATTTTGAAGGTCAAGGTCATCCAAGATGGCCGCACTGGTGTCATAATCCAAGATGGCATCGACAATTCTAAATCCTCAGCTTGAAGCCTGGGCCAGACTACTTTCAACCCTCTTGTAATAATGGTTTGTTTTATCAATAGTCTTTAATGACAAAATTTTTAGATAAAAATTGAAAGAATTATAAGCAATTTGAACACTTTTTATAGTGTTCCTAGTAAGGGAGTTATGAATTTGTCATTTAACATTTATTAAGATTACCCCTTAATGTAATTGGTGATTGAATAGCAAAATTATCTCAGAAAAATGTTGTAGCTAATAATTCAAGGTTTCACAAAAAATAAGCACGAATTTAATAGTGTATAGGCCAAAGCAACAAAATAAACGATTTTTTAAAATTACACAATTTTTTTAAAACTTCTTGGAGTAATGGCTCATATAAACAAAATTGTTCCAGATAAAATTATTAGATAAATGTTATAATATTTAAAACAATTTGAAAGGTTTTGACTGCGTCCTTACTACGGGAGTTATGATTTTTTTTATTTCCAACTCTTGTTTTTTTCACCTCTTCCAATTATGATTGGTCGTATGAAAATTATTTCAGACAAAGTTTTAGATAATATTTATGCGGTTTATTAACAATTCGGACGGATTTAATGGTGTGCATATTAAGGGAGTAATAAATTGTTTTGTCTTTCAACTGCTGTTATTTTCCACCCCTTGCAGTAATGGTTCGTCATATAAAAATATTTTCGGACAAAAGATGAAAAAATTTTTTATTTTTTTGTAAATACAAAAAAAAAGATTTAATAATGTACAAGGTACTGATTTAGAAAATACTCCGTAATTTTAGAATCATTTATTTCAACCCCTGCACTAATGGTTAATCCTAACAAAAATTATTTAAGTCAAAAGATTTAGGTAAAAATTATTGGAATTACAAGCAATTTGAACGGATTTGAAACTGTCCCTACTAAAGGAGTTACGATCTTTTTAAATTCAAACCCTCATTTTTTCAACTCCTTGCAGCAATGGTTTGTCTAATAAAAAATTGTTTCAGACCAATGTTTTGTATAAAATTATTGATTTTACAAATATCCGAACGATTTCAATGTTGTGCTAACAAAGGGGGTTATGATTTTTTTGTCTTCCACCCCTTGTTTATTCTACCCCTTGCAATAATGGTTGGTCGTATAAAATATAATTTCAGCCGAAAGTTGTAGATAATAATTTAAGGTTTTACAATAAAAGGTAACGGATTTAACAGTGTACATGGCAAGATAATTATTATTTTTTTTTAATTTTACCAATTTTTTTGATTCCCTGCAACAATGGTTTTTCTTATCAAAAATTGTTCCATACAAAAGTTTTTGATAACAATTATAGGAATATATCAACATCCACATGAATTTTGTTTTGTTCCTATGAAGGGAGATAAGATTTATTTGGTTCCCCGAAACCTTTTTTTTAACCCCTTGCAGTTATCCAAAATTTAATCCGATAAAATATTTTGCATTACTCCTACGAGTTATAATTCGTTCAAATGGATGTGATATTTTCCGTATTATGAGAGTTACAGCGATTTTAGTTTTTTCCAAAATACCTTCCATTTTTCTACTCCTTTGGTCGGATATTGCCCATTAACTCACTTTGCCGAGATTTTCCAATAGTAGATTTTATTTATTATTTCGGGAGTGGTTTGTGAAAAATTGCAACAGTTATCATGTCCACAATATTTTTATATAATTATATTCTAGATATATAAATATATATAAATGTTTGAGTTGACTACGGTTTTAGGGTCTATGGACCATGAATCGAAAAACTACAAAAAAAAAATTGTACGAAAGTCGCACCATGGTAAAGGCTACAATAGGTAGTATCTCTTTTGATTCTACCCCTAAGAAGCATGCGTATTAAAATTAGAGAATAATAACTATTAACAGTGTTGAAGAAACAAGCCTAAATAGAAAAATAATAATAATGATTAAAAAAAACTTTCAAATCAAAAATTAACCAGCCATTACACACGTTGTTCAGTGGAGTGTAACAATTTTTTATTTGTCCCAACTTGGTCAACTGATAAAATACACGCACATCACAGCTTTATAAGTATTTTTAAATATTGTGTCCTTTATTGTTAACGACAAATGAGAAACATCTCCGTCAAAAAACGTATTATCTCTTATTAGTAGCAATCGTGTCTCCTCGCAGCCCCTGCCTTGCTCTCCTACCTCCCAGTCGGAAGCAGGAGGAGTTTTGTTTAGGACCTCAGCCCTGAAGAAGACATCAAGTGTTTTATGTTGGAGGACGACGTGAATTTTGTAGCGAGGTCGCAGTACGGAAGGGATTTATCGCCAGGTTTATAGCTCCCGCGAAAGGGTAGCAGCAGATTTTAGAGGATAACGCAGCTCTTGCCAGGGAAGAATTCTGTATTGATCTTTAGTTCCTGGAAAGTACTGACAGTGAAATCCCATAAAAATATAAGGGAAAAAGTAATTTTGTAGACTTCTTGGTACTTTGTGAAACATTCTAATTGACAAGACAATTATACATCTTATGAAAATTATGCAAAATAGTTTTTTGGGCTAATTTAGAGACAAGTTAAAAACACGAAAAACAGTAAGATTTAAATTTCTTCAGAATGCCTTAAACGAGAATTTCGTAGAAGGTGTAGTATTTATCATACCTCTGCTTTGATTAATAAATAAGCGGTGAACTGGAAAAAAGTTGTCTTCATATCAACAGAGTTTTAAACCAATTAGAAACCTGACAAAGATTTTCTTGAAATATTTACAGAGGGTAAATAAAATTGTATGGATTTTTAAAGATTTTTGCTCAATAATGTTATAATGTTTTAAAATTGTTAGTATCCATATAAGTTTAATGTTTTAAAGACATTTAATGTTTAAAAGAAACTGCAATTATTTATGTAAATTGCATAGGAAATACGGTTTGTTATTTGAGAGTTTAAAACATAAAAAATTGGTCTCTCAAGAACTGTTTGGTGTACATATAAACCTATTTAAAAAAATTTTCACCAAGAATATGTTTTTGTGAAGTTTTATTTCCTAATGTAAAATGAAAATTAAAAGCGAGGTACGCATTTAATATCTGAAAGTCTTTATAGATTTAATAATTGTGAGGAGGATTTTATTCTGCCAATGAAAAAAAAAACCTTATAAAATAAAAAACTTGAAACAAGTGATTTACTTTACAATCACTTAAATAACAATATTGTAATGTACTTTTTGGGAGGAATAGAGATTTTCCTTAAGACTTCCTACGAAACCTTTTACACAACGCCAACTTATTCTCGAAGCACTGTTTCATATTTTATAACTTTATTTCAAAGTACCTGAATTCTTTCGAGCTTCCTAGTAGATGGACGAAAAAGTTTTTTCCTTCATCCACCCATATAATATGTTTTATATTAATTTTAAAAAGACGATTTTATTCTTTAAGATATTGTGAGCAATTAAGTCAAAATTTCACTGAACATAAATTTTATATGTAAACGTTTATAATGTGAACGTTTTGTTTCCCATAAAATAAATCATAAGTTTACATGTTTAATTAAATCACACAAACAAAAAACTTTTATTTATGTTTACTTATAAATATATAAAATGTAATAAATAAATTCATGCACGTACAATGAAATCTATGTAATATTGCTACATTAAAGAGAACACATTTGTTGCGCTCAAAACGATAACTCTAATAAAACAAGCACAAAAATCATTTAAATAAATTTTACTATTAATACATATCCATTCTGTGATACATATTTAAGTTTAGTTTTTATTTTCTTAATATTGTTCTAAAATATAAAGCAAACATTTCGTATTCAAAGGAAACATAAGAAATATATTATAAATCAAACATACACAAATTTAGGTGGTTTGTATCTCTTTTGTTAATTTTTTATCTTTAAATTTACATCAATATAATTTTTCAAAACTAAAGTGGATATTAAACTATTGATAGTGTTTACGATACGAATTTTTTCAACCAATACAAAATCTGTCCCGCATTGCCATTTCACAAAAATACGCCATAAATAGGACGAGAGTTTGGCCATTTACATAGGTTGGAATTATTAGGATAAGTAATTCATGCGCTCTTATTGAACCTGTCTCAAATTCTCCTTTTAAAATTTCTGTGTCTATTCGGGCTTCTAACTGGTCATTAGTATTTCTTAATAATGCACTTTACCTATTTCAACCGCGGTGTGCCCATACAGTCACTACTTACACGGATAACTTGGTCAGTTTGACCTATCTCAATTTGAAGTATTGGTCATTTAATTTTAAAAATTCTCATTTCGACACTTTAATAAGAACATATATATATATATATATACATACATACGTATGTGTGTGTGTGTATGGAAGGCATTTTGGTAAACTAAAGAAAATAATACAGTAAATTTTTATGTTTTAGCATGCCACGTATTAATTTTCAGACTTTAGTATAACACTGATGAATTTACTGGGATAGTTTATCGATATTTGACATTAACAATATACTTAAAACCGTTAAAGAACATAAAAGTTGGTCGAAAATATCAACCATTTTATTACAAAAGTCTTATGTATTTTTCGTGAACATTCGTTATACATAAAACTCATATTATAGTCTTTGATGCGTTTGCGGTAGATGGAAATATTATATATAAAATGCATTCAGGCCACGTCAGAGAGGTTTAATAAAGAAACTTGCCGCATACGGAAAATATAAAATGCATACAAGCGCAGTCACACACACGTGCTTATTCGCCCTCGGTAGAATATCACTGCTTTTAAACAGCCGGACTATTTTTTACTCCCATGAATACAAATCCACTGCATGAGATAAAAAAGAAAAATTTATTTTGATAAAAACCTGCAGTGTCTGTTAACAGAGATTTTAAATGCCACGTCTATTTCTGCACCTCTCCCAGAGATGGCTTGCTCCAATATTTTCCCTGCAGGTAAAATTATCGACGAGTAATATTTGCGGCCCTGGATTTTTTTTTCGTCGCAGTTATTAGCAGCTGGAATTTTTTTCTTTGGGAAAAAGAAATGACCGTCAGTGTTGTGCCGTGTATTAGGTATTTAGGCACGTTTTATTTAAAAATTTTGTAATCTTAAATATTTTTGGAAATATTATTATTTTTTTTCTCTCATCTTATTTTCTTTACGGCCAGGCCCTCAGCCTCTGTTCTCAGAGGCGAGCTGATTTTCTTTCCCAGCCTCATGCTAGGCTAGCATTCTGGCTAATATTTCTCCCGCCTCCAGGCACGTCGGAGCCGGTAACGTTATTTCTTCGCGGGTCTCCTTTTGCTAAGAGCAGCTTGTGAAGCAGTGCTGAGCCCTGCTAACTCTGTCACGAATCGGTATAAGGTTCACTAGCAGCAAGACACGACAGGAGGATCCCGTGGGCCTTGTGTCCCACAGACCATGCGTTTTTTGAAGCCACCCCTGCCTGCTCACACACCCTCTCTTCTCAGAAGTGGCTAGGAGCGACTTCCGCTCGAGTGCGTTAACCGAATTCAAGGCCATCTCAGGCTTCACAGCCGCAGTTACGATTCTGCACCTTAACGACACCTAGCGACGGCTGTGGTAACTAATGCCACTGGTGAGGCGTCGGCAGCGCCGACACTACCGCGCTCGCGCGGAGGTAACGACAACCTCTCCCCTCCTTATGTCTCAGGCCGCTAGGTGGCACCACTGGTTACTCCATTAACCCCCTAGCTTGACACTCTCGTCGGTCACTAGTCGATTTATTAGTACTTCCTCTCGCCACCAAAAGATAGCGCCTCTGTCGCGCAGTCACTCCAGTAAGATCTATTTTTTTTATGCCGGACACCTTCGGGTGGACTCGGTAATTTTCGGCCCAGAGCCTACCCCCCCTCCCATTCTCTAGAGACCCCGCGCTTATGATATCCTGGTGAGATCCCGCTCTGAACTTACTTCGGTGCGCGCCTCCGGACTGACTGGTACCGTTTGTATCTGCGATCTTCTGCGAATCATCGACATCGTATATTATGTAGTCTTCTCAGACTAAAGGGATGGAGTCCCTAGCTAAAATTATTAACCAGTCAGTAGTTTAGTTGAAAGTAGAGAAACTTAGTATTTTTATATAAATTATTTTTTTTAATTAATCATGATGACTTCCGTGGCTACCGCGAATCGTGGTTCGGGTTTGCGGAGACGAGACGCCCTCTCCTGAGCGCCAGGACCAACACCCTGTTTTGACAGGGTTCCAAGTTTGGGGCAACCAAAATCCTCTGCCAGAACCTCTGGAGTCGGTTCCTGCGCAGTATCCAACATCATTAGGCCTACTACCTTGATCACTGTCTACCTACAGCCCCGGGTGATACCCGCATAATTCTATCTTTTTATTCACGAACCCAAGATTAGTGTAACCCAGTTAAGACAGCGGACAGTAAAAGGCAGTTCGAGGAGAAGAAATTTATATTATGTTTTGGAAGGACTATATGTACAAACTTTAAAGTTACCAATGTTAATTTCAGTCTTGTTGTTAAATATTTTAATTTTTGTTATACATTAAGGGCCGGCTCTATCGTAAATAACGTTAAGGAATATCATATAATAAGTGTAATTGTGAGTTATGTAAATAAGATCACTTATCAATGAAAAACAGTCTTTACTAAGGAAAATTTAATCTATCAAAAAAAAAAGAACAATGATTAATAAAATAAGGAAGTCTATAGACGTAAAAGTTGTTTTTATTTATTTAATATATAATAACGATCCTTTTACTCCCAAGTATTCGTAGGGAGTCTCTAAATTTTCTTTGTTTACTTCTAGTGTCGCCTCTGTTGTTGACTTTTATAGTTATTAATTGAGGGCCTCAGTAATCAAAGCTTCCAAATCTTTTAACCTTATTATTTCATTATTCTTTAAGACACTTGGGGTATTACAAATTGGTAGCAGAGCGTGGTTACGTCTATAGGCATACCTAATTTGAAAGGTCATACCTAAAATTAAAATTAAAAAAAAAATTGAAAAAAAAAAAAATATTTATATTTTTTTTGTCACTTAGAATCTTTTTGTAGTAAGTAATTTGTGAACTGTCCGCTGATACACGTAGTAGTTAAATTGACCCTTGAATTTTAAAATTATCATAAGTTTTGTGTGTTTACATTTGAGCGCGCACTGTGAGCAGCTGGCTGGCTGCCCGCCCACGCAACTCGGGCCGCGCGCGTGGCTTATCAACAGAGACGTGTCCGCTGGACAAGATACTCCCTCCCCCCACACCCCTTGTTAAAGGCGCTGCGCGCCAAGGTCAGTCCTGCCGGCTGACGTGACGTTCATTGTAGGTACCCCGTTGTGCAAGCTAACCTGACAGCTTGTTACACCCGAGTACACTATTCATTTCCCGACGCGCGTAATAATAATAATAATAAATTATGAAGGCACATACTTCCCACGCAAAAAAGCAATTGTTTTAATCATAAGCTATATTTAAGTGTATCTTCATTTTTTGAGCATATAATGTTTAAATGCTGTGTTATATATATATATATATATATCTATACATAATTATATTTAACATTTTAAGAAAAACCTCATGCGTAGTTTCATAACATTTAAAAGGGGTATAGACAGTAATTTATAAACCTTCTAATTTTATTACTACTTTACGCCGATCATTTAATATTAGAATTAAGGTAAGCATAGTTACGCTATTTACTAGTGTACCAAGTAGGCTTTACTAGACATTATTTATATCATATAAAGATTTAAAATTTACGAGAAGTTTATCTTGCAAATTTATCTAAGGTCAGAGACAATTTTAATGACTATAATAAGAAATATAAATTTATCGTATTCTATACATACATGTTTATAGTCAATTTAATTCTAAAAGTAATGTATGCATTGATGCTATTGATTATTGTTTATTACTTTTCCAAGATTTGCATCCATCCATGTGCCTAGCTTTTGTTTAGATTTATTTCCTGAGTACCCAATGAAAGGTGTATTCATTTTAGCCTTCGACGAAAGGTTCCTAAATTAAGTTATTATGGTGTAGGTTAATTAACCGTTTTTTTTATAAGCTAGTACGGAGGATATGATTGCCTAGGATGTGAAGTAAGTCCATTTATTTACATTGACTATTTTAACTAGTAACTGAACTGCATATTCATAGTTTCTCAGACTGTATTGAGTGTTAACTAATTTTGTGTTATTGTTTCAATAAGATTTCTAATTTGTTTTATTTTCATGAAGAATTAATTTTTGTTTCACTGCACAGCTACGTAAATAGAATTTGAGCACAGTAGCTGATACATTTGTGCATCTAGATATTTAAAGTTTTTTTTAATTCTCTTAATTGTCTTGCTCACTCACTCCAAAATTAGTAGCTATTTTACATCATTATGATAATATTATTATACTTGGTTTTGCAACTGTGACTTCCAAGGTGGCATTAAGGTTTAGTTTTGTGTATTTCTAAAGTCGAACTAGGTCACGCTCGCCACAGTGCAGCACTATATTCAGGCGTTAAATCGCGAGAGGTCCTCTGAGCCAATGAGCCAAGACCTGGTCCTCTGAGTGAAATATCTCATGACCGTTTTCGAGTGTTCTTTGGGTTCCATTCCCACCACTCATCTTTGGACGGCCTATGTTCAAACCCCCTCTCAGGCAGTGTGAACTTTTGTGCCCGCCATGGAAGATCCGACGGCGGAATTAATTAAGTTAAATTTACTTATGTTTATTACGATTATAATATTGGATGTTACGATTTTATATTTATATTAATTAAATTTGAGTGCAAGGATTAATATTAATTATTATTTTATTATGACTACAATTAATAACTGGAGAACTGAACTTTTAAAATATAGTTTATCAAATAAAATATTTTTCAGAATCTAAATATTATAGTTTTTACACAGTCTGTATTTGTTTTAATCTGTTTTCTAAATTCATCTAAATTGGTTGATCTTTCGGGCTTCGAACCCGATCTAACTCAGGGTGAAATTCCCTCGTAGGTATCTTTGCTTCAGCCTGTTGGTCTGATCAACCATCAGAGCTTGAACATATTGATCCTATGTAAGTTAACAAGTGTAGTTTTCGGGACTGAGGTGTACTTAGCTTTTTGAGCAAGTATAAAATTATATAATTTAGTTTGATCCATCGTCAGAGTGTGCCGGGCTTGGACCCATGCCTTCGACTTCTTATGGACAAACGAATATGTACAGGGGTTTTCATTCCCATTTAGTTTGTAAGTTACGGGTCACCATACCCATATACAGGGGTTCCAATCCCCATATGTAGCTGAGTGCTCAAGGACGCATTTCCCTTGTTTTGGCCTCAGTAATTTCGGCTTTCCCTCACAGTGCCCACTTGTGAAGCTACATGATGTCCAACATCTGAGATCGACGTAATTCAATATTTACTTTATTAACTAATTATGTGTGATCATTATATATAATTTTAGATTGATCAATGCTAAATATTAAAATTTTATTTTGAGTCTCTTGACATAACAATATTTGAAACTTACTTTATTAATAGTGCACCCACAATAATTATCTACAATTATAAAATTTCTTTAGTATAAGAATTTTTCTAATAAAAAGGTTAAAGTGACCCCACTAGTAATTGAGATTATCTGTAAGGTATTACCACCTACATTAACAAAAACGTTTATTCATTTGCCTCTATCTCGACCCGACTACCTCTCTTAACTCAACGCGACTGCAGGTGCCGACGCGCCACAGCCGTGCGTCAAATGTTAGTAGTAGGATACAGGCGAACCTGGTAACTCGTCCTACTGAAGTTTTTGGTTTTTGTTTTTGCTTTCCCCTAAGCTCCGCTTTAACGCGGGGGAGTATGTGCCGTGTATTAGGTATTTAGGCACGTTTTATTTAAAAATTTTGTAATCTTAAATATTTTTGGAAATATTATTATTTTTTTTCTCTCATCTTATTTTCTTTACGGCCAGGCCCTCAGCCTCTGTTCTCAGAGGCGAGCTGATTTTCTTTCCCAGCCTCATGCTAGGCTAGCATTCTGGCTAATATTTCTCCCGCCTCCAGGCACGTCGGAGCCGGTAACGTTATTTCTTCGCGGGTCTCCTTTTGCTAAGAGCAGCTTGTGAAGCAGTGCTGAGCCCTGCTAACTCTGTCACGAATCGGTATAAGGTTCACTAGCAGCAAGACACGACAGGAGGATCCCGTGGGCCTTGTGTCCCACAGACCATGCGTTTTTTGAAGCCACCCCCGCCTGCTCACACACCCTCTCTTCTCAGAAGTGGCTAGGAGCGACGACCGCTCGAGTGCGTTAACCGAATTCAAGGCCATCTCAGGCTTCACAGCCGCAGTTACGATTCTGCACCTTAACGACACCTAGCGACGGCTGTGGTAACTAATGCCACTGGTGAGGCGTCGGCAGCGCCGACACTACCGCGCTCGCGCGGAGGTAACGACAACCTCTCCCCTCCTTATGTCTCAGGCCGCTAGGTGGCACCACTGGTTACTCCATTAACCCCCTATCTTGACACTCTCGTCGGTCACTAGTCGATTTATTAGTACTTCCTCTCGCCACCAAAAGATAGCGCCTCTGTCGCGCAGTCACTCCAGTAAGATCTATTTTTTTTATGCCGGACACCTTCGGGTGGACTCGGTAATTTTCGGCCCAGAGCCTACCCCCCCTCCCATTCTCTAGAGACCCCGCGCTTATGATATCCTGGTGAGATCCCGCTCTGAACTTACTTCGGTGCGCGCCTCCGGACTGACTGGTACCGTTTGTATCTGCGATCTTCTGCGAATCATCGACATCGTATATTATGTAGTCTTCTCAGACTAAAGGGATGGAGTCCCTAGCTAAAATTATTAACTAGTCAGTAGTTTAGTTGAAAGTAGAGAAACTTAGTATTTTTATATAAATTATTATTTTTTAATTAATCATGATGACTTCCGTGGCTACCGCGAATCGTGGTTCGGGTTTGCGGAGACGAGACGCCCTCTCCTGAGCGCCAGGACCAACACCCTGTTTTGACAGGGTTCCAAGTTTGGGGCAACCAAAATCCTCTGCCAGAACCTCTGGAGTCGGTTCCTGCGCAGTATCCAACATCATTAGGCCTACTACCTTGATCACCGTCTACCTACAGCCCCGGGTGATACCCGCATAATTCTATCTTTTTATTCACGAACCCAAGATTAGTGTAACCCAGTTAAGACAGCGGACAGTAAAAGGCAGTTCGAGGAGAAGAAATTTATATTATGTTTTGGAAGGACTATATGTACAAACTTTAAAGTTACCAATGTTAATTTCAGTCTTGTTGTTAAATATTTTAATTTTTGTTATACATTAAGGGCCAGCTCTATCGTAAATAACGTTAAGGAATATCATAAAATAAGTGTAATTGTGAGTTATGTAAATAAGATCACTTATCAATGAAAAACAGTCTTTACTAAGGAAAATTTAATCTATCAAAAAAAAAAGAACAATGATTAATAAAATAAGGAAGTCTATAGACGTAACAGTTGTTTTTATTTATTTAATATATAATAACGATCCTTTTACTCCCAAGTATTCGTAGGGAGTCTCTAAATTTTCTTTGTTTACTTCTAGTGTCGCCTCTGTTGTTGACTTTTATAGTTATTAATTGAGGGCCTCAGTAATCAAAGCTTCCAAATCTTTTAACCTTATTATTTCATTATTCTTTAAGACACTTGGGGTATTACAAATTGGTAGCAGAGCGTGGTTACGTCTATAGGCATACCTAATTTGAAATGTCATACCTAAAATTAAAATTAAAAAAAAAAAATTGAAAAAAAAAAAATATTTATATTTTTTTTGTCACTTAGAATCTTTTTGTAGTAAGTAATTTGTGAACTGTCCGCTGATACACGTAGTAGTTAAATTGACCCTTGAATTTTAAAATTATCATAAGTTTTGTGTGTTTACATTTGAGCGCGCACTGTGAGCAGCTGGCTGGCTGCCCGCCCACGCAACTCGGGCCGCGCGCGTGGCTTATCAACAGAGACGTGTCCGCTGGACAAGATACTCCCTCCCCCCACACCCCTTGTTAAAGGCGCTGCGCGCCAAGGTCAGTCCTGCCGGCTGACGTGACGTTCATTGTAGGTACCCCGTTGTGCAAGCTAACCTGACAGCTTGTTACACCCGAGTACACTATTCATTTCCCGACGCGCGTAATAATAATAATAATAAATTATGAAGGCACATACTTCCCACGCAAAAAAGCAATTGTTTTAATCATAAGCTATATTTAAGTGTATCTTCATTTTTTGAGCATATAATGTTTAAATGCTGTGTTATATATATATATATATATCTATACATAATTATATTTAACATTTTAAGAAAAACCTCATGCGTAGTTTCATAACATTTAAAAGGGGTATAGACAGTAATTTATAAACCTTCTAATTTTATTACTACTTTACGCCGATCATTTAATATTAGAATTAAGGTAAGCATAGTTACGCTATTTACTAGTGTACCAAGTAGGCTTTACTAGACATTATTTATATCATATAAAGATTTAAAATTTACGAGAAGTTTATCTTGCAAATTTATCTAAGGTCAGAGACAATTTTAATGACTATAATAAGAAATATAAATTTATCGTATTCTATACATACATGTTTATAGTCAATTTAATTCTAAAAGTAATGTATGCATTGATGCTATTGATTATTGTTTATTACTTTTCCAAGATTTGCATCCATCCATGTGCCTAGCTTTTGTTTAGATTTATTTCCTGAGTACCCAATGAAAGGTGTATTCATTTTAGCCTTCGACGAAAGGTTCCTAAATTAAGTTATTATGGTGTAGGTTAATTAACCGTTTTTTTTATAAGCTAGTACGGAGGATATGATTGCCTAGGATGTGAAGTAAGTCCATTTATTTACATTGACTATTTTAACTAGTAACTGAACTGCATATTCATAGTTTCTCAGACTGTATTGAGTGTTAACTAATTTTGTGTTATTGTTTCAATAAGATTTCTAATTTGTTTTATTTTCATGAAGAATTAATTTTTGTTTCACTGCACAGCTACGTAAATAGAATTTGAGCACAGTAGCTGATACATTTGTGCATCTAGATATTTAAAGTTTTTTTTAATTCTCTTAATTGTCTTGCTCACTCACTCCAAAATTAGTAGCTATTTTACATCATTATGATAATATTATTATACTTGGTTTTGCAACTGTGACTTCCAAGGTGGCATTAAGGTTTAGTTTTGTGTATTTCTAAAGTCGAACTAGGTCACGCTCGCCACAGTGCAGCACTATATTCAGGCGTTAAATCGCGAGAGGTCCTCTGAGCCAATGAGCCAAGACCTGGTCCTCTGAGTGAAATATCTCATGACCGTTTTCGAGTGTTCTTTGGGTTCCATTCCCACCACTCATCTTTGGACGGCCTATGTTCAAACCCCCTCTCAGGCAGTGTGAACTTTTGTGCCCGCCATGGAAGATCCGACGGCGGAATTAATTAAGTTAAATTTACTTATGTTTATTACGATTATAATATTGGATGTTACGATTTTATATTTATATTAATTAAATTTGAGTGCAAGGATTAATATTAATTATTATTTTATTATGACTACAATTAATAACTGGAGAACTGAACTTTTAAAATATAGTTTATCAAATAAAATATTTTTCAGAATCTAAATATTATAGTTTTTACACAGTCTGTATTTGTTTTAATCTGTTTTCTAAATTCATCTAAATTGGTTGATCTTTCGGGCTTCGAACCCGATCTAACTCAGGGTGAAATTCCCTCGTAGGTATCTTTGCTTCAGCCTGTTGGTCTGATCAACCATCAGAGCTTGAACATATTGATCCTATGTAAGTTAACAAGTGTAGTTTTCGGGACTGAGGTGTACTTAGCTTTTTGAGCAAGTATAAAATTATATAATTTAGTTTGATCCATCGTCAGAGTGTGCCGGGCTTGGACCCATGCCTTCGACTTCTTATGGACAAACGAATATGTACAGGGGTTTTCATTCCCATTTAGTTTGTAAGTTACGGGTCACCATACCCATATACAGGGGTTCCAATCCCCATATGTAGCTGAGTGCTCAAGGACGCATTTCCCTTGTTTTGGCCTCAGTAATTTCGGCTTTCCCTCACAGTGCCCACTTGTGAAGCTACATGATGTCCAACATCTGAGATCGACGTAATTCAATATTTACTTTATTAACTAATTATGTGTGATCATTATATATAATTTTAGATTGATCAATGCTAAATATTAAAATTTTATTTTGAGTCTCTTGACATAACAATATTTGAAACTTACTTTATTAATAGTGCACCCACAATAATTATCTACAATTATAAAATTTCTTTAGTATAAGAATTTTTCTAATAAAAAGGTTAAAGTGACCCCACTAGTAATTGAGATTATCTGTAAGGTATTACCACCTACATTAACAAAAACGTTTATTCATTTGCCTCTATCTCGACCCGACTACCTCTCTTAACTCAACGCGACTGCAGGTGCCGACGCGCCACAGCCGTGCGTCAAATGTTAGTAGTAGGATACAGGCGAACCTGGTAACTCGTCCTACTGAAGTTTTTGGTTTTTGTTTTTGCTTTCCCCTAAGCTCCGCTTTAACGCGGGGGAGTATGTGCCGTGTATTAGGTATTTAGGCACGTTTTATTTAAAAATTTTGTAATCTTAAATATTTTTGGAAATATTATTATTTTTTTTCTCTCATCTTATTTTCTTTACGGCCAGGCCCTCAGCCTCTGTTCTCAGAGGCGAGCTGATTTTCTTTCCCAGCCTCATGCTAGGCTAGCATTCTGGCTAATATTTCTCCCGCCTCCAGGCACGTCGGAGCCGGTAACGTTATTTCTTCGCGGGTCTCCTTTTGCTAAGAGCAGCTTGTGAAGCAGTGCTGAGCCCTGCTAACTCTGTCACGAATCGGTATAAGGTTCACTAGCAGCAAGACACGACAGGAGGATCCCGTGGGCCTTGTGTCCCACAGACCATGCGTTTTTTGAAGCCACCCCCGCCTGCTCACACACCCTCTCTTCTCAGAAGTGGCTAGGAGCGACGACCGCTCGAGTGCGTTAACCGAATTCAAGGCCATCTCAGGCTTCACAGCCGCAGTTACGATTCTGCACCTTAACGACACCTAGCGACGGCTGTGGTAACTAATGCCACTGGTGAGGCGTCGGCAGCGCCGACACTACCGCGCTCGCGCGGAGGTAACGACAACCTCTCCCCTCCTTATGTCTCAGGCCGCTAGGTGGCACCACTGGTTACTCCATTAACCCCCTATCTTGACACTCTCGTCGGTCACTAGTCGATTTATTAGTACTTCCTCTCGCCACCAAAAGATAGCGCCTCTGTCGCGCAGTCACTCCAGTAAGATCTATTTTTTTTTATGCCGGACACCTTCGGGTGGACTCGGTAATTTTCGGCCCAGAGCCTACCCCCCCTCCCATTCTCTAGAGACCCCGCGCTTATGATATCCTGGTGAGATCCCGCTCTGAACTTACTTCGGTGCGCGCCTCCGGACTGACTGGTACCGTTTGTATCTGCGATCTTCTGCGAATCATCGACATCGTATATTATGTAGTCTTCTCAGACTAAAGGGATGGAGTCCCTAGCTAAAATTATTAACTAGTCAGTAGTTTAGTTGAAAGTAGAGAAACTTAGTATTTTTATATAAATTATTATTTTTTAATTAATCATGATGACTTCCGTGGCTACCGCGAATCGTGGTTCGGGTTTGCGGAGACGAGACGCCCTCTTCTGAGCGCCAGGACCAACACCCTGTTTTGACAGGGTTCCAAGTTTGGGGCAACCAAAATCCTCTGCCAGAACCTCTGGAGTCGGTTCCTGCGCAGTATCCAACATCATTAGGCCTACTACCTTGATCACCGTCTACCTACAGCCCCGGGTGATACCCGCATAATTCTATCTTTTTATTCACGAACCCAAGATTAGTGTAACCCAGTTAAGACAGCGGACAGTAAAAGGCAGTTCGAGGAGAAGAAATTTATATTATGTTTTGGAAGGACTATATGTACAAACTTTAAAGTTACCAATGTTAATTTCAGTCTTGTTGTTAAATATTTTAATTTTTGTTATACATTAAGGGCCGGCTCTATCGTAAATAACGTTAAGGAATATCATAAAATAAGTGTAATTGTGAGTTATGTAAATAAGATCACTTATCAATGAAAAACAGTCTTTACTAAGGAAAATTTAATCTATCAAAAAAAAAAGAACAATGATTAATAAAATAAGGAAGTCTATAGACGTAACAGTTGTTTTTATTTATTTAATATATAATAACGATCCTTTTACTCCCAAGTATTCGTAGGGAGTCTCTAAATTTTCTTTGTTTACTTCTAGTGTCGCCTCTGTTGTTGACTTTTATAGTTATTAATTGAGGGCCTCAGTAATCAAAGCTTCCAAATCTTTTAACCTTATTATTTCATTATTCTTTAAGACACTTGGGGTATTACAGTGTGGAGCTATAGTTCATTAAAAGTCACACACACTTATTACTACATACACGTATAGTTCAGCTGGTATGTAAATAAACATTTTTTTTAAAGCTCCGAATCTTCTATTGAAAATTTACTTTGATAACATCAATAATTCATAAAAAATAGTGATGTAAATTACAATTTATTATTTTTTGTGTTGCAAAATTTTACATTAGCTTGAAATGCTATTTTATTTTGTCTCAAATTTGATGAAAGATTATATTCAGCTATACAAAGCACTAAATGCTTCTAGGTTTACCAAAAAAAAAATTTATTTACCGAAGCTTTTGCGGATTGTTTTAAAATCCCACACTACAAACTGGGCGAAACGCGTTTATTACAAAGTTTGTGTGGCATCATACTCATCACACAGTACCCTTGTTATATGTATCTCACGGTTTATATATTATAATGTAATACCATTTAAATTTAGTTTTTTTTGCAATACCTAATACACAAGTATGAAAATATATTCGTAAATTAATTACCTATGGAAATAAAGTGTATTTTTACTAAATGTAACAAGAATTAAAATAAACTTAGGTACAACCAATGTGCATTTAATTACAATTTTAAATAAACTTTCATTTTTTATATTGTATATGTTTCACTATTATGAATAATTGAATACATTATTTTGATTTTTGATTTTTGATAGACTTTCCTTCCGGAGAAATTTTTTATAGTTTTTCACTTTAATAGAAAAAAAAATTATATCTTTTGTAGTTACACGAAGAATAAAACAAATAATTTGGTTTTAATTTTTGTTAATTTGGTAATTTTTTTTCTGAATCTTTAACAGTTTGTAAGATAGCAAATTTGCTGATCTTCCACCTCAACTGGTTTTTAATCTGTCGGAATGTTTTTCGCTAGCATTTTCCTTTGCCGACAAAAAATGGTTTTTGTGAATAATAAACATAAATATTGTTTATATTTAATGGTAAAGCTTCAAACACGTGACTTATTTAGTACCAAGTTCATAGAAATATAAAAATACCATTAAAAATGACAAAATATAACACAGTTGAATAATATGTTTTACTTTTAGAAATTATTTAATAATTAAAGCTAAATATAGTACTTATAAACACCATATTTAATTCTAAACCATACGAGCTTTAAAAAAAGTATTGTTAAATAATTTTAACAAAATATTTATCATTCATAATTATTATTTAAGAATATTTGTGTCTACTTAGTATTTTCCTGGTCTTTATTTCTAAACTTGTGTAAGCGTAACGAAACCCGATTTTTACTCGACTACGGGGAGGCAAAAGGAAGGATTAACGCCTATGTAGGCTATATTAATATTTTCATATGTTCCTTCGTAGCGCCTAAACTATTCATCCGATTTTGATGAATAAGGTGTCAATGAATTCTTTAATATGTCCCGGGTAACATAGGTGACATTATAACCGACTTCAACAATAGGAAGAGTCGAGTTTAAATTGTTATACCGGATTTTAACTCATTTCATTCCTTTCTTATTTTATCATGAATGTCCTGGTCTATAATCTTTAATTATGAAGTATGTTTTACTCACGCTATTATATCACTCGCCTTTTTGTTGTAGCATTATAGGTTATAACGGAAAATATTAAAATAAAATAATTTTAAAAAACTGTAACCCGACTACGAAAAAAAAAACACTGAAAGGTAGGAAACTAGGTAGGTGCTGTTTTATATCATCGTCTTATTGAGTAAAACATGTAATTTGATATGTTAGATATTACTATTTATTTAGTTCTATTGAAATCCTTTGTCACTACCATATTAATATTATAATTCAATTCAAATGCCGTAGTCGTGCGTTGTCAACTACACATTTTTTTTTTCAAAACTGTAACCCGACTACGGGAAAAACCCCAAAAGGTAAGAAACAAGTTAGATGTTGATTACTATTATTATCTTATTAAGTAAGGTCTATGTTTTATAATTAAAATCTTCTTTCAGTTTTATATAATAACATTATAATTTAATTTTCCATTCTTGTATATCAAACTAAAATGATTGCTTGTGTATCAAATTAAAAAGCTTGCTTTTTGTAGTTGACATCGCTTGACTACGGCAATTGAATTGAATTATGTTATTAATGTGAAAATGGGAGAGGATTTCAATAGAACTAAATAAATAGGAATATTTAACATGTGAAATGACTTGTTTAATTTAATAAGACGATGATATCAAACAGCACCTACCTTGTTACTTTTTAGTGTTTTTCCCCGTAGTCGTGTTACATTTTTTCTACTTTTTTATGTTAATAAAGTACCTCCGACGGTATTAAAAAACAACAAATAACTTTTTTCTCTTACACTCAAATAATAAAAAATTAATTTAATTTTGTTTTGTAAAAAGAAAGCCTGATAGTTACTGGACCGATTACAAATATAATTTCACTGTTATACAGCTCCATTATTCCAACAAATTGGCATATTCTCTATTTCATTTGAATTAAAAATGGCTTTGTACATTTAGCAACATCAAAGTACAACATCAAATTAATTGCATTATTTGCATACCCTGTTTAAACCGTTACAGATATAACAAATCAAACATGTCGCGCTTGGACTGCAGCGCGAGCCGTCATGTGGTACACAGGTCCATTTGTATATGCTCTTATTTATACCCTTGAACATGTTATATATTGTATGTATATCAAAGGTTAAAATAATATTTTTGTATTTTAATACTGTCTCTGTGTTTCTATCTTTACCATTTTATATCCACACAGTATTGGTTAGTTGGATTTAAATAGGACGGTAAGGCACGAACATATATGTTGGTACCTTACTTTAATGTATACAGATTTTATAGCAATTATAAATATAAAAACTTGCTCATTTACTGACTTATGCCGGGTTGATGGGGGATTGAAAACCTCACCTCTGGAAGATATAAAAAGTTTGGAATATATCAGTGTAGACAGTTTATTACTGTGTGAGTAGCCAAGTCGCCTACGGCTACTTTTGATGGCCTATATGTCAGTGTAGAAGTGTCAAAAATAATATGTTGAATTTGAATACACCTTTTGAAATTTAATTTTTTTACATTTTTAACCACTTTCCCCCCTCCCCCGCCAGGCATGGTTAGCGAGGGGAGGGGCAGATAAATTCCTATATACACCACTGCTCCTTTAAGAATATTTTTCCACTCATGCAAAGCCAGGTATCCTACCTAGTATTTTACGAGTCGGTAAATATGGGCCATTTTAATTATATTCTTGAAGGTTACCATATTTGAATGGACTAATACTTCACAGCAGCTAATTTGTTGATTGTTTATCTGGCACAATCAGGAAAATCTCCTTTTTTATTCTGTTTTCTTATGTACGCATCTGGATAAGATGCTAATAATATTGCACTGAAATCGAATCCAGATCTCAAAGAGTTAGGAATAAAAATGTTTATCAGGTACTAATAATTAAGTTCCAAACAAAACGAAAAACTTTTTATAAGTTAAAATATATATTTACATGGTCATTATATAAATAATATTTTTTAACCATATTTATATTTAAGTTTTAATTGGCCCCCTTTATAAATGCCAAAAAGATTGCATATTTTCCCAATATTTTTGTGATAACTTATTAACATTGTCTTTGTAGTTACATACTTGTTGCAAAATAATCTGAAATAGTGAAAACACATTTTACTTTAATGTGAATGCAGCATATATATAAAGTTTTGCAAAAATATTGTACTACTGGTGGTCAAAAAGTGACTTTATCTTTCCCAGCTTTGGCTGAATAAAAATTATCGTTTCAAACCATATATAATACAAATAAAAGCGTATATAAGAATGACTTGTAGGTAAAACTTCTGTGGCACAACTCGTATTATAGTAATCCCTTTTAAAGGATTAGGACTTATCTAAACACTATATTTTCAGTCAAGCAATGGCAGACAACGGTGTTATATTTTTTCATTTGTTTCAAAACCTTTTATTTTGCTTTACTTGTAACATGTAGATATAAATGACACCATATTAGTAACTAAAGAAATACGTTTCTAGTGAACTGGCGATAGTAAACAAAATTTCAATTTCGCAATGTCTTTAATCAATTTGTGTTGTGGAGCAATAAATTAAATATTTATTTGCAGTCTAGTTTATAACTTAAAATTTTTTTTGCGTTTTGAATTTTGTGTCAAAATGTATGTTAAAATGACCAAAAAACCCTTTTGTAATCAAAAAAAAAATATTTTTATTATTTGCAAATAGTACTATAGTCCAAGGAAAATTGTTATATTGTCGCTGTAGAGAACTGACATGTAAAATAAAAAAGGTGCGTGGTGGCTGAAAAAAGAGAATTTTTTTCAGTGCAAGAAAATGTTTTATATAGGTGTTCGACGAATGTTTAACTTTGTGTACGCGCGCTTGCGCTATGCGACGTCACGTGCAGAGCTATGGGCGGAAAAGGGTCGGCTGTGGTTGGCGGTAAGGGGCGAAGGTTCGCTACCCTACGAGCCCGCTCACACACAAAGCAACAGCGATAAAAAGAAGGCACCGGCCAGATTGTGGTAATAATGGGCCACATATACTGCACAGAGCGCCAGATATACGGGGGCAATAAACGGATACAACGCCTATTCTTTTTCCGGCGCAGCTGTAGGCAAAAAAGTTGAAACCACCTTGAACATATCATATCTAGTATGCCAGAAAGGAAAAAGCGTCGTTACAATCTCACTAAATTTATTTGATTTGTCAACCTCTAAATCTGTGAGGTTTTTTTTGTGATTAAAAAAAATTACCTCTAAACGTGTAAAACATATAAATTTTACTGCAATAAATCCCACGTCACAAAGTTAACATTTTTTGACTAAAACAAACTGGTAGACAAAATTGTACTCATAAATGCCACAATTATCATGTTACGTTTAAAACATCCATATAAAAAACTAGCTAAACCCCCGGTTTCTCTTGCTCAGGGTATTGCTAAAATCTTAAGATTAAAATATTGAAAGGAAAGTTTGTGAATAAATTTACCGGTGCATAACATATTTAATTCATAACAAAACCTTTTAAGAATGATATTTATTAAGTTGTAATGCGGTGTTTTTTTTTTTTTTTTAAATTTGAGTATGGAATTGGAATCTTATTTTATAAGTTCTGTTTTAGTGTGTTCGAGGATATATTCTACCGTGATGAAATCTCATTTCATGAGATAGACAACCTAAAAAATTGTTAAACACGCACCAATATTATTTTGCTTAAGTTTATAAATCTGTAATCAATAACCAAGAAAGAAGAAAAAAACCAAAAAATTTAAAAATTACTCATTAATTTACTTATTGATTCGATCGATTTCAGTCCTTCGTTCGATTCTCGATCAATGCCAAAAAAGTAATCTTCAGCTTAAAAATATGCATTTAATTTGGTAACTATCACTTCAATTTTCCAAAAATGGGACTGGTTCATGAAATTATAAATCAAATTTTTACAAATAAAATTTAACTCATAAATTATACACTACTAAAAGTACAAAAACGAGCAAAATTCAAGCGTTTCTGGATTTCTACTTCTGATACCCACGAATTAAAGCAATATTGGAAGCACCACCACTTGACTTAGGATCGACCATTCCTTCTAATGAGAATTCTTTCCACTAAATGCGTTTCGGGATACATCGTTAGCTGAATCTCTTTGGCATAGAAGCCACCATGTATAAGCTTGCGGTACAAATCTTCGAGGTACTAGGTCCTAAGCTCCGATTCGCGAACATGTGTTAACACTAAAATGTTAGGACTACAAATCGCCGTGAAATCTTCATCGAATACGCCTTAATGCTTGTCTATCGACACAATGTCAGCGAAGTTAGCTTTACGCTTTTGTGGCTCATTCTTCTTCGTGTTGGAAAACACGGTTGGAAGGTTATTTCACAAAATTAACATATTTATTTAATACAAGTGTACGTATATCTATTAATATTAAATGAGTACTTAAATAATTCTTTATTTGATTGAATTTATACTTTCACCAACAGTTTTTACAATACTAATACAGTTATTTTTTTTCTATTAAATTGTTGCATAGAAAATGTAATTATATTTTTTATTACGTATGAATTATAACTTCTAAAGCGCGTGCAAGTACACGCAATCTTTTATTTTTGGGTATTCACCTTCTCCCACCTATTCATTCTGTCAATGCTTCATCCTCATCGGATCAACCCTCATCGTCTCTAACGTCAACGAGACACTCCACGGTATTTTTTTATTTTACAATTAATAGTTTTGTAAACTATATACGATTTTCCTTTCTAATATGCAAACACCACATAGAAAAGTTTTATAGAAAATGTATGACATCCCATTAATATATATAAATAAGATGTTTTATCTGATGAAGCAGTGATTATGATCTCCAAAGAATTAGAATGAATTAGTAGCGCTACAGAACACATTTTGCAATCACTAACGGGAGTGTGTTATAAAACTTATTATAGTCACGTGAAAAACAACAGTAAAATGTTTTGCCAACTAACATTCTAAAAGATTTAGTTGTATATTATTTTTTTATTAAAAAACTTTATTTCACATATAAGTATTTTTAATTATCTTTCATTCATGCATTAATTCATTAATATATTTATTCATTAACTCATACATTCATTCCGATGGTCTTGAGATAAATGATTATATTCTCATAATCTAATCAAGAATAATAAAATGTATTGTGTATATATATATATATATATATATATATATATATATAGGCCTAATACATATTCGAAAACTACCAACCATAATTTTTCAAGTTTTCGGAATTCAAACCTTAGAGGGTAAATTGGTTGGTTTGCATTCAAAACAAAAAAATATAACACTTACGATAGAATTAAAACTAGAAATAAGGAGCTAAGAAATAAACATTTGCATCTAAATTTACGAATTGCATTTTTTAAGTTCTTCATTTAAGCAAATAAATAGGGGGTGAGTTTTAATTTATTAAAAAAAATTCTTATCTATAAAACTAACCAAGCAAAACGTAAATTATTTGGTGAAAGTATAAAATAATACAATACAAATTATCATTTTTACTATTTTTAAAGATTCGCTACTAAGGGGTATAAAAGGGTAAATTTAGTTCAAGGAAATAAATATGCATATTTCCGAAATTACTAGATATAAAGAAAAGAAAATAAGAATGAAAAAAAAGCATATAGTATTATGAATTTTTTTTTCATTTTCCGGAATTTTAACCTCAAAGAGATAAAAAAATCATATCGCCATAACACATAAAGCTGGATGTAAGAATCTGAGTATGAAATTAACAGTTAATTATTAGGAAATTTTCACAATTTATCTGTATTCAACCGCAATAGTAGTGAAACGGGAGCACACAAGATTTTATTTTTATAAATTATATATTAATGTAAATTAAGATGAAAGTAAGAAACTGAGCAAGAATAAAGTATATTGTTATGTATACTTTTAACATTTACTCTTTTTCTATATTCATCCATAAAACCATTAAATTTTTATTATTATCAAAGTAGTACATATATCTGAAGCTAATCAATCAGGATGTAAGTTATGCGGTACTATTCGTTACAGTTCTACTTCATAAGGAGTGACATACAGTTCATACAGTTTTAACAATTAGAAAATAAAATGTTCTAATAAAATGAAAGTTAATTTAAGATATTGAAAATATTAATAAAATAACCTTATGCTACCTTCATTTATTCATTCATTTTGTAACAGGGGTTAAAATTATTAGAACGTTAAAAACAATGTATGAAATCCGGTAAATGAGTAAGGGACCAAAACATTTTTTTAATTCAATATAAAACTAGGTAATTATCATTATTTCAGAGTTTACATTTGCGGTATGAAACATGATAAGTTTGGTTTTATTTAGTTTACTGATTTTTCAATATTTACTTAGTTCTGTAGGCATTAGTGTGAGAAAAAATGAGAGGGATAAAAAATTTGTAATTTTGTTTAAGTTATTCCTAAATAACTAAGAAAAAGCTAATAATTAAAAAAAATGATTTGAGTACTCAACATTCCAAATTAAGATGCGATTGTATCAAATATCTTACAATAATGGAGGTATTTATAATAAGTTGAAATTATTTATTTTAAACATACCTTTAACAAACATAAATAAATTTGTTAATAAAAACGATGTTATAATATTAAATAAAATTAAGTATGTGCGTGTTTCACAATTTTCTAAATTGTCAACCTCATGAAATAAATGGCGAACTGATTTCATCAAAATAAAATATAGGCCTATCCTCGAACACACTAAAACAGAAGTCAAAGTCTCACATAATATATTTGAAATTGTAAAATGAAGCCCTATGAATAACCAATTTAAAAAATATTCTTCTTAAACAGTTTTGTCAAGAATGAAATATTATATCACCTGACAATTTTGTCTCTTTCTTTAGAAAAACCTTTGGAATTAATCACATACTTTTCTTTCAATGGAAATATGTAATTAGTACCCAGAAATTGCGTTAGCAAAGCCCTGAGTTAGTAGCTAGTATATATAGCTATATATATAATGAATTTTATATATATTTTGCTTTAATACAATACAACAATTGCATTCAAATCCATGGAGTTCGGTACACTTGACCTTCAAAACAAAAGAAAGGCATTGTTTACATAATTTAATTTCAAAGAATTCCCCAATCTTTATCTCCTCTTCTATCCCTAATTTTTAGGAAAAATTTTAAACTTCATGATGAAATCATGCACATTTGACGTTAAAAAAAGATAATTTACTGTCTACAATGTAGTCAATAACGTCAAAAAAAAAGAAACTAATCATCCAACAACCAGTTATTAAAGTTATTAAGATAAACAAATTTTATTATAAAAAGAAATTAACGTTTTCAAATTTTTTCAAATATATATTTTTAATCCAACTTTATATATTGTGCTTTAAAATAATTTATTTGGCATAAAATGTGTGAAAAAATGTTGTATAACTTCTAGCATGCCCACTCTTTTAGAAATATTTTAAAGAAATACTACCTATAGTAGCCGAACCATGGCGTGACTTTCATACGATTTTTACATAGTTTTTCGTTTCATGATCTATAGACCCCAAAACCATAGTCAACTCAAATTTTATACACATGTATATTACAATTTTACGGACACGATAACTGCCGCCATTTATACATCACTTCCAAACTGTTAAATAAATACTTGTAGTGGATAATATCGGCTGAATTCGTTAATGAGCAATATCCGACCAAAGGGGTAGATATGGGGAATGTTTTTTGAAAAACAGAAATTTTTCTCTAACTCCCATAATGGAAAATATCAAATACGTTTGAATTCATTATAACTCGTAGGAGTTATACCAAAATATTTTTTTTGAATTGTTTTCATATTACTAACAATAACTGCAAAGGGTTGAAAAAACAATAGTGTGCCTTCGTTGGCACAACCTAAAATTCGTACGAATTCTTTGTAAATTTTATATATTTTATCTAAGACTTTTGACTGAAACAGTTTTTGATAATACGAGCATTGTTGCAAGCTGTTTCAAAATAAAAATAAATAATTTTTAAATAATTAATATTTACTGTACCTTGTACACGAATAAATCTGTTCTGTTTATTGTAAAACCTTAAATTATTATCTACAACATGTGCTCTAAGTAATTTATTATACGATTAAGGGAGTTTTGAATTTTTTTCATTCAACAGCTATTTTTTTATAGCTGTTGAATGACAAAAAATTCAAAATTCCCTTTGTAGGCACATTATCCAATCCGTTTAAATTGTTTGTAGTCATTATAAATATTATCAAAACTTTTGTCAGAAATAATTTTTGATCCAACCAACCATCGGTGCAAGGGGTGCTAAAAGAGGGGTTAAAAAACAAAAGACATTCTCATTGGCTGTTAATATTACAATTTTTATCTAAAACTTTCGTCTGAACAAAATGTATTAATAAAAATCATTTCTGAAGGGGGTTGAAAAAACTTGGGGTTGAAATAAGAAAAAAAAATTCCCTGTAACGTATCTAGCGAAATATTGTTTATTTTTTTAACATTTTAAATGTTGTTGAAAACTTTTGTATAAATTAAATTTTATGTCACAAACCATTACTGCAACGGAAAAACCAAGGGTGGAAAGACAAAAAAGTAATTTTGTTAATACGTGTACAATAAAATCCGTTAATAATATTTTATTAATTGAGGTCTCATCGTAAAAACAGGGTTTTAAAAAAAAATTATATATATATATCAAAACTTCCTTGGTATTAAATTTTTGGAATTTATTTTTAACCATTTAAATATTACCATAAAACTTTGTCTAAAAAAAATTTGTACGACCTCGTATTAGTGCAAGGAATGAAAAATAATTTTTGAAAGTCAAAGATAATTACATGTCTACCTTACTAGGCATTATATGAAATTCGTTATGACATTTAATGGTTAATGCATTGAGTTAAAATCATTAAAAATATTTTTGCTGCATGTAATATGAGAAAATGTTTAATCGATCTTGTTTGAATATTGACTAATATAAAGTGTGTTATGTACGCTAAGTTCGTAAATTTTCTAGTTGTTTATATAACCTCATAAAACATTTCCAGAAAAATATATACTTCGAAATCTATCTACGCCTGTAGGCCGTACCAAAAGCATTAATTTGGTAGGGCCTATATAACAATATTTTTTTAAAATCCTACCATTTATAAATATGTGAATTAATCCATTCAATCTTTATTTCACTCTTTCATTCCTCTACCCACTTATTCATTCGTCCGGCCGTTTATTTTCATTTTATTGTCCATTTTTCATATATACATTCATTTATCCACCTAATACATTTCATTCTGTCATTCATCAATTAATTCGCTCGTTACCGTTCCACTTTTCACTAAAAAATTTAAATGTTTTCATTCATATAATCATTATTTCATTCACCTATTCACTTTTTCTATTCATCCAGCTATTCATCTTCATTCATCTATTCAATTTACTATTCATTCATTATGGAATTCGTTCATCAATGCAACCTTTCAATCGTTGATTCCCGTGCATTTTCATCCATTCACTCTTCCTTAGGCGGGTAATGTAATTCACCGCCGATTTCCGCGTCTGGCACCGTAGTTCCGTCAGCGAGTGGAACAGGGTCTCCAGCAGTGGGACCCCCTGTTCTTCCAAACAGCGCGGACTTTACTGCCCGGGGACTGGGCATTAGGCGCGCCTGGGACTGTAAACTGCTCGCGGAGAGGCAATAGCTTCGTCCGAGTGATGGCGACGGAGGGATTGTGTCCCGGGTGGAATCCTATATCCTCCCCCGCCCCTTTTTTCATTCGGAGTTTTATCCTCGGGGACCTCCGAGACCGTACGGATTCCCTCGTAACGCTGACCATTATTTTTCTTACCGGGTTTTTATGGCACAGTTTCATTTGCTATAGTATTCACGACGTGACTTCGTTAAAAAAATTATCTATGTATACATATATGATTTCTGTCTGATTTGACGCGTGTTAATTTTTTTTTTGTGTATTAATGGCTATGCAAATACTCTTAAACTTGTTTGCAGGTTTTTTTGTTACTCGGAAAAACCAAACGAATTCTCATAAGACTTTAAAACAAAATACGCGTAAGCCAGCGATTCTACCTTGTAAATGGCGGTCGTTTGCAAGAGAAGCCAATGCCTTTTTTTGGACTGACCATTCAGCAAACGTTTGCTTCCGTACAAAATTGCTGTGGTTTGTTTGTCAGCGGTAGACATGTTTCTGAAAGAAATGCTATGCTACAGTATGTCCCGAAATCTATTTGCAAAAAAAAAATGCCACTATTTACGGAACTTTTACCTTTCACTGGAAGCAATGCTCGCACAAATTTCACTATAAGCCGCCAATAGTTAAGACATAAAATTTTAAGAAAAGAATAATTAAATTCAAACATCTGTATAACAATAAAACGCTAGCTTTACGAACACAAAGAAATACATAGGCGTAAAATTTTAAATATATTTAATCTTTTTACGTATAAAGTTCTAATTTGAAAATTTATTTTAATGTATTTATAGCTATATTAAACGTTGGTTAGATAAAATCCCATATTCTCAACTAGGGTAAAAAAAAATATTATTTTATGTATGATAAATTTCCCATCTATATTTTAGTTCTAGCAAGTAAAAGCCGTAAAAACCAAATCAAAACCTTTTCTACGGTTTTATTGCTGTAGAATTAAAAAGTAAAAAGAATCATGTACAATTTTATGTATATAATGTATATGCCCAGTGCTGCTCTCCGATTAAGAATTTTGGAGATATAATTTTTTAGTAAACTAATTTTCAAAAAGTTAAATATCACCGTAAGTAGTATGTAAATGGGGCTACTAGATCTGGGTTCTGGGTGCGGATTGATGATTGTCGACCGCCATCTTGGATTGTGACGTCACGGCGGCCATCTTGGATGGTTTTGACCTTGACCTTTGACCTTGACCTTGAATTTGATCCTCGAAACGGGTCAAAATTTGCCAAAATTGGGCAAAATTTGCCCAAAATTCCTCAAAATTCCCATTTCTGTGAAAAAAAATTCCGCCAAAAATTTTTAAAAAATTCCACAAATTAAAAATTTCTCTTTTCAAGAGAAAAATTCCCGTTTCGAGGGAAAATTTCCCGTTTTTAGTCCTTAAAAATCCCAGCAGCTAGAAATGTCCATATGTAGGCTTAAGCATCCATGTCTACAGCCTCCGATAAGCCTCTGACGTCATCATGGATTATGACGTCACCGTTGCAGTTTACGTTACGGCCGCCATCTTTAACTTTTTTATTTATTATCCGATTTTAATGAAATTTTTTTTAAAAATTATAAAAAAATTAAATTAATAAAATTTTAATAAAAAAATATTTAAAAAATACACATTAACGACACGGAGCTCGGAGTCCTCGGTTCGAACCCGACGAGTGTAAAAAAAAATTAAAAATGGCGACAGGCTCCTTCCTCAATGGTGGCTGCAGGCAGACTGACTCCCACCACTTTTTTTCAAAGCATATATATCGTCACCTAGTATGACGTCATGTCCGCCATCTTGTCTTTGATGCTAGAAGCCATCATCAATGTATCGTCGGCGAGAGTGCGCTGACGTCATGTTAGTTTAGTTCTTATCCGCTAGAGTACAGTAATCGTTTATTACTATGACACCGGCCATCTTGAAATTCGGCCACCATCTTGAAAATCCGTAATTATTTAGCTAGAAATTCGGGAAAAGTTCCAATATTCATTAAATAAATCACTCATTAATTTACATATTGATTCGATCAATTCCTGTCCTCGGTTCGATACCCGATCGATGCAAATAATCTTAATTTTTATGTAAAAATACCTAAAAAATGACAGGTTCGAAAATAAAAACACTGCAAGTTCTTTTACAAACATAATATTTATTACATAATTTCTATTTTACTACAGGATCACCTGCGAAGGTTAGCAATCTTACAAACATTTAGGTCCGCATAGGCGTGAAATGACTAATTCTTAGCTCCAATCGGTTTATACAAGACAGAGTCCAACCAGATCCTTTACAGACATAGTCCTCCTCTTCTTGACAGAGTTTCTGGATACCTTGTTTAACAGTTTGCTTGACATCGTTAGAACTGTAAATTACTGCACCCGATGTCTTGAATGCACACTTCTTCACTTTGTCATCAAATGGATAAGGCTTTCCATATATACAGTCCAACCACAAGTTATATTTCAAAGGTCCGTTTGTTGCTACGTCATCAGTAAGCTGATTGATTATGTCCTGTCTGATATCATCAAGAAAATTACAAATGTCCTTCGACTCACTTAACGTACTTGGATAATAGTAGTCTTTCAATGTTCCACGAAATGCAGACTGCGCCAAGTAGAAGCCATTATCGTTCACTTGTAATGCTCCGATCACAGTCTTAGGTTTATTTTCATGTTCAGATGCCACAGTAATCGGTTGCTGCACATCGGTTTTTTTACTTGTACGCTCACGAGTCACCAATCTAAACTCAGGAGTCGTAATTGCTGCAGGAAGTTCTGCAGTAGGCGCACGGACTTCACCTTTACAGTTTATCGCATGTCGGCGCAAATTATCAATTCGAGTAAACCATTTATGACACTCGTCACAACGAAACTTCATGCGAGAAGGATTCTTCATGCATTTGCTCCGCTCATGTCTTCGTGCATCATGGGAAAATGCGAACGACGTATTACAGTAGCTGCAAGGATACCGCGGTGATGAAGACGTACCTTTCAGACTCGATCCAGATACTGACGTTGTCGCCGACGTACCATTTCCAGGCATGCTCTTATACACATCGATGCATTGTTGTTGCACCGATACCTTTACTTTCTGCCGCGCAACAGGTCCTTTGCATGTCTCCAAGTGTTGCTGCAAATTAGCATTTCTTGTAAATTGCTTGCGACACTTAATACAGCCAAACATTTTTCGATAAGGGTTCTTAGCACATTCTCTATTCTCATGTCTGCGAGCATTTGAGGTGATAGTAAATGATGTGTCACAGTATTTGCACTGACGCAATGTACGCTCTTCATTAGTTGAAGAATCCATTGCTGGTGATGAAACTTCGGATGATGGTGGTATCTGTGCCGTTGTGCACTTGTTGTGTGGGCATGCGCCCATTATTGCTTATATGTTGTTTAATTAAATGCAAACTGGGAGGCTACTTTTTTTATATCTTTTTTTAATAACTCATTGTTTTTAAATTTTGATTATTTGAAGAATAATGAAATAATAATTATTTTAAGTATCAATTTGTAAGAAATAATTGTTTTTGTATAAAAATCTTTTTTTTGTTAAAAGATATTTATGTCTTTGTTAAGATTTGTGGATTTAAAAGACAAACATATGGACTTTAAAAGACTTTAAAAGACTTTAAACATCATAAATTCCTTTTTCCTTTTGTTTATATTAATATTGTGGTTAAGATTAATTATTGAGTTATTGCACTTAAGTGCAGGAAAGTGTAACTTTTTAAGTTTCTCATCTCTATGTATTGTCATATCTATGGTCATCTTCATATTGGAAAGGAAAAGGTAGCACTTTCCTTTCTGTTTTTGTCAGCCATAATGTAGACATCAAAATTTTTGTGCTCGTCACGTATCTATCGACATCCATGTCGAAAGTTGTGTATTTACTACCGCATTAGGTGAGTTTTACCGCCCTTGCCCGGGGAATCATTGTTTTATAATTATTTATGGGATAGTTTAATTTTTTGTTGTTAAAAAACTTGTTTAGCGGTCCGGGAGTTGGCGACCTCTCGCTGCCCCATGCCTGAGGTGTGATCCATAAGCTCCGCCCATAACATCTGGGCACCCCAGGGCTTGTCCCGTGGTTCTACGGCGATGGGAGCCGCCAACAAATATCCCAGGAAAGTTTTCGACGACTAAATCCTAAGCATGCAGCATGGGTAGTTAACCTGTTTCGGCCACGCGTATCTTGCAATTTCATCGACTATTTCATCAAACTACCCCTTTGGCATCGTAATCTACATTTAATTCCTGAGTAATATTTTAATTCTTTCTGTATCTTAAATTTACGTTAATTATTTTGAAAATGTAACTAAGTAATAATCATTTTGAAAAATGTAACTAATTAATCATATTGTGAAGATGTAACTAAGTAAAAAAAAAATGTTGGGGCCCCGTTTTGTTTTGAATGTACGAATACTCAATTAATACTCTTTATTGTGTTTTAAATAAATATGTTTTGTTATGGCTGACCCGATATCAGTGTGTATTTTATGTTGCAATTACCTAACCTTTTTATTTAATTTCTTATCTATATAAATTCTTAACAGGTTATCAACTTTTGTTCGGTAGTTTTCCCAGTCGGCATATTTCCTCTCTACTCATTATTTATTCAATACAACAAAGCAATGCCATTCAACCTAAGATCCCGGAGTCTTCCGTCGTAAATTACCTTGGTGAGGTTTAGCAAACCGAAACAAGAGTAATGACCGGCATAAAGATGGTAGCAGAGCTGGTGGTTGTCTTGGTATTTTGTTTTGTTGTGTTTTTTTTTTTTGTTTAAGTTTAAATATTTTTTTTTGAGTAAATTAACGAATTTTAAGTTTTCATAGTTTTAACTTTGAAATAAGTTCCAAGCTATCATCTTGAAGTACTGTTTTAACTATTTAATTTATGGTAATTATTGTTTGATAATCTTTTTTATGGCAATCTATTTATTTTTACTTTAAAGTGTTTTCCTTATAAGGTACATTATGAAGTTAGAATTGTCCAAGAGATTTCTTTGATTTCTTATTTTTCTCTCGTTGGTTTTAATCTTGAAGTTCTAATTTTCAGTTTCTAAGGTGTTTTGTCTTCAGTGACATATAATCTGCAAGAGATCTAAACTTTGTTTTAAAGTATGCATCTTTCTTAATATAAACAAATTATCTATTTACAGTTTCTGGCTATATTTGAATCAGTGTGGTTGTTGGTCCTGTTGTTTACACCAGTGTGTTGCCTTTATCATGTAGTTTACAGGTTATTTTGGGTAGGTTATTAAGTATTCCTTTTAAGTATAATTTGTGGTCTTCAGTTTAAGTGTGCATTGTTTAGGAACGGCCGCCTAACTTTGTGTCCTACTGTTGGCGTTGTTTTGTTATTTTTTTTTAACACTTATTCCTGCTTTCAGTTGAAGGTCCACCATTCGGGTCCACTGTTAGCGAATTAGTGTCTTTAGGGTCCTTGACTCAGTTGATCGTGGACTCATGACCCACGTGTCCTAGTCTTTGAATCCCTCGTAACTCGAGTCATAAATAAATAAATAAAAAACCATGGTACTAGTTTTTAAGTTGTTGCAACATTTAATTTTTTTTAAATATTATTTCTGGGGAACAAGTTTGGTTATAGGGTTTTCTTAGTTTGAATTTTTATGTTCAAGTAATCATGTGGTTATTAGTTGGTATTTGGGGTATGTATTTTCGTACAAGTTATTTTGTTATCATCTTCATGTTTGGTTTTCATGAGTTTTTTTTTGTGTCCATTTCACATAATTTAGGGTTTGGTGTATCAACTAGATTAATATCAACACTGATTTTTTCTGTTTTAGTTAACCATGTAAGATTGAGGTTATGTTTGGTAATTGTCGTTTAATTTGTCGCAAGTTATTTTAGAGTTTTAAAATTTATATTCCTTTTAACCTATAAATTGTTGTTATAATTTCATAATTTGCATATTCTTTATTAATATAATTCTAAATGATATTTCAATTTTATAAGATTGCAGGTTTTGTTCGTGAGAGAATTGTTCGCATATTATTTCTCGTTTTCATAATAATTCCATGATTCTGATTTTTTTTGCAGATTGCCATATGTTGAAAAGTCTGTGGTTTCTTCAGTAATATTTAATTGATGTGATGTTTGTTTACTTTTCGTGTATCACCATTTGGGGCACGTTTTTCATAATCTAACCATGATAGGTATATTTTCTTGTTTGTTGCCATCGTTTAATAAGTTCTTTTTTTAGCAAGTGGTTTTAATAATTTTAATGTTGTTTCCTTGCCCATGTTTTGTTGTAGGTCATCTTGGGTATGTATTTTATCTAATTTCTTACAAGAGACATTTTGCCGTTTTCCTAATAAGTTCATTTAATGTGTGTTCTAGTGCTTTTCATTGCACAGTTTAATAATTGAGGTTATGGTATTGTTTTATAAGTATCTAATTTGCAGTATATTTACTTTTGAATCAAGTATTTGGGTAATATATTCTTTTTTGTCTTAAATTGTGTTGGATCATCATTTAAATTTTTTCTCTTGAGCCTATTAATTTTTTTTTCATTTAAATTTCACTATTTTGCTTTGTTTTGTTTTAATTATTTTGTTTCAGTGAGATGCAGTAAAAGGTCAGTGGTTGTCTTGTTAGAATTTTGTCTTTTCTCTTTTGAATCTTTTCTTTAAGCACTATTAAAGGGTTTTATAGTTTTAATGTATACAATTTTGTACTGTGGGAGTAAGTGACTTCCAGACGATATTTGGGTTGTGTTTTAATTGTGTTGTCGACTTTGGTCAACTTTTTATTTTAGGCAGGTCCTCTGAGCCAGAGCCAGTGAGCCAGTGCCAAGTCCTGTTGAGAAGTGTTTAGGCTTCACCAGCACTTTTCATTTTTTTTGCAGGCCTCAGTCATTTTTTTTTATCAAACCATATATCTGCCATGGAAGATCCAATCACTCATTTTAATAATAGTTTAAATTTAGATTAATATATTTTGTGATTTTATTTGTTTTTAAATAATAATTAATTTGTTTTGAGTGCTATCTTGAATTATTATTCTGTTGTTTGTCTTGCTAGTGTCATCTTTTAAAATAACATTTTAGTATTTGGGTTTTGTTTTTTGTCTTGTCATCCAAAACATATATATTTTTTGAAATTTCTGTTTTGTAGGTTATGTGTGTGTTAGTTCATGTGGGGATGTGGTGTGTTGTGTGTCTTGTACATCTCTCCACACGATACAGCTGTTTCACATGTGTTCCACACATTACACCGTGTAGTGTCATCAACTTAATTATTTTTTTAATTATTTTGTTTTGCAAGTTTTTGGTTTTGAATTTAGATGTTCCTTCTTGTTTTGATTTGTGTACTAGGGTTGTTGCTGTATGACATCTCTCCGGTGGGGTGTCTGCTGCATGGAGTTTGCTAGGGTGGTTGCAGCTTCGGCTCGGTGTTGCTGCGACTCACCGTTACAGCCATCTCTGGTGAATTTCGTGTAGTGGAGTTCTGCTTGGTGAGACTGTCGTATAGTGACACATTCTTCATTCTAAGGTATGGTTTCAACTTTGATTTCTTCTCAAAAATTTTTCCTTTTAATACATTGCAAGCAGTTCTTTTTTTATTCACTTCACCTTTGCTGAATCAACTTTATTCATGTTATATTTTGTGTTAGTGGTCAATCTTGCTTTTGCAGGTGCTAAATTATCTCTTGAGTGTCTAAGGTATGGGACTTAGTCATTCATCTTTGGACGGCCATTTTCTTAATTTTTTTTAATTTTCAATTTTTGTGTTGTCGTTTTGAATAAGCATTTTAAGATTTTTTTTTTTTTTTTTGGTGGCTCAAATTTCTTTTGTATTTGATCGGTATTGTCAATGTAAGTCTTGTTAAACTTTCATTAGGTATTCTTCTATTTTGAAACTTTTTTAAATTTTAGCATGCTGTGTTGTATGAACTGCAGTGTTCAGAGCGGTATAGTATGATCAGGATCTTAGTGACCAGGATTTAAGAAGGGGTAAAGAATCCCCAATTTTTTTTATGTGAAGGGGTAGAGAATCCCCAATTTTGTTAATATGGAGGAGGTAGAAGACCCCCCATTTAGCTGAATAAGGAGGGGTAAGGAGTCCCCACTATTCTGAATAAGCCGACGGGCATTTTTTTTTATATGAGGTATGGTCCTCTTTTGTTGTAGTATGTACTGGCGGTCCTGATTATTTGTACCACCCGTCTGTCCTGCTTGTTTCTTCGATTACTCATTCATTTTCTTCGTCCTTTTCGTATTTTGATCTTCGTCGTCGTCTTCGTTCTTCTCTAGCTTTGAGATTTTTCTCTCGTAGGTATGGGATAATCCTACGTTTAGCTAATTTATGTCGATTTCGAGACAGAGATTTGTTGTTTAACTCATTTGTGTGAGTATTTAAGTATTTTAATGTTCAGGGGTGAGTAGTCCCCATTTTGATGTAGAGGTGTATATTCCTCATGGTGCATTGTCTGTTGTTTCATCTCTGTTTCTTGAGTATAGCAGGAAGTTGATCCTGTGATTCCCCAAAAATCCTTAATAGGAAGAGTATTTTACTCATACTTTTCGCAAAACACAATCAAGGTGTACCATAATCTATGAACTGCACCAAAACATTTTCCCGGTCTTCTAGCATCCAGTTCAAAATCTTGGCTCAAAAAAAAAAAAAAAAAAAAAAAACCTTCAAATTAACACACAGAATCAAGGTCTACCATAATCTGGTTGACAAAAACATATTCGTGGTCATTCGTTTCCACCACTAACTCCGTCATTACCAATTGTTCGTCACTCCTAGTGTTTTCATTGGTTCTTCCTTTAACATGTTTGGTTGGGTAAGTCAAACTTATCTTTACCTACCATACAACTCCCAAAGGTTAATTGTAACATTAGCGACTTAATGTTTTCAAACATTGCTAATATTTCTTAATATGTCTATTATTCAGGTTATTAACAACCTAGTCATATCACCATCCTGTCCTGTTCTGTTCTTCATCTACACACATATTTATTAATTAATATTTTGATCTTTGATATCTCTCGTATATTGATGTTTTGCATTCTCGTGCATTTAAGTTTTATAGATTGCCATATAAAAAGAAGATTTTTTTTTAAGAGAGTGGTGTGCTTTGAGGGGGGGAGTGTGTGCCGTTGTGCACTTGTTGTGTGGGCATGCGCTCATTATTGCTTATATGTTGTTTAATTAAATGCAAACTGGGAGGCTACTTTTTTTTATATCTTTTTTTAATAACTCATTGTTTTTAACTTTTGATTATTTGAAGAATAATGAAATAATAATTATTTTAAGTATCAATTTGTAAGAAATAATTGTTTTTGTATAAAAATCTTTTTTTTGTTAAAAGATATTTATGTCTTTGTTAAGATTTGTGGATTTAAAAGAAAAACATATGGACTTAAAAAGACTTTAAAAGACTTTAAACATCATAAATTCCTTTTTCCTTTTGTTTATATTAATATTGTGGTTAAGATTAATTATTGAGTTATTGCACTTAAGTGCAGGAAAGTGTAACTTTTTAAGTTTCTCATCTCTATGTATTGTCATATCTATGGTCATCTTCATATTGGAAAGGAAAAGGTAGCACTTTCCTTTCTGTTTTTGTCAGCCATAATGTAGACATCAAAATTTTTGTGCTCGTCACGTATCTATCGACATCCATGTCGAAAGTTGTGTATTTACTACCGCATTAGGTGAGTTTTACCGCCCTTGCCCGGGGAATCATTGTCTTATAATTATTTATGGGATAGTTTAATTTTTTGTTGTTAAAAAACTTGTTTAGCGGTCCGGGAGTTGGCGACCTCTCGCTGCCCCATGCCTGAGGTGTGATCCATAAGCTTCGCCCATAACATCTGGGCACCCCAGGGCTTGTCCCGTGGTTCTACGGCGATGGGAGCCGCCAACAAATATCCCAGGAAAGTTTTCGACGACTAAATCCTAAGCATGCAGCATGGGTAGTTAACCTGTTTCGGCCACGCGTATCTTGCAATTTCATCGACTATTTCATCAAACTACCCCTTTGGCATCGTAATCTACATTTAATTCCTGAGTAATATTTTAATTCTTTCTGTATCTTAAATTTACGTTAATTATTTTGAAAATGTAGCTAAGTAATAATCATTTTGAAAAATGTAACTAATTAATCATATTGTGAAGATGTAACTAAGTAAAAAAAAAATGTTGGGGCCCCGTTTTGTTTTGAATGTACGAATACTCAATTAATACTCTTTATTGTGTTTTAAATAAATATGTTTTGTTATGGCTGACCCGATATCAGTGTGTATTTTATGTTGCAATTACCTAACCTTTTTATTTAATTTCTTATCTATATAAATTCTTAACAGGTTATCAACTTTTGTTCGGTAGTTTTCCCAGTCGGCATATTTCCTCTCTACTCATTATTTATTCAATACAACAAAGCAATGCCATTCAACCTAAGATCCCGGAGTCTTCCGTCGTAAATTACCTTGGTGAGGTTTAGCAAACCGAAACAAGAGTAATGACCGGCATATATCACATCTGTTGAAATCTCCTCCAATGTTGACGTCGTCGTTGCCAACGGGATCTGCACATTCTCCATCGTAGCTGTCGTCAAGGTTCCCGTAGTCGACGGTACAACCTCCGAGTTTAACGTTAAAGACGGTAAAGATGCCATCGAGGTCTCAAGAACAGCTAATTGACACGACTTATGCACCAGAAGAAACAAACTAGGTGATCCTTACACCGCCGTCGTCAGAAACCAACTGAGCGTCCTGCTGTCTAGGACTCGCTTATATACATGCACCGTATTGGAATAATACGCTAGTCAAATCAAGAACCATGTACAATAATACTAGAGTCAAATCTACAAATTAAAAAAGAGGATCATTTGATCGGAAAAAAAATCGATCTCACCAATATACGCCAGGCTCCAAGAGCTACAATTCACGTCATCAGATCCATCTACATTTTGCTCCTATGCTTCAATTGACCATTAGCTGCAAGTGCTCCAACAGCTCCATCAGCTCCAACACGTAATGTACGCAATCTACGCGCAATACATGCAATTTACACGCAATAAATGTAATGATTACACAGTACACACAGGAAACGGAACGTACACACAGTACACACACACAGGAAACGGAACGTACACACAGTACACACACACAGGAAACGGAACGTACACACAGTACACACAGGAAACTAAACGGACACACAGTACACACAGGAAACTAAACGTACACACAGTACACACAGAAAACTAAACGTACACACAGTACACACAGGAAACGGAACGTACACACAGTACAAACAGGAAACGGAACATACACACAGTACACACAGGAAACTAAACGTACACACAGTACACACAGGAAATGGAACGTACACACAGTACACACAGGAAACTGAACGTACACACAGTACACACAGGAAACTGAACGCACACAAAGTACACACAGGAAACGGAACGTACACACAGTTTACACAGGAAACGGAACGTACACACAGTACACACAGGAAACGGAACGTACACACAGTACACACAGGAAACGGAACGTACACACAGTACACACAGGAAACGGAACGTACACACAGGAAACGGAACGTACACACAGTACACACAGGGAACGGAACGCACACACAGAACACACAGGAAACGGAACGTACACACAGTAAACACAGAAAACGGAACGTACACACAGTACACACAGGAAACTGAACGTACACACAGTACACACAGGAAACTGAACGTACACACAGTACACACAGAAAACGGAACGTACACACAGTACACACAGGAAACGGAACGTACACACAGTACACACAGGAAACGGAACGTACACACAGTACACACAGGAAACGGAACGTACACACAGTACACACAGGAAACGGAACGTACACACAGGAAACGGAACGTACACACAGTACACACAGGAAACGGAACGCACACACAGTACACACAGGAAACGGAACGTACACACAGTACACACAGAAAACGGTACGTACACACAGTACACACAGGAAACGAAACGTACACACAGTACACACAGGAAACGGAACGTACACACAGTACACACAGGAAACGTAATGATCACACATACAGTAGCGGAAACACACACGGGCTTAGTTGTAAATCAGAATACAAGAAATAAAAACATTAAATTTTTACTTTCAATATTTTATTACTTCTCAACATAACACAAATACAAGTAAAAGAAGCCATTATTGTTTGTAGCCAGCTTTCCTCAGTTCTTGGAGTATGAAGGATATTTCTTTGATGCACGGATAGTTTCCTGCACAAAGCAAGCCATGTAGAAGTCTTAGCCGGTCAACCAATATGTTTGGATCTTTCCATGATGTGTAATCAATCTCTTCTACCACCATCTTACTTGCTTGTTTATTATAAATACTTTTAATATCACAATCGTCCCAGTGATCATAATAAGCATTATCAGATTTATTTATTATAACACGACGTTTCCATCGTTTCGGTCTCAGGACATCGCCACATTCTTTGATCTTGTCAGCTCTAGGTGCTTCATCACAGTCTATGCCTTTGTCAACAGCCTCAGAGTCACTGTAACAATCACTGTAGAAGACATCCTCTTCACCCAGATTACCGTATGAATTCGCTATCGATGATGTCGAAGTGTCTTTATCGTCTTCATGCTTCCTTTTTAGGAGTCCATCATTTTTACAAAGAATGGAGGATCTACTGAATATAGGCTTGAATGTATTCTCACTATTCACGGTGTTGATACTTCCATTAGTTTCAGTCTTCCCGAAGCCATTAGCATCCTTTAATTTATGTTCTTCCTCACGATCGGGTGAGCTAATACCATCACGCTCAGGACAAGGAAAATTATTGTCATAATGCAGATCACTCTTCTTTAGTCTAGTGGATCCATCGGTGTCCTCTGTGCCGTAAGTAGTCTTGACTTTACATGTTCTACCATGTCTTTTTAAGCTGTCAATTCGTGTTAACAACCTGCTACAACGATTACAGCTTAACATGTTGCGTAGTGGGTTTCTAGCACAATCATTCTTCTCATGACGTCTAGCATTCCTTCTCATGACAAAATCCTTGCCACAGTATCTATAGCGGCTTCCTTCCGATTCAGCTATAGATAACAAACCACGAGCCATGGTAGCTTCTGTGACTAATGTTAGATACAAACTGTCAGTTTTCTCCAATTGGAACCATTTCTTAAATAGAGTTTTTGAAATATTACATCAGCGAGAGTTAAGTTATCTAATGCAAAGCAAATTGATGCAAGTAGTTCCGGCTGTCGTCAACAGATGGCGCCACGTGTTGCTTGCAGGTAAATAATATATATTTCATAATGTGGGATGCGGAACGCTCACTATCGATCGCAAAGGGAGGTTGGCTTCGATAGTATCCAAGGAGAAAAAAGTTCGTCCTTCCTGCTAGTGCTTCTCAGATTTCTCACGGTCCGCCATCTTGGATTACGACGTCACGGCGTCCATCTTGGATGGGTGTGACCTTGACCTTTGACCGAAACCGCAGGAATGATCGCAAGCACACGAAATAACCATCAAAATATTGATAAGAATAATCAGGAGCACACGGAGAAAACCATCATAATATTGGCAAAAATAATCAGGAGCACACGGAGAAAACCGCCACAAGTTTTCTTTGATATCATTAAAATACAAAAAAAAATAATAAAAAATTAAAAATAAAACGAAAACAAAATTCAAACATTCTGGCTTGTACTAGAACTCTATCTTTGCTCAACAATGAGAAGTTCACAAGCTAGCAAAATGTTTGAATTTTTTTTTAGTTTTTTTTTTACATTTTTTATTAATTTTTTTTTGTATTTTAATGATATGAAAGATAACTTGTGGCAGTTTTCTCCGTGTGCTCCTGATTATTCTTGCCAATATTATGATGGTTTTCTCCGTGTGCTCCTGATTATTCTTATCAATATTTTGATGGTTAATCCGTGTGCTTGCGATCATTCCTGCGGTTTCGGTCAAAGGTCAAGGTCACACCCATCCAAGATGGACGCCGTGACGTCGTAATCCAAGATGGCGGACCGTGAGAAATCTGAGAAGCACTAGCAGGAAGGACGAACTTTTTTCTCCTTGGATACTATCGAAGCCAACCTCCCTTTGCGATCGATAGTGAGCGTTCCGCATCCCACATTATGAAATATATATTATTTACCTGCAAGCAACACGTGGCGCCATCTGTTGACGACAGCCGGAACTACTTGCATTAATTTGCTTTGCATTAGATAACTTAACTCTCGCTGATGTAATATTTCAAAAACTCTATTTAAGAAATGGTTCCAATTGGAGAAAACTGACAGTTTGTATCTAACATTAGTCACAGAAGCTACCATGGCTCGTGGTTTGTTATCTATAGCTGAATCGGAAGGAAGCCGCTGTAGATACTGTGGCAAGGATTTTGATATGAGAAGGAATGCTAGACGTCATGAGAAGAATGATTGTGCTAGAAACCCACTACGCAACATGTTAAGCTGTAATCGTTGTAGCAGGTTGTTAACACGAATTGACAGCTTAAAAAGACATGGTAGAACATGTAAAGTCAAGACTACTTACGGCACAGAGGACACAGATGGATCCTCTAGACTAAAGAAGAGTGATCTGCATTATGACAATAATTTTCCTTGTCCTGAGCGTGATGGTATTAGCTCACCCGATCGTGAGGAAGAACATAAATTGAAGGATGCTAATGCCTTCGGGAAGACTGAAACTAATGGAAGTATCAACACCGTGAATAGTGAGAATACATTCAAGCCTATATTCAGTAGATCATCCATTCTTTGTAAAAATGATGGACTCCTAAAAAGGAAGCATGAAGACGATAAAGACACTTCGACATCATCGATAGCAAATTCATACGGTAATCTGGGTGAAGAGGATGTCTTCTACAGTGATTGTTACAGTGACTCTGAGGCTGTTGACAAAGGCATAGACTGTGATGAAGCACCTAGAGCTGACAAGATCGAAGAATGTGGCGATGTCCTGAGACCGAAACGATGGAAACGTCGTGTTATAATTAATAAATCTGATAATACTTATTATGATCACTGGGACGATTGTGATATTAAAAGTATTTATAATAAACAAGCAAGTAAGATGGTGGTAGAAGAGATTGATTACACATCATGGAAAGATCCAAACATATTGGTTGACCGGCTAAGACTTCTACATGGCTCGCTTTGTGCAGGAAACTATCCGTGCATCAAAGAAATATCCTTCATACTCAAAGAACTGAGGAAAGCTGGCTACATACAATAATGGCTTCTTTTACTTGTATTTGTGTAATGTTGAGAAGTAATAAAATATTGAAAGTAAAAATTTAATGTTTTTATTTCTTGTATTTTGATTTCCAACTAAGCCTGTGTGTGTTTCCGCTACTGTATGTGTGATCATTACGTTTCCTGTGTGTACTGTGTGTACGTTCCGTTTCCTGTGTGAACTGTGTGTACGTTCCATTTCCTGTGTGTACTGTGTGTTCGTTCCGTTTTCTGTGTGTACTGTGTGTACGTTCCGTTTCCTGTGTGTACTGTGTGTACGTTCCGTTTCCTGTGTGTACGTTCCGTTTCCTGTGTGTACTGTGTGTACGTTCCGTTTCCTGTGTGTACTGTGTGTACGTTCCGTTTCCTGTGTGTACTGTTTGTACGTTCCGTTTCCTGTGTGTACTGTGTGTACGTTCCGTTTCCTGTGTGTACTGTGTGTACGTTCAGTTTCCTGTGTGTACTATGTGTACGTTCCGTTTTCTGTGTGTACTGTGTGTACGTTCCGTTTCCTGTGTGTACTGTGTGTGCGTTTCGTTTCCTGTGTGTACTGTGTGTACGTTCCTTTTCCTGTGTGTACGTTCCGTTTCCTGTGTGTACTGTGTGTACGTTCCGTTTCCTGTGTGTACTGTGTGTACGTTCAGTTTCCTGTGTGTACTGTGTGTATGTTCCGTTTCCTGTGTGTACTGTGTGTACGTTCAGTTTCCTGTGTGTACTGTGTGTACGTTCCGTTTCCTGTTTGTACTGTGTGTACGTTCCGTTTCCTGTGTGTACTGTGTGTACGTTTAGTTTTCTGTGTGTACTGTGTGTACGTTTAGTTTCCTGTGTGTACTGTGTGTCCGTTTAGTTTCCTGTGTGTAAGGTGTGTACGTTCCGTTTCCTGTGTGTGTGTACTGTGTGTACGTTCCGTTTCCTGTGTGTGTGTACTGTGTGTATGTTCCGTTTCCTGTGTGTACTGTGTAATCATTACATTTATTGCGTGTAAATTGCATGTATTGCGCGTAGATTGCGTACATTACGTGTTGGAGCTGATGGAGCTGTTGGAGCACTTGCAGCTAATGGTCAATTGAAGCATAGGAGCAAAATGTAGATGGATCTGATGACGTGAATTGTAGCTCTTGGAGCCTGGCTTATATTGGAGAGATCGATTTTTTTTTCCGATCAAATAATCCTCTTTTTTAATTTGTAGATTTGACTCTAGTATTATTGTACATGGTTCTTGATTTGACTAGCGTATTATTCCAATACGGTGCATGTATATAAGCGAGTCCTAGACAGCAGGACGCTCAGTTGGTTTCTGACGACGGCGGTGTAAGGATCACCTAGTTTGTTTCTTCTGGTGCATAAGTCGTGTCAATTAGCTGTTCTTGAGACCTCGATGGCATCTTTACCGTCTTTAACGTTAAACTCGGAGGTTGTACCGTCGACTACGGGAACCTTGACGACAGCTACGATGGAGAATGTGCAGATCCCGTTGGCAACGACGACGTCAACATTGGAGGAGATTTCAACAGATGTGATACCACCATCATCCGAAGTTTTATCATCAGCAATGGATTCTTCAACTAATGAAGAGCGTACATTGCGTCAGTGCAAATACTGTGACGCATCATTTACTATCACCTCAAATGCTCGCAGACCTGAGAATAGAGAATGTGCTAAGAACCCTTATCGAAAAATGTTTGGCTGTATTAAGTGTCGCAAGCAATTTACAAGAAATGCTAATTTGGAGCAACACTTGGAGACATGCAAAGGACCTGTTGCGCGGCAGAAAGTAAAGGTATCGGTGCAACAACGTTGCATCGATGTGTATAAGAGCATGCCTGGAAATGGTACGTCGGCGACAACGTCAGTATCTGGATCGAGTCTGAAAGGTTCGTCTTCATCACCGCGGTATCCTTGCAGCTACTGTGATACGTCGTTCGCATTTTCCCATGATGCACGAAGACATGAGCGGAGCAAATGCATGAAGAATCCTTCTCGCATGAAGTTTCGTTGTGACGAGTGTCATAAATGGTTTACTCGAATTGATAATTTGCGCCGACATGCGATAAACTGTAAAGGTGAAGTCCGTGCGCCTACTGCAGAACTTCCTGCAGCAATTACGACTCCTGAGTTTAGATTGGTGACTCGTGAGCGTACAAGTAAAAAAACCGATGTGCAGCAACCGATTACTGTGGCATCTGAACATGAAAATAAACCTAAGACTGTGATCGGTGCATTACAAGTGAACGATAATGGCTTCTACTTGGCGCAGTCTGCATTTCGTGGAACATTGAAAGACTACTATTATCCAAGTACGTTAAGTGAGTCGAAGGACATTTGTAATTTTCTTGATGATATCAGACAGGACATAATCAATCAGCTTACTGATGACGTAGCAACAAACGGACCTTTGAAATATAACTTGTGGTTGGACTGTATATATGGAAAGCCTTATCCATTCGATGACAAAGTGAAGAAGTGTGCATTCAAGACATCGGCTGCAGTAATTTACAGTTCTAACGATGTCAAGCAAACTGTTAAACAAGGTATCCAGAAAACTCTGTCAAGAAGAGGAGGACTATGTCTGTAAAGGATCTGGTTGGACTCTGTCTTGTATAAACCGATTGGAGCTAAGAATTAGTCATTTCACGCCTATGCGGACCTAAATGTTTGTAAGATTGCTAACCTTCGCAGGTGATCCTGTAGTAAAATAGAAATTATGTAATAAATATTATGTTTGTAAAAGAACTTGCAGTGTTTTTATTTTCGAACCTGTCATTTTTTAGGTATTTTTACATAAAAATTAAGATTGTTTGCATCGATCGGGTATCGAACCGAGGACAGGAATCGATCGAATCAATATGTAAATTAATGAGTGATTTATTTAATGAATATTGGAACTTTTCCCGAATTTCTAGCTAAATAATTACGGATTTTCAAAATGGTGGCCGAATTTCAAGATGGCCGGTGTCATAGTTATAAACGATTACTGTACTCTAGCGGATAAGAACTAAACTAACATGACGTCAGCGCACTCTCGCCGACGATACATTGATGATGGCTTCTAGCATCAAAGACAAGATGGCGGACATGACGTCATACTAGGTGACGATATATATGCTTTGAAAAAAAGTGGTGGGAGTCAGTCTGCCTGCAGCCACCATTGAGGAAGGAGCCTGTCGCCATTTTTAATTTTTTTTTTACACTCGTCGGGTTCGAACCGAGGACTCCGAGCTCCGTGTCGTTAATGTGTATTTTTTAAATATTTTTTATTAAAATTTTATTAATTTAATTTTTTTATAATTTTTAAAAAAAATTTCATTAAAATCGGATAATAAATAAAAAAGTTAAAGATGGCGGCCGTAACGTAAACTGCAACGGTGACGTCATAATCCATGATGACGTCAGAGGCTTATCGGAGGCTGTAGACATGGATGCTTAAGCCTACATATGGACATTTCTAGCCGCTGGGATTTTTAAGGACAAAAAACGGGAAATTTTCCCTCGAAATGGGAATTTTTCTCTCGAAAAGAGAAATTTTTAATTTATGGAATTTTTTAAAAAATTTTGGCGGAATTTTTTTTTCCACAGAAATGGGAATTTTGAGGAATTTTGGGCAAATTTTGCCCAATTTTGGCAAATTTTGACCCGTTTTGAGGATCAAATTCAAGGTCAAGGTCAAAGGTCAAGGTCACAACCATCCAAGATGGCCGCCGTGACGTCACAATCCAAGATGGCGGTCGACAATCATCAATCCGCACCCAGAACCCAGATCTAGTAGCCCCATTTACATACAACTACCGTACATAACATTCAATATAGTTTATCATTTCAGTTTCTTCATTACAGTTTAAGTTTACTTGAGATATGTTTGATTAACGTACCCTGTATTAACACTTTTAAAACTACAAATAATTTTTGTAATTGGAAAAAATTCCATACATTTCAGCCTTTATTATTTATGCTGAGACATACCGCAATTTTTATCTATTTGAAGACGCAATTTGATTTTATCGAAACTGAAATGCCCTTAACATGCTTAACGAAAAAAAATTGATAAAGTCGTTAACATTGATTTAAAATTATTTAGGCCTATATGAATATTTGTATAAAGTTTCTTAGAGATTGTATTTTTATTGTTTACTAGCTGCAGTACCCGGCTTTGCCCGGGACGAATACCGGGTGATATATTGTCCGCGAGTTACAGCAAAATGGATAGCGATATGTCCAGTGTGTTGGACATTAAGAAATGACACATAATTACTGTTTGTGTATCTGTGACCTATGATTTTCTGTTTACCCATGGCGATCGGTTAAAAAGGTTTAGAAGTTGATGCGCTACAGCGCCATCTAGCGGCGAGTTACAAAAAAAATGTATAGCATAAAAACCTTCTTCATGATAAAAACACTTCGATGTGCCAATTTTCATGGCGATCGGTCAAACGGTGTAAGAGTTTATCGACGTCATACATACCAAAATCCAATTATATATATTCTTACATTTCGAAATTTTGGGGCTTTCACTTTTGCGAAAAGTGGATGTTCAGGACCTCAAATGGTTTGGAACACTCCACCTCGAAAGAAATGATATTTGAAATTCCTGAAATGTCGAAATTTTGGGGGTTTGTCCCCAGAGGGGGAGGGGTGATTTTGAGGACCCTGAATGGCTGGGAAACAATAAAAATCGAAAGAATGATATTTGAAATTTTTTAATTTTTGGGATTTTGACCCCTGGGGGGGGGGGGGTATGTTGAGGACCCCGAATGGCTCGTAAACACTCCAAATCGAAAAATAATAGGTTTTTGGAAATTTTGGGAATTTTTTTAATTATTGGGTCTTTGACTCCTTGTGGGGGGAGGGTAGTTTGAGGACCCCGAATGGCTCGGAAACACTCCAAATAGTAAAAAAAGTATTCTTAAATTTAAGAAATTTTTCGAAATTTTGGGGTTTTGCATTCCCCCAATCCCCTTACCCCAAATTTGTTGGAGAACACGTCCTTGGGTAAACGTTCCGCCATCCCCCGGACACTTTAGTTAGTAATGACTTAATTTTAATACAATTTCCTCCAATTTTTCGAAATTTTGTGGCTTTCACTTTTGAGAAAAGGGAGGGGTGGTGGAGGTTCAGGACCTCGAATGGTTCGGAACACTCCATCTCGAAAGAAATGATTTTTGAAAATCCTGAAATTTTTGAGATTTTGGGACTTTGTCCCCAGATGGATAGGGTTAATTTGGGAACCCTGAATGGCAGGGAAACTAATAATCGAAAGAGAATGATTTTTGAAATTTTCTAAATTTTGGAGCTTTGACCCCTGTGAAGGTGGGGGGGGGGGGGGGGGGTGATGTTGAAGACCCCGAATGGCTTGTAAACACTCCAAACCGAAAGAGAATAGGTTTTCGAAAGTTTGGAAATTTTTTTTATTATTGGGTCTTTGACTCCTTGTGGGGGGAGGGTAGTTTGAGGACCCCGAATGGCTAGGAAACACTCCAAATAGTAAAAAAGTATACTTAAATTAAAGAAATTTTTGATATTTTTCGTTAATTTGGAGTTTTGCACTCCCCCCCCCCCCCTTCTACCACAAAATTGGGTGCGAATGTGACTTTGGGTAAAAGTTCCACCATGCTCCGGACACTTTAGTTCCTAATGACTTAATTTTAATACAATTTTCTCCAATTTTTCGAAATTTTGTGGCTTTCACTTTTGAGAAGGGGGGGGGGGGGGTTGGAGGTTCAGGACCTCGAATGTTTCGGAACACTCCATCTCGAAAGAATAGATATTTGAAATTCCTAAAATTATCGAAATTTTGGGGCTTTTTCCCAGAGGGGGGGCGGGGGGTTCTAGGACCCAGAATGACTCGAAAACATTAAAATCGAAAGAGAAAGATTTTTTAAAAATTTTAAACTTTCGAAATTTTGGGGCTTTAACCACTTGAGGGGGGTGGGGGGGGGAGGGGTATGATGTTGAGGACCCCGAATGGCTCGGAAACACTCCAAATCGAAAGAGATATAAAGGAAAACTTATTACCTACCTATGAATAATTTTCTAAATAAATTAATAAATAACTCTATGTTTAAGAATTTACGTACATACATAATATTAAACTTCAAACTATACACACCAAAAAAAAAAAAAAAAAAACTAAGGATGTTTGTGAAACTATTTTTTATTTGTCATGATGTTTAAAACATTTGTAGGATTTGTTGATATGTAAAACTGTGGTGGCCATATTCCGCTTATCCAAAGGAGTATAGAAATTAATAGAGATATCACTCCCCGTACACACCACAAATCTTTGAATTAAGTAAAAAAAAAAACATAGTCCAAAATGAAAAACAAGAAGTATGAATAACAACTAATTTGTCAAAAAAATTTATTCAACTGGAATGACAATGTTAACATCCACCTGAAATTTAATAGAAGTAGGTAGGTAAGAATATATATATATAAGAAAATAAATGAAATTAAAACTTACATAAATAAAATTATCTCACACTCAACCAAACATAATGTTTAATATGAAATACAGGGAGATGGCAATTACACGTAACTATTCTAATTAATAAAAAAAATCGACCTACCTGAAATAGTAAAATTCAAATTTTTCAACAATATATTACATAATTGATAAATATTTCTGGTCTTCGGTCTCAGTAGCCCTAAGACTCTTGACGCTCAGAAGATTAATTATAAACACTAAACCAAACTCCTTGCAAATAAGTTATAAGTAGGTACTGTAAAAAAAAATTTAAATTGTAATATACAAAAACGGTATTAAAAATTGAAACAAATATGGCGACACTACAAACTGTCAAGATAGGTATTTATTTTTTTCTTACTCTCTACTTAGTTCCTTACAATAGCAAAACGTAACGTAATGGCTTGAAAGCTATTGCTCGGCAGACATAGAGGAATGACACTTAACAGTTTGTATATCTATGACACACGTTACATAAAATTAAGATATATTTTTTTAAACCGTTTAAAATTTATTTTTTTTAGACAAAATATAGCCTATGTCCATCCCCAGGATATAATCTATCTCCTTGCCAAATTTCATTTCGATCCGTTCAGCCTTTCAGCCGGGAAAAGGTAACAAACAGACAGACAGACAGAGAGACAGACAGACAGAGTTACTTTCGAATTTATAATATTAGTAAGGATTTCGTTCATTATCAAATAGATGCAATTAAAAAATTAAATAAAAGAAATACTATGAAACATTATATAATATGTATATTCATGCCTATTTTCTTACTTTACTATTTAGTTTATTTTGATAATTTATTTTTTTATTTATAATAAATTTTATTTTAAGCCCCTTTTCTTGGGATTTTAGAATAAGGTAAGATAATTAATTATAGATTTTTGGAATACAAAACCATCTTCACCCCTATAACTGCAAAGGGTGGTGAAAACAAGGGTTAGAGGAAAAACCAATTTCATAACTCCCTTAGTACTCACATCATATAATCCGTTCAAATTGTTTGTAAATTGTATAATTTTTATCTATTTTTTTTTTAAACAATTTTTGTTAATACTAATAATATGAACTATTGGAGTAAGAGAATAAATAAACAAGGGAAGGATTTAAAAAATCATTATTTCGTCAATCCATTCTAATTATTGTAAAACCTTAAAATATTATCTATAACTTTCGTTCGAAATAATTTTTTATACGACCAACGACTAAGGACAGAAATACCAGTGTAGAAGGACAAAAAATTAATAACTCCCTCAGCATAAACACTATCGAATCCATTAAAATTATTTATAAATGGTTTAATTTGCATTTAAAACTTTTGGCTAAAAGAGAAATTGATTGAGACATTGCAGCAAAGGGATGAAAATATACATGGTAGGATTTTAAAAAATTCAGTTTTTCCACACCAAGTACACATTCTTCTTTATTGTAAAACTTAAAAATGTTATCTACATCTTTCGTTTGAATTAGTTTTTTTATACGACCACCATTTCGAACAAAGGATGTAAAAACCAATGTTTAAGGACAAAAAATTCATAACTCCCTTAGTAGGCACGCTATTTAATTCGTTTGAATTGTTTATATTAAGAATTAGACGGGCAATAATATTTTTTTTGCAAAATAATATTTTTAAAGATGGTAAATTTCAAACACACGCATGAGTGTATGGAGAGCTTACATTTAAAGAAAAACAGTAATACATATGTTTTTAGTTTATTTTGCTTAATGGGCCCTATATAAGTGCCTAGAGGTCCATTTAAATTACAACTAAACCTTGAGTTTTTTATACCGAGAAATAAAGTTACTTTAATATAACAAACACGCACAGGCAAGGAAAATTTCTCAAAAAAAATCTAGCCCACGGATTAAAATGTTATTTCATTTAATCAGACTTTTAACGGATTCAAAGAAAGAAATTTGGTTTTTGCACAAACTTAAATAATAAGATGTGGTTGCCAAACAAAGAAGAAATACATATTTAACTAGCAGCTTTTTTTAGTTGTCCGATGGAATAATGATTGTTTATAACGTTATTTATTTTAAGAAAGTTGGTTTTTGTCAAGCCATCTATTACCTTAACAAATAGACTTTGATAAAATTACATTATTTAGCAAATTTATAATTTATTAGAATGTTTAACCATTTAAAACTTCACAGTTCAAGAATGCTGGAGAAGTATCTAGACATGGGCTATAAAGAGAAATTGTCCCAGTAGTGTCTTAGAGGTATTTATGATAACTATGGTATAATACTTAAATCAGGATCGTCCAGAAAATGTTAGCAACCGTGGCCCTCAGAAAAGTTTTCTAATGGAAAACATTTAGCGGTTAAGATTTTTGTTAATATTTAATTATAAACGATCAATTGACTTATTACTGACATGGTGAACACGCAATTATACCTACATTCGGTATCACACTGTGTGACTTATTTTGTGACCAGTTAAGACGAATACAAACATTCATATTATAAACAAGATACGATACACGAACCTCTCGCCTTAAATCCTGGCGTGCGTTCAACGGCGCAACTAGGCTACCACTCTCAGTCAGAATTTATTGAATACTTTTCCCTGTTCACATTTAAAAGTTTTGTCAGTCCGGTTTGGCGCCACTACTTGTGACATTAAATAAGCCTGACGGAAATGTAAGTTAATAAATTAGTTTCCCTTACATACTTATCCTATAGGATTGCAATACAAACGCATTACCCATGGCTGTTGTTTAGCAAAGAATGTAACACATTAAGTATTTATTAAAGCTTTAACATTGGTAATTAGGCGGATATATTACTCGCTTTGAAGCGCCCGGTCTGCGTTCACCCCAGCAGTTTTACGATGGAAGTCTAAGAGCTCGCATGTTTTTAGTATCTCTATCGTCGCAATAAACTAAAAATACAGAGATAAAAACAATATAAGGTCCATTCGGTTTTAAGACAGAAATTTACATACGGCATATTTGTGGGTCAAGTACCTATAATTAGGAATACATACTATATGCAACGCCATTCAGGAGCATTGAAAATAGAAATGCATCTCGGGGCAGTATGTCTGCTAAGATCATGTGGGATAAATTAGCAGATTTCTTTTTGAAGGAAGGGAATTCACAGTGGCAACATTGAATAATTTAAATCTGTTTAAGTATGTAACAAGATGACTAGCTATGAACTTAAAAACCACATATCTTCACATCTGCTTTCAATTGTGCTTTCTTTTAGTTAAATGTGTGAACTGTATGTTTGTGTTCTCTACGAATACTATGAATCCATAACATGTCCCTTTGTGTGTGTACTATTTGTCCATTACGTGGACTGCGTGTCCATTTCATGTACTGTGTGTCCAATGCGTGTCTAGTGTGTGTACTGTGAGTACTGTGTGTCCTGTGTGTGTACTGTGTGTCCAGTATGTATACTATATGTCCATTGTGTATGTTTTTGTGTGTATGTGTGTACTGTGCGTCCAGTGTCTGTACTGTGTGTACTGTGTGTCTAGTGTGTGTAAAGGGTGTACTGTGTGTTCAGTGTGTGTGTGTGTACTGTGTTTGGTGTGTGTCCAGTGTGTGTACTGTGCGTCCAATGTATGTACTATATGTATATTGTGTATGTTTTGTGTATATGTGTGTACTGTGCGTCCAGTGTCTGTACTGTGTGTACTATGTGTCATGTGTGTAGTATGTATTTGTTGTTTAATTTGTCTCGTTTCGTTAAAATGTGCGTAGTCATAGCTGTAGAAAGTCTAAATATTTACTGGTTCAAAACCTCTTGCTTGGTCTTGATAAAACAAGTTTTCGGGGATTCTTGGTCCTTTAGTAAGTGTAAACATTATTCCGTTGGTCTAATTGCTAAATAATTAATTTTTAATTCTTTAGGTATTACAGTTTTAAAGACTTTATGTTGACTGCTTGGTGTATGTTATATTAGCAATTGATGAAGGTTTGTTTGGAAATATTTGGTCTATTCATTTGAAATTTTTCATGTCCTGGTCTCGTGGTCCGAAGACACATGTTCCATATATATAGAATTCTACATGATCTGATTTGAATGTATTTCATGCAACAAAAATAATAATAGGCTTACTTGTTAGGCAAAACGTCCCCATATTTAATTCGTCAGACAGGTATCATGTCTAGTGTTCTTTTTAATTAGAGTGAATGACTAATAAACTCCATGAAAGGTAATGGGAAAGATTTTTAAAATTTATTTTAAGCTCTAGCTATTTTTATCACTGGCCGAGATATAAGCCAAAGAAAAAAATCTATTATTATTTTAATAAGTAAAACTTTTATGAATATTGGTATTTTCCCGAATTTATAGATTCAGAATTTCAAGATGGCGGCAATATCGGCTTAAAGGAGGCTGGTATATGAGGAACTGAAACATCTTTTAGTACTTTTTTCAATATTTTATTAAATAAAAAATGTTTACCGCCATTTAAAATGTTTGGCATTGACCAATGATCGAAGTAAGGACAGGAATCGATCGAATGAATCAGTATATCAATTGCAGATTTTTTAAATGAATTTTGGAATTTTTCCTGAATATCTAGCTAAATTATTATGAATTTCTTAGATGGCATCTAACTGTCAAGTTGGCGGATTCCACTCTAATAATAAATAATTACTACACTTTAGTGGGTAAGAATTAAACTTATATGGTGGCAACAAACTCTTGCAGATAGCATGTCTACTATGTGGCACTACCGCTCCTAGTAACAAGTATTGAAATCAAGATGGCGCCAACGTCCTCTAGCAGGCACGTGTGTTAACTATCGCTCTTGGTAGCGAGTACATAAAACAAATTGTCAGTTCTGTCCTGGTACTAGCGATGCTATTATTCCTTCAAATTAAAAAAATACAAGTCCGGTAATGTGTGTTATTTTTTATATATCTTATTTAATTCTCAGTCTGGTAAATGTCTCAATGGAAAGCGGTTAGAGGCGTATGTTTTAACACCTAGACGTCAGAGCTGCGATGGTTCGAATCACAGTGCTTCCATTGTATTTTGCATAAAAAATGAAATATAATACATCGATAAGGACCCTATCAGCTATGCTAGGTAATTTAACATCGCCCTTATATGATGAGACATTGCGATGCTTGCGCTCTCTAGGAATGAATAGAGGAAACAATAATGGTAATATCCAATATGGCGGCCTCCAGCAGACGAAAACAATGTGGCGGCCATGTTGTCATCTAAGATGGCGGTCACCATCAGACGAAAACAAGATGTCGGATAAGGTGTCAGAATTGAAAAAAAAGGCTGTTAAATCAAATCCAAGTATGCGGACATGTTATTAGAATCCAAAATGGAGACCGTACTAAAAATTACAACTTTCTATAATCAAATATGGCGACCGTAACGAAAAGTGCTATGATGATGTCATAAACATCCAAGATGGTGTGCACAACGAAGAGTGCAGAATTTGTGAGCGGGGCACTCGATTTAAAGATGGTGGATCTAAGATAGCTTCCGGGGTCAAGGACAAGGTCATCCAATATGGCCACCGTGACGTCACAATCCAATAGGCTCCGGCTCCACAAGCCTGAAGCCGGGCGCTGGAGCACCTTTTCTATACTACTAATGAGCGTTTTGTTGGCCTAGATGATCCCTCTGCTCTGGCGTTTAGGAAGCTCTCAAAATGGCCTGCCGCTGAAACTGTTCCTCGCGCCGCGCCGCGCTGACCAGATGGCACAGCGATGGCAAACGTATGCAAGAAACACGGGGTCCGTATGTGATTAAGCAGCGTTTGAGTATGATTCAACTCTTGACTATGCCAGTCATAGGCTTGTAAAAATGAAAATGGTAAATAAAGAGTGTAGATTTTGCAGGGCACTTAAATGGAAGGAAGAAACTGCAGAAATGTGTTGTTCTGGAGGAAACGTTTCTATTCCTTCAATAGATGAGCGGTAGAGCCTTTAAAACCGTTATTTTCTTACGAGACTGAGGAATCACAATGTTCCTTGAATAATATTAGAAAATATAATTCATGCTACCATATAGCATCTTTTGGTGCTAACAGAGTGATTGCGATGCCAGGATTTTCACCGACTTTTACCATTCAAGGTATAGTGTATCATAGAATTGGTTCTCTTCTTCCTACCTCGAACATGCAACCACAGTTATTACAGGTGTATATCATGGGTGATGAGGAAGCCGAAATTGAGCGACGGTCTAGGCTTATTTATGAGGTCGATAGAGAGAAGGTCCGTAAAATACAACGAGTACTGCACGGCAATAACACCTTAGTCAGGGAAATCAAAACGGCACTTGAGAACATGCCCGATGAAAGCTGTAAGGTAGTAGTCCAACCCGACCGTGTGCCGCGCGGACAACACGAGCGACGCTACAATGCTCCAATGAGCAACGAAATAGCGGCCGAGATTGCAGGCAACGAGCATACCACAGCTCGAGACATTGTTCTACGAGCACGCGATGGCACACTCTCCAGAATCGCCGACACGCACCGGTTATACGATGCTTTAGAGTACCCGCTCATATTTTGGAAAGGGCAGGAGGGGTATCACTTTGACATTCAATTAATTAATCCAGCCACTAGCCGTCCAATACCAAACAAAAAAGAATCCTGCATAGACTTTTACGTGTTCCACATGATGTTCCGGCAAAATTATTTTAATTTACTGCTGCGGTGTAGGCTTCAATTTCTGGTGGACATATATGTCAAAATATATACAGTGAGTGCTTGAGATACATAGCGCTTAATCAGACCAGGCTGCGAGCAGAGAGCTATATACATTAGCAGGATGCCATAAGAACCGATGATAACGTCGACCCTAACAATTTAGGACAAATGGTAATCCTGCCCTCATCATTTGTAAATAGCCCAAGGTACCTCCACGAGTACACACAGGACGCATTCGCTTACGTTCGCAACTACAGGCGACCAGACATGTTCATTACGTTTACGTGCAACCCTGCCTGGACAGAAATAAATGATGCTCTCATGCCTGGCCAGAAAGCTAACGACAGACACAAACTCATAGCTAGAGTGTTCAAAATAAAGGTCCAAAAATTAGCCGTTCTACTTACTAAAGGCCAAATATTTGGGGAGGTACAATGCTTTTTGTACTCGACTGAGTGTCAGAAACGTGGATTGCCCCACGTTCATTTATTGCTGTGGCTGAAAGAAAAAATATGTCCCAATCAAATTGACGACATTTTAAGTGCCGAGATCCTGACCCGAATACGGACAAAAACTTGCATGATATAATTGTGAAAAACATGATTCCCGGACCCTGCTGTGTACAAAACCAATCGTTTTCTTGCATGAAGGACGGAAAGTGCACGAAAAAGTATCCCCGGCCACTATTGAAAGATATGCAGACAAATAACAATGGATATCCCCAATACAGGCGGAGAGCCCCCGAGAATGGTGCTAGGACTACTAAAATTAGAATTCGTGGTGTCCCTGTAGAAGACGAAGTGGACAACTGGATTTTGCCTAATTCGCCCCTATTGTCTAAAATATTTAACGCACATTTTAGTGTTGAATTCTGCAGTTCTGTTCAAGCAATTAAATACATTTGTAAATATATTTGCAAAGGAAATGACCAAGCGGTTTTCAGTGTCCAACAAGGTAACGCCGGTATTAACGCCAGAAATGATGTGCAAACTTTTAGGGCAGGTAGATATGTCAGCAGCAACGAAGCAGCGTGGAGGATCTTGGGCTTACCGGTACACGAGAGACACCCCACAGTCACCCACCTGGCAGTCCACTTACCCAATTGCGAGTGAGTGTACTTTACTTCGCAGAATTTCCGAGATATAGCGGTGACGCCTCCAAAAACAATACTGACTGTATTCTCCCAACTGTGCAAAAATGTCAATTTTGGCAAAAATTCTGCTGTATTCTGAAGTACCACGATACTATACATGGAATACAAGTAGGAAGGAATGGAAGCATCGTGTACAGGGAACACCGGTTGAAAACTGACCAGGTGTGAAGGCAGGAGACTCATTGGGTCGGATATATACTGTGCACGTCAGCATGTTTGAATGTTATTGCTTGTTAATGTTGTTCAATGAGGTGCGGGTTTTGACAAGTTTTCAGATGCTTAAATCCGTAGATGGTCAAGAGCGAGTAACGTTCAGGGAAGCATGAGAGTCCCATGGGCTATTATAACACGACAACCACTGGGATGAGACTATGGCGGAAGCCGTCCTTTGTTGCTCAGCGACCAAATTTAGGGACCTGTTAGCCATTTTAGTGAGCACTTGAGGGCTATCCAATTCCCTCCAGCTGTGGGATAAATACAAGGAAGCTTTATACGAAGATATCGCGCATAGGCTGGATGGCGCTCACAATGACTTAATCATTAACGAAGTTTTGATATTGATTGAGGATAAAATGATATCCATATCTGGAAAAGGTCTTGCTGATTTCGGCCTACCCATAGCGCAGCGAAGAGGGGAATTGTCAAGCGATGTTGTGAAGGAGCTAAATTACGATACTGCCATTCTAGAAGCCCAGGTCAATTAAATGGCACCACGATTGTTTCCCGAGCAGCGTCATGTCTACGAAACGATTCTGCGCCGAGTCAATAGAGGAGAGGGAGGATTATTCTTTCTTGATGCACCAGGGAGTACGGGTAAGACATTTGTGCTGAATCTTTTGCTGGCCAAACTCCGCAAGGACAGAAATATAGCTATGGCTGTGGCTTCTTCGGGCATCGCCACAAATTTGCTTAACTGTGGCAGGACTGCACATTCCGTTTTCAAATTGCCGCTTAATCTTTCAAGTGAAGATACCCCAACATGCAACATCACCAAAAACAGCGGCCGGGGATTCCTATTGCAGCAGTGCAAGTTGATAGTATGGGACAAGTGCCCAATGTCACACAAGCATGCATTAGAGGCATTAAACCGCAGCCTGCAGGACATCCGCGGCAACCAGGCGCTAATGGGCAGCGTTGTCGTTTTGATCGCAGGCGATTTTAGACAGACACTGTCAGTTATAGAGAGGGGCACACCGGCGGATGAAATAAACGCATGTCTCAAGGCATCGCCACTGAATTCCAGGATCGAGAAGCTCCATCTTATGAGTAACATGCGCGTCCACCTGTACAATGACCATGAATCAGGTGTCTTTGCGAATAAGCTGCTGAAAATTGGAGAGGTCGTCTAGAATAAGAACTCAGATGGAAAAATTCTATTTTTCGAAGAATTTTCCCATCCAGTGGCTACAGAGGATGAACTTATCATGCAAGTTTTTCCCAATTTGGAGGTTAATATAAATAACTAAGTTTGGTTGTATGAGAGGGCAGTTTCTGACGCCAAAGAACGAGTGGGTCAATAAAATAAACAAAAAAAAAATTAAACATGATCGTTGACGATTCAAAAGTATACACATCTATAGATACTTCGATGGCTAATGACGATACTACTGCCTACCCCATTGAATTTCTCAACTCCCTGGAGTTAACGGGCGTGCCGTCCCATAAGCTGGAGCTTAAATTTGGCTTTCCAGTTCTGCTGATACGAAACCTTGATGCACCCAGACTGTGCAACGGCACCAGACTTCGTATTACAGAACTGGGCAGTAATATTATAAATGCCACCATAATGACAGGAGCTGCTAAAGGAGAGAATGTTTTAATTCCCCGCATACCCATTATTTCAAATAATTTGCCGTTTCAATTTAAGAGGTTGCAATTTCCCGTAAAATGGGCTTTTACAATGATCATCAACAAATCACAGGGCCAAACCTTAAAAGTGGTAGGCATTCATTTGGGCACTCCATGCTTCTCACACGGTCAATTATATGTTGATTGTCAACGTGTTTTAAAACATGCACGTACTGGCGGAAAATAATAAGTCATTTAATGATGTTTACAGAACGGTATTGCAATCCTCATCCTAACTTCTCAACACTTTTTTTAATATTTAACTTTTAAACAATAAATGAAAAAAATGCGAAATTTATTTGCGACAGTGAGTTTGTTTGTTTCTTCGTTTGTTTGTTTATTTGTTTGTTTGTAACGCTTTCACGCCCTAACTACTCAACCGATCATCATGAAATTTTGCATACAAGGGGTAAGAAAAGGACATAGAGAAAAAGGACATACTTTTTAATCGCGGGTAACACCGCGGGGCGCAGCTAGTAACCTATATGCTTACGCCAGCTACCGTAGGCGAGACTAGACTGTGCGAAAGCTCAGTGGTGACTTACAGTAATTTTTTTAACACTTTGATACAATTAAAGCAGCTGAAATGGGGTTAAGTATTCGGTGAAAAATTACTGACATATGTCATTGCACAGACAAAATTTTTTTTTTAAATGTACTAAAGATATCAAACAAACTACTTTGTTGTTTAATAAAAAATTCTTAATTTAATTTTGATATAGAATTTTTATGGTCACAGTAATCTTGAATTCTGTAAATCGGACTCTTTGCTATGCGCACTCCTTTATTTAGATTTGTAGGCTTCCCTTTTATATAAAATTTTCAGAAAATGAAATAATTCATGAACAAATAATTTAAAAATATATATTTCTTTAAAACACGATTTAAGGTACTATTTAAAAAGAGAGAATATATTGTCAATGGTCATTATGATATCGTATTTGGTTCCTGAAATTCTGCCGATATTGACTTTAAGTTAGTTATAACTATACTTCATAGATTAAAAGTTAAAAACCATAAATAATGTTTACTGCAAACAGGCAAACAACTGTGGAACATCTGACAGAATATGTTTAATATAAACATAACTATTCTTATTCTTCGTCATGCTTAGTTTGATGGCAACAATGATGTACAAATATTATTTTTTTCTTTTATCATTTTAAATGGTATCAAAATTTTGTTCTTGGCTGTGAGCTCAGGCTTTTAAGTCAAAACACTGCTAAGATTTGCGAATGAGACGTAGGTCTATCAGATTAAAGAATAGTATAATATATTTATACTCAATTAAGTAAAACAAAATTGAATTTGTAAATAAATATCTTTCTATGGAGTCAAAAGTACTAAAATGTTGATCATTTTGAGTTCTCAACCACCGTTTGACCGATATAAAAAAAAAATCTACTAAATCTAAAACTTTTCGTTTTCTAAGCGCTCTGAGATTTGTTTGCCAAGTCACATCATTATGCGTTCTAGTTCGGTCTATGTTTTGACAAAACTTACGCAATCCTAACATGAAAAACTTATCAAATTGAAGAAATTAATAAGAAGGTAATATGTTTATATTACTTGCCTTTGGATTTGTTTAAGCACAACCTTTTTGGTTTGTCGATTTCCTTCGCGCTTAAATGAATTAAGGTATTAAATACTCACAAAAATGTATTTGTACACATAATATATTGCATGTATATAAGTGATATTATCTGCTTATACGATATTCGATGTAATATTTAATAGCAATATTAAATGATGTTTTCAAATAACTTCCAGTTTTTTTTTTAAATCTTTGCTATTTTCAGCCTGAAAGACGGGCAGCAAGTAGTGCTATCAATTATTCCGGAATTCCAACTGATCACGCTTAAAGGGAACACCAAGCCTTATCACGGTTCATTCCTGGGAACCTGATCGTGCACGATGGTAGTGACTTGTTATCTGTTTGAGTAAATGCCGTTGAAAGACAAAAGAACCGGTTGATGACCTTCATCTTGATTTTTTACGGGACTAGGCCCAGTTACCACGGGACACGACAGACGCTTGTCCCGTCCATTCAAGCTTCTGGTATCCAGGGTTCCTGAATTCACAACACACACACCCCTCTCCCACTCCTTCTCAACACACCCCTCGACGACTAAACAAGCGTAGGTACGTGTCAGGGCTCTGCACGCGCATATAAATGCAGCATTTCGGCGGCGATATTGCCCGCGTTTGTGCTCGCACGTCCGACGCCCGCGGAAATAAAAAAAAAATATTTCATTTTTCAACTCGTTGGTAGCACTGCGTTGCACCCATCCCTTCTATCCTTCACCAGCCAACCATCCCCTCGCCCCTCAAACCCCGCACGCACGCAGTATTTCACAAGGGATAAGCCGCGTGTAGCCGCGCGTTCAGTCACGTTTCATTAGCATCTGCGTCAAAAACGCTGAAAAATATAGTACGCTGCGCCCGGATTTGCCTTCACGCAAATGAAATAGCTCTCTTTTATTAAAACTGTTTTCATAAAATATTACCTACGTATTTTTTTTTCCGGAAATCAATATTCAAGTAAAAATGTTAAAAATTTACCTTCCCAGAGCTACCCAGCAGCAACCTGACGATTTGATAACTTTCGACTACTGTTACAAGGAAGAGAATGTTTCTTACGCTTAGCAATAATTGTATGCTGTTATAATTCTTGGTTAATAGTCCCTGTGTTGCAAGGAAATCTGAACATTGTATTTGTAACTGCCATCAATATTATTTACTAAATATGACGCCGTCAGCCGGGAGAATGTCATGTTTATCTTCCATCATTCTCCAGGATCTGTACCCGTCTCCTACATTTCACTAAGCGGTTGTCGTTTCAAAAGATTTTTACAAACGTTTGTTTACATATTTTTGCGCACATACTTTTGATTAAAGCTACAATGAAAATAAAATGCAGCCTTCTGGAATATTTTGAATCTTATTATTGTTTACCTTTATTTTACAGGTTTGAAAAGTTATATTTTTATTTCAAGAGTCTTTTTCAATCAACATGTTACATTTAGTTCGACTTTTTTATGTTCTGCAATACCTTATTTTTATCAGATTGTTGACTACCTGAATCATTACAGATAGTAAGGATTGATTTTCAATTTATTTCCTTGCCAAACTGCCCATAAATGATAAAGGAATAATACAGGTTTTTAACGTATTATCTTTAACCAGCTTCTTTTATTTAGTGACTAGCTAATAACCAGCATCTTCACTCATGCAATCTCTGGGTACTGCTGCTTTTGTACCTTTGTTTGAAAAGTATGTTTTTAAATCCAAACATATTTCCAAAAGAAATAGTCAATAAATTGTCAGGTATTTAAAAGATTTGATTCATAACCATAGAATGATATTAATAAAAATTATATTTTACCATCGGTTTTGTGTAAGCCATATTAATTTTTAGTGTATCTGAATTTATTTCTCGCTTTAATTTATTCGAGGATAAATTTTAGGTTTTTGAAGAAACGCGTCATTTTCATGTCATGAGAGAGCCAATTTAAAGAAAATTTGAAGCACTCACTTCGTTTTATTAAGAGTATGCCGTTGTTTACACTAACACATTCATTTACTTTCGTTAAAGCTATGATTAAATTAAGTAACAATGTCCACTCTATAAACATGCCTACATTATTTCAAGATTTCCGAAAAAAAAATACATTTTATTTTTTAATGTAGATTACAGGTATCATACTTATTTTTTAACATGTTACTTGATTAATATTTAGGTATAACATCACTCTCCTGTTTTCGTATAGAAATACATATGTAAAAATTCAGAACTACAGACTTAAAAACATTTGGCTATATCCAATAACCTAATTAATCCGAACACATTAAGTTATTTCTACTGCAGATGTAAATCCAAACTATTTAAAACGTATTATATTTCAATTGAATTTCAATTTACATTTCCAATACAGATATAATGGATTCATAAAGTTTTTCATTTTTAAAACTTAAATATGAATTCATGTTACAACTTTTTCCGAGGAATTGGAATACGAAAAGGTTTGTTAATAATTGCCAATGTGTTAAATTATGTTTGATTTAATCACAAAGTATTACCTTTCAATGTTTAAACCATATTTGTAGTCCTTCATCCCTTAACACATGGTATTTCAACAAGTAGTAAAATATGTTGGTATATTTTGCATGTATATAAATAATACCTACCGCAAAACCATTATCCCTCTTGATTAGCATCAGAGATATGAATATTACAATGAACAAAACTGTCCGTCTTTCACCCCCTTTTCTGTCGAATAAAGACATTTTGTTAAACTAGTAAAACATCGATGGAATCCCAGTTTCTTAAATTAAGCTTAATTTTCTTGGCAATATGATTTGTTACTATTAAAACCAGTATACCCTCGTTTCAATTCCGTTGGGGTCGAATTTCTAAAAATGGTAAGTTTAGACTAGGAAATTTATTATAAAAGTTATTAATGTTCAGTTAAGTACATCCAGCTTTATTTTCAATGAATATCCTATATATATATATATATATATATATATATATATATATATATTTATATAATGATAAAATTAAACTTATCTCCTTTCAAGCCCTTAATACTTTAATTAAAGAAAAATTTAAAATTATTTAAAATTATGTATATATAATTCCAAAATGGTGCGTGTTTGTAATTTTTAAAATTATTGTCTTTATAATTATCTAGTAGTTACGAGCGAATGAGTCTGTTCTTAAAATCAAACTAACCTTAAATAATTATGTGTGGTTTATTACTTTCTTTATTCTTACATGATAGTTAGATAGTCACGGAGAAACGATTTCTTATAATAATTCAAATCTTAACCAATTTGAAATACTCTAAAATATTTCGCCTAACGAAAAATAAAATAAAATACCTAACTCTGCACGCAAGTAGTTCATTCTTAGTTTCTAACCTCTAGTTCTAGTTAAACCGGAAGTCTTCCTTTTTCGTTTTAAATATATAACTACCCCCTTTTTACACCCGTTAGGGTTTGAATGATGCAAAAAGTTAAATTGTAGTTGGTAAATTTTTAAAATTTTATTATTGTTATCCAATATATTTATAATTCTTGAGTACATTCAAGGATATTATTATTTATCTTCAAACCATAGTTACCATTTTTTCACTCCTTTGGGGTTAAATATTAAAAAAATTATAAAATTGTTGTTATAAGTTTTCAATATTTATTATTAGTACTTAATATATTTTCTCATGCTCTGTTTATATTCAAAGTTATAATTATTTATATTAAAACCATATTCATCTCTTTTTCCTACTTTATAAATTGAATAAATGGTAATTTTTTCTGTTAATTAACATATGATAATTAATAAAAATTATTTTATTTATTATACATGATAAGATTCAAAAACATATTTCATTATACTCATAACAATAAATACCCCTGTTTCACACCTTGGAGGTTGAATTTCGCAAAATGGAATAATTGTGGTATGTAGCTTTCGTATGTTTATTTTTGTTATGCAATAGATGGATTGGATTCGGGGATATATTTTTTGTCTTAAAGCCATATTTACCCCTTTTTACCCCTAGGAATTAAATTTTTCAAAGTTTTAAATTTTTGGTTTATTTTATGTATGTTTATTATTGGGAGCCAATTTATTTTTATGCGTGTTTAATTTCAGAGATATAATTATCTTTTAACCATATTTACCTGTTTTTCACCTCTTAAGCTTTGAATTTTGCAAAGTGGCAACATTGTGGTTAGTTGTTTTGGTATTTTAATTATTGGTACCCTATATATATATATATATATATATATATATATATATATATATATATATATATATATACACACACACAAACACACACACTTAATCCTAAATAGTTTCGAGATAAAATTAATGAACTCCAATTCCTATGAAACAATTTTTTACGCTTTGGTGATGGTGAATTTCTTAAACATTCATAGCTTTTTAAGTAACCAAATATCTTACTAATAATGAAATGTTTTAACACAATCCGTAAAATAGATTTTCAATGATAACGGAACAAACATACAAATAAACAGACCAACAAACCATAAGTCTAAAAAGTTTATTTTTAAATTTCAAAAAATATTAGTTGCCAGTTACTACAGTTCTTTTTTTATTTCATTTAATACTTTTTGCCTTGCAAAATGTTATTACTAATATAGAAATTCTGAACACAGCACTGTATTTAAAAGACTTACCGTCAGAAAACAAGAGTGTATCTGTGACTTTATTTGTGTTAGTTGATTTAGTATATTAGGTTATGTATAGCCATTATAATGTTATCGTAGGTAATACTATCTAACGATTTTGCCCCTAAACGGCAGGACATCTGCGGAACGTTCAAGTCAAGAGGGTTGTATAACACTCAGGTATTGACAGCTCATATAGCTACAAGAGAATCGCTGGTGGCCACCTGCTTAGTAACAGCTAAGCGAACGGCTACTGGGCGCTAATGTGGTCATCCGCCGAGGTCCGCGATTGGATACTAATGATGTCATTTTAATTTCGCCGAGTATAAATAGAGGTCGCCTGATAAGAATCAAGCAGAAGGTTCCTGGCGGACGGCCAGAGGCGGAATCATATACCACCGCTCCGAAGATACCAACACAACGTCACGCTGCCCCCATCTGCTACGTCACACGACAACACCACGACGCCTGAGGGCAAGTCGGGACATAGAAGATTCCGGGACCGCCACGAAACAAGACCGACTACGAGGGAGAGCCGAGATCCAACAACTCTACACCAGGGACGTCTCGCGGACGTCTTCCGGCCACTTCAACCTCGCCTCCAGAGACTGTCGTGACGCCCGAGGTCGAGGTGGGACTTAGAAAATATGTACCACTGTAAGTCGAACTTTAACGTATTTTTGTGGTTTGGGACTTAGCCGCTGGTGACGGTAAGGAAGATACGGACTTAGCCTCAGACGCAAAGACGTACAGACTCGCTAACAGTACTCGCCGTGAGCGAGTAGGGACTCGCTCTGCGATTAAATTGTGGAAAGCTTCTCTGCAAATTTAGAGCCCTCAGGTGAAGGCAGACACCCTCTGGAGGTCGGGAGGGCTGAGGGCAGACTTTCGTTTTTGGGTCACTCGCTCAGCGAGTGAGAAGCGAGTCGGTGCGCAAGGTGCGTCCGTAGAGTTAAACGTCGTCACCGAAGGTAACATACGTATAGTGGCAGCGAGGACAACCAACACCGGACGAGACTAAGAACCTAAAGAATGAAAGAAATATAGATGTAACTCCAAATAACAAAGGCTGTTGTACGTGTTCTGTTTAACGGAGTTGTAAAGACGCACTTCGTAGATTGTAGGCGTTTCGCCACTAGGAAAATTCATTTAAACTGCGTGTTTATGTTGTGTGTTTTGAGTAAGAATAGGTGTTTACTCATTATAGGTCAGTCTTCAGAATATAATCAGGAAGAGGGTTTGTGTATTTATTGTTTGTTTAGTATTTACAAATACTCCTTATGTTTACAGAGTCTTGCAAGCCGTATCCTGTTAAGCGATACTTCGTGACGGCTGTTCACGACTACCTAAAGTGCCAAGTTTAGATTTGTGTCTACTGTAAATCTTGTTCTTATAAAAAAGTGTATTACACTGAACTGTTTAAGTTTGATCGCAAGTTAACTTAACCCGTTTCACCTTTGGCATCTCTTGACGAGCTGCTACAGGAGAGATAACAATAACATAATTATATTTTATTGATTTAAGTGTTCTATTGTACAGCGCCTACCTTCTTGGGAGTTGTGATTTCACTTAACGATTCTGCATAGTCGAGCGCTTTTAATCATGTAGATTACTAGCTTGAAACCCGTGACTTTGCTCGCGTAGTTTTACGTATTTCTGAAACCTTACAATTCAAAGAAAAGTATGTCATTAATTCCTAACATTTTTACTTACTAAACTAAACAAATTTTGTCCGTTTAGTAAAATATTTATTTCATAAAAACTTGTTTGAAAATGATATTTATTAATGTGGTTATGGGTAGGTCTTTTTAATATTTAGTACAAAGTATCTGATTTCAACAGTTCGGACTTAGAATTATCGAGTACATTTCCGTAACGAAATCTGAATTAACTCCCTTTTATTTCATGAGGTAAATAATTTAAAATATTTCTCAAGAAGTAGTAGCTATTTCATTGAAATATTGGTTATGCAATAGTTTACACTAACACTTGTTCTGCCCTGTGAGTACATCCTCATGGGAGCTGTCTTGTATACAGTTATTTCAGCCAGTGGAGCAGGCACTCCGCGATATTCGCGTTTAAGCGAGGAAGCCTGCAGTCGAGGCGACCTGCTAAAAGGTATGCGAGGGGAAATAAGAAGAAAAATAGGTTGCTAAAAACTACTTCCGGTTATGACGTGATCCCGGAAGGCGGTCATGCTGCTACCAGAAGAATAAATTCTTTGGGTGATCTGGCTGGCCACCTGGACGTGTATATAAACCCCGCAGCGGAACTCGCTCGGCAGAGAGTCGTCGGGCACTCATCGAAGCGCTGTCTCCGAGTGCAGAGGTCCCGATGAATAACGCCATCGCTAAGCCACGCGAAGCTCCGACTAGTCACCACTACGTCACGCTGTCCAACCTCACATCCACGTTAACATATGGTATGTCAACGAAAGTTTAAGTCCAGCTGCTGGTTATTGAAAATTTTCCATATTGCAGATAATATAATATTTTCAGAGGCTGATCACTGATAATGTTACTCTTAAGTTTTCCTAGTATGACTTAAATAAATTCCGCACATATTTTTACCCCTCTCTTCTTTTCCTACACGATATCCATAGTTAAAATTCAGAACTGATAAAATATGGCAATATCCGTTAACCAAACAAACCCAAAATTTATCACGTTGGGTTTTTTAGTGCAGATTAAATTCCAAAATAATTAAAACCAAACCCGTTTTATGGACAACACAACGATGACAGCACCGACAAAAAATGTGTAAAATCTAAATATCATACTGCACAAGAATTCCGTTGAATCATCATAGTCATGGAAAAAATAATATAGCATTACAGACGAACACAGTGGGCTAGCGACTAGTTTCATCGTTGGTTCCGTTTGTACGTCAGCGGATTCAGTCTTGTTTTCTTTATTCTTTTTGTCTTAACTTTTTATTTATTTTTGATTTTTGGAATTTTTGCCGTGACAAGTAGTGCAAAACTGCAATGTGGCATGTCCAAGAAACTGCATGAAATAAAATAAAATTTGTTATTTGTAATTTTCGTATGTTTATTATTGGTATCCAATAAAAAATTTTGCCTTTATTTTATATTGAGATATGATTAATAATCTTAAAAACATGCCTTTTTTTTACCTTTTAGGGTAAAAGTTTTCAAAAAATTAAAAATATTTGGTAGTTCTTTTCGTATGATTATTATTGCTACCTAGTTTTATTTATTATGCTTAATTAAAAGAGGAGATATATTTATTATCCTTGGAAGCACCCTTAAAAATTTAATTCCGCAAAATTTAAAAAAAATATATTTGGTAGTTTTCTTTTGCTTATTATTGAACCCAATATCATTTGAAACCATTAATTAAATATTGAGATATTATTATTCTAAAATACATACTTACCCATTTTAACATCTTAAGGGTTGAATTTCGGAAAATATATAAATTTAGTTTGGTAGTTTTTATGTGTTTATTATGGGTATACAATATAATTTGTCACTTAATAGTTAAATTTAATAATATAATTATTAATCTTAAAAACTTACCACGTTATCACCCCTAAGGTGTTGAATTTCGCAAAATATAAAAAAGATTTGGTTTTGTAGCTATTGTATATTTATTATTGGTATCCGAAATTATTTACTATCGTAAACTATATTAGAATTTAAAATTATTAATTTTAAAAACATACCCATTTATGCACTTGAGTGTTGAATTTCGTAAAATATAAATATATTTTTTTGTTTTTTTTCTTCATATTTTTACTATTGGTACTGATACAATTTATTACACTTAATTTACATTTGAAGACTTATTAATCTTAAGAACATACCTACCCTTTTCGTTTGTTTATTATTGATATACATTATAATTTATCACGCTTTATTTAATTCTAAAATATTATTATTAATTTTAAAAACCAACTTACCCCTTTTTCCGCATTAGGAGTGGTTTTTCGCAAAATTTAAATATAAGGTTAAATTGTTTTGTATGTTAATTATTGGTACTGAATATAATATTTTATTTTATTTATCAGTTTCAGAGATATAATAAATTGTCTTCAAACCATATTCAACCCATTTTTCACCCCCTTAATGGTGGAATTCTATAATATTATATAGCCTAGTTTTTAAGTTAGGAGTAGACTTTTTATCAAATTCATCAAAATCCGTCAAGTAGTTCTCGATTGATGCTCAAACAATCAAACAGACAAAAATTAAGTCTATAATTTTTTATTTCTTTATAATGTTTATAGGCATTTCCAATAATTTCTTCCTTCGTTTCATTCAATGTACAGACTTTTTGTTTCAAACAGTTTTATTATTAGTATAGGTGGTATATAAGTTAAAAGGAAGCTATATTATTGGTTGTAAATAAAGCCCATAAGGATATTATATAATAAGACCTTAAATGTTTCTTCCCGGTTACCTGATCATATTAAATGAAACTTTTCATTTTTTTTTCTTTGTAGATATTGCGTTATTTGATGATTATAGCACAAACAGGGAGAAACTAATGCATTTGAAACTACGCCACTTACTTTTAAGTAAGTTAATTATATATTTCAAGGAATTCTTAACCATTTTATCTACATTGGCATGTTATAAAACGGATTTTTTTTATAAGACAATAAATGTGGTCTTTATCACGTTACCTGAAGTACACGTGGTAGCCCTAGGCAAGTTTGCGTCATATTGGCGAATATTCATACAATTAATATTCGTTTATGTCAAATATTTAGTAAAAAAATAAATGTAGGCTGTTTACCTTGGGACTTCAGGTCCCGAGATAAATGCAAAATAACTTCCTCATATATAAATATATATATAATATGGTATAAATAAAAAAATGAGTATCCAATATTACATTAAGTTACATATATTACTGTCTTTGAAAAAAAGGTATGAATATTGTAATATCCATGATATACCGAGAAAAAAAGGCTAACGACTGCAAAGCTAACCCAGAGCAGACACTGAGTAGTTATAAAGGGGAACGTACTTATGACGTTACAAGGATTATTTAATTTCAACGGAGGAACAACAGCAGCAAATCCTTTACTGAGCTTCGTGATTAAATATATGTCAAAGTGAACTTGTTAAAGCCGGAAAGTATCCACTTCGCACTGCTTTTCCTTTCATCTGCGACGCAGAAGGCGTTTGTGAAAGCGGACGCCTTCCTTTTGAGTGCAAAATTACTTCCGCGGACCTGTTTGAAGGTTTCTCAATGGCCGAGACAGGAGAAAAGACTAAATGAGTATTACTTTCACACTGAAGCGCACGCTGGAAATGTTTAGCTGCTAACTCGGTAGAGGGCCAGATTCCTCACAAAAATCGCTGAGAATTTTTTCTCATCGTGGAACTTCTGTTATTCGTGTTTGATACAATGACGCACGAAATTTACAAGATTTGGCCAATTTATTTAAAAAAGAATTGCAAACTATTAATACAAAGTAGATTATATTTTATTGCATTATTTTTGTCTCCTTGCTTTAAGTCTGTAATTATTTTTTTTTTGCAAAAACTGTATTTATGTATGTACTACAGTAATCATTAAAAATAGGTTAGTTCATCAATTATAATTCAAAATAAATATGTTATTGATTCACATAAGACCTATTAAAAGATATATTAAAATTTCAATGACTTCTAAAATTCATAATTATTTTTAGAGTTCCAATATATAATTTTTACTTTTTGAACTAGTTATCAAAATGATAAAAAAGTATCCGTATGCAAGTAAACATAAAATTTTGGTTGCAACTGGTGAATGTTTATTCCGGCAAAAACCAAATTATATTTCTCAGTATATTTTGAATTCAGTGACAGTAGTTAAAAAAATTGTAAATACCATATTATACTATTACTAGAAATATATTATGCAACATAAAAGTTACTTAATGGTACACTATTTTTAATATTAATTTAGTTATTTTTCACACCTATGCACTTTTTAAATATCTTAAAATTTTTGTCTGTAAAGAAACTAATGTGTTTTTAATAAAGGTTGCAAAAATATTATCGAATTGTTTTAAATAAAACTTTTTTTAAATATATCATGTTTTTATGCAATAAAACACTGTTATAATAGTTCATTATAAATCGAAGAATAATATCAATTTTTATATTAAAATAATTACAAGATTACATTTCCATTATACCCATTTTTTAAAACGTGGAATAAAGGTGTTTATAGTTTTCGATATATTAAACAATAATTTTGACAGGCAAACCACTATATTATACTGTTAACCATAAAAATTACGCTTCAGTTATAATAAATTGTAATTTTTTTACCTTAAATAATACATTGGTAAATAAATACATTTTATGTCGCAATCGTGACTGTTTTCACACTTAAATATATCCAAAAGTATGTTTTTTTGGTAATTATTATGTTATAGTTTCATAAACAATAACATTTTAGAAGATACTAGCTGCAATACCCGGCGTTGCCCGGGCTGGACACAGGGTGTAGTTAGAAATTATCTTCTTAATTTGAATGTCAAGTGTCAAAATTAATTAATATCACTTTCAGATCCCGACAGACGCTGTTCTGCCAGTTTATAGTTAATTACCTGGTCTGTATGTAATTTAGACTTTACAAAGCAATATAGAAAAAAGCTGAAAAATAAGAGATTACTAATATTGAAAAGATTCCATTATCTAGATAATGCTCGGCATGCATTGCAATGCCTCACACAGTTTTGTTTTGTAATATGTTTGAAGTAGTTACACATGTATAAATCATCTATCCATCTCTCTATACATATATTTATGCATCTATACATCTATGTATCTCTCTATCTCTATTTATCTCTTTATAACTACATATATACTTCCCACTTTCTCTATATCTTCTATATATACGTCTCTATATAGCTCTTTACATCTATAGGTATATCTCTTTATCTAATCCAATTCATTCTCTATACCTCCCTCTATCTCAACTTATCTTTCCGTCTATATCTCACTTTATATATATATATATATATATATATATATATATATATATATATATCACTCTATCTCTGTCTCTCTTTTATATTTAAATAAATTGTGTCATGCGTGCGCACTTTTACAATAAAAACAGACGAAATGCCGCTAAATAAAATGAAATAAACACATTTTTTGACACGATTCGTGCACCAATATTTAAAAATAGTTATACCGTCTCAGTAACCCTCATGGGCATTCGCATAACAAATTACCAAAATTTCATCGCAATCTGATGAATGGTATAGGAACGCATACGGCACAAACAAACGAAAATTAAAGACATGACAAACGCATCAAACGATGGTGCGTTTAAAATTCAAGGAAACTCTATCTATTGAAGAAGTTAAGAACAAAACTGTTATTAGCGCCTTTATTTTGCTAGCCACTGCGAGCTCCACCAAGCGGACTGGTCTCATCAAGGAGAAAAATATTAATTTGCCAGACCTTACTATGTCTATGATCGTGTGGCAGACATAGAGAAATGACACTCACTCACTATTTGTATGTCTATGACCTATGATTGTTTCTGTTATAAAATGAAATTATCACTTTTTCACTGTCTTAGGGATGTAATTTCAAATTAATATGGGGTCTATGTGTTAATCCAGGTTATAAGCTAGCTGTAGGCAAAAATTTCATTCAAATACATTCAGTAGTTTTTACGTGAAAGAGTAACAAACATTAATCCATACTTACAAACTTTCGCGTTTATAATATTAGTAGGAAGTAGGATATGACGTGGACTACCTATGTATGTCGCAGGCAGAATAGTTAATCGACCAATATAAGCTACATTTCCTTCAGTACTAATTGCATCACGTATATGGATATACTCCTCAGAACGCATTTTGGTTTGGTTCAACCGAATGAAAGTTAAGGGCTCCGTTTCTATTTTGACGTACATGTCGACGCAATACTGCTGAAGCAATCGACGAAACCGCAGCAAATAGTTGTCAGCATTTTGACGAATCATCAAAAGATATGCGTAATAATTCATTGAGCTAACCTTCTTGGTAGTTTCTTCACCTGAAATTAAAACAGTAGAATTAGTATTTTTGACGTGACAACGTCTAATAAATCGATGAACGCCGGCTGCACGCTCGAAAAAGTGTCCCACTACGGATGTCCCACTACGGATGTGTGCTGTTTGCGTATTGTACTCATGCGTGGCATCTCTCTTCCTCTCGATTGGAACAACCATCGATTTGACTTTTCAATCATATTTTCGTAGTTTGAATTATTAATATAATGTAATTTAACGATCGTCCACCGATTTTCAACACAATCGGTACGGTTATTTAAAAGTAATGTTTAATATTCAAATACGTTTTGAACCAACAATGGTGTTTTACAGTTACACATAATTATTCAAAGTACACCCGGGATCTTTTGCACAATGTTTTAAAAAATATTTTAACACATTATAAATAAGTATGGTGTATTTGGGATGCGTATTTGTTATAAAATCGTGTTATAAAAACGAAATAATATTATTCCCCTACCGTGAACAAAATTTTTATAAATATATATATATATATAATATCTGAAACTATAAGATTTTAAGTTTGGCCTTGTGGCCGCGCTGTTAACATAGCGGACTAAGTTAACATTCTGACCAAGGATTGTCGGTTCGAATCCCGGCAGCATCAAAAAAGTGTTTTTTGTACTTGTAAAAATAAATACGGCACACGCAACATTTCAAAAGTAATAAATATATTTGAATTAATGAATGCAAATAAAAGTAAATTTATTAATTAAATTGTACATTTCATTTCACTCCTATTTATCCATAAAAAATAGTGATAATTCAATAAAAATGATTCAATTTTATTCATAAAAGTATGCAGAGGTAGATTTTATCATACAAAAGATAGAAAAATTTAAAAAAAAATTATTCCTCAAAGAATATAATATTTTGAATGCCTAACTGGTTTGGTTGCAAATACCTATTACGGCTCAGTCTCAGGCCGAATATGATATTTCCTTTTCTTCTGGATCAATCATTTCATCAATGTTTTGTTATGACGTTGTCACGTTAAACTATCGTCCGTAAACCGACTTTACAGACAACCAATTTTTTTTATATAAAACTAACATTCATATTTTTAGCATAATTATAAAGCGGTGAAAATGAAAGATTTTAAATCGGTTGCCAGTAATTTGTCAAATTTTCTCTAAACAAACAGCCCCTAATCATTTAGTCTGTTCTTACGACTTTCTATTTCCTGGTAATAAGCAGTGTATTTGGTCATTTATTGGAAACCAAAACCAAACACTGTAAAATGTATGTTTATGTTGAAATCAAAGCTATGATATTGTTACTCACCATTCAACGGATTTTTCATTTTGATATTAAAATAATATCCATCTTCTCCTTGTCAAAACATCAGCGGGTATTGCAACGTGTCATATGAACGATGTGTTTCAGATATTTGTTGAAGTTGCCCAGTATCGCGACGTGTAAGCACAATATCGCGTCTTTCCAAGTTTTCACCAACAATCAGGATGGCAACTTCATCAATTGTTGGAGCGTTAAAAGCGCGTTCGTGTGTTCCAGATAGTCGTTTATCTGCTCTGATCACGACTTTGTAGTCTTCATTTGACATGCGCTCCAAAGCACTCTCAAACAGCCTGACCAACGCATGATGTTCATGAAGTAGTTGCTGCAGATCTTGAAGAATTGCTCTTTTCATTGCTTCATTGATCTCTTGACGTCTATCAAGTTGTTCCTCCATGTTGCCCATGAAGTATATTTGTAAAAATTTATGCTGTGCATCTTCGAGAGGTTGCAATGATCCAATTCGATGGTGAATCTGTCCTACAAAATCAAAAGCAAAGTCAGTATTACTGATTTATAAACAGTTTTTTTTTAGAATTAGCATACATCCCTGCTAATATTATAAATGTGAATGTAAGCTTGTTTGTTACGCTTTCACGCGAAAACTACTTAACCGATCATAATGAAACATTGTACACATTTTCTTGGAGGTATAAGAAGTAACATAGGATAATTTTTATTGAAAAAAAAATAACAAAATTTTTTTTCCAAAAATTGATATTTGTATGTATGATCGTCTGACTGCGAGTTTGAGTTATTTGAATGACATTTAACGCCATCTGGTGTTTCAATAAGTAAATTAAAAAATTCGCTAATTTAATAATATAATACTGGCGGTCTATTTAGTATACAATTTTATTTTTCTGTCACCGTCAAGCAATACTTAAACTTTTTCAATTTTTGAGGTTAGATGTCTATTTTCTTCGGTGGTTTTTGTTTGGACATTGATGCTGAAGGTTATATTTTACGTTCAAGAAAATTTTGTGATCTAGTGAAAATGATGTGGATCTAATTACTCAAATTTTCTGAACTTTTTAAAATGTTAGGATTAAAAATGTTTTTTTTTGTAACAGTGAAACATATTTCAATTAAGCATGTTTTCAGTTTTTTAAGCTAAATCGGATGATAGATTTTTTAAATACTGATGATTCCAGTCAGGAAACAAAAAAACCATTACCATATTTTATTTTCTTTAAAATGATATTTGATACTTAAGGACATAACGCGAGCGAAGCCGCGGGTAAAAGCTAGTAATACATAAGAATAAGTATAGTAGCTATATTATTCTTCTACTGTATTGAATGTAAGTACAAAAATAAATACCTTGAATGTCGGAATAAATCCTCGTTCTTCGATAATGTCTGCCCCAAATGAGGTCATTTGGAAACAACTTGTATTTTTTAGTGTTTGCTAGAAAAGGTCGTGATTCGGGTGTTTCGCCACGAAGCAATGAATGCAATGGCTCAGGTGGCGGAGTCAATAATGGCAATTTCACTTTCCCATTAAGGCAGCACAATCCTGGCGTTTCTCCGGAAAACTTCAATGCGCCACAAAACTCGCAAACAACGTCCATTGGCCCAATGCAAATGCTAATATGCAAGCAGTAATCAGTGCTGCAATCATATCGAAACGTTCCTCGATTCAAATCAGTACTTGATAAATTTGTTCTTGTGCGTCGAAAATTATGTGGTTGTTGATCTCTGACGTTTGTTCGACGATTTCGCATTGCGAACCGAGCCGTTTCACGGGCTGCCTCTCTTTGCTTGCTTGTGATTGAGATGCACGAAGTCGAGCCATACTAACGCGGCGCTCTCCACGTGCAATTTCTTGTTCTTCCTCAGTCCTTTCATTCGCAATGTTTCGAATCCTAGTTGCATTACGGCCTTGTCGGGAAAGATTTGATCGTCTTGGTTGCGGCATGGTATTGTTAATGATAATATCGGCACGATAAGCCAATAGAAACTCGATAAAAACACATCAACCGGTCAACTTTAAAATTTTACATTGTCAAATTTTCAACCATACTTAACCATAGACAACATTACGTTGAGCTGTCAGTTGTGTTTTGTTAAGTGTCAAATTTTCAACCATACATAACCATAGACAACATTACGTTTAGCTGTCAGTGTTTTATTATTCCATGTCAGTTGAGTTTTGTTATACCATTTTTAACAAATAAACGGCTAGAATGATGTTTTGACTGATAAATTTTTCATTTTGTTTTCAGTTGCGTTTTGTTGTACCACTTTTTTACACGCTTTATTTTAGCTTCACCTGTATGTTTGTTGGTTTGTATGTTTGTAACCGACTCCTTTGGGTGCGATTTTGACCCAATTTAAAAGGCCAGATTTCATTCAAACTTTGTAGATTTATCGAGGGACGATGACAATACACTAATTTGATAAGATTATTCCATTATTAAATTTTCAAAATAAGTATTTCGTCAATTTATATAATTTCACAATATTTAGTAGGCTTTGTTTATATCGCGCCAAAGACAAACTGAAAGAAAAGAGTTCACACAGTGTAAAGAAAGCCATTTCGCTCATGTGTGAACTCTTTTCTTTCAGTTTGTCTTTGGTGCGATATAAACATAGTCTACTAAATATTGTGACATTTAATTAAATAAAAAGTGAGAGTGGGTTATGATTATCGTGAACAATATAATTTCTTGATTTTCTAATTTTTAGTTTGGTTTTCTATATAAAGCGTGATTTTTAGTTTTTTAAACTATTATTTATTTTTCCCCTGGGAACAGGATAAAAAGTATCCTATGTCCGTCGCCTGGTTCTAAGCTACATCCCTACCAATTTTCAGCCAAATCAGTTCAGCCGTTCTTGAGTTATAAATAGTGTAACTAACACGACTTTCTTTTATATATATAGATTCATATATATCTTACTAATGATTTCAAATTTCTAATGAAAGCTAAAAAAAAAAACTTTAATATTTTGAGGCAGGATGTTTAAATTAATAATATAAACATTAAATATTTAAAACCCATAAATGCGCAATTGTCTGGTGCCCATCCTGCAACCCACATTTATTCACTGGCCTTGTCCGTTCCATACCTTATAATAGGAAATTAAACTATATAAGATAACATTGTGTTTATAAAGAGATAAAAATGAAATGACAATTCATATTTTTCACTTGCAAATTAGTACGTTTTAGACAAGTAACCATGGTCATTAAGTTTTCTTTCAGTTTTTTTGTTGGTTATTAAATGCACTTCCATCAACATTTTGGCCATGACACGCCAGAAACAGCATTGAATGGACCTTTCTGACATTAATATGTATAAGTGTTATACAATATATAAAAAACTTAAAATATTTTGTTATTTTGATTCGTCACCAACGAGTTGTTTGTTTTTAGAATTCTCCGGTAGTAATAAATTAATTTTGAAAGAGAATCCATGTTAAAAATTAATTCCTACACGTTCCGAATTTAAAATTGATTGAATAATTGTATAATTAAACATTTTTTCAAGTTTTTTCAGTCACAGTTTTAGCATTTGAGACATCCAAACCAAAGGAAAACCTAAATGGAGTACAAAACTGAGATTGACATGCCTAATATATAGTTATATTTAGTTTAAAAGACCAAATTGTTAAAACAAATTGATAATTTTTCCAAAATAAACATACTGAGTTCATTCTATTAATTTTTTTAGATATTTTACTCAAATGCTATAAAATAAATTTTTAATTTTAATTTTCACTAAGTAGCCAACATAAACTATAGCTACATATAAAAAATCATCCACCATATGTTAGTGCTCGCAGAACTCGAAAAGTAGTCGATAAATTGTCTTGAAATTTTTACACAACGTTGTATTTCAATAAGCTAGTGTTTTAATAACTAAACTTAAAAAAAACCCGGAAGTTTTCCGGGAAGTCCGTCATTTTAAAAGTAAGAAGCATGAATTTTATATTGATAGTGTTGGGTTGGAAAATAACATATACGTAGAGACAGGAAAAATTCGCTGATTAAATTCGCGTTATGCTTGAACTCAAACACACGTATCTTCATATATATATATATATATATATATATATATATATATACACACACATATATATGCCAAGTGTTGTGTTTATACAGGTTGATTCTGAATTAGACCAACAAAAATTGGGTGCAGGTTCAACACGAATTAACCCAGTTTAAAACATAAATATGATCTATGATGTATAATGATTTCCAAGGCTTGTATACTTCTCTGAAGCTGGAACTCAACATTTGGTTTTATTGCAACAAAGGAAATATTCAGATGGAGCACTAGCCGTAAAGGTTATGTTTAACTCGATGATTTTCAGCAATCAACGCAAAACTTGTCTCTGTTACAAAATGACTCTATTAAAAAAATAGTAGGTGTTACACATATTTATCACATTATTTTTGACATACCTACTTGTGTGTATATATGTTATATTTATATTGCTACGTTAACTAACATTTTATAAGAACTTACGTGATAATTTCTTTGAATTATTCTTACAAAGAAATAAAATTTAATTTAAGCTTTTTTGTAAATATGCCATTGCTGGTTTACACTGCATGTCCCCAGTCTGTTTGTACCTGTTGAAAGAAGAAGATATCAGTTCCCGAAACGTCGCAACTTACTTATCATAGGCAGCCTAAAGTGATCGTTTGTGATGTCGTCGTGGTGTTGGCCAGAATATCAGTTTAGTTTAATCGCTGGGTTTGCCTTCGCGTCAATGTGTTGCGTTGTCCAGATTATTTGTGTAGTATCATCGCCGTGTTGTCCAAGCATTGTCTGTTCTTATCGTTGCTGTGTTCGTCTGTTCTGATTCTTTTTTTTTTTTTACTGATTCCTTCCGCGGCATTCTCTGTGTTATCTATAAATTTAACATTTGATTTATTATATTTGTTTATTTTGGCTTATTTTATGCGTGTTGCTATTTTTGACCATCTTAAAAAATTCTCTTTGGCATTAAACGTCAATAACAAATGTCTACAAAAAAATTTTAAATCAACTTGCGCGAAAATTTACGCAAGGATGAAGTAATTAGCCTAAATATGCGCAGCTGGTTTTAGGCATGCGAACAAGTTGACACGGCTGGGTAAGGCGCTCCTAATCGAGAGGGGAAGCAATCAGGTAGGGGTTAATATCCGAGGAGCCTGGGGCCCATCCTTCATGTTGGCCTGGCCGCAGCGGTCTGGTGAAGAGAGGGGAGGTGTTAGTTACACGCAGCATGTGGGATTGGGCGCGGCGTAGGGAGCAGGGGTCTCGGGATAGTTCCAAGTCATCGCGTCGTAGCCTGCTTTAAGGCGCCTCCGCACACCACGTGCATGTATTTATTTTTACCCGTCATCGCTATCCTATTTCTTCGGAATTTGTCATAAAATAATAAAGTCATGTGTTTTGTCTTAAATAATAACAGTTTTTGATACATGTTTTCTGCTTTTTTAAAATAAATTTTAAAATAATGTATGAAATTTGTTGAAATGAAAATAATTTGTTTTACCTACTTTTTTTGTGGTCGCTACGTAAAATTTTACTATCTGTAAACCCACATATAGTATATTCGAACAAATTATTTCCTTTAAATCCCATTTATGAAATATATATTTATAAACTAACAAGAAAAAGATCCCGTCTTGAAAATTTCTTTGGATCTTAGCATAGGTAAGAGTAACATTTTTCTTAAGAAAACAAATAACGTCGTTAGATAAATTCATCTGGTCATATGAGATTTTTAAATGTTAGGCAAATATTTGAAACCTATTCGCCAGGTGGTCAATCATTAGAAAATCTTTTTTTTTTTTTTGTTTTTTTGCCAGAGTTCCTGAGTTATTGTGTGTTAGTGTTGTGTGAAATTTTAACAGTTCACCAAACGTTTCTGTCAGTAACAGTTGCCATCATCAGGTTTACACTCTCTTACTGGAAGTCTTGGCAGTCTTTTAGCATTAAAACTCAATTTTGGGGCAGTGAAATCTCACAACCCAAAAAAACCTCCGGACAATGGCCACGCAAGCCTGTGATTTTTATTTTCTTCTCGTAAACTCATTTCCGAAATTTTTCTTCATAGAAACATGAAATTCGGAAAAAAAATAAAAATTGAAATGGGTAGGTGTATGGATACCTTTAGGTGAAAGTATTCTTAATTATTTATCTTTCATGAATTAATATTTTTGTTAGTATTGTTAAGAACGTTAGCAAGGCCGCGTCACGCGCAGGTGCACGCCGTAACATGAGATGTGCCGTGCGCACCTGGGTCGCCGCTTTATCTCCCTCCAGCCCTCCGCTCCCCCCGCGCGGCACTGTGTTAGTTTGACATCCGAAACCTGCCAGCTGTTAAGTTGCGTGAGCCGCCGACACGTGTTTTTGAGAGATTTCTGCCGTCGGGGCTGCTCGCAGTGACGCGACTGGCCCCGGCCGCTCTAGTGAATTCTGGAATTGCGCCGGGGCCTATATATATGCCCGAGGACTTCAGGGCAGGGAGTCAGGAGAGTTTAGAGTGAATTCGGGAGTTTTCTCGCGGCGGAGTTTCCGGGCGATAGAGTGGCGAAGTCCCTGGACGAAGGTTCCAGGGCGAAGAGTTCAGTTCCGAGCGAAGTTCCGAGCGAGGCGTCGAGTGGGATCTCGGCGAAGGGGAAGTGCGACAGCGGCGGCGGAGTGCGGCGATGGAGTCCTGCGACGGAGAACCACGAGGGGTGCTGCGGCGAGAGTTGCGCCAGAGGCGCGGCCCAGCGAAGCATGTGGATTGTGAGAAGCAAGTGACTGGAGGAGGCAAAATTTTTTTAATGCAGTTGATTAATTGGCATTTTTAAATTATTAGCTAGTGATGTAAATAGTGGCAATAAATAAAACTGTGTGTGATAAAAATCTTTAATTGGGCTATCCTTTACGAACCCACAGTAAATCGTAACAGTATTTTTAATATACACTTTATTTTATTCTTTGATGAATTGTTTTATAATATTAATTTTTTTTAATTCTTTAAAAATATATAAAGACCAATTTTAATGCAAACCCTAGCATTGTATGTAGCCTTCTTTTATTTAATTCATAACTAGAAATATTTGGATTTACCAAAATCATGAAATTATCAGGTTAGTAGCATTGTAGAAAAACCTTATTTTTTATATTATTAAATGATGTACAAAACAAATAAATAACACAAATCAAAGGCTACACACAAACGTTTAATCAAAACTGTTTACAAATCTTAGTTAATGCTAAGGTTTAATTAAATTTGGCCTTTAAGTTTGCAAAATCCCATTTAATAAATACGTATTAAATTTATAAAACACTTGATAAACTTCTAAAAATTAATATAATATTTAAGTTATTTAAGTTAACGCGCTAGAACATGAAACTATGGAAGCAAAAATACTTTGGGATACAACCCCCTTAACAACTTGGCCTGAGGAATACCGGGAAAACTCTCAAGTTCTCCCCTCCCCACTCCGCCCTGGCGGGATGGCACTCCGCCACGACACCCGCATATTCCTGTCTTCCTCCGGAGCGGGTCTTATGCATTGCCTGGGTGGAGGGGGGACACTCCCGCGCCAGTAACGGGCCCGCCATTGCGGCGCTTGGCTCGAGGTCCCGGCCGGCGCTTTCCTCCCCCAAACCGTCCTCACTCAACCCTCACCGCACGCCTCACCACCCTTCCACCGCTCAAACCGCCCTCAGAGCCACGCGCTCGAAGTCACTTTCTTCGTCACCCGTCGTCACGTCGCGCGGGTGCTCGACCACGCCTCGTGATAATCTACATTAGTAAAGGAGAGAGATGGTAGCGTTGCAGGACCCTGCCCTCCCCTGCTTCGATAGATGTTTTTGAGAAGAATTAATGCTGTTTTGACCTGTTGGGGAAAACTGCTATCCTAAAGGATAGCCCCATTAAATTTTATTACAGTTTTATAAATTATAATAATTACTTTACAAAGAAATAATTTTACTTAAAAATTTCCTATCACTCAATGTCTGTCAAGTTCCACAGTTCGCACTCCTCACTGGAGCTAGGCTCAACAGTGGTTCGTCCCTTACCTCGCGCCTATCCATACACACACACAGTCTCAAACCACTTAGTCGAACTCTCTTGATCCGGTCGCTGCACGTCGCGTCATTCTCCAAAGGGTCTCTCGCCGATGTTTCACTTCCCTTCACTCGCGGAACTCTCGGAACTCTCGGAACTCGCTCGGAACTCTCGCGGAGTCCACCGTCGCTGCTTAAGTACCTCTGGCGTCGACGAAAGCGACTGTGAGGAATCGCGTCATTCCGGGCCGACCCGACACCCGAAACATTAAGAATAGCAACGTTTATCCACGCAATTCCACGCGCAGCCTCTATAAGCCCGGAATTCCCAGGCAACTCAAGTTGAAAGTAGGCCTAGGGGGGACGATGCGCGAGAAGCCGGGGGTAGGTGGAAGCGAGGATTCTTGCATTACGGCCAAACACGCATGGCATGGCTTACGTCTATGGAAAGCGCGTGACGTCAGTGGCCCTGCGTGACCGCCAGCCCACTCTAAACCAGGCGTGCATCGCGGTATTGTCTGTCGCGCTTGTAACAATACTATGTATTGACATTCAGAGTAATCAGGTGATTATATAGCTCAGGGTTATGGTGACCTAGTTTAGTTTTTGTATTTGATTTACCTGAACATTCTTGTAGTTAATTTTGTACTTAGATATTTTTATTCAGAAAAAGCCTTTGTACAACATTTTTGCTTATTTTCACTTTGTTTGCTAGGTTATAGTAGGCATTTTTTCTTTCAAAAGATTTTTTTTTTTAATCACCAGCCTCTACCAAATTACTAAATGCGGTTACTAAAATGTTTTGCTTTGTAATAAAAATAATAACTCTACTAATTATAACAATTAAAAATAAAATGAAAAAAGCTATAATTATTTGTAAAAAGATTGTTTGGAAAACTTAGTGAGAAAATTTTTTATTGATTAAATTTTACTAGTCATGCTGTTAAAAATATTTGCTTTGCTAACCTAGTACGTTAATTGAAATGAGGGCTTGGTAAAGAAAAATACTGCTAAATTAACATAGAAATATTATTTACGGTGTGAATAGTCAAAGACACCCGACTATAAAATGTTTCCGCTAAGTCGTGCAAAGCATTCTATCCCTCCCAAAAGTAAAGCATGTATATTTTTTTAATTGTTAACAAATAGAATAATTTATGTTTGCTTAGGAAACTTTTTTAGTCAAAGTATCTTATAGTTTGGTGCAGGGTGGCGATTTAAAAACATTTGAATAAATTCTTCAAATTAAAAATGACACTATTTAAATTTTGGTTTTTGGATTCCGAAACTTGATAAATTGGCCTATCAACAGTTTTTGGCTTGACGTTAGATTATGGAACACGCTGTATTTGATTAAAATTATTACATGGAACCATTGGGAGCCATATTTAGTCTACCATTAACCTTAACATTTTGTGTTAAATATTAGAAACATAACGAAATTTGGTTGTGTGATAAGGCGATAGGATACATATTCCCAGAAGCGACAGGAACTTTCCCTTATCGCCACTACGTGTACTTAAAATTCCGAGGAGCCGCTATACAGCGTCAACTGCCGTGTGAACAAGAGCTTCTGAACATATTACCATGAATATGATCCCTCATTGCAATAATTCATTTTTAATTATATTTAAATATTTCGATTATAGGCACGACAAGTCGTATTTAATATATTTCCGAGTACTCTAGATGATACCACTTTTTATTAATAGGGTGTGTTCAAATTCAGGAAATTTTTGTAATAACATAAACCATATTTCGTTTGTATTAAAATAATTTTAAGTGTCACTTATTTTTTAGAAAATGAAATATATACCTATGTATTCCATATTATGGGAATACTAAGCTGCCATATTTTTTTTTTTTATGTTCTTGGGGAGTAAAGATAAGTATAATACAAAATAATTTAGTATTGTTTTTTAAGACAGTGCTGCTGGATACTTCACAATATGGTTACTTAAAAAAATTATTTACTTAATTTGCGTTACCAAATTCTCAAATTTGTGAAAATTTATACCCACAAGCTTCTGTGAAACTCCACGTGAAATTCTCGTACATTTCTCTTTAATTTGTGATGCGGGTACAAACCCATTCAAAATTCTAGCTCTGAATTCCGCGCCAGCGGAGTTTAAATCGAACGCACCCGGCCTCGCAGAAGTTTTCTATTGTCAGCAGATTCCCCCACTCCTGCCTCTCTGGCCATGGAAATAGCTGACCTGCTTCATTGCTGGAAACGGGAGGTTTCTCCCACGCGAACTGTTGGAATGTGAAACTTGAAATCCAATATCTGACGTATGAAAGATTGATTGGATACGCTCACCACCTAGCCCGACATACAGGAATGTGATATCAGGCCTTAACAACATATTCCTTTCAAGTGACTGAGTTAGAAGTGAATGGTTACAAAAATAAAGAAAATAACATGTAAGGTATGTATTCATTAATACAACCTAAATAAATTTATATTTACTGAGTTTTTAAATTATTCTGTTTTCAATTATATTAATTTTTTTTCATTTGTTACATTCAATTTCCTGGGTCTAAACTATACATTTTTACGTTTAATTTCCCCGTCACATTACTGTAAGAGTTAATTCTTAAATAAGCCTTTATAATAAATGGTATTTGTGAGCCCCTAAAAATATAAATATAACATTTTAAAAACAAATTTAGCATCCTATTTTAACTTTGTACACGTAGATTTTTTTTGCTTACTATTTTTATTCGTGTGACTACACGAATCTAATGAATAATGTGGTCAGAGTTATATAATAAAATCACAAATAAAGGTTAGTTTTATACAATACCGCGAAATGAATATTTTATATTTTGTATAATATCAAGTTTAAAATGAAAACCATAAAGGTGACTTGTTTAAATTATAGTGTTATTGCTTATTTTAATGTGTTCTCAGTTCAAGTTAGTATAATATATATGTGTAAATATGTAAATATTATATATATTTTTTTAATTCAATAAATTTTACCTTAAAGAAGCTACGTAATTGTTATTTTGTACACAATTTTAACTAAGAAAGCTTCACGAAACTACAGCAATACATTATTATAAGTGACTCTTGTTTAATTTTGAATAAAAGTTATGAAACAGCCGACGCTCGCACCACGGGAAGCCTAAGATGCACATAAAGTTCTGCCATTCCCGATTACACCCGAACAATTCACCTTCGGCCAACCTCGGGTTTATTTATATATATTTATACTTCTCTGTTTATTTTGATGTAGCTATACTTACCTAACTAACCATCCATAGTGCTTTAAAGGGTTTTAATGTAGCTAACTTAACCGACCACTTTTAATATTTGAAGTAATTTTTCCTGCGCAAAAATAAAACAAAGCCTGAAGTTGGCCGAAGGTGAATATTCGGGTGCAATCGGGAATGGCAGAACTTTTTGTGCATCTTAGGTATCCCTCGCACCACGCAAAAATAACTCAAACTGTATGTGTTCAGCTGTTGCCGCTAGGTGCGGGGCATTAATAATTATGTCATGGAGTTTAGTAAAGAAAATATATGGAATATTGTTGAATATAAATGGCTGAATTCTTAAATGACCCTTCAAACCTGAACATATTTTTACTATTAATGTATGTATTTATGAACTCAAACATACATAGAGGTCACACTCTTATATTTGAATCGTATAGTAAAAAGTTCTATGTGACGGTTGAATTATTTTTTTTAAAATCTTATACTCATTCCTATAAACATAACTCTCACTTTACTATTTGGAAATATGCAAAATAAAATCCGAACCACCCAACTGGACAGCTTATGCTTTATGAAATGCATGTAGGAAACTTAAAGTGTTGTTTCGTTGCATGGTAGGGATTCTTAATTACTCAGAATCGGTGATGGATTTTGTTTTTCGGGTTAATAATTGCCACACACTAAGCTCACACCTACCTAGTGTTACTGTGTGCATGTCTGTTTGTTAGATTGCTTTAGACTGAACTATTTCACGCAGCAAAATGTGGTACATATTAACATGAAAAAATCATACATTTACTTTATGCATTTGAAAAGTGATCGAAATTATTGTGTGTTCTTAATTTTAACACATATATTTTAATATTATATATAGATTGGCTGTGTTGTGAGTTTGTTATATTTTTTCACTAGCTTTCAGTGCTTGGGTTCATGAGTAGTATGTAAATGGGCGTCCTGCGCCAGGGTTCAGGATGAGGTGAGAGGTGCCGAGCCACATCTATGACGTCACGTCCATCTCTGACTCAAAAATTCCTCAAAAATGACTCCAAATAACTCAAAAATTCCCGTTTCGAGGGAAAATTTCCCGTTTAAGTCCTTAAAAATACCAGCGGCTAGAAATGTCCACATAGAGGCTTAAGCATCCATGTCTACTGCCTCCGATAAGCCTCTGACGTCATCAAGGAATGTGTCATCATGGATTATGTCGTCATTGTTGCAATTTTCGTTACGGTCCCATATTTAACTTTTTTTAATTATTATCAGATTTTAATGAAAAAAATTAAAAAAAATTTCATTAATAAAATTTTAATGAAAAATATTTAAAAACCTACATTTACGACACGGAGCTCGGAGTCCTCGGTTCGAACCCGGTGAGGGCAAAAAAATTAAAAATGGCGACAGGCTCCTTCCTTAATGGTGGATGCAGGCAGACTGACCCCCACCACTTATGTCAAAGTATATATAACGTCATCTAGTATGACGTCATGTCCGCCATCTTGTCTTCGTTGCTGGAAGCCATCATCATTGTATCGTCGGCGAGAGTGCGCCGACGCCATGTTAGTTTAATTCTTACCCGCTAGAGTGCAGTTATAATTTATTGTTACTAAGGTGCCCGCCATCTTAAAATTTGGGCGCCATCTTTTAAATCCGTAATTTTAATGCTAGAGATGCGGGAAAAGTTCCAAAATTCATTAAATAAAATTGGCAATAAATATACTGATTGATGCGATCGAGTCCCGTACTTGGTTCGATCCCTAGACGATGTAAAACATTTAATTTTATGTAAAAAATAAAAATTTTAATAAATAATGATCAAAGTCCTAAAAGAAGCATAGTTTCCATATCAACCATCATCCTATAAGACAGTACGACCTTCATCTTAGATATTTGTATTTATTATTTTCCGATTTTAATGAAAAACATTTAAAAATCATTAAATAGTTCACTCATTAATTAGCATATTGATTCGATCGATTCCAGTTTTTGGTTCGAACTCTGAACGAAGCTAAAAATAAATTTAATTTAAATATCAGTAAAGTGTCAGGTTCGAGGAATTAAACGCCGCAAGTTCTTTTACAAACATAATATTTATTACATAATTTATATTTTACTACACGAACATATGCGAAAGCCAGCAATCTTATAATCATTTAGTTCCGCAGCGGTGTGAAATGACTAATTCTTAGCTCCAATCGGTTTATACTAGACAGAGTCCAGCCAGAACATTTACAGACATAGTCCTCCTATTCTTGACAGAGTTTCTGGATACCGTTTTTAACAGTTTGCTTCACATCGTTAGAATTGTAAATTACTGCAGCTGATGTCTTTCATGCACACTTCTTCACTTTCTCATCAAACGGATATGGCTTTCCATATATACAGTCCAACCACAAGTTATATTTCAAAGGTCCGTTTGTTGCTACATCATCAGTAAGCTGATTGATTATGTTCTGTCTGATGTCATCAACAAAATTACAAATGTCTTTCGACTCACCTAACGTATTAAGATAATAATAGTCTTTCAATGTTCCACGAAATGCAGACTGCGCCAAGTAAAAACCATTATCATTCACTTGTAGAGCACCGATCACAGTCTTAGGTTAAGTTCCATGTCCAGATACCATAGCAATCGGTTGCTGCGCATCTGTTCTCTTGCTTGTACGCCTACGAGTCTCCAATCTAAAGCGAGGAGTCGTAATTTCTGCAGGTAGTTCAGTAGTAGGCGCACGGACTTCACCTTTACAGTTTTTCACATGTCGACGGAAATTATCAATTCGAGTAAACCATTCAAACACTCATCACAGCGAAACTTAATGGAGAAGGATTCTTTGTACATTTACTCCTCTCATGTCTCCGTAAATAATGAGCAAATGCAAACGTCACATCGCAGTAGCTGCAAGGATACCGCGGTGATGAAGACGAACCTTTCAGACTCGATCCAGATACTGACGTTGCCGCCGATGTAACATTTCCAGGCATACTCTTATGCACATCAATCATTTCCTGTTGTATAGACACCTTAACTTTCTGCCGCGCAACAGGTCCTTTGCATGTCTCCAAGTGTTGCTGCAAATTAGCATTTCTTGTAAATTACTTACGACATTTTCACAGCCAAACATTTTTCGATAAAGGTTCTTAGCACATTCTCTCTTCTCGTGTCGTCGAGCATTGCTGTTGTTTGAGAAAATCTTGTCGCAGTAACAGCACCGATGTTCGTTGTTTGTTGTCGAATCACCATCCATTGAAGTCACCACCGAGGGCGAAACAGCGTTCGTCGAGGTTTCCTGTACAGCCAGCACTACCGGCATTAAAGTCTCTTCTGCTGGTGGTATCATGTCTGATGAAGTCTCCTCCAGTGTTGTCGTCGTCTTTGCCAACGGTATCTGCCCCTTCTCCGTCGTAGCTGTCGTCAAGGTTCCCGTAGACGATGGTACAACCTCCATCTAGTTCGACGTTAACTTAAAGTCGGTAAAGATGCCATCGAGTTCGCAAGAACATGTAATTACGTGATAAATGCACGAGAAGAAACAAACTAGGTGATCCATACACCGTCGTTGTTTCAGTTACAAACTGAGCGACCTGTTGTCTAGGACTCGCCTATATACATGCACCCGATGGAATAATACGCTAGTCAAATCAAGAATAATTTTCAATAATACTAGAGTCAAATCTACAATTAAAAAATAGAATCATATGATCGAAAAAAATACGATAGTTATGGTACGTCCTCGTCTCATTAATTCGATCTCTCCAATATACGCTAGGCTCCAAGAGCTACAATTCGCGTCTTCAGATCCATCTACATTTTGCTCCTATACTTTAATTGACCATTAGATTCAAGTGCTCCAACAGCTCCATCAGCTCTAACACGTAATGTACGCAATGTACGCGCAATACATGCAATTTACGTGCAATAAAATGTAATGATCACACAGTACAACCAGGAAACGGAACGTACACACAGTACACACAGGAAACGGAATGTACACACAGTACACACAGGAAACGGAATGATCACACATACAGTAGCGGAAACACACAGGCTTAGTTGGAAATCAGAATACAAGAAATAAAAACATTAAATTTTAACTTTCAATATTTAATTAATTCTCAACATTACACAAATACAAGTAAAATAAGCCATTATTGTTTGTAGCCAGCTTTCCTCAGTTCTTTGAGTATGAAGGATATTTCTTTGATGCACGAATAGTTTCCTGCACAAAGCGAGCCATGTAAAAGTCTTAGCCGGTCAACCAATATGTTTGGATCTTTCCATGATGTGTAATCAATCTCTACTACCTCCATCTTACTTGCTTGTTTATTATAAATACTTCTAATATTACAATCGTCCCAGTGATCATAATAAGCATTATCAGATTTATTTATTATAACACGACGTTTCCATCGTTTCGGTCTCAGGACATCGCCACATTCTTCGATCTTGTCAGCTCTAGGTGCTTCATCACAGTCTATGCCTTTGTCAACAGCCTCAGAGTCACTGTAACAATCACTGTAGAAGACATCCTCTTCACCCAGATTACCGTATGAATTCGCTATCGATGATGTCGAAGTGTCTTCATCGTCTTCATGCTTCCTTTTTAGGAGTCCATCATTTTTACAAAGTATGTAGGATCTACTGAATATAGGCTTGAATGTATTCTCACTTTTCACGTTGTCGATACTTCCATTAGTTTCAGTCTGCCCGAAGTCATTAGCATCCTTCAATTTATGTTCTTCCTCACGATCGGGTGATCTAATACGATCACGCTCAGGACAAGGGAAATTATTGTCGTAATGCAGATCACTCTTCTTTAGTCTAGTGGATCCATCGGTGTCCTCTATGCCGTTGGTAGTCTTGACTTTACATGTTCTACCATGTCTTTTTAAGCTGTCAATTCGTGTTAACAACCTGCTACATTACAGCTTAACATGTTGCGTAGTGGGTTTCTAGCACAATCATTCTTCTCATGACAAAATCCTTGCCACAGTATCTACAGCGGCTTCCTTCCGATTCAGCTGCAGATAACAAACCATGATCCATGGTAGCTTCTGTGACTAATGTTAGATACAAACTGTCAGTTTTCTCCAATTCGAACCATTTCTTAAATAGAGTTTTTTAAATATTTCATCAGCGAGAGTTAAGTTATCTAATGAAAAGGAAATTGATGCAAGTAGTACTGGCTGTCATCAACAGATGTCGCCACATGTTGCTTACAGGTAAATAATATCTATTTCATTAATGCGGGATGCGGAATGCTCACTATCGATCGCAAAGGAAGGTTGGCTTCGCTAGACTCCAAGGAGAAGGAAGTTCGTCCTTCCTGTTAGTGCTTCTTAGATTTCTCAGAGATTATTATTATTCGACTGAGTAATGATTTTTTTTTTTAAATTTCCACCTAATAAAAATATTACAAGTGATTATTAAGTAGCAGAAGTTCACAAATTAAATGCAACCTTGAATAAAAATGACATGCCTCATTAAGTAAAAAAATCCTTCATGCAGAGATCAATTCCTCATCAGTAACCAGAAGCACTCGGAGAAAACCATCAGATGTCTAGTCAGGAATAATCAGAAGCACCGAGAGAAAAACAACAAAATATTGTCAAGAATAATCAGAAGCACCCAGAGAAAACCATCATAATATAGTCAAGAATAATCAAAAGCACCCAGAGAAAACCACCATAATATTGTCAAGAATAATCGGAAGCACACGTAGAAAACCATCAAAATATTGACAATAATAATCAGGAGCACACGAAGAAAACCACCATAATATTGACAAGAATGATCAGGAGCACCCGGAGAAAACTACCATAATATTGACAAGAATAAACAGGAGCACACGGAGAAATCCACCATCATATTGTCAAGAATAAACGGGAGCACACGGAGAAAACCACCATAATATTGACAAGAATAATCGGAAGCACACGGAGAAAACCGACACAAGTTTTCTTTGATATCATAAAATTACAAAAAAAAAATAAAGTAAAATTCAAAATTAAAATTCAAAATTAAAAATAAAAACGAAAAAAATTCAAAAATTCTGGCTTGTACTAGAACTCTAACTTTGCACATCAAAGAGAAGTTCACAGGCTAGCATAATTTTTGTATATTTTTCCTTTTTATTTTTAATTTTTAATTTTTTTTTTTTTGTAATTTTATGATATCAAAGAAAACCTGTGGCGGTTTTCTCCGTGTGCTTCCGATTATTCTTGTCAATATTATGGTGGTTTTCTCCGTGTGCTCCCGTTTATTCTTGACAATATTATGGTGGATTTCTCCGTGTGCTCCTGATTATTCTTGTCAATATTATGGTAGTTTTCTCCGGGTGCTCCTGATCATTCTTGTCAATATTTTGATGGTTTTCTCCGTGTGCTTCCGATTATTGTTGACAATATTATGGTGGTTTTCTCTGGGTGCTTTTGATTATTCTTGACTATATTATGATTGTTTTCTCTGGGTGCTTCTGATTATTCTTGACAATATTTTGATGTTTTTCTCTCGGTGCTTCTGATTATTCCTGACTAGACATCTGATGGTTTTCTCCGAGTGCTTCTGGTTACTGATGAGGAATTGATCTCTGCATGCAGGATTTTTTTACTTAATGAGGCATGGCATTTTTATTCAAGGTTGCATTTTATTAGTGAACTTCTGCTACTTAATCATCATTTGTAATATTTTTATTAGGTGGAAATTCAAAAAAAATCATTACTCAGTCGAATAATAATAATCTCTGAGAAATCTAAGAAGCACTAACAGGAAGGACGAACTTCCTTCTCCATGGAGTCTAGCAAAGCCAACCTTCCTTTGCGATCGATACGACAGTTACGATGGAGAAGGAGCAGATCCCGTTGGCAACGACGACGACAACACTGGAGGAGACTTCATCAGACATGATACCACCAGCAGAAGAGACTTTAATGCCGGTAGTGCTGGCTGTACAGGAAACCTCGAAAAACGCTGTTTCGCCCTCGATGGTGACTTCAATGGATAATGATTCGACAACAAACAACGAACATCGGTGCTGTTACTGCGACAAGATTTTCTCAAACAACAGCAATGCTCGACGACACGAGAAGAGAGAATGTGCTAAGAACCTTAATCGAAAAATGTTTGGCTGTGAGAAATGTCGTTAGCAATTTACAAGAAATGCTTATATGCAGCCACACTTGGAGACATGCAAAGGACCTGTTGCGCGGCAGATAATAAAGGTGTCTATACAACAGCGAATGATTGATGTGCATAAGAGTATGCCTGGAAATGGTACGTTAGCGGCAACGTCAGTATCTGGATCGAGTCTGAAAGGTTCGTCTTCATCACCGCGGTATCCTTGCAGCTACTGCGATATGACGTTGGCATTTGCTCATGATGTACGGAGACATGTGAGGAGTAAATGTACAAAGAATCATTCTCGCATGAAGTTTCGCTATAACGAGTGTTATGAATGGTTTACTGGAAATGATAATTTGCGTCGACATGTGAAAAACTGTAAAGGTGAAGTCCGTGCGCCTACTACTGAACTACCTGCAGAAATTTCGACTCCTCGCTTTAGATTGGAGACTCGTAGGCGTACAAGCAAGAGAACAGATGCGCAGCAACCGATTGCTATGGCATCTGGACATGGAACTAAACCTAAGACTGTGATCGGTGCTCTACAGGTGAATGATAATGTCTTCTACTTGGCGCAGTCTGCATTTCGTGGAACATTGAAAGACTATTATTATCTAAATACGTTAGGTGAGTCGAAAGACATTTGTAATTTACTTGATGATATCAGACAGAACATAATCAATCAGCTTACTGATGATGTAGCAACAAACGGACCTTTGAAATATAACTTGTGGTTGGACTGTATATATGGAAAGCCATATCCGTTTGATGACAAAGTGAAGAAGTGTGCATGAAAGACATCAGCTGCAGTAATTTACAGTTCTAACGATGTGAAGCTAACTGTTAAAAACGGTATCCAGAAACTCTGTCAAGAAGAGGAGGACTATGTCTGTAAATGTTCTGGCTGGACTCTGTCTAGTATAAACCGATTGGAGCTAAGAATTAGTCATTTCACACCGCTGCGGAATTAAATGATTATAAGATTGCTGGCTTTCGCATATGTTCGTGTAGTAAAATATAAATTATGTAATAAATATTATGTTTGTAAAAGAACTTGCGGCGTTTAATTCCTCGAACCTGACACTTTACTGATATTTAAATTAAATTTATTTTTAGCTTCGTTCAGAGATCGAACCAAGGACTGGAATCGATCGAATCAATATGTTAATTAATGAGTGAACTATTTAATGAATTTTAAATGTTTTTCATTAAAATCGGATAATAAATACAAATATCTAAGATGAAGGTCGTACTGTCTTATAGGATGATGGTTGATATGGAAACTATGCTTCTTTTAGGACTTTGATCATTATTTATTAAAATTTTTATTTTTTACATAAAATCAAATGTTTTACATCGTCTAGGGATCGAACCAAGGACGGGACTCGATCTCATCAATCAGTATATTTATTTCCAATTTATTTAATTAATTTTGGAACTTGTCCCGCATCTCTAGCATTAAAATTACGGATTTCCAAGATGGCGCCCAAATTTCAAGATGGCGGGCACTTTAGTAATATTAAATTATTACTGCACTCTAACGGGTAAGAATTAAACTTACATGGCGTCGGCGCACTCTAGCCGACGATACAATGATGATGGCTTCCAGCAACGAAGACAAGATGGCGGACATGACGTCATACTAGATGACGTTATATATACTTTGACATAAGTGGTGGGGGTCAGTCTGCCTGCATCCACCATTGAGGAAGGAGCCTGTCGCCGTTTTTAATTTTTTTGCCCTCACTGGGTTTGAACCGAGGACTCCGTGCTCCGTGTCGTAAATGTAGTTTTTTAAATATTTTTCATTAAAATTTTTTAGTGAAATTTTTTTTTATAATTTTTTTTAATTTTTTTCATTTAAAATCTGATAATAATTAAAAAAAGTTAAATATGGGACCGTAACGAAAATTGCAACGGTGACGACATAATCCATGATGACACATTCCTTGATGACATCAGAGGCAAATCGGAGGCTGTAGACATGGATGCTTAAGCCTCTATATGAACATTTCTAGCCGCTGGAATTTTTAAGGACTCAAACGGGAAATTTTCCCTCGAAACGGAAATTTTCCCCTCGAAAATGGGAAATTTTTTCTTAAAACGGGAATTTTTGTGTTATTTTGAGTCATTTTTGAGGAATTTTTGAGTCAGAGATGGACGTGACGTAAGAGATGTGGCTCGGAACCTCGCACTTCACCCTGAACCCTGGCGCAGGACGCCCATTTACATACTACTTTCATGTCTCAACTCAGGCATAATGGCATTTTTAATGGCTTAGTTTATAAGTAGTTAACCGTAATATGCAGAATGTTCGGAAGTTGCTAATAATAAATTTAATGGGTGCAGAGAATGATAAAACAATAAATTTTTGTTGAAAAGCACAAAGTTACGAACATGCAGTGCAATGACGTTGAAACGCTTCAGCTCCCAGTTCTGACAGCTCAGTCCGAACTGATAGTTTGGACTGGATTGAGGCCCTCTGCACACAACAAGAAGTGCTTAGTTTGGAAATATTGGTCTGAACTATTAGTTTGTACTGAACTGAAACTTTACCCACGAACGATCAGTCTTCGGGTTGCTACTGTTTGCTAATGAAACTTTTGATGTTGCAATTGCAGCTGTACTTGTAATAATATAAAGGAAAAAAAAACCAAAACAACCAAAGAGTATAAACAAAAATGTCTGCCACAACATTCAGCTGATGGAGAGATGGAGGATTTTCTTGGATTGACGGTTTGTACTGGTGAGACGCTGTTCTCACACACGGAAGTTTGGACTGAGGGTTCTTGAGCCCAAAGTCCAATTTGATGGAAATACATCAATTCGTCAGTCCAACAGATACGTCTGATTAGTCCACTGACCTAGATTACACACGGCAGTTCAGACTGTTCAATTCCGACAGGTAGGTCCGAACTGTCATTTTGGACTGATCGTGTGTGAGGGCCTTTGGAGTAAGCCACACTCTCTAGCAACCAACAGTCTAGTGTGCAGAATCCTTATTAGCATCCATCTCCCAGTTTTAGGCAGTCGCTGGTGAAGACGCCAGGAGATTCAGTACACGCCATTTGGTAAATTCACGCTGCTTCTGCTGCAATTCCTCTCGCCTCTGCGTACACCATTAACATATCAGCCATCTCTGCGAATGTAAAGTCTGTTATGCTGTTACTATTCGTCCAATCACTAAACCGTCAATATTGAGCTAACCACCAAACCTAATCGTTTAAAGGTACCACAACCGACCATTCACTGTGCTGTGCACCAGACTGCTGGTTGCTTTTGCGTGGCCAGATATAATTGTCCACACATGGCTCGTTGCCTGCTCTGAACACCAGAGCGTTGTGATAGCACATCTTCTCAAGCCTGTCTAATAGTGTCCTTATGGTGCGCGAATTTTTAAATTTTGTGCGCTACGTTTCGCATTTGCTACATTGCAAGGTTGCATTTTCGGACACTTGTTCCTTAATAAATAGACTTTTTTTGACGAAAATTCTATGAACGTTATTTTTTAGTATGGGAAGTCATGAGAGAATCTTGGCGACACGAAAATAGGATACATTGAAACTCCCACTACGGCCAAACTATACACTCGAGGCTATTAATAACTATACCATCTTACAGCTCGCTCTGGCGGCAACAGGAAACGCTGACGTCAACGGTTACCCCTTTTCCAAAGCAAGAACTTAACCTAAATGCAGTAGGCGCGGCTAGCGTTCTGTCGCAAGCAAGCTAGCATCGAAAGTACTTGGTCGATTTTCTCCGATTTTCTATGATTTTAAAAAAAAATACATTAATATTTCTTGCACAATAAAAAGGGACAAGCAACACGTGACATCCATTTTTAACCCACCACATATACTTTTAGTTGCAGTTAGATATCAGCTCTATCGATCAAGAAAGAAATCCAGAAAATTGCCACGGACTCGGCCCAGGCGGCCCAAAATGGAAGAAAGAAAAACAAGCACATCTGGAAAACTCAATTAATAAAAAAGAATCACAATTTGAAAATCAATTAACTAAAAAGGAAACACAATCAACGAAAAGGAAGCACTAACTAGGAAAAGAAGCTCTCTTGGAAGCACAATAAATGAAAAAGAAGCATAAATGGAACCTCAATAAATAAAAAAGGGAGCACAATCACAAAAAAAAATCATAAAAAGGAAGCACACCCGGAAGCTCAATTACGAAAATGAAGCACAATTTGAAGATCAATCAATAAAAAAGGAACCACAATCAACGGAAAGGAAGCACAGTCAAGAAAAGGAAGCATATCCGGAAGCACATTCGACAAATTGGAAGCAAAATCAACAAAAAGAACGCACATTTTGAACGTAAATTCAACAAAAAAGGAAGCACATTTAACGAAAATATTTCGTTATCAGCAATAAGATATTTAATACAGGCTTGACTACACACATTATTGAAAATGACGTACATTTTTCACGAACATTCAACTCAGTAGGATGCCAAAGCCAATTTACGATAGGATATAAAGCATCCATCATTAATTGGCTCCTACGGTTTTTTCTTTTACCAAAAGTCATTGGCTCCAACAGTCATTGGCTCAATCAGTCATTGGTTTCAACAGTAAATGGCTCATGCAGTAATTGGCTTGAACAGTCATTGACTCATGTAGTCATTTGGGTCCAAAAGTCATCGGCTCCAACAGTCATTTGCTCCAACATCGTTGGCTATAACTGTCTTTTATTCCATTCTGATGCGAAAGTTAATTTATCTTAAACAAGGGAACTTATTGTATGTATGTTATCTTTAAAAGATTTGTGCAATGGGAGTGCATGACTTGATGTAAGTTTTTGGACATACGCCATTGCTAATGGCAATGGCGTATGTCCAAAAACTTACATCAAGTCTTGTTGTATGTAGTCGCGATTCTTGCCAACAGATGATGCAACGTGTTGCATGTAGGTAAATATTATTTATTACATGTTTACGTTGGATATGGGATGCTCACTAACTATCGCAAAAGAAGAAAGGCTTTGCTAGACATCAAGGAGAAGGAAGTTCGTCTTGCATGTTAGTTTTTCTCAGCTGAAGGCATATTATTTAAATGATCATTGGATGTTTCTTGTTTGAATTCCACCCAATAAAAAATACTTTTGATTGGATTATGTGGTAGCAGAAATTCACATTATAAATGATACTAAAATAATTAAGTTGCATGCTTTATTAAGTAAAAAAAATTTCACGCAGAGTTTCATTCCTCAGAAATAACCAGAAGGAATTCTAGAAACCAAGGAATAATTTGGATATCATGGAGAAAACCATCAAAATTGGTCAAGAATAACCAGGAGAACACGAATAAAAGTAACGCACGTTTTCCTTAAGACATTAATATCATAAAATCACAGATATAATGAACAAATAAAAACAAATATTAAAAATTTCTGCTACCAAATTAACTAAAAAATTTTTATCAAATAGAATTCAAAATAATAAACTTCCATTAATCAATATATATGCCTTAAGACATCTGAGAAGCACTAACATGCAAGACGAACTTACTTCTCCTTGATTTATAGCGAAGCCTTCATTTTTTTGCGATCGTTAGTGAGCATCCCGCATCCGAACAGCACGTTGAGTCTTCTTGTTGGCAAGAATCACGACTACTTACAACAAGTTCCCATGAATGAGATAATTAACTCTCGCAGCTGAATGGATTTAAAGACAGAGCCAATGACTGTTGGAGCCAATGACGGTTGAACCCAATGACTATTTGCAAAAAAAAATAAAACTATTGGTGCCAATTACTAATGGAGGCATTATATCAAATCGTAAAATGGTGTTCGCATCCTATTCAGTTAACTGTTCATGATAAATTTACGTCCTTTTCGGTAAATGAACGTAGTCAAGCCTGCATTATCGTATCTTACGGCAGAGAACGTAACCTTTTCGTTAAATGTGCTTCCTTTTTTATTGAATTGTCGTTCAAGATGTGCGTCCTTTTTGTTGATTGTGGCTTCTGTTTTTCGAATTTGCTTCCGGGTGTGCTCTCTTTTATTAAATATGCTTCCTTTTCGTTGATTGTGCTTCCTTTTTCGTTTCATGAGCTTCCAATTGTGCTTCCTTTCCATTTATTGTGCTTCAAATTATGCTTCCTTTTCGTTGATTGTGCTTCCAATTGTTCATTCTTTTCGTTTTTTGCCTCCAATTTTGCTTCCTTTTTGTTGATTGTGCTTCCTTTTCGTTGATTGTGCTTCCTCTGTAGAATGTACTTCCGAATGTGCTTCCTTTTCATTGAATAGTATGCTTCCAATTGTGCTTTATTTTAGTCAAATGTGTGTCCTATATGTGTGTTGTGTGTGTTCATTGCCTATACTGTGTACCCACTACATGCCAATTGTGTGTGTGCAGTGTGTCCATTGCGCGTACTGGGTGTCCATTTCGTGTAATAATGTGTCTAATGCGTGTTCAGTGTGTTTACTGTGGATCCAATGCGTGTCCAGTGTGTGTACTGTGTGTACTGTGCGTCCAGTGTGTGTAGAGTGTTTACACCGCGTCCAATTATTGGTGTGTGTACTGTACGTAAAGTGCGTGAACTGTATGGTTCTTTTATTTTTGATGAATGTGTGTCGTTTCAGTAAAATGTGTAAGTCAAATCTATAATAGCTCTAAAAATTTACTGGTCTTGATAAAACATTATTTTTCTGGGAATCTTGGTCCTTTAGTAAGCGTAAACTATGTTTCTTTGGTCTAATTACTTGTATTAAATTTTCCGATACTTAGGTCTGACAGTTCAAAGACTTATTTTTAAGTGCCTAAAATTTTTTATATTAGATATCGATAAAGAATATTTTGTGGTTCAGAAATATGTGGTCTGCACATTTGACATTTTCCATGCCCGGGTCTTGTGGTCCGAAGACAAATGGTCTATATCTATAGCATTGTACATGAAGAGGTTGGAATGTTTTTCATGCATCGAAAAATATTGACTTCCTTGTTAGGCAGCGCGGCACCATATTTAATTCCTCAGACATGTATCATGTCTAGTGTTGTTTTTCATTAAAGTTAATAATTAATAAAGTCTATGAAAGTTAGTGGGAAACATTTTAAATTTATTTTAAGCTTTATTTTCCTTATAACTGTCCAAGCACTAAACCAAAGACGGAAATGTATCGCGTAAATCATTATTTAAATAAGTTTTTTTTTTTACTTTTTTTGGAATTTTTCCCGAATGTATAGGCTAATTAGTACAGAATTTCAAGATGGTGGCAATATCGGTCTATATGAGGCTGGTGTATGAGGAACTTAAGCTGATTTTAGAACTTTCCACTATATATTATTAATTAAGAGTTTTTACCTCAAATTATTATTATTTTTTTTGCATTGGCAAAGGATTGAAGCAAGGGCAGGTGTCGAACGAATCAATTATTACCTATATTAATCACTAATTTCTTCGATGAATTTTGAATTTTTCCTGAATCTTTATGTTATTTTTACAAATATTTAAGATGTTGAACATATCGGCTTACTAGAAGCTAGCAATAGAGGTATTTAAGCCTCCTTTTTTAACTATTTACGATAAAGATTGAAATTATTAATTAAAAAAACTAAAAATTATTGCATTCATAAAGTATTTAAGAAATGATATTAAAATGCAGATTTTAAAAATAAAACTTGTAATTTTTCCCGAATTTCTAGCAAAATAATTACTAATTTTCAAAATTGCATCCAAATGTCAAGTTGGTGGATGCTTCAGTAATAAGTAATTAATACACACAAGTGGCTTAGAATTAAACAAATATGGCGGTAACACACTCTAGAAGATGGCAATTGTATTACGAAACACTAGTAAGAAATTTTGAAAACAAGATGGCATCAAAGTTCTCTAGCGGGCGATGTGTGTTAACTAACGCTTCTGGTAGCAAGTACTGAAAACAAGATGGCGGTTCTGTACTGGGATTGGCGATGCTATTATTCCTTCAAAATAAAAAAAATTACTAGTCCGAATATGTGTGTTATTTTTATATTCCTAATTTAATTCTCAGTCTGGAAAATGTCACATTGGTCGAGCAGTTAAAAAGGGTATGTTTACCAACCTAGAGGTCAGAGCGGCGATGGATCGAATCACTAAACTTCCAATGCATTTTGCATAAAAAATAAAATTCAATACTTCGATAAGGAACATATTATCAGCCCTGGTAGGTAATGGAACATCGACTCTATGTGATAAAACAGAGCGATGCTGGTGCTCTATAGGAATAAATAGAGGAAACAAGATGTCGGTATCCAAGATGGCGGCCTCAAGAAGACGAAAACAATATGGCTGCCGTGTCGTCAACCAAGATTGCGGCCTCCAGCAGACGAAAACATATGTTCTACTTGATGTCAGAATCGAAAAAAAATGGCTGTAAAATCTGATCCAAAATGGCGTACATGTTATTAGAATAAAATATGTCGTCCATAACGAAAATTTCAATGTTAAATAATCCAATATGGCGACCGTAATGAAAAGTGTAATGATGACATCATACGCATCTACTATGTTGCGAGTAACGAAAAGTGCAGAAGAAGTGAGTGGGGTGCTCAATTTAAAGATGGTGGATCTAAGATGACGGTACCAAGATAGTGGATCCTAGATGGCCTCCGGGGTCAATGTCAAGGTAAGAGTTGAAGGTCAAGGTCATACAATATGGCCACCATGATGTCACAAGCCAAGATGGCAGCAATCGGATCAGGCTCAACAAGCCTGAAGCCTGGCGCTTGAGCCCATTTTCTACACTACTCTTCTTATATGCAGTTCCTGCAAGTTGCTGAAATGCCGGAATAATCACAGGCGCGGCGCGATGAGAAACTTCAGTGGCAGGCCAGCTTGAGAGTTGGCGAAACGCTGGAGCAAGAGGATTATCAACGCCAACAACACGCTCATTATATGGAGCTCCAGCGAGTTGCTGAAATGACGGAACAATCACAAGCACCGCGCGAGGAACATGTTCAGCTGCAGGCCAGCTTGAGAGTTGCAGAAACGCCGCAGCAGGCGAACCATTGACGGCAGAAAATTGCTGAATATCTGTCATCCCAGAGAGCTGCTGGGACTGTGAAGGAAGCAGAAGTTCGAAGACCGCCTGTTGCTGAAAGTGTGGCACAGCGGTGGCATACATTCATTTGCAACACTTACAGTGTTTTTTTATGCGCTGCATTAGATTACGATGCAAGTATTGACTACGACAGCCACAGGCTCATAAAAGTGGAGATAATGCAGAAATGAAGTCTGTAGATTTTGCTATGTGCAGAAATTGATAGAAGAGACAGTTAGGGTGTGTTTTTCTAGGGGGAAAGTAATAAGCCCTTATTTAGAGGAGCCAGCTGAACTATTAAAACAATTATTTTCATGTGTCTCAGACTAATTGGGGCCATTTAAAAATATCAGAAAATACAATGGGTACTTCTATAAGACTTGTTTTGTGAGGGAAAGAGTTATTTCCATGCCGGGCTATTTTCCAACAGTTTCTGTACAAGGGGAGGTTTATCATAGATTTGTGTATCTGCTTCCGGTTTCAAATGGGCAGCCATAGTTTTTACAAATTAATTTTTTGGGCGATGAGGAAACGACGTTCTCGAATCTTTCAAGGAGTTTAGAGAAATCTAGTTCAAAAAATACAAAGATTTATAAACGATAATAATAATTATGTACGTGAATTCAAAACGGCTCTGGGAAACATGCCCAATGAAAGCTTCAAAGTGGTGATCCACCCTGATCGCGTGCCACGTGGACAGCACAAACGGTGGTACAATGCGCCCACCACCAGTAAGGTGGTGTCCGTGGTGACTGGCTTGGAACACACCACCGGCAGGGAATCGTGCTGCGCGTGAGCGATGGACAGCTCTGTCGCATTGCCGATACACATAGGTTCTACGACGCTCTTCAGTAGCCGATCATATTTTGGAAAGGCCAGGAAGGATATGATTTTGAAATACCATAGATCAATCCGCTGACTAGGCGTACAATGCCTAGTTAAAATTTTTCTTGCATGGACTTCTATACTTACTATCTCATGGTACATAACAATAATTTTAATCTCTTGCTGGGCTGCAAGCAACTTTTGCACCAGTTCTTAGTTTATATGTAGGTATGTTAAAACAGAAAGTGAGTGCTTGAGGTACATCTCTTTGAATCAAAGCAAGTTGCGAGCGGGAAACTATATTCTTTTGCAAGATGCTCTAAGGAATTACTCACAAGTTAACGTCAGTGTTGTAGGGAAATTTTTTTAACTCCCCTCCTCCGTTGTGAACAGCCCAAGTTACCTACAAGTGTACACGCAAGATGCATTCGCATATGTTCGGAACTATGGCCGCCCCGATCTGTTCATTGCGTTTATGTGCAACTCAGCATGGGCAGAGATTACCGTCGAACTTATGCCTGGCAGAAAAGGTACTGACATGCACAATCTCCTTGCTCGAGTTTTTAAAATTTAAGTCCAGAAGTGAGTCTCTCTGCTTACGAAAGTTCTAATATTTGGAGAGAAGCAGTGCTTCATGTACTCTATAGAGTGGCTATCCAGTGACGACAAAGGATGAACTTATTTCATACGTTTTCCCGAACATACAATGCAATATATGCAACGAATAATGGTTATGCGAGAGGGCAATGCTATCGCCAAAAATGAGTCCATAAATAACATTTACAAAAAGATATTGCAAGTGTTAGTCGGCGAATCAAATATATACACATCAATAGACACGATGATGAGCAGTGTAAACAGTACAACTTACTGTATATAATTTCTTTACACTTTGAAATGAACAGGGGTGTCATCCAATAAAATGGAGCTGAAGGTTGACGTCCCAGTTCTGCTAATGCATAATTTTGATACACCAAGATTTTGCAATGGCACCAGTCTACGTGTTACAGAGCAGGGAAGGATTATTATGAATGCCACTGTTCTTACCAGAGCAGATAAAGGAGAGAGCGTGTTGATTCCCCGAATCCCTATTATCCCAGGTAATTTTCCATTTCAATTTAAGAGGCTGCAATTTCCCCTAAAGTTGGCACTTACAATGACCACAAATAAGTCCCAGGGCCAAATACTGAAAGTGGCAGGAATTCATTTCATCACTCCTTGCTTCTCACATGGTCATCTTTATGTCAGTTGCTCAAGGGTATCGTGTGCCCAAAAGTTACAAGTACTGGCAGGCAACAATAAAACTTACAACGTTGTCTACAGAAGTATATTAACTTAAAATAGGTGCATAAAATTATAAACAATATACAACAATATGGAGGGTAAAATGTTTCATCATTTTTTTATTTATTTATTACTCTCAATTTTTTTTTTCATTTTTCTCTGGATTCAATTCTAAAGTTCACGCAGACGAAGTCGTGGGCAGATGCTAGTATTATAAATGTGAATGTGTGTTTGTTTGTTCTTTTTTCACACAGCAACGGATCGACATGATTTGTTCCATAGAGATAATTTATGGGTCGGAGAGAGTCAAAGGATAATTTTTATTCCCGAAAAATGCACGGTTCGTGTGGGATATATCTGAAACGTAATTACGTAATAACCTATTCATGCTAATAATCATGGTAACGGGCTTTTGCATTGTTGATACCTTCTGCGTCTCCATGGCAACGGCCATTGCATCGGTTGCTTGCACTTCGATTTGGTTTTTGTCGATTACTTAATATTCATACTCGATTTGACTTTGTTTTGTTACTGTGAAGGTTTGGTTTAGTTCGGGCAATGCCGGGTACATCAGCTAGTGTTTAGTAAAACCGAAATTTCGATGGGACGCGCGTTACTCATTTAAACACTTAAAATGTAGTAAATTAAAAAAAAACGGTTTTCCTTCATTAAATATAATGGTGTTTTAAAAAATGTAATATAATTTTCTGCAAGTCATTTATTACCTCCACGCAGTAACGAATGAGATTTCAAGTTGTTCCGTACTTTTGCTAGGGCATAGACTTTTTCACTCAATGGTCAGTATTAGCAAATTTTTTCCTTACGTGCCAAAATTATCAGAATAAATTCCTTCAGCGTGGGCTAGTGTTACCAGATCGACGCAACTTACTTGGTCACGCGCGGCGGACGTTCGCCGAGTGCCCCACTTCTCGGGCGCGCCGACGGGCACGCGAGGTGACGGCCCAGCTGCCGCTCGCTGGGCGGACACGTCACTCCCGCATCCCGCGTCCCGCGCGCGGAATCCGCCTGCCGCCAGCGCTCGGCTCACAGCCTCGTGACGACACTCGCAAACAACTAGCTCAACGTCAATAACGAATTCAAACAAAGGCAAATTTGTATTTTTCTATCGAAAATTTACGTATTACTTTACTTAATTTTACCAACAGCTGAAAAAAAAAACGTTTAAAAACACTACTAATTAATGCGCAGCTCAGTTTTCCAACTTTAGAAAAACCGTCTTAGTTAAACTGAAAAAAAAAAAAAAACTAAAAAAATAAAGAAAAAATTAACAAAAAAATTGTGTTGAAAACAAATATTTACTATTGAAAAAAGCTGTTATTTAAAACGGAATAAGAACAAATTTTAATATAAATGTAAACCAGTGCGCACGCACCGGTGACAAGGGTCAAAATGCAATAGCGTGAACCTAACACCATGTGAATCGGTCGATGTTCCTTTGGCGTATCAGAGGCTTGCTTCTCTCGTGAACTCAGAATGAATACACCTCAGAACAGGATCTCACGTGCGCAATCAATATTCCAGATTGAAGCTAGATGTAGGTAAAATCGTGTTCAGCTTCGGTATGGTTGGAACGAAACAAACATTACTCAACAACAAAAACAATTTGTTTTAACTTATTTGCATTTGGTAGGGTAACTAAAACCGATGATATGATATGTTAGTGTATGAGACATGGGGCCTCAACACAGGGTTAAAAACGGTTATAGTTAAGAAAATAATCTATATCATAGAAAGGTAGCCCTGTGCCATGTATCGGCACCCGAAGAAAACTTACAGCACCTCAGTTTAAATCGTAATTTAACGTAACTGCGTGTTTTAAAGATTGTCAGCGCTCTCTAGTATCATATAGTCCTATATTTTTAAAAGAACTTCCTGGTGTATGATGTTAATTAGGTTTAGTGATAATACTATCCAGCAGGAACTTTTTTTTCCTGGATGAAGGTATTTAGTTCGTAAAAACGCGTAAGAACGAACCTCTACATGAGATGTTAGGCAGGCACGTTTTAATAAACTTTTATTGACTTTGATCATCGCAAAAAAACGGCCATTTTTTTCTGGATAGAAAGTAGCTTATGTGTTATTAAAGCGTGAATAAGTAATAAACTTACACACTCGTAAACTTTCGCAACCCCTTGGCAAGACGTGACGGACAAACCAAGCGTAAGCACGTTTTAAATTAAAGGCAACGCCATCTGTTATTTCAGAATTAAACTCTTATTACCGTCGTTAGTTGCTAGCCATCGTGAGCTCCACTTAAGAGGCCACTCCAGTGTTTCAGAGCCACTACGCAACCCGCGTTAACATCATAAGATTCAATGCTATTTTCATTTTGCTTATAACTTTTTAACTAATATAGATTTAGAAATGATGCTTGCTTGATATGTAAGACAATGATGCTCTTATCAAAGCCCCTTTCTTCAAAAATGTGTATAAATTATGGTTCAAACCTAGACAATACACTTATGCATATTAGTAAAGATTAGTATAAAACCATTTTTTGTTTCCTTTTAGCAAAAATACTTTAAAAGTCGGAACAATGGCTACTACTTCATCTCTGCTCCTAAGTTAGAAAGTTCGCCTGTGGATTTCCACAAAAAAAAATTCCGCCATATTGTCTTCGTTGCTGGAAGCCATCATCATTGTATCGTCGGCTAGAGTGTGCTGACGCCATGTTAGTTTAATTCTTACCCGCTAGAGTGCAGTAATCATTTATTACTGTGACAGCCGCCATCTTGAAATGCGGGAGCCATCTTGAAAATCCGTAATTCTTATGCTAGAGATTCGGAAAAAAGTTCAAAATTCATTAAATAAATTACTTATTAATTTACAGATTGATTGGATCGATTACCGTCCTTAATTCGATCTCTGCACAGTGCAAAACATTTATTTTTATATAAAAAATTATAATTTCAATAAACCATGAACAAAATTCCTAAAGTGACTTAAAATCAACTACTACCATCATCCTATCAGACAGCAATACCACCATATTGGAAATTCGTGATATTAATGCTAGAGATTCGGGAAAAAGTTCAAAATTCACTAAATAAATTTGTAATCTATATAATGATTGATTAGATCGTATAAGGTCCTTGGTTCGATCCATGGATGATGAAAAAAATTAAATAGAACAACAATTTAATATAATAGAGACAGGTTCGATAACTAAAACACCACAAGTTCTTTCACAAACATAATATGTATTATTACATAATTTATATTCTACTACAGGATTACTTGCTGAAGCCAGCAATCTTATAATCATTTAGTTCCGCATCGGTGTGAAATGACGTATTCTTAGCTCCAATCGGTTTATACTAGACAAAGGACAACCAGAACCTTTATGGACATAGTCCTCCTCTTCTTGACAGAGTTTCCGGACACCGTGTTTAACAGTTTGCTTCACATCGTTAGAACTGTAAATTACTGCAGCCGATGTCTTGAATGCACACTTCTTCACTTTGTCATCGAATGGATACGGCTTTCCATATATACAGTCCAACCACAAGTTATATTTTAATGGGCCGTTTGTGGCTACATCATCAGTAAGCTGATTGATTATATCCTGTCTGATATCATCAAGAAAAGTACAAATGTCCTTCGACTCGCCTAACGTATTTAGATAATAGTAGTATTTCAACGTACAACGAAATGCAGACTGTGCCAAGTAGAAACCATTGCCGTTTACTTGTAATGCACCTAACACAGTCTTAGGTTTATTTTGATGTTCAGACGTCATAGCAATCGGTTGCTGCACATCTGTTTTTTTGCTTGTACGCTCACGAGTCACCAATCTAAACCGAGGAGTCGAACTTTCTACAGGGAGTTCAACAGTTGGCGCACGGACTTCGCCTTTACAGTTTTTCGCATGTTAGCGCAAATTATCAATTCGAGTAAATTATTCATAACACTCATCACAACGAAACTTCATGCGAGAAGGATTCTTCGTACATCTACTCCTCTCATGTCTCCGTACATCATGCGCAAATGCAAAGGTCATATCGCAGTATCCACAAGGATGCCTTGTTGAAGACAAACTCGAACCAGATGTCTATGTAACTGTAGGTGTACCATTTACAGGCATACTCTTATGCACATCAATGCATCGTTGTTGTATAGAAACCTTTACTTTCTGCCGCACTGCAGTGCCTTTGCATGTCTCCAAGTGATGCTTCAAATTTGCATTTCTTGTAAATTGCTTGCGACACTTAATACAACCAAACATTTTACGATAAAGGTTCTTAGCACATTCTCTCTTCTAGTGTCCGCAAGCATTGCCTTTTGAGAAAATCTTGTCGCAGTAACGACATCGATGTTCGTTAGTTGTTGACGATTCACCATCCATTGAAGTCACCATCGAGGACGAAACAGCGTTCGTCAAGGTTTCCTGTACAGCCAGCACTACCGGCATTAAAGTCTCTTCTGCTGGTGGTATCAGGTATCACGTCTGTAAAAATATCCTCCAATGTTGACGTCATCGTTGCCAACGGGATCTGCTCCTTCTCCATCGTAGCTGTCGTCAAGGTTCCCGTAGTCGATGGTACAGCCTCCATCGAGTTCAGCGTTAAAGTAGGTAAAGATGCCATCGAGTTCGCAAGAACAGGTATTACGCGACTTATGCACCAGAAGAAACAAACTAGGTGATCCGTGCACCGTCGACGACAGTAAAAAACTGAGCGACCCGCTGTCTAGGACTCGCTTATATACATGCACCGGATGGAATAATACACTAGTCAAATCAAGAACAATTTACTATAATACTAGAGTCAAAACAACATTAAAAAATAGAAGCACCATCAACAAAAAGGAAGCACATTTGGAAGCACCATCAAAAAAAGAAGCACATTTGCAAGCACCTTCAACAAAAAAAAGGCAGCAAATTTGGAAGCACCATAATCAAAAAGGCAGCACATTTGGAAGCACCATCAAAAAAGGAAGCACATTTGGAAGCTCCATCAACAAAAAACCAAAAAGGAAGCACAAGTTTCAAGAACAAAGTCTTAGTTAGAAATTAGAATACAAGAAAGAAAAACATAAAATTTTTATAATTTTAATTATTTCTTTTATTTCTTTACATTATACAAATGCAAGTTAAACAAGCCATTATTGTATTTAGCAAGCTTTCCTCAGTTCTTTGAGCATGAAGGATATTTCTTTGATGCACGAATAGTTTCCTGCACAAAGCGAACCATGTATAAGTCTTAGCCGGTCAACCAATATGTTTGGATCTTTCCATGATATGTTATCATTCTCTTCTATTACCATCTTCTTTGCACGTTTATAATAAATATTATGATCTCTGGTGTCTTCCGTTTTACCACCAACCTCAGGGTAACTTTCATTTTTGAGACAGTGATCATCACCATCTTGATCATATTTATTTAATATATCACGACGTTTCTAAAAAAAATAGTTAGTTTAATTTTAACATTAAGAGGAAGATGAAAAATTAAGGAACCGTTGTTCGAGAAAGCTGAAAAGGGATAAGCCTTCGTGGAGCGAGGACCACAAGCGGAGATGGCTCTTGCCAAAACACTGTCTGGCGTATTGTGGACGTGACCCTTTGCACCGACCCGCGGCACTGAGATAAGTCGATAGGCGGATGTTGGTGCAATATATGCATGTATACAGAGTGAGTCATTTAGGTCTCAGGACACCACCACATTCTTCGATCTTGTCAGCTTTAGGTGCTACATCACAGTCTATGTCTTTGTCAACAGCCTCAGAGTCACTGTAACAATCACGTAGAAGGCATCGTCTTCACCCAGATTACCGTAAGAATTCGATGTTGATGATGTCGAAGTGTCTTCATCGTCTTCATGCTTCCTTTTTAGGAGTCCATCATTTTTACAAAGTAGGAAAGATGTACTTGAATTCGGCTGGAATATATTCTCACTTTTCACGTTAAGGATTCTTCCATTGTCTTCATTCTTTCATAAATCATCAACCTCCTTTAATTTAATTTCTTTGTCGAGATCGGAAGAGCCAGGAAAATAATTATTTTCGTAATATAGATCACTCTTCAGTAGGTATATAAAGTATGTCCTGGGACACCGGCTCACGGCTGGGGATTCGGGTATTCGAGGCGGCCATCTTGGATTACGCCACTTCCGGCGGCCATCTTGGATTACGTCACTTCCGGCCGCCATCTTGGATTGCGTCACTTCCGGCGGCCATCTTGGATTACGTCACTTCCGGCCGCCATCTTGGATTGCGTCACTTCCGGCGGCCATCTTGGATTACGTCACTTCCGGCGGCCATCTTGGATTTGACTTTAACCTTTGACCCCGACGACCATTTTGTTTTCTAGAACATTCCACCTTATTATGACTTCATGTCCGCCATCTTGAAAATCCTTATTTATTACCCGATTTTAATTTAAAAAATAAAAATTAATAATTTAATTTTAATTAAATGTTACAATTATCTAACACCACACTCCTATACATTACGTTTACATCATCGAGCGCCCCACTCTTCTACATTACGATTACATCATCGAACACCCCACTCATCCCTGTCGCAATTTTTCGTAACACCACTATCTTTAAAATAAATTTATTATAAAAACAATAATCTAAACCATTATCGTCTGCTGGAGGCAGCCATCCTGGATTCCGCCATATTGATTTCATCCGATGATGTCATCACCATCCTAAAGCACCTTAGTGTATGTAAGGCCGACTTTCTATCCCGTACCAATGTTGTTATGATCCTTATAGACCATAAAATCCTCAGTCATTTTGTTGTTGTGACAACCATTTATTCTTAAAGGCATAATCATTTACAGGTTTTAACTAACATATATGTTATTATTTCATTGCTGCGGATGCGATAATTAAAGTTATTATAATTTTAAAAAATATAAATTTATTACTCCATCTTAGCGGACCAGAAATTTTTCAGAGTCCGTGTTTGCGTACTTGTGTTTAAAAGCTGCATGGAAGCAGATATTTTAATGTTTGCGTATATATCCACCCCCCCTCCCCCAACCACCCTTAAAATATTTAATGAAAGAAAAAACACACGTAGCTTTAATCGTTCACGGGAATATTATGCTACAAACAAAAATACCGATTCACATTTGTACCATATGATGGAGTTACAACACTCACCTCAGCCATTACCTACTGTCGCTACGAGCAAAGCCATTACCTACTGCCACTACGAGTTGCACTTCATATCAAATGAAAATAGTATTTTTTTTAGTCGTGGCAAGAAGTCGAAGTAAATAAAATATCAAAAAAATATTTAACACTATTTAATAAAAAAAACACACAATACTTCGCACCATCTTCCCCCCCTTGTTAACAGAATAGGTACCGTTCAGAAGGCGTTACCGACCCTCTTCACAACACCCCGCTCCGCAGTACTTTCCATACTAGCATCAAATACTTTGCCCACACAACTATACAAGCACCACACAGCTCCAAAGTCGATAATTGAGGAATAAGCGCCTAATATTCCCCTTCACAGCAGCAATATCCTCCACAGTCAGACTGGAGGTGTTCACAGGTACATCTGCGATGTCTTCCCTGGACTCTTCGTCTTCATCCATCGCAAGAGCTTCTTCCCGTCCGCTAGACTCCTGACAGCACGCATAGAACTCATCCTCAACAATCTTCTCATAGGTGGCCCGACACATCTTACTAGCTCTGTTGATAACTACGAATGATACATCCTAAGGCTGCAATTGTTCAACTGTCCCCACCCCTCTACCCTTTCTATTGCAGTCCTGTTCGTGCGTGCCAAGAACACACTTCACTGACGCACGGCCTTTGACGTCAGCAGACCTACCCCCTCCCCCTCACCCTGATCCATCCACGCCCCAAATAGCTGCGTCATTTAGACCTGTCGCCACGCGTCCCCAGCGTCCTAATACCATTTTAAGCACCTTCGACGAACATTCCGACCTCTGGTAACTAGTGAAAAGTTTCAAACAACACATGAATAAATACATTTTTTATTTATTTTAGACTTGCATTTATTGATATAAAAATTTACAACATTTCAAAACATTAAAATTTATATGGCATCAGTAGATTTTATCCAACTGATTTTCACATTTATCGAATCCTAGCCACTTCACAAACAAGGCATCATCTTTCTAATCTATCAATTTTTCTATTTAATAATCGCTTGGGTACTTGGTAGGCTGAATTTATTCCCCATAGAATCCGCCACGTATCACCGAACCTCGTAAATCTTCCAAGTAGTAACATCACGGAATATTTATGTCAACCATTTATAAATACATACAAAATATTCAATTTTAGCTCTAAGTTTTATCACACCTAGTTTATTTGCATCAAAATAAACAGTTTCCAGGAGTGAGTTATCTTTTACATTAACAGGCACCATGCCAGTTTTTCTGTATTTTCTGTAACTTATAAATTCACATGTAACTCCGTTTTGCTGCGAATTCCCTTCACATGACTTCCTTTAGAGCAGGAATAAATTAATCATCCACCCATCCTTTATCTCGGTGAACATAGTTGAATTATTTATTTCGAACAAGGCTAGAAGACTTCTTGGCTACAAAGCTACAAGCTACAAGGTTCCAATCGGCTACGAGTCTACAATACTACCAGGCTACAAGACCACGAGGCTACAAGGATACATCAAACACATAGAAAAAAATCTGGGTATAAAAATACCAACTCAGGAAATTTAAAGCCTACTGTAGAGCAGAAATATCCCTGAAATATGTATTTTATGCTTCCTACAAGACCAAGGGGTTTTGAACCATTACATATTCAGCCCTGGCTACAGGCTTGACAACACACATTCAATGAAACGGGCACACATTTGGATAAAACATTCAACTCAGTAGGATACGATATCTAGGATACATTAACTAAAATACTAAAGGAAACGATAGGATCCAGCTCAAGCCGGCTACAATGCCTCCAACCACATTTGGCTCCAAATGATTTTAGTTACAATGTAGCACGTACCCGACACAATTGACGGAAAGACGTTATTATGACTCTCCATTTTGTTAGTCATTTATTACGAATTTTACATCTTTAAGTTAGAAGTTGTACTACGAGAACCCAACCTCAGCTAAATAAAACAAACTTTTTTATCCAATTTTGTTTTTCACTTTTATACACATGCAGACAAAACAAGTTATTATTGTATGTAGCATGCATTTCTTATTTCACGAAGTATAGACCATATTTGTTTGGTATTGGGTAAATTTTCTTCATTTTTGCGAGGCAAGTAGAAGTCTTAACCTATCTACCAATAGGTTAGAATATTTCCATGTGGCATAATAAATATCTTCGGCTTCTAACATCTTACGTAAATTTTCATTACTAATACTTTTAAGACCTCTAAAGTTCCGTTTTTAATACCAGCCTCAAAGCCATTAAAATTGTAATCACCCCACTGACCATCATAAGCCTAATCTGAATAATTTAGTTTAATAAGTCGTTTCCATAATTTTGGTCTCAACACTTTATCACAGTATTCGATCTTGTGAGCTTCAAGTTCTTAATCATAGACTTAGTTCTTGTAAGCTTCAGGTGAATCATAGCAGTCTTCGACATTTTCAGCTTTAGGCTGTTCTAAAGTGCTCTCAATTTCATGGAGGCGACTAGAACTTGGTGTAAAAATTTTTTCAACTACCCATGAAAATGCTACTTTCTTCGTTAACTTTTAAATCCAAATAATTAACAAGACCTGGGATAGTACTATTAGAATCATCATCTTCACATTTCTCGTGATCATTATAGTCGTCTAATATTTTGCTACCATTTCACTCCCTTGCTTTTATAGACACACAATTCTTAACATTAACCAGCCTTGTTTAACCAGACCTCAAGGGGGGAAGAGAATCATGTTACAAACGAGTGTTTCTCGGCTGTACTTAGCCTATTTAACGAATGAGTAATGGATATTTTTATTCAAGTACCACCTGATTAAAATGCGGAAATTTCTTATTTGGTGTCAGGAATTGACAATACAAACGGATATCTCTCAATATATTCCAAGACCAATACAAAAAATAAAACTCAATAAAAGATATATGACTCAAGAAAATCTGGAAACACATTCCATTAAATTAATTTATTAACTCAGAATAATTCCTCTAAAAGAATACAGATGTGTTTATTACTAATGTGAACACACATTTAAACACTAATACTCTTATTTCAAACACAATTCATCATATTTCAAACACATCTCAGCATATTTCAAACAATTATCCACACAATTCACAAAAACTGCATATTTAAAGACCAAGAACAGAAGTTTGAAAGATGTTCTTTTCTCTTCTAGAGCGACTCGTGATGTTACAATCATCTGGTTTTCGTCGATGCTATAGATGTTTATGCAGGCACGAGGATTCTGTTTCTCTAACAGAGGTATCTGGCGAAGTGGATTGGGAAACTCGTTGTTAGTGAAGTTGAACTTCCCCTCCAAGTCATTGTAGCACTGATTAACATGCTCAGATGCTCACCCGCATTTAACTTGACCAGAATTGCACACTTAAAACATATGTGCTCATCTAAGTATTTACAGATTGACCACCGCATATTTTTCTTTGATACAGGTAGGTATTTCGATGTAGGAGCTAGCTCGAAGTGGATCAAGCTTGTTAATGTGTAGTTGTAGTCGCCAGACAAAGACCATCCGGACCCCTTTCATAATTAGTATTCTTCCTCTTTTACATATCTTAAAGATGTATTCAGTAATGACATCCTACACTTCACGAACTGCAAAGAGTGGAACATTCGTGGTTATGAAGGGCCTCTTGTCTTCACACGTACCCATTAGCTTTTCACAATTGCACTCAAGCACGATGTAATACTTGAGTGGACCATCCTCTTCAATTTCCTCTAGAAATTGGCTTATTAGTTTAACCTTGATAAAGTCCAAGTATGTACATGTGTCCTTGACAGAACTGGTATTATTTTCTACCACACAAGTCTTCAAGTTATCCCAGATTCCCACTTCTGCAATGATGAAGTAGTGGATGTTGACCAAAACCCGCCTCTGTCACCAGCAATGTTCGGCTGGTGCTTGGCTTAGGTATGACTACAGGCTTAAGCGCGGCCATTCTCTGCTTCTTAGTTAATAGTGGATCAGGACACTTGCACGCTTTGGTATGTGCTTTCAACTTACCAGCCCTGGCGAACACTTTAGCATAGTTCCCACACGAATACATTTTATGGCTAGGGTTGAGACCACAAGCCGTCTTCTCATGATGTGTGACATGGCTGGAGTTTTCGAAGGTTTTGAAGCAGAAGCTACACCAGGTGACTGAAGTCGTGAGGGCAGCACCAGTACATGTTGTAAGATATTACCGCAATTTATCACTGCGAGCAACCATCTTTCCACACAGATGACACTGCTTGAGGTCATGCTGCTGGTTGCCAGCACACTGACATTCATAACGGTAGCAGTTATTAGCTGCCATATAGGTAGCAGGGCAGAAACGTCATTTCTGCATGGTTGATGTCATCACAACAATCGGTAGTCTGTGCTCAATGCACGGAACACACGAAGGAAGCCCGACGTACGGAGAACTATAACAGAAGTCTTAAGAAAACAATGTAGCTACCCATTACATGAAAATGTTTGCATACATAACTTCAAACCTACAAAATACAGCTTTAACAAACCAATCCTTAAGTTAGCACTACCTTACCCCGAAAAAAATCTAAAAAATCACTAAAATGTTAAAGTACTGTAACTGACAAGTTACACAGAAGTATTAAAAAAATATTCAAAGTCCTGGTAACTGGTAACTTTTACAAATTTTTAAGTACATAGAAGCATTTAGCTCAAAAATATTCAAAGACCACACAACAAATGTTTAAGTACAGAGAAGCATTTAGATGAAAATATTCAAAGCCCTATATAGTTACATTTTCAAACAAAATATTAAGTACACAGAAGCATTTAGCTCAAAAATATTCAAAGTCCACACAACTCCCTCTCCACACAAATGTTTAAGTACAGAGAAGCATTAAACTGAAAAATATTCAAAAGTCCGCACAGCTACATTTTCAAACAATAGTTTTAAGTACACAGAAGAAGCTAGCAGAAAAAAATGTTCAAAGTTCTGATAGCTAACAAAATTACTTAAAAGATCATATAGATAGCTATCTAAAAAAGGGAAAAAATGAATACACAGCCTCAAATCCACTCATTTACACGAAATCCAAAAAATTAACCCACAAACTACAACTAATCATACTAACCAACCAAACATAAAAATTGTTACAATTTTAGCACAAAACGTAGCTCATGTGCAGGTTTTCATAACTTCTGAGTTTCGGTAGGTATGTGATGTGTGCAGGGGTATGGGGTAAAAACATGTAGCAACCATGCAACAAGTATGATTAACCTCTATAGCTTTGACCAAGTACAACCACTTTTGGCTTTGCCAATTAGAGATGGGGTCGCGAGGTACTTTCACAATCATGACTCATCTCTCAAAAATGTCTGAGAGCCTGAGCTATCCACAACAGTCTCAAGCAATTCACGGCATCGTGGACCCCATGAGTCCATCAGCACACAACCATTATCTACACACACAGTTCAACTTCTGCATGTCAATACTTGACATGGTAAATGTTATAGTTGTGAAAGGAAATAGTTAGAAAAATTGAAATCCAATACTTTTTTGGATTCAGAACATACACATACATGTGTGAAACTAAGCATGGGACTTGAGCGAAAATACTAGTTGCTCACGAAACATTTTGTGTAAATAACTTCATACCTACAAACCCACTTTAAATCCATAATTCATAGTGATAAATTATCAAACCAACCCACAACACCATCAAATTATTCCGCACATTAGCATGTTGCAGCTACCCCCGCCACCCTTTGAATTCAATCTAACATAAAAATCACTCAAATACCACCAATGTAAAAATTACAAGTCGAAAAATTATGCATGAGTTCAAGTATGGAGGTGATCTCATCCATATCAGTATAGGCTCCTACACAAAAAGAAACAATTAAATGTATCACCCCGGCCACCAAAGCATTTAGACCATCCCAAGACACATATAATATCTCTTATGCTGCCATTATTCTGAAAATCACAAGATTCTTTGTTTTTAACACCAGCTACATAGTCATTATCCTCATCATCTTCTCTGATATCATCGACACAGCCATCATCATGATCAACATACTCATCCAGATTACTGTCATATTTCGTAATCTTAGGCGTCGAAGCTTCTTCTTTGTATTGAAACATTCTTTATAAGTGTCCATCAATTCTCCAAGTTCGAAGGCTCCGGAGAAATGGGCTGAAACATATTCTCACTATTCACAATAATGATACTTCCACCATCTTCGGTCTTCCTTAAACCTTCAACATCCTTAATTTCAAGTTCTTTGTCGAGATCAGAAGAGCTACGAACATTCATCCCAAGGAATAACATTCATCAGTGAGCATAACTTTACAAGTCTTACAATGTATTTTTAAGCTCTCTCTTAGAACAAAATACCTGTCACACCGATCAAAACTTAACATTTTATATAGTTGGTTTTTGACATCATTCCTTCTCAATGTAAAACCCCTGTCACAATAACAACACCAGTGACCTTTCCATGACGTTAATAGCACCGATCCAGAATCCATATTAGTTTCTACGACAAATGTCAGAAGCAACCTGAAAGTTAAACGCAAACACTAAACTTAAATAGAACATTAAATTAAACTATCAGCGAGAGTTAATTCCGAATTTTAAATAATACATGGTTAAGTAGTTTCGCTTCTCACCAACATATTTTGCAACATGCCGATTTAAAGTAATTAATTATTTATTTCTAATGAAGTAAACCTTATACAAAGTACACAATATTAGTTAAGTAAACATAAATGTTACCCACATATGACTACAAATGTAGTCAATTCGGCAGCAAATGTAACCAATTTTCTCCATCTGTCTACAAATGCAACCCTGCAGCCTATGTATTCCGATCTTCACCCCACTTCGTTTCAGAGTATGATGGGTACATTCATACTGTTTATAAAGCTATGTTATTATGTAGCATGCAGGATGTATACTTGGTGTTCGCAAGAGAAGTAAGGATTTGATAGGTCTCAAGGGAAAGAAAATCAAATTTGTGTTGTCCTCGTAACAAGCTACATTTTGCTTATATGTAACAAAATAGTGAATTTTAATCAAGTGTCATCGTTATTTTCATTTGTTTAAACTAACTGAAATTCTCAGCACATAACCAGTCACATGTAGAAATAATCTGACAATGGTGGATTATTACCACAGAATTCACTGAAAAATGCTATGTGAGAATCAATTTTATTTCTAAATAAGGTCACATTCGCCAGTTCTAAGAGTGAACATTATGGAGGATGTATACTTGGTGTTCGCAAGAGAAGTAAGGATTCGATAGGTATCAAGAGAAAATCATCAAATTATTGTCAGGAAAAAAAGCATAAGCTCACGAAAAAAAAAAATTCTGACACAGTAAAGTTGAAGCAAACTTAGAAATCCATCGAAATTTCACGTGAAAAAATAGGAGCACTCAGAGAAAACCATCAGGGAGACGATGTCGTTTATAAACAACATATATTATCAATTTTTTTTAAAAAGTTCAAATTTAATCCTGCTTAAGCAACATGAGAGTTCTAGCACAAGTCAACTTGTGAACTCTTTGCTTAAGCAACATGAGAGTTCTGGCACAAGTCATCTTGTGAACTCTTTGTTTAAGCAACATGAGAGTTCTAGCACAAGTCAACTTGTGAACTCTTTGCTTAAGCAACATGAGAGTTCTGGCACAAGTCATCTTGTGAACTCTTTGTTTAAGCAACATGAGAGTTCTAGCACAAGTCAGCTTGTGAACTCTTTGCTTAAGCAGGATTAAATTTGAACTTTTTAAAAAAAATTGATAATATATGATGTTTATAAACGACATCGTCTCCCTGATGGTTTTCTCTGAGTGCTCCTATTTTTTCACGTGAAATTTCGATGGATTTCTAAGTTTGCTTCAACTTTACTGTGTCAGAATTTTTTTTTTTCGTGAGCTTATGCTTTTTTTCCTGACAATAATTTGATGATTTTCTCTTGATACCTATCGAATCCTTACTTCTCTTGCGAACACCAAGTATACATCCTCCATAATGTTCACTCTTAGAACTGGCGAATGTGACCTTATTTAGAAATAAAATTGATTCTCACATAGCATTTTTCAGTGAATTCTGTGGTAATAATCCACCATTGTCAGATTATTTCTACATGTGACTGGTTATGTGCTGAGAATTTCAGTTAGTTTAAACAAATGAAAATAACGATGACACTTGATTAAAATTCACTATTTTGTTACATACAAGCAAAATGTAGCTTGTTACGAGGACAACACAAATTTGATTTTCTTTCCCTTGAGACCTATCAAATCCTTACTTCTCTTGCGAACACCAAGTATACATCCTGCATGCTACATAATAACATAGCTTTATAAACAGTATGAATGTACCCATCATACTCTGAAACGAAGTGGGGTGAAGATCGGAATACATAGGCTGCAGGGTTGCATTTGTAGACAGATGGAGAAAATTGGTTACATTTGCTGCCGAATTGACTACATTTGTAGTCATATGTGGGTAACATTTATGTTTACTTAACTAATATTGTGTACTTTGTATAAGGTTTACTTCATTAGAAATAAATAATTAATTACTTTAAATCGGCATGTTGCAAAATATGTTGGTGAGAAGCGAAACTACTTAACCATGTATTATTTAAAATTCGGAATTAACTCTCGCTGATAGTTTAATTTAATGTTCTATTTAAGTTTAGTGTTTGCGTTTAACTTTCAGGTTGCTTCTGACATTTGTCGTAGAAACTAATATGGATTCTGGATCGGTGCTATTAACGTCATGGAAAGGTCACTGGTGTTGTTATTGTGACAGGGGTTTTACATTGAGAAGGAATGATGTCAAAAACCAACTATATAAAATGTTAAGTTTTGATCGGTGTGACAGGTATTTTGTTCTAAGAGAGAGCTTAAAAATACATTGTAAGACTTGTAAAGTTATGCTCACTGATGAATGTTATTCCTTGGGATGAATGTTCGTAGCTCTTCTGATCTCGACAAAGAACTTGAAATTAAGGATGTTGAAGGTTTAAGGAAGACCGAAGATGGTGGAAGTATCATTATTGTGAATAGTGAGAATATGTTTCAGCCCATTTCTCCAGAGCCTTCGAACTTGGAGAATTGATGGACACTTATAAAGAATGTTTCAATACAAAGAAGAAGCTTCGACGCCTAAGATTACGAAATATGACAGTAATCTGGATGAGTATGTTGATCATGATGATGGCTGTGTCGATGATATCAGAGAAGATGATGAGGATAATGACTATGTAGCTGGTGTTAAAAACAAAGAATCTTGTGATTTTCAGAATAATGGCAGCATAAGAGATATTATATGTGTCTTGGGATGGTCTAAATGCTTTGGTGGCCGGGGTGATACATTTAATTGTTTCTTTTTGTGTAGGAGCCTATACTGATATGGATGAGATCACCTCCATACTTGAACTCATGCATAATTTTTCGACTTGTAATTTTTACATTGGTGGTATTTGAGTGATTTTTATGTTAGATTGAATTCAAAGGGTGGCGGGGGTAGCTGCAACATGCTAATGTGCGGAATAATTTGATGGTGTTGTGGGTTGGTTTGATAATTTATCACTATGAATTATGGATTTAAAGTGGGTTTGTAGGTATGAAGTTATTTACACAAAATGTTTCGTGAGCAACTAGTATTTTCGCTCAAGTCCCATGCTTAGTTTCACACATGTATGTGTATGTTCTGAATCCAAAAAAGTATTGGATTTCAATTTTTCTAACTATTTCCTTTCACAACTATAACATTTACCATGTCAAGTATTGACATGCAGAAGTTTAACTGTGTGTGTAGATAATGGTTGTGTGCTGATGGACTCATGGGGTCCACGATGCCGTGAATTGCTTGAGACTGTTGTGGATAGCTCAGGCTCTCAGACATTTTTGAGAGATGAGTCATGATTGTGAAAGTACCTCGCGACCCCATCTCTAATTGGCAAAGCCAAAAGTGGTTGTACTTGGTCAAAGCTATAGAGGTTAATCATACTTGTTGCATGGTTGCTACATGTTTTTACCCCATACCCCTGCACACATCACATACCTACCGAAACTCAGAAGTTATGAAAACCTGCACATGAGCTACGTTTTGTGCTAAAATTGTAACAATTTTTATGTTTGGTTGGTTAGTATGATTAGTTGTAGTTTGTGGGTTAATTTTTTGGATTTCGTGTAAATGAGTGGATTTGAGGCTGTGTATTCATTTTTTCCCTTTTTTAGATAGCTATCTATATGATCTTTTAAGTAATTTTGTTAGCTATCAGAACTTTGAACATTTTTTTCTGCTAGCTTCTTCTGTGTACTTAAAACTATTGTTTGAAAATGTAGCTGTGCGGACTTTTGAATATTTTTCAGTTTAATGCTTCTCTGTACTTAAACATTTGTGTGGAGAGGGAGTTGTGTGGACTTTGAATATTTTTGAGCTAAATGCTTCTGTGTACTTAATATTTTGTTTGAAAATGTAACTATATAGGGCTTTGAATATTTTCATCTAAATGCTTCTCTGTACTTAAACATTTGTTGTGTGGTCTTTGAATATTTTTGAGCTAAATGCTTCTATGTACTTAAAAATTTGTAAAAGTTACCAGTTACCAGGACTTTGAATATTTTTTTAATACTTCTGTGTAACTTGTCAGTTACAGTACTTTAACATTTTAGTGATTTTTTAGATTTTTTTCGGGGTAAGGTAGTGCTAACTTAAGGATTGGTTTGTTAAAGCTGTATTTTGTAGGTTTGAAGTTATGTATGCAAACATTTTCATGTAATGGGTAGCTACATTGTTTTCTTAAGACTTCTGTTATAGTTCTCCGTACGTCGGGCTTCCTTCGTGTGTTCCGTGCATTGAGCACAGACTACCGATTGTTGTGATGACATCAACCATGCAGAAATGACGTTTCTGCCCTGCTACCTATATGGCAGCTAATAACTGCTACCGTTATGAATGTCAGTGTGCTGGCAACCAGCAGCATGACCTCAAGCAGTGTCATCTGTGTGGAAAGATGGTTGCTCGCAGTGATAAATTGCGGTAATATCTTACAACATGTACTGGTGCTGCCCTCACGACTTCAGTCACCTGGTGTAGCTTCTGCTTCAAAACCTTCGAAAACTCCAGCCATGTCACACATCATGAGAAGACGGCTTGTGGTCTCAACCCTAGCCATAAAATGTATTCGTGTGGGAACTATGCTAAAGTGTTCGCCAGGGCTGGTAAGTTGAAAGCACATACCAAAGCGTGCAAGTGTCCTGATCCACTATTAACTAAGAAGCAGAGAATGGCCGCGCTTAAGCCTGTAGTCATACCTAAGCCAAGCACCAGCCGAACATTGCTGGTGACAGAGGCGGGTTTTGGTCAACGTCCACTACTTCATCATTGCAGAAGTGGGAATCTGGGATAACTTTAAGACTTGTGTGGTAGAAAATAATACCAGTTCTGTCAAGGACACATGTACATACTTGGACTTTATCAAGGTTAAACTAATAAGCCAACTTCTAGAGGAAATTGAAGAGGATGGTCCACTCAAGTATTACATCGTGCTTGAGTGCAATTGTGAAAAGCTAATGGGTACGTGTGAAGACAAGAGGCCCTTCATAACCACGAATGTTCCACTCTTTGCAGTTCGTGAAGTGTAGGATGTCATTACTGAATACATCTTTAAGATATGTAAAAGAGGAAGAATACTAATTATGAAAGGGGTCCGGATGGTCTTTGTCTGGCGACTACAACTACACATTAACAAGCTTGATCCACTTCGAGCTAGCTCCTACATCGAAATACCTACCTGTATCAAAGAAAAATATGCGGTGGTCAATCTGTAAATACTTAGATGAGCACATATGTTTTAAGTGTGCAATTCTGGTCAAGTTAAATGCGGGTGAGCATCTGAGCATGTTAATCAGTGCTACAATGACTTGGAGGGGAAGTTCAACTTCACTAACAACGAGTTTCCCAATCCACTTCGCCAGATACCTCTGTTAGAGAAACAGAATCCTCGTGCCTGCATAAACATCTATAGCATCGACGAAAACCAGATGATTGTAACATCACGAGTCGCTCTAGAAGAGAAAAGAACATCTTTCAAACTTCTGTTCTTGGTCTTTAAATATGCAGTTTTTGTGAATTGTGTGGATAATTGTTTGAAATATGCTGAGATGTGTTTGAAATATGATGAATTGTGTTTGAAATAAGAGTATTAGTGTTTAAATGTGTGTTCACATTAGTAATAAACACATCTGTATTCTTTTAGAGGAATTATTCTGAGTTAATAAATTAATTTAATGGAATGTGTTTCCAGATTTTCTTGAGTCATATATCTTTTATTGAGTTTTATTTTTTGTATTGGTCTTGGAATATATTGAGAGATATCCGTTTGTATTGTCAATTCCTGACACCAAATAAGAAATTTCCGCATTTTAATCAGGTGGTACTTGAATAAAAATATCCATTACTCATTCGTTAAATAGGCTAAGTACAGCCGAGAAACACTCGTTTGTAACATGATTCTCTTCCCCCCTTGAGGTCTGGTTAAACAAGGCTGGTTAATGTTAAGAATTGTGTGTCTATAAAAGCAAGGGAGTGAAATGGTAGCAAAATATTAGACGACTATAATGATCACGAGAAATGTGAAGATGATGATTCTAATAGTACTATCCCAGGTCTTGTTAATTATTTGGATTTAAAAGTTAACGAAGAAAGTAGCATTTTCATGGGTAGTTGAAAAAATTTTTACACCAAGTTCTAGTCGCCTCCATGAAATTGAGAGCACTTTAGAACAGCCTAAAGCTGAAAATGTCGAAGACTGCTATGATTCACCTGAAGCTTACAAGAACTAAGTCTATGATTAAGAACTTGAAGCTCACAAGATCGAATACTGTGATAAAGTGTTGAGACCAAAATTATGGAAACGACTTATTAAACTAAATTATTCAGATTAGGCTTATGATGGTCAGTGGGGTGATTACAATTTTAATGGCTTTGAGGCTGGTATTAAAAACGGAACTTTAGAGGTCTTAAAAGTATTAGTAATGAAAATTTACGTAAGATGTTAGAAGCCGAAGATATTTATTATGCCACATGGAAATATTCTAACCTATTGGTAGATAGGTTAAGACTTCTACTTGCCTCGCAAAAATGAAGAAAATTTACCCAATACCAAACAAATATGGTCTATACTTCGTGAAATAAGAAATGCATGCTACATACAATAATAACTTGTTTTGTCTGCATGTGTATAAAAGTGAAAAACAAAATTGGATAAAAAAGTTTGTTTTATTTAGCTGAGGTTGGGTTCTCGTAGTACAACTTCTAACTTAAAGATGTAAAATTCGTAATAAATGACTAACAAAATGGAGAGTCATAATAACGTCTTTCCGTCAATTGTGTCGGGTACGTGCTACATTGTAACTAAAATCATTTGGAGCCAAATGTGGTTGGAGGCATTGTAGCCGGCTTGAGCTGGATCCTATCGTTTCCTTTAGTATTTTAGTTAATGTATCCTAGATATCGTATCCTACTGAGTTGAATGTTTTATCCAAATGTGTGCCCGTTTCATTGAATGTGTGTTGTCAAGCCTGTAGCCAGGGCTGAATATGTAATGGTTCAAAACCCCTTGGTCTTGTAGGAAGCATAAAATACATATTTCAGGGATATTTCTGCTCTACAGTAGGCTTTAAATTTCCTGAGTTGGTATTTTTATACCCAGATTTTTTTCTATGTGTTTGATGTATCCTTGTAGCCTCGTGGTATTGTAGCCTGGTAGTATTGTAGACTCGTAGCCGATTGGAACCTTGTAGCTTGTAGCTTTGTAGCCAAGAAGTCTTCTAGCCTTTTTCGAAATAAATAATTCAACTATGTTCACCGAGATAAAGGATGGGTGGATGATTAATTTATTCCTGCTCTAAAGGAAGTCATGTGAAGGGAATTCGCAGCAAAACGGAGTTACATGTGAATTTATAAGTTACAGAAAATACAGAAAAACTGGCATGGTGCCTGTTAATGTAAAAGATAACTCACTCCTGGAAACTGTTTATTTTGATGCAAATAAACTAGGTGTGATAAAACTTAGAGCTAAAATTGAATATTTTGTATGTATTTATAAATGGTTGACATAAATATTCCGTGATGTTACTACTTGGAAGATTTACGAGGTTCGGTGATACGTGGCGGATTCTATGGGGAATAAATTCAGCCTACCAAGTACCCAAGCGATTATTAAATAGAAAAATTGATAGATTAGAAAGATGATGCCTTGTTTGTGAAGTGGCTAGGATTCGATAAATGTGAAAATCAGTTGGATAAAATCTACTGATGCCATATAAATTTTAATGTTTTGAAATGTTGTAAATTTTTATATCAATAAATGCAAGTCTAAAATAAATAAAAAATGTATTTATTCATGTGTTGTTTGAAACTTTTCACTAGTTACCAGAGGTCGGAATGTTCGTCGAAGGTGCTTAAAATGGTATTAGGACGCTGGGGACGCGTGGCGACAGGTCTAAATGACGCAGCTATTTGGGGCGTGGATGGATCAGGGTGAGGGGGAGGGGGTAGGTCTGCTGACGTCAAAGGCCGTGCGTCAGTGAAGTGTGTTCTTGGCACGCACGAACAGGACTGCAATAGAAAGGGTAGAGGGGTGGGGACAGTTGAACAATTGCAGCCTTAGGATGTATCATTCGTAGTTATCAACAGAGCTAGTAAGATGTGTCGGGCCACCTATGAGAAGATTGTTGAGGATGAGTTCTATGCGTGCTGTCAGGAGTCTAGCGGACGGGAAGAAGCTCTTGCGATGGATGAAGACGAAGAGTCCAGGGAAGACATCGCAGATGTACCTGTGAACACCTCCAGTCTGACTGTGGAGGATATTGCTGCTGTGAAGGGGAATATTAGGCGCTTATTCCTCAATTATCGACTTTGGAGCTGTGTGGTGCTTGTATAGTTGTGTGGGCAAAGTATTTGATGCTAGTATGGAAAGTACTGCGGAGCGGGGTGTTGTGAAGAGGGTCGGTAACGCCTTCTGAACGGTACCTATTCTGTTAACAAGGGGGGGAAGATGGTGCGAAGTATTGTGTGTTTTTTTTATTAAATAGTGTTAAATATTTTTTTGATATTTTATTTACTTCGACTTCTTGCCACGACTAAAAAAAATACTATTTTCATTTGATATGAAGTGCAACTCGTAGTGGCAGTAGGTAATGGCTTTGCTCGTAGCGACAGTAGGTAATGGCTGAGGTGAGTGTTGTAACTCCATCATATGGTACAAATGTGAATCGGTATTTTTGTTTGTAGCATAATATTCCCGTGAACGATTAAAGCTACGTGTGTTTTTTCTTTCATTAAATATTTTAAGGGTGGTTGGGGGAGGGGGGGTGGATATATACGCAAACATTAAAATATCTGCTTCCATGCAGCTTTTAAACACAAGTACGCAAACACGGACTCTGAAAAATTTCTGGTCCGCTAAGATGGAGTAATAAATTTATATTTTTTAAAATTATAATAACTTTAACTATCGCATCCGCAGCAATGAAATAATAACATATATGTTAGTTAAAACCTGTAAATGATTATGCCTTTAAGAATAAATGGTTGTCACAACAACAAAATGACTGAGGATTTTATGGTCTATAAGGATCATAACAACATTGGTACGGGATAGAAAGTCGGCCTTACATACACTAAGGTGCTTTAGGATGGTGATGACATCATCGGTTGAAATCAATATGGCGGAATCCAGGATGGCTGCCTCCAGCAGACGATAATGGTTTAGATTATTGTTTTTATAATAAATTTATTTTAAAGATAGTGGTGTTACGAAAAATTGCGACAGGGATGAGTGGGGTGTTCGATGATGTAATCGTAATGTAGAAGAGTGGGGCGCTCGATGATGTAAACGTAATGTATAGGAGTGTGGTGTTAGATAATTGTAACATTTAATTAAAATTAAATTATTAATTTTTATTTTTTAAATTAAAATCGGGTAATAAATAAGGATTTTCAAGATGGCGGACATGAAGTCATAATAAGGTGGAATGTTCTAGAAAACAAAATGGTCGTCGGGGTCAAAGGTTAAAGTCAAATCCAAGATGGCCGCCGGAAGTGACGTAATCCAAGATGGCCGCCGGAAGTGACGCAATCCAAGATGGCGGCCGGAAGTGACGTAATCCAAGATGGCCGCCGGAAGTGACGCAATCCAAGATGGCGGCCGGAAGTGATGTAATCCAAGATGGCCGCCGGAAGTGGCGTAATCCAAGATGGCCGCCTCGAATCCCCGAATCCCCAGCCGTGAGCCGGTGTCCCAGGACATACTTTATATACCTACTCTCTTCCTTAGTCTAGTAGATTCATCGTTGTCCTCTAGCTTGTACGCAGGCTTGGCGTTACAAGTTCTGTCATCTCTTTTAAAGCTCTCTCTCCGCGTAAACGACTTGCTACATCGAAAACAACCTATCATATTGCGTAGTTGATTTTTAACACAGTCATTCTTCTGGTGCTGTCTGTTATTATTTCTCAAGATAAACTCTTTGCTGCAAAACTTACACCTATGTTCTTTCGATAGAGCGCCAGATCCCAAATCTGAATTCATATTTGTTACTGAGACTAATGCCAGATATCAATTGAGTGTTTTAAATTAGATCCATTACTTAAATAGAATCTTTTTCATATTTCATCAGCGAGAATTAATATTTCTAATGCAAAGGTACTTGAAAAATGTAGTTCTTCTTTTCAACAACAGATGTCGCCACATGTTGCTTGCAGGTAAATTATATTAATTTATTTTATGCGGGATGCTCACTAACGATCGCAAAAGAGGGATGGCTTCGCTAGACTCCAAGGAGAATGAAGTACGTCCTTACCTGTTAGTGCTTCTTAGATTTCTCAAAGATTATTATTTGACTGAGACATAATTTTTTTTTTTAATTTCCACCTGATAAAAATATTACAAGTGTTGATTAAGTAGCAGAAACACACTAATTAAATGTAACCTTGAATAAATTAACATGACTCATTAAGTATAAAAAATTTTCATGCAGAGATCAATTGCTCATCTGTAACCAGAAGCACTTGCAGAAAACCATCACAATATTGTCAAGTATAATCAGGAGCACACGGAGAAAAACATCAAAATATTGACAAGAATAATCAGGAGCACACGGAGAAAACCACCATTATATTATCAAGAATAATCGGGAGCACACGGAGAAAACCACCATAATTTTTGACAAGAATAATCAGAAGCACACGGAGAAAACCACCATAATGTTGACAAGAATAATCGGAAGCACATGGAGAAAACCTCCACAAGTTTTCATTGATATCATAAAATTACAGAAAAAAAAAATAAAAATTTTAAAATAAAAAAAATCACAAAAAATTCAATAACTGATTCTGCTCTCTTCTGAACTTCTCATTGTTGAGCAAAGTTAAGAGTTTTAGTCCAACTAACATGGCATCATCACAGTCTAGCATAGGAAAAAAAGATGGTGGCCTCCAGCAGAAAAAAAAATTTATGGCAGACGTGACAACATACTAGCTGACGGTATATATTTCTTGTTATTAGTGGTGGGAGGTCAGTCTGCCAGCGGCTACCATGGAGGAAATATCTGTCGACGATTTTTTTAATTATTGCACTTACATGGTTCGAACTGAGGACCCTAAGGCGTTATTTCGTTTTTAAATATCATTTTATTATATTTTTATTATTAAATTTTTAATATAATTTTTTAATTTATCCTGATTTTCTAGCTTCAAAATTATGGTTTTTCAAGATGGTGGCCGTAACGAAAAGTGCAATTCTAGAATACAAAATGGCGGACGTAATGTAAAGTGTAACGATGACATCATAGTCATCCAAGATGGCGGACATAACGAAACATGCCAAATTTCTAGAATAAAGATGGTGGGGTGTAATGTGTTTTTTTAAGAATTTTAATTAAAAATTAAATATATTATTTTTTATTATTTTTGTATTTTTTTTTTCATTGAATTGGGATAACAAATAAAGTTTCCAAGATGGCAGACATGATGTGATGCTAGCATGCTAGCTGACGATATATATACCTAGACATGTGGTGGGAGGTCAGTCTGCCAATAGCTTCCGTGGTGGAAGGACCCGTCACGTTCTTTTGTTTGTTCTTGTCGGGTTCGAACCAAGGACTCCGAGCTTCATGACTTAAGTGTACATTATTTTTTATATTTTTTAAATAATTTTTTAAAAAAATTTATTGTTAAATCATACTGATTAATTTTTTTATGAATTATAAATATTTCCCGATTTTATAACATAAAAAATTCGGATTATCAAGATGGCGGCTGTAACAGAAATGGTAATATTTGTTTTTTATATATTTTTATTAAAATATATTAATTGTATATTTTACACAATTTTGAGTGTTTTTCATTAAAATCTGATAAAAAAATAGATTCTCAAGATGGCGAACGGAACAAAAATTGCAACTGTGAGGTAATAATACATGATGATGTCAGCGGCTAATCGGAGGCTGTAGACATGGTTGCTTAAGCTTATATATGGACATTTCTATCCGCTGGTATTTTTATGGACTTAAAATGGGAAATTTTCCCTCTAAATGGGAATTTTTCTCTCGAAAAGAGAATTTTTTTATATTTAAATTTCTTTAGATTTCATGCCGTTATTGTTTTAAAGAAAACATGATATTTTGGCGAATTTTTGGCAAATTTTGAAGGTCAAATTCAAGGTAAGGTCAACGTTCAAGGTCAAGATCATCCAATATGGCCGCCGTGACGTCACAATCCAATATGGCTGTCGGCACCCCGGCACCACACCCAGAACCCACCCTGGACATACTATTCTATACTACTTAAATTAATTTCTGCATTTAACCACGAATGTCGTTCGAAGCACCAATGTCCTTGAACTAGCGTTTGCTACATAATATTGCCAAATAACAATAAATTGACCCTTTCCAAACAATAAATTATTGTTTTCGAACTCCTGCAGACGTAAATGGATTATTCTAAAATTTTCGTAGGATACGATAGATCAGTGGTTCCCAACCTTTTTTAGCTGGCGACCCACCTTAACTTATCGGAATACCTCCACTGTCCATCTGTCCATGATGGAGTAAAAAAACTTTATTTTTATCGTATCACTTTCTTATGTAGGCTATATATAATTTACCATCATATATTGCATATATATGCTTATTTAAAGATACATTTTGATAACCTATTGATAAATAAGTTGTGTTCTGATTAGAAAATGGTTGACAAAATATAGGAACTCTGTAGCAAAAGTTATTTATTTAACAATATATGTATAACCAAATATGTAACTCACTGCACGATGTCCACAGTAAGACTGAGTGTCTGAGGTAAGTAAACAATAGTGCTCACGTGGCGTGACCTTCGACAGTGCGACGGTAGAACTGGAGGGGGAGCGGCGTTGCCAGAGTGTGCACCACCTTTGTGACTGTGTGAGTCATATGGGAGAGATGTAGTGGATCTGTTGTCTGCCTCAGATGCCAAAAATCAATATCCAAGAAAACAATCTAAACACAATTCGATTTGTTTCAACTTTTCTTATCTCTGATGGTTTATTCGATGGTTTCTGATAGTTTTAGGATCTAGTCGCGACCTACCTGTAACCTTTCCGCGACCCACTAGTGGGTTGCGACTCACCGGTTGGGAACCGCTGTGATATGGATTACGCTTGGAGTTCTTTGATAATCGATCTTTATTGTCTTGAATACTTTCTCTATTCACTTTTGCCTTCATGCGGGCTGCACCTTTAGTAGGCTTGCTTATGAAGCTATGTTAGCGACAATTTAATTGTTATAGGTACTTAACTAAACACTATATTACTTACCTACCTATATTGACAATAAAAATGAAAAAATAACAAACTTTAAAAAATATATATCTAACCGAATACAAAAATAATTCAATACACTCAACAACTAAAAATAAAAAATAGATTTAATCCAAAATTACCCAATGCACGTAATATATTTTATTTATTTTTGTCCTTTTTCGTTTACTACACAATATTATAATAATTTTTTTATCATTTATGATTTATCTATACAATTACAATATGACAATTATTGTCAAAAACTATCCTACTAATATTTTAAACGCAAAAGTATGTAAGTATGGATGGATGTTTGTTACTCTTTCATGTAAAAACTCCTGAATGGATTTTAATGAAATTTGGCCTACAGCTAGCTTATAACCTGGATTAACACATAGACCCCATATTAATATGAAATTCCATCCCAAAGACAGTGAAAAAGTGATAATTTCATTTTATAACAGAAACAATCATAGGTCATAGACATACAAATAGTGAGTGAGTGTCATTTCTCTATGTCTGCCATACGATAATAGACATAGTAAGGTCTGGCAAATTAATATTTTTCTCCTTGATGAGACAAGTCCTCTTAGTGGAACTCGCAGTGGCTAGCAAAATAAAGGCGCTTATAACAGTTTTGTTCTTAACTTCGTAAATAGATAGAGTTTCCTTGAATTTTGAACGCACCATCGTTTGATGCATTTGTCATGTCTTTAATTTTCGTTTGTTTGTGTCGTATGCGTTACTATACCATTCATCCGATTGCGATGAAATTTTGGTAATTCGCTATGCGCATGCCCATGAAGGTTACTGAGACAGTAGAACTATTTTTCAATAGTTGGAGCACGAATCGTGTCAAAAAAATTGGTTGTCTGTAAAGTCGGTTTACGGAAGATAGTTTAACGTGACGTCATAACAAAACATTGATGAAATGATTGATCCAGAAGAAAATGAAATATAATATTCGGCCTGAAACTGAGCCGTAACAGGTTTTTGCAACCAAACCATTTAGGTATAAAAATATTACATTCTTTGAGGGAGAATTTTTTTTTTAATTTTTATATCTTTTGTATGATACCTCTGCATACTTTTATAAATAAATTGAATAATTTTTATAGAATTATCACTATTTTGAATGGCTACAAAGAAGGAGTGAAATGAAATATACAATTTAATTTATAAATTTACTTTTATTTGTATTCATTAATTCAAATATATTTATTACTTTTGAGTGTCGTGCAAGTCGTATTTATTTTTACAAGTACAAAAAAAAGTTTCAGCTGCCAGGATTTGATCCGTCATCCTATCGATTGGTCAAAATCAAATTCAAATACAAAAGATTTTTATTTTGCATTGATACACATTTACATTTACATGACAGCGTGGCATGCCAGCACCAGGTGCTCTTTTGCCAGAAATTACATTTATTATTTAAGGTTACACTTTACAAACACAATATTTACAGAGATTTACATAAGTTTTAAAGGTATGACACAAAGGAAATTTTAAAAACCTTTGTAACTTGTCTGGGGCTGTCGGCCCTATGTTTGTGGTGAGTTCTGCACACATCATGAAAACACTTAAAAGTCAGATAAATATTTACATAGAATAATTTTTGATGGGGTGAAGACATTGCATAGACATTAGGTGTACAATTCACATTATATACATTATTTACAGCCAATGGCACTGTGGTGGGCGTACATTGGTTTTTGCGTCGCACTGGCACTGTGGGGGGTGTCCGGTGCACTGCACTAGGTTTCTTGACCTGGGATGGGTTCTTTTGGTTGCCACCCAGTCAGGGTGGTCTGCCTGGATGGTACTCGGTGATAAGTGTGTGAGGGTAAGGTCTGTTGATGTTGTGTTTGCCAATGTTTTGTACAAGTGTAGACGGGTGTTGTGCTGCTTTCTTGAAGAATCTGTCTGCGTTTTGTATTACAAGTAAGCGTGGTGTTTAGTAGTCAGCGTTGCTAACTGGACAGCCACGAGGCCATATTGGAAACAATTGTTTAAAATGTTTTAAATTAAGAATATTCCATGCACGATATTTGTTTGAATTTCTTTTAACTAGCATATTCTCTGTTGGACTTGAAATATTTACACTCTCGTGGGCTCATAACTATAAGACGGTGTGTGATTTATTTGATAAAATAATAACTCATGAAAAATAATTACCAATGTCAAACTAAAGCGTGAAAAGTATCATACCAGCAATAAATATTTAGTTACACAGCTAAAACAATACTCATACAACACTGTTTAAATATACTGATTTACACTAGTAATTAAAATAATACGTACTTGTAAGAACGCCATTTCCTTACGAATATACTCCCATGGCGCGGTACATAACAACAACCTCGAGTATGCCGCCACGTGCCGGCCGAGTTCTCTGTACCGTCCGCAACATACCAGAGAGGTGCCACGCATGCGTTAACTTAGGTTAGGAAAAAAAAAAAAAAAAAAAAAAAAAAAAAAAAAAAAAAACAGGAGTTAACCAGGCAGGTCCCTAAGTGCGGCGGATCTGGACGCCCTGTATGGGGCGGCCCCGACCTTCCTCGCTTTAGGAGACATAAATGCTAAGCACAGAGAGTGGAACAGCAGGCGAGCCACACAGAATGGTACAATTCTTTATAACCACCAACTAAATCACAACTACCAAATTCATGCTCCCATGGAGCCCACACACGACACAGGGCGTGTGGGGGTCCTCCCAGATGTTCTAGACATCGTTATTAATAAACGTGTGAACTCGGGATTCGAACTCGAAGTTGTACACGACTTAACGTCTGACCACTTCCCTTTTCACCTAATTTTTGACGACGCAAATGTCGAATCAAATCCACCTCGTAAAGTTAGGGATTACAAAAATGCAGATTGGGTCAGGTTTAAAAATTTTTTGTCACTAAATCTTTCAGAACTTGATGAAATAAATAATAGCGATAATCTAGAAACCGCCATAACCAATTTTACCGCGAAAATTCAAGACGGAATTAGCCAGTGCATCCCAGAAAAGGAGGTTAAGATAGTGCATGACGAACTGCCAGCATACATCTGCGATATGATATCGCAAAAGAACAGACTGCGCCGCGAATACACTCGGCGACGCACGCACATTATTAAACGCAGAATCAACGAGCTTCAAACTGCTATATCAGATGAACTTTCGTTGTGGCGTAGCAGCCAGTGGGAAGCCAAAATCGCAAAGCTCAATGTACAAGACGGGAGTGCCTGGGCAATGACTAAGCGAATTTTGAATAAAATAGATAAAATTCCACCCCTCCAAACAAATAATGGTCTTGCCTTTCTTCCCCAGGACAAGGCGCATGCTTTCGCAAGCACCTTAGAAACAGCATTCCAGCCCAATTTGCAGCCTTGTGACAGGCCATTCACTGCGCAAATTTACCGTGAACTCTGCGCTAAATTGCGCCAGCCCACAATCTCTGAGCCTCTCCCCACCCAGGCCCAAGAAATTAAGCGCGCTATCAAGACTATGAAGCCGCGAAAAGCCCCTGGGAACGACGGCATACAAGCAGTTGTTCTCAAACAGCTCCCAGACGAAGCCTTAGAATATCTGGCTGAATGCATTAATGCAATGCTCAGACTGAATATTTTTCCCTCCCAGTGGAAGGAAGCTAAAGTAATAGTCTTCCACAAGCCGGGCAAGGACAAAACACTGCCCCAGAATTACAGGCCAATAAGCCTCTTAAGTACTGTGTCTAAAGTTGCGGAGCGCATAATTTTACACAGACTCAAAGTACACGAACAAAACTTGCTGCCAAATGAGCAATTTGGCTTTCGCAGTGCTCATTCGACTACCCACCAACTGGTCCGTCTTACCGAAGAGATAACTAGCGCATTCAACGTCCAAGACTACGTAGTTGCTACGTTTCTCGATGTAGAAAAGGCCTTTGATAGAGTTTTTCATGCAGGGCTCATACATAAAATGTATGAAGCAAACTTCCCGGATTGCTACACTAAACTCATAGCATCCTATCTAGCAGGCAGAACCTTTAGAGTGTCATCTGAAGGGGCAACGTCTGACCTAAAATTAATTAAAGCCGGAGTGCCGCAGGGCAGCATCCTAGGCCCTGTACTATTTAATATATATGTACGCGACATGCCTCGCCCCGCACACAGACTAGTCAAGCTAGGCTGCTATGCAGACGACACTGTACTGTATAGCAGATCTCATAACCTACAGCTAGCCACTACCAGGCTCCAGACTGCGCTCACTGAAATTGAACAGTGGTGTACAGCCTGGCGCATAAAAGTAAACACGACCAAGTCTGAGGCGATTGTGTTTACACGCAAAAACCTCCCGCCAGCCGACAACAGGCCGCAACTACGCCTATTTGATGAGCCAATCCCTCACAAGGACGTAGTTAAATACCTAGGAGTCCACATGGATAGGAAACTCCTGTGGAGACAGCACATTGACATTAAACAAACCCAAGCTCAGGTTAGAATGCGCGCATTATATCCTGTAATGAGCAGGCGATGTGGCAGCACAGTCAAAAATGGATTACTGCTCTACAAAGCTCTCATACGCCCGATAATCACGTATGCAGCCCCAGTCTGGGCTACTGCAGCAGACTGCCACCTAATAAAACTGCAGCGAGTTCAGAATAGGTGCATTCGAATCGCTGCAGACGCCCCGATATACTGTCCAGTAGAGAACTTGCACAGTGAAACTAACACTGAAACTTTGCAAGACTTTTATATCCGCACAACTCAAAATTTTTACGATAAATGCGTAAATAACTTAAATCCGCATATTTCCTCCCTCGGAAACTACGATCCAAATAATACACAGAAGTATAAGCTGCCGAAATCAATCCTGGCGCACCGCCCGCCGTAGTTGCGGGCGAGGCGCCCCCTGATTGGCCGAGCCTGACAGCCAATCAGCGCACGACCCCCTCCAAACAAAACTAGTTGCCGGCGCTCGGAGCAGCTCAGTACCTCCCGCGCCGGCCTTCCACGAACTCGTGGCAGGCTGGCAAAACAAATCTGCCTGTACTTCCGCATAATTAAGGGCAGTGTGTGCATGACAAATGAGATAAAGCTCGCGCACAATACACATGTGTGCTGGCAGCTCTTAAATAACTAAATAATAAGTAAATGTTATTTAATATAAATTTTAGGTTTTACCCCCTTAGTATAAGTTAAGTAAATTAAGAACATAAGCGCCCTAATTATCATACATGACAATTAATTATGTGATTATGTAATAACCAAACATGATTATAATAATTCAAAATGGTCCGAAGCACGCAGGTGTATGTACTAACCTGCCTCAGGGTTCACTGCTTGTGTTGTTAGGGCTGACTCTTTATGCCTGATGGGCATGACTCGCCTGGCAGGCCTCACCTCCAGCGCCGGTCGTGTTTCTGATGGCATGAGATTTTGAATTACACCTAATAAACACACAGATGGCTGTAATACATGTGATAACCAAACATGATGCTTATTCAAAATGGTCCGAAGCACGCAGGTGTATGTCCTAACCTGCCTCAGGGTTCACTGCCTGTGTTGTTAGGGCTAACTCTTTATGCCTGATGGGCATGGCTCGCCTGGCAGGCCTCACCTCCAGCGCCGGTCGTGTTTCTGATGGCATGAGATTTTGAATACCAGCTACCATTGCAACTAGTGTGACATCGCACACACACAACATGCATACCAACCATATGTATGCGTGTATATATATGTATATATGCCTGAGCATGTATATATATATATTCATAACACAAATTTTTTTTCCCCTTCTCAAACACAAGGCTAGCTGGCAGCCAGGCGGGAAACGACGAAGTCGCCCCCTAAAGATCAGTACCCAACCAAATAAAGTTTAATGCGGACAAAAAGTCCAAGTTCCCTCCCAAACTTGCTAAGTAGTGACTTTCTACTCCGTCCAACTTTTCTTCCTGAACCATCCCTCTGTTCCCGTAGCCAACCTGCTTGCTATTAATGCATGAAATTTGCATCCCGCATGTGAGTGCCCAGGGTTTTCCCTGTGTCTATGCAGGTTTTACCTGGGCCCAACTTATCTAGTTTTTAACTTAGAATAGACAGTGAGGGGAGTTAGTCATGGCTAAAACGTTGCCATGGCTGGCCAATCCCCTCCTAGCACATGATGCATGCTCCCTCTCCTGCATGGTTCATAACCTGCATGCTTAGAGAGTATAGGCTTCGGCCTGAGACGCACTTAGAGTCTTCCCTACCCAGACCCCTCCCAAATACACTTAGTACTTAGTTAGGTTAGGAAAAAAAAAACAGGAGTTAGTCATGGCGCCAATTGCTGCCATGGCTGGCCAATCCCCCTCCTTAGCACATATGCATGTTCCCCTTTCTGCACGATACCCCCTGCATGATTAGAGCGTATAGGCTACGGCCTGAGACGCACTTAGAGTCTCTCCCTAACCTTAACCCCTCCCAATACACTTAGTTTTTAGCTAAGGTTATGAAAAAAAATTAAAAATTCAGGACACATCTGTAGTGGGACATCCGTAGTGGGACATCCGTAGTGGGACATTTTTTCGTGCGTGCAGCCAGCGTTCATCGATTTATTAGACGTTGTCACGTCAAAAATGTGTATATTTCATTTTATTTAGCGGCACTTCATCTGTTTTTGTTGTATAAATGCGCATGCATTACACAATTTATTTAAATATAAAAGAGAGACAGAGATAGAGTGATATATATACATATATATATATATATATATATATATATATATAGAGAGAGAGAGAGAGAGAGAGAGAGAGAGAGAGTGAGATAAAGATGGAGAGACAAGTTAAGATAGAGCGAGGAATAACGAATGAAATGGATTAGATAGTGAGATATACCTATAGATGTATAGAGCTATATCCTTACTAATATTATAAATGCGAAAGTAACTCTGTCTGTCTGTTTGTTACCTTTTCCCGACTGAACGGCTGAACGGATCGTAATGAAATTTGGTAAGGAGATAGATTATATCCTGGGGATGGACATAGGCTATATTTTGTCTAAAAATATAAATTTTAAACGGGTTAAAAAAAAATATCTTAATTTTATGTAATGTGTGCATAGATATACAAACTGTTAGAGTCATTCCTCTATGTCTGCCGAGCAATAGATTTCAAGCCATTGCGTTACGTTTTTCTATTGTAAGGAACTAAGTAGAGAGTAAGAAAAAAATAAAGATCTTGACAGTTTTTAGTGTCGCCGTATTTGTTTCAATTTTCAATACCGTTTTTGTATATTACAATTTAAATTGCAGAAAAAAAAATGTTTCATAGACACATAAATAGACAGTGCGTGTCATTTCTCTATGTCCACGAGGTCTCGCCGCGTCAATTTTCTCCTTGGGGCGAACCCGTCCGCTTAATTAAATAAACAGCTTTTATCGTTGAATGATTTCATGATTTATTTCATGAAAATCTGCTCTCATAAAAAAATAAGTTAAATAGACATTCAATAGGTCTGAAGATCAATCTATGAATCGTTACAAATTTATTTCCCTTATTTTTTTTTAGTTTGATTTGATACAATATGATTTCACTAAAAATCAATTTCTACCCCTTCCTATTTTCATTTCCACATTACGAAGTTTCACTTCTTCCGCGCGGTGGGACTCCACGCAATATTTCTGCATGCAATTAAAAACTATTTTTTAATGATGCCAAAGAAGTATAACTTCTCATGCGCGTACCTAAGTACACGCACCAATTTTTTTATTTAATTTCTTCTATATATATTTTTTTCTCTCTACCTAGTGCACTCATTATTCTTTTAAATTTCACGTGTATGTTTTCAATGTCATTCGAGTTGTACAATTTTTTTTTGACAAATTGGTCATTATTTATAATTTGTTTAATTTTGTAAACATACGTATTTTAAGTATTATGACAAATAAAAAAAATTGGTTACACTAACATTCTTAGGTTTTTATAGTGTGGATAGTTTGATGTTTAATATTATGTAGGTATATAAATTCTTAAACTTATAAATTTCTTCGAAATTTATTCATAGGTAGGTAGGGCCTAATAATATTTTCTATTTGTCAATATTGTAATTTTTTTACAGTACCTACTTATTTGCAAAGAGTTTGGTTTAGTGTTTATAATTTATCTGCTGAGAGTCAATCATCTTAGGGCTGCCGAGACCGAAGACCAGAAATATTTATCAATTATGTAATATATTGTTGGAAAATTTGAATTTTACTATATCAGGAAAGTTGATTTTTTTTATTAATTAGAATAGTTACGTGTAATTGCCATCATCCTTTATTTCATATTAAACATTATGTTTGGTTGAGTGTAAAATAATTTTATTTATGTATGTTTTAATTTCATTTAATTTCTTATATATATTCTTACCTAACTACTACTATTAAATTTCAGGCGGATGTTAACATTGTCATTCCAGTTGTATAAATTTTTTTGTCAAATTAGTTGTTATTTATACTTTTTTTTAATTTTGGACTATATATATATTTTTTTTTACTTAATTCAAAGATTTGTGGTGTGTACAGGGAGTGATATATCTATTAATTTCTATACTCCTTTGGATAAGCGGAATATTTCCACCACAGTTTTATATATAAACAAATCCTACAAATGTTTTAAACATTATGACAAATAAAAAATAGTTTCAAAAACATCTTTTTTTTTTGGTGTGTATAGTTTGAAGTTTAATATTATGTATGTACGTAAATTCTTAAACATAGAGTTATTTATTAATTTATTTAGAAAATTATTAATAGGTAGGTAATAAGCTTTCTATTTGTCAATATTGTTATTATGGTAGATAGGAGTACAGTAAATGCCTACATTCTTATATTCCTTTATATCTCTTTCGATTTGGAGTGTTTCCGAGCCATTCGGGGTCCTCAACATCACCCCCTAGGTGGTTGAAGCCCCAAAATTTGGAAAGTTTAAATTTTTTGAAAAATCTATCTCTTTCGATTTTAAGTGTTTTAGAGTCATTCAGGGTCCTCGAACCCCCCGCCCCCCCCTCTAGGAAAAAGCCCTAAAATTTCGATAATTTTATAAATTTCAAATATCTATATACTTTCGAGATGGAGTGCTTCGAAATATTCGGGGTCTTGAACACCACCCACCCCTTCCTCCTTTCCACAAAAGTGAAAGCCACAAAATTTCGAAAAATTGGAGGAAATTGTATTAAATTTAAGTCATTACAAACTAAAGTGTCCTGGGCATGGTGGAACTTTTACCCAATGTCAAATTCCCACCCAATTTTCAGGGAGGGGGGAATGCAAAACCACAAAATTTCGAAAAATTTCTTAAATTTATGTATACTTTTTTACTATTTGGAGTGTTTCCGAGCCATTCGGGGTCCTCAAACTACCCTCCTCCCACAAGGAGTCAAAGACCCAATAATAAAAAAATTTCCCAAAATTTCTAAAACTTATTCTCTTTCGATTTGGAATGTTTACGAGCCATTCGGGGTCCTCAACATCACCCCCCCTCCCCTCTTTCATAGTGGTCAAAGCCACAAAATTTAGAAAATTTCAAAAATCATTCACTTTCGATTTTTAGTGTTTCCCTGCTATTCAGGGTCCTCAAAATAACCCCTCCCCTCTGGGGACAAAGCCCCAAAATCTCGAAAATTTCAGGAATTTAATTATCATTTCTTTCGAGATGGACTGTTCCAAACCATTCGAGGTCCTGAACATCCACTTTCCGAAAAAGTGAAAGCCCTAAAATTTCAAAATATAAGAATATATATAATTGGATGTTGGCATGTATGACGTCGATAAACTCTTACACCGTTTGACCGATCGCCATGAAATTGGCACATCGAAGTGTTTTTATCATGAAGAAGGTTTTTATGCTATCAATTTTTTTCGTAACTCGCCGCTAGATGGCACTGTAGCGCATCAACTTCTAAACCTTTCAACCGATCGCCATGGGTAAACAGAAAATCATAGGTCACAGATACAAAAACAGTAATTATGTGTCATTTCTTAATGTCCATCACACTGGACATATCGCTATCCATTTTGCTGTAACTCGCGGACAATATATCACCCGATGTTCAGCCCGAGCAAAGCCGGGTACTGCAGCTAGTAGAAACATATATCCTTATCCTTACTAATATTATAAATGCGAAAGTAACTCTGTCTGTCGGTCTGTTTGTTACCTTTTCCCGGCTGAACGGCTAAACGGATCGTATTGAAATTTGGCAAGGAGATAGATTATATCCTGGGGATGGACACATTCCATCGTTTGTCAAAAAAAAAAAAAAATTAAACGGGTTAAAAAAAAAAATCTTAATTTTATGTAATGTGTGTCATAGATATACAAACTGTTAGTGTCATTCCTCTATGTCTGCCAAGCAAAAGCTTTCAAGCCATTACGTTACGTTTTGCTATTGTAGGGAACTAAGTAGAGAGTAAGAAAAAAATAAAGATCTTAACAGTTTGTACTGTCACCATATTTGTTTCAATTTTCAATACCATTTTTGTATATTACAATTTAAATTGCAGACAAAAATCATGTTTCATATACACATAAATAGTGAGTGTGTCATTTCTCTATGTCCACGAGGTCTCGCCGCGTCAAATTTCTCCTTGGGGCGAACACGTCCGCTTAATTAAAGAAACAGCTTTTATCGTCGAATGATTTCATGATTTATTTCATGAAAATCTGCTCTCATAGAAAAGAAAGTTTTATAGACATTCAATAGGTCTCTCTCTCTCTCTCTCGCTCTCTCTCCCTCTCTCTCTGAAGATCAATCTATGAATTGTTACAAATTTATTTTCTTTATTTTTTTTGTTTGATTTGATACAATATGATTTCACAAAAAATAAATTTCTACCCTTTCCTATTTTCATTTCCACATTACCAAGTTTCACTTCTTCCCCGCGGAGGGACTGCACGCAATATTTTTGCATGCAATTAAAAATTATTTTTTAATGATGCCAAAGAAGTATAACTTCTCATGCGCGTACCTAAGTACAGGCACCCATTTTTTAAATTTAATTTCTTCTATATATATTTTTTCTCCCTACCTAGGGCACTCATAATTCTTCTAAATTTCGCGTGTATGTTTTCAATGTCATTCGAGATGTACAATTTTTTTTTGTAAAATTGGTCATTATTTGTACTTTGTTTCATTTTGGAATATGTTTGGTTGAGTGAGAGATAATTTTATTTATGTATGTTTTAATTTCATTTAATTTCTTATATATATATTCTTACCTACCTACTTCTATTAAGTTTCAGGTGGATGTTAACATTGTCATTCCAGTTGTATAAATTTTTTTGTTAAATTAGTTGTTATTTATAAGTACTTTTTGTTTCATTTTGGACTATGTTTTTTTTATACTTAATTCAAAGATTTGTGGTGTGTACCGTGAGTGATATCTCTATCAATTTCTATACTACTTTGGATAAGCGGAATATGGCCACCACAGTTTTACGTATAAACAAATCTTATAAATGTTTTAAACATTATGACTTAATAAAAAATAGTTTCACAAACATCCTTAGATTTTTTTTGGTGTGTATAGTTAGAAGTTTTATATTATGTATGTACGTAAATTCTTAAACATAGAGTTATATATTAATTTTTTAGAAAATTATTTATATGTAGGTAATAAGTTTTTCTATTTGTCAATATTGTTATTATGGTAGATAGGAGTACAGTAAATGCGTACATTCTTATATTTCTTTATATCTCTTTCGATTTGGAGTGTTTCCAAGCCATTCGGGTCCTCATCACCCCCCCCCCCCCCGAGATGGTCAAAGCCCCAAAATTTCGAAAGTTTAAATTTTTTTTTAAAATTTTTCTCTTCCGATTTTAAGTGTTTTCGAGCCATTCAGGATCCTCGAACCCCCTGCCCCCCTCTGGGAACAAAGCCCCAAAATTTCGACAGTTTCAGGAATTTCAAATATCTATTCTTTCGAGATGGAGTGTTCCGAAACATTCCAGGTCCTGAACAAACATATCCGCGCCCCCCCCCCCCCCTCCGCCATTTCTCAAAAGTGAAATCCGCAAAAGTTCGAAAAATTGGATGAAATTGTATTAAAATTAAGTCATTACGAACTAAAGTGTCCGGGGGATGGTGGAACTTTTACCCAAAATCGACTTCCCCATCAAATTTCGTGGTGGGCGGTGGGGGGGGGGGGGGAAGGCAAATCCCCAAAATTTCGAAAAATTTAAAAAAAATTTAATATGTAACTATACTTTTTTACTATTTGGAGTGTTTCCGAGCCATTCGGGGTCCTCAAACTACCCTCCCCCACAAGGAGTCAAAGACCCAATAATTAAAAAATTTCCCAAAATTACGAAAATCAATTTTCTTTCGATTTGGGGGATTTACGAGCCATTCGGGGTCCTAAAAATCCCCCCCCCCCCTCTAAGGTGTCAAAAACCCTAAATAAAGAAAATTTCAAAAATCATTCTCTTTAGATTTTTAGTGTTTCCCTGCCATTCAGGGTCCTCAAAATTAACCCTTCCTCATCTGGGGACATAGCCCCAAAATCTCCAAAAAATTTAGGAATTTCAAATATCATTTCTTTCGACATGGAGTGTTCCGAACCATTCGAGGTCCTGAACCTTAACCCCCCCCCCCCCCCCCCACACACACACACCCTTTTCACAAAAGTGAAAGCCGCAAAATTTCAAAAAATTGGAGAAAATTGTATTAAAATTAAGTCATTACGAACTAAAGTGTCCGGGGGATGGTGGAACTTTCACCCAAAGTAGACTTCCCACCCAATTTTGTGGGAGGGGGGGGGGGATGCAAAACCCCAAAATTACGAATAATTTCTTAATTTTAAGAATACTTTTTCAATTTGTGGAGTGTTTCCGAGCCATTCGGTGTCCTCAAACTACCCTCCCCCACAAGGAGTCAAAGACCCAATAATTAAAAAATCTCCCAAAATTTCAAAAATCTATTTTCTTTCGATTTGGAATGTTCACGAGCAATTCGGGGTCCTCAACATAACCCCCCCCCCCCCCACTTATGGGTTCAAAACCCCAAAATTTATAAAATTTAAAAAATCATTCTTTTTCGATTTTTAGTGTTTCCCTGCCATTCAGGGTCCTCAAAATCACCCCTCCCCTTCTGGGGACAATGCCCCAAAATTTCGAAAATTTCAGTAATTTCAAATATTTCTTTCGAGATGGAGTGTTCCAAACCATTCGAGGTCCCCCCCCCCCCCCCCCCTCCTTCAACAAAAGTGAAAGCCCTAAAATTTCGAAATATAAGAATATTTATAATTGGATGTTGGCATGTATGACGTCGATAAACAAAACAAAACTGAATGAGGCATTGCAATGCATGCCGTGCATTAGCTAGATAATGGAATCTTTTCAATATTAGTAATCTCTTATTTTTAAGCTTTTTTCTATAGTGCTTTATAGAGTCTAGACTACATGCAGACCACCAATTTTTAGATATATACAGGTAAAAAACTATACACTGGCAGAACAACTTCTGTTGGGATCTGAAAGTCTACATCTGATTTCGAAAAAGGTCCCCTTCACCCTGTGTTCAGCCCGGGCAACGCCGGGTACTGCACGGACAAATATACGTGGCATGCTCTCGAGTGGGTTAACCATCCAGTTTGTTTGTATTAACTAAAGATGGGTTAACAAAAAATATTGTTCACGCTTTAGCATTCAGAGATTGATATTGATTGTTACTGTTACTATCTTAATTAATTAATGATATATAATTTAAAATAATAAATTAAAATAAATTATAAACATTAATTTTTGGTGTTGTGTTATTTTTATATTCCCTCATCGTTCACAACGCTCCATGCCTCTTTCACCACATCCTCATATACCACATCCTTACAGACAATAAGTTAGTTATTTTTTTTACACTGGAAATTCCCTAGAAATAATTTATATGGCAAAACAACGTTTGCCGGGTCAGCTAGTACATCTATATATCTCTTTATCTAACCAATTTCATTCTGTATGCCTTGCTCTCTCTCAACTTATCTCTGTGTCTCTCTCTATCTCACTCTATATATATCACTCTATCTCTGACTCTCTTTTATATTTAAATAAATTGTGTCATGCGTGCGCACTTATACAACAAAAACAGACGAAGTGCCGCTATATAATATGAAATAAACAAATTTTTTGAAACGATTTGTGCTTCAACTATTGAAAAATAGTTATACCGTCTCAGAAACCTTCAAGGGTATGCGCATAACAACTCACCAAAATTTCATCGCAATTGGATGAATGGTATAGGAACGCATACGGCACAAACAAACTAAAATTAAAGACATGAAAAATGCATCAAACGATGGTGCGATTAAAATTCAAGGCAACTCTATCTATTGAAGAAGTTAAGAACAAAACTGTTATGAGCGCCTTTATTTTGCTTGCCGTTGCGAGCTTCACTAAGCGGGCTGGTCTCACCAAGGAGAAAAATATGAATTTGCCAGACCTTACTATTGGTATGATCGTGTGGCAGACATAAAGAAATGACACTCACTCACTATTTGTATGTCTATGACCTATGATTTTTTCTGTTATAAAATGAAATTATCACTTTTTCACTACCTTAGGGATGAAATTTCATATTATATAATATGTGTTAATCCAGTTAATGAGCTCGCTGTAGGCGGGGAAAGTTGATCAAGTGTTAATTGATCAGCTATCGACCGGGGTTGAAAAATATAAAATTCTATTAAAAATTAGGGGTTGTTGATAGAAGAGTGAAAATTTAGGGTTGTATGTATTTTTTAATGCCACATTATAAAAAAAATAAAATAAAACATTTTGTCCAAAAAATTAAAAAAAAATGTTTGGGGAGGACAACCCTTATCACTTAGGGGTATGAAAAATAGATATTAGCCGATTCTCAGACGTACTGAATATGCATACAAAATTTGATAAAAATCGGTCTAGCCGTTTCGGAGGAGTATGGCAACGAAAACTGTGACACGAGAATTTTATATATAAGATCTATTAATCTCTTTATATCTACATATATACATATATAACTCCCACTATCTCTATCTCTTCTATATATAAATATATATATAGCTCTATACATCTATATATCTCTTTATCTAACCCATTTCATTCTCTATACCTCGCTCTATCTCAATTTATCTTCTGTCTCTCTCAATCTCACAATATATATATATATATATATATATATATATATATCACTCTATCTCTGTTTCTATTTTACATTTAAATAAATTGTCTCATGCGTGCGCACTTAGACAACAAAAACAGACGAAGTGCCGCTATATAAAATGAAATGAACACATTTTTTGACACGATTCGTGCTCCAACTATTGAAAAATAGTTATACCGTCTCAGTAACCTTCATGGGCATGCGCATAACAAATCACCAAAATTTCATCGCAATCGGATGAATGGTATAGGAACGCATACGGCACAAACAAACGAAAATTAAAGACATGACAAACGCATCAAACGATGGTGCGTTTAAAATTCAAGGTAACTTACTCTATCTATTGACGAAGATAAGAACAAAACTGTTATGAGCGCCTTTATTTTGCTAGCCGCTGTGAGCTCCACTAAGCGGGCTGGTCTCACCAAGGAGAAAAATATGAATTTTCCAGACCTTACTATGTGTATGATCGTGTGGCAGACATAAAGAAATGACACTCACTCACTGTTTGTATGTCTATGACCTATGATTTTTTTCTGTTATAAAATGAAATTATCACTTTTTACCCCCTTAGGGATGGAATTTCATATTAATATGTGGTATATGTGTTAATCCAGGTAATGAGTTCGCTTTAGGCAGGGAAGGTCATTCAAGTGTTAATTGATCAGCTATCGACTGGTGTTGAAAAATATAAAATTCTATTAAAAATTAGGGGTTGGTGATAGAAGGGTGAAAATTTAGGGTTGTGTGTTTTTTTTTTAATGCCACATTATAAAAAAATAGAAATTAAAAATTTTGTCTGAAAAATAAAAATAAAAATTTAGGGGTAGACTACCCCTAACATTTAGGGGGATGAAAAATAGATGTTGGCCGATTCTCATAGATACCGGATAAGCACAAAAAATTTCATCAAAATCGGTCCAGCCGTTTCGGAGGAGTATGGCAACGAAAAGTGTGACACGAGAATTTTATATTCTAGATAGAGCGATATAGAGATTTATATATAGAAGAGATAGAGATAGTGTGAGGTATATATGAAAATATGTAGATCTATTTATCTCTTTATATCTACATATATACATATATAACTCCCACTATCTCTATCTCTTCTATATATAAATCTATATATAGCTCTATACACCTATATATCTCTTTATCTAACCCATTTCATTCTCTATACCTCGCTCTATCTCAATTTATCTTCTGTCTCTCTCAATCTCACAATATATATATATATATATCACTCTATCTCTGTTTCTATTTTACATTTAAATAAATTGTCTCATGCGTGCGCACTTAGACAACAAAAACAGACGAAGTGCCGTTATATAAAATGAAATGAACACATTATTTGACACGATTCGTGCTCCAACTATTGAAAAATAGTTATACCGTCTCAGTAACCTTCATGGGCATGCGCATAACAAATCACCAAAATTTCATCGCAATCGGATGAATGGTATAGGAACGCATACGGCACAAACAAACGAAAATTAAAGACATGACAAACGCATTAAACGATGGGGCGTTTAAAATTCAAGGTAACTAACTCTATCTATTTACGAAGATAAGAACAAAACTGTTATGAGAGCCTTTATTTTGCTAGCCGCTGTAAGCTCCACTAAGCGGGCTGGTCTCACCAAGGAGAAAAATATGAATTTTCCAGACCTTAATATGTGTATGATCGTGTGGCAGACATAAAGAAATGACACTCACTCACTGTTTGTATGTCTATGACCTATGATTTTTTCTGTTATAAAATGAAATTATCACTTTTTACCCCCTTAGGGATGGAATTTCATATTAATATGTGGTATATGTGTTAATCCAGGTAATGAGCTCGCTTTAGGCAGGAAAGGTCATTCAAGTGTTAATTGATCAGCTATCGACTGGTGTTGAAAAATATAAAATTCTATTAAAAATTAGGGGTTGGTGATAGAAGGGTGAAAATTTAGGGTTGTGTGTATTTTTTAATGCCACATTATAAAAAAATAGAAATTAAAAATTTTGTCTAAAAAATAAAAAAAAAATTTAGGGGTGGACTACCCCTAACATTTAGGGGGATGAAAAATAGATGTTGGCCGATTCTCATAGATACCGGATAAGCACAAAAAATTTCATCAAAATCGGTCAAGCCGTTTCGTAGGAGTATGGCAACGAAAAGTGTGACACGAGAATTTTATATATTAGACTAGCTGCCCGACCCGGCTCCGCACGGCTTTACTAATGGAAAAAATTAAGCCACATCTCCCATTTACAGTAAAAGGTAAATAAAAATAAATTCAGTGAAAATTTATTACAATGCTGTATAATGTACCGGAGAGAAAATGAATAGCAACGATGGTTTCCCGACTCGTGTACGCAACGTACAACTGATGTACCCGTACTTCGCTACGGCAGTCTACAGGCAGATCACTCTTGCGCCGCTCATTATACATGCCCCTCCTTGTGGGCACGCCACTGCCGCGCGATGCCCGTTGCCATGGAGACGCAGAAGGCATGAACAATGCAAAATCCTGTTCTCATGCAGACAAAGTACCCCCTGTTGCCTGGTTTTAACCACCTATGCTATGGGATCTAATTTTCGGAAAATGTCATCCTGCGTAACATAAGGAACATTACTGTGAAGTTTCAAGTCTGTAAAATATATATACTTGAAAAAAAAGGGCAATTATTGATATTTAAAGTACTTGCAAAATTTCAACGGTGATGAGGACTGCACTAACAATGAAATAGCCGTTGCCATAGAGACGAATGAAGCATCAACAAAGCAACAGCCGTTGCCATGGTGATTTCCTACCAAAAACTGGAAATAAAAAAAAAATTTAGGGGTGGACTACCCCTAACATTTAGGGGGATGAAAAATAGATGTTGGCCGATTCTCATAGATACCGGATAAGCACAAAAAATTTCATTAAAATCGGTCAAGCCGTTTCGGAGGAGTATGGCAACGAAAACTGTGACACGAGAATTTTATATATAAGACTAGCTGACCCGGCAAACGTTGTTTTGCCATATAAATTATTTCTAGGGAATTCCTAGCTGCAGTACCCAGCGCTGCCCGGGCTGAACACAGGGTGAAGGGGACCTTTTTAGAAATCAGATGTAGTTAGTAACTTTTATTGTCTTCTTAATTTGAATGTCAATTGTGCAAAATAATTTATATCACTTTCAGATCCCGACAGACGTTCTGCCAGTGTATAGTTATTTACCTGTATATATCGAAAAATTGGTGGTCTGTATGCAATCTAGACTTTATAAAGCACTATAGAAAAAAGCTGAAAAATAAGAGATTACTAATATTGAAATGATTCCATTATCAAGCTAATGCTCAGCATGCATTACAATGCCTCATTCAGTTTTGTTTTGTAATATGTTTAAAGTAGTTACACATAAACAAATCATCCATTCATATCTCTAAATATATATTTATCTCTATTTACATCTATATATGTATCTCTCTATCTCTATTTACCTCTTTATATCTACATATGTACATATATAATTACCTCCCACTATCTCTATCTCTTCTAAATATAAATCTCTATATAGCGCTATGCATCTATATATCTATTTATCTAATCCATTTCATTCTCTATACCTCGCTCTATCTCAACTTATCTCTCTGTCTCTCTCATTCTCACTCTGTATATATATCACTCTATCTCTGACTCTCTTTTATATTTAAATAAATTGTGTCATGCATGTGCACTTATACAACAAAAACAGACGAAGTGCCGTTATATAATATGAAATAAACACATTTTTTTGAAACGATTTGTGCTCCAACTATTGCAAAATAGTTATACCGTCTGAGAAACCTTCACGGGCATGCGCATAACAACTCACCAAAATTGCATCGCAATTGGATGAATGGTATAGGAACATATACGGCACAAACAAACGAAAATTAAAGACATGACAAACGCATCAAACGATGGTGCGTTTAAAATTCAAGGCAACTAACGCTATCTATTGACGAAGTTAAGAACAAAACTGTTATGAGCGCCTTTATTTTGCTAGCTGCTGCGAGCTCCACTAAGCGGGCTGGTCTCACCAAGGAGAAAAATGTGAATTTGCCAGACCTTACTATGTGTATGATCATGCGGCAGACATAAAGAAATGACACTCACTCACTATTTGTATGTCTATGACCTATGATTTTTTTTGTTATAAAATGAAATTATCACTTTTTCACTCCCTTAGGGATGGCATTTCATATTAATATGTGGTCTATGAGTTAATCCAGGTAATGAGCTCGCTGTAGGCGGGGAAGGTTGATCAAGTGTTAATTGATCAGCTATCGACCGGGGTTGAAAAATATAAAAATATATTAAAAATTAAGGGTTGATGATTGAAGGGTGAAAATTTAGGGTTGTATGTATTTTCTAATGCCACATTATAAAAAAAATAAAATAAAAACTTTTGTCCAAAAATTAAAAAAAAAAATGTTAGGGGTGGACTACCCCTAACATTTAGGGGGATGAAAAATAGATGTTGGCCGATTCTCATAGATACCGGATAAGCACAAAAAATTTCATCAAAATCGGTCAAGCCGTTTCGGAGGAGTATGGCAACGAAAACTGTGACACGAGAATTTTATATATAAGATAGAGCAATATAGAGATTTATATATAGAAGAGATAGAGATAGTGTGAGGTATATATGAAAATATGTAGATATAAAGTGATAAAAAGCGATAAAGAGATACATAGATATATAAAGATGTAGATAGAGATAAATATAAGTTTAGAGAGATGGATAGATGAATTGTATATGTGTAACTACTTCAAACATATTACAAAACAAAACTGAATGAGGCATTGCAATGCATGCCGAGCATTAGCTAGATAATGGAATCTTTTCAATATTAGTATTATCTTATTTTTTATCTTTTTTTCTATAGTGATTTATATAGTCTAGACTACATACAGACCACCAATTTTTCGATATATACAGGTAAATAACTATACACTGGCAGAACGTCTGTCGGGATCTGAAAGTGATATAAATTATTTTGCACACTTGACATTCAAATTAAGAATACAATTAAAAACTACTTCTGATTTCGAAAAAGGTCCTCTTCATCCTGTTTTCAGCCCGGGCAACACCGGGTACTGCAGCTATAAATTCCCTAGAAATAATATATATGGCAATATAACGTTTGCCGGGTCAGCTAGTTGCTTTATAAAGTCTAAATTACATACAGACCAGGTACATAACTAAAACTGGCAAAACAACGTCTGTCGGGATCTGAAAGTGATATAAATTAATTTTCAAACTTGACATTCAAATTAAGGAGACAATTACTAACTACACCCTGTGTTCAGCCCGGGCAACGCCGGGTATTGCAGCTAGTTACCTATAGTTTCAATAAAATATTATGATTGGTATGTGCTACCTACTGATCGGTTTGAAGTCGGTGCCAAGTCATAATCAAAATAAAACTTAAAGTTATAAACATCTTAAATTGATACCGGAATAAAAATGCATTGAAATTACTACACATTTTGTTATTGTTTAAATATCATTCTATGAATAGCTATGTGCAACAGTCATATTATGCAAATCTATCAACTACTTTATAACGAATCTAAACTTCAATCATTCGAGACGACCGTCAATGACGTCTGCCCGCTCCTATCTGTCCGCTTGGGTGGTTTTTCTTACGAGACCACCATACACTCTTTAACGCTCACACGCGCGGAGAGAATTGCAGTGTGGCGGGAGCGGACTTAGTCTATCTATCTACTACCTATTTGGCTTGGCACTGACTTCAAACCGATCAGTATGTAGCACATACCAGTAATAATATTTTATTAAAATTATAGGTAATAGTTTTGGACAATATTTGTCCCATTGTAAATGTATAAATAAATCATAAATGCAGATAGATTTATTAATAATAAATATAATACTGTGTACTAAACGTAATAAGACAAAAATAAATAAAAAGTATTACGTGCATTGGGTTATTTTGGATTAAATATGTATTTTTTTATTTTTCACATTTAGTGTAGGGATTTTTTATGAATTCTTTTAGATATTTTTAAAAAAATTGTTTATTGATACTTAGAATACCTTCCAAACAGTTAATGTACAATGCCATACGTATAGACCAAGCATCTTCGGACCACGAGACCAGGTCCTGAACAATGTCAGATGCATAAACCAGATGTCTGCGAACCACATAACCTTCGCCGTCTATAGCTAATGTAACATATTTCAAGCAATCAAAACAAAGTCTTCGAACTGTCAGTTCTAAATTAACGAAAAAATCTATTACAAGCATTTAGACTAAAAGAAAATGTTTTACGCTTAAAAAATGACCAAGAATCCCGGAAAAATTGTTTCATCAAGAATAAGACGTTTTGAAATAATACATATTAAGAGTCACTACAGATTTAACCATGCACACTTAACGAAACGACACACAAATTCAAAAAAAGAACACACATAATTGACACACAGTACACAGACAGGAAACGCATTGGACAAAGAGGACACAGAGGACACGCAATGACCATATAGTACACACACGCAATGGACCACAGTTCACATACTAGACACATAATGAACACACAGGAACACAAATTAAACGAAAATAACGCACATTTGGAAGCACAATCAACGATAACAAAGCAAAATCGGAAGCACAATCAAAGAAAAGAAAGCACAATCAACGAAAAGGAAGCACAATCAACGAAAAGGAAGCACAATCAGTAGCACATTCGACAAAGAGGAAGCACAATCTTAAAAAAGAAACCTTTTCGAAGCACAATCAACGAAATGGAAGCACGATTGGAAGCAAAATCACTGGAAGGGAAGCACAATAAAAAAGGAAGCACGTTTGAAAGCACAATGAAAAAGGAAGCAATATTACAATAACTAAGTTGTTGTTATAAATCAGATTACAAGATAAAAATATTAAAATTTTGAAATTTAAATTATTTATTTCTCAATATAATACACCATTTTCGTAAATTCCTGAACTAAAGGGAAATAATTATACTATACATGTCTTCAAAATAAAATAATATTTTTTTTTTTTGTTTTCAAGAAAATGGGAGGATATTGGATATGGATAATAAATAGAAAAAGAAAGCTACCATTTTAAAATTTTTGTCCATTAGCCGATGAAAATAAGGTGAGTTTAGTTTCATAAATAAAACAAATATATTACGAATCGTATACAGTGTAAGGCACGAAAGTTAGCATGAATTACACACGCAAAAATTTATACTTACAATGTTTATTTTACGTTTTCCAAGATTCACGGCTAAGAAGTTGAAAACATGGTTGTTTACATTTTTTATAATAGTTTTTTTTTTCTCTGTAGCTAATCAAAAAGTTAAAATAGATATTACATATCCTGAACGAACACATCCTACTACTATGTAAACATTATATTTTTGTTTATTTCTAATAATATATGTAATACCAACGCAATATTTTTTTTTAAATTATATATTTTGTCCACGTATTGTATAAAAACATCCGGTGATATGTATTGCGTAAATTGCTACAGCCAAAAGAATATATTATCAAATTTACAAGAAATTGGATGATTGACATGGCCTGCAATAGGGAGTTATAATGAACCAACGTAAAAACTGCGTATTTTAAAAGTTTTTACCAACATTCCATTTACATCTCTACTTCTATAGTGCATTATAATTAAAGAGGAAAACCAAATTTATTTTTCTTGCTTACCACTATATGGCGATGATACTGCAGATATTAGTTATTTTCATAGCTGAGTGAAACAGACGATTTGGGGTCGAGATGGAAATCTAACCCGTAAACAAAAAGTATCACAATAAGTAGTCTACAATTAAGAACACTTTTTTCGTTGTTTGAAAATAGTAACAATGGCTACTAAGACGTTTATTTTTGAAATACTGTTTCGCTTATTATAGTAACGGTAATACACAAAATGAATAAACTTTTTTTGCTATAAATACAGATATATATTACATAAAGAATTTTCACAAACTTTTTCGCGGAAAACACAATACGGGAATAAATTCCCCCCCCCCCCCCCCAAAACACCCCTCCCGGCTACAACAAGGTTGAAATTCTGAAGTGCATTTGCCTAAAATACCTCCTTTAGGCGTGGTCCTTAACAACCGAGGCTCTTCCACAAGTCAAGTCCACGACGCGCCGCGCTAAACGGCCAGTTCCAGCAGCACTTCCGGCGAGAGAAGCAGAGAATGTGTGTGTGTGTGTGTGAAATCGGAATTCCTCCGGCGAGCCGAGGGGAATCATCGAGTCGGCAATTTGCAGCGGCCGCAACTGCCACCGCACCAGAAGGTTCAGCCGGGAAGGGGAAGAAGGGAGCTAGGGTTACGTCTAACGATCGCACCAACCACTCAGCCCGCAAAACAGCCCCATTTACAAAAACGGTCTTGTTGACGTCACTGCCGTGGGATACGGTGTCGGATAGGAAGCCAGAAGGAGTAATACCAAAATAAAAATCCTTGTGAAGAAAGCTGGGCGTGGAGAAAAACAACCGTTATGGTGTTTATTTTACCGAAGAGATAACAGCTTGTGTAACCGAGCACAGCCTACAGTCCTGGCACGTTAACTGCAAGAAAGTAAATATATTCATTGAGCATGAAGGATAACAATAAATTTGAACAAGAAAGTGTTTCTAGCCAGTGGCACAACCAATTATATATATATTTTTTATGTGTAACATCTTAGCTCATGGTATACGGCTTTGGTTGGAGTAATTTCGTGAAAGAAAAAGTATTTTTTTCGCGTCTATATTGCTTTTATTGGAGTTTTTTCATTATATAGTCTAAAATTTCTGTCCGCTAATCAAATGATTCGATAGTCTAGCTGCGGGTGCAGGAACTGCGTTTTGATTCGCGTCCAGAAATGAAGTTGAAAACAAAATTTGCGTATATTTATTACGCTCGGGATTATTTGAAAAAAATATAGGTTAAATTTTAAATACAAGGTTCATAATTAGAAGTGTATTTGCAACATATAATAATTATGTGAATTCGAAGTCCCTTCTATTTAATATTATTGACTTCAATTATTACGAACAGAGAAAAAATTTAACGGAAGAATTATTTTAGTTATTTAACCAATGTTATAACCTTAAGAACATTAAATATGTAAAAATACTACAATCAAAGTTATTCCAATTTGTTTTGTTTTTGTGGACTAGATTACAATCTGCTGCATCGCTCGTGTGAATATTGTTACATCATAATCAAAATGCGTGTTAAGTTTCCAGCTTCAATATAAGTAAAGCACAATAAAACATCAAGTTTATAAAATATGGTTTCATTTATTACAAAACCTTTCTTTTTGAAAGCGTTATAATATAAAAAATTGTTAATATTTAATGTTGAATAAAAAAATGTGTATCTTCTCTGTAATTTGAAAATTATTGCATAATATTTTTTGAAAATTTCCAAGTTTCCACGTTAATAATTAAAAAAATTAAAATATCTTACTAAATCGATAATTTCGAGCGACTTTTATTTAAATCCTAAACATTTCAAATTTAACTGTTACATGTGAGGTATTAAACACTTTGATTTATTATAATAAATATTATATCTAGTAGTTTTGATTAGTTAGGGCTTTAAAACATTTAAATACTCAGTCTTAAATTGTTAAAAATTTTATTCGTAATTGGTTGATAAATAAGTATTTTAATATGCGCTATTCGAAGAAAAGTTTCCAAAATGCTTCACCATAAATATAAAAAATATATATTTTTTGTTTAATTTTTGTAGATGATATAAAGCTAATATCATCTCAGAATAAGAAAGTTCCATAGCCTGTCAAAATCTTAAAAAAGTCGAGTAGAAGTAAGAATTTATTTCACAGCAATTTATTAGAAAAGTAAAATATTCACTTGTAAATTACGATGAAATGTTTTGGAAAAGTGTCTCCAATGATTTTCCTCGCGTAAAAAATTCTTACAGATTTTGTCCACAAAAAAATTCTGAATTAAAATATTGTGACAGCTTGTATTTCATTTTAGATTTTGTTTCCATTTGCCTTTCACAGATGAGGACTCGCTTCGATGTAACCAACGGTACGCGGTGTTTATTGTTTATCCACACAAGATTAACACTTGTTCCAGCTCATCTAGCGCTAATGGCTGCAGCCGTTGTAAATGCCTTGAGCAAAGGCTAATGGAGTTTGTCAGCTGTCCGCTACGAGCGATGTGTCCACACGCAAGCTGCTCGGAAAATCTTACCTCAGGGTTCATTTATTGGTTTCCTGTAGTAAAGAGGCATACAGAATCATATTCCATACGCATATTAATGTTTCCGCTGTTGTGTTGCGGATTTAATTTTTAACAACATTGAAACGTCTCTTCAAATTTAATTGAATTTTATAGAGCCTTATATTCACTACTAATAGTTATACATACACAGTATATTATTGGATCGTTGAAAATTAGGTTAGTTTATTTGACTTTAAACAGTAGTATATTAATGGGGCTCCGGGCACATGGGTTCTGGGTGAGGATTAAAGATGTGGTCAATGACAAATCGCCCTGATGTAAGGGTGGCCATCTTGGATATATTTGACCATGACATTTGACCTAGATCTTTGACCTTGCTCTTGTTCTTGACATTTAATTTACCCATCTTTACATCGAACGCCCTAATACATGAATGATGCAATTTTTGTTGCAATCACCATTTTTAATACAGACGTAATGACCATCATCTTGTTTTCGTCTGCTGGAGGCCGACATCTTGAATGACGTTACGACTACTAACTTGGTTATTTCTGTTTTTCTGGAGGCCGCCATCTGGGATTAGTCATCTTTGTTTCTGCAGTTTGTTCCTACAGAGCGCCAGTATCGCTCTGTCTCATGCACATAAGGTCGATGTTCCATTACCTGCTAATGTTGTTGTGGTACTTGAACCATGATAACTTCGACTTCTGGGTTAGAAAACATACACCTTCAACCGCAAAGGCCAATTTTTTTTAAAAATTTTAAATTTAATTTTTAGAAACAGAATAGATTATATAAGACATACTTTGGGATCATAACAATACAATGTTTGGTCCTATCTAAAATAAATACTACAGTGTAAAGCTACCAGTAACAAACTATGCTCCCAAGCCAAATAAGGTGTGTCCATAACATTGTTTGGGGGTACCATATTTAATAAGTTCCCTTCGCTCTAGTCTGAGATGTTTCAAGAAGTCCGGTAAGTCCGGCGGCGCTGTCGCAGATAGCGTGTACTGCAGGGCTTGAGAGGAGTCACATTACTCCGCGCTGGCGCAAACAAGGAAACAACTTGAATCAAATATTTACAACATCATCGTCTGGTAGGTCGACAACTGTGACGGTCATAATCGTAAAATTCGGAGTTTTACCCAGCGCCATACTGGTATATCATATGTACATGATATTACCCCGCGGTAGGCGGTGTCTATGTCCCACACCAGTGACAAACATTTGTAGTATCAAGATGTATCTTCTTTCTCTTGTATGCCGTTGGAATAATGTCGTAATAGTTTCATAAGCAGTTTACCGCAGGTGTGAAGGTAATGCCAGATCGGACAGTTCCCACCATAACTTAACCCAGTTAGAATTTAAGTGCAGCACTCGTTTTGGCAATATTAAAGGTTTCTTCCTTTGGAGCGTTTTGTAGAGTCGGCTTGCTGTAACATGTTCTCCTGGGGGTAGTTCCTGAATTATCGCGTGTACGGTCTGGTATGGCGTTTGATACTCAAATGGGAGTCTGTCAACACCATTAAGCACTTGCCGTTGAACTAGTTTCACTGGCTCTTCTTCTTTTCGTACAACGGCCCTAATTACATTGACAGTAAATAGTGCAGTTACTTTATCATTAATGTCAATTAGTCTTAGACCACTGGCAATTGTAGGAAACTAAATTTTTATGTGGGCGACGCAGAACATATATGTCCTCCATATAAACTATATGACATACATGGTAAGACGCGCTTGTAGGCTTGGTGGTAATGGAAAAATGTCCGCTAGATGCCAAAGTTTAGACAGAATGATGGTATTAATAAGGTTAACTCGTTGGAATAAGTCTAGATTGCTTTCACTTTATTCTATCATGCGTCATCAGCATTTTGCTACTGTGTTTTCCCCGTTTGTCGTGCATTGATAGGTTAATGCTGTTTATGAAGATGATCCTGAGTATTTTTATTTGCTCCACCGTGCGTAAAGTCTGACACGTATTATTATCATTACTCTCATCAAGGTAAAAATGGGAAATCGCACTCTTTTGATCATTGATTCGCATATTTGAGACGGCCTGAACTTCGGCGATGCAGTTCAGAATAACTTGAATATCTCGGGTTGCACGCACCGCACATGTAACATCGTCTGCATATTTTTGTCACCACTAACCGGCCACGCATAGGGTGCATGGTGTGTAGCTCGTCATATAGACTTCCTACAAAGGGGGTCTACTCGAATAGCATACAAGGCCATGATAGCGGACATCCTTGCCAGACAGATCGGTTGATTTAAATAGGAACAGTGCAAAATCCATTAATTTGTACACGTAGCCTAGCTCTCATAAATGTAATTTTCATCCAGTTATTTAAAACTTCCAGAAAATCCATCTGATGCATAACTGCTAACACGAAATGGTGACTTATTCTGTCGAATTCTTAATCAAAGTCTAAATGCATATTGAACATGTTTGTTTTCCTAGTTATCGCGAGTACCTGCTCATCCCGGAGCGCACTGAGGCTATGTATAATCGTGCGGCCGGGTATCGCACAGTTTACCGGGCCAAATTACACTAGCCATGACCCTCCGAAGATCTTTGGAGAGCACACGCATGATGATCTTGCAGTCCGTCACTAAAAAAGTACTAAACTTAAAAAGGAAGATTTTAGACGATAAAGAAGCTCCAACATGACTACGCGTATAGGCTTCGGCCCGAGTCGCACCTAGGTCCCACCCTAACCTGGACCCTCCGACGAATGCACTTAGTTTTAGTTAGGTTTGGAAAAAAATATAAAGTGTCCTCTATGATACTGTTTGTGCCTGATGACAGGAACAGATATCAGTTTCGAAAAAAAATTGCTTGTCTGTATAGTTGGTTTACAAACGATAGTTTAACGTGACGTCATAACAAAACATTGGTAAAATGATTGCATCCTTTTATGAATAAAATTGAATCATTTTTATTTTAATAATAAAAGAATAAATACTTAAATTAATACTAGTAATCAGATTTTTAAAATGCAAGAATAATTAACCTTAATTGCCGAAATTGTTGTTGTAATAAGCAATAAAAACCACATTAACTTTTCACTTCACTTTATAAACAGTCGACGAAACAGTTCACGTGTAGATGACTTGTAATTAATTTTAAAAACTGGTGTTTAGCTATAAAGTTTAAATATAATTATTAACAATTTTTCATATAAACAAACTTAAATTTTTTAGTCAATTGTAACATAACCTATTATTACTGTACTCGCCGACAGCGTAACGGAACACAGCGTAACGGAACAATGTGTGTAACGGGACAATTTTTCGTGCGTGCAGCCGGCGTTCATCGATTTATTAGACGTTGTCACGTCAAAAGCCCCATCTTATTTGTCTTTAGAAGCCTATGTTGTTAGTCTGTGCTGTATATAACATCTGTTATGTCACATCGCTAAGGTCGTCTGTGCGGTTTTTTGTAGTCGTTGCTGATCCAGATTATCTGATTACTATTATCGTTGAGTTATCTGTTTGTCTACGTGTTGTTCTATGTCAATTGTTGTCTATATTTACTGTTATTGTCGCAAGTTAACGTCGTTGTCAGCCTATTGTTATCACCTGTGCTGTGATATATTTTCTTACTAATTCCTTACACGGAATTATATATGCGGTCTATTTATATAACACCTATGAAGGCTCATTTTTTATTGTTTTCTGTGTGTTGCGTATTCACATTTTTTGTCAGTAAGTGTGGTTTTTCTATGATATGACTAGCAATACCACGTAGAAAAAAGATATTTAAATTTTTCTTCTCCAATACAACAATCATCCAAAGAACATATATATATATATATATATATATATATATGTTAGTAAGTTGGTTTGTGTAAGCTTCAAAAACTCGAAATGTTTTGCATCGATTGAGCTCACATTTTGACACGATTTAAGTACAACCCGCCTCAAAGATGGTTTTTGTCTCTTTTCGCGTCAGTTACATACCCGCAACCACGAGAAAGTTTTTTTTTAACGGTCAGCTGTGTCACAGCAACCGCGCCATCTACCGGAAGCGAGAGGAACCTTCTCTATACTAATCTAACGAAAACCGCAGTCCTGTGTGAAATATTACATGTTCCCAATTACAGTGTTTATTGACAAAATAAAACGTATCCACAAATCGTAAGTAGAAGTTATGTTTTGTATTAGAGATGGACAGCAAAAATATTACTTTTTTGTAATTATTATTTAACTATTTTATTTAATGAATATTTTCCTTATTTAATTAAAATCGTGTATTTAACTAATTTTTTTAAACACTTTAATAATACCGCCTGTCTTGTGTCTCAATGTTGTCGAAACGTAGTTGTAAAAACGACGAGGGATCGGCAGGAAAAAAATTAATAAAAGTTTTTTCCTTCTTATAGTTGCAGATAATTTACTATATTTTTTTTTGTCCTAACAACAGGCAATGTATTAATTGAAGTGCTTTTTCGTGGTCGCATGGAAAATATTACCTGTTCCTAATTACGGTGTTTATAGACGAAAAATAAGTATCCACAAATCCTAAGTTGAGGTTATGTTTTGTATGAGAGATGGACGGAAAAAAGTTATTTTTATTTTATAATTATTATTTTACTATTTTACTTAACAAATATTTTCCTTATTTATTTAAATTCATGTATTTAGCTTATACTTACTATTAATTTATTTTTAACAACTTTTAAATACTGTCTGTCCTGTGTCTCATGTACCTATACATGGAGTTGTAAAAACGACGACGGATGGCCAGAAAAAATATTAATAAAAGTTTCTGCCCCCTTAGAATTGAAGATACTATATTATAATTATTTTTTAGCCCTAAAACAGGCAACGTCTTGATTCAAGTGTTTTTTTGTGTTCGCATTGGGATTTCACTGTGCTGTTCCCCAAAATTGAAGTACAGTTTAAGCTTTGTGTACTTTGTATTGAAATTTTCGTTACTTGCCATTAGGTTTTGTTCTTTCTCTCATCGTTGTCGAACTGCAGCTATGAAAACCATGAGAGAAAGGTGGAAAAACTTTAATTAATTTTTTTTTTTTTGGCCATTTGAAAATGAATTTTTTTTGTTTTTAAACTTTTTGTCCTATCTCTCATTGTATTTTAACCAAAGGCTGTGAGAGCCGTAAGACTTTATAATATTATCCCGTCTTTCTATTCTAGTGAAAACCGAAATAATTATTAGCAGAAAAACGAATTTGGGTCGTAGCAATCGCCACAGAGAAGGTTCGGGAAGACGGCTTTCGAATATGACTGAGGAAGAGCGGGCATCCGTACGAGAGACGAACAGACTAAGCGCCATCCATGCGCGTAACACGGATCCAGCAGAGAGACGAACAGCCAGGATTGAGGATGCACGATTGCGAGCACGGCAGTCGCGTTCTGCAGCAACAGATTTGGTTCGTTCTCAACAGAATGGACGCGAGGCGTCGAGGATAACTGAAACACGTACCCAAAGAACTGCAGATGTTAATTTACAATACAATCGTCTTGCATTCTGTTACAATCAAGCGGTTGATTATAGTTCAGGTCCGCACGATGTCATTGGCAAGATGAGTCATGTCTGTACCTACTTCCAGGCTCTAATGTTCAAAAATGAAACGAAAGGGATGTGTTGCGCTGGCGTAAAAATCAAATTCCCTCAACTTGAAGCACCAATAGATCCGCTGAAAACTCTACTTGCTGGATCTACCACTGAATCGCAGCATTTCCTATCGAACATCAGGAAATATATCACTTGCTTCCAAATGACATAGTTTGTTGTGGAAATTGTGACTGCTCAATTCATGCCAACTTGTAAAATCAGAGGACAAATATATTACAAAGTTGGCTCCCTGCTCCCATTCCCAGGTGGTTGCCATAAAATCCTTCAAATGTATTTCATCGGTGATGATAGAGATGAAGTCGATGCACATTGTGGAATACATACCTCGCTAAGAAGATCCATCATTTCGCAGCTACAGGAGCTCGTTCAAGAAAAAAACAATTTGGCGCGTTTGTTGAAAACGGCAATGGATATGATGCCATCAGATACCCACAATATATTCATTTACGCCGATAAAACGCCCGCTGGTGAACATGTCCTGAGATATAATGCTCCAACTTTAGACGAAGTAGCAATTGTCATAGTCGTAGATCAGTTCCAACCTAGAGATATTGAAGAAACGATCAATTTATAAACGTCGCAGAAACATACCGTTGTTACGATGCTTTGCAATATCCAGTTATCTTCTGGGACGATGCCGATTGAAATCATTTGAATGTGAAAATGATAAAACCAGTGAATGATGCAGATATTAATAAAAAGTGCAGCACAACGAAATTTTACGCATATCGCTAAATGATTCGGAGGAACGAGGACAACTATATTTTGTAATGCCATTAGTTGTTTCACGAGTACATTGTGGATATGTATGCAAAAATTGAAACGGAACGTTTGCTGTTCCTTCATTTGAATCAGACCAAACATCGCTCCGAAGAAAACATAAATTTGCGAGATGCAGTTATAAATGACGGTAATAAAACCAACATTGGAAAGCTTATTATTTTGCCATCTTCATACATAGGCAGTCCACGTCACATGCAGGAATATGCTCAAGATGCAATGGCATATGATCGTCATTACGGGCGTCCACACTTATTTATCACTTTCACATGCAATCCAGCTTGGGACGAGATACAGCAGCTCTTATTTCTTGGGCAATCACCCGTGGATAGGCATGACATCACAGCATTGTTTCTAGACAAAATATCAAGTCGCTAATGGATTTAATTGTAAAACATGAAGTGTTTGGATCTGTGCGCTGCTAAATGTATTCAGTATAATGGCAAAATAGAGGATTGCCTCATGCACATGTACTAATCTGGCTCTACGATAAAATAACTCCAGACGAAATCGACATGTGATATTCACTGAGATTCCACGGGCCAACGTCGATAAGGATATGCATGCAGTTGTTATCAAAAACTTGATACACGGACCATGCGGTACACTAAATCAGAATTCACCATGCATAGTAGAAGGGAAATGCTCTAAGCAATATCCTCGAGCATTCACAGCCAACACAGTATGAGGAGACGATGGATATTCACGGTATAGGAGACGATAAACTGAATATGGCGGGAATTCGGCAACTGTACACATGCGAAATGATGATATTGATGTAGACAACCTTTGTATGGTCCCATATTCACCTCTGTTATCAAAAACATACAAAGCGCACATAAATGTACAATATTGTTATTCTGTCAAATGGATTAAATACATATGTAAGTATGTGAATAAAGGCAGTGTAATAGCAGTGATATAGCAGTGATATGACAGTGTTTGGTGTGCAACCAGAAAATAGTGACAGAAATGCAGTACGAGTTATCAATGAAATTGCACAATACCAGGCTGGATGAAACATAAGCAGCAATGAGGCGGCATGGTGAATTTTTTTATTTCCCATGCATGAATGCCATCCAGCTGTGGTTCACGTAGCAGTTCATTTAGAGAATGGACAGCATGCTTATTTCACAGATGCAAATGTGCATCAAAGAACCCTTAATCCACCTGGTACAACTCTGACTGCTTTCTTCACCTTATGTCAGGAAGATGCTTTCTCCAGAACTCTGATTTACTCAGAGGTGCGCTCTTATTACACGTGGAATGTAACTAAAAAAGCATTCGTACTACGCAGACGAGGTGAGCCAGTAGACGGTAAAACTGGCATTTACAGAGAACATACAATTGATAGACTTTATACAGTGCATCCTCATCAAGATAAATTTGCTTTCCTTCTCATGCTGTTGGTAAATGTTCCTGGTCAAGGATCTTTCGAGCAAATGAAAATCGTTGACGGCGTCACACATGCCACTTTCCGCAGTGCATGTCAAGTTCTGAATTTATTAGAAGACAACCAACATTAGGATATGTATTAATGACGTGTGCAACACGGAACATCAAAACCAAATTTGCGTATTATTCGCAATTATATTGACCACTTGATTTCCTTCATTCCCACAGAGTTAAAGGAAAGATATTGATCGGAAAGGCTGAGGATAGTTTCCATAGAGTATGCCTAGAAAATGCCAATATGTCCATGGAATTTACAGAAGACATTTACAACGAAACATTGATAAATATTGAAGACAAGTGCTTAGCTATTGCAAATAAAGTTTTTAGTCAATTAGGAATTCCAACACCCAATTCCAATACCCGAGCTGTGAATGCTTCATTCGATTTGGATTTGCGCCGTGAACAGAGTTACAACACCGGTGATATCCAGTCATGTGTCCAATCAATTATTCCCAAATAAAACCATGAACAGAAGGGCATATTTGATCACATAATGCTAATTATAAATGGTGGAGTTTGGGGGACCTTCTTCTTGGATGCGCCAGGAGGAAATGGGAACGTATAGATAAAAAAACTGACATAGCCTTAGCTCTTGCTTGCTTCGTCTGGAATAGCTGCGACATTGTTACCAGGGGAAGGACTGCTCATTAAGACCTGAAGTTGCTATTAAACATGCAGATCATTGAGACTTCCACGTGCAATATTTCCAAAGCATCCGGAATGGGAAAAGTATTACAAAAACGTAAGCTCATTATTAGGGACGAACGCACGATTGCACATAAAAAATCGCTTGAAGCTCTTGATCGATCGTTGCGAGATTTGCGTGGAAACGTTCAACCATTCGGGAATGCATTGATATTGCTCGCAGAAGATTTTAGGCAAACATTGCCTGTAATTTCTCGATCGACACCAGTGGACGAAATAAACGCTTACCTGAAATATTGAATATTGTGGCGACACGTACGTACATTGCAGTTGACTACGAATGTGCGTGTCCAACTGCAGAACGATCAATCAGCCTATGTATTCTCACGACAATTACTGGACATTGGGAACGGACAGTTGCCAGTCGATGGGACGTCAAGACAAATATCATTTCCTGATAATTTTGGTAATTTAGTAACATCGAAAGAAGAACTGATCGAAAAAGTATTTCCTAATATTCAAATTAAGTATGGGAATAATCATGATTGGCTCAGTGAACGAGCTATCCTTGCCGCGATTCACAAAGATGTCTATCAAATTAATAATGTTATTCAAACCAGCATTCAAAGTGAGGAAATTACTTATAAGTAGATAGACACCGTTGTGGAAGCCGATGAAGTAGTTAATTATCCAACGGAATTTTTGAACTCACTTGATCTGCCAGGGATGCCACCACATATATTAATATTGAAAATAGGCGTGCCAATTATCAGGTAGCGGTATATTAATCAGCTAAATCTCTGCAACGGCAAGACACTGCCAGTTAAAAAAATTGATGAAAAATGTATTGGAAGAAACGATTTTAACGGAGCCTTTCAAATGTGACTTTGTCCTCATCCCTCGAATTCCCATGATCCCTACTGATACACCATTTCAATTTAAAAGATTCAAATTCACAGTTTGATTGACGTTCGCAATCACAATTAATAAAGCTCAAGGTCAATCTTTATAGTTGTATGGTTTAGATTTAGATGCTGATTGTTTTTCACATGGACAACTGTATGTTGAGTGTTCCCGTTTTGGCAAACCAAATAGCCGTTATGTATATCTACGCAGACAATGTAAAATTAAAAAAATATTGTGTACCCTCAAATAAAATAAAATTAAAATTCTGTGAAACGTATGCTCTGTTTTGTCGCTTATTTTTCATCCATGCAACCACAATGAGCCACCGCGAAGCGTGGCAGGGTACAGCTAGTTTTATCATATATTTTTCAATATATTGTGTGTGATTACTTGGAAATGCGCGTCTACACCTCAAATTTAAATTTGTTCTTATTTATTTTTCTTATTTATTTATTATATTTATGATTTTTGTATTTGTATTTATTTGAAACTTGTATAGCATCCGCCTGTTATTGGACTATTTCTATTGGCGGGCTTTTATTTAAAATATAAATAAAATATATACATGCATTTTGTCATTCGGATTTTAAGATACAATGAAATACAGTTTTTACTAAACATGTTTTTGGCCAGTAAATAGTATATGGGGTCTACTTGTGCTCCACTTGCGTGCAATCACCATGCTGTGACGTCACGTGCAAAAGAATTGAGCTTCCCTGTGCGGTTGCTGAGCAGCGGTCGAAGAGCGAGTCTCAACCGGGTCTTTTCATGTGTGCGAATCGCATTTTGGCTCCGCTTCCTTGCCCTTGATCTGTCTTGCGAGATACCTCACGAAACCAAGCTCTGGCGAGGGAAGATAGAGGTCTCTTCAAGAGAAGGTTAGCCACTTCCTACTCGTCACACACTCTTCTCTCTACAGCTCTAGTTTCCTCTTTTTTCCCTACCTTTCCATTAGCAGGTTGAAAGGACGGCAAACAATGGACCGGGAAATGACTGAAACCTCTTTCATTAATGCCACTCGAATCTCCAATTGGTTTCAGAACTGTGTCCGGTGAAATAGAATCAACGAAAAAACTAACAAAGTGGTATAATGGAAACGGTGAATACTTAGCTGTTTTAATTAAAGATCTGGATGCATTGTTTAAACATCTTGCAATATTTAGCAACAAAGGGTTTTGCCGTGGTAATAAATTCGTTCTGAAATAGCGCATTTTACTCGAAAATTTAAAACAATTAATGTAGGCAATGAAAAACAATACAGAAGCATGGAAAAAAATGTCTAGCAAAGTAAAAATAAATAAATTGGTTCATCATATATAAAATATAATTTTGAAAAACAATTTATACGCTCTGTAATTAATAACTTTATTCATTACCTTATTTCAACTGAATAATATATATAATACGGATTTTCTTCAAATTAAAATAGTTTAAATATAGGTTCAATTTTAATAAGATTATGTTTGACAGTGTTTTGTATTTAATACGTTTAAATATTTCGTACATAAACAGAAAGGGCCCTAAAAAGCAATTATTGACGTGACAACGTCTAATAAATCGATGAACGCTGCGCTGGCTGCACGCACGAAAAATTTTCCCACTATGGATGTCTCACTACGGATGTCCCATTACGGATGTGTCCTGTTTACGCATGCGTGGCATCTCTCTGGTATGTTGCGGACGGTACAGAGAACTCGGCCGGCACGTGGCGGCGTACTGCTCAGGTTTCACCCCGCCATGCTGCAGGGATAGGCGGGTCGCGCCGGTTGGATCACGCCTGCGCATGTCACCACACACGGCTTGGGGCAGACGACAACATAGCGGGGTTCGAGGTTATTGTTGTGCACCGCGCCACGGGAGTATGTTCGCAAGGAAATGGCATTCTTACTAGTACGTATTATTTTAATTACTAGTGTAAATCAGTATATTTAAACAGTGTTGTATGAGTATTGTTATAGCTGTGTAACTAAATATTTATTGCTGGTATGATACTTTTCACGCTTCAGTTTGACATTGGTAATTATTTGTCATGAGTTATTATTTGATCAACTAAATCACACACCGTATTATTGTTATGAGCCCACGAGCGTGTAAATATTTCAAGTCCAACAGATAATATGTTTAAAATAAATTCAAACAAATATCGTGCGTGGAATATTATTAATTTATATCAAAAGTAATAAATATATTTAAATTAATGAATGCAAATAAAAGTAAATTTATTAATTTAATTGTAGATTTCATTTCACTCCTTTGCATCCGTACAAAATAGTGATAATTCAATAAAAATTATTCAATTTTATTCATAAAAGTATGCAGAGGTAGATTTTATCATACAAAAGAGCGAAAATTTAAAAAAAAAAAAAACATTTCTTCCTCAAAGAATATAATAAATTTAATGCCTAAATGATTTGGTTTCAAAAACCTATTACGGCTCAGTCTCAGGCAGTAGTATATGAATGTATGTCCGGAAACAGGCCTCAGGCGGTGGAGCCGAGAGCCGGCTCCGCCATCTTGGATTTGTGACGTCACGGCGGCAAAAATTCCTCACAATTCCTCAAAATTGACTCAAAATGACTCAAAATTTCCCGTTTTAAGAAAAAATTTCCCGTTTTCGAGGGAAAAATTCCCGTTTCGAGGGAAAATTTCCCGATTTAGTCCTTAAAAATCCCAACGGCTAGAAATATCCTGATAGAGGCTTAAGGGGTCCGCCTACCTGGGCACACATACGGCGTGCAGAGCTTCAGAAAAAACAACGCGATTTCAAAACTACTCAAGATATCCGAGTGGGACCTATTTACGAATAGCATTTAAGAGTTCGCTGAGGCCCGAAAAGTACTTTTAATTTCGGATTAAGTTTTTAAACTGTATTTTTAGAAGCGTTAAAATGCCTAAAACGCGTGTTTTCAGAGTAATTTTTAGGCATAAAACAATCAGTACAGATTCTTGAAAGCACTTAAGGGGCTTGCATAACACCTTTATCTTCATTTCTCCGCCATATAATGTAACGGTCACCGCTCAAATTTCACAGTTATCCTGTGACGACGAGACGAATGCGCGCCAGTTCAGAGCCTTGCGCTTAGAGGCTATACCGCGCTGGAAGGACCAGCGAGCGTCGCGCTTATCATCCCGCCTCACTAACACACATACACCCCTGACGAGGCGGGCCCCTTAAGCATCCTTAACTCAAGCCTCAGTTAAGCCTCTATCAGGATGTGACCTTGACCTTTGACCTTGACCCCGACGGCCATCTTGGATCCACCATCTTGGATGACGTCATTTCGTTTTCTCGAACATTCCGGCATTGTGTTATAGGCCATTTTGAATTATGACGTCACCGTTGCAATTTCCGTTACGGCCACCATCTTTAAATTTATTATCCGATTTTAATGAAAAAAAATATTTTAAAATTATAAAAAAATAAAAATTTTTTTTTTAATAACATATTTAAAAAACAAACATTTACAACACGGAGCTCGGAGTCCTCGGTTCGAACCCGACGAGTGCAAAAAAAATAAAAATGGCGACCGATCCTTCCCTCGTGGTGGGTGCTGGCAGACTGACTCCCGCCACTTTTTATCATCATCTAGTATGACGTCATGGCCGCCATCTTGTCTTCGATGCTGGAAGCCATCATCATTGTATCGTCGGCTAGAGTGCGCCGATGACATGTTAGTTTAATTCGTATCCGCTAGAGTGCAGTAATCATTTATTACTGTGACACCCGCCATCTTGTCATTTGGCCGCCATCTTGAAAATCCGTAATTATTTAGCTAGAAATTCGGGAAAAAATCCAAAATTCATTAAATAAATCACTCATTAATTTACATATTGATTCGATCGATTCACGTCCTCGGTTCAGTAACCGATCGATGCAATAATGTTTAATCTTATTTAAAAAATAATAATTTCAATATACCATATTCAACATTCGTAAAGAGTCTCTAAATCCTCTACGACCATAATCCTATCAGACATCAAGACCACCATATTGGAAATGTGTAATTTTAATGCTAGAGATCCGGGAAAAAGTTCAGAAATCATTAAATAAATTTCCGATCAATATACTGATTAATTAGATCGACTAAGGTCCTTGGTACGATCTAGGATGATGCAAAAAAAATTAAATATAACATCAATTTAACATAATAGTAACAGGTTCGAGGAATTAAACACCGCAAGTTCTTTTACAAACATAATATTTATTACATAAATTCTATTCTACTACAGGATCACTTACGAAAGCCAGCAATCTTATAATCATTTAGTTCCACAGCGGTGTGAAATGACTAATTCTTAGCTCCAATCGGTTTATACTAGACAGAGTCCAGCCAGAACCTTTACAGACATAGTCCACCTCTTCTTGACAGAGTTTCTGGATACCGTTTTTAACAGTTTGCTTCACATCGTTAGAAATGTTAATTACTGCAGCCGATGTCTTGAATGCACACTTCTTCACTTTGTCATCGAACGGATATGGCTTTCCATATATATACAGTCCAACCACAAGTTATATTTCAAAGGTCCGTTTGTTGCTACATCATCAGTAAGCTGATTGATTATCTTCTGTCTGATATCGTCAAGAAAATTACAAATGTCCTTCGACTCACCGAACGTATTTAGATAATAGTAGTCTTTCAACGTTCCACGAAATGCAGACTGCGCCAAGTAGAAGCCATTATCGTTCACATGTAATGCTCCGAACACAGTCTTAGGTTTAGTTCCATGTGCAGACGTCATAACAATCGGTTGCCGGGCATCTGTTTTTTTGGTTGTACGCTTTCGTGTCTCCAATCTAAAGCGAGGAGTCTAAATGTCGACAGGTAGTTCAGCAGTAGGAGCACAGACTCTACCTTTACATTTTTTCGCATGATGTCGCAAACTGTCAATTCGAGTAAACCATTTAAGGCACTCATCACATCGAAACTTCATGCGAGAAGGATTCTTCGTGCATTTGCTCCGCTAATGTCTTCATGCATCATGGGAAAATGCGAACGACGTATCACAGTAGCTGCAAGGATACCGTGGTGATGAAGACGATCCTTTCATACCCGATCCAGATACAGGCGTTGCAACAGTAGTATCATTTCCAGGCATTCTCTTATGCACATCGATGCATCGTTGTTGCGCCGAAACCTTTACTTTCTGCCGCACAGCAGGACCTTTGCATGCCTTCATGTGCGTTTTAATATTATCTTTTCTGGCAAACTGCTTATGACATTTCTCACAAACAAACATTTTACGATATAGGTTCTTGGCACATTCGCTCCTCTCGTGCCGCCGAGCATTGCTGTTGTTTGAGAAAATCTTGCCGCAGTAACAGCACCGATGTTCGCTAGTTGTCAAATCAGCATCCATTGAAGGCTCCATCGAGGTCGTATCGTCGATCGTCGTGGTTTCCTGCACATCCAGCTCAGAAGTCATTAAGCTATCTTCTGCTGGTGGTATCACATCTGTTGAAATCTCTTCCAATGTTGACGTCGTCGTCGTTGCCAACGGGATCTGCTCCACCATTGTCGTCGCTGACGTCAAGGTTCCCGTAGACGATGGTACAACGTCCATCGAGTTCGGCGTTAAAGTCGGTAAAGATGCCATCGAGTTCTCAAGAACAGGTAATTACGCGACTTATGCACCAGATGAAATAATCTAGGTGATCCTTACACCGTCAAAGACAGTAAAAAACTAAGCGACCTGCTGTCTAGGACTCGCTTATATACATGCACCGGATGGAATAATACGCAAGTCAAATCAAGAACCATTTACTATAATACTAGAGTCAAAACAACATTAAAAATAGAAGGACCATCAACGAAAAGGCAGCACATTTGGAAGCACCGACAACGAAAAGGCAGCACATTTGGAAGCACCGACAACGAAAAGGCAGCACATTTGGAAGCACCGACAACGAAAAGGCAGCACATTTGGAAGCACCGACAACGAAAAGGCAGCACATTTGGAAGCACCGACAAAGTAAAGGCAGCACATTTGAAAGCACCGACAACGAAAAGGCAGCACATTTGGAAGCACCGACAACGTAAAGGCAGCACATTTGGAAGCACCGACAACGAAAAGGCAGCACATTTGGAAGCACCGACAACGTAAAGGCAGCACATTTGAAAGCACCGACAACGAAAAGGCAGCACATTTGGAAGCACCGACAATGTAAAGGCAGCACATTTGGAAGCACCGACAACGTAAAGGCAGCACATTTGGAAGCACCGACAACGAAAAGGCAGCACATTTGGAAGCACCGACAACGAAAAGGCAACACATTTGGAAGCACCGACAACGAAAAGGCAGCACATTTGGAAGCACCGACAACGTAAAGGCAGCACATTTGGAAGCACCGACAACGAAAAGGCAGCACATTTGGAAGCACCGACAACGAAAAGGCAGCACATTTGGAAGCACCGCCAACGAAAAGGCAGCACATTTTGGATGCATCATCGAATAAGGAAGCACATTTGGAAGCTCCATCAACTAAAAAAGGCAAAAAGGAAACACAAGTTACGAGATCTAAGTCTTAGTAAGAAATCATAATACAAGAAATAAAAACATTACATTCTTATAATTTAAATTATTTATTTTATTGCTTTACATTATACAAATGCAAGTAAAACAAGTCAATATTGTATGTAGCCAGCATTTCTCAGTTCCTTGAGTATGAAGGATATTTCTTTGATGCACGAATAGTTTCCTGCACAAAGCGAACCATGTAGAAGTCTTAGCCGGTCAACCAATATGTTTGGATCTTTCCATGATGTGTAATCATTCTCTTCTACCACCATCTTCCTTGCACCTTTATAATAAATATTATGATCTCTGGTGTCTTCCGTTTTACCACCAACCTCAGGGTAACTCTCATGTTTGAGACGGTGATCATCACAAGCTTGATCAGATTTATTTAATATATCACATCGTTTCCATCGTTTCGATCTCAGGACACCACTACATTCTTCAATCTTGGCAGCTTTAGGTGCTTGATCGTAGTCTATGTCTTTGTCAACAGCCTCAGAGTCACTGTAACAATCACCATAGAAGGAATCGTCTTCACCCAATTTACCGTAATAATTCGATGTTGATGATGTTGAAGTGTCTTCATCGTCTTCATGCTTCCTTTTTAGGAGTCCATCATTTTTACAAAGTAGGAAAGATCTACTTCAATTCGGCTGGAATATATTCTCACTTTTCACGTTAAGGATTCTTCCATTGTCTTCATGCTTCCGTAAATCATCAACCTTCTTCAATTTAAGTTCTTTGTCAAGATCGGAAGAGCCAAGAAAATTATTGTCGTAATGCAGATCACTCTTCCTTAGGCTATTAGATTCATCGTTGTCCTCTAGCTTGTACGCAGGCTTGGCGCTACAAGTTCTGCCATGTCTTTTTAGGCTCTCTCTCCGCGTAAACGACTTGCTACATCGAACACAACTTATCATATTGCGCAGTGGATTTTTAACACAGGCATTTTTCTCGTGTTGTCTTTTATTCTTTCTCAAGATAAACTCTTTACTGCAAAACTTACACCTATGTTCTTTCGATACAGCGTCAGATCCCAAATCGGAATTCATATTAGTTACTGAGACTAATGCCAGATACCAATTGAGTGTTTTAATTTAGATTCAATACTTAAATAGAAATTTTTTCATATTTCATCAGCGAGAATTAATATATCTCATGCAAAAGTACTTTATGCATGTAGTTCTGCTTTTCAACAACAGATGTCGCCACATGTTGCTTGCAGGTAAATAATATTTAGTTATTTTATGCGGGATGCGGGATGCTCACTAACGATCGCAAAAGAAGGATGGCTTCGTTAGACTCCAAGGAAAAGGAAGTTCGTCTTGCATGTTGGTGCTCCACAGATGTCTAATGGCGTAATATAAATTTGACTGAGTAATGATATTTGTTAATTCCACCTGATAAAAATATTGCAAGTTTTGATTTAGTAGCAGAAATTATCGATTTAAATGTAACTCCAAATAAAATGTCATGTCTCATTAGAACAAAAAAAATCCATACAGAGAGCGGTTTTTCAGAATAGTCAGAAACACTTGAAGAAACCACAGGAATGATTGCAAGAACACGGGAAAAACCATCATAATATTGTCAAGAATAATCAGGAGTACACTGAGAAAACCACTATAATATCAAGAATAATAATCGGATAGACACGGAGAAAACCATCATAATATTGACCAGATTAATCGGAAGCACTCAGAGAAAACCACCACATGTTTTCTTTGATATCATAAAATTACAACAAAAAATATTTAAAAATAAAAATAAATTAATAAAAAATTAAAAAAATAAAAAAATGCATAAACAGTTTCTGCTAGCTTGTAAACTTATCATTGTTGAGCAAAGATAGAGTTCTTGAACAAGCCAGAAATTTATGCATTTTTTTATTTTTTTTTAATTTTTTATTAATTTATTTTTATTTTTAAATATTTTTTCTTGTAATTTTATGATATCAAAGAAAACATGTGGTGGTTTTCTCTGAGTGCTTCCGATTAATCTGGTCAATATTATGATGGTTTTCTCCGTGTGTTTCCGATTATTATTGTTGATATTATAGTGGTTTTCTTAGTGTGCTCTTGATTATTCTTGACAATATTATGATGGTTTTTCCCGTGTTCTTGCAATCATTCCTGTGGTTTCTTCAAGTGTTTCTGACTATTCTGAAAAACCGCTCTCTGCATGGATTTTTTTTGTTCTAATGAGACATGACATTTTATTTGGAGTTACATTTAAATCGATAATTTCTGCTACTAAATCAAAACTTGCAATATTTTTATCAGGTGGAATTAACAAATATCATTACTCAGTCAAATTAATATTACGCCATGAGACATCTGTGGAGCACCAACATGCAAGACGAACTTCCTTTTCCTTGGAGCCTAACGAAGCCATCCTTCTTTTGCGATCGTTAGTGAGCATCCCGCATCCCGCATAAAATAACTAAATATTATTTACCTGCAAGCAACATGTGGCGACATCTGTTGTTGAAAAGCAGAACTACATGCATAAAGTACTTTTGCATGAGATATATTAATTCTCGCTGATGAAATATGAAAAAATTTCTATTTAAGTATTGAATCTAATTTAAAACACTCAATTGGTATCTGGCATTAGTCTCAGTAACTAATATGAATTCCGATTTGGGATCTGACGCTGTATCGAAAGAACATAGGTGTAAGTTTTGCAGTAAAGAGTTTATCTTGAGAAAGAATAAAAGACAACACGAGAAGAATGACTGTGTTAAAAATCCACTGCGCAATATGATAAGTTGTGTTCGATGTAGCAAGTCGTTTACGCGGAGAGAGAGCCTAAAAAGACATGGCAGAACTTGTAGCGCCAAGCCTGCGTACAAGCTAGAGGACAACGATGAATCTAATAGCCTAAGGAAGAGTGATCTGCATTACGACAATAATTTTCTTGGCTCTTCCGATCTTGACAAAGAACTTAAATTGAAGAAGGTTGATGATTTACGGAAGCATGAAGACAATGGAAGAATCCTTAACGTGAAAAGTGAGAATATATTCCAGCCGAATTGAAGTAGATCTTTCCTACTTTGTAAAAATGATGGACTCCTAAAAAGGAAGCATGAAGACGATGAAGACACTTCAACATCATCAACATCGAATTATTACGGTAAATTGGGTGAAGACGATTCCTTCTATGGTGATTGTTACAGTGACTCTGAGGCTGTTGACAAAGACATAGACTATGATGAAGCACCTAAAGTTGCCAAGATCGAAGAATGTGGTGGTGTCCTGAGACCGAAACGATGGAAACGATGTGATATATTAAATAAATCTGATCAAGCTTGTGATGATTACCGTCTCAAACATGAAAGTTACCCTGAGGTTGGTGGTAAAACGGAAGACACCAGAGATCATAATATTTATTATAAAGGTGCAAGGAAGATGGTGGTAGAAGAGAATGATTACACATCATGGAAAGATCCAAACATATTGGTTGACCGGCTAAGACTTCTACATGGTTCGCTTTGTGCAGGAAACTATTCGTGCATCAAAGAAATATCCTTCATACTCAAGGAACTGAGGAATGCTGGCTACAACAATATTGACTTGTTTTACTTGCATTTGTATAATGTAAAGCAATAAAATAAATAATTTAAATTATAAGAATGTAATGTTTTTATTTCTTGTATTATGATTTCTTACTAAGACTTAGATCTCGTAATTTGTTTTTCCTTTTTGCCTTTTTTAGTTGATGGAGCTTCCAAATTTGCTTCCTTATTCGATGATGCATCCAAAATGTGCTGCCTTTTCGTTGGCGGTGCTTCCAAATGTGCTGCCTTTTCGTTGTCGGTGCTTCCAAATGTGCTGCCTTTTCGTTGTCGGTGCTTCCAAATGTGCTGCCTTTTCGTTGTCGGTGCTTCCAAATGTGCTGCCTTTACGTTGTCGGTGCTTCCAAATGTGCTGCCTTTTCGTTGTCGGTGCTTCCAAATGTGCTGCCTTTTCGTAGTCGGTGCTTCTAAATGTGCTGCCTTTTCGTAGTCGGTGCTTCCAAATGTGCTGCCTTTTCGTTGTCGGTGCTTCCAAATCTGCTGCCTTTTCGTTTTCGGTGCTTCCAAATGTGCTGCCTTTTCGTTGTCGGTGCTTCCAAATTTGCTGCCTTTTCGTTGTCGGTGCTTCCAAATGTGTTGCCTTTCGTTGTCGGTAATTTCAAATGTGCTGCCTTTTCGTTGTCGGTGCTTCCAAATGTGCTGCCTTTACGTTGTCGGTGCTTCTAAATGTGCTGCCTTTACGTTGTCGGTGCTTCCAAATGTGCTGCCTTTTCGATGACGGTGCTTCCAAATGTGCTGCCTTTTCGTTGTCGGTGCTTCCGAATGTGCTGCCTTTACGTTGTCGGTGCTTCCAAATGTGCTGCCTTTACGTTGTCGGTGCTTCCAAATGTGCTGCCTTTTTGCTGTCGGTGCTTTCAAATGTGCTACCTTTACGTTGTCGGTGCTTCCAAATGTGCTGCCTTTTCGTTGTCGGTGCTTCCAAATGTGCTGCCTTTTCGATGACGGTGCTTCCAAATGTGCTGCCTTTTCGATGACGGTGCTTCCAAATGTGCTGCCTTTACGTTGTCGGTGCTTCCAAATATGCTGCCTTTACGTTGTCGGTGCTTCCAAATGTGCTGCCTTTTCGTTGTCGGTGTTTTCAAATGTGCTGCCTTTACATTGTCGGTGCTTCCAAATGTGCTGCCTTTTCGTTGTCGGTGCTTCCAAATGTGCTGCCTTTTTGTTGTCGGTGCTTCCAAATGTGCTGCCTTTACGTTGTCGGTGCTTCCAAATGTGCTGCCTTTTCGTTGTCGGTGCTTTCAAATGTGCTGCCTTTACTTTGTCGGTGCTTCCAAATGTGCTGCCTTTTCGTTGTCGGTGCTTCCAAATGTGCTGCCTTTTCGTTCTCGGTGCTTCCAAATGTGCTGCCTTTTCGTTGTCGGTGCTTCCAAATGTGCTGCCTTTTCGTTGTCGGTGCTTCCAAATGTGCTGCCTTTTCGTTGTCGGTGCTTCCAAATGTGCTGCCTTTTCGTTGATGGTCCTTCTATTTTTAATGTTGTTTTGACTCTAGTATTATAGTAAATGGTTCTTGATTTGATTTGCGTATTATTCCATCCGGTGCATGTATATAAGCGAGTCCTAGACAGCAGGTCGCTCAGTTTGTTACTGTCGTCGACGGTGTAAGGATCACCTAGATTATTTCATCTGGTGCATAAGTCGCGTAATTACCTGTTCTTGAGAACTCGATGGCATCTTTACCGACTTTAACGCCGAACTCGATGGACGTTGTACCATCGTCTACGGGAACCTTGACGTCAGCGACGACAATGGTGGAGCAGATCCCGTTGGCAACGACGACGACGTCAACATTGGAAGAGATTTCAACAGATGTGATACCACCAGCAGAAGATAGCTTAATGACTTCTGAGCTGGATGTGCAGGAAACCACGACGATCGACGATACGACCTCGATGGAGCCTTCAATGGATGCTGATTTGACAACTAGCGAACATCGGTGCTGTTACTGCGGCAAGATTTTCTCAAACAACAGCAATGCTCGGCGGCACGAGAGGAGCGAATGTGCCAAGAACCTATATCGTAAAATGTTTGTTTGTGAGAAATGTCATAAGCAGTTTGCCAGAAAAGATAATATGAAAACGCACATGAAGGCATGCAAAGGTCCTGCTGTGCGGCAGAAAGTAAAGGTTTCGGCGCAACAACGATGCATCGATGTGCATAAGAGAATGCCTGGAAATGGTACTACTGTTGCAACGCCTGTATCTGGATCGGGTATGAAAGGATCGTCTTCATCACCACGGTATCCTTGCAGCTACTGTGATACGTCGTTCGCATTTTCCCATGATGCATGAAGACATTAGCGGAGCAAATGCACGAAGAATCCTTCTCGCATGAAGTTTCGATGTGATGAGTGCCTTAAATGGTTTACTCGAATTGACAGTTTGCGACATCATGCGAAAAAATGTAAAGGTGGAGTCTGTGCTCCTACTGCTGAACTACCTGTCGACATTTAGACTCCTCGCTTTAGATTGGAGACACGAAAGCGTACAACAAAAAAAACAGATGCCCGGCAACCGATTGTTATGACGTCTGCACATGGAACTAAACCTAAGACTGTGTTCGGAGCATTACAAGTGAACGATAATGGCTTCTACTTGGCGCAGTCTGCATTTCGTAGAACGTTGAAAGACTACTATTATCTAAATACGTTCGGTGAGTCGAAGGACATTTGTAATTTTCTTGACGATATCAGACAGAAGATAATCAATCAGCTTACTGATGATGTAGCAACAAACGGACCTTTGAAATATAACTTGTGGTTGGACTGTATATATATGGAAAGCCATATCCGTTCGATGACAAAGTGAAGAAGTGTGCATTCAAGATATCGGCTGCAGTAATTAACAGTTCTAACGATGTGAAGCAAACTTTTAAAAACGGTATCCAGAAACTCTGTCAAGAAGAGGTGGACTATGTCTGTAAAGGTTCTGGCTGGACTCTGTCTAGTATAAACCGATTGGAGCTAAGAATTAGTCATTTCACACCGCTGTGGAACTAAATGATTATAAGATTGCTGGCTTTCGTAAGTGATCCTGTAGTAGAATAGAATTTATGTAATAAATATTATGTTTGTAAAAGAACTTGCGGTGTTTAATTCCTCGAACCTGTTACTATTATGTTAAATTGATGTTATATTTAATTTTTTTTGCATCATCCTAGATCGTACCAAGGACCTTAGTCGATCTAATTAATCAGTATATTGATCGGAAATTTATTTAATGATTTCTGAACTTTTTCCCGGATCTCTAGCATTAAAATTACACATTTCCAATATGGTGGTCTTGATGTCTGATAGGATGATGGTCGTAGAGGTTTTAGAGACTCTTTACGAATGTTGAACATGGTATATTGAAATTATTATTTTTTAAATAAGATTAAACATTATTGCATCGATCGGGTATCGAACCGAGGACGGGAATCGATCGACTCAATATGTAAATTAATGAGTGATTTATTTAATGAATTTTGGAACTTTTCCCGAATTTCTAGCTAAATAATTACGGATTTTCAAGATGGCGGCCAAATGACAAGATGGCGGGTGTCACAGTAATAAATGATTACTGCACTCTAGCGGATACGAATTAAACTAACATGTCATCGGCGCACTCTAGCCGACGATACAATGATGATGGCTTCCAGCATCGAAGACAAGATGGCGGCCATGTCGTCATACTAGATGATGATAAAAAGTGGCGGGAGTCAGTCTGCCAGCACCCACCACGAGGGAAGGATCGGTCGCCATTTTTATTTTTTTTGCACTCGTCGGGTTCGAACCGAGGACTCCGAGCTCCGTGTTGTAAATGTTTATTTTTTAAATATGTTATTAAAAAAAATTTTTTTGATTTTGTTATAATTTTAAAATATTTTTTTCCATTAAAATCGGATAATAAATTTAAAGATGGTGACCGTAACGGAAATTGCAACGGTGACGTCATAATTCAAAATGGCCGATAACACAATGCCGGAATGTTCGAGAAAACGAAATGACGTCATCCAAGATGGTGGATCCAAGATGGCCGTCGGGGTCAAGGTCAAAGGTCAAGGTCACATCCTGATAGAGGCTTAACTGAGGCTTGAGTTAAGGATGGACGTCATAATTCAAAATGGCCGATAACACAATGGCGGAATGTTCGAGAAAACGAAATGACGTCATCCAAGATGGTGGATCCAAGATGGCCGTCGGGGTCAAGGTCAAAGGTCAAGGTCACATCCTGATAGAGGCTTAACTGAGGCTTGAGTTAAGGATGCTTAAGCCTCTATCAGGACATTTCTAGCCGTTGGGATTTTTAAGGACTAAATCGGGAAATTTTCCCTCGAAACGGGAATTTTTCCCTCGAAAACGGGAAATTTTTTCTTAAAACGGGAAATTTTGAGTCATTTTGATTCAATTTTGAGGAATTTTGAAGAATTTTTGCCGCCGTGACATCACAAATCCAAGATGGCGGAGCCGGCTCTCGGCTCCTCCGCCTGAGGCCTGTTTCCGGACATACATTCATATACTACTTCAGGCCGAATATGAAATTTCATTTTCTTCTGGATCAATCATTTCATCAATGTGTTGTTATGACGTTTTCACGTTAAACTATCGTCCGTAAACCGACTTTACAGACAACCATATTTTATATAAAGATAAACACATCGCAATGGACAAAACTATTTTCATTGTTATATATGAATGAAACGAAGTTTTTATTTTAAAAATCGTGAAAATAGATAAAGACCATTTATTAAATTTGTTATCATAAATGAACAAGAACATAGAAATAAAGGTGTTTTGACTTTTGATAAATATAACAAAAGTATAAATGTTATATCTTTGAATTTTAATTTATTCGTTTAAATGAAATATCTTTATATAGTGTTTAATTATGAAAGCTATTTTATGAGGTTCTTTTTTTTTTTAATCGTATAGAACCAGGGGTTAAAGTATTAATATAACAGACATTTAGCCAAACGCATATATTTTTAAAAATGAAATAAATTATTTAACGCAGTATCTGATGTCGTAAATACCTAATTTTAGTCTTTATTTCTCAAAACAGATTCAGTTTCAGATTTAAAAGAAAATTTATACGACCAAAGGAATTTATTTTTGTCTTTACTAGGTAAAATAAAAATAGCTTCCACAAAAATAAATATTCTTGCGATTTTGTTTATAGTATTTTGTGGAACCCATTTATCTAGGTAACGAGTCAAAAAAAAAAAAAAATCCGGAAACAATCATGCAATGGTACGCACGTGAAAATATAGATTGAGTTAATTTTTTGTCATATATTCTCAAGAGCGTGGTAAAATAAATTATCTGTATATAATTGCTCTTTCTTAAAATTGCAATGCACAGAAAATATTATTGCGAGAAGACCTAAAACACAGGAGTAAGATGAATCTCCTGGCTACTGAGTCAAAGCACATAAATGATTCGCGTTCCGTTACCGGACCGACCTTACATACATATGAGCGTGAGGCCATTTTGCAAACACGAAATCCACTCATAAGCGTGAGCAGTACTTCAAAGAGGGCAGATTATTTAGCTCTAGCGCTAACGTTCTTCTTTAAGAACTTCAGTGAAGTTTCTTTTTTTACCTTGAAACTTATGTTAAAACCTTTAGTTTAATTTTAAAAATACATATGAAACACATTTTAAAATAATTATTTTAGGCCTGTGGTGATGCCAATGCACCAGTAGCACCTACGTAGCGCCCCCTTAAGTATGTAGCAGCATTTAAAAGTTTTGTTCAGAATATAATATTTAGCGTTAAGTTTTACTTAATGGTAATTTACATCAATTGCAAAAATTAGTTGAGAAATGGCATTAATAAAAATGCCAATAGGGAAACCCGGTAGTCTATAGGCAGTAATACGCGAATTCTCGTTTATGGTAAACAGAGTGTTTTTTAGTAATTTAGAAGAATAAACTAATTTCAAAACATGAGAAATATCATATCTACACTAATAAAATCCACAAATACCCTTAATGGCGTTTTTCAATAGTATGGAAAACATAATCATAACATAGATATAGGTAAGGCTCTAAGGAACGTAGAAGAAAATAAACAGCTTTTTTAATCGTTCCATGTCAAATAAAACACTGAATTCGGTAATTATTTTAGCAATCGAAAAGTAATGTTACATATAATTTTCACTAATTCTTAATGCTTCATGTCTTTGATTTGATAACTCGCGTTCATATTATTTGAAGTGATCGATGGTTTTTTTTATGGTTTGATATGAATCAACCTTTTATGACATTATCTGCGATAAAAACAAAAATCGCCAGAATTGGACTAGAGTTTGTTTCGTTCTCAGGTAAATTATTTAATATTATTTTTTTCCTTCTCTCTGAGTGGGTAATGGGCTAGTATTGGGTCATGCATGAAGTATAGAAGTCGAATGACTCCCTAAAAGCCACTACTTAATAATCCAATAACTGATCATATCTTCGAAGTAATTAACTAGTATTGGGCAGATTTCGTTATTTTCTTATTTGCAAATAATTGGACATTGCGGCGTGAGCTTATAACGAGGGTCTATTTCTTAGATGAAAATTAAGCTGAGACACTTATTATTATGTATCAGAAATTTCTGCCAAACAAAGCAGTTTCGTTGGTAAATGATTGGAATGTTTCTATTTAATGGTAGTAAATCTCTCAACCAACAATTTTTTTTATCCTTTGGCAGATTTTATATGTACCCAAATAAACCTTAACAAGCAAGTTTAATATGTCTTCTGGATGTTAACAGAAAATGTTTTTGCCCAAAAATAATTTAAATTAATGTTTACATTCTTAAGATAAATATTAATTACATGAATTTTATCACTATGATCCTATATCAGAATTTGATTGACTGACTGTAATACGTACATCAAATAAATAATTATTTTACTAAGTAAAATTACCACATGTCAAGTTTATTTGATGTGATTGTATTCAAAAGTTCTTTCAGTGATAAATTATATTGCTTAATTGTTAATGATAAATTAAAATAATTTATGGGATAGAAATAAATACGTTCATGACATTATGATATGTAAGGTTCAACTTACAAACCTAACTTAACATTATTTTACAATTAACAATGACACCTACGTGTATGTGTTACACACGCTTGAAAACACAACTTTACTGTTTCAGCCAACTGTGCTGCCGGGGTTGGCAAAAGATGTAATATTTTAGCACTTTGCACTTTGTTTTTATAAAACGAGTGATGGGATGGAGAAGCTTTTACGTACACGCCTATACGTGTAACTGTCAGATTTGCATTTTAATTGACAAAAGTAATAAAGCTTATTTACATGGTTACATACGCAAAGTATGCCAAACAGTTCAGTGTTTATCACGACAATATGGTCGTCTGACAAACACTTATGTCTTTTAAATTATATATAATTTTAAATAAACATTGTTACATAAATGTATAAAACTTTTACTAATTTTGTTTAGAAATTTTAGAAATTTTTTTAACAAGTAAATCAAATGAGTAAAAATATATGCCTTCATTTGAGTTTCTCATTAATCTTTATCTTATTTATTAGAAAATGTCGTATTTTAATTTCAGATGTAATATATGGATGCGTGAGAAATTTTTGTAATTAAAAAAAACTATATTTATTTATTATTCTAATGGAAAAACTTTACAAGATAGTCTTAAGGTAATTAAAATTTGCATTAAATTAATTTCATTCTTACACCTGGAATAGTTGTATGTGAAATACACAATTTTGCTTAAATATACAGGCTATTCTATGTGCAAATTCAACTCGCATCTGTCCGTTAATTACTAGAAAATTATTTTTTTTAATTTTTGTAGTTTAAAAAATTATATTAACCGGTAAAAACCAAATTTGGTATATTACAAAAATAAATCCTTCAAAATGTTTTAAAATTTAAGTTCAAGTATATATTTAATTAAATTTATATACAAAATATATATATTTTTTAATTAATATGTACAGGTGTTATCTTTACTACCTTATTTGAATTTGTGAGTTTTGGTGTGTGAGGTAGAAAAATATATTATTATCAATTGAAACTATTACTTTATATTGAAATTAATATAGTTTCTGCTTTAAAGGGCGGATAAAACTACTCGAATATCAAGGTTTTATAAGAATATGCACAATCTTACAGACATGAGGTACATTTGTGTGTTCCACATACAGCCTGCAATAGTACAAATGATTAAAGAAAGTACAACAAAACAGATATGTAGTTTTTTTCTTCAGATAGACATATCAAAACTTCGGTACTTGCTACAAATTTATTTGTAAACAGAACAAGCAAAACCTTTGTTTATAACAGTCAGTTTTATGAACCGTATTGTAGTTGAATCAACCCTGCTTACCTATATACTAACATTCCAAAAGTGGTCTTGAAACATAAACTTATATTAAAAAAAATATTGTTAATATTATACTACTTGTCACTGGTGATTTTACTATTGTGTTTATTGTATAATCAAGTAACAAATTCTGCGTATTTAACACATTATTCAGTGTTATTTTTTGCTTTACGTTAGTAATATTTATAATACCAATTACAGTATAAAACATACAAAATATTTTCATTACATTTGAAACATTAAAATATGTTATATGCATAGGAATACATTTACAGCCTATTATCAGTCAACTACTTCTAAAATGCCATATCATTATGAATCCATCTAATTTATGAACATTATTTTATTTTATCGTTCCAAAATTTATTAAAAATTATTCTTTAGAGACTTTGTTTATATTTATTCACCGTTAAACTACACAATTTTAAGTTAATTTTTAATATATGTATGATAATAATAAAATAAAATAAATTAATTTAATCAACAGTTTAAAAATGTAGGTTATGTTAACTTTTAATCAAATCTTTTAGTTTTGATAAAAGTTTTGTCTTAAAATGTAAAAAACATCATTTAATTTTTCATATATTATTAAGTTATTTTTTTTTTTACAAAAAATAAATTATGTATCTTGAGGCAAGATTTGCTCTTAAGTAAGGTCTATTTTACACTATGTATTGTGATTGGTAAGTTTTCTCTTGCATAAATAATTTTTACAAAAACTTCTGGCTTAGTCTATTTTTAATGTAAAAAAATAATAATTTACATAACATGTTTGATAACAGTTGGATTGTAACATTTTGGAAAATAGCAAAAATCGTCCACATTTGTTTGTACAGTTTTGTCGTTCAATACCTACGGGTGAAAACATAAGTGGGGTATTAAATAAAATTAAAACAAATCCCAAATTAATAATTAAATTCTTAAAAATGTTGTGACCTGTAAACTGGTCACGTACATTTATTCTTACTACAACTAAAGATAATTCAGTATTCTGAACACTTACATGTTATTTTCATAAGCAATCTGAAACTTTAAGCACAAACCTCAAGTGGTTGGTAGCTTACTTTGCAAAAATTTTAATTTTGTTGACATCGTGGTTGGAAACTTTTGGTTTCAAGTTTTTTTAAGAATGCAAGTTACACGGCAGAAAGGCAAATGTTCTAAAATTATTTATTCTCTCAGCAGTGCATAAAAAATAATTTATTTTATAACTGTCGTAAATATAGCAACGAATTAATTTTTCATTGACAGTAATTACATGTAGTAAAATCGGATTTAAAATTTACATTGCATTTCAGTAGAAAATTAGGAAGTAATAAGTGAAAAATCTAGTGTACAAGAAGTTATAATTAAAAATGACTTTTTTATGGAGAAATTAATGTTGTGTTTTGTATTTCCTTCACACAATAAGCAAAGATAAGAGTATCTGAAAAAAGCTTATAGATATTTTCTTTTTCACAGGTGGGCCTATACTTAGTTCTTCTTGAGATATAACTGTGAACGAGTGAAAAGAATGTTTTGAGGTAAGTATCTCTACCAAAATACATTCCTTAAATGTAATGCTTGATGTTTTTCTATATTTATCACATCTCTTGAATAATTATTTTACGGAGTAAGCTGTTTCAATAAATCTCTTATATATTTTAACAAGGCTTTCATGTTACATAGATTATTAAGTTTTTAATATTATATTTTATATACACACATTTGTTTATATGTAAATTATTTAATAAAAAGTAACAATCTTACTGTCTTAGTATTCATTCAGTTTTTAACTACAATAATATGACTTGAATAATGTATAGTACTGTATAATTTTTAAGCACTCTATTATTATCTCCTTTTTAGATTCATGTTATATACGCAATGCTCTTATCGTATTTTTTATGAAATAATGTTTCGCTTTAAATCACACTACTAAATATTTTGCTTTGTTCTGAAAAAGATACAAGTTCGGAAAACTTTTCTTTTTAACTGCTACTGTATCATCGACTGTTTATTTTAATTTCAATAAATAATACGCATAATTGAACTGTACTACATGTAGAGACAACATTTTTTCGAAATAAAAATTATGGTCGAGATTTACTAATCATGAATTTACTATTTTCGGGAAAGAAAAATAGGAATACGTGTATCTGCATCGCCGACTACTTATGCGTTTTAATGCACAATGACCACCTTTATGCATGCTTTTAAATTCAAAAATGTAATTTAAGAACACTTTGTAATTTTCACAAACGTTTGTGAACTTAAATTTTGGCTTTTTAATTTTTTTTACAGAGATAGTAATTTTCCAAAGAAGCGTGAAACATGTAAAAATATTTTGTTTGGCTTGGCACGGATGTGCAAATGAAATACATCTGCTAACGGTAAATATTCATGGAGACTAGTAGCGATTGTATTGTTTGTTGAAACATTGTAATTGCCTTTGACAGCAAACAAACGCAAACACACTGACCCTCACTAGCAAATCAACCGGCCAGCATGATCGCAAACAGAAAATATTTAGCGCACAAAGTGAAATAATAAAAAAAGCAACAATGTTATGTTTTAAAATACTCAGGCACTGTTGTAAAAATTTACAGAATTGCAGTTGCTTCCATAAAAAAAATAATGCGTGAAAAACATTCGTAGGAAGGTACCTGATATTTCCTGGTAATAAATGCTCCCCACCAGCACCTATAGAACCCCCACCCCCCCATATATTTTTTAAACTTTTGCATAATTTTAGAACATTATTTTCTTGGATGTGTGCGTGTCATATATACACACGTTTTAAGTTGCTCATATTAACTTAAATTTCCAATTAGACACAGATTCATCACAATTCCTTTGCCGTAGCCTACTTCCTCAAGAACTGTTGGTTTTCTACTCCGTTAATAACATTCCTCACGCGAAATAAAATCAAAGCAACGACGTGAATTGTCTCAAATATTTCGCAACATTTCTAAAGATTAATTGGAAGTTTATAAGCTTAAAGTTTTATGGGAAATTTACACTGTAACTCTGGTACATTCCATATGCATTTGACTTTTATCTTTACAAAATAGGACACATTATTTGAATTATTCGTGCAATGAGTAAGAATAATAATGAGATTTTGAGATTTTTATGAACATGAACCATTGCTGGTTTTCACTATATGTCATAGAGAAACCACGAGAACAGACAAAAAAGATTAATAAACAGAAACAAGAAAAAAATCACCCGATGTCTAATCTGTGAATGCATTGACAGCACAGAGGATTTTGTGAGAGGAATTAGTCAGAAATAACCCAGAGAAAGGCGCAGTTAAGGTCCATGCCATAGATATTTCGTGAAAACGTGAGGACAAAATCTTAAGAAGTGTTTTGTTTTAATATTTAATATTATAAACATTCTATTTAATATATTACTCTTTAGTGCAATGGACTTTTTAGGCTTTTTGAATTCCTTTTGACGCAAGCTTTCCAGTGACTTTCGTTTTCTATGATTTCGAGAATATTTACGAGTCAAATGAAACATCTTTAATTTTTTATAGTTTTCATATTAATACCGATTTTCACTTATGTTCCGTCGATTATTTCTATTCTTTAACTTTAGGTCCTAGAAGAGCTTCGCAAGCTATTCACAGTGACACCCAAATCAATGTCCGAGCTAAACGCGTTTCCAAGCTATGTCTGTTTATAACTTTACACAAATCTAATTAGTAACAATCACGCGCATAGCTAATACAATCACGATGGAACTAATACAATTACTGCGTGACAAACACGTGCAGAAATGAATCATCCGTTATGGTCTCCACTATTGTTGACGTATTATTAGTCTCTTGGTTATCAGTGATTCAAATTTGACCGTATTTTGTCACACAAGAAAGTTCAACCGACTATCACTGTGACGAGCGAATATACGTTTTCACGTCAACAACACGGCACGTCAACAAAGTGGACAGTCTCTCCAATTATTACGCGAATTTTATAGAATTTTTTTCGCTTCTTATTTTTATCATTGACTCAGTATTAGAAAATGCGTTACATAAATAAATGTTGTCCAAATATCAAATAATTGCTTAAGTATTTAAGTTCACTTTGCTACTGAAAGAATCCTTGAAATTCTGGTACCCCTTTTCATCAGGTAAACGCTTAAAGAAACAACAAAGAAAAACGTTTCGTAGAAATCAGTACACTATATATTTATTTAAACATTTTTATTATAACCCTGAAGTGTTTTTTATGTATCTTGTATCAACAATGACAGTTCTCAAAACTATTTTCAGTGGCATCTTTTTTCCCAAATACCACTTGCAAAGCAACACGTGTTGTTTGTTTGCGGACAATGAAAATAATTTCAAGGTGTTTGCAAAACATTTTTGACAGAATAACAGACGCAGGTTTCATGAAACAAGCTACAATTTTATTTTTGTGGTTTCAACAAACAAATTGTTACTGTCTACGGTGAGAATTCTGCTGCCACTGAAAAGTGGATTAGTTGAGATTACAAGATGTCACGCCCTAGTGAATGCGTGAGATGTCCATGATAGCGAAGCAAAGGTGTCTAGCGAGACGATGCGAAGCCTGCTAAGTCACGCTGCTGGCTGTACCTGGATGACGTCACATCTGCAGCGACGCGGCTCAAACATTTGATTGCACTTCGCGTGCGTGTAACTGTGGCCTCGCCTCTCTCGTCCGCGTAGCGATTGTTGCAGATTCATTGCTTCCCGGTCATGTTGCGGCAGATCGTTCCGACGAGTACTGGAAGGTTGTGCGGCCGTTCAGGCCAGCAACAGTTCGCCGTGCCTTCTTCCGGTGGTTTTTGAGTTTTCCGGTGACATTGTCCTGAAACGGCGATGTTACTGATTACCTTCCACTTTCATGCCACAGAGCACAGAATCTTTCGCACTATTATCAAAGACTATATATAATATATTGTTATATAATAATACAACAAACAATAATTCAAACTTTACAGACTCCGATCCAAATTAAATATTTGGTCTTCAATAAATGCGAACTTATTCTAGCGGTTGGTGGGATTACATGCCTTCGAACCGACAACTTGAGGCATGTGATTTTAGCGAAAAAAAATTACAGACCATGTGTGTGTTGAAAATTAGTGGCATTGTCTGTGTTTCGTTTTTGTTAAATCAAACAATCAAAGCCATCAAGTGCGGAAGCAAACGCGTCCTGAATTGCCCGGCCAAATATGCCAATGACTTCTCTTTCAGACGGTCAGCAATCACAAGGAAATAATCGCTAGTACAGGCATAACTTGTTGCAGTCTATTTAGTGATCAGATTATTTCTTGAAAAACACGTGCTCCTACCGATAATCGGTTTTAATTGACAGACATACACTTCATTGAATACAATTTATAGACAACTGTCATCATTAACAAAAGAAAAAAAAAATAAACGCTCTACAAGTCTTTAACAGTTGGGAAATAACGCGTATTATTTTTAAAGCTATGCGAAACCATTTTACGGGGATATCCAAAAAAAATCACGAGGGTAACTGTCTCATTAACTCACATTTCTCGCGATCACGAGGGAAAAAAATTGTGAGTCTTTCAGTACTTGCCAGACATGTGTACATTGGCGTGCCTTCAGGGGGGGGGGGCAGGTGGGCCGTGGCCCCCCCCTAATGTAATCACTCAGATCGGCATTTTATCTAATGCGTTCGTTAATATTCGTATATTCCTGGCACTGTGAAACTCAAACTGTGTTTCAGTGTTGCAGCGTGCTAATTAACAATATTTTTAAACATTTTATCATTCTGGAAATACAGCCGCCTTAGTTTATATAAAACATGAAGTCCCTTAAAATGGCCTATAGCTTATACTTGAATTCGGTCAGACAGTTTACACGCGGGAATGTTTATTGCTCTCCTGCATCTGTGACACAAATGGGGGAAGTTATCAACATGTATAAATAGCCTCCAATATCGCTGTCATAAATAAGTGCAGACTGCAGCCTATGAACAGTTAGAATGCGATTGTAGCCAATAAACACAAAATAATCTTTCTTCTCTCTTTTTTAAATCTTTTTTCTTCCTAGATTTGAAAGCTATCTGCGGGATTTCTACCCGATATCCGTGAGAAAACTCATCCTGCCTGTCACGATTGTTGTTTCGTTTAAAACAGTGACTTCTCTGACTTCACAAGATCAGGTCAAGCACAGTAGAAAAATCTTGTGTGGTGTGCCTTTAAAATGTTAATATGAATGAGTGCTTCATTTGCAGTGGTCCGTTATTTTAGCGATGGTTAGGTATGTATGTTTGAATTTTCTAGTTTACATTAAACAAATATGTATTTCTTAATTTTAAACTACTTAACAAAAATATGCGCCCAAGATAATCAATTATAAAAAAGTTCACTTAGTTTCATTCTTGTGTCGTGTGAGGATCATTTTAAAAAGTACGAAATAATGCTAGAAAAGTATGTAATTTTCTACCAACCAGGTACATATCATAAACATTTTTTGTAAGTGGTAAGAGAATAAGCCTTTCACCAAGATGCTCCGAGTTCGATTTCCGGCGGAATCACTCCCATATTTTCGCACGTGATAGGAATCGCGCTAGGGTGATGCCACAAGTAGGCGGGTTTTCTCGGGGTTCTCCTATCCCTCTCAAACATTATTAATTTTATTAGCAAAAACTGAATAGTTGTCAAAACTTAAAACTAAGATGAATCAGACTTCGTTGAAAATGGAAACAGTTTGATTTTTGTGTGTCGTTTTGTTATTACATAGTACATAACAGTAGGTACAACATGACGGAAATCCCCCCCCCCCCCCCCCAATTAATTTGTAATCACGTAAGTGACATTCCTATTAATATATTTCTGTAAATCAGTGTTCGCCTGTAGCCTATTCCTGTTTATCTGTAACCGGCCCCCATAGTGTAATTGTTTAGGCGCTGGTCTGCGGTGTGAGGGGTCTGGGCTTCAAATCCTAGCTTGAACCATCATAGTGTCCTTCACTTAATATCAAACTAATTGACTCTTAAGATGTTGCTGTTAAAGGGCCGTAACACACTTTCAACTAAACCCTCGATACATAATACACAATTAATTTAAAGGAGAAATGCGAAGTCAAGCTGGCTACTAGCTGTGTCCGAATTCTATACAATGAGCCCTTGTACAAATAACGGAAATTAATGATTAAGCCACTTTGTATGTAACATTAATGCATAACTTGTAAGGAAGTATTTTACTTAAGGGCGCCATCTACCTCGCGTGAAAACGGTGTTGCAGAGTGTTTGTCGTACTTGTTTATTACAAAATTTAATTCACGTGCGTCCACGTCGTACGAAAATAAATCACACATCAGGCTATGTCGGACTATGGTGCTTTCAAGCTCCCGCATTTTTTGCAAACACTCTTCTAAATGCCTACAAAATGGCCAAAAATTGGCTTTTTTCAGACTACTAGTAGTATATATTAGGGCATCCGGGGACATGGCGCCGGCGCGTGGAGCCGGAGCCGGTCCTCATCTCTGATTCTGACAGTTTCTGGGTGTGGATAGTGATTGCCGAGCCACCATCTTAGATTGTATCGTCACGACGGCCATCTTGGATGAGCGTAATGGGACACAAGGTAACGGGACAAGTAGTACCGTGACCATGACCTTGACCTCGGCTGCCATATTGGAACCGCCATCTTTAAATCCAGCGCCCCACTCATTATGATGAAATTTTCGTCTCTGTCGCCATATTGTTTTTTTTTCTGTTCCACTGGAGGCCGCCATCTTGGATACCGTCGGCTTTGTTTCAGCTGTTTGTACCTAGATAGTGCCAGCATCGCTCTTGACTTTTTTCTGTTCCAATGGAGGCTGCCATCTTGGATACCGTCGACTTTGTTTCTGTTGTTTGTTCCTAGATAGCGCCAGCGGAGCTCATGTTATTTTTGTTCCAATGCAGGCCGCAATCTTGGATACCGTCGACTTTGTTTCTGTCGTTTGTTCCTAGAGAGCGCCAGCGTCTCACTGTCTCATCACATAAGGTCAATGTTCCATTACCTACCACAGCTATTATGAACCTTATCGACATTTTAAATTTAATTTTTTATAAAAAATATATTGGAAATGCTGTGATTCGAACCATCGCAGCTCTAACCTCTAGGTTGGAAAACATACGCCTCTAACCGCTCGGCCATCGAGACATTTACCAGACTGAAAATTATATAAGGTATATATAAAAATAACATGCATATTTGGACTTGTAATTTTTTTTAATTTAAAGTAATAATAGCGCCACCTGTTCAAGACAGAACCACCATCTTGTATTAATATGTAACTGTTGCAATTATCGTTATGGTCGCCATCTAAAAAATCCGTAAATTTTATGCTAGAGGTGTGGGAAAAAGTTCAAAATTCATTAAATAAATTGAAAATAAATATAATGATTGATTATATCGATTCGCGTCCTTGGTTAGAAACCGGTTAAGCAAAAAGTAAAAAAAAAAATTCAGATCTTTCCTCCACAGAAGCTACCTAGACCGACCTCACACCACCAATACCAAGGTTCAAATATCGTCAGCTGATATGACGTCATGTCCGCCATCTTGTCTTCATACGCTGGAGACCACCATCTTGTCTTCGTCTGCTAGAGTGTGCTGACACCATGTTAGTATAATTATATGGTCACCATAACTTTAACCTCGACTGTTTGCATTAAACTTTGTCATTGACCATGTACTATGACCTTGACCTTGAACTTTGACCTTACCTTGAACTTTGACCTTACCTTGAACTTTGATATTTACTTTGAACTTTGACCTTGACCTTGAACTTTGACCCTTGACCTTGTCCTTTGACCTTGACCTTGAACTTTGAACTTGACCTGGAAATTTGACCTTAACCTTGATATTTGAGCTTAACCTTGAAATTTGTCCTTGACCTTGATCTTAGACTTTGACCTTGACGTCCATCATAGATCCGACATTTTGTGTTCAGTACATGCTACCAGGAGCTACCACCTGCTGGAGTACACCATCTTGTGTGTGTACTCGTATTATAGAGTACAATTCCATCTCGATAATTTTATTCTAACCAGCTACAGTACAGTAATCATTTAATACCGAGGTGCCCCCGCATTCTTGAAATTCGGCCGCCATCTTGTATTCATGTAATAATATAGCTAGAAAAGCGGGAAAAAATCCAAAATTCATCAAAAAAATCACTCATTAACTAACATATTGATTCGATCCGCTCCAGTCCTTGGTTCGATACTCGATCAATGCAATAATGTTTAATTTTATAAAAAAAAAAATAATTTCAATAAACCACGTTCAACATTCTTAAAGATAAATTAAATATTCTACTGCCATCATTCTATCAGACATCAAGACCAACATCTTGGAATATTCGTAATAATTAACCTAGAAATTCGGGAAAAAATTAAAAATTCATTAAATAAATTTGCAAACAATATACTGATTAATTAGGTCGACTAAGGTCCTTGGTTCGATCCCTGGCCGATACAAAACAACTTTAATTTTACAAAAGTACCAGAAGAGTTTAAGGTTCGAGAAATAAAACACCACAAAGTCTTTTACAAACATAATATTTATTACACATTTCTATCCTACTACAAAATCACTTGCGAAAGCCAGCAATCTTATAAACATTTAGCCCTGCATAGATGTGCAACGACTACATCTTAGCTCCAAAAACTCCAAATGCTCCAACAGCTCCAACAGCTCCAAATGCTTCAACTGCCTTTTCTTTCAACAGCTCCAATGATATTGGTCTACAATGCTACGAGTCTAAAAGTATCTAGCTGGTTCCGAGTTATACATGGCTGCGAGACTGCATGACTAAAAGATCGCGTGGCTACCAAACTACATGTCTATGAAGCTACATGGATACAAGTCTACTCGGCTCCAACACGCAATGTACACACAGTACACACAGGAAACTGAACGTACACACAGTACACACAGAAAACTAAATGTACACACAGTACACACAGGAAACTGAACGTACACACAGTACACACAGAAAACGGAACGTATACACACAATACACACAGGAAACGGAACGTACACACAGTACACACAGGAAACGGAACGTACACACAGTACACACAGGAAACGGACCGTACACACAGTACACACAGGAAACGGAACGTACACAAAGTACACACAGGAAACGAAACGTACACACAGTACACACAGGAAACGGAACGTATACACACAATACACACAGGAAACGGAACGTACACACAGTACACACAGGAAACGGAACGTATACACAGTACACACAGGAAACGGACCGTACACACAGTACACACAGGAAACGGAATGATCACACATACAGTTGCGGAAACACACAGGCTTAGTTGGAAATCAGAATACAAGAATTAAAAACATTACATTTTTACTTTCAATATTTAATTACTTCTCAACATTACACAAATACAAGTAAAAGTAGCCATAATTATATGTAGCCAGCATTCCTCAGTTCTTTGAGTATGAAGGATATTTCTTTGATGCATGAATAGTTTCCTGCACAAAGCAAGCCATGTAGAAGTCTTAGCCGGTCAACCAATATGTTTGGATCTATCCATGATGTGTAATCAATCTCTTCTACCACCATCTTACTTGCTTGTTTATTATAAATACTTTTAATATCACAATCGTCCCAGTGATCATAATAAGCATAATCGTATTTATTTATTATAACACGACTTTTTCATCATTTCGGTCTCAGGACATCGCAACATTCTTCGATCTTGTCAGCTCTAGGTGCTTCATCACAGTCTATGCCTTTGTCAACAGCCTCAGAGCCACTGTAACAATCACTGTAGAAAACATCATTTTCACCCAGATTACCGTATGAATTCGCTATCGATGATGTCGAAGTGTCTTCATCGTCTTCATGCTTCCTTTCTAGGAGTCCATCATTTTTACAAAGAATGGATGATTTACTGAATATAGGCTTGAATGTATTCTCACTTTTCACGGTGTTGATACTTCCATTAGTTTGAGTCTTCCCGAAGCCATTAGCATCCTTCAATTTATGTTCTTCCTCACGATCGGGTGAGCTAATACTATCACGCTCAGGACAAGGAAAATTATTGTCGTAATGCAGATAACTCTTCTTTAGTCTAGTGGATCCATTGGTGTCCTCGATGCCGTAAGTAGTCTTGACTTAACATGTTCTACAATGTCTTATTAAGCTGTCAATTCGTGTTAACAACCTGCTACAACGATTACAGCTTAACATGTTGCGTAGTAAGTTTCTAGCACAATCATTCTTGTCATGACGTCTAGCATTCCTTCTCATGACAAAATCCTTGCCACAGTATCTACAGCGGCTTCCTTCCGATTCAGCTGCAGATAACAAACCATGATCCATGGTAGCTTCTGTGACTAATGTTAGATACAAACTGTCAGTTTTCTCCAATTGGAACCATATCTTAAATAGAATTTTTTAAATATTTCATCAGCGAGAGTTAAGTTATCTAATGCAAAGAAAATTGATGCAAGTAGTTCTGACTGTCATCAAAAGATGTTGTCACGTTTTGCTTGCAGGTAAATAATATTTATTGCATTAATGCGGGATGCGGAATGCTCACTATCGATTGCAAAGGAAGGTTGGCTTCGCTAGACTCCAAGGAGAAGGAAGTTCGTCCTTCCTGTTAGTGCTTCTTAGATTTCTCAGAGATTATTATTATACGACTGATTAATGCTTTTTTTTTTATAAATTTCCACCTGATAAAAATATTACAAGTGATGAATAAGTGGCAGAAGTTCACAAATTAAATGCAACCTTGAATAAAAATGACATGCCTCATTAAGTAAAAAAAATCTTTCATGCAGAGATCAATTCATCAGTAACCAGAAGCACTCGGAGAAAACCATCAGATGTCTAGTCAGGAATAATCAGAAACACCCAGAGAAAACCATCAAAATATTGTCAAGAATAAACAGGAGCACACGAAGAAAACCACCATAATATTGACAAGAAGATCAGGAGCACCCGAAAAAAACCATCAAAATATTGACAATAATAATCAGGAGCACACGCAGAAATCCACTATAATATTGTCAAGAATAAACGGGAGCACACGGAGAAAACCACTATAATATTGACAAGAATAATCGGAAGCTCACGGAGAAAACCGCCACAAGTTTTCTTTGATATCATAAAATTATAAAAAAATATATATATTAAAAAATTAAAAATAAAAACGAAAAAATTCAAAATCTGATTCTGCTAGCATGGTAACTTCTCTTTGATGTGCAAAGTTAGAGTTCTAGTACAAGTCAGAATCAGATTTTAAATTTTTTTCGTTTTTATTTTTAATTTTTTAATATTTTTTTTTTTTTGTAATTTTTTGAAATCAAAGAAAACTTGTAGCGGTTTTCTCCGTGTGCTTCCGATTATTCTTGTCAATATTATGGTGGTTTTCTCCGTGTGCTCCCGTTTATTCTTGACAATATTATGGTGGATTTCTCCGTGTGCTCCTGATTATTATTGTCAATATTTTGATGGTTTTCCCCGTGTGCTTCCGATTATTCTTGACAATATTATGGTTGTTTTCTCCGTGCGCTCCTGATTATTCTTGACAATATTTTGATGGTTTTCTCTATGTGCTTCTGATTATTCCTGACTAGACATCTGATGGTTTTCTCCGAGTGCTTCTGGTTACTGATGAGGAATTCATCTCTGCATGAAGGATTTTTTTACTTAATGAGGCATGTAATTTTTATTCAAGGTTGCATTTAATTTGTGAACTTCTGCCACTTAATCATCACTTTTAATATTTTTATCAGGTGGAAATTAAAAAAAAAATCACTACTCAGTCGTATAATAATAATCTCTGAGAAATCTAAGAAGCACTAACAGGAGGGACGAACTTCCTTCTCCTTGGAGTCTAGCGAAGCCAACCTTCCTTTGCAATCGATAGTGAGCATTCCGCATCCCGCATTAATGCAATAAATATTATTTACCTGCAAGAAAAACGTGGCGACATCTTTTGATGACAGTCAGAACTACTTGCATCAATTTTCTTTGCATAAGATAACTTAACTCTCGCTGATGAAATATTTAAAAAATTCTATTTAAGACATGGTTCCAATTTGAGAAAACTGACAGTTTGTATCTAACATTAGTCACAGAAGCTACCATGGATCATGGTTTGTTATCTGCAGCTGAATCGGAAGGAAGCCGCTGTAGATACTGTGGCAAGGATTTTGTCATGAGAAGGAATGCTAGACGTCATGAGAAGAATGATTGTGCTAAAAACTTACTACGCAACATGTTAAGCTGTAATCGTTGTAGCAGGTTGTAAACACGAATTGACAGCTTAAAAATACATGGTAGAACATGTAAAGTCAAGACTACTTACGGCATAGAGGACACCGATGGATCCACTAGACTAAAGAAGAGTGATCTGCATTACGACAATAATTTTCCTTGTCCTGAGCGTGATGGTATAAGCTCACCCGATCGTGAGGAAGAACATAAATTGAAGGATGCTGTAACGTGCTGCTGCGCTCAATATGAAAGTTCGTCTAAAGAACAAATATAGATTGGCCGTGGAAGCGCCAGGCAGAAACAGTACTAAACACATTACCCATAAGGGCACAGCGCACGCACAACAAAATTTATGATTAACCTCCTTAAAACTTGGTAAGGTTAATGTGGATCGTGATCAAGGATAAGAAATTAATAAGATCTGGTTTGGTTTACATTGACATTTACTTAATGATTTTGTTGCTGTCATTTCTTCTTTACAAACCTTATTCTACTGAAGATAACCCATGGCATTACAGCCGAAACAAAATACCAAGAAAATTGTTGACCTTATTTGCTATACTTAATACATTAAATATTGTTAAACAAGAAACCAAATGGGAGGCCCCGGGGCGAGATATTATAATAAGTAACAATGGTTATATTTGACTGAATTTAACGTCATTTGGTTTCTTAACTTTACAGGCCATTGAATATTGAGCGCGCAGGCTCTTCATAAGACAAATTATAAAAAAATTACATTTACTCGTTAAATGAATAAAAGTGTCCTGAAACTGGTTGTTCAGAATTATAAATTATTTTAGTTTTTTTTTTTTTTCACTCAGGGAAAAATATGTTGAAAGCTGGAACTCTTGAGAAATTCTCAGATTGCAAGAGGCGATGAATTTCGGTGAACTAACTCATGAACTGCATGGGAGTTGAATTTGGAGCGGAATCTCTCATCCTAGTTCTTGATTCCCGCCTGCAACCAGTATTCCCATCAAATTAGGTTGGTTAACAGGCGGCTGATGTTGGGCGAAGTTAAGCCCACGAGAACCGGAAAAGAAAAGGTGTGTGTGGGGCGACGAAATAACTTACCTAAGCTGCGGGGTGGAGTAGATCAGGTCGGTCCCTGGAGATAGCCAGGTGATGCGCGACGCGGAAGATTGCTGTCGCCATGAAGAATAATAAGTAAAGACAAAAAAACTATTTCAAAAAATAAACTATTTCGGGCAGCAAAAAAATTAAAAATTGAGTGCTAAGGCACATGGCCTTGTCGATAACCAACTACATGCTTTAGAGAAAGCCGATTACGACTTTTCAGAAGCGCGTTGTCTCGGGCTGCGAAGAGAGATCCGCCCTTACCGCGTGCTGCCTGCCGAATCGTCAAAAATGGTACTGGCTCGCCTAATTAAAGCTGTCTTTGGTCGCCTGTCAAGGGGAGGGGCTTCGGAAAACCCGAAGGGAACCCGAATGGTTCCGAAAGAAAAAAAGGGCTCCGGCGACCTATCGACTGAGAGTGAGGTCGACTGTTTCTCCTGGTGGGGATAGGGTGGTCAGTAGTACGCTCTCGCTCTCAGCTGGTTCGTCCTTTCGCCGCTAGATGGCGTGGGCATGCAGATCGGAGTCTCGCAGAGACCATCGCGGCACTTGGTGGCCGCCATTTTGCAAGTGGGGGGGATTTTGGCCTTGAGGATGGTCACTGCCGCGGCTGGCCGATGACCGCTGTGGACCAGGACGGGGTGGGGGGTATGTCCGGTGAATGACCTGCCCTGGGAGACTTTGCCGGCCAGGCGTCGGGACGTGCGGCGGAGCTTGAAAAAAGGACACCAAAACGTGTTAGAGACCGCAAACTTCAGCACACCTCCGAGAAGGGGTGGAGGTGACCATGGGAAGCTTAGGGTGGCTACTTTCGTCACGCGTAGCGCTAAACTCGTGACGAGACGCGACGGCCAGTGGATACCGTTGCTGATGATAGCCCTGTAGTCGGCTAGACCCAGCAAATTTGGTGGGAAACGGAGGTGAGAGCACTATACTGCTCAACAAGCTAACCTGCCGGTACACTCGACCGAACAAGTTTGGATGGGGGCGAAAGCAGCGGGCGAAGGAGGAAAATTGAAGTTATAAAAAAATTTAAAATTTTGTAAAACTAAGAAAATAAAAAAAATCGTGCCTAAAGTAGCACTGATTCGGCACATACTTCCCCCCTGAAAGACGGAGTCAGGGTGGCCATCTTGAGCCACCAAAAACCTAAGTGACTTACCCTGTACCAGGATCTACTGTATTAAACTACTTACAACCTATAAGAATTCTTACACGTTTAAATAGAGCTAAAACTTACAGATAACTTATTGAATAAGTGGCGCCACTTAAAACTAGACATCTTAATATAACACTTCTTAACTTAAATATCTTATGAACTAGTACCATGTTTTTTTTTCTTATAATTAGGACCTAGGGTTTTTGATAACAACACTGTGTGTTGAGTTTGGCATGCCGAAGAATTGGCGCTGTTCCTTGCAGAAGGAAAACAGTGAAGAGAGTGCCCTTACTTTAGGTTCGGGTGCACTTTCTTCAGCTGAGATATGTGCGCGCGCGCGCGATATTCGCCGGAGGTGGGGTCGGCTAAAGTGACAGTGACTGGCGTGAGGTATCGTTGTATCTGCCAGGGGCCATTCCAGCGATACGAAAGCTTGGCTGATCTCTTGTCTATCGCCTTGCTGAGTGTGTGTGCTTTGCACAACACTAAATCGCCTACTCTGTAGGGATTGGGATAACGTCTTTTGTTATATTGTTGCCTGCTTGCCTCGTGGGCCAAGTTCAGGTTTTTACGAGCTCTACTCCAGACTTCCTTAATGTTCCTGGGGTCATCTGGTAGTAACTCTTTTAACGTCCATTGATTAGAGAGTGGGGTGTTGGGCTGGTATGTAAACATGAGTTCAAAGGTGTTGTTTTGTGACTTTATGTCTGGCGGAATTGAAAGCCATTTGCAACCACACGAGATTGGAATCCCACCTATCCTGCGAGTTAGCATGGAATGCTATTAAGGCAGACCGGAGGTTTCGGTTGAAACGCTCCGCATGTGAAGGCTGGGGGTAGTAGGGAGTCGTGGTCACATGCTGAATCCCGTGTGAAAAGCACATGTTTTTGAAAATTGTCGATTTGAAGTTTGTGGCGTTATCGGAAACAATGATGGAAGGTACCCCGGATATTTTGAAAATATTATTTTGGAGGGCTCGAATGGTGATTTCGGCCGTGGCTCTTCTAACAGGGATTAGCCACACAAATTTTGAGAATGCATCTACGCATACTAGAAGCATCGAATTTCCGTCTTTTGACCTTGGGAAGGGTCCCACAAAATCAATGAAAAGTTTTTGCATGGGCCTTTCGGCCACATCGGAACTCAAAAATTTGAATTGTGTTTTCTGGGCAGGTTTGCTCAAATTGCACAACTTGCATAATTTGACCCTCTGGGTTATGTCTTTATGCATTCCATCCCAGATGAAATGCTTGCGGATGTTTTCAATGGTTTTGAAAATGCCTAAATGTGCGCCTAAAAGTGATGAGTGATAATATTGAAAAATCATGTCCCTGAGATTTTGAGGTAAGGCTATTTTAAAATTCTTACATTGCTGAGTTCTTCGATAAAGAATTCCCTTAGATAGTTTGTGGTATTTTGGGGGTGATCCTGAGTTTATTTGCGCAATTATGTCAGACAGTTGCGGGTCCGAATTTTGGTGGGATCGTAAATCCGAAAAGGCTAGCGGAAAATTTGTGAGCAATGCGTGGCAGGAAATGGAAATTTCTTCCTGAATATAGGAATTGGAAGGTGACTCGAAAATTCGAGAAAGGGTGTCTGCCACGATGTTTTGTGAACCTTTAATATGTTGAATTTTAAATTTGAGAGAAGCAATCTTGACAATCCAGCGTCCTAATTTACCTAATTGCTTGGGGTGAGCCAAAAGCCAAGCAAGGGCCTGATTATCGGTTTCCAGCAGAAATTCTTTATGTTCCAAATAGGGCCGGAACTTGTCTATGCCAAAAACTACAGCAAGGCACTCGAGTTCATACACCGAAGAGGCTTTTCTCTCTTGGTGCGTTAAGGTGCGGGAGGCGAAAGCTATAGGCTGCCTACAACCATCAAACTCTTGTGAGAGAACTGCGCCTATGGCTACGCTGGAGGCGTCGGTCTGAAGAATGAACGGCTTACTGAAATCTGCCATTCGGAGCACTGGAGGGCTAATTATGGCTTGTTTGAGGAAAGAAAATGCTTTGTCTTGTTCTGGACCCCAATTGAAGACTGAATTTTTCTTACGTAGAGCATTCAATGGTGCTGCATGCTCAGCAAAATTAGGTATGAATTTAGAATAAAAATTTGTCATGCCGATAAATCTGGCGATGCCTTTAGCATCTTTAGGGGGCTGAAAATCCTTGATCGCCTGTGTTCGGCTTGGGTCTATGGTTACTCCCCTATTAGATATTAGATGTCCTAAGAAAGAAATTTCTTGTACCGCAAATTTTACCTTTTTGGTATTGACCGTTAGGCCGGCATGGCGTAGTCGTTTAAGGACTTCATGCAAATGAGCGAGGTGCTCTTGAAAAGTTTCTGAATAAACGACAACGTCGTCCAAATAATTGAAAACGGACTTGAATTTTAGTTCGCTGTGAATTTGATCTAGAAGCCGCGTTAACACTTGTGCGCCAGTGGCTAGACCAAAGGGTACTACTTTGTATTGGTAGAGATTCTACGGCACGCAGAATCCGGTGACGTGTTTTGACTCTGGGGTTAGTGGTATTTGGTGGTAAGCCGGATTAAGGTCAAACACAATGAAAAATTTGGCTTTACTGAACCAGTGACATGCTGAATTTAGATCTGGTAATGGCGTCATTTCTACTTCAATTTGTTGGTTCACCTTACGAAAGTCAACAACGACGCGGTGACCTTGACCTTGATCCTTAGGTACCAAGAAGGCTGGGGAAGCGAAATTTGAGGCTGAAGGCTCAATGACGTCTTTTTCTAAGAGTTTTTGTATGTGTTCACGCATTACCTGCATTTTTGGTCCTAACAGAGGGTACGGATGACACCGAACTGGGGTTTTGTCCAAAAGTTTTATTTCATATTGAGTTAAGTGAGTGCATCCTAATTTCTCACTTAAAACGTCTGAAAAACTGTGACACAAATTTTCTATTTCTTTTCTTTGTCCGTGATTGAGATGGGCAAGTGAAACGTTGTTTTCGCCGTTCGAAACTGACTGGATGGTGTTGACATGAGTCTGACTCTGCGTGTCGGGGGATACAAAGGAAATTAAAATTTGCTTATTAAATTGGAAATGAAATTTACGTGCTAGTAAATCAATTATCATGCCAGTTTTTGCAATAAAATCAAAACCAAATATTAAATCAGTGGCCAAATCATCAGCTACCAAAAATGGAAAAGTCCACGAAAACAAATCAATTTTAATTTTCACAATAACTGCAAACTTTACTTTCAAAGGCTTATCCGCCGCTGTGAAACACTGTATATCTATGGGCTGTGTTTTGTGAATGATATTATCTTGTTGTAATTTTCTGAAGAACTTGCCCGACACGAACGAGCGCACTGATCCCGTGTCAATTAGTCCTGGGATTTCTTGTTTTCCTACGGTTGTGTTGGCATAGGGTAGAACTGTCGGTAGATTAGCTAACATATTATGACACGTTCTTTTGTCCGTGGTTCGCGGATAATTACATCTTTTGCACATAGGCCTAACAGTGTTGCAATGTTCCATTTGATTGACTTGACGAGCTTTGTTTTTCTTAGCTCGCCTTTGTTTTTGTTTTCTTAGTTTATTTTTTTCTCTGTGTGGGGAAGCTGTGTTTTGTTGAAGTTTTTGGTCGAATTTTGCATTAGGGTCGATGTGAAAGGAAAAATTTCTAACTGTTGTTTGGGCGGCTGGCTCAGAAAGAATTTTTTCTGGTCAGCGATTTACACGTTTTTTTGAGTCTCGCGAATTTTGATAGTTTGGGCGATAGTTTTTTGCACGACACTGTTCAATGTAGTGCCCGGGTTTTTTGCAGTACCTGCAGACAGGTATCCGTTCATCTTTATTTTGAGGTTTAGCGACTTGTTCATTGCTGTTTTTTTGTTGCGAATTTTTGTTATAATACTGCTGTTTATTTTCTGTTATTCTGGTATTGTTGTGGGTGTAGACATTAGCTTCTCGATTTCGCTGGTGGTCTGCGTATTCTACATTTGTGTTGGAGATGCACAAGCGATCAAGCTCGGCAAAATTTTGTGGTCGGGCCTGAAAAACTGCCCGCGATCTTTCTTGAGGGTTAATTCCATCAAGTATGTTAGAAACTATCTCACTCTCAGACACTCGCAACCGAAGAATTTGAGCGGCTAGTTTGATGTCTGCTATGTAATTAGGTAAGGCTTCATTTCATTTGTTGTAGCCTGTTGTACCATTCCAACCTGATGTTGGTCATCAAATGGGTTGGAATAAAATAATTTAGTATATCTTCGTGAAATTGATCAAATGAATAATTTTGTTCAATCGTAAGCGTAACTCGCTCACTCAAGGGTGGTTGTGTAAAGGGAAAAATGATTTCCAGCAGTTCCCTGTCCGGAAGATTAGCCTTTTGTTTGACCCTAAATAAATGTTTGAGAAAATCGATTAGATTTCTGGGTTCCAATCCTGTGGTTTCCTTAAAATTAGCTAAGAGCCTTTCCACGGGATGTGGAATCTTAGCATACAAATTACCTCCAACTGCTTGATTTAAGTTAGAGAATACAGGTACCGGGTTCGGTGCTCGATTAGGGGGTGGAGGTGGAGCTGGTTGAGGTTGTGGATGATTTTGAGTCTGATATACCTGCGGGGCCAATGGCAGGTATGAGGTGGCGGGGCTGATGTATGGCAGTTGTGACTCTACTCGGTCACCGGGTGGCACGGATAAGTTATGTGGCAAAGTAACTGCCAGGTCGGAAGTGAAATTTAGCAGCGGCGAAGCTGACCTTCCAATGGCCGAGGAGATGGGGTGGGTTTCCGGGGAGGTTTGAAGGGATGAAAAGGTGGACCTGAATTGCCGATAGGGGTTGAAAATGGCGGGTGAGGTGGAGGGGAGGTATATGGGTTTGGGGCGATGGAAAGGGTGAGCTGCGAACGATTGGCTGGGATGGGCGTAGGTGACCTTGGTGCTCTGGTGATCACCAGTCGCTATGACACTCGCGGAGGAAAACTGCTCGTTAATGGCTGTTGCGGTGATGACAGGAAATGTCCCACGGCGTGGTGTTACTGGTGGAGATGGAGGGGAGGAGGGTAAAGGAGGGGGTGTATGGACTGGGCTACCTCCGGTTTCCATTTGTTTTGGAGGTTGCGGTACTTGAGTGTGAAACTCTGCTCCTGCAGCTGCAGTTACAGGTTCTAGGGATGTTTGATCAAGTGTGTCCAACTTACTCCGCAGTTTGAAACATAGGGCAGGGATCTGCTGCCTACATTTGTCAATCTCGGTTTGGTAGATTCCATTTAATTTATTTGCGGCTAGTATCTTGAGGTTAGTAAACCTCGTGCCGATATGTGTCAAGCGAGTTAGTGTACGGAGAATGTTGTTTCTGTTTGTTTCCTCTCCGACATAATTGATGTAGCTGTGTATGTCATAGAACTTGCTACAAACACAATTAAACTCACTCAACGGGTCTAGGTTTGTGAGGTGCGTAATGTGTGGTTGTATTTCCTCGGCGCAAGCAGCTCGGAGTCTTTTTCGGAGCGTGGCCACGTCGCCGAGGTCTGATAAGCCTCGAAACTTGAGTTCGTATGTTAGCTCGTCACGGAGGAGGTACTCCGGGGTGGGCATGATTGCAATTACTTCTTTTTGAAGTTGGTACAATCTTACAAATACAAACAAATAAACTAAATTTTTGGTGTGGATTGTTCAAAACTAACCCACGTAGAACTTAAACTTATCGTTTAGAATTACCTTAAACTCTATACATAAGACACTCTTAAATTAGCTTAGTTTAATAATATCACCAGTACCACAGCAGGTCGGGAAGTATGTGCCCAAAATAATGAAAAATATATGTTTAGTAAACATTAATTTGGTACTTCTGCTGCTCGAGAAAAGAAAAGAACAAGGCCACGGCGGGCGGACAGTGGTCTGCGAAGGTCGTGCAGGACGCACAGGGCGGTGAACTGAAGACGAAACCACGAACGTGCGCCGTGAGAGATAAGCGGCGCGCAGGGACTGGGGAGGGGTGGCTGGGACACGTCCTCAAGATAAGCTCACAGCTGGGGGTCCGACGCTCGCGGACGACCTCGGGCCGCGTAAGAAAAACGTCGCTGGAAGTTAACTGAAATTTTTACTTACAAACTTACTAGTAAAAAGTTAAGCCAGTTTTAGGACTTACAATAATACTATATAACAAAAATCTTAGTGACAAACAAAAAAAATATTTATACCAAATAAATTTAAAACATTCTCATAAATCAAACCACAATACAGTTAACAATTTAAGATTAACCATAACCACACAAACTGCTACCACATTGTAACCGTAACCATGCTAACTGCTACCAATTTGTAACGTGCTGCTGCGCTCAATATGAAAGTTCGTCTAAAGAACAAATATAGATTGCCCGTGGAAGCGCCAGGCAGAAACAGTACTAAACACATTACCCATAGGGGCACAGCGCACACACAACCAAATTTATGATTAACCTCCTTAAAACTTAGTAAGGTTAATGTGGATCGTGATCAAGGATAAGAAATTAATAAGATCTGGTTTGGTTTACATTGACATTTACTTAATGATTTTATTGCTGTCATTTCTTCTTTACAAACCTTATTCTACTGAAGATAACCCATGGCATTACAGCCGAAACAAAATACCAAGAAAATTGTTGACCTTATTTGCTATACTTAATAAGTAGTATAGGATAGTATTTTCTGGGACATGGCTTCTGGCTGTGGTGCTTGGTGCCGAGCCACATCTCTGACGTCACGTCTATCTGTGACGTCACGGCGGCCATTTTTGACTCAAAATTCCTCAAAATTGACTCAAAATGACTCAAAATTTCCCGTTTTAAGAAAAAATTTCCCGTTTTCGAGGGAAAAATTCCCGTTTCGAGGGAAAATTTCCCATTTTATTCCTTAAAAATCCCAGCGGCTGAAAATTCCTAAAACTGGCTTAAGCATCCTTAACTCAAGCCAACGTTAAGCCATTTATAGGATTATGACGTCACCGTTGAAATTTCTGTTACGCCCGCCATCTTGAAATTTAGACGCCATCTTGAAAATCCGCAAGTTTTATGTTAGAAAATCGCGAAAAATTTTAAAAATCATTAAAAAAATTATTTGATCAAATTAAATAAAAATCTTAAAAACCACTGTTGCAGTTATCGTTACGGTCGCCATCTTTGATTGTATAATTTTTTTATATTTCGTTACACCCGCCATCTTGGTTGAGTACCATGTCATTCTTACACTTTATGTTACGATCACCATATTGGATCCTATTAATGTTGCAATTATCGTTATGGTCGCCATCTTAAAATTTAGACGCCATCTTGAAAATCTGTAATTTTAATGCTAGAGATTCGGGAAAAAATTTAAAAATCATTAAAAAAATTAACTAATCGAATTAAATAATAAAAAATCCTTAAAACCACCGTTGCACTTTTTCGTGACGGCCACCATCTTGAAATCACCCACTGGAGGTCACCATCTTGTATTCGTCCGCTAGAGTGTGCTGATACCATGTTGGTATAATTATCTGGTCACCATACCTTTCTCCTCAACTGTTGACTTTGACCTTGACCTTGAACTTTGAACTTGACCTTGAAATTTGACATTGACCTTGAAATTTGACCTTGACCTGGAAATTTGACCTTGACCTTGAAATTTGACATTGACCTTGAAATTTGACTTTATCCTTGAAATTTGACTTTGTCCTTGTCGACCATCATGGATCCGACATTTTATGTTCAGTACATGCTACCAGGAGCTACCACCTGCCAGAGTACTCCATCTTGTGTGTGTACTTGTATTATGGAGTACATTTCCATCTGGATAATTTTATTCTAACCCGCTACAGTGCAGTAATCATTTATTACCAAGGTGCCCCCACAATCTTGAAATTCGACCGCCATCTTGAAATCATGTAATAATGTAGCTAGAAAAGCTGGAAAAAATCCAAAATTCATTAAATAAATCACTCATTAACTTACATATTGATTCGATTCGCTCCAGTCCTTGGTTCGATCCCTGAATGATGCAAAACATTTAATTTTATATAAAAACTAATAATTTCAATAAACCATGTTCAAAATTCTTAAAGAGACTTTAAATCCTCTACTACTATCATCCTATCAGACATCAAGACCACCATATTGGAAATTCATAATTGTAATGCTAGAGATTCGTGAAAAAGTTCAAAATTCATTAAATAAATTTGTAATCTATATACTGATTGATTAAATCGACTAAGGTCCTTGGTTCGATCCCTGGCCGATACAAATCAACTTTAATTTTAAAAAAAGTACCAGAAAAGTGTAAGGTTCGAGAAATAAAACACCTCAAAGTCTTTTACAAACATAATATTTATTACACAATTTCTATCCTACTACAGAATCACTTGCGAAAGCCAGCAATCTTATAAACATTTAGCCCTGCATAGACGTGCATCGACTACTTCTTAGCTCCAAATGGCTCCAAATGCTCCAAACGGCCTTCAAATGGCTCCAAAAGCTCCAACAACCTACAAATGCTTGACAGCTCCAAATGGCTCCAAATGCTTCAAAAGGCTCCAAATGCTCCAACAGCTCCAAAAAAAGGCTCCAAATGCTCCAATATCCACCAAATGCTTAACACAGCTCCAAATGGCTCCAAATGCTCCAAACGGCCTCCAAATGCTTGACAGCCTCCAAATGCTTGACAGCTCCAAATGGCTCCAAATGCTCCAAACTGCTCCAAATGCTCCTAATGTCTCCAAATTGCTCCAAATTCTCCAAACAGCTCCAAATGCTCCAAATGTCTTCAAATGCTCCAAACGGCTCCAAATGCTCCAAATGTCTCCAAAAGGCTCCAAATGCTTCAAAAGGCTCCAATTTCTCCAAACGGCCTCCAAATGCTTGACAGCTCCAAATGCTCCAAATGGCTCCAAATGCTCAAAATGGCTCCAACAGCTTCAAAAGGCTCCAAATGCTTCAAAAGGCTCCAATTGTTCCAAGAGCTCCATCTTCAATTGATTCCAACTGATTCCAATTACTTTTCTTATCGAACTTGGCATGGTTACTAACATGTCTTTATTAGTATACATTTTGACTGGCAGTGGTAACGTATTTTGCACCTTTAAGTTACAAGTTTTATTTAGAAATCAGATTTCGATAAATGGTAGATACCATTTGGAAAGAAAATATATTAATTTATCTTCAAGTTTATACACATACATTTAATTTAAGCCATTATTGTATGTAGCCAGCTTCCCTCAGTTCTTTGAGTATGAAGGATATTTCTTTAATGTTCGAATAGTTTCCTGCACAAAGCGATCCATGTAGTAGTCGTAGCCTGTCAACCAATATGTTAGGATCTTCCCATGAGGTATAATCAAACTCTTCTGCTGCGTTCATCATCCTTGCATGTTTATAATAAATATTATTATCTCTGGTGTCTATCGTTTTAACACCAACCTCAAGGTCACTTTCGTCATCGTGCCAGTGATTATCACAAGCTTGATCAGGATAATTTATTTTATTACGACGTGTCCATCGTTTTGGTCTCAAACCACCATCACAGTCTTCGCTCTTGCATGCTTTTGGTGCTTCAGCACAGTACTCAATCATGTCAGCCTTAGATGTGTCAGCACAGTCGTTGTTCACTCCAGCTTCTGATGTGTCACCACAGTCTTCAATCATGTCAGCACCACAAACTTGATCAGGATAATTTATTTTATTACGTCGTTTCCATCGTTTTGGTCTCAGACCGCCATCACAGTCTTCGATCTTGCCTGCTTTAGGTGCTTCAGTACAGTACTCAATCATGTCAGCCTTAGATGTGTCAGCACAGTCTTCGTTCACGCCAGCTTCTGATGTGTCACCACAGTCTTCAATCATGTCAGCACCACAAACTTGATCAGGATAATTTATTTTATTACGTCGTTTCCATCGTTTTGGTCTCAGACCGCCATCACAGTCTTCGATCTTGCCGGCTTTAGGTGCTTCAGTACAGTACTCAATCATGTCAGCCTCAGATGTGTCACCACAATCTTCAATCATGCACGCTTCAGATGATTCATCAAAGTCTTCGACCTTGTAAGCTTCAGATGGTTCTCCATCTTTCTCATTTTCATGGAGACGACTAGATATTGGAGTAAATATATTTTCATTTCTAATGTGGTTACAACTTCCTTCGTTTGTTTTAAATTTTAAATTATTATCTTGATCTAGATCAGTAATTTTAGCATTAGATTTTTCGCCTTCGTTCCTCTTCCGCGATGTTGTAGCCCAGTCTTCGTTATCATTTTCATCTTAATTGTACAGGTCTTGTAATGTCTATCCAAGTAATATCTTCTACCAAAGGATTTCTGACACTGACTGCAATGAAATGGTTTTTGACAAGGACCCAAATTACACTTGCTTCTCTCATGTCGTTTAGCATTCTTTCTCAAGGTAAACAACTTGCTACAGTATCTACAGTGATGACGTTTCGATACAGCGTCAGATCCTAAATCGGAATTCATATTAGTTACCGAGACTAATGCCAGATGCAAACTAAGAGTTTTAAATTAGATATATTACTTAAATAGAATTTTTTAATTATTTCATCAGCGAGAATTAATTTATCTCATTCAAAGGTACTTTTTGCAAGTAGTTCTGCTTTTCAACAACAGATGTCGCCACATGTTACTTGCAGGTAAATAATATTTAGTTCTTTTATGCGGGATGCGGGATGCTCACTAACGATCGAAATAGAACGATGGCTTCGCTAGACTCCAAGGAGAAGGAAGTTCGTCCATCCTGTTAGTGCTTCTTAGATTTCTCAGAAATTATTTGACTGAGTAATGATAATTTTTTTTTTAATTTCCGCCTGATAAAAATATTACAACTAATGATTGAGTAGCAGAAGTTCACTAATTATATGCAACCCTGAATAAAAAATGACATGCTTCATTAAGTAAAAAAATCCTTCATGCAGAGATAAATTCCTCATCAGTAACCAGAAGCACTCGGAGAAAACCATCAGATGTCTAGTCAGGAATAATCAGAAGCACCCAGTGAAAACCATCAATTATTGTCAAGAATAATCAGGAGCACACGGAGAAATCCACCATAATACTGTCAAGAATAAACGGGAGCACACGGAGAAAACCGCCATAATATTGACAAGAATAATCGGAAACACACGGAGAAAACCGCCACAAGTTTTCTTTGATATCATAAAATTTCAGGAAAAAATAATAATAAAAAATAAAAATAAATTAATAAAAAATTTAAAAAAATAAAATAAAAAATACATAAACAGATTCTGCTAGCTTGTGAACTTCTCATTGTTGAGCAAAGATATAGTTCTAGTACAAGCCAGAATTTTATGTAATTTTTATTTTATTTTTTTAAATTTTTTATTAATTTATTTTTATTTTTTATTATTATTTTTTCCTTAAATTTTATGATATCAAAGAAAACTTGTGGCGGTTTTCTCCGTGTGCTTCCGATTATTCTTGTCAATATTATGGCGGTTTTCTCCGTGTGCTCCCGTTTATTCTTGACAGTATTATGGTGGATTTCTCCGTGTGCTCCTGATTATTCTTGACAATATTTTGATGGTTTTCACTGGGTGTTTCTGATTATTCCTGACTAGACATCTGATGGTTTTCTCCGAGTGCTTCTGGTTACTGATGAGGAATTTATCTCTGCATGAAGGATTTTTTTATTTAATGAAGCATGTCATTTTTTATTCAAGGTTGCATATAATTAGTGAACTTCTGCTACTCAATCATTAGTTGTAATATTTTTATCAGGCGGAAATTAAAAAAAAAAAATTATCATTACTCAGTCAAATAATTTCTGAGAAATCTAAGAAGCACTATCAGTATGGACGAACTTCCTTCTCCTTGGAGTCTAGCGAAGCCATCGTTCTATTTCGATCGTTAGTGAGCATCCCGCATCCCGCATAAAAGAACTAAATATTATTTACCTGCAAGTAACATGTGGCGACATCTGTTGTTGAAAAGCAGAACTACTTGCAAAAAGTACCTTTGAATGAGATAAATTAATTCTCGCTGATGAAATAATTAAAAAATTCTATTTAAGTAATATATCTAATTTAAAACTCTTAGTTTGCATCTGGCATTAGTCTCGGTAGCTAATATGAATTCCGATTTAGGATCTGACGCTGTATCGAAACGTCATCACTGTAGATACTGTAGCAAGTTGTTTACCTTGAGAAAGAATGCTAAACGACATGAGAGAAGCGAGTGTAATTTGGGTCCTTGTCAAAAACCATTTCATTGCAGTCAGTGTCAGAAATCCTTTGGTAGAAAATATTACTTGGATAGACATTACAAGACCTGTACAATTAAGATGAATAAAGATAACGAAGACTGGGCTACAACATCGCGGAAGAGGAACGAAGGCGAAAAAGCTAATGCTAAAATTACTGATCTAGATCAAGATAATAATTTAAAATTTAAAACAAACGAAGGAAGTTGTAACCACATTAGAAATGAAAATATATTTACTCCAATATCTAGTCGTCTCCATGAAAATGAGAAAGATGGAGAACCATCTGAAGCTTACAAGGTCGAAGACTTTGATGAATCATCTGAAGCGTGCATGATTGAAGATTGTGGTGACACATCTGAGGCTGACATGATTGAGTACTGTACTGAAGCACCTAAAGCAGGCAAGATCGAAGACTGTGATGGCGGTCTGAGACCAAAACGATGGAAACGACGTAATAAAATAAATTATCCTGATCAAGTTTGTGGTGCTGACATGATTGAAGACTGTGGTGACACATCAGAAGCTGGCGTGAACGAAGACTGTGCTGACACATCTAAGGCTGACATGATTGAGTACTGTACTGAAGCACCTAAAGCAGGCAAGATCGAAGACTGTGATGGCGGTCTGAGACCAAAACGATGGAAACGACGTAATAAAATAAATTATCCTGATCAAGTTTGTGGTGCTGACATGATTGAAGACTGTGGTGACACATCAGAAGCTGGCGTGAACGAAGACTGTGCTGACACATCTAAGGCTGACATGATTGAGTACTGTGCTGAAGCACCAAAAGCATGCAAGAGCGAAGACTGTGATGGTGGTTTGAGACCAAAACGATGGAAACGTCGTAATAAAATAAATTATCCTGATCAAGCTTGTGATAATCACTGGCACGATGACGAAAGTGACCTTGAGGTTGGTGTTAAAACGATAGACACCAGAGATAATAATATTTATTATAAACATGCAAGGATGATGAACGCAGCAGAAGAGTTTGATTATACCTCATGGGAAGATCTTAACATATTGGTTGACAGGCTACGACTACTACATGGATCGCTTTGTGCAGGAAACTATTCGAACATTAAAGAAATATCGTTCATACTCAAAGAACTGAGGGAAGCTGGCTACATACAATAATGGCTTAAATTAAATGTATGTGTATAAACTTGAAGATAAATTAATATATTTTCTTTCCAAATGGTATCTACCATTTATCGAAATCTGATTTCTAAATAAAACTTATAACTTAAAGGTGCAAAATACGTTACCACTGCCAGTCAAAATGTATACTAATAAAGACATGTTAGTAACCATGCCAAGTTCGATAAGAAAAGTAATTGGAATCAGTTGGAATCAATTGAAGATGGAGCTCTTGGAACAATTGAAGCCTTTTGAAGCATTTGGAGCCTTTTGGAGCTGTTGGAGCCATTTGGAGCATTTGGAGCCATTTGGAGCATTTGGAGCTGTCAAGCAATTGGAGGCCGTTTGGAGAAATTGGAGACTTTTGAAGCATTTGGAGCCTTTTGGAGACATTTGGAGCATTTGGAGCCGTTTGGAGCATTTGAAGACATTTGGAGCATTTGGAGCCGTTTGGAGAATTTGGAGCAATTTGGAGACATTAGGAGCATTTAGAGCAGTTTGGAGCATTTGGAGCCATTTGGAGCTGTCAAGCATTTGGAGGCTGTCAAGCATTTGGAGGCCGTTTGGAGCATTTGGAGCCATTTGGAGCTGTGTTAAGCATTTGGTGGTTATTGGAGCATTTGGAGCCTTTTTTTGGAGCTGTTGGAGCATTTGGAGCCTTTTGAAGCATTTGGAGCCATTTGGAGCAGTCAAGCATTTGTAGGTTGTTGGAGCTGTTGGAGCCATTTGAAGGCTGTTTGGAGCATTTGGAGCCATTTGGAGCTAAGAAGTAGTCGATGCACGTCTATGCAGGGCTAAATGTTTATAAGATTGCTGGCTTTCGTAAGTGATTCTGTAGTAGGATAGAAATTGTGTAATAAATATTATGTTTGTAAAAGACTTTGAGGTGTTTTATTTCTCGAACCTTACACTTTTCTGGTACTTTTTTTAAATTAAAGTTGATTTGTATCGGCCAGGGATCGAACCAAGGACCTTAGTCGATTTAATCAATCAGTATATAGATTACAAATTTATTTAATGAATTTTGAACTTTTTCACGAATCTCTAGCATTACAATTATGAATTTCCAATATGGTGGTCTTGATGTCTGATAGGATGATGGTAGTAGAGGATTTAAAGTCTCTTTAAGAATTTTGAACATGGTTTATTGAAATTATTATTTTTATATAAAATTAAATGTTTTGCATCATTCAGGGATCGAACCAAGGACTGGAGCGAATCGAATCAATATGTAAGTTAATGAGTGATTTATTTAATGAATTTTGGATTTTTCCAGCTTTTCTAGCTACATTATTACATGATTTCAAGATGGCGGTCGAATTTCAAGATGGCGGGGGCACCTCGGTAATAAATGCTTACTGCACTGTAGCGGGTTAGAATAAAATTATCCAGATGGAAATGTACTCCATAATACAAGTACACACACAAGATGGAGTACTCTGGCAGGTGGTAGCTCCTGGTAGCATGTACTGAACATAAAATGTCGGATCCATGATGGTCGACAAGGACAAAGTCAAATTTCAAGGATAAAGTCAAATTTCAAGGTCAATGTCAAATTTCAAGGTCAAGGTCAAATTTCAAGGTCAAGGTCAAATTTCAAGGTCAATGTCAAATTTCAAGGTCAAGGTCAAATTTCCAGGTCAAGGTCAAATTTCAAGGTCAATGTCAAATTTCAAGGTCAAGGTCAAAGTTCAAGGTCAAGGTCAAAGTCAACAGTTGAGGACAAAGGTATGGTGACCAGATAATTATACCAACATGGTATCAGCACACTCTAGTGGACGAATACAAGATGGTGACCTCCAGTGGGTGATTTCAAGATGGTGGCCGTCACGAAAAAGTGCAACGGTGGTTTTAAGGATTTTTTATTATTTAATTCGATTAGTTAATTTTTTTAATGATTTTTAAATTTTTTCCCGAATCTCTAGCATTAAAATTACGGATTTTCAAGATGGCGTCTAAATTTTAAGATGGCGACCATAACGATAATTGCAACATTAATAGGATCCAATATGGTGATCGTAACATAAAGTGTAAGAATGACATGGTACTCAACCAAGATGGCGGGTGTAACGAAATATAAAAAAATTATACAATCAAAGATGGCGACCGTAACGATAACGGCAACAGTGGTTTTTAAGATTTTTATTTAATTCGATCAAATAATTTTTTTAATGATTTTTAAAATTTTTCGCGATTTTCTAACATAAAAATTGCGGATTTTCAAGATGGCGTCTAAATTTCAAGATGGCGGGCGTAACGGAAATTGCAACGGTGACGTCATAATCCTATAAATGGCTTAACGTTGGCTTGAGTTAAGGATGCTTAAGCCAGTTTTAGGAATTTTCAGCCGCTGGGATTTTTAAGGAATAAAATGGGAAATTTTCCCTCGAAACGGGAATTTTTCCCTCGAAAACGGGAAATTTTATCTTAAAACGGGAAATTTTAAGTCATTTTGAGTCAATTTTGAGGAATTTTGAGTCAAAAATGGCCGCCGTGACGTCACAGATAGACGTGACGTCAGATATGTGGCTCGGCACCAAGCACCACAGCCAGAAGCCATGTCCCAGAAAATACTATCCTATACTACTTTAATACATTAAATATTGTTAAACAATAAACCAAATGGGAGGCCCCGGGGCGAGATATTATAATAAGTAACAATGGTTTTATTTGACTGAATTTAAGGTCATTTGGTTTCTTAACTTTACAGGCCATTGAATATTGAGCGCGCAGGCTCTTCATAAGACAAATTATAAAAAAATTACATTTACTCGTTAAATGAATAAAAGTGTCCTGAAACTGGTTGTTCAGAATTATAAATTATTTTAGGATTTTTTTTTCACTCAGGGAAAAATATGTTGAAAGCTGGAACTCTTGAGAAATTCTCAGATTGCAAGAGGCGATGAATTTCGGTGAACTAACTCGTGAACTGCATGGGAGTTAAATTTGGAGCGGAATCTCTCATCATAGTTCTTGATTCCCGCATGCAACCAGTATTCCCATCAAATTAGGTTGGTTAACAGGCGGCTGATGTTGGGCGAAGTTAAGCCCACGAGAACCGGAAAAGAAAACGTGTGTGTGGGGTGACGAAATAACTTACCTAAGCTGCGGGGTGGAGTAGATCAGGTCGGTCCCTGGAGATAGCCAGGTGATGCGCGACGCAGAAGATTGCTGTCGCCATGAAGAATAATAAGTAAAGACAAAAAAACTATTTCAAAAAATAAACTATTTCGGGCAGCAAAAAAATTAAAAATTGAGTGCTAAGGCACATGGCCTTGTCGATAACCAACTACATGCTTTAGGGAAAGCCGATTACGACTTTTCAGAAGCGCGTTGTCTCGGGCTGCGAAGAGAGATCCGCCCTTACCGCGTGCTGCCTGCCGAATCGTCAAAAATGGCACTGGCTCGCCTAATTAAAGCTGTCTTTGGTCGCCTGTCCAGGCGAGGGGCTTCGGAAAACCCGAAGGGAACCCGAATGGTTCCGAAAGAAAAAAAGGGCTCCGGCGACCTATCGACTGAGTGTGAGGTCGACTGTTTCTCCTGGTGGGGATAGGGTGGTCAGTAGTACGCTCTCGCTCTCAGCTGGTTCGTCCTTTCGCCGCTAGATGGCGTGGGCATGCAGATCGGAGTCTCGCAGAGACCATCGCGGCACTTGGTGGCCGCCATTTTGCAAGTGGGGGGGATTTTGGCCTTGAGGATGGTCACTGCCGCGGCTGGCCGATGACCGCTGTGGACCAGGACGTGGTGGGGGGTATGTCCGGTGAATGACCTGCCCTGGGAGACTTCGCCGGCCAGGCGTCGGGACATGCGGCGGAGCTTGAAAAAAGGACACCAAACCGTGTTAGAGACCGCAAACTTCAGCACACCTCCGAGAAGGGGTGGAGGTGACCATGGAAAGCTTATGGTGGCTACTTTCGTCACGCGTAGCGCTAAACTCGTGACGAGACGCGACGGCCAGTGGATACCGTTGCTGATGATAGCCCTGTAGTCGGCTAGACCCAGCAAATTTGGTGGGAAACGGCGGTGAGAGCACTATACTGCTCAATAAGCTAACCTGCCGGTACACTCGACCGAAAAAGTTTGGTTGAGGGCGAAAGCAGCGGGCGAAGGAGGAAAATTGAAGTTATAAAAAAATTTAAAATTTTGTAAAACTAAGAAAATAAAAAAATCGTGCCTAAAGTAGCACTGATTCGGCACAATGCTAATGGCTTCGGGAAGACTCAAACTAATGGAAGTATAAACACCGTGAAAAGTGAGAATACATTCAAGCCTATATTCAGTAGATCATCCATTCTTTGTAAAAATGATGGACTCCTAGAAAGGAAGCATGAAGACGATGAAGACATTTTGACATCATCGATAGCGAATTCATACGGTAATCTGGGTGAAAATTATGTCTTCTACAGTGATTGTTACAGTGACTCTGAGGCAGTTGATAAAGGCATAGACTGTGATGAAGCACCTAGAGCTGACAAGATCGATGAATGTTGCGATGTCGTGAGACCGAAACGATTGAAACGTCGTGTTATAATAAATATTTCCGATTATGCTTATTATGATCACTGGGACGAATGTGATATTAAAAGTATTTATAATAAACAAGCAAGTAAGATGGTGGTAGAAGAGATTGATTACACATCATGGATAGATCCAAACATATGAGTTGACCGGCTAAGACTTCTACATGGCTCGCTTTGTGCAGGAAACTATTCGTGCATCAAAAAAATATCCTTAATACTAAAAGAACTGAGGAATGCTGGCTACATACAATAATGGCTTCTTTTACTTGTATTTGTGTAATGTTGAGAAGTAATTAAATATTGTAAGTAAAAATGTAATGTTTTTATTTCTTGTATTCTGATTTCCAACTAAGCCTGTGTGTTTCCGCTACTGTATGTGTAATCATTTCGTTTTCTGTGTGTACTGTGTGTGCGTTCCGTTTCCTGTGTGAACTGTGTGTACGTTCCATTTCCTGTGTGTACTGTGTGTACGTTCCGTTTCCTGTGTATACTGTGTGTACGTTCCGTTTCCTGGGTGTACTGTGTGTACGTTCCGTTTCCTGTGTGTATTGTGTGTATACGTTCCGTTTCCGGGAGTATTGTGTGTACGTTTCGTTTCCTGTGTGTACTTTGTGTACGTTCCGTTTCATGTGTGTACTGTTTGTACGGTCCGTTTCCTGTGTGTACTGTGTGTACGTTCCGTTTCCTGTGTGTACTGTGTGTACGTTCCGTTTCCTGTGTGTACTGTGTGTACGTTCCTTTTCGTGTATGTACTTTGTGTACGTTCCGTGTCCTGTGTGTACTGTGTGTACGTTACGTTTCCTGTGTGTACTGTGTGTACATTCCGTTTCCTGTGTGTACTGTATGTACGTTCAGTTTCCTGTGTGTACTGTGTGTTTGTTCCATTTCCTGTGTGTACTGTGTGTACGTTTCGTTTCCTGTGTGTACTGTGTGTACGTTCCGTTTCCTGTGTGTATTGTGTGTACGTTCTGTTTCCTGTGTGTACTGTTTGTACGTTCCGTTTCCTGTGTGTACTGTGTGTACGTTCCGTTTTCTGTCTGTACTGTGTGTACGTTCCGTTTTCTGTCTGTACTGTGTGTACGTTCCGTTTCCTGTGTGTACTGTGTGTACGTTCCGTTTCCTATGTGTACTGTGTGTTTAAGTTCCGTTTCCTGTGTGTACTGTGTGTACGTTCAGTTTTCTGTGTGTACTGTATGTACGTTCAGTTTTCTGTGTGTACTGTGTGTACGTTCAGTTTCCTGTGTGTACTGTGTGTACATTGCGTGTTGGAGCCGAGTAGACTTGTTTCCATGTAGCTTCATAGACACTTAGTTTCGTAGCAATGCGGTCTTTTAGTCATGCAGTCTCGCAGCAATGTATAACTCGGAACCAGCTAGATCCTTTTTGACTCGTAGCATTGTAGCCCAATATCATTGGAGCTGTTGAAAGAAAAGGCAGTTGGAGCATTTGGAGCTGTTGGTGCTGTTGGAGCATTTGGAGCCGTTGGAGCTAAGAAGTAGTCGTTGCAAATCTATGCAGGGCTAAATGTTTATAAGATTGCTGGCATTCGAAAGTGATTCTGTAGTAGGACAGAAATTGTGTAATAAATATTATGTTTGTAAAAGATTTTGTGGTGTTTTATTTCTCGAACTTTAAACTCTTCTGGTACTTTTTTAAAATTTAAGTTGTTTTGTATCGGCCAGGGATCGAAACAAGGACCTTAGTCGACCTAATTAATCAGTATATTGTTTGCAAATTTATTTAATGAATTTTTAACTTTTTACCGAAATTCTAGGTTAATTATTACGAATATTCCAAGATGTTGGTCTTGATGTCCGATAGGATGATGGCAGTATAATATTTCATTTCTCTTTAAGAATGTTGAACGTGGTTTATTGAAATTATTATTTTTTTTATGAAATTAAACATTATTGCATCGATCGAGTATCGAACCAAGGACTGGAGCGGATCGAATCGATATGTAAGTAAATGAGTGATTTTTTTGATGAATTTTGGATTTTTTTTCGCTTTTCTAGCTACATTATTACATGATTTCAAGATGGCGGCCGAATTTTAAGAATGTGTGGGCACCTCGGTAATAAATGATTACTGCTCTGTAGCGGGTTAGAGTAAAATATTCGAGATGGAAATGTACTCTATAATACGAGTACACACACAAGATGGTGTACTCAAGCAGGTGGTAGCTCCTAGTAGAATGTACTGAACATAAAATGACGGATCCATGATGGACGTCTAGGTCAAAGTCAAAGATCAAGGTCAAAGACAAATTTCAAGGTAAAGGTGAAATTTGAAGGTTAAGGTCAAATTTCAAGGTCAAAGTCAAAGTTAAAGATCAAGGTCAAAGTTCAAGGTCAAGGGTCATAGTTCAAGGTCAAGGTCAAAGTTCAAGGTCAAGGTCAAAGTACATGGTCAATGACTAAGTTTAATGCCAACAGTCGAGGTTAAAGTTATGGTGACCAGATAATTATACTAACATGGTATCAGCACAATCTAGCAGACAAAAACAAGATGGTGGTCTCCAATGTATGAAGACAAGATGGCGGACATGACGTCATATCAGCTGACGATATATGAACCTTGGTATTGGTGGTGTGAGGTCGGTCTAGGTAGCTTCTGTGGAGGAAGGATCTAATTTTTTTTTTTTTTCCTCACCGGTTTTGAACCAAGGACGGTCATCGATACAATCAATCATTATATTTATTGTCAATTTATTTAATGAATTTTGAACTTTTTCCCGCATCTCTAGCATAAAAATTACGGATTTTCAAGATGGCGACCATAACGATAATTGCAACAGTTACATCTTAATACAAGATGGTGGTTCTGTCTCGAAAAGGTGGTGCTATTATTATTTAAATTTTAAAAAAAATACAAGTCACAATATGCATGTTATTTTTATATATACCTTATTTAATTTTCAGTCTGGTATATGTCTCGATGGCCGAGCGGTTAAAGGCGTATGTTTTCCAACCTAGAGATCAGAGCTGCGATATTTCAAATCACAGCGTTTCCAATATATTTTTCATAAAAAATTAAATTTATAATGTCGATAAGGTTCATAATAGCTATGGTAGGTAATGGAACATCGACCTTATGTGATGAGACAGAGCGAAGCTGGCTTTCTCTAGGAACAAACGACAGAAACAAAGTCGACGGTATCCAAGATGGCTGCCTGCAGCGGAACAGAAAAAAACATGAGCGCCGCTGGCGCTATCTAGGAACAAACAACAGAAACAAAGTCAACGGTATCCAAGATGGCAGCCTCCAGTGGAACAGAAAAAAGTCAAGAGCGTTGCTGGCGCTATCTAGGAACAAAAAGCTGAAACAAAGCCGACGGTATACAAGATGGCGGCCTCCAGTGGAACAGAAAAAAATCAATATGGCGACAGAGACGAAAATTTCATCATAATGGGTGGGGCGCTGGATTTAAAAATGGCGGTTCCAATATGGCAGCCGAGGTCAAGGTCATGGTCACGGTACTACTTGTCCCGTTACGCTGTGTCCCATTACGCTCATCCAAGATGGCCTTCGTGACGACACAATCTAAGATGGTGGCTCGGCAATCACAATCCACACCCAGAAGCCGGTCAGAATCAGAGATGAGGACCGGCTCCGGCTCCACGCGCCGGCGCCATGTCCCCGGATGCTCTATTATATACTACAACTTCTATATCATGAAATATTATATGTAATAACCAATGAAACCACTAGAGCGACATGCCCACCACTTAAAGTCCCATGGCAAAAGCGTGGGACGAAAACGCTGCACGCAAGTTCGGTGCCTTGTGTATAGAGGCGCCGCCGGGGCACTTGAAGCGTTTGTGTTGACCCTTATCGCTCCCCGACTTATGTGACTCAAACGAGCATAATACTCCAGACAGACGGCGCCTTTAACTTTAAAATATAGATAAAAACATATATTGAGAATAAACATTCAGTATCTACATACACAACATGGTAAAATTCATTTTATCTCTAAGAGAATATCCTTAATGAGCGTAAATAGAAAAAAAAAATAACTTTCAAGTGTTTGTGATCAATTGAATGCCCTACATACTCTCCAATTAATCTTAAACTCCCAACTTTTAGTAGTATTAATTTAAAGATATGAGACATTTATTCTTGAGTTGTTTCGTTAAAGCCATTATCGTTTTCATAGGATATCTAATAATGAAAAACCTAATTTTTTTCATTCGCTCGAAAAAATAAATAATTTTTTCTATAATTTTTAATTAGTTTTCTCTGATTCACCCTTGCTCCATACCAAAATTTCAAGGCGTCACTAATGCTAATGGAATGCCTTCATCATGCGACAGCGACAGCCACTATGGTTCATAGCAATGATTATGTATAAGACGCACTTCTGAAGTGTTTGTCTGCAATGTTAATCATGTTGTAGGGGCCGTGGTGGGCGAGGGGTCAGACCTCTCGCCTCCCATCAAGGTGATCCGGGTTCGATTCCTGGCGGGGTCTGACCTAGGATTTTTGCATGTGGGAATCGTGCCGGACGATGTCGTGGTCGGAGGGTGTTCTCGGGGTCTCCTGTTTTCCCCGCTCCCTTCACTCCGGCGCTTCTCCATTGTAGGGCTTCATTTCATATCATCCTTCAGGGCATGCAATTGCCTACGGGCGCCCAATAACAAGTCTGCACTTTATGTTAATTTGAACATAATTAAGTAGAATGTATTACCATGTAAATAAGAATATTTTGCAGATTTGTTAAAATTTGTGTTTGTAATCAGTTCTTTGAGTTAACTTGAAAATACTTTAGTACAATATATCACCACATAAATCAAAATATTTTTTAATGTTTTAAAAATTTGATGGATTGAACAATAATTCATTGTAAAACAAGGTCAGTTGAAAATTCGAGCTATTGTGGTTTAAAAAACATGTACCTTTTGAGTGTCGTCTGTGTCATCTAGAATTTTGATTTAAATTTTTACGATGATGTATGTATTTCAAAGCAAAAAAAAATATTTAAGAGGTTTGTTAAAGTTCGTTTATATGAATTGCTGTGTTTGCATTCACTAAATAGAAGTTTATTTCAAGGTAGATCTGGACCAAGCTATTGGAAAATTCGAGGGTGGTGGGGGAAATGTGTAAGTACCCTTTAAACATTGTATGTGGGAAAAAATAATTTTTTTCAAGATTGTTAAAATTATACGGATATAAATATTAACTAGTAAACATATCTAGTTGATACTGCACAAAAATATAAACAAGTCAATGAGTGAATGTATTTAGGCTATTTAACATTCTAAATTCAGCTTCTGATTTAAAAATTTACCAGGGCCCCCCCTAATGGAAATGTCTGGGCACGCCTATGGTGTATATTAATTTTTTGGAAAATAAACTCGATCTATTTGAGAATACGATTATGGAAAAGGAAAACAATATCTTGGCGGAACTGATATTGAAAGTTACCGCTAGTAGCGCTGACATTTCGCAACGGGTTTCTCAATTGGCTCGTTCTTTTGGTGTTGTTAAGAATGGTGTTGATGGATTGGTTTCTGCATCGACTGCGAGGACTGTTGCTAAGCGACCCACACCTCAGGGACCGACTCCTAAAAATACATAGCTCTAGACATTTTTGTATATAAAAAGGCTTTATGCTATATGGTTATCTTCAGTCATGTCTGCCGAGGCAAACGCTTAAGATCATGTCATACGGAACATACGTGTGAAATATATTTTGGCTAAGCGAGCGCGAATGGAGAGGGATGCGATTAATCAGGAAATGTTCAGTCTGTTAATTCGCATTTGGATAAGCTTGGACAAGTCTCGTCGCTCGTGCAGTCTATCCCGCAACATCATATTGTTCCGAAACAAGAGTCTTCGGAGGTGAAGCCAGAACCGGTAATGAGTGATGGTTATGATTCTGACACTAGTATACGTCACAATGTTATGAATGATTCATTGGGTGAAGTACAGAATTATTTACGGAGCTACAACCTTCGCTCGGGTGATGGGACATACGGTCTCTATAAACGCAACAACCGTTGGTTCTTAGGGGATACGGAAGTATTTTTTCACGATAATAATTTAATTCGCGTCAACTAAGAATTGAGACAGCCTGATCCCGGCTTATTCGAATTATTGTTCCGCCGAGTGCCGCACACCTACTCAGAGTTTGCCTTAAAACAATACAGACATTTACTAGATATTACAAATTCTTATTATAAAAGAAAAGATCCTACGACAAAAAGTTATAAAAGCGAAACGCATGCAAAGTTTGATATCATTAGGGGATTGTTTCCGAATATTGACTCATCTCAGCAAGGAAAAGGTTTGTTACAAAAAACATTGGATTTGCAATGCACAAAGCAATTTATCTATTGGGACAATCTGAATCAGATTGTTGCTCGCCTCAGATTAGTAATGGTCTCGCAAGCTGCTGGCCATACCGGACATAGCAACGAGGTGATATCTATTCTTGAAGAGTTGAAGGAAGCCGTATATATTGCGAAATGAGTGTCGCACAATATGGGATTGCTAATGAACTGCATCGTGGAGTCCGCAGAATATTTCCTCGTAGACCTGTGTTGACCTATGGGCTTCGCGATGTATTACAGGTTGATTTGGTGAAGATGATTCCGTACAGCAGGATAAATAGCGGTTTCAAGTACATCCTTACTGCTATAGATGTTTATAGCAAACGTGCTTATGCGGTTCCAGTTAAACCAAAGACAGGAATATTAGTCACCGCGGCTATGAAGAGTATTTTAATACAGGCGGGAAGTTTTAAGAATATTCAAAGCGACGCTGGAGCGGAATTTTACAATAAACATTTTCAAGCCTTAATGCAAAAGTATGCAATTAATCATTTCTCTAGTTATAGCGAAGTCAAGGCGTCTGTTGTAGAACGTTTTAACAGAACATTAAAGGATATGCTTTACCGTGAGTTCTCGGCACAAGGAAATTATAAGTGGCTTACACTTTTACCGAAATTACTTTCTGTCTACAATAATAGGTTCCACCGCACTATAGGTATGGCTCCGAATGCTGTAAGGCATAACTCTTTGCTACAAACAGTTTACAGATATGTTAGGAAAATTGATCCTAGACAGTTAAAGGCTCGCATGGGTTCGTACGTACGTATATCAAAACACAAGACTATGTTTGAGAAGGGATTCAAACCGAAGTGGTCACATGAGGTTTTCAGAGTAGTCAAAGTTACGCATAATTTTCCACGTGTGTTTCATTTGAGTGATTTGGACGGTAATGAAATTAAAGGCGGCTTTTATGGTCCTGAGACTCAAGTAACTGCGTACCCCGACACTTATTTAGTGAATAAAATTCACAAAAAGTGTGGCGAAGGTTTGCTAGTGTCGTGGAAGGGGTTTCCCGTTTCCGTAAAGACGTGGATTAATGCCCGTGATATTCAACGATAGGTTGTGTCTTGTCGGTCAGTATCCGGGACTGGTGACACTAACAAGTTTCTCATCCTTACCCCCTCAGACATTGTTTCGACCTCGCGAGCTCGTCGTAGATGTCAGGGACTGACTGAATAACAACTTTCTCCTCCTTCCCCCCTCCGGCCTTGCGCGCGCATTGGAAAACACTTTCACTAGCGTTAGGCTGTTGTCAACAGATCCCCGCAGACGCAGCGCGGCTACCGGTGTGAAAACATGCTCCCATACACAACATTTATTTTAAATTAAATTTATTTGTTACACATCGCTGGGGTGGGCGGGGTGCGTTCCGGTGAGTTTTTTTATGTATGCTTATTGGTACACGTCGCAGAGCGCTATTTGGAGGGTTAGAACTGTTTTAATTTTTTTAATTACATCGGTAACTTATGTCGATCGTGCCGCATCTACATTTTATTTTTAATTACTTAACGCTACGTGTTAACTGTAGGGGTCCTAACTATGCGTAATACATTGGTAGAGAGCCAATTACTACACAGAGTTTGTACAATATTGATTTTACTTGACGTAAAATAATGGTCTTAACTATACTTAATACATTTCTATGCTTATTCATGCTATCACTATGGCATATTTTATCTCTCTCTGGTCCCGTACTATTAAACGGTGATCAACATTTTTTAACTATGCTTATTACATTTTTTATTTTACAGTATGCTTATTACTTGGTGTGTTGCACAAGTGCTACCACTAAAGCATATTCACGAGCGGGCTTCTGTTCCACACACAGTGTTGGTAAAATTTAAAGACATTATTATGCTTATAATATGATGTGGGAATTATAATTGCGCATTTTAAGCGTGACGCTCCAGCAGACATCTCGCTCTCTGTGCACGGGGTTTTGAGGTTATGTTGCTCCCAGGTAAAGTCATAACTAGTATGGTGGGGCTTTTAAGTATAGCGGCATACTCTGGGTGGTGGGGGTTGTGGCATTTGCTTTTCGAAATTTAAACATGGCAGCATTTTTTTTCTTTTCCAAATTTAAATATGGTGGCAATTCCTTTAAGAATAATGGTGGGGGTTTGCTTTAGGCATACATCATGGCGGCATATTTGTTTTTTGGAAATTTAAGCATTCTTTTCAAAATTTAAACATAGCAGTTGGATATTAGCATCTTTTATACATATGTTCCTTATTTAATTCTACACCTCCCACCTGATCTCGTGGTCTAGTGGTTAAGGCGTCTGCTTCCTAACCTCGATGTTGCTGTGTCCCATGGTTCGAATCCCTACACTGCCCAGGATTTTTTGTATACAATTCCCGCCTTAGGAGCGACGGTGGCGCGCTCCGGTAACTAAAGGCTGAACTAAGATGGCGGCCTCCACATAACAATATGGCGGCCCCCAGTGGCGGCGCCGGTGGCGCGCACTGGTAACCAATGTCAAAAACAATGGCGGCCCCCATGAAACAAGATGGTGGCCCCCAGGGGGGTTCTGCCGCTGTGTTTACATTTCAATGTTAACATTGAGCCAGAACCCTCCTACTGCCCCTACTCTAGTGCTTCTCAGCTGTCTCAAAGCATATTATTTGACTGAGTAAGGGATGTTTCTTTTTTGATTGCCAACTGATAAAAATATTTTTAATTTGGTAATTTAGTAACATAAATTCTTAATGTAAATCTAACTGAAAAATTAAAATTGCATGTCTCATTATGTAAAAAAAAAAATTTCATGCAGAGATCGATTTCTCAGAAACCACAAGAATAATCAGGAGAACATGGAGAAAACCATCAAAAAATAGACAGAAATAACCAGGAGCACACGGAGAAAACTAGTGTACATTTTTCTTAATCTAAAAAAGTCTAAGATAAAAATAATAAAGAATGAAAAATTACAAAAACGTATTCTGCCAGCTTGTGATCTTCTCAGTTATTGAGCAAGGATAGAATTCTGGAACAAGCCAGAATTAAATTTTGTTTAATTAATTTTCTTTATAAATTTTAGAATGTTTTAATTACTGTCCGATAAAAATTACAGATTTTCAAGATGGTGGTCATGTCATACTTTCTGACGATATATATACCTTGGCATAAGTGGTGGGAGGTGAGTCTGTCGGTGGCTTACATGGAGAAAGGACCTGTTTCCATCTTTTTTTGACCTCGCCGGGTTCGAATCGAGGACTCTGAGCTCCATGGCATAAGTGTACATTTTTTTATAAAAAGTTTAAATATTTTTATTCAATATTTTTATTAAATTAGATGAATCCATTTTTTATTGAATTTTAAAAAATTTCCTGATAGGGCTATTCTAACATAAAAATTACGGGTTTCCAAGATGGCGACTGAAACGGAAATTGCAACGGTGATGTCATAATTCAAAATGACGGAAAACAAAATGGCAGATCCAATATAGCCGCCAAGGTCAAAGTCAAAGGTCAACTTCATGATCATCCGATATGGCCGCCATTACATTACAATCCAAGATAGTGGACCGGTTCCACGGCTCCACGCGTAAGCACCAGGCACCGGAGCCCCTTTTATATACTACTAAAAAACATAATTATTTGTTTTAATATATCCGCTTGTGGATATCTCAATAATGTTTAAATTTATTATATCCTCCTGTTTATAAACGTCAAAAACCATTAACAGAGACCTGTTCTTGAAACTGTCGGGAGTCCGTCGATGACTGTCCGTGGCCATAGCCTGCTTGCTGAAACTTGGCATACATAATATGAGCTTTACTATCAAGTTAAACTTGACGTTGACTTTGAGGGAAGCCAGGATAAGTTTCCAGGCTCCAGGATCAGAGTGGTAAGTCAATAATCTTGCCATTTTCTGTGTTCTTCAGCATCTTGATACGTTCGATCGTGCTCAATTGAACGTGATGCAGCATTCACTAGATAGACTGTAGGTGTTAGCGATACTTCCTGTGGGTTTTTATGCAGCAGCAACAATTGTATTAATATGCATGTTGGCTCTTGTTTTGATTTAATTATTATTTGCTTGGTGTACACGGTAAATACAAGAAGCATGGTAGCGAAAATAAAAAAATTATCCTTCGGCATAAACAGGTAGCTTGTGTTTATCCTTGAGACCACAGTGACCACCTTCACTGTCTTTGCAGCAGACAGTTCGTAGAACTTTAGCATGTTGTAAATAATACATCATATCTTACAATCCGCTTGATTAGCTTCAGAGATACGCCTTTTTTAATAAAACATCAACTACCTTTCCATCACTTTTACATCAAAAAATGGTAAAGGTAAAAATATAATTAAATTATAATTTTTAACTTATTCTTGCTCAGTTTTTTTTACCTTAATTATAATTTTCTTGGATATGATTTACAACCTTAAAAACTAACGTGCACCCGTTTCGCTGCCTTTCGAATAACGAAAAAAGTTAAAAGAACTCTACATAATTAATTATTAACATTATTTATGCTATGTTTCTTACATCCAACTTTGCTATGAAGCTATTAAGTTTAATTATAAATCAGAACTGAATCCCTTTTCCCTAATTTAAAAGAAGAAATTTAGTAAAACTAAAAAAAAAATACAATCTGTAACTCTATGTACTTATTGTTCAGTCTTAGATGTAGAATATTTGGAAATATACATTTTTTTCTTTGCTCCTACCGCTACCCCTTTAAACCCTTTAAAGGGGTGAATCTTGCAGTTAAGTAAAATAATAATTTTTACCATTTAATTTCATAAAATATAATTCGTTTCGGGGTTAAGAGTTTTTAAAATACATGAAATCTACCCCGTTACACCTCATTAAAAGACGAACTTTTAGAAACGCAAAAAATAAGCATTTTGTAACTTAAGATGGAGATTATTTAATTATCTTAACACTTAATCTAATTGAATTGAAAGCGTTCCATTTTTTGTTTTAAAAACCCACACTTACCCTTTTTAACAAGCTTAGATTTTGAATAAACCAAACTAAGACAGTGGTTTGCAGTTATTTTTATGTGAATTAGTAGTACCCAATATTTTTATTTCGCATTTTAATTCGAAGTTTAAATCATTTATCTTAACACCATATTCACCCCTTTTTTACACTTTATGGCTGGAATATTTCAAAACGTTTAAATTATAGTTGGTAGTTTTCATATGTTTATTTCTGGTAGACAAAATATTTTATTATGCTTAATAATTACTTTTCGAGATATGATTATTACTTTCAATTATACTAAACATATTATTATTTTATTACGGTTTGAATTACTCAAAATGTAAAACAATTTTGATTTGTAGTTGTATGTTTAATATTGGTACCCAATATCACTTTTACGCATTATAAAATTTAAAAGATATCTTAATTATTAATCTTAAACGCATATTTACTTCTCTTTTCACACCTTAAGTTTTGATTTTCGCAATATATAAACATTTTTGTTAGTAGTTTTTGTAAGTTTAATTATTGTATCCAAACTATTTTACCACACTTAATTAGATAATAAGATATAAATAATAATCTTAAAAACATCTTTTTAACAGCTTAAGTGTTGGATTTTGCAAAATATAAAACTTGTGGTGAGTAGGTTTCATGTGTTTAATATTGGTACATAATAGCATTTATTACATTTTTTTTTCGAAGATAACATGATTAATTTTTAAAATTTACTTACCCCTTTTTCACTCCTAGGAGTTAAATTTTGAAATACCAATCTTGTAAGTGAAAGTTATTGTATTGTCACATTGACACTCAAAATCATATTTTACTCTTAAATACAGAGATATAATTATTTTTCTTAAAAACAAAATTACCACTTATACATGCCTTAGGGATTGAATTTAAAAAAATACAAAATATTGCTTGGAAGATATTGTAGGGTCATTTTAATACCCAAAATCATTCATAAGCTTTATTATTTTCGGAGATATAACTATTATATTTTAAAGCACACTTGCCCGTTTTTCATTACTTAAGAGTTTGAATTTCACAAAATATAAAAATGGTTCTTGTAAGTTTTCGTACGTTGATATTTGGTACTCAATATCATTAACCACGCTTAATTATATTCGGATATATATTTTTTAAATATACATGCAACTTTCCTACCTTTTATAATTTACATTTAAGAAATACAAAAAAATTTGGTTTAAATATTTTTTTATGGTCATTATTGGTACCCAAAATAATTTATTACGCTGAATAAAATACGGTTTAAAAGTTATTCATTTGTAAAAATAATTACCCATTTTTTTGGCCCTTAGGGGTTTAATTTCGCAATATATAAAAATATTTTTTTTTATGTTCATTATGGTAGGGTAACCAAAGTCATTCTTTACAGTTAATTAAATGCGTAGTTATAAATAATTTAAAAAAACGAATTGCTCATTTTTATACCTTATGGACTTAATTTCACAAAAAAAAAATTAATTAGAGGTACAATTTCGCAAAATATGAAAAATATTGTAGATATTTTATGTCAATTATTGGTACCTAAAAGCATTCATTACGCCTAATTAAGATAGGAGATATTAGTATTCACTTTTAAAACATACTTACCCCTTTTTCACCCCTTATTGCTTGAATTACCCACAATAAAAAAAATTTATGAAAGTTTTCGTATGGTCTTTATTGTTACCCAAATAAAAATCATTCATTAAGCCTAATGAAAATCGGATATACAGGTACAATTATTATATTTTTAAAACATACTTACCCCTTGATTAATCTTTAGGGTTTGAATTACACAAAAAATGTTGGTTTTGTAGGTTTTTTATGTCAGTTATTGGTACCCGAAATCATTCATTAGACCTATTTAAAATCGTAAATATAGTTATTAACTTTTTTAACATGACTATCCTTTTTCACCCCTTAGTGGTTAAATTTCACAAAATAAAAAAATGGTTTTCGTATATTCATTATTGCTTCCCAAAATCATTCAATACTCTTAATTAAATTGGGAGATATAATTATTAATTTTAATAACATACTTTCCCCTTTTTTCATCCCTGAGGTGTTGAGTGTCAAAAAATTAAAATTTTTGGATGGAAATTTTTTTATGATCTTTATTGGTATCCAAAATCATTCATTACGACTAATTAAAATCGGAGATATAATTTATAACTTTTAAAATATACCTATCCCATTTTTTCACCCATCATGGTTTTAAATTCGCAATTTAAAAAATGTCGGTGGGTAGTTTCAAAATGTTAATTATTTGGTACCCATTATCATTCCTTAAGCTTGATTAGTTTTACAGATATAATTAATTATATTAAAACATATTTAAACCATTTTCACCCACATAGGGGTGAAATTCTGTATTTAGATAGAGCCAAGTTTCTAAGTAAGCAAAAGAGCTTTCCATTAAAAAGAAACAAAGTTTTAAAAAATCTGTCCAGTAGTTTGATGCTCGAACAAACAGACAAACAGACAAAACATTTGAATAACAATATTTTTTGTTCTCAATAATATAAGTAGTCATTTGCAAATTTTTTTTTTTATTTAATCCAATGAACAACTTTTGGCCTCGAACAGTTTTATTATTAGTATAGATTAATTTGAAAATAGTTTACAGTGGCAGGGTGATAAATATGAACTTTAAATCTGTTTAATAGTTTATATGATAATTCTGTATTTGCAAGGGGAAAAAAACAGTGCCAGTTACTTGTGTACGGCCACTACAGTTATTTCTTGGTTATTTTCATTGAAAACAAATTATGTGCTTAAATAAGCAGAAATAATGAATTTAATCACCATTAACACGTGAAATATGTCAAGCTATATACTAAAACGTCTGCGTTATTTTTCGCTGTTTCAAGAAACATTTTTGTTATGATTTTTCTACGTTCACTTGTTATCAGTGTCACACCTATTATATGTCAGATTTTAAAATAGCTAGCTGTTGCACCCTAATATTTATGGACATTGTTAAAATATAATATTTTTTTTTCCTTTTTAAATTTTAATAAATCATGGTTCCAAGACATCCTGGACCAAAAATATGACAAATATTTAAACAGTTAATAAAAGACATATATGTTGCTAATTACTGGAGAAACACTAAAAGTAAAATATAAACACTTATTCGGTGATAAAAAAAATTGTGGCAAAACTATACGTACATTATGACATGGTCGAACGATTTACTTACAATTTGTTATGGTTTGTTGTTATACTTATGTTTTGTTTGGGCATTTTTAAAGTCTAGATTCTTTCTTCAAAAAACTGAGGAAGAATACTTATTTAAAAATACTCAGTTTTAATAACCTGTAATATAAAATTTTCTTTCTTAACAGGGCTATATTGTTATATCTTATCGTATTTACTCTAGTAAATAATTTAAAATTTTGCATTAGGAACTATTGGAAAACGGCACACTATCTGTTTCACGAAGTTGGCAAGACTGTGGCCAGCGGTTAGAGGAGGAAGTTTAGCGCTTCTTGGAGTGTCCACTTGGCAGCGCAGCGTGGTGTGACATGCCACGCCTACGCACAGAGTATCGGACGAGAGTTGGTGGAAGTTGCACCAAGAGTTGAGAGGAAGGGCAAACCTACGATTCATTGACCCTCGATCAGATCGCTTCTTGCTCAGGCAACTATGCCTCTTGTTTGTGCGACTTCGAAACATACAAATTTATTGCCGTCAAAATGTTCAATATTTAATATTTTTAAGGATGCTCATCCAAACAAACCAAACTTTCATTTTATTTACATAAATTTAAATGTATTCAATTATTATCCTCCCTCCCTGAAAAAAAAACGATCAATTTGGGCAAACAAAATTATATTCGTGTAACACAACTAATGGACCAAGTAAAGCGATGTATCCGTAACAACATGGACGATCGGTGTTTGTATGTAAGTATGTTTGAATGTGAATTCTTCCGATGATAACTTTCGAACCGTTGATTGGATTTTTATAAAATTATGTAGGATTACATGTATGGCCAATGGAATTGATAAGCTTGAATATTAGTAAAAGCAGTCGATAAAAATTTGGTATGATTAATAAATACACATATTTTTTCAAAATAAAACGCATAAGATTAATTTCTGGTTTGGAATCTAAAGGGGACGGTGTCCATCGAAATCACGATACTGCATGCCTCCAAGTTAACTAAAGAAAATAACAATTAATTAAATGTCACTGAATTATTTATATGTTGTCAGTAGGTTGTCGATTTCATTGTAAATATCAGTTAAATTTTAGTATTATTTTACTTTAAACTGATTCCTTATTTTTGTTTATTGGTTTCCTTTTCTTTATTCACATATAAATATGTAAACGGACGAACAGTAACGTATCTACATTTAAATAATTTTTCGGAATATTTTCTGATTTAAATTGTAATTATTTTTTGTATGTTTGAAGTATTTTAGTTCCAACTGTTTCCTTGGTTCCTTTGATATTGTGTAATCAGGTCCTAACTTTGGTGTGTACTTACCTGCACTAATACGGTGTGAACTACCAGTAAATTCTACTTGTTTTATGACAACAGAAAACTAAAATGTTACGAACGTGGATGATTCTGGCTATGACTCTGGCTGAGTGAACAGCAGGTTCCACTCGGAGGAGACAGACGGTCATTGCGGGGTTGCTAACCGCGAGGCGCCCGGGGCTCAGACGCTAAACTGTAGTGAACTTTCCAGGCATGCAAGCAAGAGTTCCGATTATGTTGCTGTTAACTTTTTTATGTGTAACATCTTAGCTCTTGGTAAACGGCACTTGGTACTACTATTTACGTGAATGGAACGGAAATGTGTAACCACGGTGCTGCCATCTGTGGCGGATGGCGCTAGCCCAAATTCACAAAGCCAAAGAGATACCTTTTTAGTATTAAATTTTTAATTAATTATTATCAAGATAGGCAGTATTTAAATAACATTACTTTTGATAAACCAGGTCCAAAGCCAGGGTTTGGTAATTTTTCTAAGTCTTTTTCGCTTTTATCAAAGCCGTTTCATTATATATGTTAAATATTTCTGTCTGCTAATCAAATTATATTCAATAGTCAATGTAGCTTATCTTGTCTAGGTTTTGTATTAAAATTGTATTTGGAACATGATATCACATAAATTTGTTCGGTACTGAGGCTAGATTTACACATGCATAGGCGTGCCCAGACATTTCCATTAGGGGGGCCCTGCTAAATTTTTAAATCAGAAGCTGAATTTAGAATGTTAAATAGCCTAAATACATTCACTCATTGACTTGTTTACATTTTTGTGCTGTATCAACGAGATATGTTTACTAGTTAATATTTATATCCGTATAATTTTAACAATCTTGAAAATATGTTTTTTTTTCCCGACAATGTTTAAAGGGTACTTACACATTTCCCCCAACACCCTCGAATTTTCCAATAGCTTGGTCCAGTTCTACCTTGAAATGAACTTCTTTTTAGTGAATGAAAACACAGCAATTCAGATAAACGAACTTTAACAAACCTCTTAAATTTTTTATTTTTTTTTGCTTTGAAATACATACATCATCGTAAAAATTTAAATCAAAATTCTAGATGACACAGACGACACTCAAAAGGTACATGTTTTTTTAACCACAATAGCTTGAATTTTCAACTGAACTTGTTTTACAATGAATGATTGTTCAATCCATCTAATTTTTAAAACATTAAAAAATATTTTGATTAATGTGGTGATATATTGTACTCAAGTATTTTCAAGTTAACTCAAAGAACTGATTACCAACACAAATTTTAACAAATCTGCAAAATATTCTTATTTACATGGTAATACATTCTACTTAATTATGTTCAAATTAACATAAAGTGCAGACTTGTTATTGGGCGCCCGTAGGCAATTGCATGCCCTGAAGGATGATATGAAATGAAGCCCTACAATGGAGAAGCGCCGGAGTGAAGGGAGCGGGGAAAACAGGAGACCCCGAGAACACCCTCCGACCACGACATCGTCCGGCACGATTCCCACATGCAAAAATCCTAGGTCAGAGCCCGCCAGGAATCGACCCGGATCACCTTGATAGGAGGCGAGAGGTCTGACCCCTCGCCCACCACGGCCCCTACAACATGATTAACATTGCAGACAGACACTTCAGAAGCGTGTCTTGTACATAATCATTGCTATGAACCATAGTGGCTGTCGCTGTCGCCTTGAAATTTTGGTATGGAGCAAGGGTGAATCAGAGAAAACTATGTAAAAATTATAGAAAAAATTAATTTATTTTTTCGAGCGAATGAAAAAAATTAGGTTTTTCATTATTAGATATCCTATGAAAACGATTATGGCTTTCACGAAACAACTCAAGAATAAATGTCTGATATCTTTAAATTAATACTACTGAAAGTTGGGAGTTCAAGATTAATTGGAGAGTATGTAGGGCATTCAATTGATCACAAACACTTAAAAGTTATTTTTTTTTCTATTTACGCTCATTAAGGATATTCTCTTAGAGATAAAATGAATTTTACCATGTTGTGTATGTAGATACTGAATGTTTATTCTCAATATATGTTTTAATCTATATTTTAAAGTTAAGGGCGCCGTCTGTCTGGAGGATTATGCTCGTTTGAGCCACATAAGTCGGGGAGCGATAAGGGTCAACACAAACGCTTCAAGTGCCCCGGCGGCGCCTCTATACACAAGGCACCGAACTTGCGTGCAGCGTTTTCGTCCCACGCTTTTGCCATGGGACTTTAAGTGGTGGGCATGTCGCTCTGGTGGTTTCATTTGTTTTTACATATAATATTTCAAGATATAGTAGTCTGAAAAAAGCCATTTTTTTGGCCATTTTGTAGGCATTTGTAAGAGTGCAAAAAATGCGGGAGCTTGAAAGCACCATAGTCCGACATAGCCTTATGTGTGATTTCTTTTCGTACGACGTGGACACACGTGAATTAAATTTTGTAACAAACAAGTACGACAAACACTCTGCAACACCGTTTGCGCACGAGGCAGACGGTGCCCTTAAGTAAAATACTACCGTACAAGTTATTCATTACTGTTACATGCAAAGTGGCTTAATCATTAATTTCCGTTATTTGAACCAGGGCTCATTGTATAGAATTCGGACACAGTTAGTAGCCAGCTTGACTTCGCATTTCTCCTTTAAATTAATTGTGTATTATGTATCGAGGGTTTAGTTGAGAGTGTTTTACGGCCCTTTAACAGCAACATCTTAAGAGCCAATTAGTTTGATATTAAGTGAAGGACACTATGATGGTTCAAGCTAGGATTTGAAGCCCAGGACCCTCACACCGCAGACCAGCGCCTAAACGATTACACTATGGGGGCCGGTTACAGATAAACAGGTATAGGCTACAGGCGAACACTGATTTACAGAAATATATTATTAGGAACGTCCCTTACGTGATTACAAATTAATTGGGGGGGGGGGGAGAAGTTTTAATTAATCTTGTACCTATTGTTATGTACTATGTAATAACAAAACGACGCACAAAAATCAAACTGTTTTCATATTCAACGAAGTCTGATTCATCTTAGTTTTAAGTTTTGACAACTATTCAGTTTTTGCTACTAAAATAAATAATTTGTGAGAGGGATAGGAGAACACCGAGAAAACACGCCTACTTGTGGCATCACCCTAGCGCGATTCCTATCACGTGCGAAAATATGGGAGTGATTCCGCCGGAAATCAAACTCGGAGCATCTTGGTGGAAGGCTTACTCTTCTTACCACTTACAAAAAATGTTTATGATATGTACCTGGTTGGTAGAAAATTACATACTTTTCTAGCATTATTTCGTACCTTTTAAAATGATCCTCACACGACACAAGAATGAAACTAATTGCACATTTTTATAATTGATTTTCTTAGGTGAATTTTTTGTTAAGTAGTTTAAAATTAAGAAATACATATTTGTTTAATCTAAACTAGAAAATTCAAACATAAATACCTAACCATCGCTAAAGTAACGGACCACTGCAAATGAAGCACTCATTCATATTAACATTTTAAAGGCACACCACACAAGATTTTTCTACTGTGCTTGACCTGATCTTGTGAAGTCGGAGAAGTCACTGTTTTAAACGAAACAACAATCGTTACAGGCAGGATGAGTTTTCTCACGGATATCGGGTAGAAATCCCGCAGATAGCTTTCAAATCTAGGAAGAAAAAAGATTTAAAAAAGAGAGAAGAATGATTATTTTTTGTTTACTGGCTAAAATCGCATTCTAACTGTTCATAGGCTGCAGTCTGCACGTATTTATGACAGTGATATTGGAGGCTATTTATACATGTTGATAACTTCCCCAATTTGTGTCACAGATGCAGGAGAGCAATAAACATTCCCGCGTGTAAACTGTCTGACCGAATTCAAGTATAGGCTATAGGCCATTTTAAGGGACTTCATGTTTTATATAAACTAAGGCGGCTGTATTTCCAGAATGATAAAATGTTTAAAAATATTGTAAATTAGCACGCAGCAACACTGAAACACAGTTTGAGTTTCACAGTGCCAGGAATATACGAATATTAACGAACGCATTAGAGAAAATGCCGATCTGAGTGATTACATTAGGGGGGCCATGGCCCACCTGGCCCCCCCCGGTAGGCACGCCTATGCATATCACCCAACTTTGTTGGCAGTACCGACAGACGAAAATTGATTTGATCCACAGACCGCTGCTCCTTCACCTCCATATTCCGTAAAAACTCGATAATTCCAACCTGCACATCCCGTACATTGATTAACGATGCATTGAGCTCCGTAAACCGACGCGACAGCTCCTCTGTCACCGTGCGAGTGATTACACCCGCGACCGAGTCAATATATTGTTTACTCGCGCCATTCCCAGCATCCTTAGGCATACCCACACACTTTAAAATTTTTCCGCCCAACTTGCAATTCCCATTAAGATCGCGAGATATACACGAATCAAGCTGACATTTCAGAGGACCACCTCCAAACTTGGATACGCTGTAGGACATCCTTCAATGACTCGCTACAATAAAATTATCAAAGCCACAATGATACCTGTCAATAAGTAAAGGATAATCCTTTACGATAACAAGTAAACCATGTTTATTTTTCCAATAGAAGAAACACATATCCTTAAACGTGCGAAATTCCATATCACTGTTTACATGATCATCGTAGGCATGTCGCAAATTAAGCATATCCATGCGGAAAAGCACGATAACATTCGCATTATCCCGAAGCAAATATTTAGGTATTCTGCCATAAGTTTGACCTAGGTAAAAACAATAAACATGTGCGTGTCGACCCATAGAAAAATACTGCTGTATGATTCCTTGTTTCCCACACATTATCGTCAAACACAAGCACTGAATTGGCCCTGGCCTCGCTAGGAGTTATCACATCAGCATTTTCCATATACGAGAAAAATCCCAAACCTTCCACCGCTCTCAGATTCGTAGCCAACCGTTTATACTTTGGTTGGTGCAGCGATTTTGAATATATATAAACATTCTCGAACCGAAGACCATTCGGTTCCTCGAGTAAACTAAGTAGGACACACGTTTTTCCGCATTCGGACGGACCGACAATCAAACATCGTATTGTCGAAGGTAATAAAGAACCATGCCGCGACTCGCGAGCACTGGCTTCATCAGCCTGTGTAATCCGCACAGGCAGCGACTCGCGCTGTGTAACTACTTCCATTACGCAACTAAACAGAAAACTATAAAAACAGCATACTTATACCAACTCGAATCAGTATAGTGTTATGCATTGTACACGAAAGAAGGTACAAAGAGGCGGAGCAATAATAAACTCTGTTATTAACAAGCTGCCAGTAGTAGTACATCTGCCAGGATATAATTTCTGCTGTCCGGGAACGAAACTCGCCAAGAGGCTAGCACGTGGTGATACCGGTGTCAACTCCCTTGACAAGGTGTGTCGTCTCCACGATATTAGCTATTCTAAAAGTAATAACCTAAGTGACAGACATATAGCCGACGGTATATTAGCGAACCAAGCCGCACAAATAGCAAAGAACCCCGCAACGAAATTCGGTGAAAAGATTGCAGCGTGGGGAGTTAATAAGATAATGAGAGTAAAACTTAAGATTGGCGGTGGCGTTTCAACAAAGAAAAACTGTGCGAAAAAAGTCGGGCTATTACCTTTCATTTTCCCAGCGCTGGCAGAGCTAGGCAGTTTGATAGGCCCAGCAGCGGGTATAGCCAAGACCGTGAACAACCCACAGCACAATAGTAAATTGCGGGCACTTGCAAAAAAGGTTCGGGCCTATACCTGCGTCCCTACCCAAAGTCAGGGGGAGGGGTCAAGCGGAGAAGAAGGAAGAGGGGCGGGAAAAGGAAATGAGGACACTGAGTAACCTGCCAAAGCGAGCCCTTATCACCACAGATCTAAAGACAGCAATTAGGAAATAAAAAATCCCACATTTTAGAAATGTGTTTATGAATGATAAATTACCCACAAAACCATATCACAATGAGAGCGGTATTATTAATTTAGATACGAGTAAGGGGCCCGGAACGCATTGGGTAGCGTATGCCAAGCCCGGTCGTACGGCTCGGTATTACGATATTTGGAGACCTGCCGCCCCCTTTAGAAATGCAGCGATACCTGAGCGTCTGCAAAATAACATATAATTACGATAGACAGCAAAAGTTAAACTCATTCAACTGCGGTCACTTATGCATCAAGTTTCTCATCTCGGTATATAAGAAGCATAACACACACAGTCGAACCTGCTTCGAAATAACATGTCCACCACGTTAATACTAAGTGGAAACACATCGGGACTGTGTTCAACACACTTCCCACCGATCAACGTAAGTGATGGGTTATGACAACTCGCTCTCGTGTATTTTACCATATACAATTCTATCCAGAACGTGGACGAAAACAACCGGATATTCAGGTACAAGCTGAAGAATGAAGAGATGACACGAGAGATTAAATTACCTATAGGTTCCTACGAAGTCTTAGACATTGAAACATATATTAAACAACACCTACCTACAGACGTAATGATTTCGTTGAAAGGTAATCCAAACACTCTACAATGCGTATTGCACAGCAATGCACAAATCGACTGCACTGGCGACTGTTCCCTAGCCCCGATGCTTGGATTCGAACTGGAAGTTTACGATGCGAATAAAATTCACGAGTCAACCCAGCCTGTAAACGTGATGCTGGTAAATGTGATTAGAATCACGGCGAATATCATTGGCCACAGCTTCCTTAATGGAAAACCAAACAGTACGATACACGAATTTTCCCCGAACGTTCCTCCAGGATATAAGCTCAGTGAAATGCCTCAAACACTCATTTACAGCCCGGTTACCGTGCAACAAATATGAGAGTTGGTTATTAGAGTGGTAGACCAGAACGGTAAATTAATCAACTTTAGAAACGAGGTGATAACACTATGCTTACATTTGAAAAAAAGTATGGGGGTAAGATACTTTGGTTTGCATAAAGGGGCGGGGGTGAGCAAGCATAGAGCCAGTACGAAAACAAACATCAAGCGGTTAACACCTGTCAACGTGAGGTTCCTAGAAAAATTAGGTTTCAAAGTATTTCCAAATGTAATATAGTATACTCGATGTGCAACAGTCACCGCAGTTTGACGATGCAGTCTCAAAATGTGAAATGCACACGTACAAACCATACATTGCGGGACCATATGAGCCAAGTTCCGAGATAGTTATAGCAATACAAAACTCTGACGTGTATACGCACATTGCTAAATCGTTTCTGCGAATTCACGGTGCATTCACGAAACCAAACGGGCAGAAACCCGACAATGCAAAAATCGTAAACAATGCTATACTACATATGATAACTCGAATATCATTCGAACTTAACGGTGTGACAATCGACGAGGTACGCGAAGTTGGAATTGTGACAACGGTGAAAAACTATTTATCGCGCACGGGTGATGAAAAAGCCGAAAGTAAGATGGCGGGATGGTGTCCGGACGGCGATTACAGTTTACCACTTACAGTGCAAGGCGAGTTTGAAATATGTATTCCGTTGAACCAGTTGCTAGCTTTTGCAGAAGACTACAAACAAATATTAATAAACTGTAAACAAACGCTTGTTATAATCACCGTAAACAGTTATATTAACGCTATAATGGACACAAGTAATCAGCCACAGCAAGTGACATTAAGTTTGCAATCTATCGACTGGCTTGTTCCGCATGTAACAGTAAGCCCCGCCCAGCGCACACGGCTGTTGAAAATGATTAAAAAAGGCCACGACATAGATATGGCTTTCAGATCGTGGAGAGTAGAAGTTGACCCTAGTTTACCACCATCACATAGCGTCAGTTGGGCTGTAAAATCTAGCTTCTCTAGCGAACGCTCTCATTATATAATAGTGGCATTTAAAACCGGCAGGCATAATGTTCTAGGCGCAAACAAATCTAAATTCAAACATTGTAATTTACAAAATATCAAGGTCTAGCAATAAACTTTACGAATGGTTAATACCTACTTGCATATAATATGTACTCGGACTTTCAAGCGAGCTACTACGGTAGACTAAATACATCTCTACTTGACCCTGAGGGATTTAAAGATAAAGCCCCTCTCTTTGTATTCGATGTGTCACGTCAAAACGAAAAACTAACCTCAACTTTCATAGATTGTAAAATAGACATTATCGCAGCAAACAATATACCGCCGCTAACACAGGCATACGCAATTATCCTACGCGATAGATTAGTACCGTACAACCCGAGGGATCAAAGTATTAAAATAATGAGCTAAACACAATGTATGTTCAGTCGTGTCTCAGCTACCATGGTGAAGTGTGTTAACCTTCAAGGCTTCTTCTCACAGCACGGTTTTATCGTTAAGGAAGTTAGCATTGCAGACTCTGAAGGGAACGCGATTACGCGCTCGTTTCAACCACCATTTGCGTGGGAACATCTAATTAGAACAAAAAATACATGGCTCACCAACAACTTCCACAATCTGAAATGGGAAGACGGAATATTTCCCTACACAAGTCTGCCAAACATATTGGCGGCACACCTGAGTGGAACTATAATGGTCGCCGGGGCCGAAAAGAAATGTTTGCTAGCTAAACATTGTCGCAAACATGTTCGCATAGTAGATGTTCAAAGTGAATATGGCTGCCTATCATTAAAGATATTAGATAAATCGTAAAGCAACGACCACAGAGGTACAAGACCGGTATTGTCGCGCTACAACGCAGCGCTGCTCAGAGCATGGATGATTGAAAACATTGCCGGGAACAATGAGAAAGCGGAAATGTCAGAGAAGGAGGAGGAGGAGTAGGCGCCAAGGTCGCAGCAAGCGGCGAGAACGTAAAAAACAAAGACGAGATGTCGGTATAAATATAGCTCGATGGTCTAGAGTAAACAACTTCTCAATGCCTTCGTATCTAAATACCCAAGTAACAGGTCGTGCACCGACACGTTGCCGTTTGATGCCACTCCACCACATGCAATGAACTGTTCAGAGTGCTGTGATTGCATAATACATTTAATTATCCATCTGATAAATATTGTTTTAAATAGACACACAGGTCCGTGCGTGAACAGACGTGCAGAAACAGTGACGGTGTAAAGATGGCTAGCTTTAATCCCCGGAACACGTATCCAGATGTAACTCCAGGCGTAGGCAGAGTTGAGTATAGCGAGTGGAGTCAGGGCGCGTTGAGACATGTTACAGAAGAATGTGACTCTACCGTCCACTCGAAACACATACACAACCCAAGACCGGAAGACCTGCCTCTAGAAGTGATTCCTTGCCCCGGCTTCGGCGACTGCTGCGTTAGTATGCTACGCAACGATACAACTCTACCCGCAACAAGTGAAGAGGTCTACGCACACGCCTTCGATCTACCAGCTATGCAGCCGCCATTGCCCGCCTGCAGCCAGACTTCACCGCCGCCGCCGTTGTCGGTAGAGCCGAGACGCCGACGCCGCCCTTCCTCCCGCAGAGCGCGGGGCCTTGATGAGGGCGACCTAGGTCCAGCGGTGAGCAATGACCACTACCAAGCATTGGACGAAAGAGTGTTAGACATTGCCAGAACCGCGCTGCGTAAATTGCTTACAGACGTTATAAAGAAAATATAATGTATTGCAGTGTAATTTAACTTTAATACGTAAAAATTAATTACAATGTAATATAATTTATACGTAAAATTAATTTCAGTGTAATATATTTATGCGTAAAAATTAATTTCAGTGTAAATTAACTTTTATACATAAAAATTGTATAAACATAAACTTTGTTTACACGTAAATTGATTTCAATGTAACTTTTATTTTATTAATTTCAATGTAATGTAACTGTTTTATTTTATACATAAAAATGGTTTATACGTAAAAAAATTATTTCAATATATGTAAAATTGTTTTCAGTGTAATGTAACATAATATGTTTTTAAAAATATCATTTAATACAATAATTGGTTTGTAACTCTAACCCAATGGGTGTGGGCTAATAAAAAAATGTCTCGATGTATTTTTCTTTCTACTTGACCCTGAACACCGCATAAATTTTTTATATTGTGTTCACACTTGACCCTGAAAACCACATAAATATTTTTTAAGAATTAGTGTGTTCACACATTAATTTGTTTTAAGACAGAAAACATCCGTGTGACGTACATGTTTACGGATGTGTGGTGAAAGTGTGGCCAACCCGGACTGACCTAGCTGGACATGCATAAATACCGCCAGCAGGTGGTGAATGCTTGCATTTGATGTCCGCGCAAGCTACGTGAGGTAAGTCTCATTCGCTTGATTCAACTTCTGTTAATTGTATTACACGTCTTTACGCGGGGCGTAACCCCTCCCCGACTGCTGGCAGGGAACTTTAATGGCAGACTCCCCTCCCTGACTGCGGGGCGGGGTAAGGCTCGTTGTAATGAAAACACGGAGCGGAGGGGAGTGCGCTCAGTCGCGTTTACGACGATCGCAGAATAATATGTTCACGTAGCTTGTGTTCAGTCACGCTTACGGTGTTTACATGTACACATAGCTTGGGCTTCACTCAGTATACACAAGACCGTTTCCTTTCATATTTACGAATGATGTTTATTTTTTTTTATGTTTCCAGAACATTATATGTACCTCTGAACATAACTTCCCATCTATCCCCTCCTCACCATGTCTACTCCCCCCGAGGCGAAGCGACCCCATCCCAGTGAGGCTTCCACCTCGGACACTCGCGACAGCGCGCGGGCGTCCGGGGTGGAGCCGCATGAAGCTGGCGATTTGCCTCCCCTGCAGAGTGTTATCTTGGACTCTGCTTTTGCTAACCGGATATTGGACTTTCGGATCGGTAATGATGTTGAGTCTAATGATCCCGATTTGGACCGGTTTCTACAGAGATGTAGGGTTTCCTTTCTGGCCTTGACTTCCGTCTTGGTACGCAACTTTAAAGTTTACATTTCACTCTCGACTTCATTTGTTAAGGAATCTGTGAAGGGAGGCGAGAGTGAGACATTTCATTTTACAATCCACTCAGCCGCGGTACTGCTCTCTGATGATGTAGGGGAAATCTATGATTCGGTATTCATTCCGGAAATCAATAGGAATGTTAGCGATTTCGCTTCTCGTGGCAGTGGGTGGGCTCTACAGCGATTGATTAACATGGATGTACATGTTTCAAGCTATAGAGCTTTCACTGTTGGCGCGCCGCACACGAAATTACCGACGGTTTTGTCCAATAGGAAAGATTGTGTCAATATTGAATGTCCCGAGCAGCATTGCTTTCTGTATGCCGTTATGGCGGGTGTGATGCATGCGGAAGCTAATGTTAACCGAGCCACTTCTTATCGGGATCTACTTGTGGCTTTCAATACGTCTGGTTTGAGTTTCCAGTCTACTCTCCATCAGATTAAAACATTCGAGAGGAATAATAATATTTCTGTTAACGTTTATGCATGCGTAGACAGTAAGGGGAATATTGTTGATGAATGTTTTAGTGGCAAATCTGAATTATCTATCCAGCCTCTTCGCATATCCTCTGAGCGAAGAGTGAGGCATGTGAATGTTTTAGCGATTCGTTCTAGTGGCGCGGCAGAGCACCTACACTTTGTTACAATTAAGAGTCTGTCCAGATTATTGTATTCACAACTGTTCCAATGTAATCGTAAGAAATGGATTTGCGACTGCTTTCTTCAATACTTCTCAAGTGAAGACAGGTTAACTTCACACACTGTTCTCTGCAGCCAGCATCAAGCAGTGCGTTCCTGTTTCCCTACAGAGGAGAACAAATATTTACAATTTACAAACAATGCAAAACAGGATCGCCTCGGCTTTATTGCGTACTGTGACACCGAGTCATACCTTAAGCCGATATCCACCTGTTTACCTGGTGATGAGACATCTAATACCACATGGGTAAACGAATATGTTCCATATGCATGCAGCATTCTGTTAGTGTGTGGATGCGATAGCTCTTTGACCAGGTATGTGCAATTCGAGGGTGATAATTGTATTGCTGAAATGGTCACAGAATTAGTTTCTATGGCAAAGTGGATATGTGATATTTATTCAAAGACCATTCCTGTTAAGACACCGACTCCAGCCGTTTCTGCAAGGCTTGCTAGTCAAACACATTGCCATATCTGTAAGAAGGTATTGGCTGGGCAGAAGGTGCTCGATTACTGCCATTATCTGGTGAAATACATGGTTATGCTCATTCAAAATGCAACCTGGCTTTCAGGATGCAAAAGAAACAGCTTGTCGCAGTTTTCCATAATTTGCAAAATTATGATGCCCACTTTTTAATGAAGCATTTATTTTCGCGGCGGATTGCACAGCCGGACGGATCCTTTATTGTGGAGAATCCCGGCGAGGTCAAAGTATTAGGCGTAACTTTAGAGAGTTACAAATGTATTACAAAATACATACCTGTCTCAGGTAATGCGCAAGGAGGCATGCGCTCTGTGCGTCTTAGATTTATTCATACACTTAACTTTTTAAATTCATCTCTGGAAATTCTCGCTGGCAATCTCATGCCGGATCAGTTGAAACTCACCTGTTCAATGTTTCCGGATAATGCACAGTTTCAGTTAGCTACACGTAAAGGTGTGTTTCCCTATGACTTTGTTAGTTCTAGTGAACATTTGCATACTGCCTCACTATTACCAAAGGATGCATTCCATAACGTAATGAGTGGCACGGACATGAGTGATCTGGACTATACTCACGCTCAAAGGGCTTGGGACGTCGTCCATTGTGCCACATTGAAAGAGTACGCACTTAGTTATCTGAAGGTGGATACAGATTTGCTGGCCGACATATTCGAGTCGTTTCATTTCGTTTGCCTACATCATTATTCGCTTGATCACGCTCATTACATTACCGCTCCCTTTCTCGCATGGGATGCACTTTTAATTAAAACTGGTGTGCATCTTGAGCTTGTGACCGACCCGGACATATACCTCTTCCTAGAGTCTGCCGTTCGTGGAGGTATTACAAATGTAAGTCGACATCACATGAAAGCTAATAATGTGTACATGTCCAGTCACACCTGAGCCTTCCATCTTCATACATTTGCTATTTCGATGTTAACGCTCTGTATGCTCACACAATGTTGGGTAAGCTTCCTGTGGGTAATTTCCAATGGGTTCCCAGGGATCAGTATATGGGTTGGGATTTCAACACCATTGACCTCGATGGTGATACATCATTTTTTGCGGAAGTAGATTTGACCTTATCCGATGATTGTCATGATCGCCTATCAGATCTGCCTCTGGCTCCTGTGAATGGTGTACCACCAAACGGGCGTATGAGTAAATAACTGTTAACTCTCGTGCCGCGTACTAAATATGTTGTCCATGCTAAGACACTGTGGCACTACGTTCAGTATGGGGTGGTCATCGGCCACGTTTACCGCGTGCTGCGGTTTGCGCAGGTGGCCTGGATGAGAGAATACATAGCCTTTAATGCTGAGCGTCGTGCCCAGGCTGCGTACCCCTTCGAGAAATCGTTTTTTAAATTACTGTCGAATTCGATTTATGGGAAGAGCTTAGAAAATACACAAAAGAATAAGTATATACGCATCGCTTCACGATACGATTCCATTTATGGGGCGGCTGAGCTGATTGGTCGTCCGACATTCAAGGGGGTTGTTGCCTAGTGCTCCGATCCTCCTACCCCTCGAACCACGCACCATTGCATGTGGAGAATAACCTATTGGTATGTCACTGTATATTTGTACAGGTTTTTACAAACGTTATTTCTTTTACACATGTAATTATTTTCTACACATGTGAACATAATTTATTTTCTTTTACACATGTAATTTTTTTTACAAAGGTTAATGTAATTTATTTTCTATTTTACATAAATTTCTTTTTAAAATAAATGTTAACCTAATTTATACAAACGTTGACGAATTTTTTTATTTAAAGCTAGAATGATCTTAACATAATTTATACAAACATTAACATATTTTCTACACATGTAATTTATTTAACACATGTTAACATGTTTTCTCTTTTACACACTTTAACATATTTACATTTTTTTAAATTAAGAGTTAGAATGGTCTTTTGTACTTATTTAATCTTTTATACATGTAATTTATTTTCTACATGTTTATATATAAAAATATTTTAATTTTTTCATACATTTTACCTATATTTTATTTTCATACATTTTACAACCCATTAAGTAATTTATTTTCTTTTACACACGTAATTTCTCTTTCACACACGTAATTTATATTTTACACACATAATTATTTTCTCTTTTACACACGTAATTTATTTTACACACTTGGGTTATGCTGTAGCTACTGCGTATTTAATGTTCTGCAGATCTCCCCACAAGATAGATGTGTCCACACGTGACGATTTGGCGAGCCAAATACCACGGGAGATAGCTAAGCTATTTTTCATGGAGGAGGTGGTGGAGGGATGCCCACAACCACAGCGGGACCTTCGGGGATGTGACCCTGGAGTTGGCCGCAGCGATGGGTCGACCGTGCGCTCGCTGCGGCCGAGGGAATTGAAGTGTTGGCGGGGCCTTCGGGGACGTTTCCCTGGGGTTGTCCGCCAACCATGATTGGTTGGCGTTTGCTACTATATATATACCCCAAATTAAATAAAATCAACATTTTTTTTACCCGTGTGTTGTCTACATTATTTCCTTTTCCACCTCTGTATGCTCCTTGTGCTTGCTCCTTTACTGTACACAGCAAATGCCTGACCTTGATTTCTCTGTGGGAAACACTTTCACCGTCATCCAGCAGGTAAACACATTCCTGGTCGCCGGCGCACGAGCGAGGCTTCCAGCTCTCAGCACGGCATTTGTTCAACGCTTATTTTACTCGACGTAAAATAATAGTCCTTGTCCTAACTATACTTAACACATTGGTAGAGAGACAATTACTACACAGAATTTGTACAATATTTATTTTACTTGATGTAAAATAATAGTCTTTCTCCTAATTACACTTAATACATTTCTATGCTTATTTTTCTGTCTTTACAATAATATAAATTTTAACTATGCTTATTTTTCTGTCTTTACAATATTATAAATTTTAACTATGCTTATTACTTGGCGTGTTGCACAAGTGCTACCACTAAAGCATTCCCACACACAGTGTTGGTAAAATTTAAAGACATTATTATGCTTATAATATGATGTGGGGATTATAATTATGCATTTTATGAGTGACACTCCAGCGGACAACATCTCGCTCTCTGTGCGCGGGGTTTTGAGGTTATGTTGCTCCCAGGTAAAGTCATAGCTAGTATGGTGAGGCTTTTAAGCATAGCGGCATACTCTGGGTGTTGGGAGTTGTGGCATTTGCTTTTCGAAATTTAAACATGGCGGCAATTGCTTTAAGCATAATGGTGGGGGTTTGCTTTAGGCATACATCATGGCGGTTGGAAATTATACATGGCTGCCTAATCATAATTTCTTTTTTCGAAATTAAAAAAACATGGCGGTTGGAAATTTTAAACATAATGGGTTAAGCATATATTTTGTTTTTGGAAATTTAAGCATAGCAATATTTTATTTCTTTTCCAAATTTAAATATGGTGGCAATTGCTTTAAGTATAATGGTGGGGGTTTGCTTTAGGCATACATCATGGCGGCATATTTGTTTTTTGGGTAATTTAAGCATACTTTTCGTAATTTAAACATAGCAGTTGGAAATTTAAACATACGTTTCTTATTTAATTCTACATCTCCCACCTGATCTTGTGGTCTAGTGGTTAAGGTGTCTGTCTTGTAACCTTGATGTTGCTGCATCCCACAGATCGAATCCCCACACCGCCCAGGATTTTTTTGTATACAATTCCTGCCTTCGGAGCGACGGTGGCACACTCTGGTAACTAAAGCCTGAACTAAGATGGCGGCCTCCACATAACAATATGGCGGCCCCCAGTGGCTGCGACGGTAGCGCACCCTGGTAACCAATGTCAACAACAATGGCGGCCCCCATGAAACAAGATGGCAGCCCCCAGGGGGGTTCTGGCACGGTGTTAACATTTAAATGTTTACATTGAGCCAGAACCCTCCTACTGCCCCTACTCACTAGCATGCAAGATGAACTCCCTTCTCATTGGTGTCTAGCGAAGGCATCCTTTCTCTTGCGATCGTTAGTGAGAATTCCTCAACCCACATAAACGAAATAAATATTTTTACCTTAACACAACACAAGACCTCAACTGTTGGCAAGAATCGGTATTACTTTCAACAAGTTCTTTAGCATGAGATAAATAAACTCTCACTGAAGAAATATTTAAAAAATTATATTTAAGTAATGGTTGAAATTTAAAAACTCTTGTAAAACATCTTTTATTAGTCTCAGTACCTAATATGGATTCTTCTTTGGTGTCTGGCGCTGTATCGAAAGGATACAGTTGAAGTTTTGCAGCAAGGAATTATTCTTGAGAAAGAATGGTAGCAACCACGAGAAGAATGACTGTGTTATTTCACTACGCAATATGAAAAGATGTGTTCGATGTAGCAAGTCGTTTACGCAAAGAGAGAGCTTAAAAAAAAATGATAAAACTTGTTACACTAAGCCTGCTTACAAGCTAGAGGACAACGACGGATCTACTATTTTAAAGAAAAGGGTTTTGTATTACATCAATAAGTTTCCTTGTCTTGAACGAGATTATGCTCATGGCCCTTCCGATCTCGACAAATAACTTAAATTCAAGGGCGTTGATTTATGGAATAATGATGATAATGGAAGAATCCTTATCATGAAAAGTAAGAATATTAAATTCAAGCCGAATTCAAGTAGAACCTCGGTGCTTTGTAAACATGACATACTTTTAAAAAGGAAGCTTGAAGACGATGAAGATGCTTCTACATCAACGATTTCGAATTCTTGCAGTAATCCAGGAGATGACATTGACTTCTACGATGGTGTCGTCAGTGACTCTTAGGCTGGTGACAAAACCAACGACTGTGTAGAACCACCTACAGCTGTCAGAATCGAAAGCTGTGATGAAGTCTTGTGACTGAAACGGTGGAAAGATAGTGATAAAATAAATAATACTTATTAAACTTATGATGAACACTGGGAAGATATTGATCGTAAAAAAAATTAAGAACTGTCATTCCAGGAAGATTGTGATAGCGGAAGAGATTTATTATATGTCATGGGAAGATCCTAACATATTAGTTAACCATCTGAGACTGTTGGTGGCATGTGTTCATAGAAGAAAGTACTGGCATCTTGATGAAGTATCGACAATACTTAAAGAACTAAGAGAAGCTGGCTACGTACAACAATCACTTGTGTAACTTTCATGTGTATATAATTGAAAATAAATCAATTATTTAGATTTAATTTTTTTTTATCTTGCAAACTGATTTCTAACTAAGACTGAGATCTCGTAATACAGCTACCACTTCATTTATTGTGCTTCCGATTGTCTTTCCTATAAAGGTTGAAATTGGAAACTTTATAGAACAAGATGGAGGAACAAAATTATGTGTTATATTTTATATTGTCACCTAAGTGTCCGTGTATTTCTTTCTCTATGAACCCTAAGTTAATAATTTTGCAGGCATGTCTTTTAGTATTAAACTTCTTTGCTCAAATAATTAGATATTTTGTTAAGCCAATAAGAAATGTATTTTCAATTTTCATGTGTAATATTATATAACTAAATTTTGTAAAACACTCTGGTATTGGACGAAGACAGTCGAACAAAAACTATTTCTCGCAAATAAAAATTTTGTTTGGAATTTTGACAGAGAAAAGAAAAGGGGAATTAATATTCGAACCTTCGTAGAAACACAACGTTTAATTGCGATACAGAAGAAATTGTAAATTATGGCAATTTAATTATTTAGAAGAATAGTATATAATAATATGAGAAATTTATTCTACAGAGAATTGGCAAATATTTATTGATTTGAAGAGAAAGGATAACTTAAACGAAGATTATAAGAATTATTCAAGCGTTCCCAGTTCGAAGAAAATAAATAATTTATACGAAGAATTTCAAGAAGTATTCAGGCGTTCCCAGGATGAAGAGAACGAAACACTTCTACAAAGATTACAAGAATTATTCAGGCATTCCCAGGACGAAGAAATAGAAAAACTACGGAATAATCATCAGTTCGAGTCCATCCAGAACCACTGAGAGGCGTTCCCAGGACGAAGTCGTTGAACTGCTGCGATGGTGTTCCCAGGACGAAGTCGCGGAACTGCTGCGATGGTGTTCCCAGGATGAAGAAGCAGATCATTCGATGCTGAGTTCCACTATTAAGGAGTCAGAAACCGTACTAGATAGTTCTATTACCCTGAACTATTATTACAGGGTGGTCGTATCCTTTTTAAGGAATCTCGAATAATTCACGAACTTTCAGAAAAAAACCGAAATATTTAAAATCATTAAAGGCATGTTACACAACAGTTTTCTTCTAATACCAGAATGTTGATGTCTGTTATAGCTTGAGTAACAATTTTAATATTGTATTTCATATAATCTAGAAATCTAACGGATACCACCACTACATACCCTGCCCTAAATACTGTCTAAATACTTGTCAACGTTTGGGTCATTCCCGTGGTTCGGAGTCGCTGCCCAGCTGCTCCGGTAGAGAGTGTACGTGCCACGTGGCACAGGAACTACCCTAACTCGGGTGAAATAAAAGAGTTTATGATGTAAGTTGTGTTTACTGCACACGTCACACACTGTACATGGACTGTCACGGCTCCCGTCTGTGACAGTCCATCAGGGTGAGGCCCGACTACACACACTTTGAGCGCGACATGACACTAGCAGTGACCTGACTGGCGGTGACATGACAGTGATGCGACTGACAGTGGCGTGAATGATGGTGACGTGACTGGCATTGACACAAATGACGAAAACACGAAAGACTGTGACGTAAATGCCGATGCGAACGACGGTGAGGTGACTGATGGTGATGTGACTGACAGTGACGCGAATGACGAAGACACGAAAGACTGTGATGTAACTGCCGATGCGAACGATGGTCACGTGACTGACGGTGATGTGACTGACAACGCGAATGACGGTGACTTGACAACGGTGACACGACTGACAGTGTCCGTTCGACTCTCGCTCACAAATTCGCGACCGCATCTCTCATCCCACTCAGGCGACTAACTCGACCAACGCTCCGCGACGTCTTAGCGGCCTCCTTCTTGCCGTGCACACATGAATCCCCCCTCTTCCCATCATGTGCGAGTGCGTGGAGCCCACATGGTCACAGGCGGGGAGATGCGACTCAGTCGCCCGGGAAACACATATACAGGTACACAACCTAAATAGATATAATGGCCTCAGCGAGCCGGAGGAACACTTGGGACGAAGTCAAATGCCCCCCCCCCTCCAGAAGGTATTTTGCCCGCTGATGCTACAATCATACGCACTTCACCATTAACACTCGGGCACTCGGGCGTTCATATTGGCATCCCATGGGCGGATGTAGGAGTAACCTGCTGGGTGAGTACCCATGGCCAATAGTCTAGCAGGTAGGAGGGAGGCCTGCGGTGACGAGTGGAACGGCGGGCTATTTCCGGAACCTGGGAATTTGGTGCGGTGTCTGGGTACATAGGTGGGGATCTGTCCCCTTTCTTCACCTCATCAAGGAGTTCAATGATGACCTCGTCCTCGGGGCCACAGGGCCCTTCAGTTGGATAACCTATGTGGTGGTGGTAGCCATTCCCGTTTAACCCTTCCATTACTTCCTCGGGAATACGATTTTAGGGATGGTGTCAATGGTTGGTAACTCAGGGTACTCTTCATCAGGGATTGGGGTAAGGGATGTGTTAAAGATGGAATTTTGGGTATACCTGGAGTCCATCCTGTCAGCAAGTTCTTCCAGGTGGTCCATGGTGAAACTGTTGGGCTCATACCCATATGCTTGTTGGGTGGGCGTAGCTTCTCGGGAAAATACTGGAGCTTCGGGATTTAAAGAAACCTCGCAACCTGCTGGGTTGAAATTGCCAGTGACCATTTCGTCCACCGAAGTTCGTCGGCACCATAGGTGAGTCCGATCTCCTTCCTTCCCTACTGCAGTGGTTTCTTCCAGGGTCAATGTCTAAGGGCATCGGGTCAGACTGGCACAACAGCCTCCTCGCGGTGTCTCTGGTTGGTCACTGGGGCTGTCCTGGTCTGTAAAACTATCCGTGGCTCCTGCGGTTGACAGCTGCTGCGACATCGGGACCGTGGATAACCGCAAGGCATCACGGTGTATTTTGGCTGTTCAGCCATTCGGCTGCCGCACCAGGTAAGTGGTCATCCCCAAGCAAGCCACCACCTCCCTGGGCTCGGACCACTTGGGCGCGAGGCCTGCGCAAAACCCACGGCCCTTGGCTGACAGATGCTGGAGCCTTACATGCACAAACTGGCCTGGAATGATCTGTGGGTGTGGATTTAAGGACTGGGGTGTTCGATGATCCAAAAACTGGGCCTGATACCTGCGTGCCCCAGCCCGTATGTCCTCTACTGGGAAAGGTTCTTCTGTGTGAATGACGCCCAGTTCGGCTGGCAATGCCAAGTTGTGACCATGGAGCAGCTCAGCTGGAAAATATCAGGTGACCTCGTTCGTGCGCCGGCGGAGGCAGTACAAGAGGGTGGGAAGGTGAATGTCCTGCTTAGTGTGGTCCTAATCAAGGCGGATACAGAGCTGGGTCTTAAAGTCTTGGTTGCGGCGTTCAGTGGGATTTGATCTGGGATGATCGGATAGGGGTGGTGTGATGATGGACCCCCCACCGCCCACATGCCTTCCACCAGCTGTGACTCATAAATTGTACTTTATTATACGTGAGCAGCACTCGCGGATACCTTTACCATGGGAACACCTCTCGGTCCAGTAGGGCGATGATTGTTCCCGCCTTGACATTGGCGACAGCAAACGCCTCGGTCCATCGCGTGAACACATCAGTGACTACAATGATGAACCGCTTTCCCCGGGAGGTGCTTGGGTAGGGGCCCATAATGTCAAGGGCCACCTCGTGGAACGGGTAGTCAGGGGGTCGGGGAACATGATGCTCCACGCCATCAGGTCGATGCGCCTTACACTGTTGGCAGCATTGGAACTCACGCACGAACTGCTTGACGTCGGCCGTGACCTCCGGCCAGTGAAATGTCCTGCGGATTTTTCGCAGGGTCTGTTCAGCCCCAGGGTGCCCCACCAGCTCATGTAGGATGGCAGGCCGTGCAGCAGGGGGTGCATGAATACTCCAGCGGCTTCCTCTGTGTGCACCACGAGTCTGAAGCATGCCATCGAGACTATGCTGATGAAGAAATGCTTGGTTGCCACACTCGGCCAGTCGGGCTCGCGTTTGTAGGTCGTCTTGCTGGGCGTCACGAACGTGAGCCACCAGCTCTGCCATGGTGGCGAATGGGGTGGCTGGCTCCGGTGTGCTGGGCCCAGGCAGCGTGTACAGTATGGCATTTTCGGGGGCCGGGTCCGAATAGTTGGTAATCGGAACCGGGGGCAGGAAGTTGTCCCACCCCTGGTCATCGTAGACTATGGTTCTGGGGTCCAGGTGCCGGGAAAACTCGTCAGCGAGATCATTTTCCCGGTCGGGACATGTTCCACCGTGAAGTGGAAGCTCTGAAGGAGAAGGGCCCACCGGGTAAACTTGGACTTGCCTTCCTGCATGGAATCCAGCCATTTGAGGCTCTGGCTGTCTATGCGGAGAATGAAGGGACGCCCCTCGAGGTAGTGTCGGTATCCATTTAGTGCCCACACCACAGCGAGGCACACTTGCTCATTGACATGGTATCATATTTCCGCTGGGCCAAACTTGGCACTCTCGTACTCCACGATACGTCTCTGGCCTTGGCCGTCCAGCTGGTACAGCACCCGCCCCATGACTTCCTGGCTGGCATCGGTCTGCACGAACAGTGGTTCATCCAGCACCAGCCGCGACAGGGTGTGGCAGTTGCGGAGCTGTTGTTTTACCTCGCCCAGGGCCTGGTCGGCTGCCTAGGTCCACCGGAATTTGTACTTTGGTGAAAGCAGGTCGGTCATGGGCGCGGTTATCGAGGCGAAGTGGGGAACAAATGACCTCAACCTATTCAACAGCTCCATGAGTTTCTGAAGCTGCTTACGTGTCTTGGGTGCCTGCTTGCCCTCAATAATGGACAGCTGTTTGGGCAGCGGGCGGCAACCCTCTGCATCCACAATATGGCCCGGAAATTCGATCTCCTCCGCCCCAATGTTGCACTTCCTCGGGGCGCACGTCAGCCCATGCCTGGCGAGCCGCTCAAACACCAAGGCACGATGGTGTGCGTGTTCCTCCCACGAACATGACCAGATGATCACATCATCCAGGTAGGCTTTTGCAAACTTGCCGATGTAGCCATCCAGGACACGGACCATCATGGTCTGGAAGGTCGCGGGAGCATTCATCAGTCCGAACGGCAACACGCAGAACTGGAAGTGCCTGCTGTCTGGGGCGGTAAAGGCTGTTTTGGGGCGGTCGGCGGGGCAAACTGGCACTTGCCAGTACCCCGACTTGAGGTCAAACTTTGAAAATATGGTGATTTTCCCTAAGCAAGCGAGGGCATCCATGATGTTGATTAATGGTGGTGGTGCCGGAATTGTGAGATGATTTATTGCTTTAAATTTACGCAAAATCTCAGTGTTCCATCTTTCTTGGTGGCCATTACGATACGACTATTATAAGGTGAATTTCTAGGTTCTATGAAGCCAATCGCCAGCATCTCCTCGATTTGCGCCTGTATGGCATCCTGTTCACGGGGTCCGAACCCGAACACTTTCTGGAACGGAGGAGTATGGGGCACCAGGGGTATGCAATGCTCTGTAATTGTAGTCCTCCGTAACTGGTCCGCAACTGCAAACACTTGTGAATGAGCCCTTATCACTTCGTCAATGTCGACATGGTTCTCGGCTGGAACTCCATGGTACAGCTCATCCAAACCTACAACTGTGCTAGGTGGGGATGGAATAGGCCGGTGGATACCGTAGACAGTCCAGCGGCCGCGGGTACCAAGGTGCAAGCGCCCGGCATGGACTTCGAATGTAGCATCGACTTGTGCCAGCCAGGGGGCTCCCATGATCAGCTCCTCTCGTATCTCATGCAGCACTATGGCGTCCATTTAGCTAACATGGTCCCTTATGTGGATTTTTACTTGGGAGCACCCAGACATGGGTGCGCAAGCTTCCCTGGTGGCCAGCAGGACTGTCCCCGCCTCAGCCGTCACATCAGCACTGGCGACGAGGTGAGCGGCAATAAAGCTGTGTCTGGCAGCTGTGTCCACCAGTGCCGGTCAGGTAGGCGCAGTAGACTGCCTTCCTCGGGACCCATGCGCCCGAGCCTGGGCAGCGTGTCCTCCAGCCCCGCATCTACTGTCGAGGCCCCCAGCGATGTAGGGCGAGCGGCAGAGCTCGCCAGAGACTCGGGTCACGGACCGTCGGGCCGGCGCGGACTGCCCCCGCCGATGTCAGGTGGGCGGGACAATAGCTCACTGGCGCCCGCAGCTGCTGGCGGGGACGCCGACGACGTGGGGCAAGCGGCAGAGCTTGCCGAAGACTCGGGGCACGGCCCGTCAGTCCGGCGCGGACCGCCCACGCCGATGTCGGGTGGGGGGGGGGCGGTAGCTCATTGGCGCCCGCAGCTGCTGGCAGGGATGCCAACGACGTGGGACGAGCGGCAGAGCTCACCGATGACTCAGGGCATGGTTCATCGGGCCGGCGCGGACCGCCCCCGCCGACGTAAGGTGGGCGGGGCGGCATGGCTGGTTGGAGTTTCGGAGAGCGGGGCCCAGCGGTCTCATCGCCCTGACCTAGGCATTTCCCGATGGTGTTGTGTCACCTCCGTTTCCCCTTTCTCCGGCGGCCTTGACGGGGTATTCGCGGTGCCAGTGGTACATTTCTGTTGGACAGTACCTGCAGCAGGGAGGCCGATCTAGGCGGGCCGTCGGGCCTCCGCGTCGCTCCCCTCGGTCGGCCTGCCACCAGGTCAGCCGCGACTCACCCTGTGGCTCAAGGTTGCGTCCCCGCGACCCTGGCAACTGGGCGGATCTGTCCGACAGTGCTGACGGGCCAGTGTACCGCACCACCGCTCCAGAATCTTCTGGTGACCGCACTGCCGGGGTGGGGTTGGACCTCTACTGCACCATGGTCTCCATTGCACTCTGTATGGCCTGGATGTCTCTCTCTGTTTCCCTCGCCACAGCTAGGAAATCGTCCACGCTTCTCCCCGCGGCGTTACGCATGAAAGGTCGTAATTCCGGTGACAGTAGCTCCACGATCACTGGCAGTATCTCGGCAACTGAGCAGCTTGTCATCAGATGTCGGTGGAAGCGTAGCTTTTGATAAATAAAGCCTTCCACGCTTTACCCGGCCCGCTATGTTTGACAGTACACTTGGTACCGACAGCAGGCACGGGAACGCGCGTCATCAAAACGGGATTCGAACAGGGTAAAGAATTCAGTCCAATACATCCGGTATTCGCCTGCCATCGCCCACCAGGCTTGGGCACTGTCCCGGAGCTGTCCACTAACTCTGTCCGTGAACTCGTCCTAGGGCACCGCGTGTCTTGATAGTCTGTCCTAGCATGCTTGCAGAAATGCATGCGGATCTCCATGTGCTCGCCCTGTGAATACAGGCAGGACACCGCCACGCTTGCATTTCGCGGTACCAGTTCCGGTTGTGCCTCCCCATAGAGCCATGCACCGTCGTTACAGGCTGCGCATAGAAATAGTCCGTCCCTGAAATTGGCGAATTCGCGTGCAGTCATGCAAATCCGGTGTCTGACAGTGCCGCACACATAGCACCGCGCCGACTCGCCTGGTCGCCCTGTACATCCTACCATCGCGCACGTCACGCGCTCCCTTATCACGGCCCACTCTGTGTCATGGTTATATATTTCCTTTTTTACAGTCTTTTCATTCGGGGTACATGATCACCATAGTGTAGTGCCCTCCCCTCGCAAGCTGCCCTCCACATGTGGCTTATGACACACCTGGCAGACCCCGTCCATATTCACGCGCACAGGTGTGTAGCCTTCCGCGTCCTGCCTGGCTGACCAGCCCGAGCGGCAGACCGTGACGTCAGGTGGCGGGGAACAGACAGGCAGGGGGGCCCGCCTCCCCTCCCCCATGGCCGGAGGGCCTGTTTCCGCATGCTCTTTGCCCCGCGGAAGTTGACCCGGCGGCGCGGTGATCTTGAATGGTCCGACTCGGCTGTACTCGTCGTCGCTCGCCTAGACTCGGCTCCCGCTCCACCGGAAGGGCTCAATTCGCCTGCGCTCATCCAGTGCGATCCCTTGAGGGGGAATAGGGGGAAGAGCGAACTCACTTGCACGGCCGAATGAAACCCAATACCTGAGTGACGCACTCTTATCGCTTGACAGCGCAATCTCACACCATTTTGGCGTGTCGGCTTCCGCTCCCGCGCCACTCTTTTCCCCGCTCGACTCCCTGCAGCATCCTCGCGGCTCCCAAAAGTTTTAAAAATCAGCACTTTACATGTCCGTTTCTATGTAATAGCTCATGGTCAGCCACTCTAGTTGGGCGCCATTTTGTCGACGTTAGGGCTGTTCTCGTGGTTCGGAGTCGCTGCCCAGCTGCTCCGGTAGACAGGGTACGTGCCACATGGCAAGGGAACTACCCTAACTCGGGTGAAATAAAAGAGTTTATGACGTTAGTTGTGTTTGCTGCACACATCACACACTGTACATGGGCTGTCACGGCTCCCATCTGTGACAGTTCATCAGGGCGAGGCCTGGCTCCACGCACTTTGAGCGCGACACGACACTAGCAGTGACCTGACTGGCGGTGACACGTCAGTGACGCGGCTGACAGTGGCGTGAATGATGGTGACGTGACTGACAGTGACACGAATGACGATGACACGAAAGACTGTGACATATTTGCCGACGCGAACGACGGTGACGTGACTGACAACGCGAATGACGGTGACGTGACAAAGGTGACACGACTGACAGTGTCCGTTCGACTCTCGCTCACAAATTCGCGACCGCACTCTCTCATCCCACTCAGGCGACTAACTCGACCAATGCTCCGCGACGTCTCAGCGGCTTCCCCCCTTGCCGTGCACACATGAATCCCCCCTCTTCCCTTCGTGAGCGAGTGCGTGGAGCCCACATGGTCACAGGCGGGGAGACGCGACTCAGTCGCCCGGGAAACACATATACAGGTACACAACACAAATATATATTTAGACACTCACATAATTACATAAATAAAACCCTTATGAAAGTCACATTACTGTTATGGTGGTGCCTCTGCAGGGCATTCCCTTCTCGGCCAAGGCCATTTGTTACACTTTTGTGCACCTGTGCCGGCGCACACGCAAGCCTGAAGCAGCAACGGGCAATAATGGCCTCAACGAGCTGGAGGAGCATTTGGAACGACGTCACTATGATAATAAAAATTACTTCACTTTGTACATAATTCATTCATAATTGAAGACATTTAATAAAATAGGTGCAATGAGTTTGACGATATTTTACTGGTATGAAGTAAACCATTTATATCACGTTATATTAATTGAATGACACTGACCTTTGTTTTCCGATCACTATACTAATATTGTGGCATTCATATTTAAATCAACACATTTACACCTTTTTCTTTTTTCATTTTAATTAATATAAATTTTCAATTTATTACAACTACTTAGAAGTTGTTGGCGCCCATAAATTAACTCTTAATGATTCTTTCTTTTGATTTTATTTTATAAATTCATTTGAATGGGTCTAAGTATTTTCTATTTATGTGAAGTCAAACCACTTTATAGTAATTGAATAATGTTTTGACAGAAGTAACCCGTTTATTTCTTTCTGTTGATAGAGCTTCCGATTTTGCTTCCTCTTCGTTGATTGTGCTTCCAAATGTGCTTCCTTTTACGTTTAATGTTCTTCCGACTGTGCTTTCTTTTGGTTGATTGTGCTTCCTCTTTGTAAAATGTGCTTCCAATTGTGACTTCCATATTAGGCATAGCGACAACGAATTTTATTCGTTGGACAAATATTTTGTCTAATGATGATTTTCGTAGATCAAATGAATAATAAACCTCACGAAATGTAATGGGAAACAGAATATATAATTTATTTTAAGATAAAGTTCATATTATCACTGTACGAGGATCAAATAATGTACGGATATCTATCTCCCATCAATCATTTATTTAATAAGTCAATTTTCTGATGATTAATGGAATTTTCTTGTATTTTCTAGGTCAATAAATACAAAATTCCAAGATGGCGGACATAAAGACATATAGGAGCCTGGTATATGAGGAAATGAAGTCCCTTTTATGATTTTCATTGTGGCTTATTAAATAAGAAACATTTTACACAACATTAAATATATTTTCATTGGTCAAGGATCGAAGCAAGGATAGGAATTTAACAATTTAATCTGTAAATAATAAGTTATTTATTTGTAATATTTTGAACTTTTTGCCGAATTTCTAAGTTACTATTACAAATTTTCAAGATGGCTGACATAACTACTTACTGCAGGTTGGTTGGCAAAGAGCCTTTGCTGCTTTTGGGACTTTTCATTGTATTTATTGAAATAATTATTTTTTAGATAAAATTAATAAATATTTTTTGCTTCACCCCGGCATCAAAGCAAGGACAGGAACTTATCGAATCAATAATTATATTAATTGCCGATTTATTCAATGAATTTTGGAATTTTTCCCGAATTCCTAGCTGAATAATTACACAGTTCCAAGATGGCGCCTAAATTTTAAGATGGTGGGTGCCTCAGTTATAATAAACGAAGATTGCACTCTAGTGAACAAAAATTATATTTACATGATGGTAGCGTGCTCTAACAGACGAAAACAAGATGGCGGACCTGACATCATACTAGCTGACTTTATATATATACCTTTGCATAAGTGGTGGGAGGTCAGTCAGTCGGTGGCTTCCATGGAGGAAGGACCTATCGTCATTTTTTTTTTTCACCTAGCCGGGTTCAAATCGAGGACTCCGAGCTCCTTAGTTTAAGTGTACAGTTTTTTTTATAATTTTTTTTAAATAATTTATTTTAAAATTTTTTTATTATGTTTGACTCATTAAATTTTTTTATGAATTTAAAAATGTTTACCCGATTTCTAAAATAAAAGTTACTGATTTCCAAGATGATGGCCGTAACGGAAATTGCAATGATGATGTCATAATTCAAAATGACGGAAAACAAAATGGTGGATGCAAGATAGCCACCAAGTGGAAGATTAAAGGTCAAGGTCAATCAAGATGGTCGCCATAAATATCACGATCCAAGATGGCGGACCGGCTCTACGGCACCACAGGCCAGCGCTAGGTGCCCGAGCCCCTTTTATTTATTACCCGTTTGCTCTGATATTTCACGATTGATTTGCATCGTACAACTTTCGATACAAGCATGTGAAAATTCTCTCATAAATACTAGTGTGTTTGCGAGATTTATTTAGTTACAGCGGAACATTGGTAGCGTCAAGATATACTGCAACCAGCAAGGTTTCCAGAGCCAAAACGGATTTTAGCTCAAGGAGAATGCAGGACTCAAACATGCTAATTCCGGCCTCCATATCCCTGGAATCTATTGCACGAAAAACGTAAACGTTCAAATGAATGGCTACGCAAATACTAGTTTGACCGGGAGTGGGACGAAGGTAAAATTCCGTACCACCAACTGAAAAACCCTTTAGATGATTTGCTTCTGCAGAATCCGCGTGGCAACATTTATGTTCCCGGACCTTGAGCAGAAGAAATGGCTAAGCAAATTTTGCTATGGAGTTATAGAAATTGTAGACATGTAGACTGACTATGGCTGTCCTTCCATATGGAAGCTTTGTGCTATGTATGGCGGGCAGTCACACGAGAAGATTGAAAGTGTATGTGCCTGTACAACCTCGCAGCTTATTCGGAATTGGCACTGGAAGTGTGAATGGAGCCTGAAAATATAAATGGCATGCAACGGTTCGTGCCTTTAGTTGTCGTTCGACCTCCAAGAAGAGGTTTACGTTTCATACTGCCAAAGTGGACGTGAGCGTATGAACTAGCTCCAGAAGTGTCGAATACAGCTACTGGAATTCTGGTTATCTACGTACATATAGGTACGTAAACCTGTGATGGAGGCGCTCAGCCCTAGCGGTTTTCGTACTTTCCTGTTTCCTACGAAATAACTCAGTAGTTGCTAGATTGCTGCGAACCTAGAAACTAAGACCACACATGATCCTTCCAGCCAACATCGAAAAAGTAGTCGCTTCGTCTGCACTTATAACACCAAACCTGCTGCAACCTGCGATGCATCTACCCAGACCCCAAAAGGCGTGCGTCTCGTCTTAGTTGTCAGTGATCCTGTCGCATAAAGCAACGAGGCAAACCAAACGTGCAGCTGTGGTCCCAGACGTCGTCATCCATGCCTCACCGAAGCAGTCGTCGCGGAAGAAGTCCAGTTGGATACCTGTGATCCTGTGTCCAAGACCTGTTAACCAGTTGGAACTGGAATCGATTAGACCGGACAGTTCGTACAGCGTTAAAGATTTTGTTTATGAAAATGCTTATTGCCTTTTTCTAAAATGCATTTGTATATTTTTCTAAATAAACTGTCAAACTTGATCTTCATGTGTTTTCTGGAGTTTTAAATTTTCTGCTTTTTAACCTGATAAAAAATAAAAATAATCGTGGTTTTGACATACGTAATATTTCAGCAACCCGGGGTATATAAATGAGGTCTAAACGACAGAACCCTCAGTCTACCTCTGCCGCGGTGCAGTACAGATCGGCTAGTTTGACTTGTCTGGTGCATAAGTCACGTAATTGCCTAGTTCTGTGATATTGATGGCATCATTCCCATCATTAAGGTTCACCTGGATGGAAGGCATACCGTCTGCAGTACAGACCCTGATAACAGCGACGCCGGCCGCCACACAGATCCCAACGTAATCGGTGCCGCCAACTGCAGAGACCCCGGTTTCAGCTGTGATACCACCTGCAGAGGAGACATTGACAGGATCTGTTTCATCAGTTAAAGGCTTACCATCATTTTTGAAGTCTTCAACGAATGTAGGACGTTTATCACACCATTGCAAATGCTGTGGTGTGTCATTTACTACACCAGAAATCGCCCACAGGCACAAAATAAGTTCCCTAATAATGTACTGCAAAAAACACTGTTTCAGTGTGTTAAATGTAATAAACTATTTAACTGTCAATATAGTTTAAATCGACATAACGAAATCTTCGCTGGGTCAGCTAAGCGGAAGCAAGAACCTTTTTGTGAATACTGTGGCAGAATATTTATTCTAGCACATAAGTTTCTAGACGTCATGAAAACTGGAACTGCTCACTTAACACGTCATTACGTTGTCAGAGTGCGATAAGTGTAGTATGATATATCGACCCTTTTACCGTTTAGCGGTACATTTAAAATACTTTGAACATAGAAACTGATATTGTACTTGAAGTAGTCTAGAAATCATGTTATATATTTTGTATTTGTACTTTTTGTTTTATTTCTGGAACCTCTCATAAGCTGGTATTTTTAATTAAATTATATTTTATTGCATCGGTCAAGGATCGAACCAAGCATTGTAATCATTTGTGTCAATAAGTAAATTAAAAGGTATTTTTTTTCATGAATTTTGGAACTTTTTCCGAAATTCTAGGTTCATAATTACAGATTTTCAAGAAGGGCGACATTTTTAAAGATAGCAGGTGCCCTGGCAATAAATAATTACTAAACTAAACTAAGTAAAAATTAAAATAATATGCGGCAACGCACTCTAGCAGACATTGTGTTTGCTACGGGATTCTAGCGCTCCTGCTGTAAATAGAGTTCTGATAACCAGACGGTTCCACTCTATAGCAGATGATGACATGTATTATTTCTTCCAATTTAAATGTTACAAGACTGAATATGTGTGTTACTTTCCTTATAATTTAATTAATTCTCCGTCTGGTAATTATCTCGATGGCTGTGCGGTCAAAGGTGTATTTTTTCCAACCCAGAGGTCAGAGCTGCCATGGTTCGAATCACAGAACATCCAATATATTTGTAAATTATAAAATTTAATATCGGTCCAAAACAACATTAGAATATAATGGAACATCGACCTTATCTATATGAGCTAGTGCGATGCTGGCACTCTCTAGGGAAACACCAAAAACAAAGATGACGAAATCCAAGATGACTGCCTACTGCAGAACCGAAAAACAAAATGCGTCAGCAACATCATCGAAAATGTTGGCCTCCAGCAGAAGAAAACAAGATGGTGGACATGACGTCAGAATCGAAAAATGTGGCTGAAACATAATATCAAAAAAAGCGGACATGTTATTAGAATTAAAGATGGCGAACGTAAAGAAAATATTAACATTCAGGGATTGGGGTGCTCTATGACAAGATGGCGGAATACAAAATGACAACTGAGGTCAAAGGTCCATGACAAAGGTCAAGGTTTAAGTCCAATATCAAGGTCAATGTCCAAGGTCATATGTCATGGCCCATGTAAAAGTTCAAGGTCAAGGTCAAATTCATAGGTCAAAGTAAAGATCAAATTCATCTAAGATGGCCACCATGCGTCACAATCCAAGATTGCGACCGTTACTAAAAGTGCAATGTTGATGTCATAAATTTAAGATGGCGAAGGGACACACACTCTACCAGGAACCAGGTGTCGGTGCCCTATTCATATAATACTTTCCACCACTTGGATTTTGGTGTGAATAAGTGATTAACAGTTAACTGTAAACAGTAAAAAAAAGTATACTTAGGATTGCATAAAACACACACTTACTGTAAAAACATCAAGAAATGAAAACAAAAAAAAACCCTGCAAGTTATACAAACAAATCGTGCTTGCAAGGTGCTAAATAACGACTCAGGAAGTATCCGAGATTTTCTTTGTAATTTTATAGATATTAAAAAAGGGAAAATTATTTGTAAACGTTTACTAAAAAAAGAACTAATTTTGGTGTAACAAATTTCTAAGGGCAGTTTAGATAATGGTTGTAAAATAACTTTAGCTCAGGCTTCCCCTTAAATCTTATGTTATAAAAGCAGTTGTTGCTGAAATATAGTTTGTGTAACCAACCTACTTATTAAATAAAACGAGGCAATGTTGTAGTCCGATAACTTATCTTGTTGAGATAATAAAACGTGAATCAACCAAAAAAAAATTACTTCTGCGGTGAAAATAAGGTAGTCTGGCCGCTGTGGTCAAGCGCAATAGTAGTGTTCAAATCCTCGTTGGGCTGCTACCTGATTTCCATTGTGGTTGGCATGAATGCCAAAGGCTGTTGTGTTTTCCCAGAGCAGTTCAGTTTCTCTGAAAATCTTTTCCGTCATGACTCTATTACAGGACGGTAATATATAGCAATATAGGGAGCTGACACAAGTTCCAGGTTTATGAGCCCAAGGAGCCGACAATCATCTTGGATTATGACGTGACGGCAGCCATCTTGGATTACCTTGACCTTCAAAATTTCACAAAAGATTTTTGCATTTGAAAAAATTAAAATTCCTCATAGTGGCTTAAATTCCCGTTAATTTAGCCGCTCTAAGGAAATAGAGGTCATGTCCTTGAACATGTCCATAAACTTAACATTTATTAATTTTTGTCAAAAACATAAAAAAATAACAAAAAATATATTTAAAAAAATTACTTCAAACATTGCATTTTTCGTTAAACACGCCACCTTAGATTCTAGAACGCTGTACTTTTCGTTACGGTCGCCATAATGACTGTGTATGTCGTCATCGTTTCTTTTTTATTAAGACTGCTATTTTAAATTATGACACCATCTTTGCAGTTTTCGTTATGACTGCAATCATGGAAATTCTTAATTATTATATTTTTTAGCGGGGAAATGTATAAAATTTATAACAAATATATAAATAAATTTTAATAAAAAAATTTATAATAAAGTGTTGGGTTTAAGACCAATAAGATCATTTAATTAAAAATGACGAGGTATCCTTCCTCCATGGAAGGCAGACTGACCTCCCATCACTAACGCCAAGCTAGAAATTACATCAGTCAGAATGACGTCAATACAGCCAACTTACTTTCGTATGCTGGAGGACGCTACTGCCATATGTTTTCGTTTGCTATATGGCACTACCGCCATATTTATTTTATTTTTACCCTCTAGAGGGTAGGAATTATTTATTGCCAGGGCGCCCACCAACTTGAAAGTCTATAATTAGGAAAAAATAATAAAAATATCACTTGTTAAAATAATAATTTATTCAATCATTGATCAATATAAAATAAATTAATTAAAATTACAAAAAATTACAGGTTTTAAAAAAAAAGATTCTTACAATTAAAAGTTCATTACATAGTTTATAATTTAATTCAGGAAAACTTGTGAAAGAAAGCAATCTAATTATAATTTAGTTCAGCATTGGCTTGAACTGGATGATTCTCAGCTCCAATCGGTTTACTAAGGACAGAGACCAGCCAGATCCTTTATTGTTATAGTATTTTTCTTCCTGACAAAGTTTCTCTATACTGTGTTTAACTGACTGCTTTAAATCGTGAGAAGTGTAAATTGTAGCAGCCAATGTCTTGAAAGCGCTCTTCTTCAATGCTAAATTTTGTGTCCAAGTTTCGTATCGAATGGATACGGTTTACCATATACGCATTCAAGCTACAAGTTATATTTTAAAGTTCCGTACGTTGCTACTTTATCAGTAAGCTGATACATAATGTTCTGCTTAATATCGCCAAGAAAAGTAAAACTGTCTTTTGACTCGCTAAATTTCTTTAGGTAATAGTAGTCTTTCAAAATTCCACGAAATGCAGATTTCGCCAAGTAGAATCCAGTAATATTTATCATTTATAATGGGTTGAGTTTCATGCCCACGAGTCATCGCAATCGGGTGCTGCACAACTGCTTGTGTGATTGTACGCATACGAGTCTCCAACCTAAACATAGCAGTCAAAATATCTGCAGGTAGTTCCACAGTAGGCACAAGGACTTCACTTTTACAGTTTTTCACATGTCGTCTCAAAATGTCAATACGAGTAAACCAAGCATGGCACTTATCACAGCAAAACATCACACAAGATGGAGTCTTGGTACATTTACTTCTCGCATGTCTTCGTGCATTATGGGAAAATGCAAACGACTTATCGTTTTAGCCGCAATGATATCTAGTTGATAAAGATAAACCTTTCAGACCTTACCAGATACTGATGTTGCTGCAGTTGTACTAACTCCCGGGGTACTCATATACACATCAATGCATCGTTGTTGCAAAGAAAACTTCATATTCTGCCGAACAGCATGGTCCTTGCTTGTCTTCAAGTGTATTTTTCACTTATTTCTTGTAAATTTCTTGCGACCTTTTTACAGCTAAAATTTTGCGACGAGAAACTCTGTCAGGAAGAGGAAGATTATGTCAGTAAAGGATCTGGCTGGTCTCTGTCTTCAGTAAACCGATTGAAGCTAAGAATCAGTTAGTTCAAGCCAATGCAGAAATAAATGTTTATTAGTATTCTGTCTTTCACAAGTTGTCATGTAGTAAAGTATAAAATATAAAATCTACTTTTATTTGTAAAAAATTTTTTTAACCTGTCATTTCTTTTGGTAAAATAAATAACTTTTGTATTGATCAACGATTTACCCAAGGTCATCGAAACTGTTGTATATGTTACAGTTGGTACGTGTTTTTTAGTATTGTAAAGTTGGTGTAATTTCCGTGTTGTGTATTTGTTGTCTTGGTAAAGAATGGCCTGCTTGGCGTTCAGTCATATTGTGGTGTTCACGCAGTAAAGTTATGGAAACGTCTACCGTCTTTTTTATTCACAGTCACAACACATTTGGCGACGAGGATGGACATTTTTTCGTCGTGGGTTGTCGGCTTCGGTGTTTTGTTCTGTTTTGGCCTCCCAAGTGACTGTAAGGATATCAAGTCTCCGTCTGTGTTACGACCTTGCAATATGCAGAGTAACAGTTTTTTAACCCGAATGACGAATCCGTCGATTACTTTCTAGAACGTCTGGAATCTTATTTCAACATTCATATTATTCAAACATCCCGGGAAAAGGTTGATCATCTTACGGTTTTACTTAGACCTGAACATTTTAATGTCCTTAAAAATACGTTAGTGCCGAAATCGTCAAAGAGTGTACTTTTGAAGAATGCAAGCAAAGTTTATTGTATCATTATGCTCCGACGACACGTGTGATAGCCGAGACATTTAAGTTTCACAGAAGATTTCAGCGCAATGTAGAATGCCTTTCGGATTTAATAGCTGACTTTAAACAGCTTTCCATTAAATGTGAGTTTAATACTTTTCTTGATCGGGCCTTACGTGATCAGTTGGTGATTAGTCTTCGTGATAAGGGTATGGTCAATCGCTTGTTACTTGAAGATACTAACCTAACTTTCAATCAAGCATGTCAAATTGTCCTTGATATGGAAAGTGCTAATGTTTCCACGGACAAAATAGTTTCGTCAACTCAACATCCTGGCAGTGCTTCAGATGTTTGGTATCGACGCGACGTGAAGAAAAGTCATCCAGCGTCTTCGTCTCAAGTTGGTCAACGTAGCAGTGCAGTGAGTCATCGAAGTCGTTCGCGATCGAAAAATCAAGACCAGCGGGCTAATTCTCCCCACACTACTTCAAAGCAGAGGACACGATGTGGTCAGTGTCTTGTCAAGCATCAACCTAATCATTGTCCATCTTTGTCTTGGACATGTTATAATTGTGGCAAACGAGGTCACATTTCTAAATTTTGCCTTAGCAAGACTGTTCGCAATAATCTTATAACCCTTTCTTGTTATAGGACAAGTGAGTCATCCATGCCTAACCCAGTACAGTTAAGTATTGAAATTAATTGACAGTCTATAGTGTTTGACAATGATACTGGTTCAGCATGTACATTAGTTCCCATAAATATTTTCAAACAGTATTTTTCCAATGATGATTTAGTTAAATTTGATGGAAAATTATTGGCAGCAAATGATCAAGCCTTACACATTTTGGGAAAATGTGTTGTCAGAGTCAAGTTCAATAATAAATATTTTGGTACTTTAGAACTATTGGTAATGCTAAGGAAACATAACAAGACTTTACTTGGTCGAGATTGGTTAGATGTTCTAGTACCATCTTGGAGAATTTTCTTTGAGAAGTCAATTAGTGAGTGTGTCAGTGTGAATACAGTTGAGCAAGAGCAATTAGGTTTTAGCAAGTCTATAGTAAAAGACCTCGAAATACAATTTCCTGCTGCATTTTGCAGACAAAGGAATAACGAACCAATCATGCAATTTAAAGACAACATTAATGTTAAAGATGATTGCGTCCCTGTTTTTTGTAAGCCTTTTGATGTCCCATATGCGTTGAGAGAAAACGTAAAAAAAGAATTATTATCTCTCGAATCTAAAGGCATAATATCTAGAGTTAATTATAGACAGTAGGCGTCACCTATTGTTTGTGTCCCTAAGAAAAATGGTGGTGTTAGATTGTGTGTGGACCTGAAAGTTACACTCAATAAATTTGTAAATATTTGTCAATATCCCTTGCCAAAAATTGAAGATTTATTTCAAAAATGTAATGATTGTAAGGTTTTTTGTAGTTTAGATTTGTCAAATGTGTATTTGCAATTAGAAGTCGATGAGAATATAAAAAATTCTTAACTATTAATACCATTTGTGGTTTGTTTGTTTATAACCGCTTGTGTTTTGGTCTGTCATCAGCTCCCGCTATTTTTCAATCTGTCATAGACAAGATATTGGAAAATATTTATCATTGTGGTGCTTAACAAGATGACATTCTAATTGGTGGTAAAGGTTATGATTGCTGTAAAAGTGTGTTATTTACAGTGCTTAAACATCTTAATGATTATAATGTTAAAAAAATATTGACAAATGTGAGTTTTTCGTCACATACTTAGATATATTAGGGTATGTACTTAGTGCCATTGGCCTCAGCCCATGTAAATCTAAAATAGAACAGTTACTCTCAGTCCCACGTCCTGAAAATGTGACTCAGTTGAAATCTTATCTTGGGTTGTTCAATTACTACCATAAATTTGTTGACATGGCCCCTGATATCTTGGAACCTTTGCACAAGTTACTTAGGAAAGATGTTCCTTGGGAATGGTCAGAGGAGTGTGAGCAGGCGTTTTTGAAAAGTAAATCTGTCATTTCAGAGAAGTCACTTTTAGTCCTGTTTGATCCATCAAAGCCAATCATTCTTACGTGTGACAGTAGTTGTTATGGTGTAGGTGCGGTATTAAGTCAGATTTGTGATGGTATAGAGAAACCCGTTGCTTTTGAGTCCGCAACGCCTACACCTGCTCAAAAGAATCATAGTCAGTTGCACAGAGAGGCGTTAAGTATTATTTTTGGTGTTACCAAGTTTCACAAGTACCTTATAGGAAATCGGTTCACAATAATAACTTATCATGAACCATTATTGTGTTTGCTTGCGGAAGGTAAAAAGCTTCCACAAGTGGCAGCAGCTCGCATACTCCGATGGTCTCTTATTCTTTCATCGTATCAGTATAAAATACAATTTAAGAAAGGTAAACACATTCAGAATGCTGATTGTTTTTCACGTTTACCAGAAAAGGTGTAACTTATTTTCATGGTGATGAATCTGATTGTAATTTTATTTACATGTCTACTCCTTTAGTGCCTTATAAAGAAATTGCGGAGGTAACTTCAACTGATGTTGTGTTAAGTAAGGTCATGAATGTACTATTAAGTGGTAATATCAAGGAATTGTATAGTAAACCAGAGTTAAAAAGGTATAGTAAAATTGTCGATTCAGGAGGGATGTCTTATGTTTGGTAATAAAGTGGTTATACCTGATTAATTGAAGGGTAAAATATTATCATTACTCCATGCAGATCATGTTGGTATCACGAGATGCAAGTTGTTAGCACGGACTTATGTTTGGTGGTTTGGAATGTGTAACGATATTGAACGGACAGTGAGAATATGCAAAGTGTGTCAGTCAGTCCAAAATTCTAGTCGTAGAATAACCAAATCATGGCCCAATTCTAAATGTCCTTGGTATAGAATTCACATGGATTTGTTAGACACTCACAAGGCAAAGTTTTTGATTGTTATTGATGATTACACGAAATGGATTGAATGTTTTGTCATGAGTAACACAAAGTTAGATGATGTTATTCTTAAGATAAGTGAATGTTTTTCTAGATTTTCTGTACCTAGTGTTATAGTGTCTGATAACGGTCCACCATTTAATGCTGAAAGATTTGATAGTTATTGTCGTAACAGAGGAATTAAGATAATTAAAATTCCACCATATAATCCTCGCTCTAATGGCTTAGCCGAAAGAGAGGTTCAATCTTTTAAAAGGTCCTTGTTAAGATCCGTACTGGCAAATAGTATTGTTTCATTACAGACCAGTGTTAATCATTGTTTGTTTTCACTAAGGTATACTCCTTCAAGTGTTACTGGTGTCTCTCCGATGAGTCTCATGCTAAATTATGAACCCAAATGTCCTCTTTCTCTGTCGAATCCAGTCAGTTGTCTTAAAAATAAAAATAATTGTTTGCCAACACCCAGGAGGGGGAAAGTAAGGTTCACTCCTTCTCAAGAGTGTACTTATAAAATTTATCCAGTTAATGAAAAGGTTCTTGTAAACTTGCATTTTTTGAAAGGTCCAGTAAAATGGTTACCCGGTGTTGTCGTCAAGAGAATCGGTAATGTTGTATATTTGGTTAAGCTTAATTCTGGTGAAGTAGGGAAAGTGCATGTTACACAATTAAGAAAGAGTTACTTATGTGACAACGATCATTTTGAGCGTAAAAAAGGATACTGTAATTAATGGTTTCCATTACCCTCAAGCACAGTGCCTAATAGCCAATTTGGAGACCATAATCCTGAAAAGAATTTAGATTCAAACACTGGTGAAACAATTGATGTTATTTTGCATGAAAGACCTGTAAGAAATGTTAAGCCTCCTGTCCGTTTTTCTCATAGTCAGTATGACTAGTGTTTTAATGATTTGGAAGCGGTCTTCAACTTAAGTGGAAGGTGATGTTTTATATGTTACAGTTGGTACGTGTGTTTTTAGTATTGTAAAGTTGGTGTAATTTCCGTGTTGTGTATTTGTTGTCTTGGTAAAGAATGGCCTGCTTGGCTTTCAGTCATATTGTGGTGTTCACGCAGTAAAGTTATGGAAACGTCTACCGTCGTTTTTATTTACAGTCACAACAGAAACAATCATTGTTTTAACAAAAGATATTTCTAATGAATTTTTTTGGAATTTTTTTCCAAATTTCTAGCTTAAAAAGTAGGTATACATTTTTTAAGATGACATGTGCTCCTGCAATAAATTATTCCTGCTCTCTAAAGGATAAAAAGGTAAGCTAATATGTCGGCAATGCCATCCAGCAGACTAAAACAATATGGCAGCAGCATCCTCCAGCAGAAGAAAATAAGATGGTTGTAATGACGTCATACAGACAGACATACTATCTAGCTTGGCTTTAGTAGTGGAAGGTCAGTCTGTCAGTGACATCCATGGAGGAAATATCCACCGCTCCTTTAATCCAATGATCTCGTCGAGTTTGAACTCAATTCGTTTTTATAAATTTTGCTATTCTAATGTTTATATACATTTTAAAAATTTCACGGCTAAAATCAAATAATAGTTACGGATTTCAAGATTGCAGCCATAACGAAAATTTCAACGAAGGAGTCATAATTCAAAATGGCAGTGGTTACAAATTTACAAAGATGATGAAATACACAGTCAAGATGGCAACCGTGACGAAAAGAGCAGCGTTATAGAATCCCAGATGGCAGGCATTAAGAAAATTGTAACGTTCTAGAATTTAAGATGGCGGTCGTAACGAAAAGTACAATTTTTGAATGAACAATATTTTTTTATATTTTTTGGGTTTTTTAGAATTTTTTTTAGGCAAAATTAATTAATTTAATGTTAACGGTTAGGTTCAAGGTGATGACCTCAGCGGATTAGGGCTTCAAGACGACGGGGAATTGAAGCAGCAATGGTGGATTTTTATTTTTTCTAATGCAAAATTTTTTTTAGGTAAAAAATGGGAAATTTTCCATCAAAATGGGAATTTTTTACTCACTATAGGGAAATTTAGATGAACTTTGCGTCATTTTTGAGAAAATCTGAAAGTTAAGGTCATTCAAGATGGCTGCCATGACGTCACAATCCAAGATGGTGTTCGGCTCTTCAGATTTCTTAACCTGGATCCTGTGCGAGTTCCGGCTATTATATACTACTCTTCGCCATTTTAATAATACATATGATTTGTACACAAAACATTTAATGCTATAAAAGAACACTTTTTTATTAATACAGATGCAGTGTGTCATGACGGAAAAGATTTTCAGAGAAATTGAATTTCTCTGGGTACATTAAAACATTTTTTTTTTTAAATTGGTTATGTATATATATATATATATAATTATATAATTATATTCTTGGGCATGCAATCATACTCCAAATGATTAACTATATTATTTGTTTAACAAAATAATACTTGTTCTTTTTTTACCAAACCATGATGTTTAAATTAATCTAAAACAGTGACATAAGTCATGATAAAAAATGTAATAGAAAATTTTAACCCATGCTTAAATTATCTAGACCCTTTTGTAAAAACAAAATTACACTACAAGACATGATAAATCCTTACGATGGTAAAGGTAAAAAATTTAATTTTTTAAATTTCATATTTTTGTATATTTATACACATTAATATCAGTTTTTTTTCTGTTAAGTTTTATGAATTGGTTCTAGGTATCATTGTCCTGTACTGTACATTTTTATGACGTGTTTGTATTATGTGATGTTTATGAGATTCATATTTGTTAAGTGGCTTCCTATTAAGGGCTTTAACATATTGCAGGCTCTCATATTTTAATAATAATAATAATAACAACAACAAAAAAAAATTTTATTTAATTTTTTTTATATGTATCCCATTATAGAACCCATATTTAAAATACACTAATATCTATTTGAAAAGAATTTTACAAACATTGAACATTATTCTTTTATTTTTTTACTAATTTCCTATTTTACACAAAACTTATATGTTAGAAAAGTTTTTTTTATATAAGAATTAAATTAAAATTATTTACCATAAACAAAGTAATTACATTTTTTTTTGTTCTGGTACTCACTACCTCAAATTATTTTGGAATCATCTGTTTTAAAAGTGTTGTGCAATAGACGTATCTTAAAACGATGGGACCCCCAAATTTATATGGTTTTTCAACCCAATTGTACTGATTCGGTGTTCAGAAATTTAAGTCTTGCCAGAGTGATGGCATCGAATATATAAACACAGACTTTGAGGAGTCTTTATTTATTTACTCTGTATAATTACTAATTAGCATAAAACTGACAGATATTATCACTTGATTATTTGCTGGATTCAAAGTATGTAGTATTGTTAGCCTTTTATTTTAAATTAAATATCTTTCTCTGATGTAAATAATAAACAGGTGTTATTACATGCTTAGTAAGACATATTTTATATATATAAGTTGTATGTTATTAATTAAAATATATCTAGCAGATAATATTTCAGCCACTCTTTCATTTTGCATGAATACATGCATGAATTTGTATTTAAACAAATAACATTGTTAACAAATCTGTTCATATTTCCTAGGACTTACTTAGCTAGTAAACGACTGCACACCATAAAGAAACGTAAGCTTCATTAAACTTGTTCATTTTAATAGATAACAAACCCAAAGGTAGCCCAATAATAAATTAATAATTTTTTTTGCCTCACAAAAAAAAAATGTTGAGAGGACGAGGCAATATTTTTTGTGACGTCACGACCACCGAACCATGAAAATAATCAGGGCGCTATAGATACAGAATTTGCCAGTCTCCCGCCCCAAAGTGGCGAGGGAGGTCAGCGAGGCGTTAAACGCGGGCCTGATAAACTCTGCCGCATCTGCCCGAGCACGGCCGAGCCCTCCCCGCAAGTTGGGCCGGAGCTGCTGCGGGGAACTGCGCGCCTCCAGGTGCACCCCAACTTCCACGTTTGGGTAGAAAGGCTGTGGAGAGTTTTGTGAAGTTTCAAACTTAAACGTTTTCAAATAAAAATATATTTAACATCGTTTGGGATGGATGTACACGACACTTATACAAATAATCACAATCATTGTATGCGATGTTTATAAGATCAATCTAACAAAACCTTAGAACCTACTACAATCAGTACGATATATATATATATATATATATATATATATATATATATATATATATATATATATATATATATATAAATTCTGAAATGTAACGTATATACCTGCTCCTTTTGATGAACAGAAACTTGACCCCTACAACCAAATAAATTTTACTAAGGCTTGCTTAGATATGTACCATAAATCAGAAGCAGATTAGACAAAATACAATTACAGCCATGATTTTTTTTCTTTTCGTCCGTACAATCGTTTTATAGTTTATGGGCAAAAATTAACTTCGTTTACTAGTTACATTAAATATACATGCTTAAGATATAACACTGAAACTGCTTTCTTAGTAGACCAAAAGTACGAAATTTGCTTCAGAAAAAAAAATTAAATAAATGTAAGCGAGTTTTTCAGTTCTCGCCAGGAATGTTTAACATCTAACCTTGTTAACAAGCATATTAAAATGTTTTCGTGTTGCAAATACACAAATAATACCAAATTTGGATAAGAAATTTAACGTAAAATTCTTTAAAATAAGATGAGAATGATAAAAATGCACAAAATGTATTTGATAAAAAATTTCTGAATGCGAATCACACTTTGTTTCTCCACCCAACGCTAGAATTCACTCTTAGAGCAACTTCGCCGAGTATTAAATAATTCGGTTTGCAGATAAAAAAAGTTAAACTGTTTTTACGAACGCGAGAGACCAGACCGCGGCGCTCGCCAGGTTCGGAGCTGGCTGGCGGCCCTGCCAGGCTACAGTCGTCATGCGCGTATCACGTGGCCGCCGCTGACATAAGACATGCCACGCGTGCCTCGCTGGATTACAAGAGTCGTGCTTACCCCCTCCCCCTAACGCTTCCCGGGCATCGTCCTGCCTCGGTGCCGTTAGCTATCGCTGAGCGGCCTTGGGAATTCCGCGGGTCGTCGCGTGAGCTAACGACGCCCCTTTCGACAGTTCGGGCGTCGGGTCGGCCCTGGATGACGCGGCTCGTCATCAGCCCCTCTCGTCCCTTCGGGAGGGACGCCCCTAGGTACTTAAGACGTGACGCCGGCCTCCGCGATTTGCGAGCGGATTTCGAGCGAAGGGAAGTGCGAAAGTGGCGAAGAGGGTGAGAGGCTCTCATGAAAGTGGCGCAACGCGGAGATTTTGAGCAACGGTGAGTTCTGGGAGGGCCGCGCGGGCGGCGAAGGTTTTGGGCGTGATATTTCTTGGGGCGACAGTTGGCGGGCTAGATGGCCGCGGGTGCAGCGATAGTTTTTCGGTGATGGAGATCTTGGGAGCGGCGAGAGTCCCGTGACAGTGGCGAGAGTGCCACGAGTGCGGTGAAGTGTTCGGCGACGGAGTTTGGAGACAGATTTCCGCGGTGAGTTCGGCGACAAGTTTTTGGTGACAGAGTTCCGCGAAGAATGCGGCCCAGTGAGGACTGCGGACTGTGGAACTTGACAGACACTGAGTTACTTAATAATAAACATTGTTGAGAACATTGGTGATTAGAAGTTTTTAATTAAGCTTATTTATGAAAACATTAGTATCTAAACAATAAAACTGTGTAATAAAACTGAATTTTCCTATCTCTGAACGAACCTAGTAGCTCTCCCAACACATTATCATAAATAGTTATACTATATAATAAAAAGGATTGAAAAATAATAAATTATTATTTTTGAACAATTTTTTAGATTTCGTATTTTATTGTTAAAATTCACTAAATAGTTAATAGTACTATAAATTTTCTCTTTGGTATGCGCTATCCACCATAATTGGCACCACCACAGTTACACATTTCCGTTCCATGTAACTTCCGTTCCATTCACGAAATTACTCCTTTCAAATATCGTATACCGAGGGTTAAAAATTTACACATCAAACATCTTACAAAATTAAAATGACCCTAATGTATGCAATTCAGCTGTAAATAACAATGGGAAATTAGCCAAATGGAAAAAGATACTGATTTGCTTTGCGTAAAAGTGTGCGTTATTTTTAACCAGTTACCAGAAAATAATGCGAATTATGGCGGTACCTAGGCATAACACATTATCTAAAATATAATAAAATTGTATTTTTTTTCTGTCTGTCTGTCTGTTTGTAAGCGCTGTTCTACAATACTACTATACGAATTTTAATGGGGTTTTCAAGTTAACTTGAGCGTAGCAGAGAAAGAAATATAAGCTTTATTTCATCAAAATCGGCTAAAGGAAAGAAAATTAATCTTAATTTTATGACCTACAATATAATCATTATAAGAAGCCATTAGGTTTTGCTATTGTAAGGAACTAAGTAGAGAATAAGAAAAAATAAAGATCCTGACAGTTTGTAGTGTCGCCATATTTGTTTCCATTTTTAATAACCTTTTTGTTTATTACAATTTAAATTGCAGAAAAAAATCATGTTTCATAGACACATAAATAGTGAGCGTGAGTTATTTCTCTATGTCCACGAGGTCTCGCCACATCAATTTTCTCCTTGGGGCGAACCCGACCGCTTAAGTAAATAAAAAAACTTTTATCGTTGAATGATTTCATGATTTATATCATGAATATCGGCTCTCATAAAAAATTTAGTTTTATAGACATTCAATAGGTCTCTCTCTCTCTCTGAAAATCAATCTGTGAATCGTTACAAATTTATTTCCTTTATTCTTATCTGGATCTTTGTTTGTTGTGGTTGCGTGTTTTATGGTAATTGTTACAATATGTAATGTTGTGTTTGGTTGCAAGTTTGTGTTTTATTATCGTGTGAGTTTTCGGGTTGGTTTCCATCTCTTCAAGCTGCCATCAAAGATAAGTAATAATAGCTGAAATGAATCAGTATGTAAAGTAGGTTTCATTGTATTATAATATTCACCAATAATGTTACACATTATTATTTTCCAATTCGATACAACCAAAACGTTATGTTTAAGTGTTTTATCTTTTGTTTTAAAACTTGAAATATGCATAGCTGCCGAGAACATGTTAAGAATAACATTAATAATATCTCACCAATAAATACCTTCTGAATCTTGCTATAAATGTGGATGGTTACGAATTTACCTTTGTAGTTTTGTTAATTTTTTCTGGATTTAATGTAATATATACTTTTAAAGATAACATGGAATTAATTTTTTTTTGCAGGTTTTTAAAAAAATGACTCGAGAAAGATCTAATCTGTCTTCTAATACTAGAGCAGCAAAAAGATTGAAAACTATTAGATCTCAAGAAACTAATGATGAAAGAAACGAACGACTAAGCTCTCAGCGGGAAAATGAGTCATCGTCTCGCGCCTCCGAGACTTTCACTGAAAGAGAATGCAGCTTGAGCACTGACCGTGAACGCCACAGGTTGTCTCGCAATTCGGAAACATTTGCAGAAAGCGAATACCGTCTGACAGTTGATCGTGAGCATCATAAGTTGTATCGCGCCTCCGAGACTTTTACTGAAAGAGAATGCAGGTTGAGCACTGGCCGTGAGCTCCAAACGTTGTCTCGCGCTTCGGAAACATTTACAGAACGCGAATCCCGACTGACAGTTGACCGTGAGCGCCATAGGTTGTCTCGCGCCTCCGATACTTTCACAGAAAGAGAATGCAGCTTGAGCACTGACCGTGAGCGCCACTTGAATGTTGATCAATTAAGGTACTCATTAAACAGAATTTACTTTTCATCTGAGGACTCTGATGATACCCAAAAAGCAGTTACGGAGCATGAAGTCCTTCCTTGGGTTGATAAAGAACAGAGTGCATTTACTTATACAGAAATGATTAACTATGCTACCTTTGCTTCAATCGGGGGAATGATTGTTATCTGTCCGTTTTGTAAAGCTATGAAGTGGCAAAAAGAAACAAGTGGGATGTGTCCTCTAATGGAAAAGTGAATATCGAAATTTTTAACAACTCCCCTGAGATCTTGAAAGCACTTCTAAATGGTGACCATCCACAATCACGACACATTTAGAATATGTTCGAGCATTCAATAATGCCTTTGAAAAGACATCCTTTGGATAAAAACAAATATCAGAGGGAAATTTCATGCCTACCTTCAAGATTCAGGGTCAGGTTTGCCATCTTATAGGTTCGCTGCTGCCTGAAAATGAACCAAAGTTTCTTCAGATATATTTTGCGTCAGACTATAAAGAACCTGCAAATATAAGAAACCAAAAATTTCCACAGTTAAATAGTCCCCTTATCACTATTCTTCAAAATATGCTGCATCAAGTGAATCCATATGTGCAAAGTTTTAAATCCGAATTGGAATCTATTCCACCAGGAAAAAACAATTATTACAAATTTGTCATTAACCCAGACAACCGACCCACTACTGAACATCGTGGCAGATACGATGCTCCAGTCACAAATGAGGTTGCAGCTTTTTTAGTAGATCAAGAATGTGAATGTCATGATATCGTGTTGCGCACTCGAGACGATCGCCTTCAACGCATCTGCGAAACTCACCGGGCTTATGACACATTACAGTACCCATTAATATATTGCCATGGCGAAAATGGATACAACTTTGGGATACCGCAATTCAACCCCAGCACAAGAGAGCCCAATTTGAATAAAAAAGTGTCAGCGCAACAGTTTTATGCTTTTCTTCTGCAAGTAAGACACGATAGCTTTGTCTACATGCAAAGATTTCGGGGGTTGTTCAGTCAGTTTATTGTCGAAATGTATGTCAAAATGGAGACGGAGTGCTTAGTGTACATACGGGCCAACCAAAAACAATTGCGCGCTGAAGAATATGTGCATTTACGAGATGCTATACAACAAGATGCTGACTTAGAGAATCTCGGCCGTTTAGTGATCGTTTCATCCAGCTTCACAGGTGGGCCACGTTATAAGCACGAGCGTACGCAAGATGCATTCTGCTATGTCCAAAAATATGGCCACCCAGATCTATTCATCACGTTTACCACAAACCCAAAATGGCCTGAAATCACAATAGCACTTTTGACAGGTCAAGCATCTTATTATCGTCATGATGTGGTCGCAAGAGTATTTAAAAAGGAAAATATTGGTGGATTTACTCACTAAACAAAATTTTTATGGCTCAGCATTGTGTTATGTACAGTGTCGAATGGCAGAAACGCGGCCATCCTCACGCACATATCCTAATCTGATTGCTTGAAAAAATATGTCCCATTGATATCGACTGTTTGATAAGTGCCGAATTTTGTGATCCCAAAGAGAACCCAGTGATTTACCACATCGTAAAAACACATATGGTGCATGGACCCTGTGGTACCATTAATCCCGACTGACAGTTGACCGTGAGCGCCATAGGTTGTCTCGCGCCTCCGATACTTTCACAGAAAGAGAATGCAGCTTGAGCACTGACCGTGAGCGCCACTTGAATGTTGATCAATTAAGGTACTCATTAAACAGAATTTACTTTTCATCTGAGGACTCTGATGATACCCAAAAAGCAGTTACGGAGCATGAAGTCCTTCCTTGGGTTGATAAAGAACAGAGTGCATTTACTTATACAGAAATGATTAACTATGCTACCTTTGCTTCAATCGGGGGAATGATTGTTATCTGTCCGTTTTGTAAAGCTATGAAGTGGCAAAAAGAAACAAGTGGGATGTGTCCTCTAATGGAAAAGTGAATATCGAAATTTTTAACAACTCCCCTGAGATCTTGAAAGCACTTCTAAATGGTGACCATCCACAATCACGACACATTTAGAATATGTTCGAGCATTCAATAATGCCTTTGAAAAGACATCCTTTGGATAAAAACAAATATCAGAGGGAAATTTCATGCCTACCTTCAAGATTCAGGGTCAGGTTTGCCATCTTATAGGTTCGCTGCTGCCTGAAAATGAACCAAAGTTTCTTCAGATATATTTTGCGTCAGACTATAAAGAACCTGCAAATATAAGAAACCAAAAATTTCCACAGTTAAATAGTCCCCTTATCACTATTCTTCAAAATATGCTGCATCAAGTGAATCCATATGTGCAAAGTTTTAAATCCGAATTGGAATCTATTCCACCAGGAAAAAACAATTATTACAAATTTGTCATTAACGCAGACAACCGACCCACTACTGAACATCGTGGCAGATACGATGCTCCAGTCACAAATGAGGTTGCAGCTTTTTTAGTAGATCAAGAATGTGAATGTCATGATATCGTGTTGCGCACTCGAGACGATCGCCTTCAACGCATCTGCGAAACTCACCGGGCTTATGACACATTACAGTACACATTAATATATTGCCATGGCGAAAATGGATACAACTTTGGGATACCGCAATTCAACCCCAGCACAAGAGAGCCCAATTTGAATAAAAAAGTGTCAGCGCAACAGTTTTATGCTTTTCTTCTGCAAGTAAGACACGATAGCTTTGTCTACATGCAAAGATTTCGGGGGTTGTTCAGTCAGTTTATTGTCGAAATGTATGTCAAAATGGAGACGGAGTGCTTAGTGTACATACGGGCCAACCAAAAACAATTGCGCGCTGAAGAATATGTGCATTTACGAGATGCTATACAACAAGATGCTGACTTAGAGAATCTCGGCCGTTTAGTGATCGTTTCATCCAGCTTCACAGGTGGGCCACGTTATAAGCACGAGCGTACGCAAGATGCATTCTGCTATGTCCAAAAATATGGCCACCCAGATCTATTCATCACGTTTACCACAAACCCAAAATGGCCTGAAATCACAATAGCACTTTTGACAGGTCAAGCATCTTATTATCGTCATGATGTGGTCGCAAGAGTATTTAAAAAGGAAAATATTGGTGGATTTACTCACTAAACAAAATTTTTATGGCTCAGCATTGTGTTATGTACAGTGTCGAATGGCAGAAACGCGGCCTTCCTCACGCACATATCCTAATCTGATTGCTTGAAAAAATATGTCCCATTGATATCGACTGTTTGATAAGTGCCGAATTTTGTGATCCCAAAGAGAACCCAGTGATTTACCACATCGTAAAAACACATATGGTGCATGGACCCTGTGGTACCATTAATACGAGCTCTCCCTGCATTAAAGGTGGCTGCTGTACGAAAATGTATCCCCGCGCACTTACAGAGCACACCCTAACAGGTGAAAATGGATATCCTATGTATCGACGTCGTTCCCCAGAACAGGGCGGGCTCACTGGAGAAAGTAGAGTATGCGGACAGCAAATTTCAATCAATAATAGCTAAATAGTTCCTTAATCGCCCTTACTCTCTAAAACGTTTTGTGCACACATCAACATGGAAATTCGCAACAGTATTTCGGCAATAAAGTACACTTGTAAATATGTAAACAAAGGGACCGACCAAGCGGCATTTGCTCTGCAAGGAACCGACCGAGACGAAGTTACCAGATACCAAACCGGACGCTAAATAAGTACCTCTGAAGCCATATGGTAAATACTAGGATTCTCCACACATGAGCGACATCCCACTGTCATGCATCTGGATGTTCATCTGCAAAATCGTCAGCGGATATACTTTGACCCTGGAAATGTAAGAGACCATGTGGAAAATCCTAGGCAAACCTCACTTTTGGCTTTTTTCAAGCTGTGTCAAGAAGATGACTTTGCAAAAACGCTAACCTATGAAGAAGTACCATCTTAATACACTTTTTACAAGCGAAGACATGTTTTCAATCGTCGACGACGCGGTCAGCTGGTGGAGGGATTTCCAGGAGTGTGTAGAGATGCTGCTTTATGGCGAATGTACACCGTTCACCCAAACAATGGCGGATGCTATTACTTGCGCATGTTGTTGCATACTGTTCGAGGGCCCACTTCATTCACCTTTTTGAAAACAGTCAATGGCGAAGAGCATGCAACATTGCAAGCAGCTTGCAGGGCACTACATTTGCTTGAAGGAGACCAACATTGGGACGAAACTTTTGAGGAGGCCTGTGTCAGCGATAGTCCCAAAAATTAGCGTCATTTGTTCTCTGTGATGTTGGTGTTCTGTGGTGTTTCAGATCCTTTGGCATTATGGCAAAAATATAAGACATATCTTTCTGAAGACTTCATATGCCTCCTACAACACAATTCAGACAAGGAAATTGATACGAATGACGAAAGAGCAATCAATAGTTGCCTTTGTTCCATTCAAGATATTGTGTTTTCGATTGGGGGCAACTCCGTAAGTGAATATGGCCTTCCTGTTCCCCAAATTCTACCCTATCAACAACGCCTCAATCGCAAATATGTTGCAGAGACTAGCTACAATACTGCAGCATTGACCATCACAGTAAATGACCAGTGTGGTCGCTTCAATATAGAATAAATGGATATATTTCAAACAGTCATACGAAGCGTACTTCATAATGAAGGGAAGCTATTTTTCTTGGACGCCCCCGGTGGTACTGGAAAAACCTTCGTGACAACAGCAATTCTCGCTGAGATCAGGCGACAAGGTAAGATTTCCCTGGCAGTGGCTTCATCAGGAATTGCAGCTACTTTACTCTTTGGTGGAAAAACAGCTCATGCTATGTTAAAAATTCCAATCGATTTAGACACTAATGAATCACCAACATGTTCAAAACAAGAAATTGTGATATTGCAAAAGTATTACAAGATTGCTCTCTAATCATTTAAGATGAATGCACGATGGCGAATAAAAAAGCAGTTGAAGCTGTGGTCAGGACTCTACGGGACATTAGGCGCGATGAAAGGCCAATGGGGAATGTCACACTACTTTTTTCTGAAGATTTTCGGCAAACTCTACCAGTTGTAAGTAGAGGGACTAGAGCCGATGAAATCAAAGCTTCACTGAAGAATTCTTACCTCTGGCCTCAAATAAAAAAAAAAACTGCAATTAACAATTAACATGAGAGCACAGCTTGGTGGTAATTCTCATGCGCAAGAATTTTCCGGTGTTCTATTAAAAGTTGGAGAAGGTGCCCTTCCTGAGCAACACGGTCAGGTGACGCTTAAAAAAATACTTGGCAGAGTCGTATCTTCGGAAGACGAACTCATACGTTCGGTATTTGGGGATCTGTCAAACATACAACATCAGGAACATACGTGGTTAAGTGAACGTGCCATTCTCACTCCATGAAATGACCAAGCTGCTGCAATCAATGAAAACATTTTTAACGAATTGAATGGGGCCGAGGTGGTTTACACATCGTTTAACAGCATCCTTAATCAGGACGACGCCACTAATTATCCAGTTGAGTTTTTGAGTTCTCTCACTGCAAGTGGTCTTCCTGTTCACAAAATTGTTCTCAAAGTCGGTGTTCCAATAATGCTTCTGAGGAACCTTACTCCCCCAAAATTGTGCAATGGAACCCGACTTAAAATAACTGCACTACAACGAAATATAATCTAAGCTGAGTTTCTGAAACTGTTTTCATACAACGCATACCGATCATCCCGAATAACTTACCGTTCGGGTTCAAGCGCACACAGTTTCCAATAGAAGTTTGTTTCGCAATGACAAAAAGTAAGTCTCGGGGTCAGAGCCTTAAGGCAGCTGGTGTCGACTTAAGGACTGATTGTTTTCCCATGGCCAGATATATATGGCTTGCTCGCGGGTCAGTAATGCAGACAATCTTTACATTCTAGCTCAAGATGGGAAAACAGTAAATGTGGTTTACAAAGAAATTTTATGAAGTGTCTTCCAGACATTACATTTGAAAGTAGAAACAAATTTACCCAAAATTTAGGTAGTATAATATTTTTATTGCAAAGACTGAAATAGAGGCGAGAAAAATTATCATCTGTGAACATAAGAAAACTACTAGAACTGTATCAACTGTTAATGGTGCAAGATAATACAAAATTCCATGCGGAAAACGTCGTGGGCACCAGCTACGTTTAGTTATAGGTATAGGGCTTTGAATTCTGATTTTTCATATACTGCATGGATGCGAGCATATTCCTTACTATAATAAAACAGTAGTTCTTTTTCTGTCTGTCTGTTTGTACGCGGTGTTCTACACAACTACTATACGAATTTTAATGGGGTCTTGCGTATAACAGTCATTACATAATTATTTGCCTTCAATGCAGTTACCTTATTTCACGTCCAGCGAAGCGGGCGGGTTCGGCTAGTTTAATATAAATCGTAACAATAACAGTGATCAGTTGCAACAAATTCGCCCCTTCTCCCGAACATAATGAAGTGAATTGCGTCCAGTACTGAAATCATGTTTAAGAATAACTTTAACTAATGTAATATAATCATAAGTATATGCTGTTAAATAGTTTTACAAAATCTAAAAATGTCGTGCTTTATGCATGGACTAAATTAAAAATTAAAGAAAATTTGTGGGAACTTAAATACGTATGAATATAAAATTTAATTGAATTTATACGTAAATTAAATTACTTATCAGTTGTAGGTAATACAGAATTGTTATGTTCTATTACTCATAAATTTAAAAGATCATCATACAATTTTATAAACGCTGGATATTTATTGGACATCTGTAAAGGAAAAGACAGTAAGTTTGTTACAGTAAGTATAAAAATTTTAATTTTTGTAGAGAATATTTACAAATCATCACGTCATTTTCGTTATCAGTTTCACACTGAGTGTGTGTACCCTCATCGTTCATACACACACAGCCGCACTGGCAAAGATAGGTGCATGGGAAGTAATTTGTTCTGTAAGAACACCTCGCAAAAGGAAATATATATTTTTTTAGTTGACAACTAACCATCTCAGTTATTGCCTTTAGAGCTGGAAGAATATCTGTTGAAGTTTTCACCTAACTTGGGACAAAATGGACGAATTGACTTGAAAAAATATCATTGCATTTTTTAAATATAAAATTATGTCGTGCCGCATTTTTTTCCACGACTGAGGAAAAAAAATTGTGTTAATGTAAAGTCATGTTTTGGTGCGGTAGGCGGACGGAAGGGTGTCCATCAGATCTTGGCATCTTGTGCCGAAAATTAGGGATTTCCTTGGCATACTCTTAGACTCTTTATTAATTAATGTTTTTTCATGAGCATCAGAATGCTCATCTTTTATTTTCTTTAAATTATATATACACCCCATGGAGTCCTCATAATTTAAACTACAACGTTTAACCAGTTGGTCAGGCTACTGCGGCCAGACGCATCATGCCACCCACGCTGCGTTGCCACGTACAACCTCAAGCGCCCAGTGTAGGTGCTGCATCTTTCGTTACATCCGGGCTCCCGTTTCCCTTCACGACAGACACACAAGGCTGTGCTGTGCATCCGGCCTGCATAAGCATGGTTCTCAGCATCGCCAGCATTTACTTCAGCCCCCCTCCAAATTCTAGTCTTTCCTCGACTTGACGTCAGCATGATTCCCCTTTCCACTCCCTGAGCCACCGTGTCATCAGCCATTTTGTCATCAGCTCTCTTTCCCCCCCCCCCCCCCCTTTCCAAAATAAAAATAACAAAGGTCTTGAGGTCTCGAGGCTCCTGTTGGTGGAGACTCCTATGCCAAGCAGTGGCAAGGGCTAGGAACTAAGGCCCCCCTTCTTCTTGTGCCCCTCCGGGCAAGTTTAACTACGCATTGTTCCCGTATGAGGCAGGCAGTGGTTCTCAGTCCAGTCTGTAGACACTTCGGCCTGGGCACGAGTTGATCAGGTTTTGCTTGAAGAAACAGTTATTTCGGGATTTAGTTCTCAAACTAACGGGAGAGTACTCCCAAACTTTGCTACTTTCTAAATATGTAGTGTAGTGCATCTCTTTTTCGATCCCTGGATTATCTTTTACCAAAATTTGTATCACTTCCATCGTCATGGTGTGACGACTGGTCAACCCACAAAATTGGTAAGTGGATGTTATTATATGTAAATGTCATCTCCAACAAATTTTCTGTTCGCCTCACGAAATGCCAGTAAATAGTTTTTTTTTTTTGTATTTACTCTTCTTGGTTTATTGTGCATTGGGTGCCAGCCTCCTCTCCCCCATAGACTTTCGAATCCATTTGTACAGCTTCTATCTTCCAGTCTCGGCATCCGCCGTCAGATCGTGTTTCGGTGGGCGGCTCTCCCCAAATTTCCGCTTGCGTGTCCAGCACAAGTCAGCTACTGGCCTACAGTGTTTACATCCACAGATACGGAGACACAATTTTTTTTAATGATGAATTATCTTAAAGACAGATAAATCAAAATAGCTTCATTGAAAGTAAGAGTTTACAAGTCTTAAAGGTATTTGTATTGCAAGTAAATCAGTTATTTTTAAGGGGCCTCATCTTAAAATAATATATATTTTTATATAAATCTACGTAAAGAAGTGCACTAAAGTTTTGATCGAATGTGAATAATGTAAATTTAATCCAATAAATAATTATTAGTTTGTATGTATATTTTTGAAATATTGAAATAAGGTAACAATTTAGAAAAGAGTAAACAAAAATATCTTCCAGGGTATATCTATTTTAATTTAAGTTCCATCTAAATATAGTAATTATCTAATAATACTAAGATGGCCCACCAAATGCGTTTCAGCTCTTGTAATAGGTAATGTTAAAAGAGCAGATATAAAAAAATTTCATAATTATGAGATATACTTCCACCCTCTGTGGCTTATGAATTTGATACCAAAGCAGTAAATATTTATAATTCAGCACGTAAACACTTACTTAAAACTATACTAATATATAATAGAAAAATAAATATTGTTCGTGTTGAACTAAATTAAAGTGGGTATGAAGTTTAAAATAGCCGCATTAGATATAATTAAGGCTATTGTGTATTCCCAAACACAATTTTAAACGTCTCAATATTTACAATGTAAATCATATTTTTTTTCCTATGCTCCTTTCATGTGGTAACACAGAGTTCCTTTCTTTATAGTTTAATTAAAAATGTCTATCAAAACTTAATACAAAACATATCTCTGTCTAAAACAAAACCGGCATTTAGTTTCACAGAAATAGTTTTGTCCTATCTTACTCGGAAAACTATTAAATTACAAACATTTTCTAAATTATTTTCTTCCAGTTACCTAGTTAACATTCGGAAAGTATGCTAGCAACCCAATGAGTAAAACTTTAAGATGGAGACTGTGTCAGAAAAAAAACGGAAATCTGTGCTTGAAGCCAGGTGCAAACTACAAACTTGGTAGCAATTGCTGTGAGACTAACATCTTCCCAGCCGCCAGGAACTTTCAGTGAAAAATGTTGTCTTCAATTTTTTAACAGAAACTTTCTTTAAAAACCAACTCGTTCCTTTTACGTGCAGTACGGGCTGTTCCTGAGATAGCTAAGACCACTTTGATAACAGACTTAATTAAAACTTTAATTAAATATAGATTCCGCTCCATCACTACAAAGTTTAACTGGTGAAGAAGGCACGCATCGTCACCGTGTGCTCTGTAGTAGCTCTATACTATACTAAATTAAAATATGGGATTCCGAAATCAATTTATAATATTGTGATAACATTTGCTATATGGTATCAAATAACGTACTAGGCAGTATATATTTATTTAAAATTGTTATGAACCTACGTATGTTTACGAAATATGTTATTATCCAAGTGTCAGGATGCAAGCAGTTTAAAATATCTAAAAAAATTATTTGCACCAAATACATCCTAACTAATATGATAAATGCGAATGTTTGTTTGTTTGTTTGTGACGCTTTTACGCGGAAACTACTCAACCGATCTTGCTGAAATTTTGTACGCCAATTTTCAAGGGTATCCTTTAGTAAATGACATAGGACCCTTTTTCTATAAATACAAAAACTTTTTCCGAAGAGGAAAAAAAATATTTTGGTATGTATGATCGTCCGACTGAGAGTTTGAGTAATTTGAATGAAATTTAACACCATCTGGCGTTTCAATAAGAAAATTCAATAATTCGCCCATCTTATACTGTAATACTGGCGGTCAGTTTACTATACGAAATTTAATTAATTTTTCTGTCACTACCAAGCAATACTTAAACTTTTTTAATTTTTGAGGGTAGGTGTCTGTTTATTTACTTTGGTGATGGTTGTTTGGACGTTGATACTGAAGGTTATATTTTACTTTCAAGAGAATTTTGGTAATTTAGTGGAAAACTATGTGGATTTTATTATTCAAGTTTACACGGACTCGTAAGAAAATTTTAAAAGTGATCAGTGGTTGGGCGCAAGAGCAATATTGACACCAAAAATTATATCGTTAGTAAAATCAACAGTCATATTTGAAAAGAGGTTCAAGAAGAAATGAAGGAGCATCTGTCAATAGATACACTCATGGATAGAGAACAAAGCACTTCATATCCTGCGGAGTTTTTACATTCACTTGAACTTTCCGGTTTACCCTCACATAAACTTCAAATTAAACGAAATGTACAAGTTTTGCTTATGCAAAATCCAGATGCTTCTCGACTATGTAATGTAATGAGGCTTCGGATCACACAGTTGGGGTAGAATTTTCTTAGTGCCACTATTTTAACAGATATAGATAAGGGAAAGTGTTATCATACCTCAAATTCCAATTATCCACACTTATATACCGTTCCATTTCAAATGACTTCAGTTTCCCGTCAGGCTAAGTTTTGCTGTTATCCATCAACAAAGCTCAAGGGTAAACATTGCATTTAGCAGGGGCGCAATGCTTTCCCAATGGCCAACTATATGTAGCCTGTTCGCGTGTGTCCAATGCCCGAAATCTACATATATTTGCGCCGGACAGAAAAATCATATAACATAGTATACATGAGTATCCTAGAATAATAGTCTGATTTAAGCTCTTTTAAAGAAAAATTTATTTACTATACGTTAATACATTGACCTTTTTAAAATGTAAGTATTTAAAATTATTTATTTTTTGTAATAGTGAAGCATATTTCAATAAAGCATGTTTTAAGTTTTTTAAGCTAATTAGTATGTTTAATTTTTTTAAAATACTGATGATACCAGTCACGCAAGAAAAAAAAACAATTACCATATATTTTTTTGATTTGCAATGATACTTGGTACTTATTTAAGGACATTAACGCGAGCGAAGTCGAATGTTAAAGCTAGTTAAATATTAAACATAAAATACTTTTAAGTTACCTCTTGCACGCATTGCTGTTAGTGCAATCATACATCATAAAAAATTACCATGTGATTTATTTTATTAGAACTAAAGCTATGTTTAAAATTTATAACTTTAAAAGCCAGTGATTTTCCCGAGTGATTAGGTACTGAATAACTACACCAATATGAAAAATAAAAATGTAGAATACAAGCGTAAATTAGCTGTAACAAAATTTTATTCAACATAATTTTCTTACTGGTAACAAACTTTAAGAGAAAGGTTTGGACTGTGACTTACAAACTTAACGCGTACAGTTAAAAACTCACCGTCGTCAGTACCTTGCATAATAATAATAGTTATTGAATATTTATAACTGTAGTGAGATTAAAGGTTCACCAAACATTCTTTAGAGAAATTTTGGATGTTTGTCAGTGAATGTGTTTTACTTATGGGTTTACTCAGATTGTGATATTTGCTGGTCCCTATTAGGCAATGAAATATATTCGCTTGAAATCATAGAGCGACATAAAATCCAAATCGCCATGAAATTCATAGAATAGGTTTATGTTTATTAAGTGTTTTGATAATCTGTCTATGGTAACTAATATAAAAGGAATAAAATTTCTTAAAGACTTGCGAAATGAATGCATATTCCGCGTGTTAATTAAATTCTCACCGTAAAACAATACCTATCTTTAGCCAGAGAGTAAAAATAAAAAAAAATTATTTTAATCGTCACCATGTCTATGTTTATTCTACTGCATTTAGTTAAATTTTTGGGACAATGTTTCAATGTATGTGTCACCAACGAGTTTCTAAGAGATGGAATCTTACAGTCTGTTTCATGTACAATTTACCAAATTTAATATTTCTCAAATGTAGTTACCATCACACACGTTTCCAAAATGTTACTTGAAGAGCAGCACATGATGCATGTTTTAGAATACTTACTGACAACCACATAAAGTACTATGTTTCGGTCGACGTTGCAGTTGCCATTATAAGCAAGCAGTTACCTACTGAGGTTCTTGGAGGTTCTCCTGCGTTTTAATACGCTCGCCTGAGAGGGGAATGTATCCCGATTGGCTGCCGCCGTGAGCCAATCAGAGTCTTCCTTCTTCTGGGTGAACTGTTGGTTTGGCCAATCTGAGCTGGGATTCTGTGATTGGCTGGGAGTGCTAGTCAATCAGTGGCCTTTTCTCTTCTGGTTGGCTGGGCTGTTTGGTCTAATAGAGACGATCAGCCTGTTTGATGCAAGGTAGATTTTGAGGATTTATTAAGAGTGGTTCCCATATTCTGCTTAATTTAAAGCTATCCTTTCTATTAATGTTCGATGGGAGTTTAAATAATCCTTCTGATTCTCGAAAGTATCTTTATTTGTATTGTGGGATGTTGGCTATGGTGTCGAACCAGTCGAAATTAATGCTCCTCCTGGTTTCCAAAGTGTGTTATTATATAGCTGTTCGTAGATTTTTATTTTTAAAGATATTGACTCTGGTAATTATTTGCCTGCCAGTTTGTCGTATCCTGAGAATTCTAGCCACTTAGTCTGAAATTACTTTCATGTATAAATGAAGGTTTTGTAAGGGAGATGCTTGTTCTTTTACTCTAGGAGTGGTTTAATTTTTTTACATAAGTTTTAAGAGACAGATCTGAAATTTTATGGATGCTGGGGAAGGAATCGTTCGTGGCCTGTAGTAAACAACCATGACATCTTACTGCTGGAGTGGTCTCAGTAAGTGAAGGATAAATGTACCGGATGCAAATGCAAGTCCAACTTTCACCGACGCCCCGTGTCCCTTGATGTTACGGAGTAACTATTTAACGTTCTTTAAATTATTCATGCATTCGGGGATTTTAATTCAGAACCATTTTTTTACATATTCCATTGCAATTTTGCACTTTTTTGTCTAAAAAAGTCAATAAATAAAAATAACTGATCATTATTAAAACATAAATTCAAAGTGTACAAGCCTAAGTCAGCTGATGTTGAACATATGGACCCAGAGATTAAAATAACACTAAAATATTTTGAACAACACAATCACGACAGTACAGATGACCCAAAACCGACTTTTATTATAAAATAGCACAAAAATTCCATGGAAATAACAGTTAATGCAGACGGACAACAAACCTATACAATGCTGCAAATAAAAAAACTTAACGATGAAAATTAACCGGTATTATGGGCAACACAACGACGGCAGCACCAACGAATACACTCAAATTGTTTGTGCCTGATGATGGGAACAGATGCTAGTTCCTGAATCGTTGAAGCGTTTTTGCCTATGATATCTACCGTGCTCGTCGATGTTGTTAATTTTTAATGACTAAATTTCTTCCACGTAATTATTGTGCTGTCTGACATTTAAAGTTATAATGTGTTCATCTGTGATTTTTTCATTGTGTTGTCCATAATACCTGTTTAGTTTCATTGTTGGGTCTACCTGTTCGACATCAGTTGATTTAGTCTTATTGTCTTGTGAATTTATGTCATTATTTTATTTCTCATTTGGTATTACTGAATTTCTTCACCACAAACAGTGAAAAATTGCAATGTATTATAAAGACAATGTATTAAATCGGGAACTACTTTCATGGGAAAGCTTGCACAATGTTTCGGTGCGTGTTTACGTGGTTTCAAAGCACAAACAAAGCTGACAAACACATTTTGCGTAGAGGTTCCAGTACCCTGGTTACAGTGTAGCTGGAGTAGTACGTGTGGTGTGTGTGTGTGTGTTTGAGCGCGCGCGTGAACCGAGCACAGCATGTGTTGCTGACGTCACTCCGCCGACACCGGGAACTTATGACAGTCATTACGTATTCCGGATAGCCAAGCACCCTGGTGGGGGCGGCAACACAAACAGGCGCCGTGATAAACTGCTGCGGCTATTTATCAGGCTATGTTACGCACACAAGTTATATTATTTTAATGAAACCAGAAAATCAATTTAGCGAAGAAGTAAAATAAATGAAAAAACATATAATATTAATATGTTTAAAAATGTCTCAAAATTTTAAAACAAAATTCAAAATAAAAAAAAATTAGTTCAAATTATTAAAAATTGAAAGCTTTACCTAGTTATGAAACTGTAATTCATTTATTTGCATTAATTTTTCAAGTAAAACTCGATGATGATAATATTATGTATTATATTATTTACACTATTATTGAGATAAAACGATACTAAATACCAATCGGATTTTAACACAGAATTAGTGTTTTATGTGTAAAGTTAAATTCGATTTATCAAAAAATAAAGAAAATATTAAATTATGAATTAAAAATTAAATACAAGTTATTCATAAATTTATAGCGTGCATGGCTATCTGGAAAATTTGTTAATAAATCTATTCTTAGATAACATTTTTTAATTTCAAATTAGTTAATACAAAAATATATTTTACGAAATGTTTTCACAAAAATTTAATTATATAAAAATATATATTTTTAACAAAGCCAAATATAATTTCAGTTTATTGACGGTTAATAACAGAATAGTGAGTGAAACCGCAAGGTAATTTTCCTAATAATCGGGTAATGTAATCACAATTAAAATCTTAATTGTAAATCGTATATTGGCTCCATATAAATCTCACTGTTTTTGCGGTCAATTATGTCATTCTGGAGAAATTTCGTTGTTTCAATTTGATTATCTAATTTCAATTTAAATATGCATGTTGAACATGGTTTCTTACAGAATAAACAATTAAACGTTATTTTGTTTTAGGGTGTGCAAAATACCTTAGCGCATGTTATTTTAAGTACCCTTAAAAATAAAATTATCTGTATTAATATCTTTTCTTTTTATTAAATAATCCCAACGGTATATTGTGTAATGCTTTGTAAATAAATAACCACAAATTCCCTTATTAATCATTTATTTTATAAGAAACCAAAAAAAATTATTATTTTAAAAAATTTTAAATATTTATGTTAAATACATTAATTTTCTTTATGAAATAAAACGTACCTACATTTATAAATTAAAACAATTCTATTGCTAAAATATCTTGGCCACAAAATATTTTACCAATTAAATGAATTTTTAATAAAGAAAATGTATTAAATATAGAAATATATAAGAGATTTCATTGATTGTTTAATAACAATATCAATTTTTATTCCTTACCGAACCAAAAATAAATACTGTTAAAATGTTTTGTGTTCCTCTCTGTAAACTTATTAGAAGAAAATTCTTATATCATTAAAAAAAAAGAAAGCATTTTGTTACATTAAAGGTATTTCACTTAAAATGGCAAAAACGTATGATGAATGAATTATTTTTTTATTGAAATCATAAGTTTTGGAAACAATTATTTTTTAATTAACTTGTGAATATTCATCACAGCTTATAGTTAATTTGATAACCAATAATTTCCAATGAACTACGTTAAAATCCTTGATAAAGAGCATTAAATTTTTTAAAAGTATATTTTAATTATTCCATAGAGGTTGAAACATGAACAAAAATATCATCTTGTATTTTTATTTTATTTTGCAAGACACTTAAAACGAACCGCAGCACAGACGAACACAGTGGGCTGATATTGTTCTGACACACTCCAGTAGTAGGCAAATGGGCTGCTGACCGCCATCTTGGATTGTGACGTAACGGCGGCCATCTTGGATGACCGTGACCTTGACTTTTGACCTTGACCTAGACCCGGGCGGCCATATTGGATTCGCCATCTTGGATACGCCATCTATAATCGAGTGCCCCACTCACTCATGCTGAAATTTTCGTCACGATCGCCATATTGTTTTTTTTTGTTCCGCTGGAGGCCGCCATCTTGGGTGCTGTTAACTTTGTTTCTGTTGTTTGTTCCTAGAGAGCGCCAGCGTCGCTCTGTCTCATCACATAAGGTCGATGTTCCATTACCTACCAGAGCTATTATGGTCCTTATCGAAATATTAAATTTAAATTTTTATGCAAAATACATTGGAAGCGCTGTGATCCGAACCATCGCAATTCTGATGTCTAGGTATGAAAACATACGCCTTTATCTGCACAGCCATCGAGACATTTACCAGACTCAGAATTAAATAATGTATATATAAAAATAACAAGCATATTCGGGCTTGTATCTTTTTTTTAAATTTGAATTAATAATATCATCACCTGTTCGAGACAGAACCACCATCGTGTATTATGACGTAACAGTTGCAATTATTGTTACGGAAGCCATCTTGAAAATATGTAATTTTTATGCTAAAAATTCCGAAAAAATATTTTATAAATTGCGCACTTCAAATGTTTAGTTATTCAAACGATTTCGCTCCTCGGTTCTATTTCCGGCGACAGTAAACCGGCAATGTATTAATACATTTCAAAAATTCTCAAAAAAAGTAATAAAAACATCTAACACCACACACGACATTTTTAATTGTTACCACTGTATCAATTATCGATACGGATGCCATCTTGAAAATCTTTATTTTTTACCCGATTTTAATGAAAAAAATTCTAAAATGTATTAAATACAATTCTAATCAATATACTGATACATTCGATCGACTCTTGTCCTTGGTTCGGTACCTTGACGATGCAGAAAAAATTGTAATTTTATGTAAATATAATGACTTCAATAATACTATTTTGCCAGCCTCCAGTAACCTGCTATGTCCACCATCTAAAATAATCTTTATTTACTATCCGATTTTAATGAAAAAATATTCAAACTTAATTAAAATAATTGATTAATATACTGATTGATTATATCGGTTTTTGTCCTTGGTTTGATCCCTGGGTGATAGAAAACAACTTTAATTAGCAAAAATACCACAGACGTGACAGGTTTGAGAAAATAAAAACACCACAAGTTCTTTTAAATAAAAAAAAATTTCTACACTACAACAAGTACAAAAAAACAATAAAATTGCTAAAGTCTCTAGCATTTCTCGATTTCTGCATCTGCCACCCATGAATTAAAGCGAGGTGGAAAGCCCCACCACTTAAAGTAGGACCGTCCATTTCTTCGTTTTATATTCTTCTCAAACAAGTACCTATCTGGATACAACGTAGGCTGAATCTCTTTGGAATAGAAGCCGCCACGGATAGGTTTGTGGTCCAAATCCTCGAGGTAGTAGGTCCTACGCTCTGATTCACGAACACGTGTCACACGGAAAAGTTCAGGACTCCAGTTCGCAGTGAAACCTTTCTCGAATATACCTTTCTGCTTGGAGATTCGCACAATGTCACTGACATTAGCTTTAAGCTATCGTGGATCTTTCTTATTCGTGTTGGATGTAGGCGATTGTCCTTTACGTCCTTAGGCTGAATTTTAGTGGTAGAATTCACTGTGGAATTATACTCGCTTATTAGTTTCGGCAAGATGTCAAGCCACTTGTATTTTCCGTTAGTCATGAACTGTCACCACATCTTGGATTGCAAAGTTCTGTTTAACATTTCGACAACGGAGGCTTTGACATTACAAAATGTAGAATAGTGTTTGTTGCCATACTTCTTCATCATAGCCTTGAAAATTGCATTGAAGAATTCTTTCCCGAGGTCCGTTTGCAGGTGCGATGGTACACGACCATCCCGCAAAATATTGTCCATGGCCTTGGCTACTTAAGTTTCAGTCTTTGATTTTACAGGTCTAGCCCAAGCGAACTTGCTATAAAAATCGATTACTGTCAACATGTACTTGAAACCTTTATTCAATCGGGAATGTGGTATCATTTCAACAAGGTCCGCCTGGAATAAATCATCAATTCCACGAACTATAACCTTGCGACGAAGGTATTTTCGTCTAGCAGGAGCATGCAGTTCGCGTGCGATTCCGGTTCGACTCATTGTATGTAGCCGGCTTCCCTCAGTTCTTCAAGTATGCAGAATATTTCGTTTATGTGCGAATATTTTCCTACAATAAGAGAAGCATGTAGAATTCTAAGGCGATCAACTAATTCATTGCGGTCGTCCCAATATGCGTAGTCATATATCTGACCACTTTCTAGCTTTTTTAAACCTTCGCCATGTATTGTTTGGTCTTCAACGAGCACGATATTTCCTGGTAGAAAGTCTATTTTTTTAGCACCGAGGAACCACTATATTATATTTACTGTACACTCCGTAGGTCTTTACATTATTCCGACTCGTAAACGATATCAGGTATGGTAGGACCATTTCATTAACTTGGTGTCTCTTTTTCGGTATTTTTTTCTTGTGCATGGACTCTGTACTCGTTAAGTCTTCTTCTTCTCGATATGGTTCATCCTTTCTCTTCTTTACAGTTGGCATTTCATCTTCAACTTCTGTCTTCACGTTGATGGCTGGTTCTTCCTTATTTTAAAGTTCGTCGAGGCGACTAGTAATTGGTTTAAATATATCTTCATTTTCCATCTCACATGCAAGTCTGGTTCGTCTAGCAAGTAGATATTTTTCACGAACAGACTGTATAGCTCGATGAAGGTCACTGGCCAGGTCTGACATTTTACTGACTGAAAACATATGGAATGACCTCCTTTTACACTTTTTTATTCGTTCGCAGAAACTTCTTTCTTGTGTTTGGCTAAATCTGATTATGTTGACAAGTGAGTTAGTGATGTCTTCAGACTACTTTGAAAAGTCCTCAAATCGTCACGTCTTTGTGCATTCGATACTTCGATCATGTCGCGAATTGGAGAATCCGAGGCTTCCAATCGCTGGTTGATGGCAACGAGAACTCTATTAATTAGTTTTTTACAATTTCTACTTTTTTTAGCCAGTAGCGAAATGTATTTGCGGATAACGTCGTCATGAGACTGGAGAGCAGTACGTAAGTCTCGACTGATACGACCGAATTTCGAAATGCTATGCCTTATGTTTGAAGATAAACTGATCAAAACCTCGTCTGTACCTACCCTTATATAGAGGCCAGTCATTGACTATAACAAGGAATCCGTGTTCTTTTTTCCAACACAAGCAGCACAAGTCTTTGAATTCCTGGCATGTCATGTCGGTGTTTACGTGATCGTCATAAGCGTGATGTAAATTAAGTTCGTCCATGCGAAAAAGTACTATGACATTCGCGTTGTCTCGTAGGAGATGTTTTGGAATACGACTGTACGTCTGACACAGGTAAACGCAGTCTACCTTGGCGTGTCTGCCCATGGAAAAGTACTATTGTATTATGCCTTACTTCTCGCACATTACATTGTCGAAAACAAACACGGAATGGTTGTTTTTTTTTCGCTTGGAGGAACTACATCCGCATTATCATTAAATGGAAAATACTCCAAACCATCCACCGATTGTAGAACTGTAGCTAGTCGCTGGTAATTTGGCTGTTGCAACGATTTGGAATAGAGGTAAACATTTTCGAACGTAAGACCATTTGTCTTCTCTAATAAACTCAGTAGAACGCATGTTTCACCGCAGTTGGACGGACCTAACATTATGCATCGTACCACAGAAGGCAACAGACCCGTTTCGTTATTTACGTGCATTAAATACATCGTCTTGCGTAATGCGCACGGGTAAACACTTCTTACTTGACGACTTGCATTGTACTGACAAAATTGTATAAAATCAAACACATTTATACTTTCTGGTCAGTTGTGCGCAATGACTCGAAGAGGTTAGAACAATAAACACATCGATGCAGGACTTGTGAACTCGCTGATAAACAATCTGCCATTCGAGCTACACATTCCCGGCTACAGATTCTGCGGCCCCGGCACTAAACTAGCGAAAAGGTTAGCTCGTCGTGACGTGGGAATTAATTCTCTCGAAGAAAAGTGCAAGCAGCACGATATTGCATACTCACTCAGCAAGAATCTGTAATCCAGGCACCGGGCAGACGAGATATTGGCAGAGGAAGCCGAAGATATAAGTACATCGTCGAACGCGGGACTAAGAGAAACAATCGCGGCTTGGGGCGTTTCCAAAATCATGAAGGAAAATACCAAATTAGGACTGGGTGCTCGTTGAGCCAGCTCCATCAAGTCAAAGACTAACTCATGCAAGACCAAACGCAAGACTCGTGCAGGCGTGCAAAAAGCCAAGCAAAAACTACATACTCTCGACAAGAAGATTATAGGAGAGTAGTATAGAAAAGGGGCTCCTGCGCCAGGCTTCAGGCTGAAAATTGAAGATTGTCGGTCCGCCATCTTGGATTGTGACGTCACGGCAACCATCTTGGATGAGCGTAACGGGACACAGCGTAACTGAACACAGTGTAATGGGACACAACATAACGGGACAAGTAGATCATGGCGGCCATCTTGTATCCGCCATTTTGGTTGACATCATTTTGTTTTTTCGAACATTCTGGCATCGTGTTTTCCGCCATATTGGATGATGACGTCACCATTGAAATTTACGTTACGGTCGCCATCTTTAAAATCTTTATTTAATATCCCATTTTAATGAAAAAAATTAAAAATTTATAAAAAAATTAATTTAATAAAAATTTAATTAAAAATATTTAAAAAACTAACATTTACGACACGGAGCTCGGAGTCCTCGGTTCGAACCCGACGAGTGCAAAAAAAATTAAAAATGGCTACCGATCCTTTCCCTGTGGTGGGTGCTGGCAGACTGCCCCCCACCACTTTTTGCCATTCATATATATCGCCACCTAGTATGACGTCATGTCCACCATCTTGTCTTCGTTGCTGGAAGCCATCATCATTGTATCGTCGGCTAGAGTGCGCTGATGCCATGTTAGTTATATTCTTACCCGCTAGAGTGCAGTAATAATTTATAACCGAGGTGCCGCCACCATCTTGAAATCATGTAATAATGAAGTTAGAAAAGTGGGAAAAAATCCAAAATTCATTAAAAAAATCACTCATTAATTTACATATTGATTCGATCCGCTCCAGTCCTTGTTTCGATACTCGATCGATGCAAAAATGTTTAATTGGATGGAAAAAAAATAAATTCAATAAATCACGTTCAACATTTTTAAAGAGACTTTAAATCCTCTACTACCATCATCCTATCAGACACCAAGACCAACATCTTGGAATATTCGTAATAATTAACCTAGAAATTCAGGAAAAAGTTAAAAATTCATTAAATAAATTTGCAAAAAATATACTGATTAATTAGGTCGACTAAGGTCCTTAACACGATTCTGGACGAATCCAAGATGGCGGACCGACAGTCTTCAATCCTCAGCCTGAAGCCTGGCGCAGGAGCCCCTTTTCTATACTACTTAGGCTGATTTATTCCTTTACTTTGCCTGCACTGGGTGCTCTCGGCAGCCTAATCGGTGCAACGAGGGGTATAGTGCGGGCAGTCAAAACTACAAAGAATGAGAACAAACGGTTAAAAGAAGCACAACGACACAATGCCAGCATGGAAGCCACTGCCATGGGTAAAAAAAAAAATGGCGCAGGACTCTACTTACGACCTCACAAGGTAGACCGTGGCATGAAATAGAAACGTGCGTAATGAAAATCCTAAGTTCTTTGCCGAAACGTCCGCTCACCATTATAGATTTAATCATGTACGCTCGAAAACTGAAAATACCAAATTTTCGAGGCGGGTTTCTGCGAGACACTTTACCCAGCAAATCAAAGACACGTGAACATGCCATAGTTAATTTAGATACATCGTTGGGTCGTGGCACACACTGGGTGGCGTACATAAATTCTGGAAAAATGTCCGAGTACTAGGATAGTTTTGGAAATTTAATGCCTCCACCAGAACTGATGCAGTACCTGGGCCAGACCACTACATTGTTCTACAATTACGAAACCGAACAGTTACCTAATCAAACAAACTGCGGACAATCGTGTCTTCGCTTATTATCTAAAAAAAAAATAGCTGCAAAAAAAACTTTTTTTGCCTATAAAATAACTGTACAGATATGAAATCTTTTTAGTCATGTCGATAACACTTTCCTTGACAGGTCACGCATCAGAGCTGCGGGCGGTCTATTTACCGCCCCTAGAGTTGGAAGGAGAATGGTGTATCGGACTTGTATATTTCAAAAATATAATGCCGTACCGAATATCTACGAGGAAAATTGCAAGATATGCTTCCTGAAAAGCGATGGGACCGCTCATGAAATACAGTTACCTGTTGGCTCTTACGAAATTGACTAACATTGCAATTTACATCAGGGTTATGTCACCACAGGATGTAGACTTTCAACTGCGTGGAAATCCAAACACTCAAAAAAACATTCTAACATGCAGTGAAAATGCCAACTTTACGAAACCTGGCACCATAGGTACGATGCTCGGATTCGAATCAAATGTGTATGATGCAGGAAGAATGTAAGAATCTACGCGTGCAGTAAACATTTTGCCGGTGAATGTCATAAGAATAAACTGTAATTTAGCAATTTGAATGTATCTAAACGGAAGACTAAGCAACATGCTGCACGAGTTTTCCCCGATGGTCCCACCAGGATATAAACTGGTCGAGGTACCGCCATGTATCATATACATTCCAGTCGTTGTAAAGTGCGCACACGAAGTCATCGTCAGAATCGTTGACCAGCGAGGACGATTAGTGAATTTTCAAGACAAAGATATTACATTATGTTTGCACTTGAAGCGATGGACATAAAGTTCGTAACACCGAACAGTTATAAAAGAAATCGCATTGGCGTGAATAAGAACAGTTCTCTACCAGACATCGGTGCATTAACACCTGACAGCATAAAGTATCTTCTTTGTATTGGACAAGTGCCGAATAAATATGGAAGATGAAATCCCCAACGTGGAAAATTCGGTTATTTTCGATGACAGCATTAAGAAAATTGAATTGCACGAGTACCAGCCTTTCCTGCTTGGACCGTACGCACTACCATCAGAAGTACGCATTGCTGTACAGCACCAAGATATCTGTACTTTACCTTTGCAGTCGTTTCTACGTATAAGAGGCACGCTGACAAAAGCTGATGGAACGCATTCGAACACGACGTCAATATCCTGCAATTGTATTCTTCACCTAATCGAGCGTATTACAAATGTACTAAATGGTGTGTAGATAGACCAGACGAGAGATGTAGGCATAACATCTGCTATGAATAATTACCTTTCGCTCACACCAAATGAACTGTCTGCTGCAAAGATGGCAGGTTTGGCTCTCGAGGATGAATATAATGTTCCGGTTTATGCCGAAGGAAAGTTCGAAGTTTGTGTTCCTCTGTCTATGCGCTGTCTATCACATGAGACCGCACACAATACTTCCTGCTAGCATCGCTGAGATAGTCGCCTCGTCTGCACGTGCAACACCAAACATGAGCGTGTTGCAACCTGTTGCGACCTGTGATGCTTCTACGCAGACGTCCAAACGATGTGCGTCTCGTCGTCGAAGTTCAGGCAGTGAATCTGTTCCAACTGGCACTGAGCCAAAGCCCAGGCCATGACGTGGTCACAGACGTCATCATACATGTCTCACCAGAGGTGTCGTCGGTGCAGAAGATGACCAGCTGGAGACCTGTGTTCCTGATCCCGTGACCTGCGAACCAGTTGGAACGGGAGTCGACGAGGCAGTTCGTGCGGCATTAAAGACTTTGCTTGCGAAAATGTTTAATTCCTTAACTTAATATGCATTTGTGTAATTTTATAAATAAATGTGTAAAACCTGAACTTGTGTGTTTTTTTTGCTATAACTTTAGGGTACATAAAAAACTATTTTTAAATACAGTCAATATTTTGACTCATGTAGTATACCAGTATACTGTGGGTATATCAGAAAGATTCAGACGACTGGGCCCGCAGTCCACCTCTGGTCGCGGTGCAGTACGGACTTGTTCTCTTTATGAAGTTTCACGAGATTTAGTTATTGCTCCAATGTCGACCGGGATAGACTGTTTACCGTCAGCACCGGGGACCTCGATGGTAGCAACGTTGATGAAGTCGGAGATCACGATACCAGTTGCAGAGGAGACCACGACAGTGGAGAGCTCAATGGCTGCGGTGGCGACAGCTGTGTTGATCCCGATGCAAGCTGCACAGGAGACAACGCTATGTGCTGTTCCATCATCAGCATAAGTTTTATCATCTGCATTCCAGACTTCAATTAATGAAAAGCGTTCATCGCGTTAGTGAAAATATTGTGATGCGTCATTTACTAGAACTTTAAATGCTCGCAGACATGAAAAAAGCAGGTGTCAAAATAATTTACTGAAAAGAACAGACTTTCAATGTAACAAGTGTAATAAACAATTTGTACGTCAAGATAACGTGAAAAGACATCTAATAACCTGCAGTAGGTCTCTGACAATATCTCGAAAGACACATAAGTGCGACAAATCCGATAAGGTTTTTTCGCATTGTAACAGTCTGAATAGTCACAAGATTATGTGCATAGGAAAAGAATAAAGTGCTAGTATTCTTCCATACAATCAGACCTCCTCATGTATTCCTTTACCTGAGACAATAGTCAACAAAAGAGCAGTAGTCAATTGCCAAAACTTGAAGGCTCAGTTTTGTTTTAAATGGAGTATTTTGGCAAAATTTGTCGACGGAAGTCATCAAAACCGTGTTGATAAGAGGTATTATGCTTTGGAGAATAACTTTAATGGTCTGTACTATCCGCCACCATTAAATCAGATAAAAGTTTTTGAGAAGAATAACCCTGAAGTTTCAGTAAATGTGTATGCGCTAATTGAGGGTAATAAGGTTTGTCCGATTCGGGTAACCAAACAAGTAGGAAGAAAATCATTTCAATTTGTTGCTTGTGTCAAATGAAAGCGGTGCTGCACACTACAGCTACTTCAAAACTTCTCCCGACTTGTGAGACCTCAAGTTACAAAACATCGTCATAAGATTTATGTCTGTTAGATGTGCTTTAAGTATTTCACTAATCGACCTCGGAAAACAGGACTAACATGTATACAGTGTCTTGAATGGCACAAAATTAAATGTAAAAATATATCTTGAAAAGAAATTGTTTAAGTTTACCAAGATTTTAGTAAATTGATTTTTTTTGTACTTGTTGTAGTGTAGAATTATTGTAATATTTTTTTTTGTTTCTTTTAAAAGAACTTGTGTTTATTTTTTCCCAAACCTGTCACTTTTGTGGTATTTTTGTTAGTTAAAGTTGTTTTTATTCACCCAGGGATCGAACCAAAGTCAAGAATCGATATAATCAATCAGTATATTATTAAATTATTTTTTTAATGAATTTTGAACTTTTTTTCATTAAAATCGGATAATAAATAAATATTTTCAAGATGGTGGACATTGCGGGTTACAGGAGGCTGCTTGTATAGGATTTTAAGCCTCTTTAAGAATTTGGAACATGATTTATTGAAATCATTATATTTACATAAAATAATTTTTTTTTTGCATCTTCCATGTATTGAACCAAGAACAGAAATCGATCGAATCAATCAGTATGTTGATAAAAAATTTATTTAATTAATTTTGGAATTTTTTTTCATTAAAATCGCGTTATAAATAAATATTTTCAAGATGGCGTCCATAACGATAATTCAAAATGTCAAGTGTGGTGTAAGAGGTTTTTATTACTTTTAATTTAGAATTTTTTAAATATATTAATAAATTTCCGGTTTTACTCTCGCCGGAAACCGAACCGAGGACCTAAATCGTTCAAATAACTAAACATTTGAAGTTGGCAATTATGAAATTTTTTTTTGGAATTTTTTTCGGAATTTCAAAAAATAGAAATTACAGATTTTCAAGATGGCGACCGTAACGATAATTGCAACTGTTACATCTTATTAAAATATGGTGGTTCTGTCTCGAACAGATGATGATATTATTACTTCAAACTAAAAAAATTAAAAGTCCGAATATGCATGTTATTTTTATATATAACTTATTTAATTCTCAGTCTGGTAAATGTCTCGATGGCCGTGCAGTTATAGGCGTATGTTTTTCAACATACAGATCAGAGCTGCGATGGTTCGAATCACAGAACTTCCACTGTATTTTGCATAAAAAATTAAATTTAATATGTCGATAAGGACCATTTAAGCTTTGGTAGGTAATGTAAAATCGACCTTATGTGATGAGACTGAGCAATGCTGGCGCTCTCTAGGAACAAACAGCAGAAACTAAGTCGACGGTATCCAAGATGGCAGCCTCCAGTGGAACAGAAAAGAAATCAAGAGCAATGCTGGCGCTCTCTAGGAACAAAAAACAGAAACAAAGTGGACGGCATCCAAGATGGCGGCCTCCAGCGGAACAGAAAAAAATAAATATGGCGACCATGACGAAAATTTCTTCATGGGTGAGTGGAGCACTTGATTTATAGATGGCGGATCCAATTTGGTAGATCCAAGATGGCGGATCCAATATCGCCACCGGGGTCAATGGTAAGGTCAAAGGTCAAGGTCATTGTCACGTTACAATCCAAAATGGCGGTTGGCACAGGCACCAGCGCCTGGCGCCTGTCCTAGGGCGCCCATTTACATACTACTTACTCCTTCAACGGAATAATTTGTGCGTTGTATGCTTTTAGCATTTGAATTCGGCTGATTTTCTATTGTTTCCTGTGTGTTTGCGTATTAATCTTTCTTTGTCCGTTCTGCAGGTTTTTACTATGACATACCGTGCAAACACGCAATGATTTTTGTCAAAAATATTTTTGGAAATCAAATTCTTCTCTAGACTTGTTTTCACAGCTGGAAGACTAAGAAACATGTGAATCGAACAATTGTACGCCATATGCATCGTATACGCTGATGAAACTTATTTATTAATTGCAACAGATGAAGCCAAGTTTAAATTATGGAAGAGGTGAATGTTAAGCCGAATACGTCGGCCAGTGCAAGAACTGAAGAGATGGTACATGAGAACACATCTTATATATAAAATTCTCGTGTCACAGTTTTCGTTGCCATACTCCTCCGAAACGGCTTGACCGATTTTTATGAAATTTTGTATGCATATTCAGTAGGTCTGAGAATCGGCTACTATCTATTTTTCATACCCCTAAGTGATAAGGGTTGTCCACCCCTAACATTTATTTTTTAATTTTTTGGACAAAATTTTTATTTATATTTTTTTTATAATGTGGTATTAAAAATACATACAACCCTAAATTTTCACCCTTCTATCACCAACCCCTAATTTTTAATAGATTTTTATATTTTTCAACCCCGGTCGAAAGCTGATCAATTAACGCTTGATCAACCTTCCCCGCCTACAGCGAGCTCATTACCTGGATTAACACACCGACCACATATTAATATGAAATTCCATCCCTAAGGGAGTGAAAAAGTGATAACTTCATTTTTCTAACAGAAACAAATCATAGGTCAGAGACATACAAATAGTAAGTGAGTGTCATTTCTCTATGTCTGCCACACGATCATACACATAGTAAGGTCTGGCAAATTAATATTTTTCTCCTTGGTGAGACCAGCCCGCTTAGTGGAGCTCGCAGCATCTAGCAAAATAAAGGCGCTCATAACAGTTTTTTTCTTAACTTCGTCAATAGATAGAGTTAGTTAGTTGCCTTGAATTTTAAACGCACCATCGTTTGATGCGTTTGTCATGTCTTTAATTTTCGTTTGTTTGTGCCGTATGCGTTCCTACACCATTCATCCGATTGCGATGAAATTTTGGTGAGCTGTTATGCGCATGACCGTGAAGGTTTCTGAGACGGTATAACTATTTTGCAATAGTTGGAGTACAAATAGTTTTCATAAAAATTGTTCATTTATTATTATATAACGGCACTTCGTCTGTTTTTGTTGTATAAGTGCGCATGCATGACACAATTTATTTAAATTTAAAAGAGAGACAGAGACAGAGTATACATATAGAGTGAGATAGAGAGCGACAGAGGGATAAGTTGAGATAGAGCGAGGTATAGAGAATGAAATGGGTTAGATAAAGATTTATATATGTATATATAGATATAAAGAGATAAATAGAGATAGAGAGATACATAGATATATATAGATGTAGATAGAGATAAATATATATTTAGAGAGATGAATAGATGATTTTTATATGTGTAACTACTTCAAACATATTACAAAATAAAACTGAATGAGGCATTGCAATGCATGCCGAGCATTAGCTAGATAATGGTATCTTTTCAATATTAGTAATCTTTTATTTTTAAGCTTTTTCTATAGTGCTTTATAGAGTCTAGATTACATACAGACCTCCAATTTTTAGGTATACAGGTAAATAACTATACACTGGCAGAACAACGTCTGTCGGGATCTGAAAGTGATATAAATTATTATGCACACTTGACATTCAAATTAAGAAGACAATTACTTACTACATCTGATTTCGAAAAAGGTCCCCTTCACCCTGTGTTCAGCCCGGGCAACGCCGGGTACTGCACGGACAATTATACGTGGCATGCTCTCGAGCCATCCAGTTTGTTTGTGTTAGCTAAAGATGGGCTAACAAAAAATATTGTTCACGCTATAGCATTAAGATATTGATATTGATTGTTACTGTTACTATCGTAATAAACTAATGATATATATAATTTTAAATAATACACTAAAATAAATTAAAAATATTAATTTTTGGTTTTTTGTTATTTTTATATTCCCTCATCGTTCACAGCGCTCCATGCCTCTTTCACCACATCCTCATATACCACATCCTTACACACTTACAATAAGTTAGGTTTTTTTTCTACACTATAAAATCCCTAGAAATAATTTATATGGCACAACAACGTTTGCCGGGTCAGCTAGTCTTATATATAAAATTCTCGTGTCACAGTATTCGTTGCCATACTCCTCCGAAACGGCTTGACCGATTTTGATGAAATTTTTTGTGATTATCCGGTATCTATGAGAATCGGCCAACATCTATTTTTCATCCCCCTAAATGTTAGGGGTAGTCCACCCCTAAATTTTTTTTTTATTTCCAGTTTTTGGTAGGAAATCACCATGGCAACGGCTGTTGCTTTGTTGATGCTCCATTCGTCTTTATGGCAACGGCTATTTCATTGTTAGTGCAGTCCTCATCACCGTTGAAATTTTGCAAGTACTTTAAATATCAAAAATTGCCCTTTTTTTTCAAGTATATATATTTTACAGACTTGAAACTTGAAACTTCACAGTAATGTTCCTTATGTTACGCAGGATGACATTTTCCGAAAATTAGATCTAATGGGTGGTTAAAACCAGGCAACAGTGGGTACTTTGTCTGCATGAGAACAGTATTTTGCATTGTTCATGCCTTCTGCGTCTCCATGGCAACGGGCATCGCGTGGCAATGGCGTACCCACAACGAGGGGCATGTATTATGAGCGGCGCAAGAGTGATCTGCCTGTAGACTGCCGTAGCGAAGTACGGGTACATCAGTTGTACGTTGCGTGCACGAGTCGGGTAACCATCGGTGCTATTCATTTTCTCTCCGATACATTATACAGCATTGTAATAAATTTTCACTGAATTTTTTTTTTATTTACCATTACTAAAAATGGGAGATGTGGCTTAATTTTTTTCCATTAGTACCTATAGCCGTGCGAAGCCGGGTCGGGCAGCTAGTAGATGTATAAGTTTTTAAAGAACATTTTAATTTTGCCAAACGTTCAAAATTTACAAAATTCAAGAGGTTGGAATACCTTGAGGGCTTGCTGAGTGATGGGACTGTGCGGGAAGAGTAACTCTTAGAAGTCCACGCAAGCAATGGTTAGACAACCTAGAGATGAATCTGGAGCAGATGGGTGTTAGTGTTGGTTTCGCTGAGTACCAAAATTTTGAATATACTATGGCCCTAGAATGGTCAGAGTGCAAATAGGCAAGGCGAAATAGATATGACCACTGTTAATATATGAGTTGATAAATGTTTATGCCCATGTGAAAATTGAGAACTACAGGCATAGTAAACAATTCAATATTCTTTAACTAAATAAATCCAAATATTTCCGTTATTTTTACCGCAGATATAAAATCCAAATTATTTTTCAAACTTACAATTATATTGCCAGTACATTGGCCACATAACATTTTTAAATTAAATATATTAACCCATATTATAATGCATGAGGTAATATGTTCTTTGAATAGTTCTGGCAATGTGAGAGATTCATTCAATGCGTAGATTTGGACATACGTAATCACTGATTACACTGTATGTCGTAAAAATCACAATATTCAACTACAAAGATAAATATGGTAACACACAGCAAACAAGCCAAATTCAGCTGATGTAATAAAATTAAAACCAAAGGACACCATAAAATTCCTTGGAAGGAATCAGTTAGAAAATTATTAAATTACTGATGGATACAGTGGACTAACAACGACGAGAGAGTTGTTTACAATAACAGTAAATAAAGACTAAGACGACCTGAAAACACAACGACCCACATAATTAACCAACTACGATAATAATAAAATAAAATGGACAACAAAACGACAACTCAAATACGCACAGGTGAAACCAGTGATGTGACAAAATAGATATTCTGGAAAAAACGACGACAGCACAGATGAACACAGTACATTTCCTGATTATTTCTAGTATTTTATTGAGTTTTCTTATGACATACAGAGTAATCAGAAATGGCGTGTGTCCAGAACTACAACTTTAAACTAAGATGTGATATTTCGGAGATCGGTGAATAAGAGATGGTAGTTAAAGTTTCATTTATCGTTGCAATTAGGTTTAAATTAATCAATAAATATAATGTTTTTAATAATAAAACCATATCTACAATATTTCCAGCCTTTAAGAAATATAAATTCATCAATTCTGTATGTCTATAAATAATACCGTATAGCTTAATCCCTATTAATTGGTTTCAAATATATGATTTTTATAGTAAAACAAAAGTGACCGCCATTGTATCCCTTTTACTGTCTTGTATAGAAAAATGGTAAAGTTAAAACTACATAGTATGAAATCATACAGCGTACTTAAATATGGCTCAGTTTCTTACATCATGTTTAATTAACTTGGATATATTATTTATAACTAATAAGACTACTGTACCGCCGTTGTACTGAATTTGGAAAAGAATATCTAAAAATAGTAAAATGATCTTACCAAGTTATTAATAAAGTTATTTATTCGCAGTTTCTTACATCTAGCTTAAAAAAATAAGGAGTTTTTAATTTTTTTATAAGAAAACCTTACTTCACCCCTTTTCAAAGCTTAAAGCTAAAAAAAAAATACACTTCGTAACTCTACAAACTTCTTGTTTAGTCTAAATTTATAACCCTTGTTCTAGTAGATACTGAAGTATGCAATTTTTATCTCAAAGCTAAACTAAGCTGTTTTACATAATTTATGGCTCTTATATAACAAAATTAAAAAAATAATAATTTTTGGTTTAATATTTTACTTATTATTACCAAAATTTGTATGTATTACGCCATTAGTTGTGGAGTAACTATTTCTTAAAATAATATCACAACTGACATATTCTTTTCGCCCATTTAAAAACCAATTTAATAAATAAAAAATAAAATACTTAACTGTACATGCAAGTCGTTTTTTCTTAGTTTCATCCTGTAGTTATATTTGATTCGGTAGTGTTTATTTTTCGTCTATAACAATACTTTATTTATACACCATAGGGTTGGAATTTTGCAAAACGGTAAATTGTAATTGGTAGCTTTCGAATTAATTTTACCCAATACCTTTTCTAATGCTTGAATAGTTTTGGATATATAATTATGTATCTTGGGAAAACCCTAACAAGAAGGGAAAAGAACGTTTGCGAGCGGTTCTGAAATTAGTTGCTAAGTTTAGTTCATTACAAGAACAATTTATTGACAAACTCAATAACACTAACAAGTATTTCATTGATTCTCTAACTGACATAAAAAGTAAATAAATCGGGTTCTTGTGGAGTCCAACGGGAGATACAAGATCCCACTATAACAAAAGACATAAGAATTAGCTTTCTGTGATGGATTACAGAACCATTAAAAAAACACTACCCTTAATTCTGGGGAGCCGTGAGCTCGTCCCCGCCTACGACCGATACGCCGTCAAGCTAAACTACTAAGACAAGAAAGACATACAAAGTCACACTGAACATTCAAAAACTTAATATTACTCAATATTACTCGTAACAGATCATTCATACAAGTGGTTACAATTATTTACACACAACCATTCGTTTAACATAGCCTCTGTTTATCCGGTTTGTTTTTCTGTTACTCTTCCGCTGCTACCAAGTGAAGCTCGCTACACATCGCCGCAGTAACGCACAAGTTCTTATCCCACTCGCTGTTTCTGGTGTCTACAATTCTTCGTTACCGGCGGTAGAGTTAAAGTCCGCACTGTGTCGTAATCTGGTGGTGATAGTGTCGTGATAGTTTGGTAAGTATTATGACGGTGGCATTTTTAAGTAAAAAAAATTTTTACGATCAAAATTTTATGTTACAAATTCTTTTTTAATCCATTTATTTTGGAATGAAAAAACACACATTTTATAAACGGATTTATTTATGTCTGCAAATAAGTGATAATAAATAGATCACAGTTAGATAAAATTTCAAATTTATAATTATATATTTGAAGTGTAAACTATTTGAAATAGTAATTCATTCTGTATTTTCCCACATTTTGCTCTAAACATGGACTTTTTCCTACGTTTACAGAACCACCATGCTATTCTAATAATCTTTCAATTAAAATCTGATCAAAAAAATCTGAGTTTTAAAATAATAATTACTATCCAATGCCCATTGAACATTTCTCATAGATAAACTTATAATAGTTATTATATTAAAACAAATTAATAAAAAACAGTTTTTAGATTTTTTATATTCTTTTACTAAATTACATAATTATTTTTATATAAATAGCTTGCCTTAAGGTAATACTTAAAAAAAAAACATATTTTCTAGCTATCAATGAAAGTTTTAAAAGGGTTAATAAATCTAAAAAAAAGTTATCCTAACTCATAACATATAAAAATGTATGATTTAAATGAAATAATTTTAGTGTACCCAATTAAACTTTAATATTTATAAATAATACAAATGGGCTGAAACATTATAGCTAACCTTTACTACTTAAAATTTTATTTCAGAATAAAATATTCAGCAGTAATTCTTTCATATATATATATATATATATATATATATATATATATATACACATATATATATAATGCCCACATAACTTAGATTTGCTATTTACAATTTAATTTATTTGTTAATCATAACTAAGACTGAAGGCAATTTTATACAAGACCATGCTTTCTTCGGTCGTTTATTATATATTTAATAAATTATAATTATATTCACATATAATAATCGAACAACGTAAGAATTTATAAATGCTAGAAATTTAATTATTTCTTAGCAAAAAATAGCCTTTAGCTAAAAATAAACGTTTTATGTCATTATTTTTCAATATTAATAAATTATGCAATCAAGCTTCATATTGCTTTCGTAATAACTACAAACGGCATTGTAGCTGGCACAGTTGGGAATTTATAACTTTCAATTTAGCAGATATAAGTGCTTTATAATAGAAGGCTACAAAAAATTGCAAACACTCGCAAAACAGCGCGACATGTGTATTCTCATTACCAAACAACAGCGCACCTGTTGCCAGGAGATAATGTAGGCTAATTAAAGCGTAGGCAGTGTTGCTGGCGGGTTTTTGCTTGGTGTGTTTCCGTATTCCCCCTTCCCTCCGAAGGAACTGCCATTCTTTGCCTTTAGAAACCTTGCTGAAGTACAGCGTTGATTATGTGAAATAAGGAGCAAAATCTTCACGTATGTCACACAGCGTCTTTGTCAATGCTTATAACTGACGTCAAAATGAGAACGACCGATTTGTTTTTTTTTAAAATAAAGTTTATCTGTAATTCCTTGCTGGTATGTTGTTTACATTATTTTTTAACAATACTTATTTAATGATGGCATTTTTACGATTATTCCTAGCGGGTTATTTACAGTCCATTAAGGACGTATGTCCCGTTCCCGGTAGTTATTATATTTTTACTTTTTACACAGTTAAACTTATAGAATATTTAAGTGACTGTACATCACCAAAATGAAAATAATTATACACTGCATAATTTTTGTATAGTTATTGGGTAAATTGCAATGTTTAACATTTTTGTGAAGTATGGATAAGGAAAGCTAATTATAATAAATAATGGAACAATTTTGGGTTCAAACAAATATTGTATAAGGGACAATAAGAAATACGCGAGACAAGTGATGTCAGCGAAACTGGCGGCGTGGAGTGTAACTACTTTTTTTACAATATGTTTTTAATGCTTGAGAGTAATAACATCTAGCGGTGTGGAGTGAAAATATATAGAAAGAAATTCTGTAAATTGTCTGGCAATTCACCAATGGTAATTGGCCAGAATTTACAATATTTTTGTATTACGATATTTGGTTTAAAGACTATGCTGGTGGCAACTGCTTGGTGTTGTTTAAAATTCTTTCTTCATTTTTTTTATATTTACCCTTTTAAAAATATAAAAAATCATATGACATTGAAAGGCTTGATGTATTAAATAATATATTTTTTAAAAGAAATAAAATCGTATCACATAGCAGCCTGTAAAATTGACTTTAAGCCTAAATGTTCAAGTTTTATGTTCCATTTCATTCTCAATATCCATACTGCACTAAAACTTTAAAATTGTGACTTGCCCACAAATTATGTAAAAATAATGCGATATATTTTTTTTTTCTTGTGAGAGTTCAGCCACTCAGTCTACAAATTTTACCGTGTGGAACGTAAGTATGAAATAACCACCTGGAACTGGACATACACCCTTAAACAAACTTCTAGCATTAACTTTTACAGAGTTACAATTGGTTTTCCTAATCTTTTGGTAACCAGAGTGACTTCAACTTAAATACAGCAAACAACTGACTTGTACCTCTACGAGGGACTTGATTGACATCTTAAAGTTAAGAACGCATTTTTTCACGGCCGTATTCACAATTATCTAGGCTTGTTTGCTTTCTGTGATTTCAAGTGCAAGAAAAATCCCTAACGTTTCGGCAGATATTGCAGACTTAATATTCAGGGTATGAAACTGCTTTTTAATAATAGCCTGAATATGGTAACTTGAACTTGATGTTGGATATAATTATTATTTCTTCAACTTAAGACTTTGTTAAAGCGGAAAAGCCTTAACAACTCCGTTATCTTAAAAAGATAATGATGGAGCGAGTCTGTGCAGTAGTAAGACACTAAAGTAGAATTTAAAAACTGGTACAGCCACTTTTATATCGGTTTTTAAAGGTTTATAGAAATAACCCCAAGAAAATGCTGGAGTGGTGACTTGTGATAGTTTTCTTGGACGGAGATTATCGTGTTTGTCCGTAATGACCTCATGGGCTGTGAACAAGACGTTTAGCCTAAATAAAAAAAAAAATCTAAGAAATGATGGTACTCAGTCATGTGTTTAGAGTTATTTTTTCAGGAACGAAGGGACTTTGTGGCTATTTGAGTGAATAGTTGGTAAATCTTAGTATGAAAGAGCAACTTCCTATTTTATGTTGGTATTCCCAGGACTATAAAAAATATATCAAAGAAAAATATTGCAGAACCATTATTGTAGTATTACTTAGGTACAGGTGCTTACTGAAACTTTGCTTTTAATAATTAATTCAAATACATAGAAAAGAAAAGGAAAACGTTTTCAGAATTAGAATTGTAACTTTTTAACAGTACCTACATCAATGCATTTTCCTTAAGTGTCATGTTTTGCAATATATTATCTGTGCATTTTAATAGCTATGTGTTCATTGGTATAATAAAAATTGCAGTAATTTATAACTTAGAGATGCTATTGTGCTAGCTGTGAAATGGAAAACCTTTTAGCTTCCAGTTATGTTAAGCAACCGGTTTGGTTGGCAGCTTGTTTGGCGCATTATTAAAAATGTTATTTTAGCACATGTTAATGGCTCGAATGGTTTGGAAAATTATGTGATAGTGAACTAGGAGGTAGAGACAAAAAAAATCAGGCTCTTCTATCAATATATAGGAAGGATTTATATAATTTAGCTTGGCCCATTTTAAGGCCTAAAGGAATTTGTAGGCATATATCCTATTTGAAGACTGGTTCATGTTAAAGCCAAAATAACCTTAAAGTATTACTAATATTAAGTTTATGTGGCGGAATTAATATTTGGAAGATATTTGAGTATGACAACAGTAATTGATTTTGTAAATGGTCATACTCATTTTGACTTTTTCTGTGTGAGTTGAACTGTTCAACAATTGAAGTTATATAATTATTTTTCCTTACCTGAACGAATATTGATGACCAAGCAAACTTTGATAACAAATTAGTATGCAATAGTTAAAGCTAAATCCAGAGGTAATATACCGGTATTAAAGGATTGCTGCTTTTTAACCGTTGAGCATTACATTTCATAATGTATTTTTGTTTGAACCTTATAATTAAGAATTGAATTCAAACGCCTAATGTTAACTAAATTAGTTTATGAACAATATTAACCAACTTTTAAACTTTTGAAGTTTTCAACACCAGCGTAATTTATTATTTAGGTTTACACTATATTATTTATTTTATTATGGTGGAAAGTTTCGATTTTAAACTATAAAAATATGTAATATCAGTTTTAATATTTATAAGTAGGCTATATACTGTGAATTAAATACATTGTGTTAGTTTTTGTTCAGTAAATGTGTTTTGTACCTTTAAAAATTTAGTCTAGAAAGCCATAAAGTTGTGTTGGCTCTTTGGATGATTATTCAGAGTCTTACAAAGATAGTACGACGAGATACAACCAAAACTAAGGAACGTGACACGACACCACACTATATATAGGTACTATTTTCCGCACGCATGCTACACAGACTGATACCACCTCAAAGATTTACGGTTACATAACATAACTACGCGACATAAAAAAAGTCTAGATTAATAAAGCGATAGATGTTCTTTTTATTTAAAAGTTGGCTATCCAGAGTGTGTACGATATGGCTACAAATTATATTTTAAGATTGTACAGTAGAGGCGCGATAAAATAACAAGTTCTGTTTTTAACCTATGCGCCAACTTAATCTATATCATTTAAGACATATCTTAAAGTTACATTCATAATTTCACTATTATTTTGATTTTTGATGGAAGTAATGAAAATTTCACTACTTCAAAATAATGTTTACAGTCTCGTCTAAGATGATGGAAAAAATATTAAGGAAGTGGTAAATTTTACTCTATACAACTAAAAATTATTTTTTGCAGATTATCATTCCGTTAAGTAACTAAATGAAAATTAATAATAATGATTGGCAAATCTTGTTAGGAGCTTGTTTAAGCAATCTCCAACAAACAGTGTCACTTCCTAAAATAACTATTGAGCAACATAATAATTCAAGGATTTACCTCACCTTTTACTCAGGATTATTATTTTTTGCATAATGTTTAAGCATTAAATGAGTTCTTAGATTTGTCTCTCTATATAAGAATTTATATTATGCTCTGCCACGACTTTTTTTTCATAATATTAGGATCTTTTCTGCTATTTATAAAATGTCGGTTTAGTAGTATATAAAAGGGCATCCGGAAACAGGGTCCAGGGTGTGGATTAAAGATTGTTTACATTGTAACGTCACGGCGGCCATCTTTAATGGTCGTGACCTTGACCCTTGACATTAATTTTTCACCCTCAAAACTTGTCAAAATTGGGCAAAATTTCCCCAAAATTACTCAAAATTCGCCAAAATTTTCATTTTTTTGGAAAAATTCCTTAAAAAAACTCAAACAATTTCACAATTCAAAAATTATGATTTCGAAAATCCTTAAAAGTCTTTTTGCCTTAAAAAGAACCCAAATTCCTAAAAACCACTTAAGCATCCATGTCTAAAGCCTCCGGCAAGCCATTTCTAGGAATAAGGAAACCATTACCGCCATATTTGATTATCACGTCACCGTTTCTATTTCCGTTACGGCCGCCATCTCGAAAACCTTTATTTATTATCCGATTGTAATGAAAAAAAATTTAAAATTAATAAAAAATTGAAATAATGAACTTTTAATAAAAAATATTTTAAAAAAACATGCATTTTACGGCACGGAGCTCGGAGTCCTCGGTTCGAACCCGGTGAGGGCAAAAAATAAAAATAATGACCGATCCTTCTACCCCGTAGGGGCTGCTGGCAGACTGACCCCCACCACTTTGTTAATAGCATATATATCATCAAGTATTATGACGTCATGTCCGCCATATTGAAAATCCGAAATATTTATGTTAGAAAAACGGGAAAATTTTAAAAAATCATCAAAAAATTATTCAATCAAATTAAATTATAAAAATATTTAAAAAACACCGTTGCACTTTTCGTTACGACCGATATCTTGAATAACCATAACTTCATTGCTAGAAATTCGTGAAAAATCCCAAACTCCATGAAAAAATTTACTCATTAAGGAAATGATTGATTCGAAAATTGGTTCGATCTCTGGACGATACAAAAAAATAATTTATTATGTAAAAATACCTCAAAAATTACAGGTTCGTAAATAAAACACCACAAGTTCTTTGACAAACTCTATATTTATTACATAATATATATTTTACTAAACAACATTTTGAAAGGCAGCAATCTTATAAACATTTAGGTTTGCATAGGCGCGAAATGACTAATTCTTAGCTCCAATCGGTTTATACTAGACAGAGTCCAGCCAGAACTTTTACAGACATAGTCCTCCTCTCCTTGACAGAGTTTCTGAATACCGTTTTTAACAGTTTGCTTCACATCGTTAGAACTGTAAATTACTGCAGCCGATGTCTTGAATGCACACTTATTCACTTTCTCATTAAACTGATATGGCTTTCCATATATACAGTCCAACCACAAGTTATATTTCAAAGGTCCGTTTGTTGCTACGTCATCGGTAAGCTGATTTATTATGTCCTGTCTGATATCATTAAGAAAAGTACAAATGTATTTCGACTCACTTATCGTACTTGGATAATAGTAGTCTTTCAACGCTCCACGAAATGCAGACTGTGCCAAGTAGAAACCATTATCGTTTGCTTGTAATGCACCGAACAAGGTCTCAGGTTTATTTTCATGTTCAGACGTCAGAGCAATCGGTTCCTGCACATCAGTTTTTTGGCTTGTACGCTCACTAGTCACCAATTTAAACCGAGCAGTCGAACTTTCTACAAGTAGTTCAACAGTAGGCGCACAGACTTAACCTTTACATTTTATCGCATGATGCCGCAAACTGTCAATTCGAGTAAACCATTTAAAACACTCGTCACATCGAAACTTCAAGCGAGAAGGATTCTCCTTGCATTTGCTCCGCTCATGTCTTCGTGCATCATGGGAAAATGCGAACGACGTAAAACAGTTGCAGCAAGGATACCGTATTGATGAAGACGAGCCTTTCAGCTCTGAGCCAGATACTGTCGTTGTTACAGTTGTACCATTTCCAGACATACTCATATTAACATCAATGCATCGTTGTTGTATAGAAACTTTTATTTCTGCCGCACAGCAGGACCTTTACATGTCTTCATGTGCGTTTTCATATTATCTTTTCTGGAAAACTGCTTTTGACATTTCTCACAACCAAACATGTTGCGAGGTAGATTCTTAGCACATTCTCTCTTCTCATGCCGTCGAGCATTGCTGTTGTTTGAGAAAATCTTGTCGCAGTAACAGCATTGATGTTCGTTATTTTTTGACGATTCTCCATCCATTGAAGTTTCCATCGAAGGCAAAACAGCGTTGTCGTGGTTTCCAGTACAGCCAACACTTCCGGCATTAAAGTCTCTTCGGCTGGTGGTATCGTGACTGTTGACGTCGACGTGGCCAACGCGATCTGCTCCTTCTCCATCGTAGCTTTCGTCAAGGTTTCCGTAGACGATGGTACAACGTCCATCGAGTTCATCGTTTAAGTCGGTAAAGATGCCATCGAGTTCGCAAGAACAAGTAATTACGCGACTTAAGCGCCAGGCGAAACAAAGTATGTAATCCTTACACCGTCGACGACAGTAACAAACAGAGCGACCTGCTGTCTAGGTCTCGCTTATATACATGCACCGGATTGAATAATACGATAGTCAAATCAAGAACCATTTACTACAATGCACAAGTCAAAACGACATTTCAAATAGATGCACCATCAACGAAAAAGCAGCACATTTGGAAGCACCGTCAACAAAAACGAAGCACCGTCAACGAACAGGCAGCACATGTGGATGCACCGTAAACAAAAAGGAAGCACATTTTGGAAGCACTGTCAACAAAAAGGAAGCATATTTTGGAAGCACCGTCAACAAAAAGGAAGCACCTGTCAACGAAAAGGAAGCACATTTGGAAAAACCGTTAGCAAAAAGGAAGCACCGTCAACGAAAAGGCAGCACATTTGGAAGCAAAGGAAACGAAAAGGCAGCACCATCAACGAAAAGGCAGCACCATCAACGAAAAGGCAGCACATTTGGAAGCACCGATAAAAAAAGGAAGCACCGTCAACGAAAAGGCAGCACATTTGGAAGCACCGTCAACATAAAGAAAGCACATTTTGGAAGCACCGTCAACAAAGAGGAAGCACATTTTGAAGCACCGCCAACGAAAAGGCAGCACCTTCAACGAAAAGCAGCACATTTGGATGCACCGGCAACGAAAAGGTAGCACCATGAACGAAAAGGCAGCACCATTAACGAAAAGGAAGCACATTTAGAAGCATAAGTTACGAGAACTATGTCTTAGTTAGAAATCAGAATACAAGAAATAAAAACATTAAATTTTTATAATTGAATTTATTTATTTATTTTTGTACACTATACAAATGCAAGTAATCAAGCCATTATTGTATGTAGCCAGCTTTCCTCAATTCTTTGAGTATGAAGGATATTTCTTTGATGCACGAATAGTTTCCTGCACAAGGCGAGCCATGTAGAAGTCTTAGCCGGTCAACCAATATGTTTGGATCTTTCCATGAAGTGTAATCAACCTCTTCTACCACCATCTTACTTGCTTGTTTATTATAAATATTATGATCTATGGTGTCTTCCGTTTTAACACCAACCTCAGAGTAACTTTCATTATCGAGACAGTGATCATCACAAGCTTAATCAGATTTATTTAATGTATCACGACGTTTCCATCGTTTCGGTCTCAGGACAACGCCACATTCTTCGATCTTGTCAGCATTAGGTGCTTCATCACAGTCTATGCCTTTGTCAACAGCCTCAGAGTCACTGTAATAATCACTGTAGAAGACATCCTCTTTACCCAGATTACCGTAAGTACTCGATATAGATTATGTCGATGTGTCTTTATCGTCTTTATGCTTCCTTTTTAGGAGTCCATCATTTTTACAAAGTAGGAAAGATATACTTGAATTCGGCTGGAATGTATTCTCACTTTTAACATTAAGGATTCTTCCATTGTCTTCATTCTCCCATAAATCATCGTCCTTCAATTTAAGTTCTTTGTCGAGATCGGAAGTGCCACAAACATAATCTCTCCCAAGACAAGGAAAATTGCTGTCGTAATGCAGATCACTCATCCTTAGACTAGTAGATCCATCGTTATCCTCTAGCTTGAACGCAGGCTTTTTATAACAAGTTCTGTCATGTCTTTTAAAGCTCTCTCTCCGCGTAAACCACTTGCTACATCGAACACAACTCATCATATTGCGTAGTGGATTTTTAACACTGTCATTCTTCTCGTGTTGTCTTCCATTCTTTTTCAAGATAAATTCTTTGCTGCAAAACTTACACCTGTGTCCTTTCAATACAGTGACAGTCACCAAGTCAGGATTTATATGAGTTACTGTGACTTATGTTAGATACAAACTGACTGTTTGCTAATTGGATCCCTTACTTAAAAATAATTTTTTAAATATTTTGTGAGCGAGAGTTAAGTTATCTCATGCAAAGGTACTTGTTGTTAGTAGTGCTGCTTTTCAACAACATATGACACCACCTGTTGCTTACAGGTAAATTTTATTAATTTTATGCGGGATGCAGGATGCTCACTAACGATCGCAATATAGGGACGACTTCACTAGACTCCAAGAAGAAGGAAGTTTGTTCTTCCAGTTAGTGCTTCTCAGATTTCTCAGAGCATATTACTAGACTGAGTAATAACATTTGTTTTATTTCCACCTGATAAAAATATTGCAAGTGTCGATTTAGTAGCATAAAATCACTAATTAAATGTAACTTTGAATAAAATGACATGTCTAATTAAGAGTCAAATTGCTTCATGGAGAGATCGGTTCCTCAGAAATAACCAGAAGCACTTGGAGAAACTACAGGAATGATCACAAGCACACCAAAAAAAACATCATAATATTGACAAGAATAATCAGGAGCACACATAGAAAAACCATCAAAATATTGACAAGAATAATCAGGAGCACACGGAGAAAAAACATCATAAAATTGACAAGTATAATCAGGAGTACACGGAGAAAACCGACATAATATTGGCAAGAATTATCGGAAGCACACGGAGAAAACCACTACACATATTCTTTGATAAAATAAAATAAAAATAAAAAATAAAAATTTAAACTAAATAAATTACAAAGAATAACAAAAACTGATTCTGATAGCTTGTGAAGTTCTCATTGTTCAGCAAAGATAGAGTTCTAGGTCAAGCCAGAATCAGTTTTTGTATTGTTCTCCCGATTATTCTGGCCAATATTATGTCGGTTTCCTCCGTGTGCTTCTGATTATACTTGCCAATTTTATGATGATTTTTCTCCGTGTGCTCCTGATTATTCTTGTCAATATTATGATGGTTTTTCTCTGTGTGCTCCTGATTATTCTTTTCAATATTATGACGGTTTTTTTCGTGTGCTTGTGATCATTCCTCTGGTTTCTCCAAGTGCTTCTGGTTATTTCTGAGGAACCGATCTCTCCATGAAGGAGTTTTACTCTTAATTAGACATGTCATTTTATTCAAAGTTACATTTAATTAGTGATTTTCTGCTACTAAATCGACACTTGCAATATTTTTATCAGGTGGAAATAAAACAAATGTTATTACTCAGTCTAGTAATATGCTCTGAGAAATCTGAGAAGCACTAACTGGAAGAACAAACTTCCTTCTCCTTGGAGTCTAGTGAAGTCGTCCCTATATTGCGATCGTTAGTGAGCATCCTGCATCCCGCATGAAATAAATAATATTTACCTGCAAGCAACAGGTGGTGTCATATGTTGTTGAAAAGCAGCACTACTTACAACAAATACCTTTGCATGAGATAACTTAACTCTCGCTCACAAAATATTTAAAAAATTATTGTTAAGTAAGAGATCGAATTGGCAAACAGTCAGTTTGTATATAACATAAGTCACAGTAACTAATATGAATCTTGACTCGGTGACTGTCACTGTATCGAAAGGACACAGGTGTAAGTTTTGCAGCAAAGAATTTATCTTGAAAAAGAATGGAAGACAACACGAGAAGAATGACTGTGTTAAAAATCCACTACGCAATATGATAAGTTGTGTTCGATGTGGCAAGTCGGTTACGCGGAGAGAGAGCTTAAAAAGACATGACAGAACTTGTAACGCCAAGCCTGCGTACAAGCTAGAGGACAACGATGGATCTACTAGACTAAGGAAGAGTGATCTGCATTACGACAATAATTTTCCTTGTCTTGGGAGAGATTATGTTTGTGGCTCTTCCGATCTCGAAGAAGAACTTTATTTGATGGACGATGATTTATGGGAGATTGAAGACAATGGAAGAATTCTTAATGTGAAAAGTGAGAATACATTCCAGCCGAATTCAAGTAAATCTTTCCTACTTTGTAAAAATGATGGACTCCTAAAAAGGAAGCATAAAGACGATAAAGACACATCGACATAATCGATATCGAGTTCTTACGGTAATCTGGGTAAAGAGGATGTCTTCTACAGTGATTGTTACAGTGACTCTGAGGCTGTTGACAAAGGCATAGACTGTGATGAAGCACCTAAAGCTGACAAGATCGAAGAATGTGGCGTTGTCCTGAGAACGAAACGATGGAAACGTCGTGATATATTAAATAAATCTAATTAAGCTTGTGATGATCACTGTCTCGATAATGAAAGTTACCCTGAGGTTGGTGTTTAAACGGAAGACACCAGAGATAATAATATTTATAATAAACAAGCAAGTAAGATGGTGGTAGAAGAGATTGATTACACATCATGGAAAGATCCAAACATATTGGTTGACCAGCTGAGACTTTTACATGGCTCGCTTTGTGCAGGAAACTATTCGTGCATCAAAGAAATATCCTTCATACTCAAAGCAGTGAGGAGAGCTGGCTAAATACAATAATGGATTGTTTTATTTGCATTTGTAGAATGTAAAGAAATAAAATAAATAATTTCAATTATAAAAATTTAATGTTTTCATTTCTTGTATTATTATTTCTAACTAAGATATAGTTCTCGTAACTTGTACTTCTAAATGTGCTTCCTTTTCGTTGATGATACTGCATTTTCATTGCCGGTGCTTCCAAATGTACTGCCTTTTCATTGATGGTGCTACCTTTTTGTTGACGGTGCTTCCTCTTTGTTTACGGTGCTTCCAAATGTGCTGCTTTTTCGTTGACGGTGCATCTATTTGAAATGTCGTTTTGACTTGTGCATTGTAGTAAATGGTTCTTGATTTGCTTAGCGTATTATTCAATCCGCTGCATGTGTATAAGCGAGACCTAAACAGCAGGTCGCTCAGTTTGTTACTGTCGTCGACGGTGTAAAGATTACTTACTTTGTTTCGCCTGGCGCATAAGTCGCGTAATTACTTGTTCTTGCGAACTCGATGGCATCTTTACTGACGTAAACATGAACTCGATTGACGTTGTACCATCGTCTACGGGAACCTTGACGACAGCTACGATGGAGAAGGAGCAGATCGCGTTGGCAACGTCGATGTCAACACTGGAGGAGACTTCAACAGTCACGATACCACCAGCCGAAGAGACTTTAATGCTTGTAGTGTAGGCTGTACAGGAAACCACGATGAACGCTGTTTTGCCCTCGATGGAAACTTCAATGGATGGAGAATCGTCAAGAAATAACGAACACGGTGCTGTTACTGCGACAAGATTTTCTCAAACAGCAGCAATGCTCGACGGCATAAGAAGAGAGAATGTGCTAAGAATCCACCTCGCAACATGTTTGGTTGTGAGAAATGTCAAAAGGAGTTTTCCAGAAAAGATAATATGAAAACGCACATAAAGACATGTAAAGGTCCTGCTCTGCGGCAGAAAGTAAAGTTTTCTATACAACAACGATGCATTGATGTTCATAAGAGTATGTCGGGAAATGGTACAACTGTAACAACGACAGTATATGGCTCAGGTCTGAAACGCTCGTCTTAATCAATACGGTATCCTTGCTGCTACTGTGATACGTCGTTCGCATTTTCCCATGATGCACGAAGACATGAGCGGAGCAAATGCAAGGAGAATCCTTCTCGCTTGAAGTTTCGATGTGACGAGTGTCATAAATGGTTTACTCGAATTGACAGTTTGCGGCATTATGCGATAAAATGTAAAGGTTAAGTCTGTGCGCCTACTGTTGAACTACTTGTAGAAAGTTCGACTGCTCGGTTTATATTGGTGACTAGTGAGCGTAAAAGCAAAAAAACTAATGTGCAGGAAGCGATTGCTATGACGTCTGAACATGAAAATATACCTGAGTCTTTGTTCGGTGCATTACAAGCAAACGATAATGGTTTCTACTTGGCACAGTCTGCATTTCGTGGATCGTTGAAAGACTACTATTATCCAAGTACGATAAGTGAGTCGAAATACATTTGTACTTTTCTTAATGATATCAGACAGGACATAATCAATCAGCTTACCGATGACGTAGCAACAAACGGACCTTTGAAATATAACTTGTGGTTGGACTGTATATATGGAAAGCCAAATCAGTTTAATGAGAAAGTGAAGAAGTGTGCATTCAAGACATCGGGTGCAGTAATTTACAGTTCTAACGATGTGAAGCAAACTGTTAAAAACGTTATCCAGAAACTCTGTCAAGAAGAGGAGGACTATGTCTGTAAAAGTTCTGGCTGGACTCTGTCTAGTATAAACCGATTGGAGCTAATAATTAGTCATTTCGCGCCTATGCAAACCTAAATGTTTATAAGATTGCTGGCTTTCAAAATGTTGTTTCGTAAAATATATATTATGTAATAAATATAGTGTTTGTCAAAGAACTTGTGGTGTTTTATTTACGAACCTGTCATTTTTGAGGTATTTTTTACATAATAAATTATTTCTTTGTATCGTCCAGAGATCGAACCAATTTTCGAATCAATCATTTCACTAATGAGTAAATTTTTTAATGGAGTTTGGGATTTTTCACGAATTTCTAGCAATGAAGTTATGGTTATTCAAGATATCGGTCGTAACGAAAAGTGCAACGGTGTTTTTTAAATATTTTTATAATTTAATTTGATTGATTAATTTTTTGATGATTTTTTAAATTTTCCCGTTTTTCTAACATAAATATTTCGGATTTTCAATATGGCGGACATGACGTCATACTACTTGATGATATATATGCTATTAACAAAGTGGTGGGGGTCAGTCTGCCAGCAGCCACCACGGGGTAGAAGGATCGGTCATTATTTTTATTTTTTGCCTTTACCGGGTTCGAACCGATGACTTTGAGCTCCGTGCCGTAAAATGCATGTTTTTTTAAATATTTTTTATTAAAAGTTTATTATTTCAATTTTTTATTAATTTTAAATTTTTTTCATTACAATCGGTTAATAAATAAAGATTTTCGAGATGGCGGCCGTAACGGAAATAGCAACGGTGACGTCCCAATCCAAGATGGCGTTCATGGTATTCCTATTCCTAGAAATGGCTTACCGGAGGCTTTAGACATGAATGCTCAAGCCGTTTTTAGGAATTTGGGATCTTTCTAGGGCAAAACGACTTTTGAGGATTTTCGAAATCCTAATTTTTTAATTGTGGAATTTTTTGATATTTATTGGCGGAAATTTTTCCAAAAAAATGTAAATTTTGGCGTGTTTTGAGGAATTTTCGGCAAATTTTGCCCAATTTTGACTGGTTTTGAGGGTCAAAGGTCAAGGCCAAAGGTCAAGGTCACCACCGCCGTGACGTCGCTATGTAAACAATCTTCAATCCACACCCCGGACCCTGTTTCCGTATGTCCTATTATATACTACTCGGTTTGTATTTGATACTTTAACACAAGTTGCATAAGAGTAACTTACTATAAGTTTCGTCTATATGTTTCCATATTTGGGAATGTATTATATTATTGAATATAAAATATGAGTTTTAAACGTACGGAATTAAATCAGAGGAATAAAAACAGAACTGTAATGGTAAACAGTTACTAGGTCTAAATATTTTATATAGTTTGACTTAATAAATAAGTCATTTTTTAAGCATATTATATCAATTAAAATAATGACATAGGTAAGTAAATATTGACTTCAAGCTTAATATATTTTCTCTATAAAGAAATTGGGCTATTCACTTTAAGTACTTTATAAATTACTATGATGGATTTTAACTGTAAAAATACTGCTGACAGACATAATACTATAATCTTTGTAAATCCTTTAATGCTCGAGCTCTGCCCTAGCGTAAATAATTTTTCTATTCAAAAACATATTAGGTATATTGCTACCGCATAAATCTATTGAAACCAATATGGCATATTTGGGTCTTAATTATTTCGCCTTTACAATAAACAAAAAAAAATATAACAAGGTGAATATGGCTTGCTAGATTCTAGTTAAATAAGGATACTGAAAACAGAATCGAGGGAGTAAATAAAACAAAACATCAGTGAAAATGAAATATGTGGCGCAAATTGAGGAAGCTTAATTCCAGAGCGACCACAACTCAAGACCGCGTCGCAAACTCAAATAAAGCCCTCGCAAACAAAGTCACGGCGGAATGTTGACTGTTATTCACAATATGTAAACAAACATTCGCGAATCACAATCATTCGCCAACGTGGGAGAATATATGTTTTTCCTCCAGGGACGTGAATGTTTTTCAATGGAAGCGCGTAGTTAAAGTATAAAGTTTAAGTTTAAAAATAATATGCATATGATACTAGAATATTAATTCTCTCAAATAGGAGCTAATTAAATTATATTTACCTTATCATTCAAAGTAATCCAAGTAGATTAGAAGTATATTTGTTGAGCATCTGAAATATAATCAACTTAATAACATGTTTTTTGTGTATTTGTGAATTAGAAGTTGGCATTACTATCAGCTGTGATTTCACTACTAAAATAAAAGTAATATCACAAAACGTATTTCATTAATGCTTCCCTATTTCACGTAGCTCCTCTTGAAATAGACACAAATCTAAAAAAACTCCATAGGTTTAAAAAAACTAAACAATTTTTTTAAATTTAATTTTTCATTAAATGCTTAGGATATTTTTTTAACTATTCACATTCAAGAAATAAACATTTATTTTGAATTTTAGATCTCTATAAAAATGGTCTCATAATTCATTAAACTAAAAAGGATAGAAAAGCATAATTAATATTAAGGATGAAGAAAAAAATAAATATATAATGAGATCTCTTAGTTTGCCTTGCGCTTAAAACATTTGGTCACAGTAGTATGTAGATGGGGCTCCGAGGGCAGGCTTCTAAAGGAGGAACCTACCGCCATCTTGGATTTTGACGTCACGGCGGCCATTTTTGGTGTCAAATTTCCTCAAATTTCTCAAAAATGACTCAAAATTTACTAAATTTAATAGAAATTTCCCTATTTATAGGGGAATCTTCCCTTTTCGAGGAAAAATTTCCCGTTTTAGTCTTCAAAAATGTCAATGGCTCAAAATTCTTAAAAACTGCTTAAATTCCCTATGGACAAGCCAATCTAAAACTTACCTTGTCAATTATGACGCCATGGCCACCATTTTGAATTATGATGTCATCGTTGCAATTTTAGTTACGTCCGCCATTTTTAAAATCCGTTAATTTTATACTAGAAATTTGGGAAAAGTTAAAAATGTATAAAATATATAAGTAATAAAATTATAATAAAAAAGTATTTAAAAAAGACCGTTGCACATTTCGTAACTGTAACCATCTTGGATTCTAGAAACATTGCATGTGTAGTTACACCCGACATCTTTTATGTGTATGATGTCGTTGCGCGTTTCGTTACGGAAAAATTCTTGGTTTCTAGATCGTGGCACTTTTCGTTACGACCGTTATCTTGTAAATCCGTTTTTTTTTATGTAGAAAATCAGGAATTTTTTTCTAATTTATATAAATGAATTAAAATTTATATAAAAACTCTCCGCCATCTTGGATAAGGGTGTCACAACCACTATCTTGAAATTCCATAACTATCATCAGATTTTAATAGGAAACTTTTAAAATATTTAAAAAATTGTATTATCACGTTATGATTAAATTTTTATAACACACACACATAAATCCTAGCTTCTAACCTGGTGAAAGCAGAATTAAAAAGCAATTACGACAGATATTACCTCCACGAATACCGCAATCACACTGACCTGCCACCACTAATGACGAGGTGCTTAAATCACCAGCTAATATGACGTCACATCCGATAGCTTGATTATAGCCCAGGAATTTTAGTGTTTTACCTAAAAAAAAAAATAATGTAGTTTTGAAATTTGGCACAGACGTTCCTTTGGGTGTTACAAATTGATCCTAAAAAGTCCCTATCTCTCAAATGCCGTCTTCATACTTTTTTAAGGCAATAAGGGCGTAAATGCCGAAATATGCATATCACGACTGTTGCGCGAAAACTATGCATTCTAATATATCAAAATTTGGTCAAAATTTTAAAGTTAAGAACCCTTAGTCCTTAATCAATCGTTTTTATTACTTTATACACCGCAAAAATTTTCTTATAACATAATTTATACTTAACTAATGGAAGTAAAATGTATCACTGCTCTATACAATCACCAGTTACATCAAATATACCACTGATAGGCAAAAATATACCTTTATAATAGATTTTCGTTATTTTATTAGCTTCACATTGGTGGGTCAAACATGTGTATGCGATAATAATTGACTGACATATTAAGGATTACAAGGAACTAATGCACAACAAAGGATTTTTGAGCAATTTAGGTTAATATTGACTATAGCATTTTACCAGAAATAAAAATAATGTAGGTTTGAAATTTGGCACAGACGTTCCTTTGGGTGTTAAATATTGATCCTAAAAAGTCCCCATCTTTCAGATGCCGGCTTCATACTTTTTTAAGGCAATAAGGGCGTAAATGCCGAAATATGCATATCACGACTGTTGCGCGAAAAATATCCATTCTTTGTATCGTAACTTGTATAAGATGTGAAGTAAAGGGAACTTAGTTGTTTAACATCCATTATTGTTGCATAATACATAGCAAAAAAATGAAACCAGATCAAAAATCAATTAATGGAAGTACACAATAAAAAAATTAACCAGTCCATTAAAGGTCCTCTTCATTAGAACCATCATTAATAACAACATTAGTGCATGTTGCCCCACGACATTTGGCACACATTATACCACACTGCAGTCCAGCCCGCACACACTCACATTTGTAGCTGCATTTACTTTTACAGTTACATGATATCAATTTCCGGAGCTGTTCTGGAGCTGGAGGAAGAGATGTTGTTTTAGAAACAAGTGTGCCACTCACATTTTTCCATCCCCACTCAACAGGATCTAATGAATGGCCCAGCCACTCTTGCATCTGTAGGTAAACCCGAAGAGAATGCTGTTCACATGCGGCACTGGTTGGTGGAAGAGAGGCTAGCTGGAAAGAAGCACTAACAGGAAACTTTGCTATCTTGAAGGTATACATATATACTCTCATTTCATCCAGAGTGGAATAGTTATCATGTCCCTGATACATTGCAATTACAAACTTTTTCAAGCTGCAATAACGATCTTCTTGTCTGCATGTGGACATGTAAAAAACATGACTGTTCTCCGAATGGAAACATCGTTCTTGATGATGTTCCATGCTTGCTTCTTTCCCTTACCGAAGAAAGCACTGGTTGTATCTGATCCGGTCATAGCATGACAAAACAAAATATGGTATTTCATTTCACCAATGTCCTGCTGAATCGCTGATATACTGTTAATTTTTCCTGTTGTCTTGCTTGAGGGTGCATGGACAATTTCAATGTGTGCATGTTCTTCTGACCTCGCAGTCAACATCGCAAGGATGTCTGTATCAGTAGCTATTACTTTTACACAACAGCTTGTTGAATACTGAAGAGCAATAGCTGCTATAGTGGTGTCAGCATTTCCTGAGCACTGAATGGCGTGATGACCTGAAGCTCGAAAATAAGTTACTAATAATTTGATGAGCCCATTTTTGTTATCGCCATTCCTCAAAAAGTCCATTTGCGTCGATGTAACAACATTGTTAGCAGCTATTGAAATATCGGTGGAAGACCTCCCTGCAGAACGCCGCCTTCACTCTTCCTCTTTAGTGGTTAACTTGTCATAACCATCAAACACAACAGTTGCTGTCACAGAAAAATGTTTTTGGACGAATGTAACATAAGCCTCACATATTTGACCAAATGTAGCAGGTCTTGGCCACACAAGCACATGCAAAAAGTATTCTCCATCGATTGTTGTGCAGTAGTTCCTTGTAATCCTTAATACGTCAGTCAATTATTATTGCATAAACATATTTGACCCAACAATGTAAAGCTAATAAAATAACGAAAAACTTTTATAAAGGTATATTTTTGCCTATCAGTGGTGGATTTGATGTAACTAGTGATTGTATAGAGCAGTGATACATTTTACTTCCATTAGTTGAGTATAAATTAGGTTATAAGATAATTTTTGCGGTGTATAAAGTAATAAAAACGAATGATTAATAACTAAGGGCCCTTAACTTTAAAATTTACACCAAATATTGATATATTAGAATGAATATTTTTCGCGCAACAGTCGTGATATGCATATTTCGGCATTTACGCCCTTATTGCCTTAAAAAAGTATGAAGCCGGCATCTGAAAGATGGGGACTTTTTAGGATCAATATATAACACCCAAAGGAACGTCTGTGCCAAATTTCAAACCTACATTATTTTTATTTCTGGTAAAATGCTATAGTCAATATTAACCTAAATTGCTCAAAAACCCTTTGTTGTGCAGTAGTTCCTTGTCATCCTTAATATGTCAGTCAATTATTATCGCATACACATGTTTGACCCAACAATGTAAAGCTAATAAAATAACGGAAAACTTTTATAAAGGTATATTTTTGCCTATCAGTGGTGGATTTATGTAACTGGTGATTGTATAGAGCAGTGATACATTTTACTTCCATTAGTTGAGTATAAATTAGGTTATAAGATAATTTTTGCGGTGTATAAAGTAATAAAAACGAATCATTAAGGACTAAGGGCCCTTAAATTTAAAATTTTGACCAAATTTTGATATATTAGAATGAATATTTTTCGCGCAACAGTCGTGATATGAATATTTCGGCATTTACGCCCTTATTGCCTTAAAAAAGTATGAAGCCGGCATCTGAGAGATGGGGACATTTTAGGATAAATATTTAACACCCAAAGGAATGTCTGTGCCAAATTTCAAAACTACATTATTTTTTTTTAGGTTTGCTCGATTTTTTCCCCTAAAATGCCTGGGCTAATTAGGTCTGCTGGAGGCCACCATCATGTTTTTTTCTACAAGAGTGCTCTGCCATCGTGTTAGTTTAATTTTACTCACTAGAATGTAGTAATAATTTATCACTGTGGCAAGCGCCATCATGGAATTTGGATGCTAACTTGGAAATTCGTAATTATTTAGTTATAAATTCGGAAAAAATTCCAAAATTTATTAAATAAATCACACATTAATATACTGATTAATTAGGTCAACTCCTATCCTCGGTTTGATACTTGTTTAATGCTAAAATATAAAATTAAATATCACATCAATGTAAGAAAAAAGTGACAGGTTCGAAAAAAAAATCATTTTTATTTACTAATGCAATTAAATAAGTCATTTTATTCTATTACAGTAACTAATGTTAAAGTTATCAATCTAATAAACATTTAGTCCTGCATTGGCTTAAACTGACTAATTCTTAGCTCTAATTCTTTAGTTTTCTGAAGACAGAGACCAGGCAGATCCTTTGCCTACATAGTTATTTTTCCCGACATAATTTCTCGATACTATGTTTAACAGACTGCTTCACATCGTCGGAATTGTAAATGATGCAATGACTGTCTTGAATGCACACTTCTCTTTGTTCTCAAACGGATATGGTTTGCCATATACACAATCCAACCACAAGTTATATTTTAAAATTCCCTATGTAGCTACTTCATCAGTAAGCTGTTTGATAATGTTCAGCCTGATATCGTCAAGAAAAATAAAAATTTATTTTGACTCACATAACGTATTTAGTTAATAGTATTATTCAAACGTTCCACGAAATGCAGAGTTCACCAAGTGCAATCCGTTGTGATTTACCTGTAATGCACCGATCACAGTCTTAGGGTTCGATTCATTTCCACGCCTTATTAGGTTCGGTTGCTGATCATCTGTCTGTGTGCTTGTACGAGTCTCCCACATAAAGCATGTAGTCAAAATTTTTGCAGGTAGTTCATCAGTATGCACACGGACTTCACATTTACTTTTTTTTCGCATGCCGTCGCCAATTGTCAATACGTGTAAAGCAAAAATGGCACTCATCGCAGCGAAACTTCGAACGAGAAGGATTATTTACACACTTTCTTCTCTCATGTCTTCGTACATCATGAGAAAATACGAACGACATATTACAGTAGTTGCAAGGATGTCTAGTTGAAGATGACGTACCTTTCAGACCCGAACCTGATGATGATATTTCTGCAGTTGTACCAACTCCAGGAGTACTCTTAAGCGAATAAATTAATCGCTGTTGCAGAGAAATCTTTATTTTCTACCGAACAGCACGACCGCTGCATGTCTTCATGTGCATTTTCAAATTATCGTTTCTGGCAAACTGCTTATGACATTTCTCACAGCCATTCCCACAGCCAAACATTTTGCAAGAAGTATTCTTAAAACCTTTTTCTCTTCTAGTGTCGTCGAGAAGTACTGTGGTTTCAAAAAATCTTGTCACAGTGACGGCATCAATGCTCGATAGTTGTTCACGAATCTCCAGCCCTTGAAGTCTCCATCGAGAACGGATCGTTGTACATGGTGGTTTTCTCTGCAGCCAGCACATAAGTCATTAAGCTCTCTTCTGCTGGTGGCACCACGATTGTTGAAGTCCCCTCTAGTGTTGTCCTCGACGTTGGCAACGGGATCTGCGTCACCATCGTCGACGCTTATGCTAGGGTTTCTGTAGACGATGGTACAACTTCCATTGAATTCGATGTTAAAGACTGTAAAGATGCCATCGAGTTCACAAGAACAGATTTTTACGCGACTTATTCACCAGATGTGGTCACTAGGTGATCCTTACACCACCGCAGCCAGTAAGCAAATGAAAGTCCCGTAATCTGGGGACTCACTTATATACCCGCACCCAGTAAAATAATATGCTAGTAAAAACAAGAACCATTTACTATAATACACGAGTCAAAAAACATTTAGAAAAACACTTAAAAATGAAGCAGATTCGATAAATGAAATGGGCAGAAGGTACACACACTGGTCACACATTACATACTGAACATACATTACACGCACTGGACATACACAGTACACGCAATGAACACACACCGAACAAGCAGTGTTCATATAATTACACACACTGGACACACAGGACACATACTGGACATACAGCACCCACACTGGGCGCACAGTATTCACAGTACACACAGTTCACACACATTGAACAAACAATGGACACACAGTACACACAGTACACGCAATGGGTTCACAGTACACACTGGACATACAGTACACACACTGGTCACGTAATGTACATGCAATTACACACACTGAACACGCATTGCAAACGCAATGTACACATCAAACAAGAAATGAACACAACCATCATCAATGTACACATCGAACACGTAATGTATACATAGGAAGCACATTAGAAGAAAAGGATGAACTTTTGAACGTGAAATTAGAGTAAAAGGAAGTACTTTTAAGGAAGAGGACGTATATGTGCACAAACATTTAAATCAGTAGGATGCGAATGTCAATTTACTTTATGCTATAATGCCTCCTAAAGTCTATTGCTCCAAAAGACTTTGGCACCAACAGTCTTTGGCTTCAGCAGTCTTTGGCTCTAACAGTCATTGGCTCCACCAGTATTTTGGCTCCAAAAGTCATTGGCTCCAACAGTCATTGTCACCAGCTTTATTTGGCTCCAGCTATTTGGCTACGAGACTAGGTGTCTATGAAGCTGCGAGACTACAAGACTACAAGGCTTCAACTGGCTACTAGGCTACAAGACTACTAGGCTACACGTCAATGAGGCTACAAGTCTACAAGTTTATGGGGCTACGGCAGTACTTAGCTCTGTCTTTGACTTAATTCAGCTGCAAGATTTGATTTATATCATACAAAAGAACTTGTTATAATTAGCCTCAATTCTTACCAATAGATGTAGTCATGTGTTAAAGTAAAAATGATTTATTTATTTTATATAGAATGTGGGATGCCTAATAACAATTGTTAAAAAGGAAGGCTTCACTAGACATCAAGGTGAAGGATGTTTGTCTTGCATGATAGTGTTTCTCAACTGTCTCAAGGCATAATATTTGACTGTGTAATAGATGTTATTTGTGTGAAATCCACCACCGATAAAAAAGTACTTTAAGTGATAATTTGATAGTAGATATTCTCAATTTAAATGTATCTAAAAATAATAAATTGCGTGACTCAATAAGTAAAAAAAAAATTTCGTGCAGAGATAAATTTCTCAGAAATAATTAAAAGAACTCGGAGAATATCAGTATAAATATTGACAATAATAATGACTATTAAAATATTGCCAGAAATAATCACGAGCACACGGTGAAAATTTACGCAAATTTTCCTTAATATCAGAAAAGAATAGAATTTATTTTAAAATATTACAAAAAATATGGATTCTATTAAAACTCTATCCTTGCTAAACAAAAGAGAAGTTCAGAAACTGGCATGAGATGTTTTTGTAAGTTTTATTCATTAAATAGAAAAAACAACAAAACAAATAATTTAATAAAATTTAAAAAAAAAACTACTTCTGCCAGCTTGTGAACTTCGCCTTTAATGAGCAGAAATAGAGTTCTAGTACAAGCCAGAATTTTGTGTTATTTCATATTAATGGTTTGCTTATGTTTTATTATTCTAAATTTAGTACTTTATTTTTTTTTCTGTGATCTAATATTAAGGAAAACATGCGTTAGTTTTCTCGGTGTGCTCCTGGTTATTACTGACAATATATTACTTTACTCCATCTGCTCCTGATTATTCCTCTGGTTTCTCTAAATGTTTCTGTTCATTCCTGTGGTATCTCCACGTGCTTATGTTTATTTCTGAGGAATCGAACTTTGCATAAAAAAATATTTTACGTAATAAGACATCCAAATTTATTTTTGAGTTGCTTTTAAATTGTCAATTTTAGCTACGAAATTTCTACATAAAATACGTTCTATCAAGTGGATTTAAAAAAAAACCATTATTCAGTCAAATAATATGCCTTGAGACAGCTGAGAAGCACTAATATGCAATACGATTTTCCTTCTCCTTGATGTCGAGCGAAGCTTTCCGTCTTTTGCGATCGTTAGTGAGGATCCCGCATTCCACATAAAAGAAATACATTTTATTTACCTACATGCAACACGTTGCGTCATCTATTGGCAAGAATCGGGACTACTTACAAGTTCCTTTGCATTAGATGAATTAACTATCGCAGCTGAATGGTGTTAAAGACAGTTACAGCCCAGTAGTCTCGAAGCCTCGTAGACTTATAGACATGTAGCCTCTTAGACTTGTAGCCTAGTAGTCATGTAGCATAGTTGTTTTGTAGTCCTCTAGTGTCGTAGCTTCGTAGCCTTCAAGTCTAGTAGCCAAATAGCAGCTGGGTCTTAGACTTTTTGGACTCAAAAATACTTCTGGAATCAAAAGAATGTTGGGGCCAAAGACTGTTGGAGCCAAAGACTGTTGGACCCGTGGACGTTTGAGTCAAAGACTGATGGAGACATTATATACTACCGTAAATTTGGCGATCGCATCCTACTGAGTTGATTGTTTTCTTGAAAATTGTGGGTCCTTTTAATTAAAAACCTGTATTATCATATCTTACTGCTGAGATTGTAACCTTTTCGTTGATTGAGCTTCCAATTGCGCTTCCTTTTTATTGATTGTGCTTCCTTTTGGCTGATTGTACTTCCTTTTTTAAGAATAAGCTTCCGATTGTGCTTCCTTTTCGTTGATTGTGCTTCCTTTTCTTTTATTCTGCATCCAAATGTGCTCCCTTTACTATTATTTTGATTGTAATTGTGCTTCCAAATGTGAGTCATTTCGTTAAAAGTGTGTGCTACTGTGTGTTAATTGTGTGTTTAGTGTGTGTACTTTGTTTCCAATGAGTGTACTGTGCGTCCAGTGTGTGTACTGCGTGTTAATTCCATGTCCTAGGTGGTGTGTAATGTGTGTGTAATGTGTGTCCATTGTGTTAGCTATGCTTCCAGTTTGTGTACTGCGTGTTCAGTGTGTGCAGTGTGTGTACTGTGTGTACTGAGCGTCCAGTGCGTTTACTGTGTGCGTAATGTGCGTCCAGTGTGTGTACTGCATGTTCAGTGTATGAAGAGTATGTTCTTTTCTTTTTTTGAAATATGTGTTTTCGTTAAACTTGCTTAGTCAAATCTGTATTAGCTCTGAATATTTACTATTTCAAAACCTCTTGGTAGAGATTAATTTTTTCCCCCAGGATTGTTGGTCCTTTAGCAAGCGTTGAACTTTTTCCATAGTCTAAATGCTTGTAATTGATTTTACAGTTTCATTAGGTCTGACAGAATAATTTGTCTTGACTGCTTGAGAATATGTTATATTAGCTACCGACGAAAAAGGTCATGAATTTTGTAAATGTTTGGTCTATACGTTTGACATTGTTCTTGACCTGGTATCGTGGTCCGAAGACGCTTGGTATATACGTAGACCATTGTACATGATTGGTTTGAATGTATTTTATGCATAAAAAATAGACTTCCAAGTTAGGCAGCCCGACAACTTATTTAATTCATTAGACAGGTATTTTGTCTCGTGTTGTTTTTCGTATAGTTAATGATACATGAACTCCACGTAAGGTAACGGGGAACAGAATTAAAAAAATTATTTTAAGCTTTAGTTGTCCTTATCACTGGCCGAGAATCAAACCAATGTCATGAAATCTATAGAGTCAATCACTTTTTTAATAAGTAATTTTTTGATGAATTTGGAATTTTTTCCCAAATTTCTAGGTCAATAAACACATATTTCCAAGATGGCAGTCATATCGGCTTGTAGGATGCTAGTATATCAGGAACTTGAGCTGCTTTTAGGATTTTGAAAATGATTTATAAAATAATTATTTTTTGTATAAACATTTTTAAGCATTGATAAAGAACCGGAACAAAGACAGGAATAAATTTATTCAATCAGTTAATTAATGAGTGACTTTTGTATATATTTTAGAATTGTTCTTGATGTTATAAATTAATAACAACTAATCTACAAAATGACGTCCAAATTACAAGATAGCGGATGCTACAGTAAAAATTAATGTTTACTGCACTCTAGTGGGTAAAAATTAAACTAACATGGTGGTAGTGCACTCCAGTAGACGAAAAAAAGATGGCTTACATGACATCATACAAGCAGGTTATATATGTAATTTGCCATTAGTGATGGAATGTCAGTCTGCCGGTGGTTTCAGTGGATTAAGGATCCTTAGCTTTTTTCTGCCCTAACCGTGTTTGAACCAAGGAGTTTAATGTGTTTTTTAAATTTTAATTTATTGAAATTTATTTATTAATTTTTTATAAATTTTTAATTTCATCCCATTAAAATCTGATTAAAATTACAGATTTTCAAGACGACAGTGTTGACGTCATAATACAAGATGGCGTAGTGTGTTTATTTAAATTTAAACTAAATATTTTTTTATAAATTTAAAATTTTTTCTATTTTCTAGCGAATTTTTATAATGGTGGCCAATAAGAATATTTAAACGTTCTAGAATCCAAGATGGCAGCCGTAACTAAACATGCAACGATGGCATCATACACGTCCAAGATAGCTGGCGTAACGAAACATGAAATGGCGACCATAAAGAAATGTGCAACGGTGAACTCATTCAAAAAGTTGGCAACTTTTTTATTAAAATTTGATTAATTAAATTTGTTCATGGTTGTTGGAATTTTTCACGATTTTCTAGCAAAAATATTAGGCCTACGTATTTTGAAGATGGTAGACGTAACGATAATCTCAGCGGTTAGGTCAAATAATCTATATGGCGGGGTTGACAAGAATTATTCATAATTTTTTTTAAATTTCTACTTAAAATATTTTTAAATTTTTTTTAAATAAATAACGTGTTTACTCCTGCTTGCAATCGAACCGAGGACTGAAATACATTAAGTAACTGAACAATTGAAGTAAGCAATGTTTTTAATATTTTTTGGAATTTTTTTTAGTTCAAATTATAGTATTTTAATTTTATTGTCAAGGTCAAGGTCATACAAGATGGTCGTAAGTAACTAAACAAATGCAGTGAGCCTTTTTTTTATATTTTTTGGATTTTTTTTAGTTCAAATTATACTAATTTAATTTTATGGTCAAGGTCAAGGTCACAAAAGATGGCCGTCATAGGGAAAGGGTGGCTTGTCGATTAGGAATTTAAGGCTCTTTGAGGAATTTATGTTCTTTCTAAGGCAAAAGTCTTTTGAGGTTTTTCGAATTCCGAATTTTTGAGGAATAAAATGGGAAATTTTCCCTAAAAACAAGAATCTTTTTCATCAAAATAGCAAAATATCTAGGAGTTTTGAGTCATTTTGAGTCGTTTTGAATCCAGGATGGCTACCGTAACGTCCAAATCAAAAATTTTGTTCAGCTTCTCCGGCTCAAAGCCTTAAAGCCTAGGCCAGGAGCCCCTATTATATATACTAAAGACATCTAGAAATTTAGTGTAAAGTAATACTTATGTGATCACAATTGGGTTTAAATCCGTAATTTAGGTGAGAAATATAATTTTTTAATTATTTTTTTTTCCTGAAATAAAATTTATCTTGTTCATGATTTACATTGCCATCGATTTTAATAATTCCTCAATATTGACTTATTGACTTGTGTCTGACGGTTTAAGGTTTAGGCAGTTTAAACCTTTTACCCACTTGACAGATCTATGGATTGAGGGGTTTATTGTTTGAAGAGTTTTGATGGTTTGACGGTTTGACTGTTTTAAGTTTTGATAGTTTGACTGTTTAATTGGTTGACGGTTTTATTTGACAGTTTTATTGTTTCCGACGAATGTGTCACAAATTAAGTCGACACAAAATTACAACCTTTTTTACCCAGGGTTCGAACCGAGGGCCTCTACCACAGAAAAAAAGCTAGCAGATGGCAGCCAACTGCATCACAGAGATATTCTTACTTGGGCTGCTATCTGTGTTGCGACCACACTCATTTAATGTAACCAAACTTTAGTGGCTGCAATAATAAGCGAAATATTTTTTGAGGGTTCGGATGTATTAAAATAAATACATATTTTATATATTTTTTAGGAAATAAAATAATAATGTAAAAGTAATTTAAGGAAATAATCAGTATTTTCAATATTTACAATGCTTATTATGTAATTTTTACTATCACAAAATGTTTGAAATTATAAATATTTGCTGCCCGGATTTACATTCCCTGTTATTAAAATTTTTTTAAGTGATTTTCTTCCCCGCTTGAAATTAATAAAAACTCATATTATTGTCATTCATGGGCTATAAAAATGAGCGTGATATTTGGTTACATGTTAACGCGTAAACATTATATCTTCCAACTAAATAAGCTCACGCTGACCTGTTCTAATCTCTCTTTGTATAAATATTTGATTTTGGTAAGTATGTATAACGTTGATAAACTCCAAAACAGTTTGACCGTTCGCCATGAAAGTTAGTATTCATAAATATTTTAACACAGAGAAAATTTTCGTTGTATAAGTTTTGTTATAACTCTTCATTCGATGGTGCTGCAGATCATTAACTTCTAAACCGTTCAACCGATCACCTTGGGTAAGCAGAAAATCATAGGTCATAAACATGCAAACAGTAAGTGTGTGTCATTTCTCTGTGTCCACCACATTGTCATAAAGTGCTATCACCATGTGTTCACCCCAGGCAACGCCGAATACTGTAGTTATGAATAACTATAAGTATTCTATTTGTAAGCAAATTACATTTTTTTAGACGCAACTAAACTAACTTTGGACGTCTTATTTGCCAATTATTTATACAATATATGTTTTGCTATAGCTCAAGAAACACATAGCAACAAATAATAAATACTGATTGTGACTGTGATTATTAATTGGTGAGTAAGTACAATAATAACAAATATTGATTATGAATTTGATTAATAATTGGTAAGCAAGTGTAAAATGTAAGTGCTATACGATTAATTATTATTTTTAGTTGTAGTCAAATGTCGTTTGTATCACACTCCATTTAAGATCTTTGGACATCTTATCTGGCAATAAAAATTACATGCTAGCAATTATCTGAAAACAAAATAAATATACACAGGCAGAACAACGTCTGCCAGGTTCTGCTAGTACAGAATATAATTCGTTACCACTTTGTTTGGCAAGAATGGTATAGGAATTGCAAGTAGTATGCAGCAATTTTCAGCATGTAAACACAAAAATGTTGTTACATTTATATTGGCAATGGTAAATAAACAATTGGTTGAAGATACATTTTAGCATATATATGTACGTATAAATATGTATATAAGTATGTATAGAAACTATTGAACGCCTCCTCGACTACTTACGCAAACGAACTGTTTATTTATAAATGACTGCCATTTTAATTATAATCACTTGATCTGGCCAATTAGGATGCATTTCTTAACACACAAAATTTCTTTAGTTCGTATCCTAACACTATAAACGTTTAAAAGAAACTCAAAAATTCACTAAATACTGGCAATGGTGTCATGTTTTACCACACAGCTAGTCTCGAAAGATTTTTGCTCTAACATTCATGTCCAAATAAACACAAAATATAAAAAAGGAAGGCTAGAATAAAAGGAAATTTAGTATCATACACTAATATTTTAAACACGTGTATATTAGTGCAAGTTTATAATCATACAGGCATGAGCGCAAGTATGCGAATGTATAAAAATATTTGCATGTGAGTGCGGAAGTATGTGAGTGCGCAAGTTTGTAAGTGTGCTATAATGCATACTCGCTCTCAGACGCATTTTCGGCCATTTGTGATTTTGGCAAGTAATTTTATATCTGTAATATGATTCATAAAAATGGCCTGAAATAAAGTTCACAATATGGGTTTTTACTGGATGTTCACAATTGTATTGAACCTGGCAATTAAAAAACTATCAAATTGTCTAACAGTAATTTTAATCTCTACATTAATCGTTATTCCAAATTCCTCCTCACACACTTCCATCTTCTAGCGTCCCCACAGCCATGAGTTGTACTTTTCGATTTGCGTTTTCTGATCTCGAGTTTCTCTACTAGTTGAAGTTGCACTTCAAATACTAAGCAGCATAGTGCCGGCTTCTTAACGACATCTTAATCCACGCGCCCGGTTTCTTGTTCGGCGATTGACGCCGTAATTAATTGGCCGCCCCTAAGAATTGTTTATCTGGCGAGTGTTTGCGCGTTCCTGTCTTTGTGACACGGTGAATTCTGGATTTTCACTTGTTATTCTCCACTTCCTTGCTCTCTCTCTCTCTCTCTCTCTCTCTCTTCCTCGCAGTTTCCCTCCCTCAATTCCGCCTTCTCTAATGAAGAGCATGGCGAGAGAGCGCCTCTTTGTTCCGAGAATATACCTGCCGTGTTTCCAGCTTTGTAACACAAAACTACGGAAAACCGGCGTGAGGCAAGGTTCGTTAGACAATGGTTACCCCCCATAACGCATCTTCCAACCCCCCTTCCCCTCCAGCACCTCTTTTATAACTTACACGTAAAAACCCAGGTGGACGGCTATTTTTTGCCAACTTCATCATCAGACGCCAGGCACACGTCTGAAACGACTTTCCTTTTAGACTCCAGTTTTCCGACGGAAAGTAAAACCGTCTTAACATTATATTGTGTTATTTCATTCGCACTGGAGCAACTTTGCTCAGTCGGCTGGCGTACTTCTTTTATTTTATTTTAATTTACAAGTTACTTAACAAGGATCGCAAGCTTTCGCTGCCATTGTCTCAGGGTGTTTGATGTGTAAACATATTAGCTCAAAGTATACGATATTTGGTAGGAGTAATTTCGTGGAAATGTAATGGAAATTGATTGAAGGAAATGTTTACCTAATATGGCGGATCACATGTAGCAACAAAAACCCGTATATCTTCACTTTCATAAACATGAGACATACCAAACGTATTAGTGTGCCAAATAAAACTTTATGATATTGAAACTACACTGGAATATATCTCGTAAACTAAATAAGTCATAGTAAAAAGTAATCTAGAATTTTAAAATACGGAAGAAAACTGGTATTACAATGATAATAACGCATAATATCTTTCTAAATTGCTAGTAGCCCAATTAGCAAATATGTAGAGCGTGCGTTTGTTAAACTCAAGGAACTTGGTTGAAATCTCGTGACAGGAATATTTTTACTTTTTTAAACTTATATAACATAATAATTATATATATTAATAATGTTGTTTCAGCTCAATTAGATTAAAGCTTGTTTGCATAAAATATTTATGGGCTGATTTCAGACTTTTAAGCAAAAACAAATATACAAAAATAAACATAGTTTTAAAATGTGAGTTTAATTTTTGTTTCATGGTAATGTTTTAGTAATGCCATATAAGTATAAATGCTAAGGTGTACGGAAACTTAAAAAAGTGACCATATAATGAAATTTAACAAAAGGGTAGTGGTTTAATAAAATTCCTGGTTTAAAATTAGGTCCAAAGACACGGCTTAGCATACTTTCAGGTCTTTTTCGCTTTTAACGGAGACGTATATATATATATTTAAAAGTCAAACATTTCCGTTTGTTTTTTGCTGCTATCTGTGTTGGTAATGGTGGCAATGTTTGGTAACAGCTCAGGCAGTGAATTTTAGAGGCGCGCGCCGAAGTATGTGATTTGCGTCAATAAATGATTGTAGGTACTTGAAAAGCGAATAGTTTATTGATCAGTAAACTTATATTGCTCAGCTGTTAAAAAAAATACTACTTCAAATTTATTGTCCGAGATGCGAATTATTATTTTATTTGTTACTTGAACAACAGCAGAACACATAGTTGACTCGTTACTTAGGTTGGATGTTAACACATTACTGGTGAGTACTGAAAGACTCACCTTTTTTTGGCTTGTGGGTTATATCCGCATCGAAGACAAAAGGTTCACTGACGTTTCGGTCAAAATTGCAGTATCAATCTTCAGAGTTAGTAGTTAAAGGTAAGGACTCTGCTGACCTGAGATGGTGACATCATTGTCAAACGAAACGTTGGCGAGTCTTAGACGCGGCTAGAACTCACAAGCCAAGATACAAATTTACGTAACAATTAGAATATCAAGTCAACTAGGAACGGTTTTGCGCTTGCACAGAGCTATACATATACTGTTTTCGTGATAAAAAGTACCAAGATATTTATAATATTAAAATAAAATATTAACCCTCTTTCCTGATTAAATACAGAAGCTCAAAATTTACAAACAAATCCTATTACATTTATTTTTTGCTTATTCGCCCAACAGGCCATCTATAAAAATGATGTTTTAATATCGGCTAAGTAAGAATAGTAAATCTTGCATAGGCTATGCATTATCGCTCCTCCATCTGCAATTCTAAATAGTAGGAAGCGATTTATTAAGTAATTTCTCTACGAATAGTCGGAAGTAAAAGTTTTTTTTTTTTTTTGCGAATGTTAATTTTTCAGCAATTTGTCGGCCAATGTTGAAAATGAAAGGCGTATTCACAGGGTGGCAAGGGGGAATAAAAACAAACAACATGAAGCTGTAGCTAGAAATAAGTAACCTCTCTTATATTGTTAAAAAATAAATAATATATTTTAGCTCTTGTTTTTTTTTTTTTGTAATGATATGGTACCATGGCCCCTCGTACATATTAAAAAGGTAAAATTCCGAAAAGTGCTTCATTTTTCTGGTTTGAGCTGAATATACCCTCCCTGGAATGTTGGTTGATGCTGTAGTAAATATACAATTGTAATGATCAATGTAACTATCATTTAAGGGTGGCATGAACCAAAATAAAAAGAAACCTATCACTAAATAAGAGTTTAGGTTTTGGATTACTATCCATGTACCAGCTTCATCAGTGTTCATTGTTTTTTTAAAAAGAAAATTAAACTTTTTAAATTTTTCCTGGTACAATTTTAGGTATAAACATATACAATTACAATAAATTGCTTACAGCAAAAACTTCAAATCAATATAACGAGAGATAAAAGGTATTTCATCGGACTTGGTCGATAGTAAGTAAATCTCCTTTATTTACTTTGAATCTTTCGTTCATCTTAATTATTTCATTAATAACGAACGAAAGTTTACGACATAAAGAGTAACAATTTTAAGGTCTCTCAAAACAAAATGACTGGGCCGATGGTAACGTCTAATTTTAAAACACATCATTACAATTGCCCCTCTCCCCTCTTCCACCTCTGCTATCTTGGAGGATAGAATTTCCAAAATGGGATGTTTTTTATGTCGGAAAACGTAACTAACCAAATGGACGTAGGGTTAGGCGGGCAAATCCTCCGATTTTATCTGATATAGGGAAACGAATGTATTTCATACTTCCAATTTACCAATAATTATGTTGTTTTTACTGAAATTCGTCTTACGCGTACTATAATACATGTATATTATATTTTATGAAATAATTCTACATGTATAGTAAATTTAAGTATATATCGTTCACGTACGATATATTTTCTAACTGTCGTACGATTTTCTAGTGTCTGATTTCACATTTATTTGGTTTTTTATTAGTTTGCAAAGGATGTTTCAAGACGCATTCTTTTGGTCCAAATGTCTCTTGGTGACTTCTTTGGTCGTCTCCTAATGGGAAATGGAGAGGGAAATCTTTTCTCTCCCTCTTGATAGAGCCTGAAGTGGGCTTTGTTTCGATGCACTGTAAGCCCCCAAAAAGTAGTATGGTATTTGAACTCAACATAGTGTAGCGTTATTAAGATTTACATTTATAAGGAATTAGGATACGTGTGCAATCATTTTGATTTATATAACACGTGAGATCTGGTTATACAACATTTCATTGGAGTAATTTCGTGGATGCAGCGGAAGTAAAGGAGCGGAAAATGTAACAGACGTCTAAAGCAGGTGGCACGAAAAAAAGTTCAAAAAGCCAAAAGGAAACTTATAGTCGTATCTGTTAAATGAATTTAAATACAATGGACAATATTATAATAGATTTCCTTGTCGAAATCAGGTTGAAATGATTTGATAAAGTCTTCTCTGTGTTTATCAGAGCCGTTTCACTATATAGTTTAATTGTTCACTCTGTAAATCTTATTATTTGATAGTCGACATAACTGCTCCAGCAGCGAATATTAGCAGCATGTGCGGAACTACGTGTGATTCGAGTACATACATTAAGTTGAAAATACAATTTTCCTTTATCCACTAGATATTATTTTATAGAAATCTACGTTAAATTATGTGCCCAAGTTTTGTTTTTTAAGTGCATTTGCAACATGAGAACACGTAAACTTTCTCGTTACTGAGGTTATATCTTAAACATCTTTGGAGATATATAAAAGGCTAGCTCACAATTTTTTTTTAAATTTTATTATCTATTTCAGTAGCACAGTATCAGATCCGTTCAAAGTTTTTTCCATCCCTCGATTCTTTTTCTACATTGTTTCACCGTTCCTTTTTCACCATGCCCCAAGTTTGTGGTTGTTTATCGTCGTCGTGGAATTTGTTGTCACTCCTGCTTCCCGGTCATCTGCACGCCGAGTGCCTTAAGCCATTCGCCTGGTTCATACACACCCCACATGCATGTCAGCTTGCGGCTAACTTCTCAAGTGTAAACTACTCAGCTTGAATCGAGCTTCATTTGAGCTAACTTATGTACCATGTCATGCTTGGTTGAAACTTTATTCAGTCCTATTTATTTATCTGGGATTTTTTAAGGAATACATTTTTGCCCGTAATTCGAACTCTTCCGGGGGAAATGTGGAATAAAGTCGATTTTTAAGGATTTATTGTATAAAAGCTCTGTGGAAGCCCCCCTACAATAAGGTGGGAGGGGCAACCACTCAAAGGCGAAAATTTGACAGGATAATTTTCGCCACTGGTATGGATTGTGGAGTGTACTTAGTTGTGGTGTGTGTCTTATATAGCATAGGAAACATATATTACCTTTTAATATTCCCAATGAACACGGTGTAAAACGGGCCCGTTTCCTGTTATATATTGTTCGTCCTATGACTTATGCATATTGCGTGGATTTCCATAAATATATCAATTATCTTGTCTGATATATACGCCGTTAAAGTACTGTTCGGCCTTAAGTATTTTTAAAAATAACATGATAGGTGTCAGTATTTTTGTTAACCTTATGAATAGTTACAAAAATCTACCGTTTCGCAAAAGCAGTATTTGGAGAATTGACGATTTTCTCGCGTCTTTACATGTATCATTGTGGCCATTGAGAGGAGGAGTATATAATAGGGGCTCCGAGATCTGGCGTCTGGCTGTGGTGCCGGGTGCCGAACCACCATCTCTGATTGCAGCCATCTTGGATGAGCGTAACGGGACACAGCGTAACGCTACAAGTAGTAACGTAACCTTGACCTTGACTTTGACCCTCAAAACTTGCCAAAAATGGGCAAAATTTGCCCAAAAATACTCAAAATTACCCAAAATTTTCATTTTTGTGGAAACAATTCAGCCAAAAAATCTCAAAAAATTCCACAATTCAAAAATTAGGAATTCAAAATTCCTCAAAAGTCTTTTTGCCCAAGAAAGAACCCAAATTTCTAAAAACGGCTTAAGCATCCATGTCTAAAGCCTCCGGTAAGCAATATCTAGGAATAATGATACCATGACCGCCATCTTCGATTATATGACGTCACCGTTGCAATTTCCGTTACGGCCGCCATCTTTAACTGTTTTATTTATTATCTGATTTTAATGAAAAAATTAAAAATTAATAAAAAAATTCAATTAAGAAAATTTTAATAAAACATATTAAAACAAACATACATTTACGACATGGAGCTCGGAGTCATCGGTTCGAACCCGACGAGGACAAAAAATTAAAATGGCATCCGATCCTTCTACCCCGCGGTGGGTGCTGGAAGACTGACCCCCACCACTTATGTTAAAGTATATATCGTCAGGTAACATGACGTCATGTCCGCCATCTTCAAAATCCGTAATTTTTATGTTCGAAATTCGGGAATTTTTTTTAAAAACATTAAAAAAATTAATCAATCGAATCAAATAATAAAAATCTTTAATAAACACCGTTGCATATTTCGTGATGGCCACCATCTTGAAAATCCGTAATTATAATGCTATAGATACGAGAAAAATTCCAAAATTCATAAAATATTTACATATTAAAATACCGATTGATTAGCTCCATTCCTGTCCTTGGTTCGAAACTGCTAAGAGCAAAAAAACAAGAACAGATCCTTCCTCCACAGAAGCCACCTACAGACTGATCTACCACCACCAATACCAAGGTAAACCGGTAGCTATATACCATCAGCTGGTATGACTACATGTCCGCCATCTTGTCTTCATCCTATGGATACCACCATCTTGTTTTCGTCTGCTAGAGTGTGTAGATACCATGTTAGTATAATTTTCTGGTCATCATACCTTTGTCTTTAACTGTTGGCATTGAACTTTGACCTTGAACTTTGATGTTGACCTTGAACTTTGACCTAGACCTTGAATTTTGACCTTGACCTTGAACTTTGACCTTGACCTTTAACTTTGGCCCTGAACTTGAAATTTGACCTTGACCTTGAAATTTGACCTTGGCCTCAATATTTGACTTTGACCTTGACGACCATCATGAATCCGACATTTTATGTTCAGTACATGCTACCAGGAGCTACCGCCTGCTAGAATTCATTGCCACCATCTTGTTTTTGTCTGCTGGAGGACACCATCTTGTGTGTGTACTCGTCTTACCATCATTCTAGTTGTATTCTAACCTGCTAAAGTGCAGTTATCAGTTATTATTACTGAGGTGCCCGCCATCTTGAAATTTTGGCGCCATCTTGAAATCATGTAATTAATTAGCTAGAAATGCGGGAAAAATTCAAAAATGAACCGAAAAAATCAATTATTAATTTTCAAATTGATTAGATCAGTTCCTGTTCTTGGTTGGATTCTTTACCAGTGACCGTTGTAACTAAAATTAAATAAATTTTAGATTCGGTTTTCCATTACCTTTCGCGGAGTTTATTAATCATTCACTCTACGAAAAACAACTCAAGTCAATATACCTGACCAACCAATTAAATACAGTACCGATTAGCCTAACATTAAAGTCTAATTGTTCGATAATCTAAATAGCATATAAACCGTTCATGTACAAAGACATCCATACATATAGACCAAGTGTCTCCGGTCCATGAGACCGACTCATAAACAATATCAGACATATAGGCTAGTCATTTCCGGACCGCATGACCTTCTTCGTCTTTAGCTAAATATATTAGATTAGACATTGTTATATATACTAAACGACCAAGTGACCTTGAAAAATATTTTAGTAACACCAAGAGGTTTTGAACTAGTAAATATTCAGTCACTGCTTATTTTACTAGATGGTGGCCGTCACGAAAAGGGCAACGTTTTTTTTAAGATTTTTATTATTTAATTCGATTGATTAATTTTTTTAATGATTTTTAAAAATTTCCCCGAATTTCTAACATGAAAACTACGGATTTTGAAGATGGCGGACATGACGTCATGTTACCTGACGATATATATACTTTAACATAAGTGGTGGGGGTCAGTCTGCCAGCACCCACCGCGGGGTAGAAGGATCGGTCGCCATTTTTATTTTTTGTCCTTGTCGGGTTCGAACCGAGGACTCCGAGCTCCATGTCGTAAATGTATGTTTTTTTTAATGTTTTATTAAAATTTTATTATATAATTTTTTTTATTATTTTTAAAAATTGTTTCATTAAAATCAGATAATAAATTTAAAAGTTAAAGATGGCGGCCGTAACGGAAATTGCAACGGTGACGTCATATAATCCAATATGGCGGTCATGGTATCCTTATTCCTAGAAATTGCCTGCCGGAGGCTTTAGACATGGATGCTTAAGCAGTTTTTAGGAATTTGGGTTCTTTCTCGGGCAAAACGACTTTTGAGGATTTTCGAATTCCTAATTTTTGAATTGTGGAATTTTTTGAGATTTTTTGGCGGAATTGTTTCCACAAAAATGAAAATTTTGGCTAATTTTGAGTAATTTTGGGAACATTATGCTCATTTTTGGCAAGTTTTGAGAGTCAAGGTCGTCACGTTACTACTTGTCCAGTTACGCTGTGTCCCGTTACGCTCATCCAAGATGGCCGCCGTGACGTTACAAACAGAGATGGTGGCTCGGCACCCGGTGCCACAGCCAGACGCCAGATCACGGAGCCCCTGTTATATACTACTGAGAGTAATGTTTACTCCCTTCTGAAAAAATAATACGTGAATATAGTCCGTAGGTTAGCAATTCAACGTCGGTCTACATATTTTCTGTTTTTTAGTTGTTGTTAATTAACAAACTTTTAATTACATTAAAATTAAAAATTTCTTAGAAATAATCTGCGAATAATATTTTATGAACTTTAGCAAAAAACGGCCAAAAAAGTACTTTACTTTTCATAAACCAGCTTGTGTTACCATTTAATAGTGTTGAGGTATCCTTCTTCAATTTTTTTCTTAATGACCACAGTGTCTATTTCAGAGGAGACTTTAGTTGAGGCTATATCAGGAAACACAAATAATTATTCTGTACTGGAATATAATTATTATTTGAAACTAATAGGAAATAAATTAAAAGATAATGAGATCGCAATTAAAATGTATCTAATGTATTGTTAATTTAGAAAAAAAAATGGCTTTCAAACGGAAGTAAAAAATAAGTTTTCTCTCCAAAATCAAAAATACGAGTTATTTCTTCCAAAGGATAATATTTTGGTAAAGCAGGTAAATTTTGGTAAAGGAAACATGTTTCAACAACGTGAAAAACTAAATTTTTGCTGCCACACTCTCAGAGGCAATCCACCGTAAAAGTCTTTGTAACGGAAATATTTTTTTGTTTTATTAACTCTAAATCTTAATTACTGAAAGTATTTTATCACTGCACAAAATCTCTTAAATTAATGAGACACAAAACGTAACAAAAATTATCATTTTAAAACTACATATACAAGAATTTGTATTTTTAAATTAATATTTTTGGCAGCGTTTTTTAATAACTTCTAAATATATTACTTCAAATATATAAACTTCACTAGCGGTTGAATTAATTGACACAAATGTTTCTTTTTATTTATTTTGCAACCAGATTAGTATCCGGAACATGATTCGATGATGGTTTCAAGCAGAACCTGAATTATTTTTGTAAACGTTTTTAAGCGTATATCTCCATCTATGGAATTTTTAAAAGAATAACAGCATGCTTCAAAGCAGCACATATTCAAGAATTGTGTTAAGATATTAATTACAAATACTAAACCAAATAGAGTACGTTAAAGGTTAAATGCATAAAACGTTTTTCACATATTTACAAGTAATTTTTAATAAATATTGTTTTAAACTATCGTTATAATAATCTCTACCGTTATATAAATATCTGTAGTGGAATGATCTTTTATTGGAAGAAAAGTACCTTGTCTAAAAAATTTAACGTAGTTTAAGTTTTCTATGTGAATCAATGTGTAAACAATACCGCAGTTAAATATAACCTGGAATGGAAATAAAATGATTGCATTGTTATTGTTGTTTCTCACCCTAGTATGAATTCCTGATGTTGAGTGAAGCAATCGATTGTATTTATTAATTTTTGACACGTTTCAAACGAATTCTTTAGCTGTTTTCCTAAAATATGATTTAACAATTACTACTATTTTTCGTACACAAATAATTTATCTTGACACGTTCAAAATAACACATTTTATTTTCATTTAACACTTGACACAATCTCAAGTGATTCGGGTGAATTTTAAATCTGAATTCTTCACTTTAGTCCATTTTTGTTACTTCGCTGGCTTCCCTTCTTTATTTACCCATTTTATATATTTTTATTTCATTATTTCTTTAATATTAGGTCTCTGTAGTTGTTTTCATTCTATAGTTTATTGACTTATACTTTGTATATTTTTGTGATCTTTTATAAGAACCATGTATTTTCATTTATTTCTTTGAATACCGCCATTTATGATATCTTTTGGTGTCGAAAGTCATGCGTGGATGTGTCACCAAACTGGTATCTTCTTCTCTTTAAGTACTTCAATGTTGTTACTAATGATTCAGATTTGAGACAGATATCGAGTGAAACATGCTGCCCGAAGTTTTAACGTGTCGGATTTGGATGTCATGCGACTCTCGTTCGGGCAAAACTAACACCACCGTCACGGACTAACTAACGCCACCGACAAGGACTCCCTAGAGCCATCAGGAAACGGATACGCCAAAACAACGCAAGTGTTAGGTGTTTGGGGAAGACCAACAATGAAAGACTGGGGTGACCCACCTCAGGGTTTGTCAGGATTTTACCTTTTAATACGAAAGATTTTATTTTTAACATAGTTATCCTATTTCATGTTTTAACTAGTTTTCCTTTGGTTTCTGTCTTCCCTTAGAACACTTTGGTGCTGGTTTATGTACAATTATTCACAAGGCTATATTTATTACTTAAATTTTTTAAATTTTTTCTTCACCTATATATTTAAACACACATGCAAATATTGATGTTTTAAACAGCTGATCTTAAAGCATTGTAACGGCCAAATATAATGTTGCAGCATAAATTAAAACTTTTGTTGACATTCATTGCGCTGTCTGCTTCCATGCTTCCCGCATAATTTTCACGTCTCAGGAATTATTATCTCTAGTTTTTTTGTCCTTCAATTGCGTGTGTGATATGAATCTTCAGGGTTTCATTGTTCCTTGCAGGGTCTACTTTCTTTAAACCACCCTAACCCATTCAGCCAGTCGTGGGCGGGCAGGATGCATGTGAGTCGCCGCTAGGCGGGTGAGCGCGCGGCTGTGGGGTCGTCGGTCCTGAGTGCCGGTCTCTCTCGCACGGTCGGCCAGGGGCTTCACCGGCACGTCACGCCCTCGTGCGCACCAAACTGTTTCCAAACTTTTGGAAAAATAATTCCGAATATCTTTAAAACTTAAAAGGCTTATTAAAGAAAATAAAGTGCTTCTAGACATTTAGTCATTCAACTATGAACGTAATAAAAAACGTGGTTGCATTTATGATGCTAGTGGACCAGTATTCCAATTCACTTACAGGTTAGAATTATGTGCATTAAAACCTGTTTTTTTGACGTGATAACGTCTTGTAAATCGATGAACGCCGGCTGCACGCACGAAAAAGTATCACGTCCGCCTGAGCCGGGCGTGCAAGAACCGGCCAACCACCGTGCGAGAAAATCTTCTATAAGATTAAATAGTTTAAGGCGGGCTTTTTAACTAATTGTTCGTGATTATATTTAACAAATTATTTAAATTAAATTTGCAATAACTGTAAATAATATTTGAAAATTAAAATCACGAAATTTTTCATCAATGTTTTCTTATGACGTTTTCACTTAAAATTATCATCCGTAAACCGACTTTACAGACCTTTTTTTTTAAATATAAATATTGATTCATTAAAACTTGGAAGTAACGTTTGTGAATTCGTTAAAGGTTTTTTTTTTTTTTTTTTTTTTTTTTTTTTAAGTCTCGGTGTCCTTTCGATGTTTGTTCATTCACTTAAAGCTTTGAACCCCCACCTCAAAAAGTGTAACCGTATTCCATTGATGAAACCTTATATTTCCTATTTATTTTACTTTGACGCAAAAGTTTATGAAGTTCTCAGTAATTGTGTAGCGTTTTTTATATTGGTCCAATTTCGTTACTCAACTGATTCAATAATTATTTGAGTTTTACTGATAAGCCAAAATAGTAGCATAATTTAAATTTTTTTGTACGGAATAAACATAAACTATAATAATATTGGTTTTGGGACATAACAAACAACGTATTTTTTAAAAAAAATAATAGAAAAATAATCTTTGAGAAATTTATTAAGTAAAGCTGGATTTTGTATGACTTACTGCAATTTTTAATTGCAGCCAGGACACGCTGTTATTAAATAGTCATATTTGGGACATACCTGAAAATTAATTGCTAAACACTTTTTAGTTAACTACAATGAGACCTTTAACTGAGACTGAACTAAATATAGCATCTCGAAGTCACCGTACATATTGCTTACTCGTAGAAACACGATCCTTTGACAATGGATCGTTTAAATTTGCTTAATTTTTACATGCAGTGTTCCGACAGGTCCAAACTGATATTGCAATGCATAAACTATACATAAAAGACATGAAATACACACTTAAAATTACATAAAATTACTCCGAATGGATGGTTTACAATATTAAAATAATTTCAAAAACCTATGGTCAGAATAAACAATTTTTTTAAGTAAAATGCCGGATAGTTATCATGCTCTAAATTAAATTTAATACTTTAACATAAACTGTTATTCTGTGGTCGTAAAGTTATTGGCTGTTATAAATGACCTATATTCATTTACAATTAATTATGGTCGTAGAAACATAATTTCCACAAAGTATAAACAATCAAAGATAATAATACATGTAAATGACAAACTTCTGTGACAGAGCTGTGGCACATAGTAACAAAGGATTTTTTTAAATGTAAATATAAACATTTACAAACATCGTTAATTTTGGATGAATATTTCGTTTAATCAACACAAATAATTTAATGTGTTGCGTGATAAACAGGAAAACTACTAATTCCTGGTATCCGACGGAACACGGAGACGAAAGTCTGAGCAAAATAGCTGAATCATCAGATAACCTCGCAGACAAGATGATACCTTGCGCAGGTAATTTGATGCGTTTGGAGACTCTCTGCGTCTAACGTTCCGTTTGCAGAGCTGTTTTAGTTCAAGGTTAAAACACGTAAAAAAAATTAAACTAAGTTCCTATTCAACAGATTGTGGCTGACCTTCGTCAGTGTTATTAAGAGTTTCTGATAGAGTTTATTGAACTTTATACGTACCATCCTTTTTTGTGGCAATTTAAAACTATAAGTATAAGAAAGGGCAGTCGTAGGTAGTATTTTTAGATCAATACAACAATGTAGATCACCCGGCGAACACCTTCAAGGAATCTTTGTGCGCGGAACCCTGTCATTAGCCTGTTTAATATATCTATAGAATTAGATTTTGTCTACATGTATTTGCAGTAGAGTCCAAGTAGCTGCTAAGAGTTACAAAAAACTTTAACGTTCCTGCTGTTAGCCTCTCGTGTGCAGAAGCTGTATTTCCAACACCGATATTTTGTATTTCGATGGATTTATTTATTGACGTCCATACGTAAGTAATTGCTCCAATCTTAAGACTTAAATGGTCATTCTTGAAGTAACGTTATATAGAAAAGTAATATCTCTTCAGCAGCTAGTGCCTATACCATTTTGTTATTGTTTCCTGATACGTTTCGAACGTTGAGTTAAAATAAAATTATAAAAAATTGACAATAGTAACCATTCCACGACCATGTTGTACTAAATACTGAGTAAAACTGTGTACATGGACACTATGGAAAATTTTAAGAGTGAAAATTGTTTTGTGAGCATGGTTCAAACCATGCTAACTGCTATTATTTTTGTAACAGCAAACCACGGTCTGATTACCATTTTTGTTTTGCTGGGTGGATCTTTAGGTTTCACCAGTTTAGTAGAAATGAACAAAAAAACAAGGTGTGATTCCGTCTGAAATATAATTACTCCATACTGAGGAAACTTATAACAGATACAAGAAAATATTAACGTACAATATTAATTACATTCTTAAACAGCTCTCAGGTATATTCAGAAAAAATTATTGGCCGGCCGTACATGGAATTATCAAAAGTTTCATTTACTAAAAATACATAAACCAATAAAAAAAAATACAAATATGTTTAAACGATCCGAAATTATGTTGATCTAATTAACTGCATCTGACGACGTAATTGAAAGAAAGTTCAGAAAAGGGTTAAAAGATACAGAAGCACCGGAGGTCGGGGCTTCGTTTCCCGGAGATCACGCGGGTACATGATGCCAGGGCGCTTGTGTCCTGTTGTGGAAGGGAGATGAAAATGCCAATTCGGCGTCCGGCTCTCGGACCCTGTCTGGAACAGTCCGAATCAAAACTGATCAGAACTTGTACACAGACAGTATACGGGGCAGAAAATGCCCGGAAAAGTTAAGGGGAGGTTGGGGAAAGTTGCGGATCGTCACTCACCAGACAGGGGAGTTGGCTTCTATTTACAGATGCGTCGCCAGCCAGGAACTGGATCCCGCGAATACGCGACTGGGCGCGGTCGTTTTCATCATTTAAAAAAAAATAATATAAAAGAAAAATAACTATTACACTTTATACTACGCAGACGAACTAAACTACTTGAAAAAGATTATAGGGATATCATCCCTTATTTAGGCGACTACATAGTCGGTTGCGGCCGGATGGAAGTCTTGCAGTGTCTCGTCGACTCGCCGATAATCGCAAAATGGTCCGTCTGCAGTCGTGACGTGAAGTGTCCCGCGAAGAACCGCGTCTCGTTATTAAAAGTAAATCTTGAATCAAAAGTGGAGGGGGTGACTGGGAGTCCGGACCGAAAGGTCCCGAAGTTCCCCGAGTGGGCATCATAAAAAAAACTCTGACTGATGTCTCGAAGTTGGTAGCACTGGCCGACCTTAGCGCTACCTGTTGAGGGGTGTCCGAAATAAAAAATAATCGACTCGCCCAAGGCATCTGCTTTACCAAGGTAATAAAGGGCTCAGACTAGTGCTGCGCTCTGGCGGCCTACAGGGTAAGTTGGCTGGGCGGTTAGCGATTTTGCCGCTAGGTATCGTGTGAGGTCCATCTTGGCACACACATTTTTTATGCAAGGCGTCCTTGGAGACGGTCGCTGTCTGCTGGGGTTTCTGACCGGTCATTGGCCTTAGACGAATTCTTAGAACTGGTAGAGGGGGGGTGAGTAAAAAGGTGGGGGGGGGGGGGGAAGACGCAACGACGCTGGGAACAAGCGTTCATGACGTGCTTTTCGAGGAGAGAACCTAATATGTATTCGTGACAGTAAAGGCTATGGTCAGCTCGTCTCTGAGAAATGGTAACAGCTCGTCCAGAGCTGCTGTATGCAGTTTTAGTCATGAAGTGAAGTAACGTTACAGGCCTGGGACGTGCCTGTAAGCGAGGGAAATGTCAAACTGGCTGCCAGCAAAGTATTAGATCTGAAAAAGATCCTATAGGTCTCTGGGAAAGGTGCTTCAGACTACTGGCACAAAGTTTAACTTAGGGGAGTACACCAGCCTAACAAAGAGTAAATCGCCCTTTAGAAATTAAATTATAAAGAAGAAATAGAATTTCCAAAAATAATTTAAATTATAATAAAATTTAAAAAAACCTGTCGAAATACCAAATTTCCGGCACAATATATAGATCGTTACACAAAACGTTGGTTGTGGACGCTTGGAGATGTTATCGTTTTAGCTGCACATTTTTAACTGCGTAAGTAGATATTTGCGCAAAGATTTGCGTGTGGAGCAGCCTTTCGACTGAAAGAATGAACAAATGCGCATTTGTTACATTTTAGATACACCAACTACAAGACTTAGATCAATTACTATGGCATTTTAAGGGGTATAATTGAAGACAGAGATGAAATGCAATTTTATAAGATGCTCTTTAGAATCTGCACTAGGAGTGTCATATTTTATAATGATTCCGAAAATAACCGGTTTAGCTACTGTTACTCTCAAACGTTCAATAAGAAATATTATAACAAAATTTTATAAATTGTCTTTATTTTTTTGCAAACATACATCTCTTGGATATTTAGGGTTGTTTTTTGTTCGAAAGCTTTAATTTACATTTATCATAACATAAAAAATTTGTCTACTATACGTTTAACACCGAAATGTATTGTGATTGTACCCTTCCGGAAAAATTAATTCATATCCCTTATGTATTTTGTATATATCTAAGTTAATATGGATTCAAACAATAACTTACACCAAATCTGAGTGAAAACGTTCCCGTAAAATATTAAAAATATAACTTTAAAACGCATCTGTATTCTATTGTGATCAATCCACTGCATTTAAAACATGGTTGAAGATCGGTTACAAATGTACCGTTTAGAAATGAAATGTTTATGCTAGTCAGTCACAAAGGGCGAAGATTCGCTATGCGAAAGCGAAAGTTATCCACTCCATTTCAAGGTCACATGAGACTCAAAACCAACTTTAATTCCTTCGTAATTTAAAATATTAAACATATTCAGCAACGAAGAGAAAATATGAACTTGTTTATTGAATAAATAGTTATATTACTAACAAAAATAATTCTTGAAAAAAAATTTTTTTTTTTTTTTTTATGAAATGAAATTGAATGTGCTGATCAGTAGGGTACAGACGGAGACGTCAGTTATACAATTTTACTAATTCACTCAAGCACCCTCACCTCGCTCATTCACATATTTTAGGCGTATCTGAAGTTCTTTACCACACGCATTTTGGTATTCAGAATGCCTAGTACCACTTCTATGTTAGGGCACGTAATATCAGGTTCTCCATCCCCCTCCCCAAACCATGGCGAAGGGCTAGGAGAGCAGTGATAGGCCGGCGAGCAGTACCAGGTGGCCAGCCTTTTACCGCCGTTAAAGTGTGACGCAGCGTTCTCTCTCGTCCCATTTGGTTGTCTCAGCGTTATTTTGATAGCTTATATTATACTTACTATACATAAATTCGCCTTCAATAGTACACAATGTATGTTCTCACTGGATGTTAAGAATTGTAACAAAATGACTACAATAGACCTACGTAAAGTTTTAAATTCGTCTCACTTTCTAGTATATTCGTTATTATTCACCCCGCTACCCCTCTGCATAAAAGTAGCAGTTTTGGTTTTTGGTCACGCTTTCGCAATAAAGCTTTATTTAACAAATTAAATATGCAATTAGGTGATGTGTGAGTGCGAATTTTGGGATGAGTATTGTTAGTGGGTATCATGTGCGCGTGTTCGCTGTCCAGGTAAAGACAAAGAAAATACTAAACACATAATTACCTAACATTGCGTGATTGAACGCATTCGCGTCTCTCCAAAAACCTCGCAGGCATGGATGCGCCTTGCGATCCGCGAGTAGGCTACTTGCATCACAGTATTTGGTTCGGTGAGTGTTGCGCACCGCACGCCAGCAGGAGTTCTGTCTGGGAAAAAAATCGGCATTATGCTGCCTGAATCACACTTAAAAGTGAAACTTCACTTCATATTTCTGGAATTCACTTAAACGATATTCATAATCTTTATATATATATTTCTTGTGTGCGTGTGTATGTCACTGAACTCCTCATAGACGGCTGGACCGATTTTGATGAAATTTTGTGTGTGAGTTCACGGGGATTCGAGGATGGTTTAGATTCACAATTGGATATTTTATCTCGATTCTGAGTTAAGAAAAACTAAAAAAACCCGCTTTAAAAGCAAAAATTGCAACGCATTATTAGAAGCCATTAAGTTTTGCTATTGTAAGGAACTAAGTAGAGAGTACGAAAAAAATAAAGATCCTGACAGTTTATAGTGTCGCCATATTTGTTTCAATTTTCAATACCCTTTTTGTATATTACAATTTAAATTGCAGAAAAAAAATCATGTTTCATAGCCACACAAATAGTGAGGATGGTTTAGATTCACAATTGGATATTTTATCTCGATTCTGAGTTAAGAAAAACTAAAAAAACACGCTTTAAAAGCAAAAATTGCAACGCATTATTAGAAGCCATTAAGTTTTGCTATTGTAAGGAACTAAGTAGAGAGTAAGAAAAAAATAAAGATCCTGACAGTTTATAGTGTCGCCATATTTGTTTCTATTTTCAATACCGTTTTTGTATATTACAATTTCAATTGCAGAAAAAAATCATGTTTCATAGCCACACAAATAGTGAGTGTGTGTCATTTCTCTATAAAATTATTTGTGTAGTTTATTGATTCCATAACGAATTTTTTCAATCATTTTTAATAAAAATTATTCATTTTTTAAATTAAAAAACTATTTAAAATAAAACTATAAAAATATCTGAAAAAAAATTCTATTAAATATTATTTACTTTGGAAAAAATTATTCATTTTAAAAGTTATGAAGCAAAAAAATAATTTTTTATCAAATTTACACGTGAGTTTTATAACAACCAACCTAACCTAAAAATTATTTGGTAGCTTATTGACTTCATAACATATTTTTCAATTGTTTTTAATAAAAATTAGAATTTTATAACGTGAGTTTTATAACAACCAACCATTTTTCAATTGTTTTCAATAAAAATTAGAAAATGTTTATTTAACTAATTTTTCATTTATAAGTAGTTGTTAATTTTGGAATGTTTTACAATTGATCCGGTAGACTGCGCTACCATCCCAGCATCAAATATTAAATATTATTCTATTTTAATTTCAGTTTGTCCCGACAGTTGGTGCTGCGATCAAATTGAGAAAAATATTTGAAATTTTGTGTTATTATTGTGTTCACTTAAAGTCGTGTGCTAATTAAAATATTAACTATGAATATAAATTGATGTTTGAAGAGTTTTGAAGTGTTCCTAAAAAACGATACTTTTTGCGAATTTAGGGTGGAATTGAAGTAAGTATATATTTTGTATAAATTTTTTATCAAATTAACACGTGAGATTTATAATAACCAACCTAACCTAAAAATTATTTGGTAGCTTATTGACTTCATAACATATTTTTCAATTGTTTTTAATAAAAATAAGAATTTTATAACGTGAGTTTTATAACAACCAACATAACCTAATAATTATTTGGTAGCTTATTGACTTCAACATATTTTTCAATTGTTTTTAATAAAAATTAGAATTTTATAACGTGAGTTTTATAACAACCAACCTAACCTAAAAATTTATTTGTGTAGCTCATTAATTTCATAATAAATTTTTTAAATTGTTTTTTTTATTCGTGTTTTAAATAAAAATAATTATTAAAAAATTATAAAAAAATTCTATTAAAAATTACATACTTTAAATCGTTTTCGGTGATAATTAAAAATTTTATTTTCAATAAATAACTCATATTCGTTGTGGATTACTAGAGTTTATTTCGTATACATTTGTTAACAACAAACCTAACCTAAAAATTATTTGTGTAGTTTATTGACTTCATAACATATTTTTTAATTGTTTTTAATAAAAATTAGAATTTTATAACGTGAGTTTTATAACAACCAACCTAACCTAAAAATTTATTTGTGTAGCTCTATAATTTCATAATAATTTTTTTAAATAGTTTTTTTATTCGTGTTTTAAATAAAAATAAGTATTAAAAAATTAGAAAAAAATTATATTAAAAATTACATACTTTAAATCGTTTTCGGTGATAATTATAAATTTTATTTTCAATAAATAACTCATATTCGTTGTGGATTACTTGAGTTTATTTCGTATAAATTTGTTAACAACCACCCTAATATTAAAATTATTTGTGTAGTTTATTGATTCCATAACGAATTTTTTCAATCATTTTTAATAAAAATTATTCATTTTTTAAATAAAAAAAACTATTTAAAAAAAACTATAAAAAAATTGAAAAGATTTTTATTAAAAATTATTTGCTTTGGAAAAAATTATTCATTTTAAAAGTTATCAAGCAAAAAAATAACGTTTTTTATCTTAAATTTGTTACAATAAATTTTGGTAAATATGTATTGTACGGATTAGCGCAAAAAAAATCGTACAAATATGAAATAACTTTCATTTTATGCTCTTTTACGTCCTCTTTTCAAAACCGCCTGCGGAGATTAAAAATTCCAATTACTTTTGGAGATATCGCCGTTCTTATTTTGCAATACAAGCCCTATGTAATCATTCAGCAGACGCCATTTTATATTTTGCCGCGTGTGCGTGAATGCCTACATAACAGAAATTTTCCATTAGGTAAGGTTAGTTACATGATAAATACTTCAAAATAAACGGAAATTAAAAATAATATCAATTAATTTTACTTGTATAGTTTTAAGTATTTATAATGTAACTGACTGACCTAACAAAACGGGACAAAGGTAGATTAGGTCAGGTCAGCTACAGTATAAATACTTTGAAACTGAACGGACATTAAAAATAATAAAAATTAATTTTAATGGTTGTTTAGTTTTAAAGTATTTATAATGTAGCTGACCTGACCTAACAAACCGGGAAAAAGGATGAACAGTAGGAACTCACGTAATTTTCTTTTTACGTGATGTAGTCGTTCAACTACGTCGCGAAAAAAATAAATAATAATACTTGTAAACAAGCAACAATGGTGAACGCGGGAAGCCTACGATTCACTCATCCTTCTGGACATACCCGAATACACCTCGTTGGCAAGCCTTCTTTCAACAGACGAGAGGCAACCGCCCGATCGTGCATCTTCGTTTTTTTTTTTTTTTTGTTTATTGTAAATAAATATGCAACTCATGAAAACTAATGGTCAATTAGGTTATGTTAGCTACATTATAAATACTTCAAAACATTGTGGATGGTTGATTTGGTTAGGAAAGCTACATTAAAAATACTGTGAAATCATGTCAACGGTTTCCTAGCGCTGGATAGCTACATATTAAAATGTTATTTGCTAAGCAACCATAAAATGATTTTACAGTTTTTTTAATGTAGCTATACTTACCTAATATAACCAACCATCTACAATGTTTTAAAGTATTTTTAATTACTTCTTGCTAATTTTAAGAAAAGAAGGCTTGCCAACGTGAGTATTCGGGTATGTCCAGAAGGATGTGTGAATCGTAGGCTTCCCCCTTAACGCCGCATCAGTGCACAACATGAAAATTAAAAAATTCAATATCTCCTAAAGTATTTGGAATTTCTTATCTCCGCCGGGTTTAATGAAAAGAGGAAGTTAAAGAGCACAGAATAAAGGTATTTTCGGATTTTTTAAAAATTTTTTTTAAAAAAATCGCCAAAAAATGAATATAAAAAATTCGATATCTCCAAAAGTAATTGGAATTTTTTATCTCCGCAGGCGGTTCTGAAAAGAGGACGTAAGATAGCATATAATGAAAGTTATTTCATATTTGTACGATTTTTTTTGGCGCTAATACGTACAATACATATTTACCTAAATTTTTTTTGTTAATTAATTAAAATTTCATTCTCAATAAAAAAAACTCACATTCGTTTCGTATTATTTTACAGTTTTTTTTTTTTTTTTTTTCAGAAAAATGCCACGTCTTCGAGGAAGAGCCAGAAATATTGGTCGACGTACTCCGAACGCGCAATTGGTCCATGATCGTCGAATAAATAGAACAGATGAAGAACACTCGGCGGATAATGCAAATCTGAGAGATCAAGTTGCATCTACACGTGCGAATGAAAATTCAGTACAACGCACTCGACGTCTTCGTGCTAATGCAGTAAGACAACGAGAGGCACGTCAACAAGCGACGGATGCACATAGAGAACGTAACCAACGCCGGATGCAAAATGATCGAGCATTGACAAGAGCATCACTCAATCGCCTTGCGTTTGAATATGATCCTGAAATCAACTATTCGTCACATGCATTAATCTCGATTTGTTAGTATGGACAAAAAGTGTCAACATTGTCATGCTTTCAAGTACAAAGATGAATCAGCTGGTTTATGTTACGCATCTGGAAAAATTTCACTGACATCGCTAAATCCACCGCCGGAACCTTTAAAAACACTTTTAGCTGGCACCACATCTCAATCGAAATTGTTTTTGCGAAAAATTCGTAAATTCAATTCATGCTTCCAAATGACATCATTTGGAGCAACAAAAATTGTTCATAATGAAGATGGTCGTAATTTCGAATCTACATTCAAAATTCAAGGTCAAGTGTACCACCAAATTGGTTCATTGCTCCCAATGCCTGATGCCGATCCAAAATTTTTACAAATTTATTTTATGGGCAATGAGGAGTAACAATCACACACACGCTGCGCTTACAACTATATAGAGCAGATGGAGGAACGAGAAATTGTGGACATTTTGGAAACGTTTTTGCAAAACCATAACCAGTTGTTGCAATATTGTTCAAGACTTTTTCTAGCAGACTGCAAAACGACAACTACGCCATTATTATTAAAGCAGACAAAGTGCCATACGGAGAGCACGCAGGCACATATAATGTTCCAACTATTAATGAAGTTGCAGTTGTTATGGCTGGTGACCCATGTGAACGTCGGGACATTTGCATTCAACGCAGAAATAATACGATGCAAATAATTCAAGACAAGCATCGTTCTTACGATGCATTGCAGTATCCATTGATATTTTGGGAAGGAGAAGATGGACACCATTTAAGTATTAAACAAAGGAATCCAACTACAGGTACAACTTATAGACTATCTTACAGATTTTTTTTTTTTAAATAATTTCTGTATCTCTCATATATATATTTATTTGCAGGTGAAGAACTGATCAAGAAAGTTAGTGCTATGAACTTCTACGCATATCGATTGATGATTCGTGCTAATGAAGACAATACCATTCTCCGATGCAGACAGCTATTTCATCAGTATATTGTCGATATGTACGTAAAAATCGAAAGTGAGAGATTACGATATATAAAATTTAATCAAACAAAACTTCGTGCTGAGGAGTACATTCATTTGCGTGACGCCGTTATTGGTAACGTAGATGCATCTAATGACATCAACAACATCGGTTGCGCATATATTCTCCCATCATCATACATTGGTAGTCCGCGTCATATGCAAGAGTATATTCAAGACGCCATGACTTACGTACGTGCATATGGCCGACCAGATCTTTTTATCACATTTACGTGTAATCCAAACTGGGATGAAATTCAAAGTTTGTTGTTGCCAGGTCAAACATCGATGCATCGCCATGATATCACTGCACGAGTTTTTAAACAAAAATTAAAATCTTTGATGAATTTGATTACACATCACTCGGTATTTGGTGAAACACATTGTTGGCTTTACTCTGTTGAATGGCAAAAACGAGGTTTACTTCATGCGCATATTTTGATTTGGTTGGTGGATAAAGTACGCCGAGAAGAAATCGACAAAATTATTTCAGCCGAAATTCCAGATCCGAATGTTGATCAAGAATTGTTTGACATTGTAACTACTAATATGATCCATGGTCCATGTGGTACTCTAAACATGATGTCACCATGTATGGACAATGGAAAATGTACGAAACGTTTTCCAAAACCATGCCAATCTGATACTATCACCAATATTGACGGTTATCCATCTTACCGGCGTAGAGACGTAGACAATGGCGGTCAATCATATGAATTGCGTCTATCAAACGATGTGATAGTAGATATTGATAATCGCTGGGTAGTTCCATATTCACCATTGCTGTGCAAAACCTATAAAGCGCACATAAACGTTGAACTATGCAGTTCAGTGAAATCTATAAAATACATTTGTAAGTATGTTCACAAGGGCAGTGATAAAGCTGTATTCGCTGTTCAAAATGTAAATGACAATGACGAAATTACACGTTATCAAATGGGTCGATACATAAGCAGTAACGAAGCTATTTGGCGCATTTTTACGTTTCCTATACATGAAAGGGATCCTGCTGTTATACATTTGGCTGTGCATCTTGAAAACGGACAGCGTGTTTACTTTACAGAACAGACTGCACTACAACAAGCTTTAACGGCTCCAAAAACAACTCTTACTGAATTTTTCAACCTTTGTTGCCGACAAGATGTTGTTGGTCAATTCGCAAGGACATTAATGTATACTGATGTTCCTAAATTTTTTGCGTGGAATAAACAATCAAAAAATTGGGAACCACGGAAACGAGGCATTCCAGTCCCAGGATTCACCGACATATTTATGACAAATACTTTAGGTCGAATATATACAGTTTATCCTAAGCAACGCGAATGTTTTTTTTTTTGCGTTTGTTATTGGTTAACGTTCCTGGACCAACATCTTTCCGATATTTGCGAAAAGTCAATGGTACTTTATACGACACTTTCTTTGATGCGTGTCGTGAGTTACATTTATTGGAGGATGATAACCATTGGGATCTCACACTTGTAGATGCAGCACTGAGTTCATCTCCACAACAAATTCGTCAATTATTTTCAATAATATTGACAATGTGTTTTCCGTCTGAAGCATCTGCTTTGTGGGACAAATATAAAGACTCAATGAGTGAGGATATTTTACATCGGATTAGAAATTACTAATCAAAATCAAAATATCGAATTCTCCGCAGAAATATATAATGAGTCATTAATAATTATTGAGCATATTTGTATTCTTATTTCGAATATGCCGCTCATCCATTTCGGCATGCCAGCGCCGAACCGCCCAGCAGTATATACCATCAACAGCGATGTTCAACGGGAACACCACTTCGATAGAACTTCTTTGGCTACTTTTGTTGCCAATAATGAACAATTGCTCACTGCTGAGCAACGAAATGTATATGATAAAATTAATGTATCAATTGCAGCGCAACAAGGTGGATTCTTTTTTTTTGGATGCACCAGGTGGTACTGGTAAAACATTCCTCATTTTATTGATACTTGCACGCATCCGATCACAAAATAATATTTCATTAGCTATTGCTTCATCAGGAATCGCAGCAACGTTACTTGATGGTGGATGGACGGCGCATTCAGCGCTTAAATTACCTTTGAGTGTTCACACAAATCCCGAAGCAATGTGTAACATAAAGAAGCATTCAGGCATGGTTCAAGTTTTGAGAAAATGCAAAATTATTATCTGGGATGAATGTACCATGGCCCACAAGCATTCGCATGAAGCTCTCGACAGGTCCCTGAAAGATATCAAGGATAATACTAGGCTTTTCGGTGGTGCTCTATTGTTGCTGTCTGGTGATTTTAGACAAACATTACCAGTCATTCCACGCGCGACATATGCAGACGAAATAAACGCATGTTTAAAAGAATCTTATCTATGGCGAAGTGTCAGGAAATTATGCCTTACTATTAATATGCGCGTTCAACTTCAAAATGATCCATTAGCATCAAGATTCTCTGAACAATTGTTGGATATTGGCAATGGTAAAATTGAATTGTATGAAGATACACAATATATTCGACTTCCAGAGAAATTTTGCAACATGGTGGCTACCAAAGATTAGTTAATAAACAGTATCTTTCCAGATTTGAGAAATAATTGTAAGTAGTATAGGAAAGTATTTCCGGGCGCACGGCGCTGGCGCGTGGAGCCAGAGCCGGTGTCCGCCATCTTGGATTGTGACGTCACGGCGGCCATCTTGGATGAGCGTAACGGGACACAGCGTAACGGGACAAGTTTGACCTTGACCTTTGACCCTCAAAATTCGCCAAAATTGGGCAAAAATTGCCCAAAATTCGTCAAAATTTACATTTCTGTGGAAACAAATTCCGCCAAAAATTTTCAAAAAATTCCACAAATTAAAAATTTCTCTTTTCGAGGGAAAAATTCCCATTTCGAGGGAAAATTTCCCGTTTTTATTCCTCAAAAATCCCAGCGGCTAGAAATGTCCTGATAGAGGCTTAAGCATCCTTAACTCAAGCCTCAGTTAAGCCTCTGACGTCATCATGGATGATGACGTCACCGCTGCAATTTCCGTTACGGTCGCCATCTTTAACTTTTTTATGTATTACCAGATTTTAATGAAATTTTTTTTAAAAATTATAAAAAAAATTAAATAATAAAATTTTAACAAAATAATTATAAAAAATATACTTTTACGACACGGAGTTCGGAGTCCTCGGTTCGAACCCGACGAATGCAAAAAAAAATTAAAAATGGCGACAGGCTCCTTCCTCAATGGTGGTTGCAGGCAGACTGACTCCCACCACTTTTTTCAAAGCATATATATCGTCACCCAGTATGACGTCACGTCCACCATCTTGAAATTTGGACGCCATCTTGAAAATATTTATTTATTATCCGAATTTAATGAAAAAAATTCCAAAATTCATCAAAAAATTAACGTATTTGAATTCTGTTTGATTATATCGATGTACCTCCTTGGTTCGATTCCCGGCGAGAGTAAACGGTCGATCCTTCCTCCATGAAAGCTACCTAGACTGATCTAACACCAACAATACCAAGGTATATATCGTCAACTGGTATGACATCATGTCCGCCATCTTGTCTTCATCCGCTGGAGACCACCATCTTGTTTTCGTCTGCTAGAGTGTGCCGATACCATGTAGTATAATTATCTGGTCACCATACTTTTGTCCTCAACTGTTGACATTGAACATTGACCTTGACCTTGAACTATGACCTTGACCTTGAACTTTAACCTTGACCTTGAAATTTGACCTTGACCTTGAAATTTGACCTTGACCTTGAAATTTGACCTTGACCTTGAAATTAGACCTTGACCTTGAAATTAGACATTGTCCTTGAAATTTGACTTTGTCCTTGTCGACCATCATGGATCCGACATTTAATGTTCAGTACATGCTACCAGGAGCTACCACCTGCTGGAGTACGTCATAGTGTGTGTGTACTTGTATTATAGAGTACATTTCCATCTGGATAGTTTTATTCTAACCCGCTACAGTGCAGTAATCATTTATTATGGAGGTGCCCTCCGACATCTTGAAATTCGGCCGCCATCTTGAAATCATGTAATAATGTAGCTAGAAAAGCGGGAAAAAATCCAAAATTCATAAAATAAATCACTCATTAATTTACATATTGATTCGATCGATTCCCGTCCTCGGTTCGATCCCTGGCCGATACAAAACAACTTTAATTAAAAAAATACTAAAAAAGTGTTAGGTTTGAGAAAATAAAAACACCACAAGTTCTATTAAAAAAAAATTTTATTAAATAAATTCAATACACTACTACAAGTACAAAAAAACACTGACAAATTACCAAAGCCTTTTGGATTCCTCGATTCAAACAGTCTTCTTATTGTACGGACTAAGCCTTTTACATGACTTTAAATGTCTATCCGATCCGTTCATCACCGCAGCCAGAGACGGACTGAAGTTCATAGCACCTATATATAGTCTCATTAGCCGATACAACACATGAGTCAAATCAATAACCATGTTCATTATACTTCTCGGAGCATTTTTTATAATGATGATGTAAGCTGTCGAGACGTGAAATTAGTTTATTACATTTTATGCACTGAAATTGTATTCTTTGAACATTATAAGAACAACCGCTTCTTTCATGTCTGCGAGCATTTGAGGTGATAGTAAATGATGCACCACAGTATTTGCACTGATGCGAAGTACGCTCTTCATTAATTGAAGTATTCAATGCTGATGAAAATTCAGCTGATGGTGGAACAGCACATATGGAAGTCTCCTCCAGTGTAGTCAGAGACGTTGCCAACGGGATCTGCTCCAACATCGTCGGCGCCGACGTCATGGTTCCCGTAGTCGATGGTACATCATGCATCGAGTACGACGTTAAAGTCGGTAAAGATGCCATCGAAGTCTCAAGAACAAGCAATTACACGTCTTATGCACCAGAAGAAACAAACTAGGTGATCCGTACACCTTCGACGGCAGTAACAAACTGAGTGTCCTGCTGTCTAGGACTCGTTTATATACATTAACCGGTTTTAATAATAAGCTAGTCAAATCAAGAACATTTTACTAAAATACTAGAGTCAAAACAACATTAAAAAAAATAGAAGCACCATCAAAAAAAAGTAAGCACACTTGGAAGCACCTTCAAAAAAGGAAAAACAATAGGAAGCACCGACTACGAAAAGGCAGCACATATGGAAGCACCGACTACGAAAAGGCAGCACATTTGGCAGCACCGACAACGAAAAGGCAGCACATTTGGAAGCACCGACTACGAAAAGGCAGCACATTTGGCAGCACCGACAACGAAAAGACAGCACATTTGGAAGCACCGACTACGAAAAGGCAGCACATTTGGAAGCACCGACAACGAAAAGGCAGCACATTTGGAAGCACCGACAACGAAAAGGCAGCACATTTGGAAGCACCGACAACGAAAAGGCAGCACATTTGGAAGCACCATCATCGAAAAGACAGCACATTTGGAAGCTCCATCAACTAAAAAAAGGCAACAAGGAAGCACAAGTTACGAGATCTAAGTCTTAGTTAGAAATCAGAATACAAGAAATAAAAACATTAAATTCTTATAATTTAAATTATTTATTTTATTGCTTTATATTATACAAATGCAAGTAAAACAAGCCATTATTGTATGTAGCCAGCATTCCTCAGTTCCTTGAGTATGAAGGATATTTCTTTGATGCACGAATAGTTTCCTGCACAAAGCGAACCATGTAGAAGTCTTAGCCGGTCAACCAATATGTTTGGATCTTTCCATGATGTGTAATCAATCTTTTCTACCACCATCTTTCTTGCACCTTTATAAATATTATGATCTCTGGTGTCTTCCGTTTTACCACTAACCTCAGGGTAACTTTCATGTTTGAGACGGTGATCATCACAAGCTTGATCAGATTTATTTAATATATCACGTCGTTTCCACCGTTTCGGTCTCAGGACACCGCCACATTCTTCGATCTTGGCAGCTTTAGGTGCTTCATCATAGTCTATGTCTTTGTCAACAGCCTCAGAGTCACTGTAACAATCACCGTAGAAGGAATCGTCTTCACCCAATTTACCGTAATAATTCGATGTTGATGATGTTGAAGTGTCTTCATCGTGTTCATGCTTCCTTTTTAGGAGTCCCTAATTTTTACAAAGTAGGAAAGATCTACTTGAATTCGGCTGGAATATATTCTCACTTTTCACGTTAAGGATTCTTCCATTGTCTTCATTCTTCCGTAAATCATCAACCTCCTTAAATTTAAGTTCTTTGTCGAGATCGGAAGAGCCAAGAAAATTATTGTCGTAATGCAGATCACTCTTCCTTAGGATGATAGATTCATCGTTGTCCTCTAGCTTGTACGCAGGCTTGGCGCTACAAGTTCTGCCATGTCTTTTTAGGCTCTCTCTCCGCGTAAACGACTTGCTACATCGAACACAACTTATCATAATGCGCAGTGGATTTTTAACACAGTCATTCTTTTCGTGTTGTCTTTTATTCTTTCTCAAGATAAAATCTTTACTGCAAAACTTACACCTATGTTCTTTCGATACAGCGTCAGATCCCAAATCAGAATTCATATTAGTTACTGAGACTAATGCCAGATACCAATTGAGTGTTTCAAATTAGATCCAATACTTAAATAGAAATTTTTTCATATTTCATCAGCGAGAATTAATATATCTCCTGCAAAAGTACTTTATGCATGTAGTTCTGCTTTTCAACAACAGATGTCGCCACATGTTGCTTGCAGGTAAATAATATTTAGTTATTTTATGCGGGATGCGGGATGCTCACTATCGATCGCAAAAGAAGGATGGCTTCGCTAGACTCCAAGGAAAAGGAAGTTCGTCTTGCATGTTGGTGCTCCACAGATGTCTCATGGCATATTATTAATTTGACTGAGTAATGATATGTGTTAATTCCACCTTATAAAAATATTGCAAGTTTTGATTTAGTAGCAGAAATTATCGAATTAAATGTAACTCCAAATAAAATGACATGTCTCATTAGACAAAAAAAAAATCCATGCAGAGAGCGGTTTCTCAGAATAGTCAGAAACACTTGAAGAAACCACAGGAATGATTGAAAGAACACGGGAAAACCCATCAAAATACTGACAAGAATAATGAGGAGCACACAGAGAAAACCATCAAAATATTGACAAGAATATTCAGGAGCACACGGAGAAAACCACCATAATATTGTCAAGAATAATCGGAAGCACACGGAGAAAACCGCCACAAGTTTTCTTTGTTATCATAAAATTACAGAAAAAAATTAAAAATAAAAAAACACAACAAATTCAAAAACTGATTATGCTAGCTTGTGAACTTCTCATTGTTGAGCAAAGATAGAGTTCTAGTCCAAGCCAGAATCAGTTTTTAAATTTGTTGTGTTTTTTTATTTTTAATTTTTTTCTGTAATTTTATGATAACAAAGAAAACTTGTGGCGGTTTTCTCCGTGTGCTTCCGATTATTCTTGTCAATATTATGGTGGTTTTCTCCGTGTGCTCCTGAATATTCTTGACAATATTTTGATGGTTTTCTCTGTGTGCTCCTCATTATTCTTGTCAGTATTTTGATGGGTTTTCCCGTGTTCTTGCAATCATTCCTGTGGTTTCTTCAAGTGTTTCTGACTATTCTGAGAAACCGCTCTCTGCATGGATTTTTTTTTTGTCTAATGAGACATGTCATTTTATTTGGAGTTACATTTAATTCGATAATTTCTGCTACTAAATCAAAACTTGCAATATTTTTATAAGGTGGAATTAACACATATCATTACTCAGTCAAATTAATATTATGCCATGAGACATCTGTGGAGCACCAACATGCAAGACGAACTTCCTTTTCCTTGGAGTCTAGCGAAGCCATCCTTCTTTTGCGATCGTTAGTGAGCATCCCGCATCCCGCATAAAATAACTAAATATTATTTACCTGCAAGCAACATGTGGCGACATCTGTTGTTGAAAAGCAGAACTACATGCATAAAGTACTTTTGCAGGAGATATATTAATTCTCGCTGATGAAATATGAAAAAATTTCTATTTAAGTATTGGATCTAATTTAAAACACTCAATTGGTATCTGGCATTAGTCTCAGTAACTAATATGAATTCTGATTTGGGATCTGACGCTGTATCGAAAGAACATAGGTGTAAGTTTTGCAGTAAAGATTTTATCTTGAGAAAGAATAAAAGACAACACGAAAAGAATGACTGTGTTAAAAATCCACTGCGCAATATGATAAGTTGTGTTCGATGTAGCAAGTCGTTTACGCGGAGAGAGAGCCTAAAAAGACATGGCAGAACTTGTAGCGCCAAGCCTGCGTACAAGCTAGAGGACAACGATGAATCTATCATCCTAAGGAAGAGTGATCTGCATTACGACAATAATTTTCTTGGCTCTTCCGATCTCGACAAAGAACTTAAATTTAAGGAGGTTGATGATTTACGGAAGAATGAAGACAATGGAAGAATCCTTAACGTGAAAAGTGAGAATATATTCCAGCCGAATTCAAGTAGATCTTTCCTACTTTGTAAAAATTAGGGACTCCTAAAAAGGAAGCATGAACACGATGAAGACACTTCAACATCATCAACATCGAATTATTACGGTAAATTGGGTGAAGACGATTCCTTCTACGGTGATTGTTACAGTGACTCTGAGGCTGTTGACAAAGACATAGACTATGATGAAGCACCTAAAGCTGCCAAGATCGAAGAATGTGGCGGTGTCCTGAGACCGAAACGGTCGAAACGACGTGATATATTAAATAAATCTGATCAAGCTTGTGATGATCACCGTCTCAAACATGAAAGTTACCCTGAGGTTAGTGGTAAAACAGAAGACACCAGAGATCATAATATTTATAAAGGTGCAAGGAAGATGGTGGTAGAAGAGATTGATTACACATCATGGAAAGATCCAAACATATTGGTTGACCGGCTAAGACTTCTACATGGTTCGCTTTGTGCAGGAAACTATTCGTGCATCAAAGAAATATCCTTCATACTCAAGGAACTGAGGAATGCTGGCTACATACAATAATGGCTTGTTTTACTTGCATTTGTATAATATAAAGCAATAAAATAAATAATTTAAATTATAAGAATTTAATGTTTTTATTTCTTGTATTCTGATTTCTAACTAAGACTTAGATCTCGTAACTTGTGCTTCCTTGTTGCCTTTTTTTAGTTGATGGAGCTTCCAAATGTGCTGTCTTTTCGATGATGGTGCTTCCAAATGTGCTGCCTTTTCGTTGTCGGTGCTTCCAAATGTGCTGCCTTTTCGTTGTCGGTGCTTCCAAATGTGCTGTCTTTTCGTTGTCGGTGCTTCCAAATGTGCTGCCTTTTCGTAGTCGGTGCTTCCAAATGTGCTGTCTTTTCGTTGTCGGTGCTGCCAAATGTGCTGCCTTTTCGTAGTCGGTGCTTCCAAATGTGCTGCCTTTTCGTTTTCGGTGCTGCTAAATGTGCTGTCTTTTCGTTGTCGGTGTTTCCAAATGTGCTGCCTTTTCGTAGTCGGTTCTTCCAAATGTGCTGCCTTTTCGTTGTCGGTGCTGCCAAATGTGCTGCCTTTTCGTAGTCGGTGCTTCCATATGTGCTGCCTTTTCGTAGTCGGTGCTTCCTATTGTTTTTCCTTTTTTGAAGGTGCTTCCAAGTGTGCTTACTTTTTTTTTGATGGTGCTTCTATTTTTGTAATGTTGTTTTGACTCTAGTATTTTAGTAAAATGTTCTTGATTTGACTAGCGTATTATTAAAACCGGTTAATGTATATAAACGAGTCCTAGACAGCAGGACACTCAGTTTGTTACTGCCGTCGACGGTGTACGGATCACCTAGTTTGTTTCTTCTGGTGCATAAGACGTGTAATTGCTTGTTCTTGAGACTTCGATGGCATCTTTACCGACTTTAACGTCGTACTCGATGCATGATGTACCATCGACTACGGGAACCATGACGTCGGCGCCGACGATGTTGGAGCAGATCCCGTTGGCAACTTCTCTGACTACACTGGAGGAGACTTCGATATGTGCTGTTCCACCATCAGCTGAAGTTTCATCAGCATTGAATACTTCAATTAATGAAGAGCGTACTTCGCATCAGTGCAAATACTGTGGTGCATCATTTACTATCACCTCAAATGCTCGCAGACATGAAAGAAGCGGTTGTTCTTATAATGTTCAAAGAATACAATTTCAGTGCATAAAATGTAATAAACTAATTTCACGTCTCGACAGCTTACATCGTCATTATAAAAAATGCTCCGAGAAGTATAATGAACATGGTTATTGATTTGACTCATGTGTTGTATCGGCTAATGAGACTATATATAGGTGCTATGAACTTCAGTCCGTCTCTGGCTGCGGTGATGAACGGATCGGATAGACATTTAAAGTCATGTAAAAGGCTTAGTCCGTACAATAAGAAGACTGTTTGAATCGAGGAATCCAAAAGGCTTTGGTAATTTGTCAGTGTTTTTTTGTACTTGTAGTAGTGTATTGAATTTATTTAATAAAAATTTTTTTTAATAGAACTTGTGGTGTTTTTATTTTCTCAAACCTAACACTTTTTTAGTATTTTTTTAATTAAAGTTGTTTTGTATCGGCCAGGGATCGAACCGAGGACGGGAATCGATCGAATCAATATGTAAATTAATGAGTGATTTATTTAATGAATTTTGGATTTTTTTCCCGCTTTTCTAGCTACATTATTACATGATTTCAAGATGGCGGCCGAATTTCAAGATGGCGGAGGGCACCTCCATAATAAATGATTACTGCACTGTAGCGGGTTAGAATAAAATTATCCAGATGGAAATGTACTTTATAATACAAGTACACACACACTATGACGTACTCCAGCAGGTGGTAGCTCCTGGTAGCATGTACTGAACATAAAATGTCGGATCCATGATGGTCGACAAGGACAAAGTCAAATTTCAAGGACAATGTCTAATTTCAAGGTCAAGGTCTAATTTCAAGGTCAAGGTCAAATTTCAAGGTCAAGGTCAAATTTCAAGGTCAAGGTCAAATTTCAAGGTCAAGGTCAAATTTCAAGGTCAAGGTCAAATTTCAAGGTCAAGGTTAAAGTTCAAGGTCAAGGTCAAAGTTCAAGGTCAAGGTCAATGTTCAATGTCAACATTTGAGGACAAAAGTATGGTGACCAGATAATTATACTACATGGTATCGGCACACTCTAGCAGACGAAAACAAGATGGTGGTCTCCAGCGGATGAAGACAAGATGGCGGACATGTTGTCATACCAGTTGACGATATATACCTTGGTATTGTTGGTGTTAGATCAGTCTAGGTAGCTTTCATGGAGGAAGGATCGACCGTTTACTCTCGCCGGGAATCGAACCAAGGAGGTACATCGATATAATCAAACAGAATTTAAATACGTTAATTTTTTGATGAATTTTGGAATTTTTTTCATTAAATTCGGATAATAAATAAAGATTTTCAAGATGGCGTCCAAATTTCAAGATGGTGGACGTGACGTCATACTGGGTGACGATATATATGCTTTGAAAAAAGTGGTGGGAGTCAGTCTGCCTGCAACCACCATTGAGGAAGGAGCCTGGCGCCATTTTTAATTTTTTTTGCATTCGTCGGTTTCGAACCGAGGACTCCGAACTCCGTGTCGTAAAAGTATATTTTTTATAATTATTTTGTTAAAATTTTATTATTTAATTTTTTTTATAATTTTTAAAAAAAATTTCATTAAAATCGGGTAATACATAAAAAAGTTAAAGATGGCGACCGTAACGGAAATTGCAGCGGTGACGTCATCATCCATGATGACGTCAGAGGCTTAACTGAGGCTTGAGTTAAGGATGCTTAAGCCTCTATCAGGACATTTCTAGCCGCTGGGATTTTTGAGGAATAAAAACGGGAAATTTTCCCTCGAAATGGGAATTTTTCCCTCGAAAAGAGAAATTTTTAATTTGTGGAATTTTTTGAAAAATTTTGGCGGAATTTTTTTTCCACAGAAATGTAAATTTTGACGAATTTTGGGCAATTTTTGCCCAATTTTGGCGAATTTTGAGGGTCAAAGGTCAAGGTCAAACTTGTCCCGTTACGCTGTGTCCCGTTACGCTCATCCAAGATGGCCGCCGTGACGTCACAATCCAAGATGGCGGACACCGGCTCTGGCTCCACGCGCCAGCGCCGTGCGCCCGGAAATACTTTCCTATACTACTATTGTACTAATCATGGATGGCTACGAGAGCAAGCAATTTTAGCTGCGAAAAATTTAGATGTTGATGCCATCAATTTCAAAATACAGCAATTACTGCCTGGTAATGAAACTACATTTAAATCGATCGACACTGTTGTTGATCATGATGAAGTTGTTAACTATCCAGTAGAATTTTTAAATTCATTAGTTTACTTGGAATGCCACCACATAATTTGCGACTGAAGGTTGGTTTACCTATAATTTTGCTTCGAAATTTGAATGCTCCGAAATTATGTAATGGGACGCGATTAGTTATAAAAAAAAAATCATGGGCAACATTCTTGAAGCTACTATTTTGAGTGGAAAATTTCAAGGTGAGTTTGTACTTCTACCACGGATCCCAATGATTCCTTCAGATTCGCTTATACCATTCAAACGTTTACAATTTCCAATCCGCTTGGCATATGCTATGACTATAAATAAGTCACAAGGCCAAACCATGACAATTTGTGGCTTAGATTTAGAAAATCCGTGTTTTTCTCACGGTCAATTATATGTTGCGTGTTCCAGAGTTGGAAAACCATCGAATTTGTTTGTTTATACATCTCAAGGATTAACTAAAAATATTGTACATCCAATAGCATTAAGATAAATTAAGTTTTTGTAAATTAATAAATAAATGTTATAAAAGTTTCATTATAAGATTGTTTATCTTTACTTAAAACAAGTTAAAGTTTGTATTTACGATGCTGTTATTGCCACACTCCACGGATAATATCCCAACCTGTAATCAGTCATTTCATTCACTTAAAATTTTCGGTGACGCCTAGAAATATCCGTGTCAATAATCATAGACAGTGGCTGCTATTATCCAGTCTACAAATTTCATCCGTTGAGTGTGGTAATAGATGCATCTTTTTAGTTAACACAGCTTCTACATTTCACTTCACTCATACTGTATATGCATACTTACACACACAGTATATACTCACATGCTACCGATCGGTCGAATTTGAATAAGTGTACATGTAATGAAGTTAGATATTAAAATAACTCTTGAATAATAATTTTCATCAAAACAGTCCAGATTGTTACAGCTTTTGAAGAATGTTTGAAATTTTCGAATTAACGACGTGTGTACAGGACAACGTCTGTCGGGTCTGCTAGTATTGTATAAATCTGTTAAAGACAAAAATGAAGAACATTCGTAGAGCACAATGGATATTTACACAGGAGGTTCACAATTCTAACAAACATGACTACAAAAAAACTACAAAAAGTATTAAATGTTTTTTGCTCACTTGTTTATTCATTATTTTCGCCTGACCTCAATCGCCCCACTGCTAAGCGTTTTACTTTTGGTTTTCGTTTCGGTTGAGTCATCACCTCGACTCACCATACCGGCTATGAAAAAAAGGTTTTACTTAAGTATATGATTGTTTAAATATATTTGTTATAATACATAAAGCGTGTTCATTTCCAGCCAATTATAACATAATCGTTTGTTTTAGAAGACTCTAGAAAAAGTATCAAGGATAGAGCTTCGAGCTAGTGAGCCAAAGTTCAAGATGTATTCCTAAAAATAGATTCCTTTTTTCTGTGGTGGAAATTTATATTTTTGCTATACTACTGGCTGTTGTATTGACTTGTCACCTTAACACTGCGAAAGGACATGGGAAGCCATGACGGCATCACCCTGGGACAGTCGCTGTTTATCGCGACTTCCACGCCGCGGCGTTACCTGGAACCATGTGCTCAAGAAATCACGTCAGGTCTCGTCAACATTACTCTACATAATCAGACCGTTTATATTAATGAGTTTTTGCGCTGAGTTTTATACAGTGCCCTGACCCGATATAGTTTTAATGATTTTGTCACTTCACTTGCGGGGATCACAAAGTCAAATCGAGTCCATATCATGTTACAAATTTGACAGTTAACAAAATAAGTATCTACCAGTGGAACTCATTTTACAACCCTCACTTATAAAACTGAACAGGATGTTTTATCACTAACATTGATAACCACATGAAGGTTTTACAAACGCTTTTGACAGAACAAAATATGCAGGATAATATTTTTTTCAGTTATACTACTTTTTAGTTTTGTAAACTGTCAAAATTAAAATAAAATTAATGACACAGACTATAACAAGTGTTTACTTAATACAAACTACAGTCACGTTATTTCAAAATTAATGTAATGTTTAGCAATTTAACTATTTTAATTAATTTTGTTCAATTAAAGTGACAATTTTATGAATTTAATTCTTTTTACTAGTAACCTGAACATAAATCGTTAAAAGAAATTTACATTTCCATCACATCGATTTTTATGCCTGACTATTTAGTATCGCAAATTTAAGCAGTGTTTATACCTGAGAATCTGACGCTTTCCTTACGAAGCAATGAAGGAACAAGAGTTACTCGCAACGCCTTGAATCTACCAAGAGTTATCTTGGGATTCTGTGGTTTCCGTCACGCCAGAGAGACATTTTTCAACGCCGCAAGTTTTCTTTGCGGAACTTCCATTTCCAGAAGTAATTTATCACTGTTTCATTCGAGGGAGAAGATTTTCTCACTGAGAATGTTTTGGTGAAGTATTTCTTTTCCCTCTTCGTAACAAGATGAAATCGTTGGCTATTTTCATACCAGAAATAGAAAAAAAATCGGCAACGGTTGTGCAACATTTTGGAAGTTGCAAATCTGCCCGAAGAATCTGTCTTCATATACTACTACGTGCAAACCTAGCTTGTGCTATAGCTATAGCATACCTCGCAGACTTTCAAATGCTCTACAGAATGCATTAGAGTGAGTAAGAGAGAAAAATACTATGTTCGGAACTTTGCACATTATTCAAACGAACGTTTGCATTTTGTAGTCCTCTTAGTGACCACTTTAACAGCGTGACTGTCACTCTTGGCGTGAGAAATTATAAAGTTTAATATACAAGTAATCTTTTAATTAGTTTAAAAACAAGTGGGCCGAATATCACCAATAAATTTCGTATGAATTCAGAAATTCGAGTAAACGCGCGCCTTACAAAGGGTCAACACGTAGGAATTTTGGGATAACTAGAATATTACCGAAAATTATTATTTTCTATTTGTGCGACTACGACACATAACAATAATCCATTTAATTTGTAATTTATCTGTGAAAAAATAGGGGAAACGAACCTATCTTAAGAGAGAGAAATATTGATATATTGTTTTTTTTTGTAAATGAAACCGAAATAGTTATGCAAACTACTGATATTTGTAAATTTATATGAAAAACTATATAACTACAAAAATATATTTAAAAGTAATATTGGGACACTCAGATTCTTATCTGGGCATTTATGCTTTCTTTTGTCTCAGTACCTCCCAAGTTTAAAATATTTGTAAACTATTTTGTAAATAGTTTTCCAATATTTACAGCACATGTTAAATTCCAATTGTTGAACTTTCGATTATCTTTTCCATGGATTACAAGTAGTATGTATTGGCCGGTCCGGCGACAGGGTTAAGGGTGTGGTGCCGGTGCCGGTGTCCGCAATCTTGGTTTGTGACGTCACGACGGCCATCTTGGATGGTTGTGACCTTGACCTTGACCTTGAATTTGACCCTCAAAAGTTGCCAAAATTGGACAAGATTTTCCCAAAATTCCTCAAAATCCGCCAAAATTTCAATTTTTTTTAGAAAAAAATTCCGCCAAAAATTCTCAAAAAACTCCACAAATTAAAAATTTCTCTTTTCGAGGGAAAAATTCCCGTTTCGAGGGTAAATTTCCCGTTTTTAGTCCTTCAAAATCCCAGCAGCTAGAAATGTCCATATAGAGGCTTAAGAATCCATCCCTACAGCCTCCGATAAGCCTCTGACGTCATCATGAAATATGTCATCTTGGATTTTGACGTCACCGTTGCAATTTCCGTTACGCCTGCCATATTTAACTTTTTTATTTACTATCCGATTTTAATGAAAAAAAATTTTAAAATATAAAAAAAACAATTAATAAAATTTTAATAAAAAATATTTAAGAAACAAACATTAACGATACGGAGCTCGGAGTCCTCGGTTCGAACCCGACGAGGGCAAAAAAAATGGTGACCGATCCTTCCCTCACAGTGGGTGCTGGCAGACTGGCCCCCACCACTTATGTCAAAGTATATATCGTCACCTAGTATGACGTCATGTCCGCCATCTTGTCTTCGTTTGCTGGAAGCCACCATCATGTTATCGTCTGCTAGAGTGCGCTGATGCGACGTTAGTTTAATTCTTACCCGCTAGAGTGCAGTAATCATTTATTACTGTGACATCCGCTATCTTGAAATTTGGGCGCCATCTTGGAAATCCGTAATTTTAATGCTAGAAATGCGGGAAAAATTCCAAAATTAATTAAACAATTTGGGGATCATACTACAGATTAATTCGATCCGCTCCTGTCCTTGGTTCGATCCCTAGACGATGCAAAATATTTAATTTTATGTAAAAAAATATTTTAATAAATAATAATCAAAGTCCTAAAAGAAGCATAGTTTCCAAATCAACCATCATCCTATATGACAGTACATCCGTCATCTTGGATATTTGTATTTATTATCCGATTTTTATGAAAAAAATTAATATTCATTAAATAATTCACTCATTAATTAACATATTGGTTCGATTCCGGGCCGATACAAAACAACTTTAATTTTTTTAAAGTACCACTAAAGTGGCAGGTTTGAGAAATAAAACACCGCAAGTTCTTTTCCAAACATAATATTTATTACATAATTTATATTTAACTACACGAACACTTACGAAAGCCAGCAATCTTATAATCATTTAGTTCCGCATCGGTGTGAAATGACTAATTCGTAGCTCCAATCGGTTTATACTAGACACAGACCAGCCAGAACCTTTACTGACATAATCCTCCTCTTCTTGACAGAGTTTCTGGATACCGTGTTTAACAGTTTGCTTCACATAGTCAGAACTGTAAATTACTGCAGCGGAAGTCTTGAATGCACACTTCTTCTCTTTGTCATCTAACGGATATGGCTTTCCATATATACAGTCCAACCACAAGTTACATTTCCAAAGTCCGTTTGTTGCTACATCATCAGTAAGCTAATTGATTATGTTCTGTCTGATATCGTCAAGAAAATTACAAATGTCTTTCGACTCACCTAACGTATTTAGATAATAGTAGTAGTAGTAAATAATAGGGCATCCGAGATCTAGGTTCTGGGTGTAGAGCCCAGAGACGAGCCACAAATCTGATTCTGACGTCACGGCGGCCATCTTGGATGGTTGTGACCTTGACCTTGACCTTTGACCCTCAAAACGTGTCAAAATTTTCCAAAATTGGGCAAATATTGCCCAAAATTCACCAAAATTTCCATTTCTGTGGAAAAAAATTCCAACAAAAAATCACAAAAAATTCCTCAATTCAAAAATTAGGATTTAGAAAATACTCAAATGTTAATTTGTCTGAGAAAAAACGAAAACTCCTAAACGCGGCTTCAAACTCCCAAGAGCTAGCCGCCGTTAAGCCGCCGAGGTAATGACATTGAAAATAAGGATGCCATTGCCACCATATTGGATGATGATGACGTCACCGTTGCAATTTCCATTACGGCCGCCATCTTTAACATTTTTATTTATTATCCGATTTAAATGAAAAAAAATTTAAATTTATAAAAAAATTTAATTATTAAATTTTTAATAAAAATATTAAAAAACATACATTAACGACACGGAGCTCGGAGTCCTCGGTTCGAACCCGGTGAGGGGAAAAAAAACAAAAAACAATGGCGACCGATCCTTCCTCCACGGAAGTCACCTACAGACTAACCTACCACCAATAACAAGGTCAACTAGTATGATGTCATGTCCGCCATCTTGTCTTCGTCTGCTGAAAGCCATCATCTTGTTATCGTCTGCTAGAATGCGCTGACGCCATGTTAGTTGAATTCTCACCCGCTAGACTGCAGCAACAATTAATTATTGATGTGTCACCCGCCATCTTGTCATTTGGCCGCAATCTTGGAATCGTGTAATTATTTAGCTAGGAATTCGGGAAAAGTTCCCAAATTCATTAAATAAATCACTCATCATTTTACAGATTGATTCGACCAGTTTCAGTCCTTTGTTCGATACCTGATCAATGCAATGATATTTAATTTTATGTAAAAAATAATAATTTCAATATACTATATTCAACATTCTTAAAGAGACTTTAAATCATCTACTACCATCATCCTTTCAGACATCAAGACCAACATATTGGTAATTCATAATTTTAATGCTAGAGATTCGGGAAAAAGTTCAGAAATCAATAAATAAATTTCCAATTAATATACTGATTAATTAGATCGACTAAGTTCCTTGGTACGATCCAGGGTGATGCAAAAAAATTAAATATAACATGAATTTAACATAATTGTAACAGGTTCGAGGAAATAAACACCGCAAGTGCTTTTACAAACATAATATTTATTACATAATTTCTATTCTACTACAGGATCACTTACGAAAGATAGCAAATTTATAATCAATCATTTAGTTCCGCATCGGTGTGAAATGACTAATTCTTAGCTCCAATCGGTTTATACTAGACAGAGTCCAACCAGAACCTTTACTGACATAGTTCTCCTCTTCTTGACAGAGTTTCCGGACACCATGTTTAACAGTTTGCTTCACATCGTTAGAACTGGAAATTACTGCAGCCGATGTCTTGAATGCACACTTTTTCACTTTGTCATCGAACGGATATGGCTTTCCATATAGACAGTCCAACCACAGGTTATATTTAAATGGACCGTTTGTGGCTACGTCATCAGTAAGCTGATTGATTATTTCCTGTCTGATATCATAAAGAAAAGTACAAATGTCCTTCGACTCACCGAACGTATTTACATAATATAAGTCTTTCAATGTTCCACGAAGCGCAGTCTGCGCCATTATCATTCACTTTTAATGCTCCGAACACAGTCTTAGGTTAAGGTCCATGTTCAGACGTCATAGCAATCGGTTGCTGCGCATCTGTTTTTTTGATTGTACGCTTACGAGCCTTCAATCTAAAGCGAGGAGTCGAAATGTCTGCAGGTAGTTCAGGAGTAGGCACACGGACTTCACCTTTACATATTTTCGCATGTCATCGCAAACTATCAATTCAAGTAAACCATTCATGACATTTATCACAACGAAACTTTATACGAGAACGATTCTTTTTGCATTTACTCCGCTCATGTCTTCGTGCATCATGGGAAAATGTGAACGACATATCACAGTAGCTGCAAGGATACTGTGCTGATGTAGACGAACCTTTCAGGCCCGATCCAGATATGGAGGTTGCAACAGTATTAGTACCATTTCCAGGCATACTCTTATGAACATCGATGCATCGCTGTTGCACCGAAACCTTTACTTTCTGCCGCACAGCAGGACCTTTACATGTCTTCATGTGCGTTTTCATATTATCATTTCTGGCAAACTGCTTATGACATTTCTCACAAACAATCATTTTACAATATAGCTTCTTGGCACATTCTCTCTTCTCATTCCGTCGAGCATTTCTGCTGTTTGAGAAAATTCTGTCACAGTAACAGCACCGATGTTCGTTAGTTGTTGTCGATTCGGCATCCATTAAAGTCTCCATCGAGGGCGAAACGAATTTCGTCGAGTTTTCCTGCACAGCCAGCACAACAGGAATTAAAGTCTATTCTGCTGGTGGTATCGCGTCTGATGAAGTTTCCTCCAATGTTGACATCGTCGTTGCGAACAGAATCTTCTTCTTCTCCGTCGTAGCTGTCGTCAAGTCCCGTAGACGATGGTACAACCTCCATCGAGTTCGAAATTAAAGTCGGTAAAGATACCATCGAGTTCAGAAGAACAGGTAATTACGTGATTAATGCACCATAAGAAACAATCTAGGTGATCCATACACCGTCGTCGTCAGTTAAAAACTGAGCGACCTGCTGTCTAGGACTCGCTTATATACATGCACCGGATGGAATAATACGCTAGTCAAAATCAAGAACAATTTATTATAATACTAGAGTCAAAGCATCATTAAAAATAGAAGCACCATCAACAAAAAGGAAGCACATTCTAGAAGCACAATAAAAAGTCAGCACATTTGGAAGCACCGTCAACGTAAAGGAAGCACATCTTGGAAGAACCGACAACGAAAAGGCAGCACATTGGGAAGCACCGACAACGAAAAGGCAGCACATTTGGAAGCACCGACAACGAAAAGGCAGCACATTTGAAAGCACCGACAACGAAAAGGCAGCACATTTGGAAGCACCGACAACGAAAAGGCAGCACATTTGGAAGCACCGACAACGAAAAGGCAGCACATTTGGAAGCACCGACAACGAATAGGCAGCACATTTGGAAGCACCGACAACGAAAAGGCAGCACCATCATCGAAAAGGCAGCACATTTGTGGTTGGCTCCAATATTCATTGGCTTCAATATTCATTGGCTTCAATATTCATTGGCTCCATTATTCATTGGTTCCATCAGTCTATTGATTCTATGAGTCTAGTGACTCCATCAGTCATTGGCTCCTACAGCCATTGGTTCCAACTGTCTTTTGTCTCATCAACTCCAAATAAATTTTGCTAGAATTCTACGAGTATAAGAGACTATGAGGCCACAAGACTACGAGTCTTAAAGGATCTAGCTGGTTACGAGTTATACATGGCTACGAGACTGCATGGCTAAAAAGACCAGGTGGCTACGAAACTAAGTGTCTTTGAAGCTACAAGAATACAAGTATACTCGGCTCCAACTACTCCAAAAGCATTGTGTTATTATATTGTATGACTACTTGGTTACGTAGCTACAATTCTATGAGGTCCCAAGACATCATGACTATGCGACTACGAGCCATGAGGTTACGAGACTACACGACTACGAATCTATAAGTTTACGAGACTGCAAGGCTTCAGAGCTACGAATCTTCTAGAACACAAGTTTATGTGACTGCGAGGATACAGAACTTTAAGTCTGCATGAGTTCTTGACTAAGAAGCTACTCGTCTACAAGGCTCCAATTACCGTATCTTTCTTGGACGAAATTTTCTCTTTTGCTCCAACTGCACCATCAGCTTTATGTTATAAGATTACAAGGCTACTTGCTTACGTAGCTTTAAATCTATGACGCTCCAATGCATCATGACTGCGAGACTACGAGACTATACGATTGCAAATCTTCAAGGTTACGTGATCTCGAGGCTATAGGACTATGAAGCTTACAGCAGGCATGGTTACGAGACTGCCTGACTAATTGGCCGCGTGGCTACGAAACTTCATGTCTCTAACTGACTAAAATACCACCATTCAGTGGTGAGAGCTAATTTATCTCATGCAAAGGTTCTTGTTGAAAGTAGTTCCGCTTTTCAACAACAGATGACGTCACGTGTTGCCTGCAGTTAAATAATATTTATTTCTTTTATGCCGGATGCAGGATACTCACTAACGCCCGCAAAAGAAGCGTGGCTTCGCAAGACACCAAGGAGAAGGAAGTTCGTCTTGTACGTTAGTGCTTCACAGATGTCTCATGGTATATTACTAGACTGAGTAATAATATTTTTTTTTATTTCCACCTCATAAAAATTAAGCAAGTGTCGATTTAGTAGCCGAAAATCGCTAATTAAATGTAACTTTGTATAAAATGACATTTCTCATTAAGAGTAAAACTCCTTCATGGAGAGATCAGTTTCTCAGATATAACCAGAAGCCCTTGGAGAAACCACGGGAATGATCGCAAGCACATGGAAGAAACCATCAAATTATTGACAATTATAATCAGGAGCACACGGAGAAAACCACCACAAATTTTCTTTGCTAAAAAAAAATTTAAAATTAAAAATAAAAAAAATTACAAAAAAAAAACTGATTCTCATAGTTTGTGAACTTCTTATTGTTGAGCATAGATAGAGTTCTAGATCAAGCCAGAATCAGTTTTTGTATTTTTTTGTAATTTTTTATTTTATTTTAAATTTTATTTTTTTTTTAAATTTTATTTTATCATTAAAATGATATCAGACAGGACATAGTCAATCAGCTTACTGATGACGTAGCAACAAACGGTCCATTAAAATATAACCTGTGGTTGGACTGTCTATATGGAAAGCCATATCCGTTCGATGACAAAGTGAAAAAGTGTGCATTCAAGACATCGGCTGCAGTAATTTCCAGTTCTAACGATGTGAAGCAAACTGTTAAACACGGTGTCCGGAAACTCTGTCAAGAAGAGGAGAACTATGTCAGTAAAGGTTCTGGTTGGACTATGTCTAGTATTAACCGATTGGAGCTAAGAAATAGTCATTTCACACTGATGCGGAACTAAATGATTGATTATAAATTTGCTAGCTTTTGTAAGTGATCCTGTAGTAGAATAGAAATTATGTAATAAATATTATGTTTGTAAAAGAACTTGCGGTGTTTTATTCCTCGAACCTGTTACAATTATGTTTAATTGATGTTATATTTAATTTTTTTGCATCATCCTGAATCGTACCAAGGACCTTAGTCAATCTAATTAATCAGTATATTGATTGGAAATTTATTTAATCATTTCTGAACTTTTTCCCGAATCTCTAGCATTAAAATTATGAATTACCAATATGTTGGTCTTGATGTCTGATAGGATGATGGTAGTAGATGATTTAAAGTCTCTTTAAGAATGTTGAACATGGTATATTGAAATAATTATTTTTTACATAAAATTAAACATCATTGCATCGATCGGGTATCGAGCCAAGGACCGAAACTGGTCGAATCAATCTGTAAAATGATGAGTGATTTATTTAATGAATTTTGGAACTTTTCCCGAATTCCTAGCTAAATAATTACACGATTCCAAGATTGCGGCCAAATGACAAGATGGCTGGTGACACATCAATAATAAATGGTTACTGCACTCCAGCGGGTGAGAATTCAACTAACATGGCGTCAGAGCACTCTAGCAAACGATAACAAGATTATGGCTTTCAGCAGACGAATACAAGGTGGCGGACTTGACATCATACTAGTTGACCTTGTTATTGGTGGTAGGTTAGTCTGTAGGTGACTTCCGTGGAGGAAGGATCGGTCGCCATTGTTATTTTTTTTGCCCTCACCAGGTTCGAACCGAGGACTCCGAGCTTCGTGTCGTTAATGTATGTTTTTTAAATATTTTTATTAAAAATTTAATAATTGAATTTTTTTATAAATTTTAAAATTTTTTCATTAAAATTGGATAATAAATAAAAAAGTTAAAGATGGCGGCCGTAACGGAAATTGCAATGGTGACGTCATCATCATCCAATATGGTGGCAATGGCATCCTTATTTTCAATGTCATTACCTCGGCGGCTTAACGGCGGCTAGCTCTTAGGAGTTTTAAGCCGCGTTTAGGAGTTTTCGTTTTTTCTAAGACAAATTAAACTTTGAGGATTTTTGAAATCTTAATTTTTGAATTGAGGAATTTTTTGAGGTTTTTTGGTGGAATTTTTTTCCACAGAAATGGAAATTTTGGTGAATTTTGAGGAATTTCGGGCAAATTTTGCCCAATTTTGGCAAATTTTGACATGTTATGAGGGTCAAAGGTCAAGTTAAATTTCAAAGGTCAAGGTTACAACCATCCAAGATGGCCGCCGTGACGTCAGAATCAGATATGTGGCTCGGCTCTCGGCTCCACACCCAGAACCCAGATCTCGGATACCCTATTATATACTTCTAGTAGTCTAGCAATGTTCCACGAAATGCAGACTGTGCCAAGTAGAAGCCATAATCATTTACCTGTAGAGCACCGAACACAATCTTAGATTTAGTTCCATTTCCAGATGCCATACCAATCGGTTGCTGCACATCGATTTTTTGCTTGTACGCTCACGAGTCACCAATCTAAAGCGAGGATTCGAAATTCCTGCAGGTAGTTCAGCAGTAGATGCACGGACTTTACCGTTGCGTTTGTTCGCCTGTCGTCGCAAACTATCAATTAGAGTAAACCATTCATGACACTCATCGCAGCGAAACTTCATGCGAGAAGGATTCTTTTTACATTTACTCCTCTCATGTCTCCGTGCATCATGAGCAAATGCAAACGTCATATCGCAGTAGCTAAAAGGATACCGCGGTGATAAAGATGAGCCTTTCAGACTCGATCCAGATACTGACGTTGCCGCCGTCGTACAATTTCCAGGCATACTCTTATGCACATTAATCATTCGCTGTTGTATAGACACCTTTACTTTCTGCCGTGCAACAGGTCCTTTGCATGTCTCCAAGTGTTGCTGCAAATTAGCATTTCTTGTAAATTGCTTACGGCAATTCTCACAGCCAAACATTTATCGATAAAGGTTCTTAACACATCCTCTCTTCTCGTGTCGTCGAGCATTACTGTTGTTTGAGAAAATCTTGTCGCAGTAACGACACCGATGTTCGTTGTTTGTTGTCGAATCACCATCCATTGAAGTCTCCATCAAGGGCGAAACAGCGTTCGTCGAGATTTCCTGTACAGCCAGCACTACTGGCATTAAAGTCTCTTCTGCTGGTGGTATCACGTCTGTTTAAGTCTCTCCAGTGTTGACGTCGTCGTTGCCAACGGAATCTGCTCCTTCTCCGTCGTAGCTGTCGTCAAGGTTCCCGCAGACGATGGTACAACCTCCATCGAGTTCGTCGTTAAAGTCCGTAAAGATGCCAGTGAGTTCGCAAGAACAGGTAATTACGTGACTAATACACCAGAAGAAACAAACTTGGTGATCCGTACACCGTCGATGACAGTAACAACTGAGCGACCTGCTGTCTAGGACTCGCTTATATACATGCACCGGATGGAATAATACGCTAGTCAAATCAAGAACAATTTATTATAATACTAGAGTTATAACTACATTAAAAATAGAAGCACCATCAATAAAAAGGAAGCACATTCTAGAAGCACAATAAAAAGGCAGCACATTTGGAAGCACCGTCAACGAAAAGGAAGCACATTTTGGAAGCACCGACAACGAAAAGGCAGCACTGACAACGAAAAGGCTGCACATTTGGAAGCACCGACAACGAAAAGGCATCACATTTGGAAGCACCGACAACGAAAAGGCAGCACATTTGGAAGCACCGTCAACGAAAAGGCAACACCATCATCGAAAAAGCAGCACATTTGGAAGCACCGACAACGAAAAGGCAGCACATTTGGAAGCACCGCTAACGAAAAGGTAGCACATTTGGAAGAACCGACAACGAAAAGGCAGCACATTTGGAAGCACCGACAACGAAAAGGCAGCACCATCATCGAAAAGGCCGCACATTTGTCATTGGCTCCAATATTGATTGGCTTCTACAGTTATTGGCTCCAACTGTCTTTTGTCTCATCAATTCCAAATATATTTGGCTAGAATTCTACGAGTCTAAGAGACTATGGGGCCACAAGGCTACGAGTCTTAAAGGATCTAGCTGGTTACGAGTTAAACATGGCTACGAGACTGCATGGCTAAAAGACAGCGTGGCTACGAAATACATGTCTTTGAAGCTACAAGAATACTAGTCTACTCGGCTCCAACTACTCCAGCAGCATTATCTTATTATATTGCATGACTACTTGTTTACGTAGCTACAAGTCTACGAGGCTACTTGGCTACATAGCTACAATTCTACGAGGTCCCAAGACATCATGACTACGCGACTACGAGCCATGAGGTTACGAGACTACACGACTACGAATCTTCAAGTTTACGAGACTGCAAGGCTACAGAGCTACAAAGCTTCTAGAACAAAAGTTCACATGACTGCGAGAATACAGAACTTTAAGTCTGCATGAGTTCTTGACTACGAAGCTACTCGTCTACAAGGCTCCAATTACCGTATCTTTCTTGGACGGAATTTTCTCTTTTGCTCCAACTGCACCATCAGCTTTATGTTATAAGATTACAAGGCTACTTGCTTACGTAGCTTCAAGTCTACGAGGCTCCAATGCATCATGACTGCGAGACTACGAGACTATGCGATTGCAAATCTTCAAGGTTACGTGATCTCGAGGCTCTAGGACTATGAAGCTTACAGAACGCATGGTTACGAGACTGCCTGACTAATTAGTCGAGTGGCTACGAAACTTCATGTCTCGAACTGACTAAAATAGCACCATTCAGTGGTGAGAGTTAATTTATCTCATGCAAAGGTTCTTGTTGCAAGTAGTTCCACTTTTCAACAACAGATAACGTCACGTGTTGCTTGCAGGTAAATAATATTTATTTCTTTTATGACGGATGCAGGACGCTCACTAACGATCGCAATATAGGGACGGCTTTGCTAGACTCCAAGGAGAAGGAAGTTTGTTCTTCCAGTTAGTGCTTCTCAGATTTCTCAGAGCATACTACTAGACCGAGTAATAATATTTTTTATATTTCCACCTCATAAAAATATTGCAAGTGTCGATTTAGTAGCCGAAAATCACTAATTAAATGTAACTTTGAGTAAAATGACATGTCTCATTAAGAGTAAAACTCCTTCATGGTGAGATCGGTTTCTCAGAAATAATCATAAGCACTTGGAGAAACCACAGGAATGATCGTAAGCACACGGAAAAAACCATCATAATATTGACAAGAATAATCAGGAGCAAACGGAGAAAAACCATCATAATATTGACAAGTATAATCAGAAGCACACGGAGAAAACCGACATAATATTGACAAGAATTATCGGGAGCACACGGAGAAAACCACCACACATTTTCTTTGATAAATTAAAATTAAAAAATTACAAAAAAAAATACAAAAACTGATTCTGATAGCTTGTTAACTTCTCATTGTTGAGCAAAGATAGAGTTCTAGATCAATGTGGTTTCTTAAAGCAATTTTATTATATGTGCTAGATATCATACAAAATTGATATAACGTCAGTACAATAAACATAATCTGACTGTTTGGCTTTACTTATACCATCGTATTTACGCACTTACAGTTAGATACTATGTTTTCAAAAATAAGAATAATGTTTAAAATTACTTATACAGTCCTTTACTCAAATATTCATTTCAATAATCTAGAAAAATCCAGTATATAAAAATTCAATATGGCAGATAAATATATTTTATAATTCCTAATAAAAAATCCCTAATGTATAAATATTTTGATTTTTGTTGACTTCTATAGCCACCGTAATAAATGTTTTTGTATATATATGACATATATTTAAATTAGTTTCTTAATATAAATCGTAATTACATATAAACAGTCAAGATTAGTTTTTATTGTTAACCTTTATCGGTATATTTTTATTGGTATTTATATATATTTTAAATGCATTATGTATGAAACACAATACATTAAAGTGATTGGTAAACAAACAAGGACCCTTGCACTTGACTTCATACATATTTGTCATTTATTTATGTATACTTGAATCATCCTGTAAACCATCTAGCTGCGCGTCTAAAGACTAAAGATGTACTGAAATTTTTCTTAAAATTGGATGCACTAAAGGAAAATACTACCTTGGTGGCTTGTTCTTGGAGTGGTAAAGTTTATTTTGTTACCTAATTGAGCATGTAAGAATTTTCTTACTTATTTTGTAAATTTAAAACGTTTAGAGGTGGAAATACATTCTCTTAATAGTATGAGGGAATTAAATCTTTTGAATCTAACAGTTCTCAAATTTTGTACTATCCATACTTATTTCTTAACTATCATTTGCAAAAAAATATTATCATTGTTTAAAAATCGTGGGTAACCATTTAGTTTGTTAAAAATAACTTTACACAGTAAAATAGTCGCAGAAGTATAAGTATGCCATTGCTACCAATTTTCGTAACTGTCTAAGACGAGACAAAATACGTGACACGGAAAATTGAGCGTGAAAATTAATTAACTATGTCATTGATTTATCTTGAAAGAAAAAATGCGATGTAGTACTAGTCTATCTAATAGCTATTTATTTTAATCGAAACATGTTTATAATTTAATTTATGTCAAAACATCAATGTTGATAGTTTACGTATATACTTAAATGATCTTTATTAAGAAAACAAATAAGGGGATTAGTGTTATCTTAAAATTATAATAACGAAGCCAGTATTTGTATTTTGTCACCATATAGACCTGATTTTCGCGTGATACCAACTTAGCACATGTCTAAAGTTCGCCATACTTCGCCAAACGGAATGTACCATAACTCGCATGGTCGTGTCTGAGTTTCATATTTTTGTCAGTGAAGACGAAGTTATGTACGATTTTCGCTGCAGTTGCATGTAACACTGTGTTGCCTTGACCTTAAATGGAAAACTATGGGTTTTTGAGGCGTGACCCAAACATTTCAAGCAGCAGATACACATATATATATAAATATATACATATAGATATATGTTTAATGCAATTCCTTATTGTGATTTCAATTTTTAACACCATAAATTTTGTACCTAAATTGTTAAACTAGAGCTGTGGGTTTGCCTATTTAATTTATATATATATATATAACTCTATCATGGATCTGACCACTATACCTGAACGCTTTCATGTTTAAAGGATTGAGATAATTAACTTTTTCAAATTAAATAAGGTAACTTTTTAGGCAAATGTAGTTAAAAGCAAATTTTCATTCAAGAAGTACATTTTAACCTCAGAGCATCGCATAATTTTTCGACACATCAAATACATCTAAAATGCCATGTGGACATGCATTACATTACACTTTCATCCACCGGAAAAATGGTGCTTTAAAAAAAAAATCATACAAGATGTTAATAAACAAAATTATTGAATTAAAAGTGGTTTTTTAAGCATAATTATTAGCCAAGGCATGCAAAATGTTGACTTCTTATTCGTGTTAAAAAAAATCCCATGCGGCTCTACCTGCAGGTGCGAGGAAATTTCAAGTTTCATAATTCTGTAAGTTAGGGCGAAAAATGCCAATGTCTTTCTTTAACTATATTTCATTCCTTTCAATAGGTTGGTACCATTTAAAATATTATTCAGAATATTTGTATATTTTATTCGGGAGGTTAACATTAACTGTGAAAAGATTTAATAGTGTCCCTGTCAACCCCTATTTTCTCAACACTTAAAGCTAATGTTAAGTTCATCCAGAATATTTTACATTAAAAGTTTTTATTACTAATGAGAGGTGTTAAATCTATAAATAATCACACCAATAATTTTAACTTACAGGATTTATTGTGAATTTTGTTTAGTTAAAAAATAAATTTCCCCTTCTTAGTGTTATTTTGTTCATTAACGAACTTGATCAATATTTTTTACCACCATATTTAATGTGTCAGTTAAGAAGTATTTTATTTAAAATAACGGTCATCATTGTGTCCATAAAATAGTAGTATATTCTAAAAAAAATTGATATGGCGATGATAAGAGCACTTACGATCGTAAAACGATAAACTAAAAATTTTACTGAAATCGCGCCTTACTAACGACTACAGTAGGCAGTGTTTCTCCGAAATCGATGAGAACACACAAACTTCTAGGGAACTCGCCACTTGTCTTTCCGCGTAGAACGGAACTTCTCATCTCACGAACGTGGAAACAAGCGTCTCGCAACTTTTTGTCGCCTGGTAAACACTTGGTCGTTCTTATGTTACGGCTCTTGCGCGTGTTTCTTTGTTTGTTCTCTTTCATCCTCCGCCAGACTGATTCAGCTCCCGAGGGTTTTTGTTCTTGTGTACCGTGGATTGAATTGGTTTTCCCGTTAGTCGCCCTATTTTTACTTTTATCCTCCGCACTCTGCGCGTTCGTTTAAAGTTATGTGGAATCTCCTAGATAAGAAAACACTGCAGATAAACTATATTCTATGATTCCTTTAACGTTAGGAATCAACAACACATAGGCACCCAAGATTACGACACATTGAACAATCGGTTCTCAATAACATGGTGTAGAAAAAATATAATATTGAATTAATGTCATCCAGGTTCTGCAATTTTTATTTGTGACTTTGGTCAAACGTATAAAATTTTTTTGTAAAACGTTTTGCGTTGATAACTTTATATGAAACTAACAAGACAAGCAAATTAAGTGAACAATTCAACAGTAAAAATTCGTTTGTTTCAATAAGTCATAACAAGGGAGATTTCTTACATTTGGTATATGTGCATGTACGGAGGACTGATTTATTTACTGAGAATAATTGGTTTTCATATTTATATTTTAACAGGAAAAAAATATTAGGTTTTAAAAGTTATATGAAAAACATTACAGCAAAACAAGCTAAAAAGCTGTAAAAATCGAAGTTTGCAATTTTGTTGTTGTTTTTAATACCTCAAATTAAAGAGTTAATAGTTACATGTAGAAAACTACATGTAAAGGTTTAAATAATACAGTTAGGCAATATTATTGCAATTGTTAAAATATATAGTAGGCCTGTATAGTGTGACTACTATTGTTTGTATTGACTTTTGATATTTTGTATTTTTACGTAGATTTTTTTTATCCTTTTTTAAAGTTAATATATTTGTATATGATACCAATTATTTTTTAGACAAGGTTATATGATTTTTGTTTGGCATAAACATTTGTAAAATTATATATTTTAATGCATTATCTTGTTTTACATGTATAAACTTCTAAAACTTTCAAAGCCATTTTTAACGAAAAAAAATCACTACTAATTCCTCTTAAGCACAAGCAACATATTTTTTCTAACAATAATGTAAGCCAAGCTAATTTATAGTGTTTTAGGGTGGAGAATCAAATGTTTTTGCGGAAGAATAATTATGTGATGCGACTAGAGGAAAAGAAATAAAACTATCACGAACTAAATGTAACTATCATGTTTGGCCATTAAAAGTTGCTCAATTAATGTTGCAGGAACTTGATAAACCTCTTCCCATTATAGATTTTCAAATGCGTTATCAGAGTAAATTAATATAAAGTGATTAAAGGTCATTTTATTGAAATAAACTCGCCCCGCAAGTAATTGTGATATCTGAGAGTCCGTTATGAGTGGCATGGGATCGCATACTTTGCATTCTTGCCTTTATATTCCGGAAAGTCATTATAAGAGGCTGTAAACACTCTCTGATTCAGTATACGTTCATCTGTATACTCGGGAAAATGCCAACTGCTGTTTACCTTTCGGAGGTCTCAAATTAGTAGAATTTTAATCGATACTTCTTTGTTATTGGTATACTCATTAGCCCAGAAACCTTTCCATTAGCACTGTGTTAATAGCGGAATATCGCAAAAATATAGTTACTTATATATGTAATGCTTTCCAACTAAAATAGTCAACATATATTATTCAATATAATAATTTAAAGAAAATTCATTAATATAAACGGACACTTTTAAAATGTATGCTTTATTTATTTCAGCTTATCGTGCAATTTTACATGTGACATTTCTTATATAATTGTCCCAAATTACGAAAATTTTTTAGTTAAGCCAGAAACACAAAATATAACTATAACGAGAAATAAAAGCCCTGGCCTCGCGGTCCGAAAACTGGATAAGAAATGAAAGACGCTAGAAAATCAAACATTAAAAATTTTGATAAGGCACTTAATACTGCGGTACAGTTGAAAACAAATATTTGTGAACTATGGCTGAGTGTTATTAGAAAATATTTAAATAGACAAGATGATTAACTTGTTTACTTTATTTAATTCTCTATTTCTGGTGTAACTGAATCAATAGTGGAAGAACTCAGTACGATTGGTATTTATAATTATTCTTCATGAGGTTTAGAAAAAACTATAAACGTAATAGTTAACAGTCTGTGATTATGTGCATTTAATGAAATTGTGTCAGTTGTAGTTGTGGAGTTTTGGCTTTCAATTTTGTAAAAAAATTATTTACCTGCAAAATTAGTTTCAAGTTTAATATTTTTATTATTAAATAGTTAAGTAATTTTGCTGTATTGAACACATATTTTATTTTATAACGAGTGCTGTGCACTTGCGAATAAAAATTTTAACACGATATAAGATATGAAAATTTGGGCAATTATACTATTCAATTATATAATTTTTTAAATATCTTTGTACAAATCAACACCAAAATCCTCCATTTGTCACAACAATTGTATTATTTTGGTAGGTTTCATTGCAATGGCAAGCAGTCGAATCTGTAGAAGCTCTGCGGTAGCTCTGAATATTCACTAGTTCAAAACCTCTTTGTCTTGATAACACATTTTTCAGGGATTCGTGGTCCTCTTGTAAGGCTACAACATGATCCATTGGTCAAAATGCTTTTAATTGATTTTATCGATACTTTAGCTCTGACAGTTCGAAAACTGTGTCTTTACGGTCCGAAATATGTTACATAAGCTATCGAGGAAGATTGTCATGAGGTTTGGGAATGTTTGGTATACACAACTGACACTGTTCATTCCTGGTCTCGCGGTCCGAAGACACTTGGCCTATACGTATATCATTTTACACGAACTGTTCGGAATGTATTTTAAGTAACGAAAACTTATACTTCCATGCTAGGCATAGAAACATTGTATTTAATTCGTTGCATACGTATTTTGTCTAGAGTTGTTTTTCTTGGAGTGAATGATTATGTGAAACCTTATATAAAATATATTTAATGCTTGAGTTATCCTTATCACTGGCCGAAAATCAAACCATGGACGGAAATACATTGCCCCAATTATTATTCTAATAAGTTAATTTTTTGATAAAATTTGGAATTTATCCAAATTTTTAGGTCAATAAATATAATTTCCGAGGTGGCGGTCATATCGGCTTATATTAAAATGGCAGTGGAGGAATTTAAGCTGCTTTTAGGAATTTCAACAAAATTTTATTAAATAACAGTATTTTAAACCTAAAAATACCCTTATGTAACCACCAAGGATTGAACCAAGGAGAGGAACTAATCGAATCAATTAGTGTATTAATTGCACATTTATTTAATGAATTTTGAAAATTTTCCCGAATTTATAGCTAAATAAATACGAATATCCAAGATGGTGGCCACAGTAATAATTAATTAATTCTGCACACTAGTGGGTAAAAATTAAACTAACATGGCGGCAGTGTACTCTAGCAGACAAAAATAAGTGGGAGGCCTCTAGCAGACGAAAACAAGATGGCAAACATGACATCATACTAGCTGACAATATATACCTTGGCATTAGTGGTGGGAAGTCTGACTGCCAGAGACTTCCATGGAGGAAGTATCTGTCATTTCTTAATCGAACGACTTCGCGGATTCTAACCAAGGACTCCGTGACGTAGCTGTTTTTAAAATATTTTACTAAATTAGGATTAAAATTATTTTTTTATAAATTTTAAACCATTTCCCGTAAAATATAATAATATTTGCAGATTTTAAAGATGGCAGAGATGTCGTCCTAATCCAAGATGGCGAAGTAAATTCATTTTAATCTTATTAATTTTAATATATTTTAAAATAATCCAGAGTTTCTAGCAAAAAAAAACGAATTTTCAAGATAATGACCGTATTGATAATTGCAATGTTCTAAATCCAAGATGGCGGGCGTAAAAAAAAGTTCAACAATGATGTCATTCACATCCAAGATGGTAGGCGTAACGATACATGCAATGTTTCTAGAAACAGAGATGGTGACTAACGATATATGTAGTGTTGTTTTAAAACATTATATTAAAAATCTATTATTTATATTTTTTATGAATTTTAAAATTCTACCTGATTTTAAGCATAAAAATTACAGATATTCAAGATGGTGGCCGTTACAAAAATTGCAAAATCGGGGAGTGGGGCATTCAATTCCAAGATGTCGGAAAGTTCGAGAAAACCAAATGGCTGAATTAAAAATGGAGGAAATTTCCAGAAAACATTTTCAAATAATGGATCCAAGATGTCCACTGGAATAAAGGTCAAATATCAAGTTCAAGTTAATCTAAGATGGCCGCAGTGATGTCACAATGCAAGTTGGCGGTTGGCACATCCGGCACCTCCTGCAGAAGCCTGGGCCAGAACATACTATTGTTCATTACTATTATGGGTCAGAGCACTCATGTGACAACACCCTTCCACAAACTTAAACAATATACACAATTAACATAATCACTCATAAACACTTTTCTTAATTTTAATTAAAATAACAACAGATGTTTTTGGTTATCACGGCTCCGTTTTGTCAATACTATGCTAATTCTCCCGATCTGCTATCAAAACAAACATTGCTAAACATTATTTCATTATTTTTCATAATCAAAGGGAAACAGTTACGTGTGCTGCATCAATGGTGTTCTGAATATTTATCAGTTTCCAGTTACAATTAATTATAAGTGTAAAATTTTTTAGTTCAAATGCTCGAGCTAAGTGTGCTCAGTGGTTCTGCAAACGGACCACTGGAAGATGAACTATAATATGACCACAAAGGTTAACTCAACGAAAATTATTAATTTTACTCTAGTATTTATAAGGGGAAAATAGACCTCATCCGTTTTTTGTCTAACTTTAATACAAGACAGGTTATGATGAATTACTACAGCAAATTAATATAATGGGTTTTTAGAGTCTTGAAGGTGGAATTAGGAGACAGTCCACTAGTTTTGAAGTAAAAAAAAATTCAAATCACAATATTGTCATGGGTCAGATTTTACTTTAAATCATAATAAGTTTAGTATCGTGTTGAACTATAGTTAGGGGTACAAAGATTCAGGCGTTTACTTGGAGAGAACGACCCACCTCAGTTAGACGTAAGCGAATATGGTGACTTCGATGACCCTCTTGTATTAGGCCTCAATTCTGCGAATTCGAACTGCGACTGCGGATGACGAGAATGTACTTCCTTCGGGTTTGGCAGTTCTGAAGCGACTATGCTGATACAGCAGGAATTGAAGTTCAACTCGGCAGTGCTGTCCTCGGGTCTGCTATTCCGTGATACTTCGCCAACAAAACGACATCCCGACTTCATGATGCTGGGCTGACATAAATTCTTCGTAGTATCTTTAATTAAACGATTTTCTAGTAATCGGCTAATCGTGGCTGTATATTTGACATACAGCTCTAGAAGTTCCTTTTTATGATGTTAACTACCTCTTCGTTTGACGTTATAATGGTAGAGAAATATAAATATCTATATAACAGATATTCGTTAATCAATATAAGAACGGTTTACACTGCTTACAATACGTAGCTTGAACTTATTCAGAAGTCTTTCATGCAGGAACTAATTTTAAATATATCCTTTCGGTACGGCGATGGAATGAATACTCCCGTTTTCAAAGATGAAAACATGTTTTCTTTTTAATTTTTGTCCATGTTTCTCAAATATATGGCGTGAAAATGAAAACCACACCAACAAAATAAAATATATAATCATATTGGAGGGTCTAAACGTCAATAGCAATCAGCCTTGTAAGTTCAAAATCTTATAACACAATGTAAGCTTTAAAACGTAAACTAAAATTTATGGGTCCAAACAAAATATGAATAATTAAACAACCCCAACGCTTAGAGAAATAACTGCATGCAAAACATATTTTAGTGCAGTAACGAATTATACAGAATAATTGTGTTAAATACATGCAGGGCCAGATAAAAAAAAGAATAAATAAAATCAATATATAGTTTGCAATTTAATACTTATATGAGGGCGCAAACATTTTCTTCTATACTCCACAATATTTTAACAACACAAACATTAATTTTAAATTATATTATGACTTTTTGCTGAGAACTATCGGCAATTGTGCCTGGTATCTAAGAAGCTTTGTCTTCCACTTTAATGTTTTCACTATTATGATTGTAACCGTGAAACGTACTTGTCTCACATTAAGTAGTGTTTTATAATTACAGTTAAAAAAATATATTTATTCCGGAGAGTGAATGCCTAAGATTATAATAAACAGAAGAATATTAAAATAACTTGAGCTTTCCTGCTAGAACACAGAACTTTTCCTTGTGACTAATTAGAAAGTTAATCAACAATTAGTTTACAGCAATCAGCTACAATTTGGCTGATACCTTTTAAAAAAAACCGTCATAGAAATATAAGAATCGTAAGAAGCACTCATCAAAATTTCATGTTATAAAAATTAAAAATATGTAGTACCTACTAGATTTTCATACAATCAGCTATTTATTACATTCGAACAATAAATTTATTTGCGATTATACATAATATTTTTCACATTTTAAATGGTTTCCTTTTACTGTTTAAAACTAAATTCTAAAATTTCAATCGGAGTACGACCTAAACTAAAAAAGAAATCTACTTCAAAGTGTTACAAACCTTCCTTCCTCATCTGGTAACTCATCACAGAATCTTGTAGTCTACAGATTATGCCTGAAGAATATGCCCTATCTGTTGTATAAAATGAAAATATATCTTGGTGCATATCGTATTGTATAAATAAGAGAGTCAAATATGACATTGCAGTGTCCTAGCATTTTAAGGAGACCACAGAGACTATAAGGAAATACTACTTAAATATATAAAACTGGATAAAAGAGTCATTGGGAAATTCATTTCTCGGATCTAAGTGACCCACGTAATCTTCGTGCCACCCAATTTTTTTGTATAGAAATTATGACTGAGCGCGTGGAAAAGAAGAATAAAGGAGAAAGCAGAGCACAAACAAGAAAAGGGAGAGCAAAAAATGGGAAGGAGAGATTGATGGAGATGTTGCAGGCCGAAAGCAGCTAGGGAGTGCTTCTGAGACCTTCCAATCGGAGTTACAAACAGTATTTTGTAGAATTATGGCTAGCTATCACCAAAACATACATAATGTGTCCGTAAATTCTTTAGAAATGTTATACAATACCTGCACGGAAATTTCCTTTATTATAGATCACATTTTTCCACGATAACTCTTTTAGGTAAATTCATTTTAAAATTTTTCGTTTATTACCACATGTGCAAAAATTTTGTGTAAATATGAAGTGAAATTTCGGTTTCACTTCTCCGTGACAGCGACATCATCAGATACGATATCACACTACGATACAGAACAGTAATACTAAGGAAGTAGTTGGTCATGACTTATATGACACCATTTCAGCACTTTCCTGGAGGTATTTCGGGGAACTACAGAGAAATGGAATCAGCATTGCTGGACCACGATTCAAACCCACGTTCTCTGGCCTTCTCCAATACAACATGAACTTAGCCACGTGTTTTCAAATCCGAGATCATATTTAAGTGTTCATTTAATATGTCTTTGCCCTACAGCTTATTTTATGTTTGGGCGTATGTGGATGATAAAGAACATAAAATTTTTTTAATGTTTTGTAAAACGTTTCAATTAAATTTTTACTATGTTTAAAATTATTTATTATCATTCAGATTTAATCATTTAAAAATTATTAAAACATCCTCATTATTTCTGACATGATTTTTTTTTGTGTTATCAATTTAAAAATTTGTACTACAAATTTAATGTTTTGTTTGGACTTACTAAAATATATACTGCGAATATTTACTTGTAACTAATTTTTAAATTTTTATGAATAATTTATATTAAGTTTAAATACAACACTTTGATTTACTGACTTAGGGCAGTTTTTTTACAAGCGTGTTATTTGAAAATCAATTATTTTATTAACCAAACTGTAACAACCTTAAACGTGTTAAAATTATTTCAGTGAAAAAATGTAATCATGTATTTATTACTGGATTAAAAATACTCATTTACGAATATAGTCCATTTTATATAAAAAAAATCTGTATTTTCCAATTAGGCAATCTTTATATCATTAATATAGATACTGAAATTGAAGAATATTTCTTCACTGAACATACTCTACATTGCTAGTGTCTGCGGAAAATGCCGCTGAGATATATTGATTTTGATAATGACGTCTCATCGATATCGTATCAATAGAAACTATAGGGGAATATGAACACGCAGAGAAAACTCACTAGTTGACGGTAAATCCAGATGGATCCCGCAAGGATTCGAACCCGTTTCGCTTTGGTAAAAACCATGTGGTTTTACCGTTCCTTCATCGGGCCCCTGACTCGCCGCAGTAGGTGACTAGTGCTAATTTCCTTTGTCTGCTGAGTCATTTGAGAGCTGGAGTGCTGTCATAACTTAGAAACACACAACTTCACACAACTTAGAAATCACAAGAATGAATTTGCTATGTTTGTCTGTCCTAAGTAGCGTTTTTTATAAGCTATGGCAATTATAATTTATGTTGCTTGGTGTTGTGTGTTTTTAAGTACTGTGTTTATAAGTTATAACATTCCTAAGTTTTATATTTCCACGGTATGATATTCGTAAGTACGTAGTGTGTTTCTTACTTATAATGTTTCCAAGTTATGTGTTTAATGTTGTGTTTTAAATGTTATTTTTCTATGTTATGACAGCTATATATTTTGTGTTCCTAATTTATGTTAATTCTTAGCTATTTGTTTCAGCGTTATGTGTTTCAAAGTTATGAGAGTTCCAATTTTGTGTTTCTAAGTAAAGTGGATTTTTTTCGAAAATTATGAGTAATGACTGTTCTAAGTTGTGTGTTTCTAAGTTATGTATGGATCTGTCGAGAGCCTACGGTGGTTTACGTTCTGTGCATTAAACTTCAATAATTTTTAACAGTACTCCAGTAAACATTCAGAAGTTAACATTTAAACATTCCTACAAAATAAGCAACATATTTATTAATACATGAAAAGGTAGTCTGTTCAAATATTTTTTTAAGTGAAGTCATCAGTTAAAAGTTTGCATGTGCCCTAAATAACCTCTAAAAAAATTTACTCCTTTACTTGGATAAAGCACACTACATGTATAATAAGAGGAGTAGACAACTCTTGTGTTCTGCGCATGAATGAAAAATTTGCTACCAGCCTCTGTAGTTTGATCGCTGAGGCGTCACACACAAATTGAAAGTGTTGTGGATTCCATCTCAACTCACTGGTACAACTAAAATGTATGATCACTGAGTTTGCGCTTCAGTGTTTTGGAGTTCACTGTCGATCCCGTCGCATTTAGCTTTAGCCTCTATGAGTAACCGTGTGACTTTCAGCCTAAATTAAATCAAATAAAATTCCAACGTTTTCTTAAATGTACAATTAGCCAAGCTAACTGCCAAAATTGAGTGTGCGTGTGTACACGAGAGAACGTTTACAATATTATATTCTACCGTAAACACGCTTTTCGTGAAATAGGCAATTTTTTACTTAAAAATTATTTTTAAATCTCACGCCGCGCTGTAAGGAAACATTATTTCACACTGCAATGTATCAATAAAGGTCCTATTCTATGGTGCTAAAAATTTGGAAATTTTTTTCTTTTTAACACCACAATATAATAATACTTTTAAGAACTTCTTTAGAAAAAAAATTGGGGGGTTTAAATAGCACTATGGAACTATGTTCCCCGGAAATCTTCAACTATGAAATGTCAAGGTATTCCTGTATCTGAACCCTTAACCAATATCAATTAAGAAATCACGTTACTAAGGAATGAAGAAAATGTGTGTGTGTAAAGTCCACGCGCGACAGAAGAAAAACTTCTTGCTTATTATGTTATTGGGTATAAGAAACGATTTTCTTTGGCTGAAGTCACAGATCAAAAAAAAAATATTATATGCAAGTATTCGAGCGCTAAATAACGCTATTTAAAAAGTATGCAAGTGTGCCAGTATGCAAGTGTTCAATTATGCAAGGTTGCAAGTGTGCATGTATGCAAGTGTGCGAGCATGCAATTGTGCAAGTGTGCTGCGTTATATCTACCCCTCCCCGGCCGTTACCTCCTCTACCGGTTCACCCAACACGTACCTAACTATTCCCGTCATGCGATCGGAATTTTTCTTAACATTCGAAAAATGTAGCCGCCTCAGAAAAGAAGCTTACTTAAAATAAATTATACAACATTTTATGAGCTCAAAAACAAGACAGTTGCGTCAGAAATGGCGCGCGTTTTTTTTCTGATTTACTGGAAGATAAGCCGTTTGGTTTTGGGTGCAGAAGTGTTGCCTCGGCACAGCTGTAGGTACCCAAACCCTGTCTACGCGAAGCTCTCCGAGTGAGCAATCTGGAGCGCCGAACAGCCGAGGACCCGCGGAGACGTACAACTTTCCCCGAAGTCGTTACGCACACAGGGTTAGCGAGAGCCTCAGAGCTCTGCCAAAGACACACAGCGCAACTCTGCGCACCGCAGAGGCACTTGCGAACGTGCGCGACTTATACACTTTAGCATTCCTCCACACACTTTCAGAATTAAAGCCCCTTTACAACTGGTAGGGTTGGTCGAGGCGATGACGTCATCAGAGTCTAACGAGAGTGCAACGATCAGGAGTGGGACGCATAATGGCATAGAAAAGGGAGGGGGGCGCACGAAATTTTTGCATTATTGCACACTTGCATATTTGTGCACATGCATCCTGGTGCACTTGTCTGCTTGCACGCCTGCAATACTTATAAACTAGCGCACTCGCATACTTTCCCCCCTACTTAAACTTTCTAACGCCTATATCTGTGAAGTTTCGCTTCTAGCCACGCGTAGCAGCCACGCACACATATATTTTTTCTATTTTATGTGTAACATCGTCACTCTTGGTGTACGGCATTTTGTGGGAATAATTTCGTTAATGCGAAGGGAAGTCAAGAAACGGAAATTTGTAAAGAGAAAGTAGGGAGAAGCGCGATCTATTCTATTTTATTTTCAGAAATCAGTACTACCATATCTTAAAAAGGGGGAAATATTTTACTTGTTTTATCTATAATTAATAATTAATATTTACAACCATTTTAAAATTTTAAAACAACTCCTTCCCTTAAGTGTACTCACAATCAAATATGTTATAAGTATTTACATAAAAGTATATCAACGAACCTAGTGTCAAAGTGATTAAAGAACTTATTTTTAATAACATATAGTAATTTATCCCTATAACGAATTCTGTAGAAAATAAGAGTATTTGGGATGTTCGAGTTATATATAGATACAGTAATAGTGTCATACAAATATTGATGGTTTTATATAGAACACCTTTTTGTGATAATATTTGTATTTATCAACTTAAGGATTAAACACCCCTAAACACCATTATGAACCTGTGTCCAAGTAAGGAGTTTGAATTTTTATGTATAGAGTTTTAAAGCGATCTTGGTGTTTTATAGTAGTGTTATTGTTTATTTTAAGTGTAACACCTTAGCTAGTGATATACGGAAACTCGTGAATGCGACAGAAATTTAAGACAGGAAGTAGAGAGAAGTGGCCTGCGCAAGTGCTGAGCGTGTCAGCGAGTGCAACCATGTCCATGAAGTTTGAAAAGAGAGGGAGAAAGAGTAAGATGGCACAGATTTTACGTATCGTTCCGCTAACAGCAGTCTTGAATAGCTTGACCCATTGTCACGTGGCTTTTATAATTCCGTTATAAACGTGTTGTGAAATAATGATGTATAATAAATAAAATAAAATCAATAGTTTTATAAGTGTTATATTATAAAACGGGTTTTGTTAATACATAGTATGTGATAAGATAGGTTAATTGTAAAACATCACTGGCGAGCACTGAGTGACTGCTCACTTTTTTTATAGAAATTAATTTTTCTGAGATTTTTTTATTTATGGCTAACGCGGCTATTTTATATCTTTCAAAATGTGTTCTCGCCTGCAAAATTTTACTTCCACGGAGCTCCTTGGGGAGAAAAATTCCCCTGTGCTCCATTTAACTTAGTTCCATAAGCTTCATTATAAGTAGAGACCAAAAAAATACACGTATTTATTTCGAGATATAATAATACTCAAATAATTATAGACTACCTTTGTTTTGCTTCTGATATCAGTTTACTTTTAACCTGGTTGACTCTGGGTCAGTTAGATAGAGACCTTCAATTTAAACAGGTATTCAATTACAGTTTACCCAGTAGGGACGTCTCAGAAGTTAGCACCCAATTAACAATTGACGTTTGTCCGAGTATGTAAAGAATCTTGGATACTAAACCGGTGGTCAGTGAACCCCCGAATTTTTCCAGTCTCTTTTTAGACATCAACAGTTACTTCAAGCTAAAATAATCGTGCCACGTTTCACTAATGTATTATGCTTCGAAAGTTAGTGCTTTTCACACTTGGTAATAAGCAAGCTAAAAATCGAATGACTGCCAGGTTGCTTTCCTGGAAAAGTTTTATTATTTATTTATATTAAAGTACTGTGTTTATTCGTTTCCAAAAAATAATTTGTTATATAAATTGTAACTAAATTGAAACATAATAAATTTTATCTTATCATCTACGACCATAGGCCATGCAAACTCAATTTAATCCATACTGAACTACATAGACGCACTCATGTACAAAATATATCAAATACGGTATGTAGGGATTATGCCCTACATGAGTAGGCCTATACAATAATAAAGGGTTAAGTGATGAAGTGCCAGGGATGGCCTATGTATGTTCCATATTCTTTAGCAAATAGCGTGCACTGTATATGCCCAGCTTTCTAAAATATTTTAAGGTCAATGTGCACTACGCAATCCCAAATACTGGGCATAAACACGTGAGGTGTGAAAGTGTGACTTTGTTTTCAGTAAGGATGATTAATTGCTGTGTACATAATTGTTATGTTCGATCACCCTATGTCTGCAAACAGTGACAGCACCAGGTGTTTGTTTTGCGTGGATATAAATCAATTTTAACACGCTTTTTTATTTTTAGCCCATTCTTAGATATTATAATCATATCACATGTCAAACGATAATCCATCTAAACATTTATATTATTGTGTTACTTGACCATGACACTGTGGCTTGAAAGACAAGTCAGGGAGAGTTTAAGAAGTATGTTATCGAGATTTTTCCAAGCTTTTAAAACTGTAAATATTTATAGAGACTGATTAACGGTCTGAAGAAATAATTTCTGTCGAGGACATTAATATAATTGTATGTTATTTTTGTGAATTAATTTTGTTTTCACAGGCCTGTTCAAAGAAGTGGAACAAAAATTTCTATGTGCTGGACGTAATTTTTTAGATAGTGACCGGATTTTTGCACTAATAGAAAAGAGAAAACGTCTTTCTAAATGCTACGTGGCAGAACATATAAAATAATAGATTAAAAGTAAGGTTAAAAACATGAAGACAAAATTCTTTTTCGACATTAAGCAGATTGCCCAACATTTTCGTACAAAAATGTAGACATATCAAAGGCACAGTGAATTCGAGTCATTTCTGGGGTGCTGAGTGTTTCAGATAAAGAAAGCGTAAAATGAAATGGAACGATGGTTGAAGAGTGTGTGATCTGAAGGGGAGTGATACAGGAGAACATCACTAATACACCACACTTAGACTGCCACGTGAGTCGCAACATTCAGAGAAAAATAAGAAAAAATGTGAAGTTTATTATTTCTGTCTAGGGGGTTCTGTGAATAATTAAATATCTTATAATGTTGAAATTCCCATTGCATGACGTAGTTTCAGACATGTTCGTTATTTAAAATCTCGTTATTTGTAATTATTAAGATTTTATGGTATTCTGATTTAGTTTGTTAAAACACTATGTTTTTTGGAGTGGCTTACAATAATATATTTATTTTCTTGTTTTCCTTAATTGTTTACCTCTCTCTACTTGGGTCACTGGGATGACTATATAAAATTTCAGAACTAAAGTTTTTGTGAATAAATCCAAATGCATCCTGTTTTTACTTCCTCAATTATTGTGAAATCCGACAATTCTTAAATAACTTAACAAACATTTTAAATATAAATTTATCTTGGCCAATATGGGCCCAATATTGGATTCCTTAAGTATATCTTTCTGAAATATACTCGCATTGTTACAAATTCTGGAGTCAAATTTTGTAAAATTTTAATGATGAAAAATTGTTTGAGGTATGTTAATAATTGCAACCAATATTTAAATACAGTTTAGTTTGATAAGTAGATATTATTTTTTATTTTTTTTATGAAGCCATATTTCCCCCCTTTAAACCCCAACACCCAAAGATTAAGATGTTTTTGAAATTGGTTGAAAAGAGTCGTAATATTTTTTTTTTATAAATAATATTTTGTACTTTACGTCCAGCTTGATAAGCCTCGGAAATATCATTTTTAAGATAAAACCAAACTAACCGCCTTTTCACACCTTTCGTCGAATATCCAAAAATGATTATAACACACTTTTATGCAGATTAAGTTGGCTCAGTCTATGGTCGCCTGTCTAATTTACTTTGGAATTATTATAAATATTAATGTAGAAACAACTGTCACTTTTTTGAACTCCTTTGCTGTCGGATTGCGAATAAAGATAAAAACATGATACATATCTCATTATCTACAGTATTCTTGAACAGTTTCTTACCTTCCATTTTAATTCTTTGGAGATATAATGATAATACTTTTAAAAATATTTTTCCTTTATTAAGTGTCTAATTTCGAAACAAATTGTAAAGGCATACCACATAACTTTTTATCTACATATATTTTCTCAGTTTCTTAACTTCCACACAGGGTTTTTTATATCTGAAACTGAACTTCCAACATTTCAACACTGTTTTTAATTCGAATTTAGGAAAATTATAACAAACTGTGTAACGCATTATGTAAATTATATATGCTTATTGATTAACATTTCTCTTGGTGTGATTCAAGGGTATTATTTATTACGATCGACACTGAACCACTTTTTCACCCTCTTAATGGTTGAATATAGAGAAAGAAGATTTAACCACTCTTTGGTATTTATTATGTAAGAAATGGATTTCTTTTACTATAAAACCTTTCATTAACCCAGTTGTTCAACTCAATGACAATCGAATATCAAAAAATATTAAAACGTTCGTGGTAACTCAGTTTATTACTCCCCATTATTTTGCTTCGGAAATATGAACTTTAAGATAAAATCAAAATTTTCACATTTTCATTCCATTAAAGGCTGAATTTAGAATATTAAAGAAATCTGTTTACGTAATTCTATATGCATGTGGTTAATTCTTCACTTCTAGTCTCTAGCTACAGTAGATTTAAAGGTATGTCTTCTTCTTTTTAAATTAAAAGCAACTCCTTTAACACTCCTTACGCGTATTATTTCGTGAAATTAAAAAAAGACTGGTTATTATACAATGTTTATTATTTGTACCCAATCATTTTTAAATTATTGACTAGCTTTCAAAAATTAAATATTATTAAAAATAATATTTATTCGATATAACCCTTTCAGTGGGTAAATTTTAAGTCATTTATAGTTTAGTATATCAGTTAGTAAAATACGTAACATTTTAATGTATTACGTGATAATTAGTTAAGTAGTTTTCTATTTATGCCAGAACAAACAGACAAACAGACGAATACACTAACATAAAAAGACAAACATATAAATGTACAAATGGACAGAAATAAAAAAATTATTTCTTAAATATGTTTATAGTGTTTCCATATATATTTTAAATAATTTCATTCTCCGTTAATACATTTTACCTCAAAAAATTCTAGTATTAGATTTGGTATACGCCAGTTGGAATTATATCTTACTATTTTTTATTATTTCGTAATCGTTTTACGAGTCTAGTTATTGACCGATTTGTTTTATTGACCGTTCACATAACATTGTTTACCTGGTTCGTAAAAAAACAAACTAATTAACATGTTAAAACAATTATTTAACGTTAATGTAAAGTAAAGAGCACATAATGTATCATCTTTGAGTTATTTTGATCTGGTCTTAAGATCCTCTGCATTAATAAATGTAAGGAACAATACATTTGAAAATGCCAGAAAAAATTTATAGTTGAAATCATAAATTAAAACAAAAAACATTGTAAGAATCTTAAAATATATTGATATCACAACTACGAGTAAAAACTTTTGCTGTATCATTTCATATAAAAATGAATTAAACCTTAAACCGCGTAAAATACTACTGAAACCAAGCCGTAATTTTATACCTAAAACCGCAGGAAAAGGTGGTAATTTATGGGTCGCATTATCGGTTGACGTAAACGTGTGTTCTCTTAAGGAAGACATATAGTCGCTGCGATAGCGCGGGCTTTTTTAATGCGACCAGGCGCAGTGCGAGAATCGTCTACGTTCATCGTCACCACAGAAATAAACAAAATTCAAAATGTCACTTAAAAAAAATTACCATCATAAATTTCAGCTCGGTGAGCATGAAGCGAGTTACGCTGTAGGTGGATGCCTTACGGTCACCTACGTAATTAACACTTTTTTTTATCGTAAAAGTAGGAAATATTGCCTGAAACGTCAGTAAAATCTCACTTCATTTAACATTATGGACGTTAAGGTATAGGACAGAGAGAATTCGCTAAGCAGAAAATTTTTGTTTATTTTAGGGTTACAAAGATTTGTGTTTTTAATTTGAAGATAAATTATGATTACCGGTTATAATCTATTTAAAAATATGATTACGAATGGTATTATTGGAATTGGACGATCAGTGGTGAGAATTGACCTTTTGGTTATCGTCGAAGAGAAAAATTTACCGTCATTATTTTATAAGATTTTAATTTTTGCTATGATTTTTTTTATCATAGAGCATTTATTATGGAATTGGTGATCTCAAAATAAATAATTTCTAAGATAATACCGTAAGTATGTTTCAATTTTGATAGGTCTTTATTGATTTCCATTATGAATTTAGTTATATGTCAAATTCAATAAGTTAGATGTTAATTCTCTAGGGTTCACGTTGGTGCAGGCGTGATGTCATTGAAGGTGTAGCTGGGGTCCTCGCCCCCGGAACACTGGGCTCAGACGCACTTAATTATACTGCTATTTTATTACTCCATGTGGACGCAAAATGCTTTTTATAAATCCATAGAAAATTTAATTAAATTGTGTGGAAAAATGTCGTAAATTAAACATGATGCTGTACATCCGTATGACAAGGTGGAACCATAGTAAACAATAATAAATTGGCAGCGTTCTTCAACCCTATTTCCAAAAAGCAATTATCTGCACAAACAACAGCACAATGTTGGGTAATCCTTTGCTGATTAATTTTCATTGACATTTGCTGTGAGATTTTCAGAAACTTAAGTATTGTAAATTCTTATCAAGGAAATAATCTGCAGTATTTATGTACAAAGCTCTAGCAGCTACTGGTTAGATTAAGAAACATAAATATTATGAAATAAGGTTTTCCTAAATTTCTTATATCAAAAACTGTATCAGGATGTTTAATTATTTTTGATTTTGTTTCCACGTACTAGCGTGAGCAGTATAATACGAAGACCAATTTGTCTTCCTTAAAAATATTTTAGTCTAAACAAATGTTTATTTTAGTTCAGTGCAAATTTAAAACTATTAATTTTGGTCATAAGTTATTGTTACTAAAAATAATTGAATATATTTTCTGTTCCTTTGGAAAATTTTGTTCTCTGGTTATTTCATTCATTTGTTTGTCTCTCATTTATTTATTAAAAAAATACACAAAGTAAGTTATTGCATATACAAAAAATGGCATCTTTTAAATTTCAGTTTAAAATATTTTACATAAATTTTAAATGAATTATTATGCCAAAGATGTTGTGTTACAACGATACAACGTAGAAAGGATATGTTGGAAAATTCAGCACAATTTTGCATTAAATAATTGTTTTAATTGTAATAATACGTGCGCTACTTTCTTGGTACTCTGTAAATTCACACATTGATTCACAAATGGCCATAACGAAATTTAATGGAAATTTTTGAAGTATCACATTTTAACAAAACCGTTTAAATAAAATTCCTTAATATGTTTCAGATATACAAGGAATTACGTGATTTTAGTTTTTTAAAATTTAAAATTAAAGTTATCTGATATTTTTACGAGAGAGTTAGTTCGTTAACATTCCTAAATATTTTATGGAATATCATATTTACTAAAGTATATTGAAAAACTTTAATGAGCTATAGATATTTCCTTTATTTCACCATATTTGTACGGCAAAAATTCCAATAAAATTGCTTATTTAATAATTTTTATTAAATAATTAAGGTGGTTTCCAAATATTTCTTACATTAACTTTATATGAAATGTTAATGGAACATAAAGACCATGAAAGGATATCTCCTATTCAGCGATCACCAAACAACTACAGTGCCATGAAGTATATAGTGGGTTACAATCAAAGGCGATCCCCCACACTATACCTAGCCTTCAAGGCCTCGCTGCCTTCGTCAGAGGAATCTCCTCGGAATTCCTTTGTACTCGACGGCCTCTGAGATTAATTAAGATCTTTGGCCCTGCTTCCTGCAGTGGATGGCGAGCTGCCTGCACACCACAGAGACCTTTTTGCCAGAAGACTGTTGGCGATCAAACGTCCTCTCACGTTGTCGTCCTCGCGCTACAAGCAAACTGATAATAAACATCTATATTTTCCACTCTAATAAAACTTTACTTCTCTTAAGTTGTGCCAGATAAAAAATAAAGTTATGTTAGATGACTCATTCTGAAAGGTATATTTCATATGCATGCTTCCGCCATTCTATGAATTATCGTCTAGTAAACTGAAGTATTTCTTGTCAATAAAACTTCATATTAACATCACTGAAGTTTCTTTTGTATTTTTAAATAAAGGTATAAACTCAACAACTGACTCGTTTATATTAAATTGCGCCAAATAGTCACACAGCCGACTGACATTAATTGCAGTACACAAAATATAAATTAGAAAATGTAGTTAAGTACTGGAATTAATGTTTTCTTAATAGTTATACGTGATGTGACTAAAATCATGTCACGTAATATAAGCAGATTGAATTCACATACATAAAAATTTAATTATGTATTTGTTTTTGGTAAACCATTAATGTAAAATAACTTAACATTCCACCTTGAAAGAAGTATATTGCTATAAAATATAATTTATACTTGCAACGTATATATAAAAGATATTTCTGAAACAATTTTTTGGATTAACAGTTTATATAAAAACAGTTTCACAAAATTTGACTCCATTGAACACTGGAAAAAAATGTTTTGGTCCAAAAATAATGTTCTAATATCATCGGGTTCAAACATAAAAAGTTTAAAATTTATAGAAAAAATAAAGATAAAGAAAGTAAATTTTATTGTAGGTGTTAAATCAACAAAAACCAAACTTGCATGTGTATAGTATAAATATCAGTTATTATATAAATAATATAGGTTAAAAATTAATTAATAAACATTTATTAATTGCATTTTTCCAATCGCTTAAAGAATTTCAAAAATTATTAAAACTTAAATAAAAACTTAAGTTTCAGAAGTTAAAATTGAAAATGTTGACTAACATATATTTCACAATAACACAATCTCAAAACGAGAAAAATATATGTCTTCGAATATTCAACACGCAGTTTTTTCTTAGGTAACGTAAAATTTATATGCTACTCAACAAATAAAAGGATAGGCATTTTTTGTTTTGCATAAATAAGCAATAACTTTGCAAGGACGTTGCATACAGATGAAGAGGCTTTTCTACTTTCCACTAAATTCTCACATTATAAATGCCTTTTGTGTCAGCCTTTGCAGGGCTCATATATCAGCCGATACAAATATGTAGGTAATATTTTATCCACCCCAACTGCAAGAGGCAGGAAATTCATTTCTATACCCATAACCAAAACAGCGCTCATTTAATTTTTACACTTTCAAATAATGTTTTAAATCTTCTTAAAGGCTTTGGTGGGTAATTTGTGTTAAGATTTATTTAGATGTTTTTGCAGTTATTCAGAAATTATATTTGATAAAAAAAATTTGAAGTCAAAATTGTTTTGAATATATATTTTTTTACTTTAGATTTTTCCTCTTTATATTTTACTGGCTTGCATTTATTTAAGGCAAGTCGCTTTAAAAGATTACTAGTAGCTTAACCATTTAAATGTAATTAAATTTAAACATTTAAAATATATATAAAATTTTAATATTTACTACTATATGGAACGTAAAGAGACATTAAAAATAATATATAAGTTAATCTTCTTACGCAGAAAAATTTTCCTGGCAGAGGAAAAAGGCAATAATGGCCTCAAAATGAGGATTCATAGCTGCCTAGAAACTGGTACTAAGTATAAAAAAAATGCATGAATATCCTCCTCTTCCGAGAAAGTTAAAAATACATGAAATAATGCTAGTTCTATGAAAATTATGTTTGTTTATATTAGATTTATACAACTAATTATGCGCAAACTTTAGGATTCGTTAATATTTACAGGAATAAAACTTACGAAAAACTTTTTATGTACTTAAAAAAATTGTATTTGTAGCTTCTTGTATGGTAAACGAGATAATTAAAGAAGATAACACACAATGGGGTATACCAGGAATATTTTGGTTGATATTGGCCATGACCTTTAGTAAAGCATCTCAACATTTTCCTCGAGTGATTTCTTAAAACTATGATTAGCCAAAATCAGATAGGACGGACCGAGATTTGAACACGGAAACTCGCTAATAATCCATGCAGTGTCTCACCACTTCGTTCACTCGCTTACTAATACAAGTTAAGTTTGATTAGTCAAGTGATAACGCATTTTCCTATTCTTATACTGCTACCAAACTAGTTAATGTCTTCCGTCGGAGTTGTTACATCATTTTATTTATTGGAACACTATTAAATTTTGATTTCAAGTAAGTTAGGTATTAAAAACACTTATCTGTAAGCAATATCTTCTTAAGTAATCGAACTTGAGATACATTTACAAAATACATATAGACATTTAGAAATAAAAATCTTACTCTTATCATAAACCATCAATTAGGAGATAGCTTTTTTGTGTAGTCTACTGTGGTCTAACATTAGTAGACATTTTTGAAACGTTAATACTTTGGTGAGGTTCAATTATTTTCTTGGTAGCAAAAATTTTCATTCAAAGAGATGTTTGTTTTCATCAGTTTATATATGTACTTAAAATTTGTCAATTTTTTTTACCACACAAAATTTATCAGATATTTTGGTAAAACGTTTTTAAAGAAAATATAGTTGTAGCAAAAATTTAATATTTTGAAATACCATTCATTTATTTCGTAGTCTTTGGTTTATAACTAGAAGCTATTATTGAAACTGAAAATTACTTTCATATATTTTTCTTATGACCACAATGTTATAACTAGGTTAATTAAAAAATGAAAAAAAAAAATGTTAAGTGAACCAACAACACTAAAAATTTGTTATAATTTCAGAGAGTTAATTTGTCTGTTTTTAATATTTTTTTTTTGTATTAATTCTTTTTTTCGATTATATTCAGTAGAAAATTAAAAAATTAAAATTTAATCAAAATATTAAATGTATTGATTATTTTTATTTTGGATTTCCTTATCTTTTAAATTATTTAAAAGTATTATTTTAAAGGTAATGTGATTCAAAAATGGCCTCTTTCATTGATGTAACAGACCTGTTAATAAAAATAATAATATTTTTTTCTCATTCCACAATGTAGCTTAAAAAACGATTTTTTTGGAATGACACTTTTGTTTATATAGAAATTATTTAAATAGAAATGTTGCAAGAAAACAAACAGAGTTTGGCAGCCAATATATAACATTTTAAGAAAAACACCAAATTTTTGACTATGTAAAAACAATTGATCTACATATGTCACAATTCAACCTTTCAGTTGTGAGTGTGCAAGTAGTTAAACTATTAAAAGTTGTATGACTGCTACATTAAAATTTTAAATTATGTATTTTGTGTGTATTTTATTAAGTATTTGGAATTTTTCGCACTGAAGTAAGCACTCGCATTGCAATTTTATAATCTTTTCAATGCCACGAAATAAAATTAATTGTATGCATTGTTATTCATCATTTCAAATGTCTTTTAATATATATATATATATATATATATATATATATACAATTAAAACCTCACGGGAAAAAAACTTGTCTACATTGAAGGACTCTTAAAAATTTTGCTGACTATAAAATGTATTTCTCGAAAATAAATATTATGGCACAGTAGTAGAACTAACGGTAAATCTGAAAGCGGAAACGTATGAAAGCTATTTGCACTTGGGACTGGTAAGTGGAACAAATTGACTCGAGAATATTGCAGTTACCATTTGCTTTAACTACCTTGCCAAAATCGTGTTTGAAGCATACCAAAGATAACAAGAGATTTTGTTTTATTTAATAATTTCATTTATTATAATTTTATATGGCACAATTAAGACGTGAACGCCTTCTGTAACATTGTACCAGGAAATGAACTAGGAATAAAACATGAAAATACATACTAACAAATTAATAATAACACAATTTCTGATGAATCATCTACCAAAATACCATCCCAGATTTGCGCTAACAAATACCATATTGAAATTTGTATTAAATATAAAACTATTGAAATATAAGATTTTAAATTTGTTTAAAATAAAAAAAATATTCAAATATAATTAATATTAGTGTTATGATACTATAATTGAATCGGTCATTGTAAAAACGCACTTAGTCCACAAATCACGATTATGGGATATTAATTAAAACTGTTTTAAACAAAATGTTCTACTGTTATGATGTAAAAAAAATTTTATATATCAATTTCTATCATTAACAAACGTATTAAACGCATGTCATGTCTCAGATTACACTAAGTTTATAATATATAAATCCTAAAGTCTTTGGAGTTAGTTCCTTTTAACAGTTAATGCTGAAAATATTATGTAAATGATTGCATATTACAAAAAAAAAACACGGATATTTAAATATAATAAGACAGTCATTGATTGTTATTAAATTCAATAATTTAAAACAACCATTTTTGGAAAGTATTACAGTCATTCGTCCTCCACTTCTACAGTTGTTGGCCATGATAAAATGTCTTCATAAAATCATAGCGTTTCCGTGTCACCCACGACGTATTTTACAACTTTCTGGATGTCCTGCAGCTTTAGACGATTAATTGTCACCTTTCCTGCAGGGTATGATTTTGGAATAGTCATGGATAAATGATTATTAATGTTGGGCTGAGCCAAAGGAAAGGTGTATGTAACAAGTCCACCAATAAAAGGACATGTCTCAACCACTCCTGGCCTTGCTGCTGAATATCTGAACTCCATGAAAGAGGAAGGAGTAAAATTCACTTTACAATCACGAGGAGTATCTCTTCCCACACATTCTATAGCCACACAGTTTTTCTTGAAGAAACGAGGCCACCATGTATTGAAGTCCAAAATGTCTTCAGTCTCCACCATCTTTACTGTGACGTTTGACTTACTGTGTACTAACAGACTTACATATTCTTTTGGAGTGTAGATTCTATCACATTCCTTAATTTTCTTTTTGAATAACCCAAAATCCCTATCGCAGGAAAGGAATGAATGTCCCCTTACAGGATAACAATGTACAATATTTTGTAACATTTTATTTTGCACCAGTCCTAAGCACATGCGGATCATTGAATGATTTTTGTTTTGGCCAACACAGCCATCAGAGTACAAGTATAGGTCTGTAACATCTTTAGACACACAGTAAGTTATGTAGTCCAATAAAAATGAACATACTTCATTGGCACCTTTCTTGGAAACGCCCTCATGATATCCTACATACAAACACGAATGGTGGGATTTTAAATCGTGTACACAAAAGCAGTTTACCCATAACTGACGTAGGTAAAATATTTCTTGGACTGGTATGTGGGGTAAGGGTAGATTATGCATGAAGTCAAAAACTTTTCCTGACACATGGGGATTTTCCTTGCATAGCTGTTCAGTTTGTTTTAAAGACTTGTAAAATTTTTGGCTTCTGCGTTTATGAACAACTAACTCCGATTCAGAGGCACGTTTTACGATTTCCGCAAGATGAGGACTTTTCAGTTTTGTTGTCAGTTCTTCGCACGTGCTGCACACTTCGATTTGTGGTCTTCCAAAGCGATACCGAAAATTCTCATTATAATATTTTAGGTAATATTTGTAAGACACCTTTGTGTTTTGGTATTTATCTTCGTAAAGGGTGTGCATTTGCTTTACATCTAACTTACCATCAAGATACTTCACCTCTTTGCCTGAGTAATGAGTAGTTTTCACTGGGAATGACTCAATATGTTGCTGGATGTTATTTCTTCCTGTGTCTGACATTTTTCTGGGATTAGGATTCAAACCACGCTTATCTATAGGAGTCTCTCCTTTCAGCAGCAGTGCTGCTAACCTAAATACTCTATTCTGAGACACAGCACGAAAACTTAAGAAAGCCTTTTTACATACCATTACTCTTGTATCTCCATTCATGACATGAAACTTAAAACTCCAATTTCTTTGCTTCCTCGTCCCTCCTTCATCACTTACAATCCTTGGTCTCCGACGCTGAATAGGTTTTGACTCTATAAGTCGCTGTAGATGAAGGTCTTGGTGGTTTTTGTTTTCAAGATCCAAGAATGATGAAAGGATAGTGATACGATTTTCTTCTTTTATTTTCTGGAAGCATTGGAGCCTGCCGCTGACAAAACACAAAACACATCCCTTCAACTATGTGTGCTTTCAGCTACTCTACGTATTCATAAGCATCATCATATAACTCTTAAGTTTGATTTTACATGGTTTATAACTTAAAAATAATCTATTAAGAATGAGTTTTTATACGAATATCTGTTAGCTTATCAATAGTTATTATTAGTCAAGTGTTAAACAAAAAAAAACTATTTAGAAACATTTTTAATGAAAAATTTTTCGAATAAATTTGCATGTCACATCAATAAACATACCTGCAATCATTTCCAGTTTTCTTTGCTTCAACAACCTTTTTTCCATGACTGACGTATTCTTCTCCGCTTATACGAGCACTTTTAACTTTATTTCTCTTATAATCTTTAGTATTAATACTCCTCTTCTTTCCTTTTTTCTCCATAATCAAATATTCAACATCATAACAATACCAAACATAAACAATACATCCATAGACAAAGAAGGTGGAAGATATAATATCTTTTGATGTTCAATAAAACTTGAAACATCAACTAGACAGGCAGAGCCATCTAACAGAGAAAATGTAACTAATGCGTCATATAGCACTGCAAGATTGAAATGTGCTGCAATATACAAGCCTCTCATCAATAAAAGGAACTAACTCCACGAATCAATAATCAGCATTAAAAGGAACTAAGTCCATGGACTTAGTTCTTTTTAACAGAGCCCGCAATAACGCATATGCCCGTTTTATATGTATGGAAAGTAGGGACTAAGTTCCTTTCAACATCAATCAATCCGGCGTACCCGAAAATCTTCATTAGGTACCGTTAAAAACATTTTTGGTAAAATATGGATAAGTGCGTTTTTACAATGACCGATGTGTGAGAGAATTATTCTCTCACACACTCACATATATTCATTCACAGTCAGTATTCCCTCGGTTATGTGTCTACGAATTTAGAAACTATTTTTTTTTTTTTTAATATCTTGTCAGACCGTTTGTGTCTATCATCCTGGTAGAGACGTTCCAGAGGCGAGATGTAGTAACTGTGAAGGATTTAGACAGTGTTTTGGTTTCATGCATAGGTATTACAAGTTTAATTACGATTTGATATTGAAGACTGTGACGCGAGCATAAAATATTAAATCGCACTGATACATTTTTGAAAATTAGGTTTGAGTGTAAGAACATTTTTAATCACTGAGATTATAACATATTTTGACCAACAACTTTAACATTAAGAGTTTATCCATTCTTAACATCAACATAAGCGAATGGACACATCACAGGTGAATAACTAGATGCATGTGTTATTACAGGGGATTACTGCCATGCTTTATCGTAGGTCCTTTAGATCTTCAAAAGGTACTGTTGCTATATAAACTCTCACAACGTCAAAAGTTCACACAATTCCTGATTCTTCCATGGAAGGTTAATAGCTTAAATTAATAAAAGGATAAAGCCCACTAGCAAACTGAATGTAAGAAATACCTGACCGGCTTCTTTGACCACAAAACTTCCCAAAAACGTGTCTCATTGCGGAATTGGTTCCTTCATCTTTGAGAATATAAAATCTCGCAATATTTTTTGTCTCTCTCTTCTTTTCAAGCAAGAAATGTTTCATTTTTCGTGACTTAATCATTTAAAAACATACTGACATGAAACACACCATATTGTGATTAATTTTACAAAAGCCTGACTACATTGAATTACTTTTTATAAACACATGCAGGTATTTTTTCTTTAAACGACTGATTTTACCATTGAAATTGGAAAATATAGATCTATATTCTAGCCACGCGCAGAAAACCAATATCGATCTTACTCATCGTTATCCGTAATTGATTATAAATCTAATGCACCGATTTCATATCTAGTCAATCGAGTGTTTGAATTGCCAAAACTTTGATACCTAACTGATTGATGTTGAAGTAGCAAGTTTGATATCTTCTTACATGAAAATTCGTGCAACGAAAACAAATTCGATCAATGAAATCACTCTGTCTTCTTGACTGCCCATTCGCTTTTCTCCAGCGAGTGAAGTTGAATACCGGTGTACTTTTATCACCTCACGCTAACCGTTTTCAAGGTTTAATTGATTGTTGCATTTTATAATAATGATCATTGTTGCAATGAAGATTGGTAACAATCAGTATATATCTTCTGTATATAAAATAAAACGGTAATTTTTTTGTAAATTCTCAGTTTTCTCCACAAACCACTCACTTACTTCCACTCACGGTTGTGTTTGTATATAGCCATTGGTTTGTTGTTAAGTGTCTGTGCATCTTTGTTTTAATTTAATTCTTAAATTTATATTTCAAACACGTTTTCCCAATAATCTCAATGGCTACGTCTGTTGCATTTCTGGTACTTTTTTCGTCTCCTTGACACCGAATATTACACTGATGATGTTTTTCTCGTCTCTTGTTAACGTCTATACCATTTTTGAAGTATCAAAGCGATTTTTTTTTAAATAACTAGGTTGCACTACTTCAAACTGAAGGTTGTCTCGCTGATAACTTTTCTCCGGAAGTTCACAATAAAAGTACTCTTACTTGGACAACGTCGGGTATCGCTGTAAGTTATTGTTTGTGAAATAAACATAAAATTGAAGGCCATTAGAAAACTGTTGAATTCATCCATTATTCCGTTCATCTTACTTTTACGATTAATTTTGATGCATGAGTTATTTTCAATTCTCGATTTTTTTCTTGAATTGAAACTTCTTTGGAGAGGGGGCTAAAATTTTCGAGCGTTGCCAAAATTCCGATCGCATGACGGGAATAGTTAGGTACGTGGTGGAACTTCCTGTAGAAGAGGAGACGGTAGGGAAATGGTTGAAATAAAGCAGCATACTTGCACTCTGGTATATTGGCACACTTGCATACTCGCACACTTGCATACATGCACAATTTCAAATTTTAGCACAGGCACACTTCCATACTAGCACACTTTATTACTTGCATATTTGCATAATTACTTGCTCACTGGTCTACTTGTATACTCGCATACCTGCACACTTGCACTCTTGTATACATGCACACATTAACACATGCACACTTCCATTAATTCACACTTGCATTCATGCACACTTACATTTTTCACACTTGCACACTTCCATACGTACACAATTGCATACTTGTACACTTGCATACATGTATGCTTACACACTTGTACAATTTCGCAGTAGCATAATTAATCACTCGCATACTTACAACTATTATTTTGGGTTTTGCTACTTCAGCCCAAGAGAACTATGTTTACTATATCTAATAATGTTAAAAGCAAGAAGTTTCACCTCTGTTGCGTGTATACTTCACGAAAACATTTTTTTTTTTTTTTTTTCGCGGTAGTGTCTTACCCACGAAAAGGGTATATTAAAGACTGCAGGAGTGCTCTGTCTGTAAACTCCCGTAGTGATGCACGGGCGCATAGGCTAGTTGTTTTATTTAAAAATGTTTAGTTTTGAAACAATAATATAAAACAAAATTCTGTTCATTTAAACACCACCAAAGTCTAAAATACGTTTGAGCTCATAAGCGAGTTTTACTTGCGCTGTGTATTCGACCATTCATGAGCCCTACGACTAAAACCTCACATTTTAAACCAAATTTAAACTTATTTTTTAAGGATAAAAACTAGTTTTCCAGCAATAAGATGGCAAGCACTTCATATAATGAGCTTTACCATGATGTCCAATTATTATTTTTTCTGGTGAACATGTAGTCGATGTTAACCTGTCAATGTCTGAATCCACTTGTTTCCACGCAAATACACATTTATATATTTAAAATGTCATGCAAACACTTAACGAGAAAATATCGCATATACAGATGATCGCAAGCAAATTGCAGATTAAAATTTCGATTATATCAGCTAATATCACCAAAAAATACTCCTTTTGACCAGCTATTTCGATACATCCTCGCGCTGCTTGGAGCTTCGCTTGTTTCTGTACCTAATTTAAACAAAGTTCCGACTTCCAGTGTTTGAGTATTCAAGTTTTTGCCTTTCAAGCTCAAAGTTTTAGAAATAACGCCTCTGCTTAGTGGAATCTTACGCAAAATTGTTCATACATATTTTTCTGAATACTGAACCATTTAATATTTGAATTATTTTAATAAATCTATTGGAAAAGTTATACAAGTTGATTTAAGCTTTTGCTTCGTAAGTCTACGCTTACACTGCTCATTAGTCTTAGTCACTACTCATTAACTTTTTTATTAATTTTTGAGCGATAATTGAAAAGGTTTTCCTAATGATATCCATGTAAACGGCAACAAATTTAACTGTATGCTTTCATCACCTCCATGGCAACGCTATTGCATTGTTGATGACTCATTCAAGTAATGATCTTAATTCTTTTTATAATTATGTTTGCAGTCATATTGACAAGTTATCGTTTAAATACGTAAATGCCAATTTACTGTTTATTTTTAATGATATGTTTGGTTTATATTTATAGCTGTTTATTATAGTTTCAATGATTTTTTTTAAACTTTAAATTCAAAATTAGATTTAGTTTTGTTTACCCGTTCGAGGCGCTGCAAGAGCACTCACACAAAGTGAAACATATACACACACATATGACGGCATACATAATTATGAAAAGACTGGATTAAGATCCTAACGTGAATGAGTAATCAACAATGCAATAGCGTTGCCATGGAGACGAAGAAAGCTTTACCTTTAATGCTGTTGCCGTTTCCATGGCGATCATTAAAAAAACCGTCTTTTTTTTTAATCGCTCAAAAATTATTTTCAAAATTAACAGGAGTAATTTTAAAAAATATCTCTACTTATTGAAAACGGATCGGCTGTAGGGGATAAGAGTAATACTTTTCAGGAAAAAAAGTTCTCGCTCTCTCCGCGCTGCGCAAACTACAGACAGACAAACTCTCCCTTTTATAATATAGATGGTTTTATGTTTTGAATAGGTAGTTGTTTTCGGGAAACTTAATGTATCCCTAAATATGTAGGTTTTTCGTCATAAATAATTGTATTTCATATCACTTTAATATTAAATTATCGACAGTCAAAGAATAACTACTAACTAGTATTGAATTGAATAAAATAACATTTATAAAATTGTTAAACAAGACGAACGCGTTTTCTTCTGATATGGAACCATGGAACACTTTTAAGTTAAACATTTAAAAGAGTCCATCAATTTTGATTTACTATAATCAAGCGGAGCTGTAAGGACAACACTGGCTCGCAAAACAATTTTTGCATTACCTTTGAGCCCTGGCTCTCCTAAAATAGCTATGGTGACTCAAAAAAAATACGCAAATGGTCTTTAGGATAAGTTAAGATCCAATAATGGATATATTTTCAAATATAATTTACTATTAAGGGAATTTTCTGAAAAAAAATACTTATATTGGATATTTATCGTTTGTACCTCTGACCACCCACGAAAATAATGTTCTTGAAACAAGACAAAATTAGGTACAAACATAATAACAAGAGTACCCAATCGTCATCCAAATATTTCTTAACCTTCACAAACCTTTAAGTTTCCATCCCTTAGAAACTTTCTAGGCGCAACAGTGCTCACACCAAGTCTCTTCCATTTTCTTTGTGGTCGCGCCTGGCTAAACAGTTAAATGTGGATTCATTTCTCCTAACGGATCTGTTTAGGAATATATAAATTAAAAATTTTGTTGGGGCTAGAGGGAAGGTTATAAACATTTTTTATGCCCCAGTAATGGCAACAGGGGCCAATAAATTCCTTGCGTCCTAGAAATATATATAAACCATAATAAAGATATCTAAAGCAGTTAAAACTCTTGAACTACAGAAATTTATGTAGCCTGTTTTAGAAACATCTGAAGCAAGCTATATGTATTCTATACGTGTAAAGAGACGAGCATAGTAGGTACAGCATAAATACAAGTGTGCTTGTCTGACATAAATATTTTCCAACGCTTGTAGTTTGATAGATGAATGTATTGTTAATATATATATATATATATATATATATATATATATATAACTATATTTAAATATCTTTCTAAAATCTTACTAAGATTATCGTTGCACATGAAATCAACTTTATTAAAGTGAAAACTATATTGTCTCTTTCAAGTAACTTATTCAAAAATTTAGAGCATTTTATAGTATAAATAATCCTTCTGCGACTGTTTTTCTGTCTGCAATGGTTGTAAACAACGTTTTGTGAATATCAGTATTCCTAAACAAAAGTTGCGTTTGCTTTGTAAGTAAATGAGTAGTATTGATCTTACTTTCTTCGATGTAAGATTATTTTCAGAATATTTACATGCCACAGATTTTGGCAGTTAATTTCTGGTACCTGTGAGTAGTATAGAAAAGGGGCTCCGGACACAGGGTTAAGGGTGAGATGCCTGAAGTGCCGACCGCCATATTGGATTGTGACGTCACGGCGGCCATCTTGGATGGATGTGACCTTGACCTTGAATTTGACCTTCAAAATTGTACAAAATTTGCCCAAAATTCCTCAAAATTAGTCAAAATTTCAATTTTTTTTGGAAAAAAGTTCCGCCAAAAAATCTCAATAATTTTGATAAAATTAAAATTTCTCTTTTCGAGGGAAAAATACCCGTTTCGAGGGAAAATTTCCCGTTTTTAGTCCTTAACAATCCCAGCGGCTATAAATGTCCATATAGAGGCTTAAGCATCCATGTCTACGGCCTCCGATAAGCCTCTGACGTCATCATGGAATATGCCATCTTGAATTATGACGTCACCGTTGCAATTTCCGTTACGGCTACCATCTTTAAAATCTTTATTTATTATCTGATTTTAATGGAAAAAAATTGAATTTTATAAAAAAATTCAATTAAAAAAATATAAAAAAAAATTAAAAAATTAACTTTTGTTACACAGAGCTCGGAGTCCTCGGTTCGAACCCGGTGAGGGCAAAAAAAAAAGATGACAACCGATCCTTCCCTCACGGTGGCTGCAGACAGAATGACCCACACCAATTATGTCAAAGTATATACCGTCACCTAATATGACGTCATGTCCGCCATCTTGAAAATCCGTAATTTTAATGTTAGAAAGGCGGGAAATTTTCAAAATTCATTAAATAAATTGGCAATAAATATACCGATTGATTCGATAGATTCCCGTCCTTTGTTCGATCCCTAGACGATGCAAAATATTTAATTTTATGTTAAATATAATAATTTTAATAAATCATGTTCGTAATCCTAAAAGAAGCATAGATTCCAAATCAACCATCATCCTATAAGCCAGTACGACCGTCATATTGGATATTTGTATTATTTATCCGATTTTAATGAAGAAAAAAAATTGAAATTCATTAAATAATTCACAAATTATTAACATTTTAAATCGATCGATTCCTGTCCTTGGTTTAATCTCTGAACGAAGCTAAAAATAAATTTAATTTAAATATCAGAAAAGTGACAGGTTCGAGAAATAAAACACCGCAACTTCTTTTACAAACATAATTTTTATTACATAATTTCTATTTTACTACACGAACACTTGAGAAAGCCAGCAAAATTAAAATCATTTAGTTCCGCATCGGTGTGAAATCACTAATTCGTAGCTCCAATCGGTTTATACTAAACAGAGACCAACCAGAACCTTTACTGACATAGTCCTCCTCTTCTTGACAGAGTTTCTGGACACCGTGTTTAATAGTTTCCTTCACATCGTCAGAACTGTAAATTACTGCAGCCGAAGTCTTGAATGCACACTTCTTCTCTTTGTCATCTAACGGATATGGCTTTCCATATATACAGTCCAACCGCAAGTTATATTTCAAAGGTCCGTTTGTTGCTACGTCATCAGAAAGCTAATTGATTATGATCTGTCTGATATCATCAAAAAAATTACAAATGTCTTTCGACTCACCTAACGTATTTAGATAAAAGTAGTCTTTCAATATTCCACGAAATGCAGACTGCGCCAAGTAGAAGCCATTATCATTCACCTGTAGAGCACTGATCACAGTCTTAGGTTTAGTTCCATTTCCAGATACCAAAGCAATCGGTTGCGGCGCATCTGTTTTCTTGCTTGTACGCTTACGAGTCTCCAATCTAAAGCGAGAAGTCGAAATTTCTGCAGGTAGTTCAGCAGTAGGCGCACGGAATTCACCTTTACAGTTTTTCGCATGTCGATGCAAATTATCAATTCGAGTAAACCATTCATAACACTCATCACAGCAAAACTTCATGCGAGAAGGATTCATTATACATTTACTCCTCTCATGTCTCCGTACATCATGAGCAAATGCAGATGTCATATCGCAGTAGCTACAAGGATACCGCGGTGATGAAGACGAGCCTTTCAGACTCGATCCAGATACTGACGTTGCCGCCGTCGTACCATTTCCAGGCATACTATTATGCACATAAATCATTCGCTGTTGTATAGACACCTTTACTTTCTGCCACGCAACAGGTCCTTTGCATGTCTCCAAGTGTTGCTGCAAATTAGCATTTCTTGTAAATTGCTTACGACATTTCTCACAGCCAAACATTTTTCGATAAAGGTTCTTAACACTCTCTCTCTTCTCGTGTCGTCGAGCATCACTGTTGTTTGAGAAGATCTTGTCTTCTAAGTAATGGCACCGATGTTCGTTTTTGTTGTCGAATCACCATTCATAGAAGTCACCATCGAGGGCGAAACAGCGTTTGTCGAGGTTTCCTGTACAGCCAGCACTACCGGCATTAAAGTCTCTTCTGCTGGTGGTATCACATCTGTTGAAGTCTCCTCCAGTGTTGACGTCATCGTTGCCAACGGGACCTGCTCCTTCTCCGTCGTAGCTGTCGTCAAGGTTCCCGTAGACGATGGTACAACCTCCATCGAGTTCGTCGTTAAAGTCCGTAAAGATACCAGAGAGTTCGCAAGAACAGGAAATTACGTGACTAATGCACCAGAAGAAACCAACTAGGTGATCCGTACACTGTCGACGAGTGTAACAACTGTGCGACCTGCTGTCTAGGACTCGCTTATATACATGCACCGGATGGAATAATACGCTAGTCAAATCAAGAACAATTTATTATAATACTATATTCAAAACAACATTAAAAATAGATGCACCATCAACAAAAAGGAAGCACATTCTGGAAGCAAAATAAAAAGGCAGCACATTTGGAAGCTCCGTCAACGAAAAGGAAGCACATTTTGGAAGCACCGTCAACGAAAAGGAAGCACATTTGGAAGGACCGTAAAAGAAAAGGCAGCACATTTGGAAGCGCCGACAACGAAAAGGCAGCACTTTTGGAAGCGCCGACAACGAAAAGGCAGCACATTTGGAAACACAGACAACGAAAAAGCAGAACATTTGGAAGCACCGACAAAGAAAAGACAGCACCATCATCGAAAAGGCAGCAAATTTTCATTGGCTTCAATATTCATTGGTTCCAATATTCATTGGCTCCAAAAGCTCCAAATGCTCCAATTGCTGAAACAGCTCCAAATCTCCAACCGCTCCAAAATTCTCCAAAAATGTTACAGCGCCAATGATATTTGGCTAGAATGCTACGAGTCTAAGAGACTATGAGACCACAAGGCTACAATTCTAAAAGGATCTAGCTGGTTACGAGTTATACATGGCTACGAGACTGCATGGCTAAAAGACCGCGTGGCTACGAAACTACATGTCTTTGAAGCTACAAGAATACAAGTCTACTCGGCTCCAACTACTCCAGCAGCATTATTTTATTATATTGTATGACTACTTGTTTACATAGCTACAACTCTAAGAGGCTACTTGGCTACACAGCTAATATTCTACGAGGCCCTAAGACATCATGACTACGCGACTACGAGCCATGAGGTTACGAGACTACACGACTACGAATCTTCAAGTTTACGAGACTGCAATGATACAGAGCTACGAAGCTTCTAGAACACAATTTTACGAGACTGCGAGGATACAGGACTTCAAGTCTGCATGAGTTCTTGACTACGAAGCTACTCGTCTACAAGGCTCCAATTACAGTATCTTTCTTCGACGGAATTTTCTATTTTGCTCCAACTGCACAATCAGCTTAATGTTATAAGATTACAAGACTACTTGCTTACGTAGCTTCAAGTCTACGAGGCTCCAATGCATCATGACTACGAGACTACGAGACTATGCGATTGAAAATCTTCAATGTTACGTGATCGCAAGGCTATAGGACTATGAAGCATACAGAACGTATGGTTTCGAGACTGCTTGACTAATTGGCCGCAAGGCTACGAATCGTCGTCTCTAACTGACCAAAATAGCGCCATTCAGCGGTGAGAGTTATTTTATCTCATACAAATTAACCTGTTAAAAGTAGTGTCGATTATTGTCAACAGACGACACCTTATGTTGCTTACAGGTAAATATTATTTATTTATTTTATGCGGGATGCGAGATGCTCACTAACGATCGCAATAGAAGGATGGCTTCGCTAGACACCAAGGAGAAGGAAGTTCGTCCTTCGTGATAGTGTTTCTCTTCCGTCATATCAGATATTTTTGGACTGAGTTATGTTATTTATTTTTTGAAATCCACCTTATAAAAAAATGTTGTCAGTTCTGATTTAGTACCAGATATTAACAATTTTTTGCATCACAGGATAAAATGACATAACTCATTAGGTAAAAAGTCCTTTATGCGGAGATAAATTTCTCATCTGTAACCAGAAGCACTCGGAGAAAACCATCAGATGTCTAGTCAGGAATAATGAGAAGCACTAAAAGAGAATCATCAAAATATTGTCAATAATAATCAGGAGCACACAGAGAAAACCATCATAATATTGTCATGAATAATAAGGAGTACACGTAGAAAACCACCATAAATTTGACAAGAATAATAGTAGCACACGGAGAAAACCACCATAATATTGACAATAATAATCCGTAGCTCACGGAGAAAACCACCATACATTGACAAGATTAATAGGAAGCACACGTAAAAACCGCTTCAAGTTTTCTTTAATGACATGAAATTACAGAAAAAATAAATAAAAAAATTAAAATAAAACCGAAAAAATAAAAAGGATTCTGTTAGCTTGTGAACTTCTCATTGTTGTGCAAAGTTAGTGTTCTAGTACAAGCTAGAATACTTTTTTTTTTCGTTTTTATTTTTATTTTTTTATTAATTTTTTCTGTAATTTCATGTCATTAAAGAAAACATGAGGCGGTTTTCTCAGTGTGCTTCCGATTACTCTTGTCAATGTTATGGTGGTTTTCTCCGTGTGCTATGGATTATTCTTGTCAATATTATGGTTTTTTTCTCCGTGTGCTACTGGTTATTCTTGTCAATATTATGATGGTTTTCTCCGTGTGCTCCTGATTATTCTTGACAATATTATGATGGTTTTCTCCGTGTGCTCCTGATTATTCTTGCCAATATTATAATGGTTTTCTCCGTGTGCTTCTGATTATTATTGAAAATATTTTGATGGTCCTCTTTTAGTGCTTCTCATTATTCCTGACTAGACATCTGATGGTTTTCTCCGAGTGCTACTGGTCACAGATGAGAAATTTATCTCCGCATGAAGGAATTTTTACCTAATGAGTTGTCATTTTATCTTGTGATGCAAATATATTGTTTATTTCTGGTACTAAATCAGAACAGACAACATTTTTTTATAAGGTGGATTTTAAAAAATAAAAAACATAACTCAGTCCAAAAATATCTGATAAGACGGAAGAGAAACACTATCACGAAGGATAAACTTCCTTCTCCTTGGTGTCTATCGAAGCCATCATTCTATTGCGATCGTAAGTGAGCATCTCGCATCCCACATAAAATAAAAAATAATAATATTTACCTGTAAGCAACATGAGGTGTCGTCTATTGACAATAATCGACACTACTTTTAACAGGTTATTTTGAATGAGATAAATTAACTCTCACCACTGAATGGTGCTATATTAGTCAGTTAGAGACGAAGTTTCGTAGCCTTGCGGCCAGTTAGTCACGCAGTCTCGTAACCATGCGTTCTGTAAGCATCATAGTCCTATAGCCTCGCGATCACGTAACATTGAAGATTTTCAATCGCATAGTCTCGTAGTCTCGTAGTCATGATGCATTGGAGCCTCGTAGACTTGAAGCTACGTAAGCAAGTAGTCTTGTAATCTTATAACATAAAGCTGATTGTGCAGTTGGAGCAAAAGAGAAAATTCCGTCGAAGAAAGATACTGTAATTGGAGCCTTGTAGACGAGTAGCTTCGTAGTCAAGAACTCATGCAGACTTGAAGTCCTGTATCCTCGCAGTCACGTAAAATTGTGTTCTAGAAGCTTCGTAGCTCTGTATCATTGCAGTCTCGTAAACTTGAAGATTAGTAGTCGTGTAGTCTCGTAACCTCATGGCTCGTAGTCGCGTAGTCATGATGTCTTAGGGCCTCGTAGAATATTAGCTGTGTAGCCAAGTAGCCTCGTAGACTTGTAGCTATGTAAACAAGTAGTCATACAATATAATAACATAATGCTGCTGGAGTAGTTGGAGCCGAGTAGACTTGTATTCTTGTAGCTTCAAAGACATGTAGTTTAGTAGCCACGCGGTCTTTTAGCCATGCAGTCTCGTAGCCATGTATAACTCGTAACCAGCTAGATCCTTTTAGACTTGTAGCCTTGTGGTCTCATAGTCTCTTAGACTCGTAGCATTCTAGCCAAATATCATTGGCGCTGTAACATTTTTGGAGAATTTTGGAGCGGTTGGAGATTTGGAGGTGTTTCAGCAATTGAAGCATTTGAGCATTTGGAGCCATTGAATATTGGAGCCAATGAAAATTGGAGCTAATGATAAATGTGCTGCCTTTTCGATGATGGTGCTGTCATTTCGTTGTCGGTGCTTCCAAATGTGCTGCCTTTTCGTTGTCGGTGCTTCCAAATGTGCTGCCTTTTCGTTGTCGGTGCTTCCAAATGTGCTGCCTTTTCGTTGTCGGCGCTTCCAAATGTCCTGCCTTTTAGTTGACGGTGCTTCCAAATGTGCTTCCTTTTCGTTGATGGTGCTTCCAAAAAATGTGCTTCCTTTTTGTTGACGGTGATGCTTTTTCGTTGTCGGTGCTTCCAAAATGTGCTTCCTTTTTGTTGACGGTGCTTCCAAAATGTGCTTCCTTTTCGTTGACGGTGCTTCCAAATATGCTGCCTTTTTATTTTGCTTCCAGAATGTGCTTCATTTTTGTTGATGGTGTTTCTATTTTTAATGTTGTTTTGAATCTATTATTATAATAAATTGTTCTTGATTTGACTAGCGTATTATTCCATCCAGTGCATGTATATAAGCGAGTCCTAGACAGCAGGTCGCTCTGTTGTTACTGTCGTCGACGGTGTACGAATCACCTAGTTTGTTTCTTCTGGTGCATTAGTCACGTAATTTCCTGTTCTTGCGAACTCTCTGGTATCTTTACGGACTTTAACGACGAACTCGATGGAGGTTGTACCATCGTCTACGGGAACCTTGACCACAGCTACGACGGAGAAGGAGCAGATCCCGTTGGCAACGATGACGTCAACACTGGAGGAGACATCAACAGATGTGATACCACCATCAGAAGAGACTTTAATGCCGGTAGTGCTGGCTGTACAGGAAACCTTGACGAACGCTGTTTCGCCCTCGATGGTGACTTCTATGGATGGTGATTCGACAACAAAAACGAACATTGATGCCGTTACTGCGACGACAAGATCTTCTCAAACAACAATAATGCTCGACGACACGAGAAGAGAGAATATGTTAAGAACCTTTATCGAAAAATTTTTGGCTGTAAGAAATGTCGTAAGCCATTTACAAGAAATGCTAATTTACAGTAACACTTGGAGACATGCAAAGGACCTGTTGCGTGGCAGAAAGTAAAGGTGTCTATACAACAGTGAATGATTTATGTGCATAAGTGTATGCCTGGAAATGGTACGACGGCGGCAACGTCAGTATCTGGATTGAATCTGAAAGGCTCGTCTTCATCACCGCGATATCCTTGTAGCAACTGCGATATAACGTTTGCATTTTCTCATGATGTACGGAGATATGAGAAGAGTAAATGTACAAAGAATCCTTCTCGCATGAAGATTTTCTGTGATGAGTGTTATGAATGGTTTGCTCGATTTGATAATTTGCGTCGACATGCGAAAAACTGTAAAGGTGAAGTCCATGCGCCTACTGCTGAACTACCTGCAGAAGTTTAGACTCCTGGCTTTAGATTGGGGACTCGTAAGCATACAAGCAAGAAAACAGATGCGCAGCAACCGATTGCTATGGTATCTGGACATGGATCTAAACCTAAGACTGTGATCAGTGCTCTACAGGTGAATGATAATGGCTTCTACTTGGCGCAGTTTGCATTTCTTGTAACATTTAAAGACTACTATTATCTAAATACGTTAGGTGAGTCGAAAGACATTTGTAATTTTCTTGATGATATCAGACAGAATATAATCAATCAGCTTACTGATGACGTAGAAACAAACGGACCTTTAAAATATAACTTGTGGTTGGACTGTATATATGGAAAGCCATATCCGTTAGATGAAAAAGAGAAGAAGTGTGCATTCAAGACTTCGGCTGCAGTAATTTACAGTTCAGACGATGTGAACCAAATTGTTAAACACGGTATCTGGAAACTCTGTCAAGAAAAGGAGGACTATGTCAGTAAATGTTCTGGTTGGTCTCTGTCTAGTATAAAGCGATTGGAGCTACGAATTTGTCATTTCACACCGATGCGGAACTAAATGATTTTAATATTGTTGGCTTTCGCAAGTGTTCGTGTAGTAAAATAGAAATTATTTAATAAATATTATGTTTGTAAAAGAAGTTGCGTTTTTTTATTTCTCGAACTTTACACTTTTCTGATATTTAAATTAAATTTATTTTTAGATTCGTTCAGAGATTGAATCAAGGACAGTAATCCATCGAAACAATATGTTTATTAATTGGTGAATTATTTAATGAATTTAAAATTTTTCTTCTTCATTAAAATCGGATAATAAATACAAATATCCAATATGACGGTCGTACTGGCTTATAGGATGATGGTTGATTTGGAAAATATGCTTCTTTTAGAATTATGAACATGATTTATTAAAATTATTATATTTTACATAAAATTAAATATTTTGCATCATCTAGGGATCGAACCAAGGACGGGAATCGATCGAATCAATCGGTATATTTATTGCCAATTTATTTAATGAATTTTGAAAATTTTCCCGCATTTCTACCATTAAAATGATGGATTTTCAAGATGGCGGACATGATGTCATACTAGGTGACGGTATATACTTTGACATAAGTGGTGGGGGTCAGTCTGTTTGCAGCCACCGTGAGGAAAGGATCGTTCATCATCTTTTTTTTTTCCCTCACCGCGTTCGAACCGAGGACTCCGAGCTCCGTGTCATAAAAGTTAATTTTTTAATTTTTTTATTAATATTTTATTAATTGAATTTTTTTATAAATTTTAATTTTTTTCCATTAAAATCAGATAATAAATAAAGATTTTAAATATGGCGGCCGTAACGTAAATTGCAACGGTGACGTCATAATTCAAGATGCCATATTCCATGATGACGTCAGAGGCTTATCGGAGGCTGTAGACATGGATGCTTAAGCCTCTATATGGACATTTCTAGCCGCTGGGATTTTAAATGACTAAAAAGGGGAAAATTCCCTCGAAACGGGAATTTTTCCCTCGAAAAGAGAAATTATTTAATTTATCAAAATTTTTGAAATTTTTTGGCGGAATTTTTTTCCAAAAAAATTGAAATTTTGACTAATTTTGAAAAATTTTGGACAATTTTAACAGTTTTTGAAGGTCAAATTCAAGGTAAAGGTCAAAGGACAAGGTCACATCCATCCAAGATTTCCGTCGTGACGTCACAATGCAATATGGCGGTCGGCACCTCAGGCACCTCACCCTTAACCCTGTGCCCGGAGCCCCTTTTCTATACTACTCCTGTGACGTATTTGCCGTTAGCTATTATTAAATCAATGAAAAAAAATAATAATTTACTATTAGTTAGCCCTGAACTGTTACCTCGCCAAGTTACGCTTAACAATGACTTAATAATCTTTATGAATACGAGATTCTTTGGATTCCAAGCCCTAAATTAAATGTATGCGTTTGTTATGAAATATACACGTGTAATCACAAAAAAAAAAAAAAAACCTCTTCGCTTCGTTTTTGCCAATATTCATACTTAAAAATTCCACACATCATACCTGTCTTCCTAATTACAAGTTTTTACGAAAATCCAATCTACCGTTTGAAAGTTATCGTCATTAAATTCACACACAAACGCTTATCTCTCTCTCTGTGTTACGGAGACCTCGCTTAGCTTTGATAAAAATAATAATAAAACAAAATAATTTTTAATTGTTTTACACTTTCGGTGACTTCAGTGTAATATTCGGGGATGTTGGGAGGCTCACCCTATAACTACTCTTTAACGGCTGCGTGTTTTGCTCGCGCCCCAGTGAACTCCGCACGGCGGACCCCGTGTTCAACCAGCGCCGCTAGCATGGCTGCTTCCTCGCACGACGCGGAATTTCTATGGAGCGCGGGTGAAGTTTGGGTTCCGCCCGCACATCCCCTCCTTCCGTGGAACAACTCGCTGCTCCGCGTCACGCATCCCTTCAACACACGCGGCACCTTTGTGCGCGGTGCCGGATGGAGGCTGACAACTGTTGAAGGAAGGAGTTGCACGCCGCCCGAGCGTTCATAACGGCTCGCTTCTGGCCGAATGGGTTCGCCCGGGCCATCCGTGGCCGTTGGGCTTCCTGTCGGTGCTTCATACGTGGAACTCCCCGAACGCACGCATGCGTTAGCTCAGCAATTTCAAAATAAATATTTTGTGCTGAAACTTTTCTTGTTACGCAATGTAGCTCGCTTTTCGTTACAAATTCTTCTTGGAGGTTATCTAATATATTCGTCAAAATTAAGAATCTTTAGATGTTAATTTTTCTTTTATAAATAATATGGAAGTAGAATATAATGATATTATATTGCATTGTTTGAAGTAACAAGTGTTTAAGATAAATTTGTGCCTGCCAAATCACAAAAGCGTAACTGAAACATGCTTTATGTTTGTACTTATGATTTGTTTCTCCAAACAATCTTTCCTGTCTTAGCTTTAGGTTTAGTTAAAATAACAAGGATTTACCCAGGTTAAAGATTTGTTTCGCTCATTTATTTTATATTCGTTTAGTGCTATATCACTTGGATGTCCAAAAAACCCGTTCTTCTCAGTTAAGCTACACGTTTGAACGCTTCAGGATGGTTTTTTGTCCTTGTCAGTTTTCTGTATTGGTTTTCTACTCTGACTTCCAAATATTCCAAATTCCTTAAGTGATAGAAGTGGAAAATCAAATATTAGGGAGCACTACGTGAATTTTCCTGTCGATAAAATAATATTTTTAATAATAATAATGATAAACCATACACACGTCACCACACCAGTCCTGCAACCAGAATTGTGTACACGGCACACCCATTATGCTTCGTAACGTTGCCACTAACCAATAACATACACCGTGTTCCGCAAGTGACCTTCCTGCTTTTGCACGGGACCAACTCTAAGAAAAATTGAACAGTCACAATGGTGCCCGGTAAATTTTACTTGGACGTTACTCTTAAATTACATATTCAAATGTGATCATAAAAATTATTATTTTTTAAGTTCAATCTATTATCTGTGCAAAATTTTACTCAATTCGTTACAATAATTACCATTCATTTATGGATGACAAATATTTGCGAAATGTCTTACGAATCCGGATAATTATACTTGGATCGCATCACAATAGCTATTATATACAACGCATGGACAAGGGAAAAGGTAGATTTTGAAAAATAACCTTACACCATATAGAATTCTCTCCAGTCAGAGTTAAATTTTTTAAAGAATCGAATAATTGACTTTAAAAAAATAAATTGTAATGATTAACCAAGGTTATCACAAAAATAATGGTAACGTTATTTTCTGTTAGAACGTATTTTTAAAGTAGCTATATCATTGTTACATAAAAAAAGGGAAAAAAACGGAAGTTTTTCAGAACGCGGGAAAAAAATTAAATAACATTTATATCTAGAATTATAAAATAATAACGGCTTATTGAAGATGGAACAATGTTTCTATTCGAGTGGATGCCCATGTCTTTAAGTTTACCAAGTATATTTCAGTTGGACAGAAAAGTGAAAGAAATAAGAGTGCACTTATAATGACAATATTCTAAAAATTTTAACAACATTTTCTAATGTACATCTCAAGCAAGTTATTTATGACAATAAATAATTATTTTTAATAAAATATGAATCAAAATTCAAAATGCAATATATAAATCACCAAAGTTTACTTAAACCTTAAGTATGCCATTATAACTTAATGCATAATATTCTTGTGAGTAGTGTAGGATAGCCGGTCCGAAACAGGGTTCAGGGTGTGGTGTTGTGTGTACGGCGGCCCTATTGAATTGTGACGTCACGGCGGCCATCTTGGATGAGTGTGACCTTGACCTTTGACCTTGACCTTCGACCCTCAAAACTTGTCAAAATTCGCCAAAATTGGACAAAATTTGCCCGAAATTCCTCAAAAATCACCAAAATTTCCATTTTCGTGGGAAAAAATTCCGCCAAAAAATGTCAAAAAATTCCACAATTCAAAAATAAGGATTTCGATAATCCTCAAAAGTCGTTTTGCCATAGAAAGAACCCAAATTCCTAAAAATGGCTTAAGCATCCATGTCTAAAGCCTCCGGTAAGCCATTTCTAGGAATAAGGATACCATGACCGCCATCTTGGATTATGACGTCACTGTTGCAATTTCCGTTACGGCCGCCATCTTTAAAATCTTTATTTATTATCCGATTTTAATGGAAAAAAATTTAAAATTTATACAAAAATTCAATTAATAAAATATTAATAAAAATATTTAAAAAAATTACTTTATGGCACAGAACCCGGAGCCCTCGGTTCGAACCCGGCGAAGGCAAAAAAAAATTAAAAATGATGATTAATACTTCCCCCATGGTGGGTGCAGGCAGACTGGCCCCCACCACTTTGTTAATAGCATATATAACATCCTGCAGTATGACGTCACGTCCGCCATCTTGTCTACATTGCTGGAAGCCATCATCATTGTATCGTCGGCTAGAGTGCGCCGATGCCATGTTAGTTTAGTTATTATCCACCAGAGTGCAGTAATAATTTATTATTCTGTAACACCCGCCATCTTGTCATTTGGCCGCCATCTTGGAATCGTGTAATTATTTAGCTAGAAATGCGGGAAAAATTCCAAACATCATCAAAAAAAACCATTATTAATTTACATATTGATTCGATCGATTCCTGTTCCTAGGTTCAATCCCTGGTTGATGCAAAACATTTATTTTATATAAAAAATTATAATTTCAAATAACCATGATCAAAATTCTTAAAGAGACTTTAAATCCTCTACCACCATCATCCTATAAGCCATCTTGGAAATACGTAATAATTAACATAGAAATTCAGGAAAAAGTTCTAAATTCGTTAAATAAATTTGCAAACAATGTACTGATTAATTAGATCGAATAAGGTCCATGGCACGGTCCTGGACGAAATTAAAAGTAATTTAATTTAAATACCAGAAAAGTGAGAGGTTCGAGAATAAAGCACCGCAAGTTCTTTTACAAACAAAATATTTATTACATAATTTCTATTCTACTATAGGATCACCTGTGAAGGTTAGCAATATTACAATCATTTAGGTCCACATAGGCGTGAAATGACTAATTCTTAAATCCAATCGGTTTATACAAGACAGAGACCAGCCAGATCCTTTAATAAAATAGTCCTCCTCTTCTTGACAGAGTTTCTGGATACCTTGTTTAACAGTTTGCTTCACATCGTCAGAACTGTACATTACTACAGCCGATGAACGGATAAGGCTTTCCATTTATACAGTCCAACCACAAGTTACATTTCAAAGGTCCGTTTGTTGCCACGTCATCAGTAAGCTGATTGATTATGTTCTGTCTAATATCTTCAAGAAAATTACAAATGTCTTTCGACTCACTAAGCGTATTTAGAAAATAGTAGTCTTTCAATGTTCCACGAAATGCAGACTGCGCCAAGTAGAAGCCATTATCATTCACCTGTAGAGCACCAAACACAGTCTTAGGTTTAGTTCCATGTCCAGATACCATAGCAATCGGTTGCTGCGCATCTGTTTTCTTTCTTGTACGCTTAAGAGTCTCCTATCTAAAGCGAGGAGTCGAAATTTCTGCAGGTAGTTCAGCAGTAGGCGCACGGACTTCACCTATACAGTTTTTCGCATGTCGACGCAAATTATCAATTTGAGTAAATCATTCATAACACTCATCACAGCGAAACTTCATGCGAGAAGGATTCATTATACATTTACTCCTCTCATGTCTCCGTACATCATGAGCAAATGCAAACGTCATATCGCAGTAGCTACAAGGATACCGCGGTGATGACGACGAGCCTTTCAGACTCGATCCAGATACTGACGTTGCTGCCGTCGTACCATTTCCAGGCATACATTTATGCACATAAATCATTCGCTGTTGTATAGACACCTTTACTTTCTGCCGCGCAACAGGTCCTATGCATGTCTCCAAGTGTTGCTGCAAATTAGCATTTCTTGTAAATTTCTTGCGACACATAATACAACTAAATATTTTACGATAAGGGTTCTTGGCACATTCTCTCTTCTCGTGTCGACGAGCATTGCTGATGTTTGAGAAAATCTTGTCACAGTAACGACATCGATGTACGTTAGTTGTTGATGATTCGCCATCCATTGAAGTCTCCATCGAAAGCGAAACAGCGTTCGTTGAGGGTTCCTGTAAAGCCAGCACTACCGGCATTAAAGTCTCTTCTGCTGGTGGTATCACGTCTGTTGATATCTCCACCAATGTTGACGTCGTCGTTGCCAACGGGATCTACTCCTTCTCCATCGTAGCTGTCATCAAGGTTCCCGTAGTCGATGGTACAACCTCCATCGAGTTCGATGTTAAAGTCGGTAAAGATGCCATCGAGTTCGCAAGAACAGGTAATTACGAAACTTATGCACCAGAAGAAACAAACTAGGTGATCCATACACCGTCGACGATAGTAACAACCTGAGCGACCTGCTGTCTAGGACTCGTTTATATACATGCACCGGATGGAATAATACGCTAGTCAAATCAAGAATAATATACTATAATACTAGAGTCAAAACAACATTAAAAATATAAGCACCATAAACAAAAAGGAAGCACATGTTGGAAGCACCCTCAACAAAAAGGCAGCACATTTGGAAGCACCATCAAAAAGGCAGAACATTTTGAAGCACCATCAACAAAAAGGCAGCACATTTGGAAGCACCCTCAACAAAAAGGTAACACAATTGGAAGCACCCTCAACAAAAAGGCAGCACATTTGGAAGCACCATCAAAAAGGCAGCACATTTGGAAGCACCATCAACAAAAAGGCAGCACATTTGGAAGTACCATCAACAAAAAGGCACCACATTTGGAAACACAATCATCAGAAAGGAAGCACATTTAAATCGCACCGTCAATCGAAAGGAATCACATTCTACAAAACGAAAGCTCAATAACGAAAAGGAGGTACATTCTCACGTACATTCAACTCGGTAGGATGCATTCGTCAACGTTAAGTTAGGATTTAATGTCGCCATCAGTCTATGAATCCATCAGTTTTTAGTTCCATAAGTCATTGGCAACAAAAGTCATTGGCTCCAACTGCCTTTTGCTTCAACAGCACCAATGATATTTGACTAGAATGCTACGAGTCTAAGAGACTATGAGGTCACAAGGCTACGAGTCTTTAAGTTTACGAAACTGCGAGGATACAGGACTACAAGTCTATATGAATACTTCTCCACGAAGCAACAAGTCTACATGACTCCAATTGACGTATCTGTCTTCGATGGAATTTTCTCTTTTGCTCCAACTGCTCAAACAGCATTATGTTATAAGATTACAAGGCTACTTGGTTACCTAGCTACAAGTCTACGAGGCTCCAATGCAACATGACTACGCGATAGCGAGGCTACAAGACTACGTAGCTTCCAGAACACAAGGTTACGTGATTACGAGGCTACAGGACTACTAAGCTTCCAGAACACAAGGTTACGTGATTACAAGGCTGCAGGACTACGAAGCTTCCAGAACACAAGATTACGAGACTGCGAGGCTACATGACTCTAACTGACTACAATAGCACCATTCAGTGGTGAGAGTTAATTTATCTCATGCAAAATAGCCTGTTTAAAGTAGTGTCGATTATTGTCAACAGATGACACCGCACGTTGCTTACAGGTAAATATTATTTAGTTATTTTATGTATGATGCGGGGTGCTCACTAACGATCGCAAACGAAGAATGGCTTCGCTAGACACTAAGGAGAAGGAAGTTCGCCTTGCATGTTAGTGCTTCACAGATGTCTCATGATATATTATTTGACTGAGTATCTGAATAAAATTACCTGTCCTAGCCACCTAGTTCAATGCAGTTTGTCTCAAAGCATATTATTTGACTGAAAAATGGTTGTTACTTTTTGATTTCCGCCTGGTAAAAAAAAAATGACAAGTGCTGATTTAGTAGCAGAAATTCACGAATTAAATGTAACTCCAAATAAAATGACATGTCTCATTAGGTAAAAAATCCTTCATGCAGAGAGTGGTTTCTCAGAATAGAGAGAAGCACTTGAATAATCCACAGGAATAATCAGGAGCACACGGAGAAAACCACCATCATATTTACAAGAACAATCGGGAGCTCACGGAGAAAACCATCTTCATACTAACAAGAATAATCAGGAGCAAACGTATGGACAAGAGTAATCGGGAGCACACGGTGAAAACCACACACCTTTCTTTGATATATTAAAATAACATAAAAAATATTTAATACAAATAAATAATAAAAAATTTAAAATAAAAAAATTACAAAAATATATAAACAGATTCTGCTAGCTTGTGAACATCTCATTGATGAGCCAAGAGAGAGTTCTAGTACAAGCCAGAATTTTATGAATTTTTGTAATTTTTTTCATTAAAATCGGATAATAAATAAAGATTTTAAAGATGGCGGCCATAACGGAAATTGCAACGGTGACGTCATAATCCAAGATGGCGGTCATGGTATCCTTATTCCTAGAAATGGCTTACCGGAGGCTTCAGACATGGATGCTTAAGCCGTGTTTAGGAATTTGGGTTCTTTCTAGGGCAAAACGACTTTTGAGGATTTTCGAAGTCCTTAGTTTTGAATTGTGGAATTTTTTGACATTTTTTGACGGAATTTTTTTTCCATGAAAATGGAAATTTTGGCGATTTTTGAGGAATTTTGGGCAAATTTTGTCCAATTTTGGCGAAATTTGACAAGTTTTGAGGGTCAAAGGTCAAGATAAAGGTCAAAGGTCAAGGTCACACTCATACAAGATGGCCGCCGTGACGTCACAATTTAATATGGCCGCCGTACACACAACACCACACCCTGAACCCTGTTTCCGGACCGGCTATCCTACACTACACTTGTGCTATATTTTATTTCATAAATATACAGACAGACTGTTCAGATACTCATCCGAAATATATCGGATAGTAAGGTGATCCCTAACGGAAATCGAAACCGAGTTTATCTAAGCCACCTACAGTCTAGTCCGGAAACTAAGGTGATATGTATTCGTTGAAAATCCGTTGTAGGAGTTGTATGATATCAGTGAAAAATATCACAATCTATTTCAATTTTATTCTTATAATTTGGATTTTGGGCTTAATACTTCGGGGATAAGCCTATTTACAAATTTTTATATTATATCATCGTATTTTTCCAAATAATAATTACTATCGTATCAAATATTATGGATTTAATGCTGTGTGACAAAAATGTAACCTAAAAAACAAATCACTGCTGTTGAAGCATCTTCTAAGGACGCAGCTTATCGCCATACAACACAGGAAATAAATTCAGCGTAAAGATTCAAATTCTGGAAGTATTGATTACCGAGTCCAATGTCAGTTATTCCTATGTTACTTTTTAATGTGAAATTTTGGACGTTTCTTACTCAATTACATCGTTATTACTGTACTGATTAAGATAATAATTAATGGAAAGTTAGCCCGCACACTGGATAACACATAACAAATATATCTATGGAAAACACTATCCCTTAAGAATTGAAAATGGGCGAGTTTGTTGTTTTATCAAGAAACATTTTTCCAAAGAGCACGAAGTTGAATCTTTAAATAATTGTCATTTGCAAACAAACATTAAATTCGTGTCTCTAATATTTTTGGATTTGGAAGTATTTGAACCTATTGTATTAATTTGATAATACCTAAGCTTTTTTATGTTTAGTATAAACTACAATAACAACTTAAGTAAAACCTATTTTCAATACTATCTTTCCCATGACCTCATTCGCGTAAAAAGCATAATTCGCACAGGTAAGATTGACAATATGGAAAATTATAAGTTTTTATAATTCCTTTAAATTGAATTCACATTATTACTTGCTGTAAACTACATTTATATTTTACGTTCAGAAGCATATATAGACAATTCAGTACAATCATATTTTAGAAAGAACTTATTTTAAATAAAACATGAAACTAATAAAAACCCAAGTACTTATAAAATTGCAATATATTAATTTCTATCTACTTTGTTACTGAATTCTTTAATAATCAAGTTATAAATCAATCTTGTAATTTTTTTACTTTACATAAAAAGATATAAATAATCAAACGTGTTATTAGATTTCGGTACATAAATATAATCATATCTTTGGGACTATTTTATAATTCACATTAAAATAAAGACAAAGTTTATATTGGGATTCTATCTGAAACTTGTTATAATTTTTTAGTGACTGTGATCACTTTTCGAAATAAATGTTTTAGTTCATATAAACTAATACTTCTTTGTTTATTTTAAGTGACAAATTTTCTAATAGTAATAATAATTTATATTTATTAATTTAAAAGTCAAACAAAAATAATGTAATTTTATTAACTTCTATTGATATATTATTAATGTAAAACAAAACTCAAGAAAAAAATAAAATTATGGATTTACTATATAATAAATTGTTTCTTGATTTATGAACACAGTTATTTATGTCTCCTATTAAATAAAAAATAATTCTATCGCAACACAGTTTAATTGATAATAAGAACAAAAATGTTCATTTTAGAAGTAAATTTTAACTTTTTTTTAATGAAAAAAAAATACATTCTAATATAAAACAAAAAATTATTTGGAATTTGTTTTGGTAGGATTTTTTTAAAAATAGTTCTTTGGTATACAAACAAATATCATCCCATATTTTATTTGGCACATATGTACTCCACTCCAAAACACCAAATATTAGGCAGTTTACTTACTTATTCTAGCAGTGTAAATTTTTGTTAAGTGTGGTTAACGGGTTGTGGTGCCATTTAATAAGGTTTGCGCTTCAATGTACACAATCGATTCAAAGGGAACCCTCATTCACGTATTGTAAACAATTTATTTTTAAATAAATCGAATGCATTATTAAATATTTCCCTCAAATATTGTTAAAAATATTTTTCGAAGGATGCAGTAATTTTTTATTGAGTGTTTATCTCCCATTTCCTACCACACATAGTTCTAGCTTATCAATTTTCTTTCATTTTTTAAGAATATATGTTCACCAATATCAATCATTCTCATTCTTTACCTACCCAATACCCTCCATGCATACCTACCTGCTATTTCTCACACTTACGGGTAAGGACTTAAAGCATGGGATACGCTCTCACTTTGTCATCCTCTCATATCGTTCCGTATTTTTTGGGGCCCACGAGTATCATACTTTGTATCCCATCCACTGTTTTTTGTACATAACTGCCTCCCATTCTTCAGCCTTTTTATTTGTTTAAAGCCTATGTGCTTGGCTGACCTAGAATTATCGGTTTTCCTTTGTGCCAAAAGTGAAAAATTGTCAATTTTTTCAACGCGCGTTTGAAAACATCGTTTCGTCACCCGTGAATAATAAGCTGTCACCGATATAACCGTTTATGTACAAATCTTTGGTCAGCATTGGATTACGTTTCACCATATTTTCATCATAGTAGAAAGCATCCCTAATAAATTTCCACTTCGATCTGCTTCGAGTTGGGACCAAAAACTACGAGGAACCATGGTAAATTGATGAGAGCCACCAAATAGTTAAACTACAAAAAATAATCATCAAAATATACATTTCTTCAAGTTTTAAAATTTAATAAGGCACACACAAATCACACACACACACACATATATATATATATAATACTATAAAGAGGAAAGATTTGTATTTTGGTGTGTATGTTTGTAATGAATAAACTCAAAAACTACTGTGCAGATTTCAAAAATGTTTTCATCATTAGAAAGCTACATTCACCCTGAGTAACATAGGCTATATTTATTGCTAGAAAATATAAGGAATCCTTACTAAAACTTTAGTAACTTAACCAAAGGTGTAAAACAAATGCCATAAAACATTTTACGTCGCATGCGCTGCGGAAACTATTGATGATAGAACAAAAGTCTGTTTTACAATATTAAAGAACATATCAGTAACTACAAAAGACTTTGCGATACTATAGGTCCAACTATTATCGTTATGTCACAATAACCACTTTTTACATTTTAAAAGTTGATAAAAATACCGACAAAAATTAGACCATGTTATTCATAATTCTTTTTAAATCCTTATCCAAATAAATCATATTGCTTTCAAGATTGTTTCAGTTCATGTAGATTACTTTTTGAATTCTTCAAATCGGCTATTCCAATCAATATATATTACGAATTTAAAAAGTTATAGAAATAGAAAAAATAAACGCTGTCGCGTTGTGCATGTTATCCAAACTTATTTATTAATCCTTATCCAAATAAATTATTTTGTTTTCAAAATTGTTTCAATACCTGTAGATTACTTAATGAATTTTTCAAATCGTATATTCCATTCAAAAGATAATACGAATTTAAAAAGTCACAGATACAGAAAATGCGCCGCCGCGCCGTGTCGTGGCTAGCCAAGCATTGCAGCGGTGCGGGAGAGGGGTGGACTCATCTATGAAATATAAAAGTTTTGTAAAATAAAAGTAAGATCCAATAGAATTAAATAAAGCTTTAAAATAAAAATGTAAATACAGAAATGTAAAACTTACATTGACTTAGAAAAACTCTTTAAAATAAGTACACATACCTAAAAAAAAAACAAGAAAAACAATTAAAATTAAAAAACAACAAAAAATATTAATTTAAAAATTTAAATATATGAAAAACTTAGGAAATTTATTTAGGTAGGATCAGATAAAAATGTAAAAAGTTCTAAAAATGTAAATAATAAATACTAAGTTATATGTCTCCCTTAAGATTAAATAAGTTACTTTAATAAAAAAAACATGTACAAATTCGGATTGGAAGTTTACATAGATAATGTGATAGTGTGTTTGAAAAAATATAGAAATAAAACAACAAAAAAATATAAATAAAAGGTAAAAATATTTTTAAAAAATCCTCCACCCGTGCGAAGCCGGGACGGGCCGCTAGTGTGTGTATATATATATATATATATATATATATATATATATATATATATATATATATATATATATATAATATGGGATGTAATTGGGAAACGAAATAATAAAATGTGATCTCCTAAGTGTGAGTCCAGTGATTTCTCGCCTTTCACATTGTGGAAAAAAATCATATTTTGCTTAAATTTTCCTATATTAATAAATTATAAATCTTTTAATAAATTAAAGTTGATTGCATTTTAGCGTCCCTGTATTCACAGCCAATGCATTTTTTGAGAACAGATTTTTAGTTTATTTTATTGTTGGTATTTTATTGAAAGGAGTGGGATATAAAATAAAAAAATTCTTTTTGTTGCATTTTAGACTAAAAACAGTGTCACAAACCGCTATATTTTTCATTTATTTGTTATAAATAACTGCAGTTAATCCTAGCTTTTTTTGCTTTGGAATGACTAACAAACATTGGCTTTATATATAGTTTTAATTTTTAAAAGGCACTTAATTTACCCTCTCACTAATGTGTAAACTTATGTTTATTGCCAATAATTATAATTATGTATAGTTGTGTGGTTAACTCAATTAAATGTTTGTTGTCATACATGTGTGTGTTTACACGTTGCAGCGAATTTTAAGTGTTTCACAATTTTATTCGACCGTTGAAGGATTTTTTTTAGAAGTCAAGTACATATTTATGTACTTGCGAGCCCACATAATTAACTTTTACTCGTGGTGCACTAGAGCATTTCGGAAGTAAATAAATATTAGCCTTTACAAAATGTATTATCCAGCTAATCATGTTATCAAAACCAATTTTTAAAATTTAATTAATTAGATCACATCTCAAAATTTAATCTCAAAATAAAGAACTTTTTTATTCAACTACAAACACGTGGATTAAAACTATTTATTTTATTTTCTACCATAGTTTTGGTAAGTTAAAATCGGAATTTGTATAAATTTTATTTGAAACTCGGTATAAAACTACGAGGGCTGTTTTTTTTTCAACCTCCGAAAGACTATATAAAAAAAGGAAATTAACGTAACATTGTAATTATACCACCAAAAGTAAAGTAGGGTCTTACTTATTTTAATACATAAAAGCCAAAACTATCAAAGCATTTGTCATATCGTTACACAAGCTTATCTATGCATGTTTCGAAGAAGATAGCCGACAGTGAATAGAGATAATAGGACAAGTGCCTTGATCTCCCGCTCCCTCACGACACCACTGTGAGGCGGGTGGACTAATTGTGCGGAGTATTGTGCCTTATTATTCATATTCTTGCGATAATTCTTGACGCGGGAGCCAGTGCGCCGCGCGATTAGTCCACCCGCCTCACAGTGGTGTCGTGAGGGAGCGGGAGATCAAGGCACTTGTCCTGTTATCTCTATTTACTGGCGGCTATCTTCTTCGAAACATGCATAGATAAGCTTGTGTTACGATATGAAAAATGCCTCGATAGTTTTGGCTTTTATGTATTAAAATAAGTACTTTTGGTGGTAGAATTACTATGTTACGTAAATTTCCTTTTTTTATATAGCCTTTCGGAGGTTGAAAAAAAAACAGCCCTCGTATTTGAAAGTAATTTTTGTATTTAATAGATCATATTGGGAAAATATTATCACGAGTGGGAAAGCAGGTCCGAAGGCCATTTAATTAAATACCGCTTTATATTAACCTAATATTCAAGCGATTAGTTCAAATATAACAATTTTAATTCTGGTCACAAATTAATCACTCTTAAATTAAGTCTAAAAGTTACTCTCCTCACTAGAGCTCTGATAGTGTCTCTCTCTACTGCTCGTCTCTTACCGCGCACTAATGTCCAAACACGCACTACTCACTAGTCCGCCGCACACACAACATATTCCCACCTGCTTCGGTACCCGATGCACTTATATTTCACACACGCAACCCGTCTCTCATCGTCCACTTTCGCTCACCGAGGGACTCTCGCAGCTCACCATTTATAAACTTGCCAAGTCTTCCCCAGGAAAGGTCTCTTAGTACTCCAAAGTTTTACGCCATAAGAATCCCCGACTTAAAACAATCGAAGCTCCGAAAACAATTGAGTCCTAGTTACTCCACTTCATGCAGATGGGTTTCTAAGAATGTGGCGAATGCTGGAAAGCCGCAGAGAATTATCCGGGCCCATTGCGAAAGCGCTGTCGAAAGGAAAGGAATTAAGCGGGATACCACTGCTCATCAGATTAGGCATGAAGTTGTAATGGAGTGTTGGGCTCGTGGTCTGGCTGGCCAGCATGGTCGCTAGAGTAATCGCAAACATATAAATTAAAAAATATTTTAATGTTTTTTTTTATAACTTAACAGTGTTTAGGGACCCAAAAATTATCAAAGTTTTCTTGAAATGATGACGTGCCTTTGCCTGTAAATACGCGACAAGTGCATATTTTATTCTTCTTGCATATATACACATTTTATGTTCGGTCAGTATTTCGTTACTATACTTCCGGGGACCAGTACACACTTCATGCGAATTCAGGCGAATCCAGGCCCGAACGAAGTGAAGCACGAACAGACAGGACAAGATCGAAGTGAAAACACGGACGTGATTAAAGCGGCTCGGCAGGGCGATCAGTCCATTTCGGGGTGCACTTCAAACAAACAGAGTGAAAGGTTGAGCGAGTATAGAGGGACTCGAAGGCGGGCCAGGCCGTGATATCTGTTTAGCCTGGAACAACGTTTGTGCAGCGGTATTTATAAACCCGAGCCAGGCTGGTTGCTTTCCGCCAGGGGCGTGCCTGCAACGCCTCTTTGACATGTTCCCTCCGTCGTCTCTAGACTGACGGCTCTGATAGACCTCGGCTAAGTACGCACAGTTGAAGAAAATCATTTCAAGAGCAATAATATCGGAAAGTTTGTACACAAAAAATATTCCGTAAACAACGTGAATCTAAATTGTACCTACACACTTCAGCTGCAGGTTAGTTACGAAGAAAAAGTTAAATAGGCCTACTTATAATCAACCTTTTTTCTGAAGTTATTTACAATGCTTGCTAAACGCACTGGAAATTGGAGTTTAACGTGAAATTTAATTCTAAAACAAATCAGAGAAGGTTTTATGATGGATCACTTAGCGTCTGGATAATGTTTACTTGAAAACAATTCTTTCACCACCATCAAACTTTTTTTTTTTCGTAAAATAATTTTATCGAAACAATTTGAAATTAACTCTTATTTCTCGAAGGCTATTTTTGTAATCGTAAATAATTGTTGTTTGTAGTAATATAAGTTTTACAAGCGTAATAAATTTTGTGAATTTTTGAATGATATTCTTCAATAAAATATCATCCACAATTATAACGGTTCATTTTAAATACTTACCCTATTATTTGTAATTAAATTTCTGTAAAGCTTCAACTTCAAGGACGTATACCACCATCGGGAGAAACTCAAGGCCATAGGTCTTATGTATACATATGTTCAAAACATTTTGATCCATTATCTTTATTAATTCATATATTAAATATAATTATAACATTTAACAGATCACAAAATGACTTTTCATTGGACGTAAACCAAACTGATAAAATCAAAAAAAGATAAAACATAACTTAATAAATTAAATGGCATTCAACCAAAAAAAAAAAATCCATATTGGTACGGTGCGGAATTGTAAAGTATAATTTAGAAACTATAATAATACTTTAAATCAGCCAATTATTTACAATAAACACGTTACTAGAGGGAAAATATTATTTATAGAGAAATAACTATTTCTGGCAAACATCTACTCATTCATCCCTACTAGTTGTATGTATTAGCCGGTCCGGGCACAGGCGCCAGACGCTGGTGCCGGTGCCGGGTCAAAGACCGATTGCTCTGACGTCACGGCGGCCATTTTGGGCTCATAAATTCCTCAAAATTCCTTAAAACTGACTCAAAATTTCCCGTTTTCGCTGGAAAATTTCCCGTTTTGAGGGAAAATTTCCCATTTTTGTCCAGAAAAATTCAAAAATTCGGAATTCGTAAAACCTCAAAATACTTTTGCCTTAGAAAGAACACATATTCCCTGAGACGGCTTAAATTCCTCATGGCCAAGCCGCCCTAAGCTGCTGGCGGGGAGCATGACCTTGACCTCCAAAATAAAATTAAAATTATATAATTTTTTACTAAAAAAATCCAAAAAAAAAAATTTAAAAATGCTTACTTCAAATGTTTAGTTACTTAATTGATTACGGTCTTTGGCTCGATTCCCGGCGAGAGTAATACATTTAAACAACTTTGTCTTAAAACTATATTGACTTCAAATGGTCTGTCATAGAGTAAACAAAGCTTTTTTTTACTAAACTCATAAAACTTACTAATGGGGATAGTTTGTTTTATTACCTCATCTTCCCGACCGACAATTTAGTTATCTTAATAGAATTTGGTTTTTTTAGACTTTCTGATGCTGCGATTAATAGATGACGAACTTTTATTTCAAGTTCTTTCATAAATCCTCGATTGATTGTTGGTTTTAAGTAGATAAATCTTAATCACAGTTTGGTAAAATCGATAATGGAATGGCATCATAAGTTATTCCAGTTGGGATTACGTACGGCGTCATTCCGGTGGAATTAGGAACCATGTGGTTAATTTTACTCTGTATTATTATCATTTTATTTTTCCAGCTTTGTTGGCTTCATGTTGAAAAATACGCAACATATTACCCAGATTCCGCGTTGGTCTTTCGACTGGATTGCTCTGGAAATGTCTGACTGAGGAAGTTGTAGGGACGATTTTCAGTTTTCCTACCAGAATTTACTCGTAAACTGCGTTCCACTATCTTTTAATACCCTGGATGGTTGCTCTATTTCGTCATTAGTTTACTCAATACACATTTGCTGTTAGCATTTACTACCGCATACAATTTCGTGAATTTATACAAATTATCCATTACAAAAATAATCTACTCCACTACATAAACAGATATAGGTAACAGACCAAATAAATCCACACAAACCAACTGAAACGGTGACTTTAGTATTATAGGTTGCATTTCACGTAACAATTTTTGTAAGTTTTTTTTTGAAAAATGTCACACGACGATGTTATTGAAGTAATCGTATTTAACAGGTTCGGCGAATAAATTTTCCTGCTTAACACATCAAATAGCTTCTTAGCTATAATGTGCCTCGTTCTTGTTGGAATTCCCAAATTATTTGGTTTCGGTCAATTTTATGTATAAAGGGTTTCCATAAAAATTATTCTTCAGACCTAACCCTATTTAGGTAAATACAATAACTTCCTATAAAATGCAATTTTTTAAAATGTCATCTGTTTTTTTTCCGAATTTTGCAATGTCTCTACTATCTTTTTACAAGTGGCATATGCTTGTTGTGAATTCAGTAAGTTTGAACAAATATTTTTAACTATTGTATTATCTTCCAGCTTGGCTCATAATATATTCGCTACCAAAAATTTCCTGGGTTGACGTTCGCGAAGTTGTAAATCCTAAGTTAGGTCAGGATCTCTACTAAGGAAATCGGCCACTTCATTTTCATTCCCAAGGATGTGACAGATTTCTTTGTAAACCCCCAAAAACCTTTCCGGCCCTTAAACACGTTAAAGCTAGATGATCAGTCAAAAGTTTTATTTTCTTTCCCTACAGTAAATAAAATAAAATGTAACGCCCAAACGAAAGCTTATGTTTCCTTCTCGGTCACAGTATTGTTTCGTTCTGCATTACATTGTTCTGCTAACCATAGATAATGTGTTTTATATACCCTGATAGTCCTTTTGCGATAGTTTTGCCCTTAAAGCATAAGAAGACGCATCTGTATAAAACATAAATTCTCTTCCTTGTATTGAATAATAAAATCACATTCCCTGTTATGAAAATGTCTTTCAAACGTCCGTATGATCGTTGTGCTATTTCATTTACTCCAAATCACTATCATATCTTTCTTCAGTAAATTAAATAAAGGTAAATCTGTTCTTGAGATTTTGTCACTTTAATTTCTATAAAACTCTACAACACCCAAGAACGCCCTAAGTTGTCCAACGTTCTGAGGAACAGAGAAATTTATTATCACATGTCGTTTGTCGGAAGATGTTTTAATTCCATCAGAGGATGTTAAAAAATGGCCTTAATATGCCAATTCTTGCTGACAATATACTGGTTTTTTTCATACCAGCATCTCTCAGTTTTTATGACACGACAAATACATTCCAAATGCTCTTTATATGTAAATGAGGTAATTAAAATATCGTCCACATAAGCACCAGCAAATTCTTTACATTTGGGACCTAAATTTACATCCAAACATCTAGTTAATTCGCTAACAGCGTTTACAGCCCAAATGGAACTACCCGGAACTTATATTTGTAGTTTCTAAAGAGGGAGGCGTTTACTTCTGGAAACTCTCTTGTAAGGGTATTGGCCAATAGCCAACAGATAATTTCAATATAATTTAATATTGCACGCCTTGGTATAATCTCACAATGTCGCTGGTGGCATGTGGCTCTCACATTAATTGTAAAATGACTAGTATCTCTCGCGGCCAAACAGAAACGTGTCAACCCATCTTTTTTTCTCACGCACAGTAAAGGCCTTGCATAAGTACTTGGCGCTCTAATGATTACTTTCCATTATAACATTATACTTAGATATTCTTCAGCCTGTCTTAAATACTTATGGGGTATGGTATACTATTTTCTTTGAAAAGGTTCCCCTCTTTCACTTCTACTTTAGCCTGAAATTAATTGGTTAATTCAGGCTTATCAGAAAAATTATGATTTATAAACACAAAAACATTCGTTCTTTCAATGCTGGATATGTTATTTTAATCTCTTAAACAGCTTTAAAAATATCCTCTTTTGTACTTACTAGGATATCGACCGAATTCGATAAAAAAAACCACATTGGAGTCGCATTCTTAATTACTGCTGCACAACGACCAGATACTTGCCATTGATTAAAATATGTGGACATATAAGCTTGATCTGATGTAGTCACTAACCATCCTCCGAAATCCAATCTTACCTTGAACTTAATACGTAAATCCGTACCTAAATTCAATGGCTTTCTTAATCCTTTTACATTAAGAGCTTAATTGTGTTAATATTACCTAAATCCTGTATACTCAGCAAAGTTCGTCTATTTATAATGGGACTGGTGCGTGAAATCGATCCCAGTATTTTCAAACATGGAACATAAACTATTGGGAGAGTTTTTCCCGAACTACTTCAAATTTAACGCAAGAAATTTCCACCCCGCTATCCAATAACGCCGGCACATGTAACCCATTTATTTTTAGAAAGAATTCTGGGCGTAAGGTCTCTGTTCATGTACTTGAGGTAAAGTCGTCATCATGTTACAAAAACTCTAACTCACTTTCACTTTAGACTAGAGTACACAATTTTTTATTGTTAATATTTTCGTTTGTAACCTTTATCTAATCATTAACAATGCCAGCTTCTTCATAAACTGAATGGGTCGGCTTTGGGAGGCCGTGCTCGTTGAACACTATCCAAGGAGTTCTCCAACCGACTGACACTGCCACGATGTTGAAGGCACATTTTCTTGACCTAACAAACCCTGCTGTGTATTGTTTCCTTGGAACGGGCAGTTATTCGTAGCTTCAAACTGAAACATATCAGTAGCATTGTTATCGATCGTATTTAATATTCGCTACTAATTCGCTTTTGGGTTCCACCCCATTTTCGTCTACCTTTTTATTTTAAACAACAGCATCGAAACTGTATTACTGCTGTAATGAAGACTGCTGAATTACAAAAATGCTTTTAGCTTTTCCCGTATTTGGATCGGAACGCCCATTTGTCGATGTTTGTTCTCCGTATGCTACCTGGTATTTCACGTTCCGTTCGCTACTCTGTTCGTTACTATTTTTATTGTTGCTTCGTAATAATTCTGGTGTCTATTAGTCCTCCGGTACTTATTATTTTTCTTATTTTGAAGCCTACCAAAATAACCTCCTTCATGTCGGTATTGATTACCATACTGAACTCGCAAATAATTTGCCCCAAGTGTTCCGTTTTCTGCTGAACCTTCTTTGTTTCGGTTTTTCCAAGGTTTGTATAATTGGATGGCTTGGCAACATTATTCCGTTTGCCTTGTTCTTTGTGATAGCTGGTTCTGTCTGAGCGCTCAAATTTCTAGTAATTTAATGACAGTTCTTTGAATTCGATGATGTAGGAATATTGTCTACCATATAACTGTAATTGGTATTTTATCGGTAACTGTGCTATAATTAGAGATATGATTTCCTCATCATCCATATTGTAGTCCGAAAAAAAGTGTACGTTCATATAGGTCACTAATGTAGGATTCTAGACTTTCTTCCTTTCTTGTTCTTGAATTTTCACGTATGTAGCTGCACTCTAATATTTATCTATATTATCGTGCTCCAGAACTGCTGTATTTGTTATGCGCATGTCCGTGAAGGTTTCTGAGATGGTATAACTATTTTGCAATAGTTGGAGCACGAATCGTTCCAAAAAATGTGTTTATTTCATATTATAAAGCGGCACTACGTATGTTTTTGTTGTATAAGTGCTCACGCATGACAATTTATTTAAATATAAACGAGAGACAGAGATAGAGTGATATATATAGAGTGAGATAGAGACAGACAGAGTGATAAGTTGAGATAGAGCGAGGTATGTAGAATTAAATGGGTTAGATAAAGATATATATATATAGATGTATAGAGATATATAGAGATTTATATATAGAAGAGATAGAGATAGTGGGAAGTATGTATGTATATATGTAGTTATAAAGAATAGAGATAGAGAGATACATAGATATAGATAGATGTAGATAGAGATAAATATATATTTAGAGAAATGGAAAGATGATTTGTAAATGTGTAACTACTTCCAAAATATTACAAAACAAAACTAAATGAGGCATTGCAATGCATGCCGAGCATTAGCTAGATATTGGAATCTTTTCATTATTAGTAATCTCTTATTTTGCAGCTTTTTTCTATAGTGCTTTATAAAGTCTAGATTACATACAGACCACCAATTTTTAGATATATACAGGTAAATAACTATACACTGGCAGAATAACGTCTGTCGGGATCTGAAAGTGATATAAATTATTTTGCACACTTGGCATTCAAATTAAAAAGACAATTACTAACTACATCTCATTTCTAAAATGGCACCCTTCTCCCTGTGTTCAGCCCGGGCAAAGCCGGGTACTGCAGCTAGTATAGTTATATGGCTGTTAAATAAAGATTAAGTTGAAACACAAGTCCCTTGAGTTTTTCAAGTATATGCTCTGGGTGTTTATAGCTTAAACTAGCTGCCCGACCCGGCTTCGCACGGCTATATTAATGGAAAAAAATTAAGCCACATCTCCCATTTACAGTTATGGTAAATAAAAAAAAATAGTGAAAATTTATTACAATGCTGTATAATGTACCGGAGAGAAAATGAATAGCACCGATGGTTTCCCGACTCGTGCACGCAACGTACAACTGATGTACCCGTACTTCGCTACGGCAGTCTACAGGCAGATCACTCTTGCGCCGCTCATTATACATGCCCGTCCTTGTGGGTACGCCACTGCCGCGCGATGCCCGTTGCCATGGAGACGCAGAAGGCATGAACAATGCAAAATCCTGTTCTCATGCAAAGTACCCACTGTTTCCTGGTTTTAACCACCCATGGGATCTAATTTTCGGAAAATGTCATCCTGCGTAACATAAGGAACATTACTGTGAAGTTTCAAGTCTGTAAAATATATATACTTGAAAAAAAGGACAATTTTTGATATTTAAAGTGCCCGCAAAATTTCAACGGTGATGAGGACTGCACTAACAATGAAATAGTCGTTGCCATAGAGACGAATGAAGCATCAACAAAGCAACAGCCGTTACCATGGTGATTTCCTACCAAAAACTGGAAATTTTGATATATTACGCCCCCGAAACTCCCCTTGGGATCGGATTTCCGCAGAATCGGTCCTTAGTGAGCGTCTACATCACGAAATGAGTAACTATGCTAAATTTGAAGTCAATCGGGTGTATAGTTTTAGAGATCTCCTGATGAGTGAGTCAGTGAGTGGTTTTTTATCCCCTTGGGGGTAGAATTAATGAAAATCATTTCTTAGCGGATGCCTACGTCATAACATCTACCTGCATGCCAAATTTCATCCCGATCCGTCTAGTGGTTTGGGCTGTGCGTTGATAGATCACTATGTTAGTCAGTCAGTCACCTTTGAGTTATATATATATAGATATATCGTGAATACATGCATTTTAGTCATTTAAATTCTTCTATAAACAAACTTGAAATAAGACATACAGAAACAGTACTACCCATCCCCCTTCGAATTAATCTTAAATGTTTTTCATAAACAGACAACAGTCTGATATATTGAACAGTTTTCAAATATAATTTTTTTTCAGGTGTTCTGCACACCGTATGTATAACTCGGTAGGTGGGGGCCGTAAATTTTTAATTTTTAAATATTCAACTTATTCACCTCCCGCCACTACACGAGTGACAAGTAGTCCATTTCCCATTTAAATACTATGTTAATTAGAAATCCAGTTCACTATTTTTGCCCACAACCAGAGATAGAGCTGAGATCCCACTTTTACAGCGGTACGGATGTGACACTTCAATGCAATCCTACATCACTGCATTTGTATACTTAGAATACTTCTAAACTTGAAGTTCGCTTGATTATCTGGCTTAATAGAGTAGTTCACTTTATTAAATCTAGTTGTTTTTTTTCATTAGAAACTCGCTGTCTGAGTTCTTACTGTAGCCTTATTATTTTTTAATTGGTGTTTGCTTCTCGTTTTCAGCGAGCTCATTATAGAAGGATAAACTCAACAACACAGTTGAAGGAAACGAGCAAAGAAACGATTATCCAGATCATTCGGTGGAATTTTGTTTTGTGCCAGTTCCAAAAACGCCGCATCTCTTTTGTTATATAAAGCCTGTTGTGTTTATCCGTGCTGTCGTCACTGTCTTTCCAGTTATCAGTTTGGTTACATCACTTGGTTCGTCTGTTGCTAAATTGTTCAAATTTGTTATTTATGTATCATCTCTTATTTTGTCTTAATTCTTCTGGTTAAAATTGTCTTGTCGTTGTCAGCATACTATGTTTAGGCTACTGTGATTTATTCCCCTCACCAAATTTCTTCTACGAAATGATGTGTGTTTACATAACTAAAAACAAAAAAGATTTATTATACATCATCCTATATTGGCTTGTGATCCTAATGAAAATATATTTATATGTGTTGTCTTATCCTGAGATTTTTCTATGACTACCATCACAAACGAACACTGGCATGTATCCCAACTATTACGTTAAATAATGGTATTAAGACTGCTCAACCTCACTCCATTGTAGATATTAAGAATCTTAAGTAAAACTTCAAGTAGGGACGGTAAAATTACTTGTTCCTCCCTTTGAAACAAAAGCATCCGTCACTAATTTGGGGATAATGAACCACGAGCAAAATCCTATGCTTGCAAAACAATAGAAGCACAATTTAGAAGTTTGTATTTTTCAGCCATAAACCCAACACTGTCTCATGTACCTACCATTTATTCCGGAAGATTATCTTAGTTTTAATCTTGCTGTGATTTTGTATAGGTATGTAATGTGGCATGGCTTCTTTCAATTTTATTAAAAATATTTTAGAAGAAATACATTCTTCGCTAAATTATAACGGATGAATTTCTAAAACATTAAACGGGCTCATAATAAATCAGCAAAAAGTACCTGAAAACGTGTGGCTCTAACAAAATTCATTATAGATTTTTTTACATAAACTTGAAACATTATGAATTTAAAATTGTTCAGTTCTCAATGACCAATATTGAATTATTTATGCCTGATAAACTCATTAAAATTTGTTGAGAAAAATAGCATAAATGTTAGCCTAAGTAAATATGAGTTAACATTTGGCTACCAAATTGTGTCCTTGTTATACTTTCTAAAGCATTTTAATAAAATTATTACTCATCTATATTATTTAAAATTTACTCAGTTAAAATATCACATAACTAGAGTTATCAGCGCACTCTAATAGCTGAAAACAAGACGGTGGCCTCTAGCAGACGAAAACAATATGACGGGCACGACGCCATACCAGCTGATGATATAATATATTTTGGTATTGGTGGTGGGAGGCCAGTCGACAAGTGGCTTCCATGGAAGAAGGATATATCTTAATTTTTATTTTTATTTTTTGCTCTTACCAGGTTCGAACTAAGGACTTCAAGGCGTAAGTGCTTTTTTAAATATTGTTTTTATAAAATGTGATTATTAAAATTTCTTCATAAGTTTTGAATTTGTTTCTAATTTTCTGTGCCGGAAATTAGGTATTTCGGGACATTTTTTTTTAAATTGTTATTATAATTTTAAATTATTTATGGAAATTTTATTTTCTATATAATTTAGTTACAATAGGGTGATTTACACTTTGTTAGGATGGTGTACTCTACTTAGTTAAACTTTGCGCCAGTGGACCGAAGCACCTTTTCTCAGGGACCTACCTGATATTTTGCAAGTCTAATGTAGACGTTAGCCGCCCATATGACATTTCTCCCGCTTACAGTCTCGTCCCTGGCCTGTGACATTATTTCCCTGCATGACTAAAACTGCATACAACAGCTCTGGACGAAGTGTTACCATTTCTCAAAGACGAGCTTACCATAGCTTTTACCGTCACGCATACGTCTTAAATTCTCTCCTCAAATTCACGTTAGGAGGCTCGTTCCCAGCCTGGTTTGGTTTTTTGTACCCCCTATCCCCCACAGCTACCCACCTTGATTCTATGAATTTAGCCCAGGACCATTGACCTGGCGTGAACCTGCCAGGCGGTGGCCGTTTTCAAGGTCGATTTGCCATAATAAAAAAATATGTGTAAGGATAGACCACCCACGACATCCAGCGGCAGAAACAGTAACTTCTTCTCTTGGTGCCAGCGAATGGATCTAACGCCCACGACACCTGATGACGACCTTGTACACACCCCCCCCCCCCCCATCATTTCCCTTTAGGCCGCCAGAGTTTAGCACCGGCTACGCCATAAGGCCCTATGCTTCCTCCTCGCGGCCTGTAAAAGTCGATTGTATATTGCTTTCTGTGCCTTCTGGTAGAGACCGCAGCTGTCGCCCTTCGGCACAAACAGCTGAAGTCATGGCTACGACCACTACGTCACATTTGGAAATTTCTGGCCCAGAGCCGAACCTTCTCCCTCTTTTTCCCTAGGGCCGACCGCCCGTTTTAATTAGGAGTTTTGTCCGCCACTGGGGCACTTAGTACTCCGACTTCGGCTACTGACCGCGTCATCTCGGCGTCACCTCAGTTAAGAGGCTTTTTCGCGGCAACGACGAACTCGTGGGAATAAGGAATGTAGTCAGCTGTGGTAAGGGATGTGATCCCAAGTCCACCTTTTAGGACTATTAAGCAGCTTTTAGGATCTTGAGTTCTTTCTAAGGCAAAACGACTTTTCAGGTTTTTCGAAATGCTAATTTTTGAAATTATAGAATTTTTTGAGATTTTTGGGCCGAATTTGATCGAAAAATATTTTTTTTGGCGATTTTTGGGCAAATTTTGAAGGTCAAAGGTCAAGGTCACGTTTAATGTCACGACCAACCAATATGGCCGCCGTGACGTCACAATCCAAGATTGCGGGTGGTACTCCAGGCACTACAGACTGTAGCCTGTGCCCGGAGCCCCTGTTCTATACTACTCTTCAAAATCAATAAGAAAACGCAGAAAGTATTGATATTTAGTCAAATATAACTACAAAAATGTATATTTTATTAAAGTGTGCTTTGCGAAAACTATAAAAAACTTAGTTAACCATTTTTTTGCACTCATTTATAGTTTAAGGTTTACTACAAGATTTTATATAGGCAAATATATCTTGTTTGGCCAATTTTGTTAAATCATTTTAGTATTAAAAGTAATTACATTAACAAAATTATAGATTTATCTTTATCGTACAGTAATCCCGATTTTTCTAATGAAAAAAAAATTTTTCAAAACAAACATTTTAACAGTCATTTATCAAGTAATAGTCTTTTCTTAAAATAAAAAAAAATTCTTTCTGGAAAAAGTTTAGAATATTCATCCTACCATTTATGTTTCTTTTGTTTTAACTCAGATGCAGCAAAAAGTAAATATGTCTCAGATACATTGTAAGGAACATATTCGTTTTAAATGTGTTACAATTTACAAGTTTTTTGGTGTGATCAAGTATTACATTTCCGGATTTTCCTGTGATTTTAGATTTTAAACAACATTTGCGTGGTATCTCTTCAACAACATTTTTGACAAACGTTTCAAAAATGGTAGTAACAGATCGATTAGAGCTGAAATTTAAATATTTTTTCTTTCGCTTCAAGAAAATACAAGCCTCTCTAAGGCAGCCATTTTCTTTTCTGCAGTAAATTCTCCCCCAAACACCTTGATTTTTTATTGTCTATGTGTCGCAGGTGCTTCCCTTTGGAACACATGAGTTTCGAAGTTTCCCTCGATTTTTTTTTCAGAAGCTTCTCAAGTTTAGCAGTTGATTTTCAGGAAACTTTCACCAACTTTTAACGACCTGTATTTGCAATAAACTTAGATAAGTTATTTTAATAAGTGAAAAGCTCTTTGCGAAGAAATCAGTAGTTCTTCGGTTAATAACTTGTGTAGCTAGAAAATTAAAATAAGGATTTAAATTAGTATTAAAAAATACACTTAATAAACTTAATATACTGAAAGGAATAGTCTTCTAAGCAGGTGTGATCTATGATCATGTCTCAATTCGTTAAAAATATAAATGCAAAATAAGGTTTTTATATTTAACATAGCGAAACGTTTTGCGATGTTTGTAGAACTTGATTCACATAACAAGTATCCAAAAGTTTTAGTAATGGGACTCCTGGCACTACTTCCTGGTTGAGGATTGAGCGTAAGTCAGCCATATTGGATTGTGGGGTAGCAGCAGCCATCTAAGATAGACCTTGACAGTGACCTTGACATTGACCCCGGTGGATATATTAAATCCGCCATTTTCGATTTCTCTATCTTGATGTCTAAAAATTATGCCAATTAATTTTTTCGCTATTTTTAATTCTAGAAATTTCTGCCATATAACACCCCACTCCCTAGCGTTGCATTTTTCGTTACAGCCGCCATCTTGGAAATCCGCAATAATTATCAGAATTTTATCAAAAAAATAAAATGCATAAAAAATTAACTATTAAAATTTTTATATAAAATATTATCCAATTAAAATAGAAAAAAAATAAAATTAGTAATTTTTTTTATAAAAAATTGTATTAAAAAGAACTTCCGCCAACTGTAAATTTGTCCACCAAATTGAAAATCCATAAACATTATCATATTTTAACAGGAAAAATCTTTAATAAATATAAAAAAAAAACATTTAACTAAATTTTAATAAAACATTTTATAAAATTTTACTGCGTTAACCCGGAAAGGGCAATATATTATAAATGGCGACGGATACTTCCTCCACTGAAGCTAAGGACGGACGGACCTCCCACCACTAATACAAACATCAGCCAGTATACGTCATGGTGACCATCTTGTTTTCGTCAGCTGGAGGCAGCTGCCCACGTATTGTTTTCGTCTGCTAGAGTGCGCTGCCGTGATATTAGTTTAATTTTTACCCACTAGAGAGAATTTTTATTTTTCACTGTGGAATTCACCATCATAGAATTTGGTGGTCATCTTGAAAATCTGTAGTTATTAAGCTGGAAAAAAATAATCCAAAAATCATAAAAAAATCACTTGTTTAAAAATTATTGATTGATAGCCCTAATTCGATCCAAAAATAATAATTTCAAATTACCATCAAAAGGGAGAAGATTCAAGAAATAAAGTACCAATATTTTTATAAACAAAAAATTTATAAAAAAATTTCTACCCTACTATAAAAACCAGTAAATTACTAGAGTTTCTCAAATTTTGCATCTGCTACCCACGAATTAAAGCGCAGTGGGAAGGCCCACCACTTGACATAGTATCAAACATTTCTTCGTTTGAGAAAATTCTCCACCAAGTTTGTATCAGGATACAAAGTACATTGAAACTTTTCGGCATAGAAGCCACCACAAATACGGTTGTGGTCCGAATCTTCTAGGTAGTAGGTCCTTGGCTCCGATTCGCGAACGTGGGTCACACGGTAATATTTGGGACTCCAATTCGCAGTGAAATCTTCCTCGAAGATGCGTTTCTGCTTGGAGATCCGCACAATGTCACCGACTATAGATTTCGGCATTCGTGAATCTTTCTTCTCCGTGTTGAAAAATACCGTTTGAAGGAAGTGATCATCCTTCACATATTTTGGCTTCATTTTCGTGGTTGAATAAACCTTTTAATTATATTCGATTTTCAGTTTCGGCAGGATTATCAACCACTTGTAATTTCCGTCAGCCGTATACTGTAGCCACATCATGGTGCGTAAAGTTCTGTTAAACCTTTCGGCAACAGAGACTTTGACATTACTAAATGTAGAGTAGTATTTTATACAAAAATTCTTCATCAAAGCCATTTGAAGGTTGCATTGTAGAATTCTATGCCGAGATCCGTTTGCTGGTGCGATGGTACACGTACACCATGCAAACTGTCATGGACTTGGTTACGTCGATAGCATTCTTTGATTTCACAGCGAACTTGCTATACACATCGAAGACCGTCAAAATGTACTTCAAACATTTATTCTTTCGGAAATAAGGTATCATATAAGTAGTATGTAAATGACGGACCATCGCCAGGATTCAGGATGTGAATTGTGATGGTCAGTCCGCCATCTTGGATTGTGATGTCACGGCGGCCATCTTTGACTAAAAATTCCTAAAAATTCCTCAAAATTCCTGAAAATTGACTCAAAATGACACAAAAATTCCCGTTTTCGAGGGAAAATTTCCCGTTTTCGAGGGAAAAATTCCAGTTTCGAGGAAAAATTAGGATTTCGAAAAACCACAAATTTCTTTTGCCTTAGAAAGAACACAAATTCCTGATATAGGCTTAAGCATCCTTAACTACAGCCTCCGATAAGCCTCTTTAAGGATTATGACGTCACCGTTGCAATTTTAGTTACGCCCGCCATCTTGAAAATCCGCAACTTTTATGTTAGAAAATCGGGAAAAATTATAAAAATCATCAAAAAATTATTTGATCGAATTAAATAAAAATATTAAAAACCACTGTTGCAGTTATCGTTACGGTCGCAATGTTGGATTATATAAATTTTACATATTTCGTTACACCCGCCATCTTGGTTGAGTACCATGTCATTATTACACTTTATGTTACGACCACCATATTGGATCCTATTAATGTTGCAATTATCGTTATGGTCGCCATCTTAAAATTTAGACGCCATCTTGAAAATACGTAATTTTAATGCTAGAGATTCGGGAAAAAATTTAAAAATCATTAAAAATTAATCAACCTAATTAAATTATAAAAAATCCTTAAAACCACCGTTGCACATTTTCGTGACGGCCGCAATCTTGAAATCACCCGCTGGAGATCACCATCTTGTTTTCGTCCACTAGAGTGTGCTGATACCATGATAGTATAATTATCTGGTCACCATACCTTTGTCCTCAACTGTTGACCTTGAACTTTGACCTTGTCCTTGAACTTTGACCTTGACCTTGAAATTTGGCCTTGACCTTGAAATTTGGCCTTGACCTTGAAATTTGACCTTGACCTTGGAATTTGACCTTCATTTTGTACTTTGACCTTGACCTTGAAACTTTGACCTTGACCTTGAAATTTGACTTTGTCCTTGAAATTTAACTTTGTCCTTGTCGACCATCATGGATCCGTCATTTTATGTTTAGTACATGCTACCAGGAGCTACCACCTGCTGGAGTACTTCATTTTGTGTGTGTACTCGTATTATAGAGTACATTTCCATCTGGATAATATTATTCTAACTCGCTACAGTGCAGTAATCATTTATTACTGAAGTGACCTACGGCTTGAAATTTGGCCGCCATCTTAAAAACATCTAATTATTTAGCTAGAAATGCGGGAAGAATTCCAATAGTCTCCGAAAAAATCAATAATTAATTTGATAATTGAATCGATGGATCCCTGTCCACGGTTAGATTCTTGACCACTGACAGTTGTAACTAATTATTAAATAAATTTTAGATTCTGTTTTCTATTACCTTTCGCGGAGTTTGTAATCATTCACTCTACGAAAAACAACTCATGTCAATGTACCTGACCATCGAATTAATACAGTGCCGAATAGCCTATTATGAAAGTCTAATTTTTCAATAATCTGAATAACATATAAACTGTTCATGTACAAAGCTACACATATAGATCCATTGTCTTCAGTCCATGAGACCGAGTCATGTCATTATCAGATGTATAGTCTAGTCATTTCAGGACCACATGACCTTCATCGTTAGCTAATTATATTCAATTAATCCATCGTGACATTTTTTATACATACTAAAGGACCAAGTGACGTTAAAACATATTTTAGTAACACCAAGAGATGATAAACTAGTAAATATTCAGTTACTACATTTTGTACTACGCGCATTCAACAAAAAGGAAGCACCAACAACGAAAAGACAACACCACCAACGAAAAGGCAGCTCCGCCAACGAAAAGGCAGCACATTTGGAAGCACCGACAACGAAAAGGCAGCACCGCCAACGAAAATACAGCACACTTGGAAGCACCGACAACGAAAAGAGAGCAGCGATAACGAAAATACAAAACTTTGGAAGCACCAACAACGAAAAGGCACAACATTTGGAAGCACCGACAACGAAAAATGAGCACCGCCAACGAAAAGGCAGCTCATTTGGAAGCACCGCCATCGAAAAGGCAAAACATTTGGAAGCACCGTCAACGAAAAGGTACGGACCGCAAGACCGGGTCATGTCAATATCAGACATATAGACCACGAACTCAGTACACACAGAAAAAAGGAATGTACACGCAGGAAAACGGAACGTACACGCAGGAAAACGGAATGTGCACTCAGGAAAACGGAATGTACACGCAGGAAAACGTAATATACACACAGGAAAACAGAATTTACACTCAGGAAAACGGAACGTACACGCAGGAAAACGGAACGTACACGCAGGAAAACGTAATGTACGCGCAGGAAAACGGATCGTACACGCAGGAAAACGAAATGTTTACGCAGGAAAACGGAACGTACACGCAGGTAAACGGAATTTACATACAGGAAAACAGAACGTAGACGCAGGAAAACGGAACGTACATGCAGGAAAACGGAACGTACACGCAGGTAAACGGAACGTACACACAGGAAACGGAACGTACACACAGGAAACGGAATGATCACAGGCTCCAATTTTCATTGGCTCCAATATTCATTGGCACCAATATTCATTGAATCCAATATTCATTGGCTCCATCAGTCAAAGACACCAACAGTCTTTTGGTTCCAAAAGTCTTTTAGCTCTAAATATATTTGGCTAGAATTCTTCGAGTCTAAGAGACTATGAGGCCACATGGCTACGAGTGTAAAAGGATCTAGCTGATTACGAGTTATACACGGCTTGCGAGGCTAGAGCTACGAAGCTTCTAGTTCACAAGTTTACGTGACTGCGAGGATACAGGACTACAAGTCTGCATGAGTACTTGACTACGAAGCTACTCGTCTACAAGGCTCCAATTGCCGTATCTGTCTTCGACGGAATTTTCTCTTTTGTTCCAACTGCTTCATCAGCATTATGTTATAAGATTGCAAGGCTACTTGCTTACGTAGCTTCAAGTCTACGAGGCTCCATTACATCATGTCTACGCGACTACGAGCCATGAGGTTACGAGACTACGTGACTACGAATCTTCAAGTTGACGAGACTGCGACGCTACAGAGCTACGAAGCCTCTAGAATACGAGTTTACGTGACTGCGAGGATAGAGGTCATCAAGTCTACATGAGTACTTGATTACGAAGCTACTCATCTACAAGGCTCCAATTGCAGCATCTGTCTTCGTCAGAATTTTCTCTTTTGCTCCAACTGCACCACCAGCATTAGGTATGTTATAAGATTACATGGCTACTTGCTTACGTAGCTTCAAGTCTACGAGGCTCCAATACATCATGGATACGCGACTTCGAGCAATGAGGTAACGAGATTACGTGACTACGAGGCTACAGAGCTAGCTAGAAAACAAGTTTATGTGTCTGCATGGATACAGGAATACAAGTCTGCATGAGTTCTCGACTACGAAGCTACTCATCTACAAGGCTCCAATTACTACATTTGTCTTCGACGGAATTTTCTCTTTTGCTACATCTGCACCATCAGCATTATGTTATATGATTACAAGGCTACTTGCATACGTAGCTTCAAGTCTACGAGGCTCCAATGCATCATGACTACGAGACTACGTGTCATGAGGTTACGAGACTATGCTATTACAAGTCTTCAAGGTTACGTGATCGCGAGGCTATAGGACTACCAAGCTTCCAGAACGCATGGTTACGAGACTGCATGACTAATTGGCGGCGCGGCTACGAAACTTCATGTCTCTAACTGACTTCAATAGCACTATTAAATGGTGAGTGTTAATTTATCTAATGCAAAGGTAGTTGCTACAAGTAGTTCCGCTTTTCAACATCAGATGACGTCACGTGTTACTTGCAGGTAAATAATATTTATTTCTTATATGCGGGATGCTCACTATCGATCGCATAAGAAGAGTAGCTTCGTTAGTCTCCAAGGAGAAGGAAGTTCGTCCTTCCTGCTAGTGCTTTTCAGATTTCTCACGGTCCGCCATCTTGGATTGCGACGTTACGGCGACCATCTTTGATGGGTATGACCTTGACCTTTGACCGAAACCGCAGGAATGATCGCAAGAACACGGATTAATCATCAAAATATTGATAAGAATAATCAGGAGCACACGGAGAAAACCATCACAATATTGACAAGAATAAACGGGAGCACACGGAGAAAACCACAATAGTATTGACAAGAATAATCGGAAGCACACGGAGAAAACCACCACAAGTTTTTCTTTGATATCATAAAAATACAAACAAAAAATTAATAAAAAATTAAAAATAAAAACAAAAAAAATTCAAACATTCTGGCTTGTACTAGAACTCTATCTTTGCTCAACAATGAGAAGTTCACAAGCTAGCAGAATGTTTGATTTTTTTTGTTTTTATTTTTAATTTTTTATTAATTTTTTTTGTATTTTATATCAAAGAAAACTTGTGGCGGTTTTCTACGTGTGCTTCCGATTATTCTTGTCAATAATATTGTGGTTTCCTCCGTGTGCTCCCGTTTATTCTTGTCAATATTGTGATGGTTATCTCCGTGTGCTCCTGATTATTCTTATCAATATTTTGATGATTCATCCGTGTGCTTGCGATCATTCCTGCGGTTTCGGTCAAAGGTCAAGGTCACACCCATCAAAGATGGTCGCCGTAACATCGCCATCCAAGATGGCGGACCGTGAGAAATCTGAAAAGCACTAGCAGGAAGGACGAACTTCCTTCTCCTTGGAGACTAACGAAGCCACTCTTCTTATGAGATCGATAGTGAGCATCCCGCATATAAGAAATAAATATTCTTTACCTGCAAGTAACACGTGACGTCATCTGATGTTGAAAAGCGGAACTACTTGTAGCAAGTACCTTTGCATAATATAAATTAACTCTCACCACTGAATAGTGCTATTGAAGTCAGTTAGAGACATGAAGTTTCGTAGCCGCGCCGCCAATTAGTCATGCAGTCTCGTAACCATGCGTTCTGGAAGCTTGGTAGTCCTATAGCCTCGCGATCACGTAACCTTGAAGACTTGTAATAGCATAGTCTCGTAACCTCATGACACGTAGTCTCGTAGTCATGATGCATTGGAGCCTCGTAGACTTGAAGCTACGTATGCAAGTAGCCTTGTAATCATATAACATAATGCTGATGGTGCAGATGTAGCAAAAGAGAAAATTCCGTCGAAGACAAATGTAGTAATTGGAGCCTTGTAGATGAGTAGCTTCGTAGTCGAGAACTCATGCAGACTTGTATTCCTGTATCCATGCAGACACATAAACTTGTTTTCTAGCTAGCTCTGTAGCCTCGTAGTCACGTAATCTCGTTACCTCATTGCTCGAAGTCGCGTATCCATGATGTATTTGAGCCTCGTAGACTTGAAGCTACGTAAGCAAGTAGCCATTTAATCTTATAACATACCTAATGCTGGTGGTGCAGTTGGAGCAAAAGAGAAAATTCTGACGAAGACAGATGCTGCAATTGGGGCCTTGTAGACGAGTAGCTTCGTAGTCAAGTACTCATGTAGACTTGATGACCTCTATCCTCGCAGTCACGTAAACTTGTATTCTAGAGGCTTCGTAGCTCTGTAGCCTCACAGTCTCGTCAACTTGAAGATTCGTAGTCACGTAGTCTCGTAACCTCATGGCTCGTAGTCGCGTAGACATGATGTAATGGAGCCTCGTAGACTTGAAGCTACGTAAGCAAGTAGCCTTGTAATCTTATAACATAATGCTGATGAAGCAGTTGGAACAAAAGAGAAAATTACGACGAATACAGATACGGCAACTGGAGCCTTGTAGACGAGTAGCTTCGTAGTCAAGTACTCATGCAGACTTATTGTCCTGTATCCTCGCAGTCACGTAATATTGTGAACTAGAAGCTTCGTAGCTCTAGCCTCGCAAGCCGTGTATAACTCGTAATCAGCTAGATCATTTTAGACTTGTTGCCATGTGGCCTCATAGTCTCTTAGACTCGAAGAATTCTAGCCAATTATATTAAGAGCCAAAAGACTTTTGGAACCAAATAACTGTTGGTGTCAATGACTGATGGAGCCAATGAATATTGAAGCCAATGAATATTGGAGTAAATGAATATTGGAGCCAATGAATATTGGAGTCCATGAATATTGGTGCCAATGAATATTGGAGCCAACTAAAAATTGGAGCCTGTGATCATTCCGTTTCCTGCGTGTACGTTCCGTTTCCTGTGTGTACGTTCCGTTTTCCTGCGTGTACGTTCTGTTTTCCGGTGTGTAAATTCTGTTTTCCTGCGTGTACGTTCCGTTTTCCTGCGTGAACATTTCGTTTTCCTGCGTGTACGTTCCGTTTTCCTGCATGTACGTTCCGTTTTCCTGCGTGTACGTACCCTTTTCCTGAGTGTAAATTCCGTTTTCCTGTGTGTACATTCCGTTCTCCAGCGTGTACATTCCGTTTTCCTGAGTGCACATTCCGTTTTCCTGCGTGTACGTTCCTTTTTCCTGCGTGTACATATCTTTTTCCTGTGTGTACTGAGTTCATGGTCTATATGTCTGATATTGACATGACACGGTCTTGCGGTCCTTACCTTTTCGTTTACGGTGCTTCCAAATGTGCTGCCTTTTCGATGGCGGTGCTTCCAAATGAGCTGCCTTTTCGTTGGCGGTCCTGACTTTTCGTTGTCGGTGCTTCCAAATGTGGTGCCTTTTCGTTATCGGTGCTTCCAATGTTCTGTATTTTCTTTATCGCTGCTGTCTTTTCGTTGTCGGTGCTTCCAAATGTGCTGTATTTTCGTTGGCGGTGCTGCCTTTTCGTTGTCGGTGCTTCCAAATGTGCTGCCTTTTCGTTGGCGGAGCTGCCTTTTCGTTGGTGGTGTTGTCTTTTCGTTGTTGGTGCTTCCTTTTTGTTGATTGCTGGTAGTACAAAATGTAGTAACTGAATATTTACTAGTTTATCATCTCTTGGTGTTACTAAAATATTTTTCAACGTCACTTGGTCCTTTAGTATGTATAAAAAATGTCACGATGGATTAATTGAATATAATTAGCTAACGACGAAGGTCATGTGGTCCTGAAATGACTAGCCTATACATCTGATAATGACATGACTCGGTCTCATGGACTGAAGACAATGGATCTATATGTGTAGCTTTGTACATTAACGGTTTATATGTTATTCAGATTATTGAAAAATTAGACTGTCATAATAGGCTAATCGGCACTGTATTAATTCGATGGTCAGGTACATTGACATGAGTTGTTTTTCGTAGAGTGAATGATTAATAAACTCCGCGAAAGGTAATAGAAAACAGAATCTAAAATTTATTTAATAATTAGTTACAACTGTCACTGGTCAAGAATCTAACTGTGGACAGGGATCCATCGATTCAATTTGCAAATTAATAATTGATTTTTTCGGAGAGTATTAGAATTTTTCCCGCATTTCTAGCTAAATAATTAGATGTTTTTAAGATGGCGGCCAAATTTCAAGACGGTGGTCACTTCAGTAATAAATGATTACTGCACTGTAGCGGGATAGAATAAAATTATCCAGATGGAAATGTACTCTATAATACGAGACACACACAAGATGGAGTACTCCAGCAGGTGGTAGCTCCTGGTAGCATGTACTAAACATAAAATGACGGATCCATGATGGTCGACAAGGACAAAGTCAAATTTCAAGGACAAAGTCAAATTTCACGGTCAAGGTTTTTTTTTACGGTCAATGTCAAATTTCAAGGTCAAGGTCCAATTTCAAGGTCAAGGTCAAAGTTTAAGGTCAAGGTCAAATTCCAAGGTCAAGGTCAAATTTCAAGGTCAAGGCCAAATTTCAAGGTCAAGGCCAAATTTCAAGGTCAATGTCAAATTTCAAGGTCAAGGTCAAAGTTCAAGGACAAGGTCAAAGTTCAAGGTCAACAGTTGAGGACAAAGTTATGGTGACCAGATAATTATACTAACATGGTATCAGCACACTCTAGCAGACGAAAACAAGATGGTAATCTCCAGCGGGTGATTTCAAGATTGCGGCCGTCACGAAAAAGTGCAACGGTGGTTTTAAGGATTTTTTATTATTTAATTAGGTTGATTAATTTTTAATGATTTTTAAATTTTTCCCGAATCTCTAGCATTAAAATTACGTATTTTCAAGATGGCGTCTAAATTTTAAGATGGCGACCATAACGATAATTGCAACATTAATAGGATCCAATATGGTGGTCGTAACATAAAATGTAAGAATGACATGGTACTCATCCAAGATGGCGGGTGTAACGAAATATGTAAAATTTATATAATCCAAGATGGCGACCGTAACGATAACTGCAAAAGTGGTTTTTAATATTTTTATTTTATTCGATGAAATAATTTTTTTTAATGATTTTTAAAAATTTCCCCGATTTTCTAACATAAAAAGTGCTTATTTTCAAGATGGCGGGCGTAACGATAATTGCAAAGGTGACCTCATAATCCTAAAAGAGGCTTATCGGAGGCTGTAGTTAAGGATGCTTAAGCCTATATCAGGAATGTGTGTTCTTTCTAAGGCAAAAGACATTTGTGTTTTTTCCAAATCCTAATTTTTCCTCGAAACGGGAATTTTTCCTTCGAAAACGGGAAATTTTCCCTCGAAACCGGAAATTTTGAGTCATTTGAGTCAATTTTGAGGAATTTTGAGTCAAAGATGGCTGCCGTGACGTCAAAATCCAAGATGGCGGACAGACAATCACAATCCACATCCTGAATCCTGGCGCAGGTCCGTCATTTACATACTACCCATTTAGTCCATGCACCATGACTTTGCTCCGAACGTATTTTCGTCTTGCTGGAGCGTGAAGTTCGCGAGCAATTCCGGTTCAACTGATTGTATGTATCCGGCTTTCATAAGTTCTTCGAGTATTGAGACTAAATCTTTAATGTGCGAATAGTTTCCTCATTAAACGAAGCAACTAAAAGTCTTGACCTGTCGAACAATTAATTTTTTTTCGTCCCAATACAAATAGTAAATAGCTTTTTTTGAATTTTTCAGTGTACTGCTAGTTCAAAGAGATTGGTAAGAATGTGGATATTTTTATGATCTTTATCTTTATAAATGCCGTTTTCTGGATAGTTTTCGCGAAAATGTGGAATGGGTTTATTATAGATGTTTCATGTACTCTTGTAAATCTTCGTGGGAATAGAATTTAGGGTCTCTGCGAAACACCAATTGGTACATACTTGGAATTACATGTTTTTTGTACCCTTCTACGCATATGATATTTCCTGTTAAAAAATATATTTATTTATAACCGAGGAGCGACTTATAATGTTTTCTGTACACTCTGTATGTTGTGTCATTATTTCGACATAAAATATCTCAAGTATGGCCGGAGCATTGCATTAACTTGGTGTCTTCCTTTCCGTGATTTTTTTTATGCATGGACTCTGTACTTACAAAGTGCTCTTCTTCTGGATCTGGCTCATATTTCCTCTTCTTTACATTTGGAATTTCGTCGTGAAGTTCTGTCTTCACAGTGATGGTTTGTTTTTCCTTATTTTTAAGTTCATCGAGACGACTAGTGATCGGTTTAAATATCTCTAAATAATTCATTTCACGTGAACGTCTGGTTCTTCAAGCAAATATAAATTTTTCACGAACAGGCTGTGGAGCACAATGTGGGTCACAGGCCAAGTCTGACATTGTACGGGCAGAAAACATATCAGCAGTATATAAATTGGCGTCCAACACCAAGTTTCGGGCTGTGGTACTGATCGCCATCTTGGATTGTGATGGCCATTTTGTTTTCAAATTTCCTCAAAAAACCTAAACAATCACACTAAATTCCTAGAAATTTATCTATTTAAAGGGGAAAAAAATCCTGTTTTGAGGGCTAAAGAGTTCTAAAAGCAATACCATAAGCCACCATAAACCGCCAAAGTCATGACATTGATAATTAAGATGACATGGCTGACATATGGGATTATTACATAACTCTTGAAATTTATCGTTACGCCGCCATCTTTAAAATCCGTATTTTTTTTTGCTAGAAAAACAAGATAAACTTTGACATTCATTAAATTAATTTCTTAATAAAATTTTAATTAACAATTTTACCATCTTGAATTAAGACATCACTGTGGAACATTTAGTTATGGTCACGATCTTAGATTCTATAAATGTTGCATGTTCTGTTAGTCCCGCCATCTTGGATGTGTATGATGCCATTTTTACACATTTAGTAATGGTCGCTATCTTGCCTTAAGACGTAACCGTTGCCAATATCGTTTCGCCCACCAACTTGAAAATTTGTAATTAGGTATTGTGTAAGAAAATCGGAAAACATTTTTAAATCTATAAAAAAATTAAATAAAATTTTAATAAAAAACACTCCGACATCTTGGATTATGGCGTCATGACCACCATATTAAACATTCAAATTTAAAAAAAAAATTAGTCAAACATATTTTAATAAAATTTTAATTAAAACTCACTAACTTCGTGGAGTCATCGGTTCGAAACAGATAAGGCAAAAAAAAAAAAGTATGACATCGTTCGTCTATGGAAGCCACCGACAACCTGACATCCCACCACTAATACCAAGGTATATATATATATATATATATATATATATATATATATATATATATATATTAACAAAATGACGGTCATGATCTCTTACTAGGTGGCGATATATATATATATATATATATATATATATATATATATATATATATATATTCCTCCTGGGGGCCGTCTTCATGTTTTTTTCTTCTAGAGTGCGCTAACGGCATGGTAGTTTATATTTTACACGCTAGAATACAGTAATAATAGTTACTGTGATGCCTGCCATTTCGACATATGGGTGCCATTTTCAAAATTCGTAATTATTTAGCTATATTACAAAAAACAATTCCCAAATTTATTTTAAAAATCTGCAATTAATATAACAATTAATTCGATTGATTCCGATCCTTTGTTCGATGCTTGACCGACACAAATATATTTAATTTTATTAAAATAATATTATTTTAAATAAATTTCGTGGAAAAACCTACATGCAGCTACTATTAAGCTTTCGATGCCATATTGAACGCCATCTTAAAAATACATAACAATAACACCTAGAAAATTGGAAAAAAAATCATCAAAAAATCACTCATTAATTTACTAATTAAGTCGATCGATTTCATTCCTTGGTTCAATCCTTAGTAATTACAAAAAACAAAAACAAATAATAATATCACTTTAATTTAACATTCTAGTATCAAGTTCACAAAAATTTAAAATTTTTTACAAATACAATTTTTTTTAAATAATTTGTATTCTACAACAATGTGCCCCTTGTGTAGTTAAGGAAACTTTATCTATAGTTATGAAAATACTGGAAGCTGCATCAAGTGGGCGAAACAGTAACTACTGTTTACTCAGAGGACACAAGGGAGCAACCAAAAATATTAGTTAGTTCTCACAATGGGAACTAGGAAGGAGGATCGTATTTGAAGTGAAAAACAAATATGTTTGCTTAAAATTTACCCTTTTTATTGTTAATTAAAATCTCCATTATATTATTTTGATGTTCTTTGAAATTACAAATTTACCATTATTGGAATCAATAATTAATTATTTTAAAGGGGGCCCGGGCCATTTGAAGTCATTGGTTACAATTTTATGATACATTTTATAAATGAGACTAAGAAAATAACCATAATAGTTTTAACATTAATACAATTGATAGTTATAAAAAAACATTAATTGCTCTGATTGGTGCTGGAGTACATATTCAAAATGTTGCATAGCGGACTGTTCACTGGCGGAGCATAATTAGGAGGTTCTGGGCAGGGCTTCAATCTCCGAATGATCGGCGTAAATTTGGCAGACTAAGTCTTGAAAGGAAACTTCACTCGCATCTTGAAACATTTCTTGACTCAAGTCTTGAACCCCACTGGAACCAAAAGGGAATCCAGTGGTCAAGAATAGTAAACTAATTAAGTTATGGCAAAAGGATAACTGGGAGGCAACAATTGTCAAACAGGACGTTGACTTTTCCACTTACCGATCTGGGGTTGAAGTGAAGTGAAGTGAAGTTAAGTCACTCTCCGAAGGGAGGCGGCGCGAGTAGTCGCGATGAACAGTCGCGAAACATAATGCGAAATTACTACTTGGCTATTAATGGCAAAAGCCAACCAGAAGAATAAAGAATAAAAAAAAGTTAGGGAACACTCCCGAACTTGAGAGATTACATCTCTGAACTAGATTGCGGCGGTGAATACGTAAACGGCGCGGGCGATGCAGCTCCGGCACGAGATGCTATCGTGGTGACCGCCGAAGGAAGAATCTCCCGCTTTTCCGGGTGACATGAAGTTAAGTTCGAGCGAGATGCCCGGAGTCTTAGGGAGTGGGAGAAGTGGTAGCTGATTGGCTAGAATCAGCCCGGCGGAGTACTTGCTCCGCCCTCCAAAAAAAAATATGAAGAGGGCTCATTGACTAACTTAAAGGGGCCTAAGAGGTGCAAAGCAGAGCGCTCTGTTGGGGACAACAGGAACTGACTGTGTTGGTACGCAAGAGGCCCATGGGGGGAGGGGATCTAGCGAAAGGTAGTACCATATGGAGCCCTCTTGGTGCGAGCTCTGTCGGGGAGGAAGGGAACTTAGATTAGGTATGGTCGCGGCCGCCAGAGCGCTCGCTCCGACGCCTAAGAGAAGGTATTTTAGTTCGCCATGCCGTCGGGAGATGGCGCTAGCTGTCCATTCGCCGGCCTGGGGTCTGTTATAGTGACCAGGAGGGAGGGAGGGAGTTTACCCAGATGGAAGGGTCTGGAATGGATAGAGTGGAAAAGTGAAGGGGGGGGGGTGGTTAGTGCTGCGTAGTGGGAACGGCCGCCTACAGGACTCCCGAGGCGTGCCGGGACCGACTGTAACCTGTGCCGGCGAACCTGACCAAAGTTGCTTCGGTCAACTGTAGCTTGAGCTACGGGTGTGCCTAGGAGGGCTGACGGAAGCACAGATAGCGTGTGGCAGGACGTGCCCAGAGCACTGAAGGGGTGCGAAATTTCACTCGCGTACTTGCCGAGGAGCGGGGAGACATGAGACGATGCTTAATCAGGACTTGAGTGGTGTGGGAGCCCATGGATGAAACGATCGGAGACAAAATTAAGTAGGAGAGTACAATACTGGGATAAAATTTTGATAGGCTGTAACAGGCTACAGAAAAAATACTTAATATATTTATTTAAATTATACTAAGCATAAAGATGAGCCAGGAGAATATGACGAATTTATGGCTCATACTCCCCCGCTCAAAGGCGGAGCCCAGGGTAATCATCATACATACAAACGCACAGGATTCTTTGTTACCCTAGTAATAGATAACTAACATTTGACCTAACTTAGATGAGTTTCAACTCATTTTACACAAATTATAACTAAAGTGGCGCCACTTAAAACTAATACATCTTGAGCTCAACTTAAAACTAGTACCATGGTTTTTGGTGTACTTACGAACTAGGACCTAGGGATTTTTTGTACATCCTGTAAATGTGAAGAATGGCATGCCGATATTTAGTGGAGACTCCTATGGTAGGAGCAGGGAAAGCACAATAACACACTTATTTCATTTTAGGGTGTGCCTTTTTCAAGTGGGAGATGTAAGCCCTAGTCACATACTGCCCCGAACTTGGGTCTACTAGTGACACTGTTACAGGTGTCAGGAAGCGCTGGATCTGTAGAGGACCAGTCCAGCGATACATAAGCTTGGCCGACTTCTTGTCAATGGCCTTGCTCTGGGGATGTGCCCGGCACATCACAACATCTCCTACCAAGTAGGGATTAGGGGAACGTTTCTTATTGTACTTGTTTCGGTTTAACTCATGTGCTAGATTAAGGTTCTTGTAAGCTCTCTTCCAAATCTCCCGGATGTCTGCTGGATCATCGGGCAAAAGTTCCGTTAAGGACCACAAATTGGAAAGGGGAGTGTTTGGCTGGTAGGTGAACATGAGTTGGAATGGGTTTGTTTTATGACCCTCATGATGGGCATAATTGAATGCCATCTGTAACCACATTAGGTTACTGTCCCAATTGTCCTGTGCATTCGCATGATACGCTATAAGCGCAGAACGGAGATTCCTGTTGAATCTTTCCGCATGCGATGGTTTAGGATAATATGGGGATGTGGTGACATGTTGGATGCCGTGAGAAAAACACACGTTCTTAAAAAGCTTGGAAGTAAATTGAGAGGCATTGTCAGAGACGATTATGCTTGGAAGTCCAGCATGTTTAAATATCTGGTTTCGCAGAGCGGTAATTGTGGTTGTAGCCGTGGCCTTCCTTAAGGGAATAAGCCAGACGAATTTGGAAAATGCATCGATGCACACCAGAAGCATGGTGTGACCACTTTTAGAGCGTGGGAATGGCCCTACGAAGTCAATGAACATTTTCTGCATAGGTCGGTCTGCTACTTCGGATGACAGGAATCCAAATTGGGTATTTTGGGCGGGTTTACTGAGTGCGCACAGCTTGCACAGTTTTACACGCTCGGCAATGTCACAATGCATGCCATCCCATTTGAAATGTCGGTGTATGCTCTGAATTGTTTTATATGTACCCAAATGGGCACCTAATGGTGAAGAATGGTAATACTGGAAAATCATATCCCTTAAATTTTGCGGTAGAACAATTTTGAAAGATTTCGACTGTTGTGTTCGTCGATACAAAAGTCCTTTTGAAAACTTGTAAAATTTTGGGGATGTACCGGCCCTAACTTGATCAATGATATTGGCAATATATTGGTCCGATTGCTGATAAGACTGTATGTCTTGAAAAGCTAAGGGAAAGTCTGTAAGAAGAGCCTGACACCTATTTGGGGGGGCCTCTGGGGTAATTTCGTCAGAGGTTTTCTTGAACATGCGAGAAAGCGTATCCACCACAATGTTCTGAGAACCTCTTATGTGTTGGATTTGGAATTTAAGAGATGAAATCTTGGCAATCCAGCGTCCGAGTTTTCCCAGTTGTTTCGGATGTGCTAATAGCCATGCAAGAGCTTGGTTGTCTGTTTCCAAAAGAAATTCGCGGTGTTCTAAAAATTGTCTAAATTTATCAATGCCAAAGACAACTGCAAGACATTCCAATTCGTAAACCGAGGATGATTTTCTTTCCTGATGTGTAAGCGTTCGAGATGCGAATGCTATAGGCTGTCGGCAACCATCAATTTCTTGCAATAAAACTGCTCCAATGGCTAGGCTGGATGCGTCTGTCTGTAGAATGAATGGCTTGCTGAAATCAGCCATTCGCAATACAGGAGGACTAGCTATCGCCTGTTTCAAAAACTGGAAAGATTTTTCCTGTTCCGTCCCCAGTAGAATTGTATGTTATTTTTGCGCAGCGCATTTAATGGGGCTGCATGCTCGGCAAAATTTGGGATATACTTGGAGTAGAAATTGGCCATGCCAATGAAACGAGCAATGCCCTTGGGGTCTTTAGGAGGCTGAAAATCCATGATGGCCTGTGTACGGTTGGGATCTATTGTAACTCCTTTGTTTGAGATTAAATGTCCTAAGAAGGAAATTTCCTGAACTGCAAATTTTACTTTTTTGGTATTTACTGTCAAACCTGCTCCACGTTACCTGTTGAGTACTTCTGTCAGGTGGTTAAGATGCTCCTCAAATGATTCCGAATATACCACTACATCATCCAAATAGTTGAAGACGAACTTAAATTTTAAATCCCCAAGTACGTGGTCAAGCAGTCGTGTCAGCACTTGTGCTCCGGTGGCCAGGCCAAAGGGAACTACTGTATATTGGTAGAGATTCCAGGGGACACAAAAACCAGTGATAGGTTTGGAATTTTGGGTCAGTGGAATTTGGTGATTGGCTGAATTAAGGTCGAAAATACTGAAATATTTTGCCTTGCTGAACAAATGGCAGGCTGTGTTGAGGTCTGGGAGAGGAACGGCCTCTAAATTTATTTGCTGATTCAGCTTTCGGTAGTCGACCACCAAACGGTGATCTTGACTTTTAGGTACCAGAAATTTGGGCGAAGAGAAACTGGAGGTCGAGGGCTCTATCACCCCCTTATCCAAAAGGTCCTGAATGTGGTCACGCATGATTTGCATTTTGGGACCAAGCAACTGATATGGGTGGCATCTTACAGGAGTTAGGTCCAAAAGTTTTATATCGTATTCCATTAAGTGGGTGCATCCTAAATTTTTTGTTAGAACATTTTTAAATTTGTCGCACAGATTTTTAATCGCTGATTGCTTTTCATGGCTGAGATGTTCCAGAACTAAATTATCTGCATGCTCAGTGCTTGTTGTTATATTGTTGGTGTGGCCTTGGAGTACAGATTCTTGCCTAACCAAAGGGATGACAACAGTTTTATTAAATTTAAATTTAATATTTTGTGCATGTAGGTCAATCATTAATCCTGTTTTAGCAATAAAATCCGAGCCAAAAATAAGTTCTGTTGCTAAATCATTACACACTAAGAATGGGAATGTCCATGAAAACAACTCAATTTTGACTTTGACTACCACCGCGGTGTCAATGTGTAAGGGCTGCTCAGAGGCTGTAAAACATCTCACATTTGTTGATTCATCTTTCTTAATTAAATGGTTTTCCTGCAATTTTCGAAAAAGAGTTCCTGAAATAAAGCTGCGAACAGAACCTGTGTCAATTAATCCAGGTATTTTATGTGTGCCAATCAAGGTGCTGGCATAAGGAGGCGCAGTAGGGATTTTACCAAAAATGTTATGACAAGTACGTTTTCCTGGAACCTTCGGACAAATACAAGTTTTGCACTGAGTAAGGTTAGGGAAAGTGCTCTTTGTGCTTCTTGGTTGAGCTATGTTTTGATAATGTTGTTGCTGATTTAAAACCCTTTTTCCTTTTTGGAAAATTTTTCCTGTTCTACCTCTTCTCTGATTGAATTTTCCTGAATAATTACCTTTATTCTTGTTAAAATCTTTGTTACCCATTAGGGGCTTCTCCGTCACTGAAGTGTAGGTAATGTTGAAAAGGCGATTCTCCTGGCCATATAGCTTAGGTGGCGCAGAGTACTTGTTCTCTGGCCACCGAGTTACATGTTTTTTGATGTTTTTGAATTCTGGTAATTTTGGATTCTGTTTTTCGTGCGACATTTCTCAACTACATGCCCCTGTCGTTTGCAGAATTTGCAGAATGGGGTTTGCATTTGTGGGTAGTTGTTTCTAGGCTGTTGGTTGTAGTGAGAGAACTGTTTGGATTTGAAATTAGTATTCATGTTTTCGTTCCTGGGCCCTTGCGGCTCCATGTGAATTACTTGCCGATTCCTTTGGTAGTCGGCATACTCAAAATTTATTGACTGAATACACCATCGGTCTAGCTCGGCAAAATTCTGTGGTCGAGTCTGCAATACCGATCGTGAACGCTCCGCTGGATTAATTCCATCAATAATGTTAGTAACAATCTCGCATTCTGAAACTCCTAAACGAAGGACTTGTGCGGCCAGCCTAATGTCTGATATGTAGTGGGGTAATGCTTCGTTTTTGTGTTGCAATCTATTGTACCACTCTAGTCACAGTTTCGTGATCATACGAGCTGGAATAAAAAAACTCAGTACATCAGCATGATACTGGTCAAAGTTCCAATTATTTTCTATAGCCATAGAAGTTCGCTCACTCAGTGGTGGTTGAGTCAATGGGAATATAACCTCAAACAGTTGTTTATCTGGTATGTTACCCTTTTGGTGCAATTTGAGCAGGTGACACAGAAATTCGATTAGTTTTGTCGGCTCTAACCCGTTGGTTTCCGGGAAGCCTGTTAACAACCTTTCCACTGGGTGGGAAATTTTACCATAGACCTGGTTTTCGTGTCCTGGGGTTGCGGGTGTTTGGACCTGTGTTTGTATAGGGGTGGGATTGATATTCTGTGTCTGTGAGGGATGGGGGTTGTTTTGGGGGAAGGAGGCTCCTGGGGCTAAGGGAAGGTAGGTTGTGGAAGGACTGATCTGTGGCAGCTGCTGGTCTGCCCTAGGAACGGGTGGTACAATTACTGGTTGAGTGACAGTGGCTCCCAAGGTGCATGGGAAAGGCTGGGGTAGGGGTGAGACTTGAGTGCCGAGAGCCAAGGGGGAAGGATGATGTTCAGGGGTAGTTTGGATCGAAGAGAAGGCAGAAGGAAACTGATGGTAGGGGTTGTAAGTGGTGTGGATGGTGGGGGGCAGGTGCATCTGTTGGGAGGGTTGAACGGCAAAGCCTGGAATGGGGTGAGTGTAGGTTACCTTGGTAACTGGGTGGGATGCAGGCGCCATGACTGTTGCGGAAGGGAACAGCGTACGACCGGGAGGGTAGGTGATGGTGGTGAAAGAGGGATGGCTCATGAATGGAAGGGAGGGAAAGGAAACGGGTGGTGGGGGTGGAGAGTGCTCGGGTGGTGATGCTGGTAAGGGTGAAGCCAGAGAGGGGATAGGCTGCAACACCTGTTGCCCTGTTCTTGAGTCGTGGAGGGGTGTTGTCCTTGTATTGGGTTCTGTGATTGTATTACTTCCAGGCATTTGCAGCTGGGGACTGGAAATTGGATTTTCAGGCTCGGGAAATTTCTGTTCTAATAAGAGAAGCTTGGTTTTTAACCTATAGGTGAGCTTTGGAATTTGTTGCCGACACTTTTCTACTTCCTTGCGGTAAACTTCATTCAATTTACCCGGGAACAAAATCACTAAATTTGTGAGTCTGGTGTAGACATGTGAAAGTCGTGTAAGAACACGCAGTATGTTATTTTTGTTTGTTTCCGCATCCAAGGTATTGGTATAACTAGCAATGTCTTGGAACCTGCTAACCGACGTATTAAATTCGTCTAGTGCATCCAGTGTCAAATTCGTCACTGATGGCTGTATTTCATCATGACAAGCGGCCCTAAGTCGTTTTCTTAACATTTGGGCATCACCTAACGAAGATAGCCCCCGGAGGGCTAGCTCATACGCTGCCTCGTCCTTCAAGAGATACTCTGGTGTAATCATCTTACATTAGTTTTGGTACAACTTGATATAAAAAAATTAAGGTGTAGAAACACCACTCATAACATATACTAAACCTAGACTTAAACCTAAGGACACTCTTAGACTAATAAAATACTTATTTTAAGTCTTACACTGATTTATAACAGAAAGCTCTTGTTGATTACCCTGAACTCTGCCAGGAGTAAGGGGATTAGCGGATATGTTTGGGTGGTATACCAAGGTTAAAAAGTTTTTGATTTTATTCGTAGCTCATATAGCAAATGGGAAATTTTCTTAACAAAATTTGCTCCTAAAGGCGAGAACCATTGGGTCCCTGTAACGATGGGCGATCGTAATTATCCAATGTATCTATTGTAGTGAGACCCTTAGCAGGCTTCGAGTCGCGTGCCCGAGATAGCGGGTCTGCGACGTGTGTTATCACCGCAGGCGGACGTACTCCGCTAGGAGAGGCGTGAAGGGGGGGCTTGTTCTGCCGGGACAAGGTTGGTTGACGTCACAAGGGCGTCAGCCTGGCGAGGTCGCTGAGCGGCAAGCGGTGAGGGGGAGGGGGAGGGTTCTACAGCGTGATAAGGCAGTCACGGGCGGTCTGGCTAGATGCGCTAGATAAAGAAAGGGGAGGGGGGGTCAAGCAGCTGGGTGGCTGGACTGCGCCGTAGACAGTGAGGCGGCCAGCGGGAAATGAAAATATAGTTCGTCTACTGAATTAAAAATGTCAACTCTTTCTTATTAGTTGGGAGTTGATAGCGTAAATATTTAGAAGGCCTACAAAATAGGAAGAAAATCCGCAAAAATTTGAAGCCAAGTGACGATTTTTTTTATAAGTATAAACTTATCTTCTTATATTTTATTTTTATGTATGAGAGTTAAATCTAGTATCACCAAGGGAAATACTATCCGCCAGTCACAGTTTACAATTAAAAAAATTAAAAGATTAAAAAAAAACTGGATTTAAAATTATTATTATTTAATTTTTTGTAAAACTTCAACACTTAGGGTAGACTTATAAGCAAACCATTCTAAATGCATTTAACCATGCTCTGCTACCATCTGTGCCCCTTGTGTAGTTAAGGAAACTTTATCTATAGTTATGAAAATACTGGAAGCTGCATCAAGTGGGCGAAACAGTAACTACTGTTTACTCAGAGGACACAAGGGAGCAACCAAAAATATTAGTTAGTTCTCACAATGGGAACTAGGAAGGAGGATCGTATTTGAAGTGAAAAACAAATATGTTTGCTTAAAATTTACCCTTTTTATTGTTAATTAAAATCTCCATTATATTATTTTGATGTTCTTTGAAATTACAAATTTACCATTATTGGAATCAATAATTAATTATTTTAAAGGGGGCCCGGGCCATTTGAAGTCATTGGTTACAATTTTATGATACATTTTATAAATGAGACTAAGAAAATAACCATAATAGTTTTAACATTAATACAATTGATAGTTATAAAAAAAACATTAATTGCTCTGATTGGTGCTGGAGTACATATTCAAAATGTTGCATAGCGGACTGTTCACTGGCGGAGCATAGTTAGGAGGTTCTGGGCAGGGCTTCAATCTCCGAATGATCGGCGTAAATTTGGCAGACTAAGTCTTGAAAGGAAACTTCACTCGCGTCTTGAAACATTTCTTGACTCAAGTCTTGAACCCCACTGGAACCAAAAGGGAATCCAGTGGTCAAGAATAGTAAACTAATTAAGTTATGGCAAAAGGATAACTGGGAGGCAACAATTGTCAAACAGGACGTTGACTTTTCCACTTACCGATCTGGGGTTGAAGTGAAGTGAAGTGAAGTTAAGTCACTCTCCGAAGGGAGGCGGCGCGAGTAGTCGCGATGAACCGTCGCGAAACATAATGCGAAATTACTACTTGGCTACTAATGGCAAAAGCCAACCAGAAGAATAAAGAATAAAAAAAAGTTAGGTAACACTCCCGAACTTGAGAGATTACATCTCTGAACTAGATTGCGGCGGTGAATACGTAAACGGCGCGGGCGATGCAGCTCCGGCACGAGATGCTATCGTGGTGACCGCCGAAGGAAGAATCTCCCGCTCTTCCGGGTGACATGAAGTTAAGTTCGAGCGAGATGCCCGGAGTCTTAGGGAGTGGGAGAAGTGGTCGCTGATTGGCTAGAATCAGCCCGGTGGAGTACTTGCTCCGCCCTCCAAAAAAAAATATGAAGAGGGCACATAGAATAACTTAAAGGGGCCTAAGAGGTGCAAAGCAGAGCACTCTGTTGGGGACAACAGGAACTGACTGTGTTGGTACGCAAGAGGCCCATGGGGGGAGGGGATCTAGCGAAAGGTAGTACCATATGGAGCCCTCTTGGTGCGAGCTCTGTCGGGGAGGAAGGGAACTTAGATTAGGTATGGTCGCGGCCGCCAGAGCGCTCGCTCCGACGCCTAAGAGAAGGTATTTTAGTTCGCCGTGCCGTCGGGAGATGGCGCTAGCTGTCCATTCGCCGGCTTGGGGTCTGTTATAAAGACCAGGAGGGAGGGAGGGAGTTTATCCAGATGGAAGGGTCTGGAATGGATAGAGTGGAAAAGAGAAGGGGGGGGGGTGGTTAGTGCTGCGTAGTGGGAACGGCCGCCTACAGGACTCCCGAGGCGTGCCGGGACCGACTGTAACCTGTGCCGGCGAACCTGACCAAAGTTGCTTCGGTCAACTGTAGCTTGAGCTACGGGTGTGCCTAGGAGGGCTGACGGAAGCACAGATAGCGTGTGGCAGGACGTGCCCAGAGCACTGAAGGGGTGCGAAATTTCACTCGCGTACTTGCCGAGGAGCGGGGAGACATGAGACGATGCTTAATCAGGACTTGAGTGGTGTGGGAGCCCATGGATGAAACGACCGGAGACAAAATTAAGTAGGAGAGTACAATACTGGGATAAAATTTTCATAGGCTGTAACAGGCTACAGAAAAAATACTTAATATATTCATTTAAATTATACTAAGCCTAAAGTTGAGCCAGGAGAATATGACAATTTATGGCTCAACAAAAACATTTGATAAAACTTACAATCGTATAAACATTAAGTTCTGTATTAGCTAAACAGAATAGTTTTAAGATCAATCAGTTTACAGAAGACAGAGACCAGCCAGATGATTTGCCTACATAGATTTCTTCTCCATGATAGAGTTTATCGATAAAGTGTTAAAAAGTATGCCTCACATTGTTTGAATTGTAAATGGGAGTATTCAAAATATTTTATTCAAACTTCTTCACTTTGTCCTCGAACGGTAATGGTATACTATATAAACAGACCTACCACAGGTTATATTTCACCAGTAAGGTGATTGATAATATTCTGCCTGATATCATCAAGAAAAGTACAAATGCATTTCGACTAACTAAAAGTATTTAGATTGAAGTAGTTCTTCAAGGTACCACTGTTATGCCCCTCGTGCCCAAAAACTATATTATTTTAAATTAATTAAAAACACCTTGTAAACTGCTGGGCAAAATATTAAGAAAATTAAAGTTAATTACCAGAGGGGACACGAGGCGGTGAACAAGACAAAATTAAAACTTTCTGCACACTAGTATCTTGGGAGTTCGTGGATCGTTATGTAGAAGAAGGTTTAAGATAAATAAATACACCATATAAATAATTTGGTCTATAGGTTTTCCTGGTTTATTATTATTAAGAGGTTTTGCTTTAGCATTATTTCGACATGATAATAAAGATCTTAGTAATTAACCAAGTTAAAGGGGGCGCCCCTACATTATTTAAAACAATTCATATTACACCTTAACAAACAAATGATTACATTAACAAAATTTCAAGTATAGCACCAAAATTTAATCCACCCAACGATTACATATATATTAGTTTCCTTCATTTTACATGTTCTTGAGGATTACGGTCTTAAAGCACTGCTCGTTGGTATCTTTTTAATGAATTTAGTTCCTTCTATGCAAACGGAAAAAATATATATCTCATATCACCCGGGTATTCCCAGGATGACGTCGGACCGAGAGGAAAACTCTTCTAATGGGGAAAATCAGCTGGAGGTCCAGAAGATCATGCGGGGAGCAATTTCAATCCCCAGAAACTTGGACCCTGTCTGAAACACAAGTCAAATTCAAAACGAATTAGACCTGTGTCCAGACAGTCATACACAGTCGGCTCAACAAGCCAACAAACGGGAATTTGGGAAAGAAAAAAAAGGCTAGATTACTCACCAAACAGGGTGTGGAATAAGGGCTCGCGGGGTGTCTCGCTCCGACATCAGGATGGCGCGTACCGAGAATTCGCGGATGCACGGAAGAAACTAAATATTTAGGAACAAAAATAATAAAATTTAACTACACATGACTTTTTCTAAATACTACATCTGATTGGCTACCGTACCACTGGGATCACATCCCAAAGCAAGCTGACTACATTCTTGTGCACACGATTTCACCTGTTGCCACGAAAGCCTCTTAGCACAGGGGACGCCGAGAAGACGTGGTAAGTAGCCGAGGTCAGAGAACTAAGTGCCGGCGATGGCGGTCAAAGCTTCTAATTAAATCGGGCGCTCGGCCCTAGGAAAAAAGAGGGGGAAGGTTTGGCTCAGGGCCGAAAACCTGCGAAGGAGTCCGAGGCGGTCGTGACAAGAACACGACAAGCGCGCTCTCTACCGGCAAGAACAGAAGGCAACAAACAATCGACTTCTACAGGCCGCGAGAAGAAAGCATAGTGCCTTATGGCGCCGCAGCGCTGTTTTCTAGCGGCGTAAGGGGGAACTAACTGAGGCGGTGAGCTGACTTGCCACCAGGTGTCACGAAGGTGTGCTCTGCACGCTGGCGACCAAGCCCGCGGTTAATTTTTCTGCCGCTAGATGTCGTGGACGTCTCTGTAAGACCAGGGACAAAGTCCTTGAATTAGGTTCATCGTCTTGGCTAAGTTCACGTCAGGTCACTGCTCCTGGCTTGATTTCTCAGAACTAAGGGGGATGGGGTGGAGAGGGGAGGGTGTTCAGAAAACTCCACTTCGCTGGGAACGCAGGTCCACTGGACACCCATTCGTGAAGAGACTTTCTATTCTCAGCAGGCCTCTAAGAAGTAGCAGCTTGCAGTCCAGAAGCTGTTCTATGCAATTTTGGTCATGAATAGAAATAATTTTACAAACTCGGGACGTGACTGCAGGCGAGAGAAATTTCAACCGGGCTGCCCACGTCCACAATAGACAGCAAAATATCAGATAGGCCCCCTGAGAAAGGAACATCGGTCCACTGGCACAAAGTTTAAACACGTGGCGTACACCGGCCTAACAGTAAATCACCCCCTTAACAACCAGATAAATTAAAAAATAATATTTCCCAAAAAATTTTTTAAGACTATAGAAAAATTAAAAAAAATTGACGAAATGCCTAATTTCTGGCACACCACAAACTGCGGATTTCATCAAGTATAATCCGTTATCATTTACGTGTAATGCACTGAGCATAGTCTGAGGCATAGATTTATGTCCAGGCCTCATTACATTCAACTGCCAATTTTTTTATTGCAATTTTGTATTGTACGCTGAAGAGTTTCCAATCTTAAGCGAGGAGTGGTACTGTATGTATGAAGTTCATTGAAAGGCAAATTGACTTCGAATTTAAATTTATTTCGTATGCCCTCGCAAACTGTCATTACATGTAAACCAAAAATGACACTCATCGCCACTTAAGTTAGTACGAGGATATATCTGTACACCTATGCTCCTCTCATGTCTTCATGCATTATGGGATAATGCGAACGACATATCACAGAAAGCTGCAATAAATAATGACAAACCTTTCAGGCTTGAACCGAACGATTATGTAATTGATGTAGTTCTAATTCCCGGTGTACTCTTATGCTCATGATGCATCGTTGTTGCAGCGAAACCTCTATTTTCTGCGATGCAGCACAACCTCTACATGTCTTTATGTGCGTTTTCATATTATATTTTATTAGCAAATTGCTTATGACATTTCTCACAGCCAAACATTTTAAGGAGTATTCTCTGCACATTCTCAAATCTTGAGTCACCGCGTATTACAGTTGTTCGAGAATATCTTGCCACAGTAACGACATCGATGTTCGATGGTTATTGACAAATCATCAGCCATTGAAGCCCTCATCGGGGGCGAAACGTCGTTCATCCTATATTTCTCTGCAGCCAGCACTGCAGACATTAAAGTCTCTTCTGCTGGTGGAACCACGGGTTAAAGACTCCTTTATATTTTTGTTGGCGACGATGATAAACATTCCATTGGGAACGGAATCGTGTCTGACGAGAGCTCCATAGTCGATGGTACAGTTTCCATCTAGGTTGTTGTCAATGATGCAAATGGGATACGCTTCACAGGCGTCGTCGCTTCTGTAAGAGTTCCAGTAGACGATGAGAAAACTTTAAATGCTTTCGCTGTTGTGATGGTAAAGATGCCATCAAGATATCAAAAAATATTAATTACGTGAACTATGTAACACATGATTTATATTATTTGATTCTTACACTGTCGTAGCCAGTAACAAACTGAAAGTCATTTCGTCTGCGACAGGTAGAAAAATTTATTACTCAAAACTAAAAAAAATTGACTAATATAGACGATTTAAAGCAAATTTCAATAAAGGAATCTTTATAAAAAAGGAAAAACATTTGGAAGCGAATTTGAAAAAATTAATGAGCACACAATTACACACACTGGACACGAAGTGTACACACATTTACAAAGACAGGACCAGCAATGTGCACATATTTACACACTATAAAATCATTGTACACACAATTACACACACTGGACACACAATGTACACACAATACACAGAATGAACACTCAATTCACACATTTGACATGCAATGAACACACACTACACACTGGAAACTCAATGGACACACAGTGCACGCAATTGACAGACACCTGACATGCAATGGACACGCAATTGACATGCAATGGACACAAACTACACCTAATGAACACACACAAAACACACACATAGCACGTTATATACTAAAAATTACACACACTGGACACGCAATGAATACACATTGCACACCTGACACGCAATGTAAATACTATAAAAACAATGAACACGCAATACATACACTTGACAAGCAATGAACACACAGTAATCAGAGGAAACTCAATGTTCACACATTACACAAACTGGACACGCAATTGACACTCAGTACACTCAATTGACAGACACTGTACATGCAAAGGACACACAATGGACACTCATTTTACACACGGTACATGCAATGGACACACAGTACATGCAATGAACACACACATCACACACACACACATTCAGGACATCATTGACTAGATGAAAGCACATTTGGACGAATATTAATCTTGGTGTAATACAATATCATCAGTCTGTTACGATATAACAAACTTGACTACGTACATTTAACGAAAAGGACGTACATTTTCACGAACATTTAACTCAGTAGGATGCGATCGTCAAATAATGATAGGATATAATGCCTTCTAAAGTCATTGGGTCATCAGTCTCTGGCACCAACATTCTTTGACTCCAACACTCTATAGCTCCAGCTGTCTATGGTTGTAGCCGTATTAGGCATAGCTGCTATTTGGCTACGAGACTAGGAGGCTACGTAGCTACGAGACTATAAGGCTACGAAGCTACAAAGTTTCAACTGGCTACGAGGCTACAATGCTACTATACTACAATGCTACTAGACTACAAGTCTACGACACTACAAGTCTACGTGACTCCAACAGTGATTGGCTCCCCCAGCAGTCTTTGTCTCCAAAAAAAATATGTTTTTGGTGCCATCAGTTTTTCGCTCGAAAAGTTTGTTACTCTGAATAAAATTGCATTAGTAATTAAGTAAAAAACATTTTAGTACAGAGTTCGGTTTCTCAGAAATATCCCGTAACACTCGGAGAACATTCAGAAGAATTCTCGACTGGAATAATAAGAAGCACACAAAGAATTCATCAAAAAATTGAATTGAATATTCAGGAGCACACGGAGGAAACAAACGCACGTCTTCCAATTAATTTAAAAATAAAAATTTAAAGTAAAATAATACTTAATATTTATAATGTGTATATAATATATATTAATATATATATATGTATAAAATAACCTAATAAAAAAATATTAATAATAAAAAAAATTAAAAAATACAGAAATTTCTGGCTTGTACTAGAACACTATCCTTGTTCAACAAAGGAGAAATTTGCAAACTGGCAGAAACTGTTTTTGTGATTTTTTGTGTATATGTAATTGTTTCTATTTTTATTAATATAATTTATTATTTTTGGTTATTTACATTAATCTAAATTTTAGTTATTAATTTTAATTTTTCTTGATTAGCTGATATTTTCGTTAGTTTTCTCCTGGCGCTACCGATTATTACTTCCAATATTTTGATAGTAATCTTCATGTACTCATTATTCCTTTCGAGACTTCTTCTGATGTTCTCCGAGTGCTTTATTTTATATCAAAGTAATCCTTATCAGCACGAAAATTTTTTTAACTTAATTAGTCACGCAATTGTATTCACAGTATCAGCCAATGACTGTTGGAGTCTCGTAGACTTGTAGCCTCTTATACTTGTAGCTTAGTAGCTTTGTTGCCTCGTAGCCAGTTGAAGATACATAGCTTCGTAGCCCTCTAGTCTCGTAGAATCCAAGCCTCCTAGTCTCGTAGCTTTGAAGCTTCCTAGTCTCGTAGATAAAGAGCAGCTAGCATTAGGCCTAAGATGGCTGGAACCAAATAGAGCTGGAGCTATAGAATGTTGGCGCCAAAAACTTTTCTTGTTGCCTAAAGTCTGTTGCAAAGACTGTTGGAGCCAAAGACTGATGGAGCCAATCAATGTTGGGGGCAATCAAGTCATATAGTAAATTATTGATCGCATCCTATTGAACTGAATGTTCGTGAAAATGTACTTCCTTTTGGTTAAATGTAGGTATGTAGTCAAGTTTGTATTATCGTATCCTACTGATGATATCGTATCACACATTAAAAAAAAATTTCGTCCAAATGTGTTTCCTTATAGTCATATGTGAGTCATGAAAGTGTGTGTGTTCATTGCGTGTACTGTGTGTCCATTGGGTGTAAAATGTGTTATTTGCGTGTTATGGGTGTCCATTGTTTGGAATGTGTATCCATTGTGTGTACTGTGTGTCTATTGCATGTACCGTGTGTGAATTGCGTGTTTAGTGCATGTCCAGTGTGTATACTGTGTGTCCATTTGTGTCCATTGTATGTCCAGTATCTGTCAATTGTATGCACGGTGTCCATTGCGTGTGCATTGTGTGTACTGTGTGTCCATTGAGTTTCCATTTTGTATTGTGTGTTTATTGCGTGCAAAAGTATGCATTGCGCGTTCATTGCGTGTATTGTGTGTACATTGTGTGTCCAGTGTGTGTAATTGTGTGTAAAATGATTTTATAGTGTGTAAATATGTGCACATTGCTGGTCCTGTCTTTGTAAATGTGTGTACACTTCGTGTCCAGTGTGTGTAATTGTGTGCTCATTAATTTTTTCGAATTCGCTTCCAAATGTTCCTCCTTTTTTTATTAAGCTTCCTTTATTTAAATTTGCTTTAAATCGTCTATATTAGTCAACTTTTTTAGTTTTGAGTAACATATTTTTCTACCTGTCGCAGATGAAATGACTTTCAGTTTGTTACTGGCTACGACAGTGTAAGAATCAAATAATATAAATCATGTGTTACATAGTTCAAGTAATTAATATTTTTGATATCTTGATGGCATCTTTACCATCACAACAGCGAAAGCATTTAAAGTTTTCTCATCGTCTACTGGAACTCTTACAGAAGCGACGACGCCTGTGAAGCGTATCCCATTTGCATCATTGACAACAACCTAGATGGAAACTGTACCATCGACTGTGGAGCTCTCGTCAGACACGATTCCGTTCCCAATGGAATGTTTATCATCGTCGCCAACAAACATAAAGGAGTCTTTAACCCGTGGTTCCAACAGCAGAAGAGACTTTAATGTCTGCAGTGCTGGCTGCAGAGAAATATAGGATGAACGACGTTTCGCCCCCGATGAGGACTTCAATGGCTGATGATTTGTCAATAACCATCGAACATCGATGTCGTTACTGTGGCAAGATATTCTCGAACAACTGTAATACGCGGCGACACAAGATGTGAGAATGTGCAAAGAATACTCCTTAAAATGTTTGGCTGTGAGAAATGTCATAAGCAATTTGCTAATAAAATATAATATGAAAACGCACATAAAGACATGTAGAGGTTGTGCTGCATCGCAGAAAATAAAGCTTTCGCTGCAACAACGATGCATCATGGGCATAAGAGTACACCGGGAATTAGAACTACATCAATTACATAATCGTTCGGTTCAAGCCTGAAAGGTTTGTCATCATTCATTCAGCTTTCTGTGATATGTCGTTCGCATTTTCCCATAATGCATGAAGACATGAGAGGAGCAAAGGTGTACAGATATCTCCTCGTACTAAGTTAAGCTGCGATGAGTGTCATTTTTGGTTTACATGTAATGACAGTTTGCGAGGGCATGCGAAATAAATTTAAATTCGAAGTCCATTTGCATATCAATGAACTACCTACAGACATTTCCACTCCTCGCTTAAGATTGGCGACTCTTCAGCGTACTAACACAAAATAAGAAAAATTAGTAACCGAAGGTGAGGAGGCCTGGAGATTATCTAAGCCATGATTGTGCTGAGTGCATTACAGGTAAATTATAACAGATTCCACTTGGGTAAATCTGCAGTAGTAGATATGATATGGCCTCCTGCGCCAGGCTTCAAGTCTTAGTGCTAGAGGTGTCGATCGTTCCCTTTGATTGTGACGTCACGGCTGCCATCTGTGACTTAAAATTACTCATAAATGTCTGAAAGAATTTTTGTAATTTATCAATTTCCAAGGAAAAGTTCAGGTTTTAAGGAAAAATTTCACGTTTGATTCCTCAAAAATTAAAAAATTCGTAATACAAAACCCTCAAAAGACCCTTAAAATGAACCCACCAAAAGCCTCTGACGGCCATCTTCGATGACATTAACTTCGACCATAAAACAAATTGTTTAATTCTTACAAAAAATATTTTAAAATATATAAATATTTCTTACTTCAATTGTTTCAATACTTAATCTATTACGGTCCTCGGTTCGATTCCCGGAGAGAGTAAAAATGTTATTTATTAAAATAATACTAACAAATAATAGTAAATAAAAACAAAAAAATATAAAAAAAATTAAATCTTACTCACAATAATGAATTTTGACCTAAGGGCTAAATTATCTTTACGTTCGCTATTTTGAAAAAACCATAATTATTATGGAAGAAAATTGAAAAAAAAGGTATAAAAAATTATTAACAATAAAATAAAAACACTACGACATCGTGTTTTATGAAGTCGACACCGCCTTCTTAAAAATGTAATTTTTATCAAATCTAAATTGCAAAAAAATAAAATTTATAAAAATTAACTATTCAAATTCCAGTAAATAATTACTTTAAAAAATGCACTTATGTTCTCGGTACATACCTGGTGAGGGCATAAAAATGGCATCGGGTTGTTCCTACATTGAAGCCACCAACAGACTGAGACTGACCTCCCACCCCTAACGTCAAGGTAAAAATATCGCCAGCTAGTATGACGTCATGTCCGCCATCTTGTTTTTTGTCTGCTGGAGGTCACGATCTTGTTTTAGTTACACGAATAGGTAAGAAGAAAAAACACATCTGCGTAGGACTCGTGAACTCGCTGATAAATAATCAGCATTTCGAACAACACAATCCAGGTTACAGATATTGTGGTCCAGGAACGAAACTAGCCAAACGACTAGCTCGAGGCTTTGAAGGCATTAATTCTCTTGACAAGAAGGGCAAACGGCACTATATTGTCTTATCCCTCAGAAAGGATCAGAATTCAAGTCACCGAGCTGACGGGATATAGCACAGGTAGCCGAAGACAGAAGTAAATCACCAGATTCAGGACTTGGAGAGAAAATCGTGGCGTGGGCATATCCAAAATCATGAAGACTAAGACGAAATTAGGAATGGGTGTTCGTCAAACCAAGCTCCGCAAGACCAAGTACAATACTGGTAAAGGTGTTCAAAAAGCCAAGTAAAAAATACAGACTCTCGACAAGAAAATTGCTTTTGGATTTATACAACTAATTTTACCTGCATTGGGCGTTCTCTGCGGCCTCATAGGTGCTACGAATGCTATAGTGCGGGCAGTCAACACTTCCAAGAACGAGAGCAAGCATTTGAAAAAAGCATGAAGACACAATGCCAGAATGGAAGCCATAGGCTATGTGTGAAAAAAAAGTGCAGAACTTTATCTGCGACCCCACAAATTAGGACGAGGCATGAGAAAGAAACGAATGAAGAAATCATAAGTTTCCTGCCGAAACATCGGATCACTAATATAGATTTAGTAAACTAAATATTTTTTTTATAAAATAATTGAGCAGTTATGAAATTAAGTAATATTAATAACACTTACATTGACAAGTCATAGCTCTGAGCTGCGGGCGGTCCATTTCCCACCTCTGGAGTGTGACGGTAAATGGTGTATTGGACTCGCAGATTTTCAAGCGTATAATGCCATACCGAATATTGACTAAGATAATTGCGACATCCGCTTCCTGAAAAGTGATGGAACCGCTTATGAAATACTGTTATCTATTGAATCTTACGAAATTAACGACATTGCAAATTACATGAAGAAAAATTTACCACTAGATATAGACTTTCAATTGCGTGGAAACCCAAACACCAAAAAATTATTCTAACATGCAGTGAAAATATAGACTTTACGAAACCTGGGACCATAGGCATGATGCTCGGATTTAAACCAAAAATGTATGATGTAGGAAAAACGTACGAAATTATGCGAGCAGTAATGATATTGACCGTGAATGTCATATGAATAAACTGCAATTTGGCCAGTGAAATGTATCTCAAATGGGAGACTTAAACAACATGCGACACGAGTTTTCTCCAGTGGTTCCTCCGGGATATAAATTGGTTGAACTACCGCAAAGTATCATTTATTTTCCTGTCGTCGTGAAGTCCGCAAACATAATCGCCGTTAGGATCGTTGACCAGCGATGATATTTGGTGAATTTTTAAGACGATGAAATTACATTATATCTGCACTTAAAACGATGGTCATAAAGTTTGTGACACTGAACAGTTATAATATAAATCGCATTGGCGTGCAAATGACCATTTATATACCAGAGTTGGTGCATTAACACCTGATAGTGTAAATATTCTTCTGAGTATTGGAAAAGTACTAAATAAATAAGAAAATGTTATCCTCAATGTGGAAGACCCGATAATTTTTAATGAAAGCATTTCGAAAATGGAACTGCACGAGTACTAAGCTTTCCTGCTCGGACCGTACACCAGACCTTCCAAAGTACGCATTGCTGTTCAGCAGCAATATATCTGTACTTTATTCTCGAGGTCATTTCTAAGTATAAGAGGTAATCTGACAAAGGCAGATGATATGCATCCAACAACGATGACAATATCAAGTAATGGTATTCTTTACCTAATCGAGAGCATTACATATGTACTTAATGTTATCGAGTTAGCCAGACGAGAGATGTGAGCATAGCATTTGCTATGAAACATTACCTTTCGCCGACGCCGAACGAAATGTCTTGTGCAAAGATGGATTGCTGGGCCCTCGACGATTAATTTTAGGTACCTGTTTATGCTAAAGGAAAGTTCAAAATTTAAGTTCCTCTGACGGTGCTGCTTGTATTTGCTGAAGACTAAGAGCATATAATTATTAATTCGAAACAAAAGCTAGTACTGCTTCTAGCAAACATCCAAATAAATGCAAATGTCGCTGCTGCAGAAAACCCATAAGATGTCTCGCTAACATTACAGTCTATCGAGTGGATGCTGCCTCACTTCCAAGTAAGTATGATTGAACGTATCAATATGCTGAAGAATTTAGAAAATAATAAGAACATTGAATTACCATTACGATCCTGGATCTTCGAAAATTATCCTGACTTTCCTCAAAGTCAGAGAATCAATAAAATTGTTAAGTCCAGCTTTGCTACAGAAAAACCCAAGTTACATCAACATCGGACTTCAGAATAAAATACAGCTCAATGCAGGAATGAACCACTTCGTGATCGATAACTGCCAAATACGTAATGTAAAAATATTTTTGTTCTTTAAAAACGGAAGATTTCTTCTCGCATATCAAATGTATGCCATGTTTCAGCAAGCATACTATGGTCGCGGTCAGTTACCGATACCAAGTTCTGACAGTTTTTAAGAACAAGTCCCCGTTTTCTAAACACGTCGATCCAAAAATTTCAACCACCATCGACTGTGCGACGAGCGGAAATATTCCACAAAACACCTAATGCTTTTCGTCTGATACTTCACGATCGACTAGCAGCGTACAGCTGTCAAATCAAGCTAATTAAAACACTCTTATAAATGTTAGTGCATTTTGCGAGATTAATTTCACGCCGAGCATTGCTAGCATCAAGATGTATTGCAATCTGCAAGGTTTCAGAGCCAAAACGGATTCGTTCTCAAGGAGATTACCAACACGTACGAGGATGATGGCAGGACTCGAAACCGCACTTTCCAGGCTCTGTACGCTTGAAAACTTCCGGACGAAAAAGTAAATGCTCGAATGAATGGCTATGCAAATACTATCTACTATAGCCTGGAGTGGGACGAAGGTAAAATTCCGTATTAAAAATTTAAAAAAAAACACTCTATATGATTTGCTAATGCAGAATTCACAAAGCATACTTTATGTCGCCGGACATGAACAGAAGAAAAGGCTGAGAAAATTTTTTAATGAAGTTACCAAAATTGTAGACCTGTACCCCGACTAGTGCTATCCTTTCCCGCGCAAATTTAGTGCAATGTATTGGGGGCAGCTAAATAATAATTTTGAACGAGTATGAGCCTGTACAAACTCGCAGCTAATGCGGAAATGGTACTCGCAGTGTGAGTAGAGCCTGCATATATAAAATGCGTTCAACGGTTTGCACCTTCAGTTATCGTCCATTCTGCAAAAAAATGTTTTCGTTTCATCCTACTAATGTGTACGTGAGCATAAGATCCAGCTTCAGCAGTGTCGAGTACAGCTATTGGAATTCCGGATATCTGCGCACACATACGGAAACCTGCGATGAAGGTGCTCAGTACTGGCGAATTTCGTATTTTCCTCTGCCTACGAACCGACTCAGCAGCTGCTAGATTGCTGCTAGATTGTTGCCAACCTGTAAATTTTGCCGTAAATCACATGAGACCGCACACGATCCTTCCAGTGAGCATCTAATAGTAGTCGCTTTGTCTGCAATTGCAACACCAAACGTGAACGTGTCGTAACCTGTTGCAACCTACGATGAATCTATGCAGACGTCCAAACGATTTTCGTCTCGTCATCGTTCAGTCAGTGATCCTGTCTTCACAAGCACCGAAGCAAAGCCCGTGTGCAGCCATATTCTAAGACTTCGTCGTCCATATTTCACCGAGGCAGTCATCGCCGAAGAAGACGAGCAGTCGGATACATGTGAAGCCACAGGTATATAAGTAAGATCTAGCTGACTGAACCCTCAGTCCTCCTCTGGCTGTGATGCAGTGCAGATTGGCTAGTTTTACCAGTCTGGTGCATGTGTCCACTATACTTGAGAACTTGATGGCATAATCACCATCAGTAATATTGACCTGGACGGAAGGTGTACCATCTACAGAGACCTCGATGGCAACAACGCTGACGGCAGCAGAGACTTCGAAGGCAGCGTTATCGGCAGCCACGGAGATTCTAACGTCAACGGTGTCGCCAACTGCAGAGATTCGATGCAATATGTGATATCGGCATTGACTTGTGCTGTTCCATCGGCTAAAATTTCACTAGCAAACTTCTAAGACTTCAATGAACGAAGAACATTCATCGCGCCAGTGCAAATACTGTGCTGCATTATTCACTTATCCATAAAAGCCCGTAGGCATTAAAGAAGTGGGTGTCCAAATAATATACTGCAACGAATACTGTTTCGGTACATTAAATGTAGTTAACTAATTTCACGGCTAAATAGCTTACATCGACATTATTATATCCACTCGGGGTCTGTTAAGTTCAAGCAAAAACCTGTTTGCAAATATTGTGGCAGAACTTTATGCTAGCACAGCAGACAAGAAGTCATGAAAACTGAAACTGTCCAATGAATGCATCGTTATGTTTTTCAGAATGCGAATGGTGTGGTGTGTTATACCGATGTCCTGATTGTTTGGCAGTCCATTCTAAATATTGTAAGTATACAAACTGAAATTTGATTTTTTATACAGTGTCACATGACTATTACGTATAAATATATAACTAGTTTGCCTTGGGTGTGACTCTCAGTTCGTCTTTGATTGTGGAAGCGTGAGGACAGACCCTCCTGGCAGTTACTCAACAGTATTACTTGGACTTGAAACTTGAAGACTTTGAGAGCATCTCTACAATCTTTAGTGCGGAACTCGATAACACCTGTACCATTATGGATTTGTGGTTCTTCAGCACTATCACCTACAACACTGGTAAAGTCAACTCCTTCTTCAATGTTGGGGACCCTGACTGCGGCAATGCTAATAGCGATGCAGATCCCGATGACAACTGTGCTAGTAACATCTATAAAGGAAGCAGCGACAGACGATGTTCCATCACCCGACTGTACGTACTGTAACAACATCAAAAACTTGAAAATCCGTGAATACATAATGCGAAATTGTAATAACTCTGATCCGCATTAATTATCAGTGCAATATGTGTGGTAGCCAGTTTATACACCACGGAAACCAGAAAAGGCACATCATGACTTGTGGCGGATGTATTAAACTTTCATTAGAATTAAACTTTATATTCTGCAGTAAGACATTTGTATGCGTGAAAATTGCAAGTCATCATGAAATATATCACTGTCCTTTGAATGAATTTGAGAACTTTTTGCTGTGTAAATATGTGGAAATCAACTGTCGTATATAAATGCTCTGCAAATACATGTCAACACATGTAAAGGTCTCGCTTCTAACTCTAAGAAAGTTGTATGTATCGAGAAAAGCTAGTTATTTGCTGGTATTGTAGTAGAGTAGAAATTATGTAATAAAATTTTTATTTACGAAATTGTGGTGTTTATTTCTTCAACCTTCTCACATTTAATATTTTTTTTAAATTAAATTATTCATTTGGATCGAATTAAGGCCTTACCTAATCAAGTGATTAGTTTGATGGTTTTTTGAATTTTTTTTCGAAATTCTAGCTTAATAGTTACGGATTTTTTAGATGGCCACCAAATGACAAGATGGTGGACGCCTTAGTAATAGGTACTTGAAAACGGCACTATAGTCGGTAAAAAATAAATTAATATGGCGGTAGAGCTCTCTATAAGAAGGAAACGATATGTTGGCAATTGCCTCCAGCACACGTAAACAAGATGACCGCCATTATGCTATACTGGCTTATGTAATATTTGCCTTGGTATCAGTGGTGGGAGGTAAGTTTTTGATTGGCTTCAGTGGAAGAAGGATCCATCGCTATTTTTAATCGATTTCCCTAGCCTCGTTTTAAACCAGTACCTTTTTGTAAATTTTATTATTATATAATTAACATATTTTTTTATTAATTTTTATTTTTTACTGTTAAAATCAGATAATGTTTATGGATTTTCAATTTGGTGGACAGATTTTAAATTGGTGGAAGTATTTTTTAAATTATAATACTATTTTATGAATTTTTAATTTTTCCTTTAAAATTAAATCATATTTACGGATTTCAAGATGGCGGCCGTAACGAAAATTGCAAGACATGGGAGAGGGGTGTTAGATGGTGGACAATTTTCAAAATGACGGAATATTCTAGAAAAATGGCCGAAAATGGCGTTAAAATCAATAAGGCGGTTCCAATATGGCCGCCGTGGTAAAGGTCAATTTAATCCAAGATGGCCACGGTGACATCACAATCCAAGATGGCGGACTTTTATTCAATCATAAACTTTGAACCAGTGCCAGGAGCCCCATTCCTTTACTTTTTCCAAGCGTTTAGTTTTGCTTTCTTTGAATGATTATTTTAATGGGTAAGAATAATGAAAAGTTATTTTATGGGTACACGCCATAGCACGTTTATACCGTATGTCATAGAAAACTCTAAAAAAAATTTACTATAAAGATAAACATATAAACACACGGAAAACATAACATAGTCAGCTTATACCAAAAGTTAAATACCTATACATCACATAAAATAAAGTGGAAATAATTTAGTTGGAAAAAACAATTAGAGCACGAACGATTACGGTGAGTTGACAAAGATGTAGAAAATAGCAACAAGAACAGAAAATCAGACAAAACCACAACTTTGGACAACACAGCGACAAACAGAAAATCCCATCGTTTAAAATAAAATATTCTCTGTACAACACATACGACGACAGCACAGACGAACACGCTAGGTTTTACCACGATGATTAGTGTTTGATTTTAAATAATTTCTCTTTTGTCAGCAATGAACCAATTGTTCATCTCGTATTCCGTAGACGCATACCAGCTCCGGGAAACAATTTAGACCAGTGATGACCAATGGGCGGGACGCCTAATAAAACTTTAACAAATAAATAATACTTTTTAAACTATCCTATATTAGCACATTTTGTATGCGTAGGTATATATAATTAGTTGTAACGGTTATTTTTGTTAATTTTGATTTTGGTATTCTTAAAATCTTATCTGACTGTATACAGCATTTGGCAGGTGTAATTTCGTGAATGTAACAGAAGTCGCATGGGACGTAAATGTGTAAACACTGTGGAACCACCTGTGGCGAATGTTCACAAAACCAAATTGAAACTTTAAATTGTTAACTGTCTAAAATTTTTAAATAATAACAGCGGTATTATAATAATATTCAATACTAAACATCAGGTCCAAAGGTGGGGTAAAGTATTTTTTCAAGTCATTTACGATTTTATCGGAGCAGTTTCATTATACCTTCTTCAATTTCGCCCAGCTAATTTAATAACTTAATAGTCTAAGTAGCTGCTCTGGCAGCGAATTATAGCGGCCGGTGCGGAAAATTCGTGCGATTCGCTTTTAGAAATGTAGTTGAAAATATAATTTGCGTAATCTCTCGGTATTAATTGAAATAATTCTGCTTAAAATTATTGTCCTAGTTTAGTATAATAAGTGTATTTGCAACATGAAAAAAACATGTATTTGTTGATTACCGAAGTTAGATGTTAAAAATCTCTTGTGAGTACTGTCAGATGCGCTCATGTGTATTTATTATTATTATTATTTAGTTTCTGCATCACATGCCAAGTATACCATTAATTGGTTACTCAATAGAAGAAAACCACATATAAAAATGTTCGTAAGACATCTTTGTCTTACCCTTGGATTAGTTTGAAGCAGTTCTTCGCAAATAGTGAAGTTGGCTATCAATGATTTAGAACGTAGGTCGTAAAATTGTTTTCAACTAAGGTTTTCGTAATGAACCTGCAGCTGAAGTTCGTCGGTGGAGTTCAGACTCTATTTGTACATGTTGTTAAGTGATCCGCCTAGTCAGGGGTGTATCTGTGTCAGTGATACGGGATGATAAGTGTGGTGCTCACTTGTGCTTCTAGCGCAATATCGGCTCTTCAAACAATGTTCTGATCTGGTGGGCAGTCTTCTTGTCGTGCATAATACAACTATGAAATTTGAGCTGTTACCGAAACATTGTAAGGCGGAGAAATGAAGATAAAGGTGTAATGGAAGTCCCTTAAGTACTTTCAAGTATCTGTACCTGTTTTTTTCTTGCCTAAATATTATTCTGAAAACACGCATTTTAGTATATTTCACTCTTTTAAAAAATACAGTTAAAAAATTAAATTGTAAACAAAACTACTTATCGGTCCTCAGCGAATTCTTAAATGCTTTTCGTAAACAGCCCCAATTCGGATATCTTGAGTGGTTTTCAAATCGCGTTGTTATTTCCGAACCTCTGCGCACCGCGTGTGTGCCCCGGGTAGACGGGGCGCTTAATAACATGTCTGTATCGCGCAGTGGATCTCTTGAGGCGTGTACCTCGCGAGGAATATCTGTGGAATGACGCGAGGCTTCCATTCCTCTTGAGGGGGGGGGGGGGGGGTTCATCCCTGCGGCTTCTCCCGTCGCGAGGGCGAGCTGCGTGTCGGGCCGACACCCGACAGCAGGCAGCCAGGCTCGGGCCTGGCGACGGAAATAGTCGAGCGGACGGGAGCCGAACGGAGTCGAAAGAAGGCGGGGGAAAAAAAATAAGGTCGCCGAGAGATGTAGGCAGAAGAGGAGAGAGGATATAGAGTAGAGATAGAGATGAAGTTGAGAAGAAGAGGATGATGAGAGAGCTGCGACGAGATAGAAGGAGGATAGATAGGATGATAGTTAAACGCATAACGGGTAAAGTCCTGTAGAGGCCGCACTTCTCCGCACTTGAAAGGAGTTCATTGCCTTGGTAAATCTTTGAAATCGAAGGTGACAAGATGTCTGAGAGTATATAAATCACATATATAAATAACAGAAGAGAAGGATTAAATTATATTTTAACCTTCCCATTTGACAAAATCTCATTGATTTTATTGAGTTGTAGGTCAATAAATGTATTAAATTAAAATGAAAGTATCATTCATCTATTTTGAATGTGTGCGGTAATATTAACATACCACAAGTTTTCTAAGAAAAATAATTGTTAAATGATTATAAAATCAATATGTACACACAAATAAGTAAAACAAAATGAATTCCAAAATGATGGTGTTTATTTGAAGTCAATTTAGGTAATCATCTTCGGCTGTTTATCTATAAAAGCTTGAAGGGACGCAAATCAAGTAAATATTTAAAATGATACGATAGTCTATATATGAATATATTCATATATATATATTAGAAACCTATGCTCCTGGATTTAAATTTAAAAATGGCTATTATATTATTTAAAACCATTTAATAAACAAAAGTAAACTTTAAAGAGAAATTTTTTTATTTTCTTGGCGGGCAGGACACTGTCATTACGTATTTCAGAATGCTTCAAGTCATTTTACTGACAAAACCATCGGAAAAGACATACTTTAAAGTAATATAGGCACACGTTATATCAAAATTAAAACCATTCATAGACCTTGAATTAGCATAGCCTACATATGTATTTTTGCTGTCATTAAAAATGCAATTTCTTTACAATTATTAACGTTGAGGTGTGAGTCCGCAGAGAACACATTTTTTATTTTTTTTGTAATTTAAAATAGTTTTGTTTGGAAACCAGTTACCAAGAAATAATTTGAAATACTACAGGTAAAATACTGTAAAATTTTACACACTATTGGTATTGTTATTCTATCATGAATTAAATATGTTTTGGCAGCCATACTGAATATTTTTTCTTGTAGCTTTTGATAAAATAAGCACATTATTTTAAATTTTAAAACTTGTTTAACATTAATATTAAAAAAAATGTAAACAAATAATTAACAATTTAAATAAATTATTTTATCAAGCTATTTATTAATGTACGCTGTTAACAATGGATAGATAATCAGGTAATGGCTTACAAATAACTTTAATTACTGCTGGGACAACACAAAGCATAAATTTCTGGGCAAGAACCCGAACCCAGTTGCAATGCGAACCCCTTTTTTTTGTAGCGATACAGTTCCTTTCATGTAAATGTACAAATTTACAAACGTCTGTGCCATCTGTAAAGAGAATCCACAGTATTACAAATAAGAGCTATAATGTAAACCGTTGCACGCTGTGAGCTGTTGTCGAGTGAACTACTTCCCAGGGATCGGACGCGCCCGCTCCAGGATCCTGCACTGAATCTGGTCGCAGGATTGTCCGGCACTCGCGGCCCAAGGACGCGCGGTGACTGCGAGGCAGGGGCGTCCTTGGAATCCTGCAGGCTCGTGGGAATGTCCTAGTTTGGTCTCGAGGGAGCGCAAAGAGGCCTCCCGGGAACTCCGCGCGAACTTCCCTCGCCTCTCTCTGGCTTGACTGCCGCGCTAAGTCGCCTCGTCAGGTCGTCAAGTGCGCGAGTTCTCACGCGCGCGAGCAGTGTATCTCTCGTCCGCAAGCAGTGGTAAATATAATTTTTGGCAACCACAAGGGAATGCGGTTCCACGTTGATTTCCATCAGAAACTTATTATTTTATATTCAGCAAACGTCAAAATAAACTGCCAGTAAAACCCATAATGATCTGGCTCCACGGTGGTCATTACAAATTTGTATCACTTATATTATTCGGAGACTTTTCTTTCAATTTATTACGATAGCTTTTTTGTTTGTTTTTAAAACGATAGTTGGCAAAACAATCTAACAGCTGTCAAAAGTCACGCAACTGCATGCTATATAGTACTTATAATGATAAATGGCGTGAAATTTTACAGCTCCTAATTAACGTTTGGCCAAAACCTGGTGTTTGCGATACGACAAGTTATGCATAATAGGTAATAAAAGAAAATTTTCAGTACCATATATAATCGATTTTAATGATAAGAAAATTATTAATTCGAAGTGTAAGGGCGGGCATAAAGAAAGTATGTGTAGGTTGTGACTTATCTCCCCTATCCAAAAATTATCTTTATCAAAATCACTTCTCCTTAAGGCTTTGCGATACTAACCAATAGTAAACTGATGGTAACAAAGCAATAATGTTCATGAAATATTTGATTTTAACAAATATAGTACGAAAAATAATGTGTCACTTACAAAAGGAAACCACTTCCAAAACGAAATGGGCGTGTCATGAACATCATACATAAGAGGCATATCACAAAATATAGTTAAACAGCTCAGGGTGATTGGTGAATACGGTAGAAAAATTACAGGTCTCTAATATTGGCTCCAAAAATCATACGTCCAATTTTATAATACGAAACGCAATCCCAAAAATAAATATTTTGCTGGAAAAACCAAATATACTTATTTGTATTAATAGTAAAGGTACACCATTTGTGTTTTACATATATATATATATATATATTTATATATATATATATATAATTTTGGTTTGTTTGAGCTGTTTATTTGTGCCCTGCGAGCGTTCTGACAATGTTTGTTGGGTAGCATATTCGTTATAAATATTGGTTTTCTGTTGTAAGTCGTACATAGGATATATGAAAAGCTTCAAATTTCAACAGGTATATGATATTTTTTATTGCGTGAATTTAATATAATTGAATAATTTTAGTTCCATACAAATTAAATAACCAATGTGTATCTGAATACTAACTATGAAAGGATGACTGAAAATTACTGCAAACAATAAAACATTGGTTTTGAATGTTAAAACTGCCCTGTAATTATTTATTTGGGATTAAATTTCTAGCCTTAAAATAAAATTCTTTTAATTTGCAATGGTTTAAAGATTATTATATTGTGTGAGTAGTATAGGATAGGGGCTCCAGCGCCAGGCGCTGGTTTCGGTATCGGGGTCCGTCATCTTGGATTGTGACGTCACGGCGGCCATATTGGATGAGCGTGACGGGACACAGCGTAACGGGACATATCGTAACGGGATAACTAGATCACGGTGGCCATATTGGATCCGCCATCTTTAAAACGAGCACCCCACTCATTTTGATGAAAATTTCGTCACGACTGCCATTATGATTTTTTTCTGTTCCAATGAAGGCCGCCATCTTGGAGACCGTCGACTTTGTTTCTGCTGTTTGTTCCTAGATAGCGCCAGCGTCGCTCTTGACTTTTTTCTGTTCCACTGGAGGCCGCCATCTTGGATTCCGTCGACTTTGTTTCTGTTGTTTGTTCCTAGATAGCGCCAGCGATGCTCTTGATTTTATCTGTTCCACTGGAGGCCACCATCTTGGATACCGTCGACTTTGTTTCTGTTGTTTGTTCCCAGATAGCGACAGCGTCGCTCTTTATTTTTTTCTGTTCCACTGGAGGCTGCCATTTTGGATACTGTCACTTTGTTTCTGCGGTTTGTTCCTAGAGAGCGTCAACGTGTACGAGTAGCTTCGTAGTCAAGTACTCATGCAAACTTGTAGACCTCTATCGTCTACAAGGCTCCAATTGCCACATCTGTCTTCGTCGGAATTTTCTGCTCCACCTGCACCACCAGCAAAATGTTATAAAATTACATGGCTACTTGCTTACGTAGCTTCAAGTCTACGAGGCTACTTGGATTCGTAGCTACAATTCTACGAGGTCCCAAGACTTCATGACTACTCGACTTCGAGCCATGAGGTTACGAGATTACGTGACTACGAATCTTCAAGTTTACGAGACTGCGAGACTACAGTGCTACGAAGCTTCTAGAACGTAAGTTTACGTGACTGCGTGGATACAGGAATACAAGTCTGCATGAGTTCTTGACTACAAAGCTACTCGTCTACAAGGCTCCAATTGCCACATCTGTCTTCAACTGAATTTTCTCTTTTGCTACATCTGCACCATCAGCATTATGTTATAAGATTACAAGGCTACTTTCCCACGTAGCTTCAAGTCTACGATACTCCAATGCATCATGACTACGAGCCTACGAGCCATGAGGTTACGAGACTATGCGATTGCAAGTCTTCAAGGTTACATGACCGCGAGGCTATAGAACTACGAAGCTTCCATAATGCATGGTTACGAGACTGCATGACTAATTGGCCGCGTTGCTACGAAACTTCATGTCTCTAACTGACTACAATAGCACTATTCAGTGGTGAGAGTTATTTTATCTAATGCAATGGTACTTGCTGCAAGTATTTCCGCTTTTCAACATCAGATGACATCACGTGTTGCTTGAGGTAAATAATATTTATTTATTTTATGCTGGATGCGGGATGATCACTATCGATCGTATAAGAAGGATGTCTTCGATAGTCTCCAAGGAGAAGGAAGTTCGCCCTTCGTGCTAGTGCTTCTCAGATTTCTCACGGTCCGCCATCTTGAATTGCGACGTCACGGCGGCCATCTTGGATGGGTGTGACCTTGACCTTTCACCGAAACTGCAGGAATGATCGCAAGCACACGGATTAACCATCAAAATATTGATAAGAATAATCAGGAGCACACGGAGAAAACCATCATAATATTTGGCAAGAATAATCAGGAGCACACGGAGAAAAACGTCACACGTTTTATTTGATATCATAAAATTACAGGAAAAAAAAATTAAACATAAAAATAAATTATTAAAACATTAAAAATTTATACATAAAATTCTAGCTTTTCCTAGAACTCTATCTTTGCTCAACAATGATAAGTTTACAAGCTAGCATAATCTTTTTTTTTTAATTTATTTTTTATTTTTTTAAATTTATTTATATTTTTAATTTTTTTTCCTTTAATTTTATGATATCAAATAAAACGTGTGACGTTTTTCTCCGTGTGCTTCCGATTATTCTTGTCAATATTATGGTGGTTTTCTCCGTGTGCTCCTGATTATTCTTGCCAATATTATGATGGTTTGTCCGTGTGCTTCTGAATATTCTTATCAATATTTTGATGGTTAATCCGTGTGCTTGCGATCATTCCTGCGGTTTCGGTCAAAGGTCAAGGTCACACCCATCCAATTTGGCCGCCATGACGTCACAATCCAAGATGGCGGACCTCTATACCGAAACCAGCGTCTAGCGCCTGGCGCCGGAGCCCCTATCCTATACTACTAGTGTGTTATGAATTATTTGTCACTAGCTTCAGTATCCGGCTTTGCCCGGGCTGAACACCGGGTGATATATTGTCAGCGAGTTACAGCAAAATAAATAACGATATGTCCAGTGTGTTGGACATTAAGAAATGATACATAATTACTGTTTGTGTATCTGTGACCTATGGTTTTCTGTTTACCCATGGCGATCGGTTGAAAGGTTTGGAAGTTGATACGCTACAGCGCCATCTAGCGGCGAGTTACAAAAAAATGGATAGCATAAAATCCTTCTTCATGATAAAAAAACTTCGATGTGCCAACTTTCATGGCGATCGGCCAAACGGTGTAAGAGTTTATCGACGTCATACATACCAAAATCCAATTATATATATTCTTATATTTCGAAATTTTGGGGCTTTCACTTTTGCGGAAAGTGGATGTTCAGGACCTCAAATCGTTTAGAACACTCCATCTCGAAAGAAATGATATTTAAAATTCCAGAAATTTTCGAAATTTTGGGGCTTTGTCCCCAGAGGGGGATAGGTGATTTTGAGGACCCTGAATGTCAGGGAAACATTAAAAATCGTAAGAGAATGATTTTTTAATTTTTTTTAATTTTGGGGTTTTGACCCCTGAGGGGGGTGGGTGTGTTGTTGAGGACCCCGAATGGCTTGTAAACACTCCAAATCGAAAGAGAATAGGTTTTTGGAAATGTTGGGAAATTTTTTAATTATTGGGTCTTTGACTCCTTGTGGGGGGAGGGTAGTTTGTGGAGCCCGAATGGCTTGGAAACACTCCAAATAGTAAAAAAGTGTTCTTAAATTTAAGACATTTTTCGAAATTTTGGGGTTTTGCATTCTCCCAACACCCTTACCACAAATTTGTTGGAGAAGACGTCTTTGGGTAAACGTTCCGCCATCCCCCGGTCACTTTAATTCATAATGACTTATTTTTAATACAATTTCCTCCAATTTTTCGAAATTTTGTGGCTTTCTCTTTTAGAAAAAGGAGGGGGGGTGGAGGTTTAGGACCTCGAATGGTTCGGAACACTCCATCTCGAAATAAATGATATTTAAATTCCTGAAATTTTCGAGATTTTGGGGCTTTGTCCTCAGAGGGAGAGGGGTTATTTTGAGGACCCTGAATGACAGTGAAACACTTAAAATCAAAAGAGAATGATTTTTAAAATTTTCTAAATTTTGGGGGTTTGACCCCTAAGGGGGGGGGGGGGGGGGCTGATGTTGAGGACCCCGAATGGCTCGCAAACACTCCAAATCGAAAGAGAATAGGTTTTCGAAATTTTAGGAAATTTTTTAATTATTGGGTCTTTGACTCCTTGTGGGGGGAGGGAAGTTTGAGGACCCCGAATGGCTTGAAAACACTCCAAATAGTAAAAAAGTATACTTAAATTTAAGAATTTTTTTAAATTTTGGGGTTTTGCATTCCCCCCCCCCTTCCGGAAAATTGGGTAAGAATTCGACTTTGGGTAAAAGTTCCACCATGCCTCGGACACTTAAGTTCGTAATGACTTAATTTTAATACAATTTCCTCCAATTTTTCGAAATTTTGTGTCTTTTACTTTTGTGGAAGGGGGGGAGGGTGGAGGTTCAAGACCTCGAATGTTTCGAAGCACTCCATCTAGAAAGAATAGATATTTGAAATTCCTAAAATTAACGAAATTTTGTGGCATTTTCCTGGAGGGGGGCGGTGGGTTACAGGACCCCGAATGGCTCGGAAACACTCCAAATCGAAAGAGATATAAAGGAATATAAGAATGTAGGCATTTACTGTACTCCTATATACCATAATAACAATATTGACAAATAGAAAAACTTATTACCTACCTATAAATAATTTTCTAAATAAATTAATAAATAACTCTATGTTTAAGAATTCACGTACATACATAATATTAAACTTCAAACTATACAAATATAAAAAATTAGTAGGCCCTACCAACCTCTGAATAATTTCGAAGAAATTTATAAGTTTACTTATTTAAATACCTACATAATATTAAACTTCAAACTATCCACACAATAAAAACCTAAGAATGTTAGTGTAACGAATTTTTTTTATTTGTCATAATACCTAAAATACGTATGTTAACAAAATGAAACAAAGTATAAATAATGACCAATATGACAAAAAAAAATGTACAACTCGAATAACATTGAAAACATACACGTGAAATTTAAAAGAATTATGAGTGCCCTAGGTAGGGAGAAAAAATATATATAGAAGAAATTAAATTAAAAAATGGGTGCGTGTACTTAAGTACGCGCATGAGAAGTTATCATTCTTTTCCATCATTAAAAAATAGTTTTTAAATGCATGAAAAAATATTGCGTGGAGTACCTCCGCGCGGAAGAAGTGAAACTTCGTAATGTGGAAATGAAAATAGGCAGGGGTAGAAATAGATTTTTAGTGAAATCATATTGTATCAAATCAAACTAAAAAAAATAAAGGAACTAAATTTGCAACGATTCATAGATTGATCTTCAGAGAGAGAGAGAGAGAGAGAGAGAGAGAGGGAGAGAGACCTATTGAATGTCTTTAAAACTTACTTTTTTATGAGAGCAGATTTTCATGAAATAAATTATGAAATCATTCAACGATATAAGCTGTTTAAATAAGCGGATGGGTTCGCCCGAAGGAGAAAATTGACGCGGCAAGACCTCGTGGACATAGAGAAATGACACACACTCACTATTTATGTGTTTATGAAACATGATTTTTTTCTGCAATTTAAATTGTAATATACAAAAACGGTATTGAAAATTGAAAAAAATATGGTGACACTACAAACTGTTAAGATCTTATTTTTTTTCTTACTCTCTACTTTGTTCCTTACAATAGAAAAACGTAACGTAATGGCTTGAAAGTTATTGCACGGCAGGCATATAGGAATGACACTAACAGTTTGTATATCTATGACACACATTACATAAAATTAAGACATATATTTTTTTAACCCGTTTAAAGATTATTTTTTTAGACATAAGGTAGCCTATGTCCATCCCCAGGATATAATCTATCTCCTTCCAAATTTCATTACGATCCGTTCAGCCGTTCAGCCGGGAAAAGGTAACAAACAAACAGACATACGACAGACAGACAGAGTTAATTTCGCATTTATAATATGTATTAGTATTGATTTAAGCATAGAGTAAATTTCTTCTACGCTACGTTTCTCTTTTTTTCTTCATTGTATTATATTCTTGTTTTTATGGTATGTGGTAAGTTGATCTTTTTTGAGTTAAGACAGCTCTGGTGTTGTTTGTTTCTAATACATTTATGGTTAGTCTCAGTGACTTCTCACCACTAATGGATACGGTAAAACTTCAATTGTCTGGTGACTACGTTGTATTCGATGGCCTCTCCAGCTGCCTTGAAACAGATTTAATCCTCGTATATTAGTAAACGTTTGATAAAAATTAAAAAAGGCATTGCTGGTTACTTTCAGAGCACTGCTGTCGAGAATCAGAAAGTTCTGCTAAAACTATAAAAACAAAAATATACGCTGTCAGCCACATCCTTTGGCAGGGGTGTGGTTCTAGTGTTATTTTTGAATTTATGAATTAAAAATGATTTTACTTTTAAAATTCTGTTCAAACTAAAAATTCTCGAGTCGTTCTGACTATTGCTTTCTTTCCTTTAAATAACATTTCTACAATTTATTCATTTATCTTGTGTACACAACCATATAACAGAAATCTTTAGAATTTACGATCTCAAAAATAACAGCTATTCTAACTTAAATTGGAAAATAAATCACATCATTAATACTATTGTAGCTGTATGATTAAATTTTTGATATGGTTGCTACAAATAGTAAAATAATTCATCTTCACTTGTGTGGTTCTATGATTAGATTTTAAAATCAAAAGATCAAATTTTTTAAATAACATTTAAGTATCTATATTAATAATGAAACATTCCAGACCTAAAATATTAAATATATGTTAATTGATTTAAAAAAAATTGGTTAATGGATATTTACATTTTCTCTAACACATTCAATTGTTTAACTTCTCTCTGTCGCGTTTCAGTCCGCCTGTATCTATTCTCGTCCGTCTATGTAAAACTATGGAACAGATTTCGGAACCACAATTTACAAATACTAATTTTTTCCATTATTTCTGTAATGAAATATTATGCTGTTGTCGTATAAACATACATTTTAAAGAGGACCACCTACCACCTTCACCTAAAACCCACGACACAAACTTTTTAAGAAAAATATTTACTGATTTATCACTAGTAGTATGTAAATGGAGCTCCGGGCAGGCGGAGCCGAGGAGCCGACCACCATCTTGGATTGTGACGTCACGGCCATCTTGGATGACCTTGACCTGGACCGTTGACCTTGACGGCCATCTTGGATGACGTCATCGCCGCTATTTTGTTTTCTCGAACATTCCGCCATTTTGTCTTCCGGCATTTCGAATGATGACGTAACCATTGCAATTTCCGTTACGGCTCCCATCTTGGAAATCTTGATTTATTATCCAATTTTAATGAAATTAATTTAATTTATGAAAATTAATCAATCAAATTTAATAATAACAAAAATAATAAAAATTACACAATAAATGTACACTTACGTCATGGAGCTCGGCTTCCTCGGTTCGAACTCGACGAGGTCAAAAAAGAAAGATGGCGACAGGTCCTTCCTCCATGGACGCAATCGGCAGACAGACCTCACACCACTTATGTCAAGGTATATATATCGTCAGCTAGTATGACCTCATGTCCGCCATGTTGGAAATATTTATTTATTATCCGATTTTAATCAAAAAAATTAAAATTTATAAAAAATTAAGAATTAGTTTTTAATAAAAAATCTTTTAAAAACACCTTACACATATTGTTACGACCACCATCTTGAATTCTAGTAATTTGGCATGTTTTGTTATGCCTGCCATCTTGGATGACTATGACAACATCGCTACACTTTATGTTACGCCCACTATATTGGATTCTAGAATGTTGCACTTTTCGTTACTGCCACCATCTTGAAAAACCGTAAATTTTATGCTAGAAATTTGGAAAAAATTAAAAAAATATAAAAATTTACTAATCAAATTTTAATAAAATTATATTTAAAAAACACACTTACAACTTGCAGTCCTGGGTTCACACATGGTAAAAGGAAAAGTAAATATAAATGGAAGACCGAATAATAATAAACAGATTTTGTCAGCTTGTAAACTTCTCATTTTTTTAGCATGGATATAGTTCTAATAGAGGCCAGAATATTTTTAATTTTTTATCAATTTTTATATTATTAATTGAATAATTCTTAGCTGAAATCGTGGAAGGTCATGAAGTTCAAATAAAGCTGGGCTTTATGTCTGCCATTGTTCATGACCCGGTCTCGTGGTCCGAAGCCGCTTGGTCTATATGTATGGATGGCTTTGTACATGAACGGTTTAGAGGTTATTCTAAGTATCGATAAACTAGACTTTCATAATATGTAATGCGACAATGTTTTTAATTCGCCGGACAGGTATATTTTCTTAAGTTTTTTTTTCTTAGAGTGAATGATTAATAAATACCAGGAAAGGTAATGGAAAACAGAACATGAAATTTATTTAATATTTAGATACACCTGTCACTGCTCAAGAATCAAACCGAGGACAGGAATCCATCGATTCTATAAGTAAATTAATGAATGATTTTTTCGGTGACTTTTAGAAATTTTCCCGAATTTATAGGTCAATAAATACCAATTTCCAAGATGGCGTTCATAATGGCTTATAGGATGATGGTTGGCTTCGAAATTATGTATACTTTATGATTTACTGTTTTATTTATTTAAATTTATATCTTTTTACATAAAATTAAACATAATTGCATCGATCAAGTATAGAACCAAGGACAGGAATTGATGAAATGAATTAGGAAATTTTTTTTTAAATATTTTTAGGGAATATTGGAATTTTTCCCGAATTTCTACTAAGTAATTACAGCATTCCAAGATTGTGCCCAAATTTAAAGATGGCGGGAACCTCAGTAATAATAAATGATTAATGCACTCTAGCTGGTAAGAATTAAACTAACATGGCATCAGCGCACTCAGGCAGACGATAACAAGATGGTGGCCTCCAGCAGACGAAAACACGATGGCGGACATGACATCATACTAGCTGGTGGTATATATACCATGGTATTAGTGGTGAAAGGTTAGTCTGCCGTTGACTACGGTAGAGAAAGGATATGTCGTCGATTTTTTTATTTTTGCTTTTACCAGGTTCGACCAGGACTGCAAGGCGTAATATTATTTAATGACAATTTTATTAATATATTTTTATTATATTTTATAATTTTTTTTAAGTTTCTAGCATAAAAAATACAGTTTTTCAAGATGGTGGGCGTAACGAAAAGTGCAACATTATAAAATACAATATGGCGGGCATAACATAAAGTGTAGCGATGATGTCATAGTCAACATGGATGGCGGGTATAACGAATGATGCCAAATTTCTAGAATTCAATATGGTGGTCGTAAAAATATGTGTAAAAGTGTTTTTTTAAGATTTTTTATTAAAAACTAATTTATTTATTTTTTATAATATTTATAAAATGTTTCATTAAAATCCGATAATAAATAAAGATTTCCAAGTTGGCGGACATGATGTCATACAAGCTGACGATACATAGGCCTATACCTTGACATAAGTGGTGTGAGGTCAGTCTGCCGATTGCGTCCGTGGAGGAAGGACCTGTCGCCATCTTTCTTTTTTGACCTCGTCGAGTTCGAACCGAGGAAGCCGAGCTCCATGAAGTAAGTGTACATTTATTGTATAATTTTTTAAATAATTTCTTTTAATTTTTTTTGTTATTATTAAATTTCATTGATTAATTTTTTTATAAATATTATTATTTTTTCATTAAAATCGAATAATAATTAAAGATGTTAGAGATGGCGGCCATTAAGTAAATTGCAACATTGACGTCATCATTCAAAATGGCGGAATATTTGAGAAAACAAAATGATGGCGATGACACCATCCAAGATGGAGGATCCAAGATGACCGCCAAAGTCAAGGTCAATGGTCAAGGTCATCTAAGATGGCCGCCGTGACGTCACAATCCAAGATGACAATCGGCTCCTCGGTTTCTCCGCCTGGCGCCTGTGCCCGGAGAACCATTTACATACCATCACTTAAGATGATTTTTTTTTAAATAAATTAAAATATTTTGTATTTGAAGGTGGCTTGAAAGCACATGGAGAATAAAAAAGGAATATCGCAGGGGGGAAAAATTCCAGGATCAGAAGTACTATAAATTGAGGAGAAGAGACTTTCCCTGACCGCGACGTCTTCGGCCAAGCGAATCCTCGCCTCGCTCGCACCCCGCGACTGTCGCTCCACCTCGCCGCCAGGGGCGCTATTCTCCGGACATCGATAGGGATGATGTAATATGGAACGCACCCCTCTTGACCTATTCGGGGTGAAATGCTTCTACACCAAGACCCACATTGTTGGGAGGGGGGAGTGGGGAGAATCTGCGATTCGATTCCGCGCTACTCACTAGTGTGTGTGTTGGTATATATATATACCCTCGCCTAGTAACGCCTTTCCGAACGCGTTGTTGGGAGGACGACTTGATAGCTAGACGAGCCTTTCCCGCGCCGGGTGGTGCATGTATCCCTGCGAGGACAGCTGAGGTATCGTATTCGCGAACGCACCATTTTTTATCCCCCCCCCCCCCCTGGTTTAATAAACTTCCCACATGGTGTTTCCCGTTTCCTGACACGTCAGGGGTTAGGTTATGGTCCATTTCCTACCCTCCCCCTTTTTTAAACAAAATCATGTCTTCTTTTATACCCGTGTGAGAGTAAAATATTAAAGAGAAACAAACGACCTAATACGACTCATCTAAAAGTCGCTTTAAAAAGATGGTTATTTAACGAGAGCAATTGTGTGTGGAAAACCATTAAAAATAATTTATTATAAATCTACGAATAGGCTATACAGAAGTTTCAATGTTGACAGTTCTTGAAATAAGTACCAATGAAATACGTATCCTTATTGCGCTGTTGCACTGTCATCAGCGTTTGTAAACAATTACATGTGACCATTTTCAAATTGAAGGTCAGATAATGGTTTCCACTGTTTCTTCTCGCGATATTTGATCAATTTACGGCACGTTTCACGACGCAGACTACCATACACTAACGAAATACAGTACATGATATCCATTCAATATTGTCCCAGTTTCAATGGTATATTATTATATTATCATTTAGACTATTTACAACAAATCACTAATCATATGGAAGGGAAACTTACCTGTTTTTTTCTTTCCTAAGTGAATTTTAAGTTAAAAGGGCAGACATCCAACCTCAAGTCCAATTGTTTCCACACTTTGATTAACAGACTGGAGTAACGAACGCAATAGTCTCTTCAATTTTGTGTCTTAACTGAAGTTCAATACTTTTCTTTCCAAAAGATTATTTCGACTGTATAGATAAGACGCTCTGACACGGTCAACATCGTGTACATACAAGTTTGGTCGTCCCCTGCTTTTTCCTTTACAAACACATCCGGTCGTTTCGAATTGCCTATACCACGGCGGATGATTTGCCACATGGTGGATTGCAATTAAAATTTAAACGAAACGCACGTTAAACTGAAATTACAGATTCACTCTTAGAAAATTTCAGAACACAAAACGCTTTCGTTCAGGTGGCGCTGTAAGCGAGAAAACAAAAAATCAGTACTGGCGAATGCGCTTATCTAAAACTGCTTGAGTTACCCTTTAATTGTGTCCTTGAGCCAACACTCTACTTTACAAAGCTTACAGTTGATAATATTAAAATTTATTTCTCGGAAATATTTTATGGACATACTGTACATTCGCGTAGAATGTATAAAACTAACGTTTCTTCTAAAGATGTAATATATTTGTATTTCTCAAATTGTAATAACCTCGGATTTACATCATATACATACATTTAGTATGTCTTAATGCATAGCGTACGTACAGTTTGTAAGACCAACCAAAATATTTTCAAAACGACAAAATTAAAAAAAAATAATAAAATAATAACAATTCGTAACTTTTTTTTTAAATTTAAAGTAAATGCTTGGAAAATTTAATATAATGGATTATTTGGTAAGGGTAAATTTAACCATTTGTTTGTCTTTAAAATGCTTCATCAATGTTTGGAAACAGTCTTTTCTTATTTCCTCTTAAAGTTTAAAGAATTTCGATCCAAATATAACCCAGCCAATGAGGAAATACATAGCCACACATAAAACTCTAAATGACTATCCATGTAATTAAAATATTTTTCAGTAATAAGAGTAAGGTAACAGAAAAACTTCGGGCAAAATGTTTTCGTGATTGATTATCACCTCTGCCAAAGAACCTCGGAACTTGCTGCATTATTTCCTATACTTATCGACCAACAATTATGTGGCACTAATTATTGCGGGAAATATTTGTTTTGATAATGTTTATTTCAAGTCAAATAACTTTGTAATGGCTAATGGATTGAAGCCTAATTCAAAATTCAGGGGCCATAAAACAAATAGCTTTCAAGTTTGCATTTTATAAAGAATTATTAATAATTTTACGAGGATTATCGCCTTCCACTCAAAGCCAACTTTCAACTTATGTTCAAGAGTAAATCCCAGGACAGGAAGCCGGACAAACGAATGTCTAAGCTGAAACGTAAGTTAAATGAGTGTTAATATCTTGTAACGATGTCAAGTGAATATAAATATAAAGTTGGTTTGTAATTTATAATTGAAAACATTTAACGTATCTTTGCAAAATCTTTTGAAACTGAAAAAAAAACTTAAATATTAAAATTGTTTCTACAAATCTATTCCTTTTGTCTAAATGCCAAGAAAGAACTGTTTCGATATACCGGCATAAGTATAATGTTAAGAGTGTTACGTCACGAGTAAGTATGTAATAATTTTAGAAATCTCTGAAATACCATTGAAAAAACCATCATAATCAAAAATCTCTTATGTACGAAATGAAAATAGAATTTAGGAGTTTATATCGATGCCCTTGTTTCTACAAAACTAACGTAAGCGTGTCTTCGGCGAAGCCTTCATGCTCATGCAATAATAGGCCTATGTTCACATCCAACTAATAAAATTACTCAAATATAAAAGGATATTCTTAGTAATAAAGTTTTTCGCGAGCTTCTTTATTCTTACTTGTTACTGCCCTATAAGTCACTGCAAAAACCCGTGTAACGAAATTATAATACGACCTTGTAAGTATACGAGCATAACCTTACGAAAATAAATATGGTGTTATATGTGACCTGACATTTTTCCTCAATTTGAAGTATTGAGAATCAAATTTTATTGATTATAATATTAAGTAAAATTTTTTAATAAAATACTCATGATTTTTTGTTAACATAACGTTTTAAAATATATGTAAATCCCTAAATAGTATAACGAAACATGAAAATTAATAATGAATTTTATTATACAATAAATGAATTCAATAAAAATCTTAAATTAGTAAATAATATCGTTATTTTCAATAAGAAAATTAACATTTGAAAAATGTATTGGTGCTTCTTTAACTGTTATTTTAACAAACAGTGTGACATAGTTAGTGGTGCTCTATTAAAGCCAATTGTGAATAAAATACAAACAATATGAGTTTTGGATTCTGGAAGACTATTTCTGTTAGTAACGATTTTTAAAACAGTCTTAATTATGGTAGCAAAATTCCAGGAATCAAAGTTTGTTTTTCAATCAATTAGATAATGTATATGTCAAAATAATTAACTTAGTTATTAATTTCATTTAGTTCTTTTTCCTCTGTTCAACCAAAAAATTGTTTAATCAAAACCAAAATTAAAATATTTTTAAAAGAAGGAAAAAATATAATATTAAATGAAATTACAGAGAGAAACGATTAATAAATATAAAAATATATATAATTTACTAGCGTGTACTATTATGTTAAATAAAAAATAAAATACAAAAGGTTAAAATATTAAAAAAATAGAAAGTTTAACCTGATGAAAAATTTGGTTTTCAATTGGGCTAAAGAATCAGAAATAAGGTAAAAACCAAATTTTAATTAATTTTTAGTTGTTTATTTGTTATTAAAGGCGTACATACTAAATTATTTATTTCCAAAAAATGTTGTTGATAAAACTGTATATTAACATGATATATGGTTTATCATATTAAAATACCTTAATAAAATATAACTCAAGTAGGCTAAAAATTTAAAAAATTGTAAAATTAATAAAATTTTATATTTAATCTTTTTTTAATACTAAGCAGTATTATGTTAAGAGATTCTGGTGCACATTACAACAAATATTTTTTTATTTTTTTCTCTGGTTTGCTTTTATGAATATTAAACATAATTACATTTTATATGTACTATAAAATTTTACCTACAACATCAAGTACAAATTATAATTAAAAAAAATATTCATCTTTGACATTATCAGTTAAACAAACTCTTGCACATGTTGGAATTTTCCCCGTATGTGTGGCTCAGTACAACAATCTATGGAGCACTTTGAAGCATGATGTTATTCTGAATTTACAGATATTAAATAGTATGTGTCATTATCTGTACAGTCAATACACATATATAATGGATAATTGTTAGCACACGACCACTGTGACGAACTGTTGCACCTTAAACATTGTACCCATTAACTATTACTTTTTCATATATATATTCCCCTATAGTTTGGTCAGCAAGTGTTTAATTCATCCTCGAAAGAAGTATCACTGGATTCTAGTTTCCTTTTGCTTCCTGGTTTCTTCTTAGATATTCGTTGGACTTATTTCGATATGCAGGTTTTAATTTTTTTTGGTATTTTTCTTCTTGTTCTATCTTTCGTCTTTTACCCTTTCCAGCAATGTTTCCTCAGGTGTATAGGTGAGGAGTGCACATTTTTTGCCTTCCCTTATTTTCATCTAAGGTAGAAAGCTACATAGAGTTCTTTCAGCTACCCTAACTTATGAGGATAAGTAAAGATAATAGTTTTTTTAAGGTCAAGATTAAGTAAAAAACTTAATTAGCAGATGACTTTTAAAATTCATGTAGAAATATTAATATTCTATTAAGGCAGCAGATAATCCTATTATACTCGTAGGTAAAAAATAGAGAAAGTATAGCAATTTAAAGTAGGTACTTAATATTATAAACAAAATATAAGAGTAAGTTTATATTCTCATATATATAATTAACACATAAGTAGTATAACATACCTAAAAGACAGCCATGTTTCAGTGAACTAATAAAAGTAACATATATTTATTCTTTTACATATGACGTAATTATGGCCAAAAAATACTAATATTGTGCAAAATTATTTATTTCATTGTAAAATTCACTACCACAGCAATTATGTAACATTCACTTATAATATACCACTTTTTTATCAGTAGTCTATTATGACCTTAAAAATATTTAATATTGACGTTATTTTACTTTAAATAACGTGGCTACCTAGAAGCTTGAATATATGTTTCGTTTGTAAAAAAGTAAAACATAGTTCAGGACACTGCATGGGGCATGTTGCTACATGACCGGGGCAAGTTGAAACAAGTTGTTTCAAAGTTCCCCGCAGTGAAATAAATAAAACTTGTGCCTGTGCGCAGATTTAAAAACAAAAATCGATATAAACTGCTATAAATAGCTATCAAGAAGTTAATGTGTTTCACCAGTGTTTTACAAGTTTAATGGTTTAACAAAAACGTTTAAAAAAATATTTTTTTAAACATTTATTTTTCAGTGTCACATAAGTCATTACTCTCAACGCCTTCAACTGACGGTAGCAAGCTGATGCGCTCTACAAGTACATTATTTCATCGCAGTGTGCCGCCACTTGACCTGATACACGCCGAGAAAAACGAGTTCTTGCAACCGACCCCTGTTGCAATGTGCCAAGATTTCCACTGCCCATAACACTATTTGAAAAAATATATACCTTTTTTAAATTGAAGCCTACTAATATTCCTTGTTTTCAACACTTAAGATTATTTAAGATAACTTCAACATGTAGGCCTATTATATACGTGGATGAAGATAATGGAACATACCGAGCTGTACCCTTTTAAGACAGATATATTATTGGTTTTTTATCGTTTGAAAATGGAAAAAATAGTTCTTCTTTTATGTCTATAGGTATATAAAGAGGTTTAGGAGGAGGGTTGTATTCCTCGGGGGAAAGAATTGCGCTACGCTACCAGAAGTAATAGCAGTAAATTGGCACTAAAAAGGCGGTTTTAAACGGTAGTCATTATGCAGCTTCTTCATTTAGAAAAAAAATTTAAAGCTTGACCTCTACTGATAGTTTTCGTAGTCTCAAACGTATGCTAGAAAACATCTTATGATATTTTTTTTCTGTTTAGCCATCCTGTTACACTTATTTAGTAGTCACTAAATGATTTAAAAAACTAATTAAAAAAAATTTAATACCTGATCAGGTTGAATTTTAATTTAATTTGGCGGAACCCTTAAGAAAAGAAACTAGCGATATATTTAATTTTAAACAGAAGAAAAATAGTTAGATGCTTTTTTAAGCCACGATGATTTGAAAAATTGAATTTAGTATCTTTAGTTTAAAAATTTTTACCACAAATTGAATTTTATTCAAAACATATATTTGGCATTGTAATATATATATATATATATATATAAACATTTTGATACTTCAAGAACAATCAAATACATAATTACTTTTTTTAGACTTCTGAAGCTGGACGTTTAGTCACATGGTTGGTTAATAACGTGTGTTTATAGAGTTAAGGTTTCCGAGTATTATTACCTCTCAGGCCAAGTCATGTTTCAATTTTTGTGTTGACATTTTTGTTAATACATCCTTGCGTATAGGATAAACAAAATAAAAAATAATAATGCGTCTATGGGCACGTTTAACGCAACTCTGAACTACTTTAAAAAAAAAAAAAAACTTTTAAACTTTTGCTAGAGGTAATTAATAATCTAAACAAGTTTCGTTCGAGACCATTTCTCATCAACCTGAAAAAGTTGGCAAAGTAGTTCAGAACGACATTTCTTCTACACAAGCGTCTGATTGGCTGTTGAGTGTTGAGAGTATAAACAGTTCTCTGCGAAAAATGAAAGATAGAGAATGTTCCTTGCACAAGTTCGTGTAATATTTTACCGACGGCAACATAAAATATTAACAAGTATATTTTTGTTGGTTTTTCAGTTGATGCTGAAGGTAATTCTTTAATAAATGCGCACTAGCTAAATTAAATAGGATCCACAACACATTTATTTGATGACACCAGACGATTGGTTTTGTAGCTGAACATATTTTATACCAACTGCCTTGTAGCCATAAATTTCACGTTTGTAAACATGTTCCGCTTAAACCTGTTCACCTGAAGTAGTTCGGCGTTCCGCGTAACCGCGCCCTAAAATTACTTATGTGCTTTTGTCTCCGTAGAAAACGTGATCGCCAACTCTCCACAACTTACTTGGGTGACTAGAAAACTGTAAAGAGATATAACACTGTTCATACCGAAGGTGTTTTGTAATAATATATACAGTAACGCTCATAATTTACTTAATGAATGCGTAACGCAGTATGCTATATAATTTTTATTGCTCGTTGCTAACCTGTACCTCCTAGTATTGCTGCCGAGTCTGTGGCGCAAATATAATATTTTGACTACATATTGGTGTTGGGTATGCCATTTTCATGCACATCATGGATGAGTTAAATATCCTTAATGTATGATTCTGTGTGTTAGTTTATTTGTATAATTCTTTGAATTATTGATTAAGTGTTCGATAATTATCTTCCCATGTACATTACCATTATCTTTCTATATGTATGCCCATTATCTTCTGTTATGTCGTTCTGTGTTCGAATAATTAATGTCATAAGGTAGGTGAATTGTATTTTCTTTTATTTTTGATAAAACTATTATACGCAATGAAATATGAAAAAAAATAAAATATTGTTCAACATATCTTTACACGAACAATTTTATGTGGCTTTCTCATTATTAATATTTGCAAGTCAAGTGAAAGTGTACCTATATTGAATGAATCAACAGCCAGGAAAATTATTGCATCAGTAGTATGTGAATGACGGTCCGGAAACAGGCGCCAGGCGGTGGTTGTGGTGTCGGTGTCAGCCATCTTGGATTGTGACGTCACGGAGGCCATTTTTGACTCAAAATTCCTCAAAATTGACAAAATGACTCAAAATTTCCCGTTTTCGAGGGAAAATTTCCCGTTTTCGAGGGAAAAATTCCCGTTTCGCGGGAAAATTAGGATTTCGAAAAACCACAAAAGTCGTTTTGCTTTAAAAACCAAGAAACTCCTGATATAGGCTTAAGCATCCATGTCTACAGCCTCCGATAAGCCTCTTTTAGGATTATGACATCACCGTTGCAATTTTCGTTACGCCCGCCATCTTGAAAATCCGCAAATTTTATGTTAGAGAATCGGGAAAAATTTTAAAAATCATGAAAAAAATTATTTCATCGAATTTAATACAAATCTTAAATACCACTGTTGCAGTTATCGTTACGGTCGCCATCTTGGATTATAAATGTTACATATTTCGTTACACCCGCCATCTTGGTTGAGTACCATGTCATTCTTACACTTTACGTTACGACCACTATATTGGATCCTATTAATGTTGCAATTATCGTTATGGTCGCCATCTTAAAATTTAGACGCTATCTTGGAAATTCGTATTTTTTATGTTAGAAAATCGGTAAAAATTCCAAAATTCATCAAAAAATTAACTTAATATAATTCTGATTGATTATATCGATTCCCGTCCTTGGTTCGAAACTGGTGAGGGCAAAAAATAAAAAAATAAAAACATCAGATCCTTCCTCCACAGAAGCCACCTACAGACTGACCTACCACCAATATCAAGGTATATATCGTAAGCTGGTATGACTTCATGTCCGCCATCTTGTCTTTGTCTGCTGGAGACCATCATCTTGTTTTCGTCTGCTAGAGTGTGCTAGCGACATGTTAGTATAATTTTCTGTTCACCATACCTTTAACCTCTACTGTTGGCATTAAACTTTGACCTTGACCTTGAACTTTGACCTTGACCTTTGACCTTAACCTTGGACCTTGACCTTGAACATGACCTTGACCTTGAACATGACCTTGATCTTGAAATTTGACCTTGACCTTGAAATTTGACCTTGGCCTTGAAATTTGACCTTGACCTTGAAATTTGACCTTGACCTTGATCTTTGACATTGACCTTGATGTCCATCATGGATCTGTCATTTTTTGTTTATTACATGCTACCAGGAGCTACCGCCTGCTAGTGGTCATTGCCACCATCATGTTTTCGTCTGCTGGAGGACACCATATTGTGTGTACTTGTCTTACCATCATGCTAATTCTATTCTAACATGCTACAGTGCAGTAATCATTTATTATTACTGAAGTGACCAACGTCTTGAAATTTGGCCGCCATCTTGAAATCATGTAATTATTTAGCTAGAAATGCGGAAAAATTCCAATAGTTTCATAAAAAATCAATTATTAATTGGCAAATTGAATCGATGGATCCCTGTCCACGGTTAGATTATTGACCAGTGACAGTTGTAACTAATTATTAAATAAATTAAATTTTAGATTCTGTTTTCTATTACCTTTCGCGGAGTTTATTCATCATTCACTCTACGAAAAACAACTCATGTCAATGTACCTGACCATCGAATTAATACAGTGCCGATTAGCATATTATGAAAATCTAATTTTTCAATAATCTGAATAACCTATAAGCCGTTCATGTACGAAGGTACACATATAGATCAATTGTCTTCAGTCCATGAGACCGAGTCATGTCATTATCAGACGTATAGGCTAGTCATTTCAGGAACGCATGACCTTCGTCGTTAGCTAATTATATTCAATTAATCCATCGTGACATTTTTTATACATACTAAAGGACCAAGTGACCTTGAAAAATATTTTAGTAACACCAAGATGTTTAAACTAGTAAATATTCAGTTACTACATTTTGTACTATGCACAATCAACAAAAAGGAAGCACCGACATCGAAATAGTTGGCACATTTGGAAGCACCGACAACGAAAAGGCAGCACCATCAACGAAAAGGCAACACATTTGTCATTGACTACAATAATCATTGGCTCCAATATTCATTGGCTCCATTAAAACGCTCACTTCAATATTCATTCGCTCCAATATTCATCGGCTCCAATATACATGGGCGCCAATATCAATTGGCTCCAATTGCTCCAAAAGGTTCCATCAGTCTTTTGGCTCCAATATTCATTGGCTCCAATTTTCATTAGCGCCAATATTCATTGGCTCCAACAGGTCCCAAAAGGTTCCAAAGGCTACAAAAGGCTACAAATGCTCCAAATGGCTCCAATGCTCCAATAGGCTCCAATAGGCTCCAAATGCTCCAAAAGGTTCCAAAGGCTCCAAAGGCTCCAATTGCTAAAAAATGCTCCAAATGCTCGAAAAAGCTCCAAATGCTCCAAAAGGATCCAAATGCTACAAAAGGCTCCAAATGCTCCAAATGGCTCCAATGCTCCAAAACCCTCCAACGGCTCAAATTGCTCCAAAATGCTCCAAATGCTCCAAATTCCTCCAAATGTTCCAAAAGGCTCCAAAAGGCTCCAAATGCTCCAAATGCTCAAAATGGCTCCAAATGCTCCAAAAGGCTCCATCAGTCTTTTGGCTCCAACAGACTTTAGACTCCTATAGTCATTGGCTCCAATAGTCATTGGCTACAATATGCATTGGCTCCAATATTCATTGGCTCCAATATTCATTGGCTCCATCACTAATTGACACCAACAGTCTTTTTGGTTCCAAAAGTCTTTTGGCTCCAAACATATTTGGCTAGAATTCTTCGAGTCTAAGAGACTATGAGTCCACATGGCTAAGAGTCTAAAATGATCTAGCTGGTTACGAGTTATACATGCTTTTCAAGGCTACAGAGCTACAAAGCTTCTATTACACGAGTTTACCTGACTGCGTGGATACAGGAATACAAGTATGCATGAGTTCTTGACATCGAAGCTACTCGTCTTCAAGGCTCCAATTGGCAAATTTGTCTTAGTCGGAATTTTCTCTTTTACTCTAACTGCACTACCAGCATTATGTTATAAGATTACAAGGCTACTTGCTTACGTAGCTTCAAGTCTACGAGGCTCCAATGCATCATGACTACGAAGCTTCCAGAACGCATGGTTACGAGACTGCGAGGTTACAATTCAACGAGGTCCCAAGACATCTTGTCTATGCGACTACGAGCCATGAGGTTACGAGACTACATGGCTAAAAGGCTGCATGGCTACGAAAATACATGACCCTAACTGACTACAATAGCACCATTCAGTGGTGAAAGTTAATTTATCTAATGCAAAAGAACCTGTTTAAATTAGAGACGATAATTGTCATCAGATGAGACCACGTGTTGCTTACAGGTAAATATTATTTATTTCTTTTATGCAGGATGCGGGATGCTCACTTACGATCGCAATAGAACGATGGCTTCGCTAGACTCCAAAGAAAAGTATGTTGGTTCTTCCAGTCAGTATTTCACAGATTTCTCAAAGCATATTATTAATTTGACTGAGTAATGATATTTTTTTAAATTCCACCTGATAAAAATATTGCAAGTTTTGATTTAGTAGCAGAAATTATTAAATTAAATGTAACTTCAAAAAAATGTTATGACTCATTAGACAAACAAAAATCCATACAAAGAGCGGTTTCTCAGAATAGTCATAAGCACTTGAAGAAACCACAGGATTGATAGCAAGACCACGGGAAAAACAATCAAAATATTGACAAGAATAATCAGGAGCTCACGGAGAAAATCATAATATTGGCAAGTATAATCAGGAGCTCACGGAGAAAATCATAATATTGGCAAGTATAATCAGGAGCTCACGGAGAAAACACCCATAATATTGACCAGATTAATCAGAAGCACTCGGAGAAATCCGCCACACGTTTTCTTTGATATCATAAAATTGAAAAAAAAAAAATTTAAAAAAAAATTAATAAAAAATTTAAAACCAAAAAAAAATTACAAAAAATACATAAAATTATATCTTTGCTTAACAATGATATGTTTACAAGCTAGCAGAATCTATTTATGTATTTTTTGTAAATTTTTTTGGTTTTAAATTTTTTATTAATTTATTTAATTTTTTTTTTTAATTTAATGAAATCAAAGAAAACGTGTGGCGTATTTCTCCGAGTGCTTCTGATTAATCTGGTCAATATTATGGTGGTTTTCTCCGTGAGCTCCTGATTATTCTTGCCAATATTATGATGGTTTTCTCCGTGAGCTCCTGATTATTCTTGTCAATATTTTGATTCTTTTTCCCGTGTTCTTGCTATCAATCCTGTGGTTTCTTCAAGTGTTTCTGACTATTCTGAGAAACCGCTCTCTGCATGGATTTTTTTTGTCTAATGAGTCATGACATTTTATTTAAAGTTACATTTAATTTGATAATTTCTGCTACTAAATCAAAACTTGCAATATTTTTATCAGGTGGAATTTAAAAAAATTTCATTACTCAGTCAAATTAATAATGTGCTTAGAGAAATCTGTGAAACACTGACTGGAAGAACAAACATACTTTTCTTTGGAGTCTAGCGAAGCCATCGTTCTATTGCGATCGTTAGTGAGCATCCCGCATCCTGCATAAAAGAAATAAATAATATTTACCTGTAAGCAACACGTGGTCTCATCTGATGACAATTATCGTCACTATTTTAAACAGGTTATTTTGCATGAGATAAATTAACTCTCACCACTGAATGGTGCTATTGTAGTCAGTTAGAGTCATGTAGTTTCGTAGCCATGCGGCCTTTTAGCCATGTAGTCTCGTAACCTCATGGCACGTAGTCGCATAGACAAGATGTCTTGGGACCTCGTTGAATTGTAACCTCGCAGTCTCGTAACCATGCGTTCTGGAAGCTCCGTAGTCATGATGCATTGGAGCCTCGTAGACTTGTAGCTACGTAAGCAAGTAGCCTTGTATTCTTATGACATAATGCTGGTGTGGCAGTTGGAGCAAAAGAAAAAATTCCGACGAAGACAGATTCGGAAAATTGGAGCCTTGTAGACGAGTAGCTTCGTAATCAAGTACTCATGCAGACTTGTAGACCTCTATCCTCGCAGTCACGTAAACTCGTTTTCTAGAGACTTCGTTGCTCTGTAGCATCGCAGTCTCGTAAACTTGAAGATTCGTAGTTACGCAGACTCGTAACCTCATGGCTCGTAGTCTTGTAGACAAGATGACTTGGAACCTCGTTGAATTGTAGCCTCGCAGTCTCGTAACAATGCGATCTGGAAGCTTCGTAGTCATAATGCTATGGAGCCTCGTAGACTTGAAGCTACGTAAGCAAGTAGCCTTGTAATCTTATAACATAATGCTGGTGGTGCAGTTGGAGTAAAAGAGAAAATTCCGACGAAGACAGATTCGCCAATTGGAGCCTTGAAGGCGAGTAGCTCCTTAGTCAAGTACTCATTCAGACTTGTAGACCTCTATCCTCGCAGTTATGTAAACTCGTTTTCTAGAGAATTCGTAGCTCTGTAGCATCGCAGTCTCGTAAACTTGAAGATTCGTAGTCACGTTTTCTTGTAACCTCTTGGCACGTAGTCGCATAGACAAGATGTCTTGGGACCTCGTTGAATTGTAATCTCGCAGTCTCGTAACCATGCGTTCTGGAAGCTTCGTAGTCATGATGCATTGGAGCCTCGTAGACTTGAAGCTACGTAAGCAAGTAGCCTTGTAATCTTATAACATAATGCTGAATTTGCAGATGTAGCAAAAGAGAAAATTCCGTTGAAGACAGATGTGACAATTAGCCTTTTAGCCGAGTAGCTTCGATGTCAAGAACTCATGCATACTTGTATTCCTGTATCCACGCAGTCACGTAAACTCGTGTACTAGAAGCTTCGTAGCTCTGTAGCCTTGAAAGGCATGTATAACTCGTAACCAGCTAGATCATTTTAACTCGTAGCCATGTGGACTCATAGTCTCTTAGACTCGAAGAATTCTAGCCAAATATGTTTGTAGCCAAAATACTTTTGGAACCAAAAGACTGTTGGTGTCAATGACTGATGGAGCCAATGAATATTGGAGCCAATGAATATTGGACCCAATGAATATTGGTACCAATGATTATTGAAGCCAATGAATATTGGAGCCAATGAATATTGGAGCCAATGCATATTGTAGGCAATGACTATTGGAGCCAATGACTATAGGAGTCTATAGACTGTTGTAGCCAAAAGACTGATGGAGCCTTTTGCAGCATTTTGAGCTTTTTGGAGCATTTGGAGCCTTTGGAACTTATTGGAGCATTTGGAGCCTTTTGGAGCATTGGAGTCATTTGGAACATTTGTAGCCTTTTGTAGCCTTTGGAACCTTTTGGGACCTGTTGTAGCCAATGAATATTGGCGCTAATGAATATTGGAGCCAAAAGACTGATGTAACCTTTTGTAGCAATTGGAGCCAATTGATATTGGCGCCCATGAATATTGGAGCCGATGAATATTGTACCAATGAATATTGGAGTGAACGTATTAATGGAGCCAATGAATATTGGAGCCAATGACAAATGTGTTGCCTTTTCGTTGATGGTGCTGCCTTTTCGTTGTCGGTGCTTCCAAATGTGCCACCTTTTCGATGTCGGTGCTTCCTTTTTGTTGATTGTGCATAGTACAAAATGTAGTAACTGAATATTTACTAGTTTATACATCTTGGTGTTACTTAAATATTTTTCAAGGTCACTTGGTCCTTTAGTATGTATAAAAAATGTCACGATGGATTAATTGAATATAATTAGCTAACGCCGAAGGTCATGCGGTCCTGAAATGACTAGCCTATACGTCTGATAATGACATGACTCGGTCTCATGGACTGAAGACAATTGATCTATATGTGTACCTTCGTACATGAACGGCTTATAGGTTATTCAGACTATTGAAAAATTAGATTTTTATAATATGCTAATCGGCACTGTATTAATTCGATGGTCAGGTACATTGACATGAGTTGTTTTTCGTAGAGTGAATGATTAATAAACTCCGCGAAAGGTAATAGAAAACAGAATCTAAAATTTAATTTATTTAATAATTAGTTACAACTGTCACTGGTCAATAATCTAACCGTGGACAGGGATCCATCGATTCAATTTGCCAATTAATAATTGATTTTTTCTGAGACTATTGGAATTTTTCCCGCGTTTCTAGCGAAATAATTACATGATTTCAAGATGGCGGCCAAATTTCAAGACGTTGGTCACTTCAGTAATAATAAATGATTACTGCACTTTAGCATGTTAGAATATAATTAGCATGATGGTAAGACAAGTACACACAATATGGTGTCCTCCAGCAGACGAAAACATGATGGTGGCAATGACCACTAGCAGGCGGTAGCTCCTGGTAGCATGTAATAAACAAAAAATGACAGATCCATGATGGACATCAAGGTCAATGTCAAAGATCAAGGTCAAATTTCAAGGTCAAGGTCAAATTTCAAGGTCAAGGTCATGTTCAAGGTCAAGGTCATATTCAAGGTCAAGGTTAAAGGTCAAGGTAAATGGTCAAGGTCAAGGTCAAGGTCAAAGGTAAAGGTCAAAGTTCAAGGTCAAGGTCAAAGTTCAAGGTCAATATCAAAGTTCAAGGTCAAGGTCAAAGTTCAAGGTCAAGGTCAAAGTTTATTGCCAACAGTAGAGGTTAAAGGTATGGTGAACAAAAAATTATACTAACATGTCGCTAGCACACTCTAGCAGACGAAAACAAGATGATGGTCTTCAGCAGACAAATACAAGATGGCGGACATGACGTCATACCAGATTACGATATATACCTTGATATTGGTGGTAGGTCAGTCTGTAGGTGGCTTCTGTGGAGGAAGGATCTGATGTTTTTATTTTTTTATTTTTTGCCCTCACCGGTTTCGAACCAAGGACGGGAATCGATATAATCAATCAGAATTATATTAAGTTAATTTTTTAATGAATTTTGGAATTTTTACCGATTTTCTTACATAAAAAATACGGATTTCCAAGATGGCATCTAAATTTCAAGATGGCGACCATAACGATAATTGCAACATTTATAGGATCCAATATGGTGGTCGTAACGTAAAGTGTAAGAATGACATGGTACTCAACCAAGATGGCGGGTGTAACGAAATATGTAACATTTATATAATCCAAGATGGCGACCGTAACGATAACTGCCACAGTGGTATTTAAGATTTATATTTAATTCGATCAAATAATTTTTTTTATGATTTTTAAAAATTTTCCCGATTCTCTAACATAAAAATTGCGGATTTTTAAGATGGCGGGAGTAACGAAAATTGCAACGGTGACGTCATAATCCTAAACGAGGCTTATCGGAGGCTGTAGACATGGATGCTTAAGGCTATATCAGGAGTTTCGTGGTTTTTAAGGCAAAACGACTTTTGTGGTTTTTCGAAATCCTAATTTTCCCTCGAAACGGGAATTTTTCCCTCGAAAACGGGAATTTTTCCCTCTAAAACGGGAAATTTTGAGTCATTGTGAGCCAATTTTGAGGAATTTTGAGTCAAAAATGGCCACCGTGACGTCACAATCCAAGATGGCTGACACCGACACCACAACCACCGCCTGGCGCCTGTTTCCGGACCGTCATTAACATACTACTTGCATCATCCGATACAATAATTAGCAATTTGGTTTTTCAAGAGGTTCTTTGCCTGACACCATTTTATAATTTTTTTCCTATTAGAAAAAAAAAATATTTGCAATTTATTAAAATAACTAATTTTTAAAATAAATATTACATGTTTATTAAATTAAAGTGTTGTTATATTCGTCATTTTTCAAAGAGTGCCTTTGGTGCCTTACAACTAACTAAAATTAGCTCACGTAAGGAATTAAAAATTAAATGCAAATTTAATGAATTGCTTTTTTTTTTTTAATTACACTTGTTTGGTCGCGTTATGGAAAAAAATGATGATAGTAAATTTTTATGATGCACTCGTACCATAAAAAAAATTCACAGGATGAAAACAGGCTACATGCAAATTATAAAGGTTATGTTATAATAATTTAGGCATGTCATGAAAAAATAAAAACAGCGAATTTATACGATGCGCACGCAGCATGCAACGAATAAAGGAAAAAATGAAAAAGTTTTCATACAAAAAAAATGTGCTTTTAAATCATGTACCTACTTTATTGAATGATAATTTATAATGATCCATACAATTAAAGACATTATTTTATTCTGAATATTTGTGATAGGCCTATATTTATGTTTATAATTTTTTTCAAGAGTTTTTTAAGTTTATTAATATAAAAGGTTCCAGTAAGTATTATTTATTTGGATGAAAAATTTAAAACTATACATTATTATTTAATTTCAGTGTGTTTATGAGTTTAAATATTAATTATTAAAATTTATGTCTTTTATTTAAATATATTTAATAATTAATGTTATACATGGATTTATATTAATATTTAATACTGTGTATTTAAATAAATTTTTTTAATTTGATTAAAACTAAACATTACAACCGTATTTATAATATCATTCCAGTACTTTTATTATTTTACTAGCTGCAGTACCCAGCATTGCCCGGGCTGTACACATTTTGAATGGGAACAGTTTAGAGATCAGATGTAGTTTGTAATTGTCTTCTTAATTTGAATGTCAAGTGTGCAAAATAATTTATATCACTTTCAGATCCCGACAGAAGTTGTTCTGACAGTTTATAGTTATTTACCTGGTCTGTATGTAATCTAGACTCTATAAAGCAATATAGAAAAAAAACAACTCAAAAATAAGGGATTACTAATATTGAAAAGATTCCATTATCTAGCTAATGCTCAGCATGCATTGCAATGCCTCATTCAGTTTTGTGTTGTAATATGTTTGAAGTAGTTACACATATACAAATAATCTATGCATGTCTCTAAATATATATTTATCTCTATCTACATCTATAGTCCTATATCTCTATGTATCTCTCTATCTGTATTTATCTCTTTATATCTACATATATACCTCACACTATCTCTATGTATTCTATATGAAAGTACTGATTGCTTCGTTGTTAATGTCACACGTGTGTATTTTACTTGTATGGGAAAATTAAGAATGATATGGCATCTAGTGCGTGGCAACAATGTTAATAGGCAATAGGAAATAAACTTCTAGCGCCTACGGCATTGTCAACACACACTTCGTACATGTACTGCACGTTGTATCTAACCCCCTTCTACGCATTTGATTCTAAATTGGTCTTTTAGTAAGGATCCCTATTGTTATTGATAATAGAATGTAGCCTATAGCCTTCCTCGATAAATGTACTATACAACACTAAAATAATTTTTCAAATCGGACCAGTGGTTCCTGAGGTTAGCGCGTTCAAACAAACAAACACACTCTTCAGCTTTATAATATTAGTATAGATTTCTCATAACTATTTGTGAGCCGAATGTATGTTAGATTATTATTAATTTTTACTCGGAGCGTAAAACTCATGAAGCACGCAATGGCGTACCCACTAGAAGGAACAGTGGGGTACCCACGAGGAGCAGCAGAGTTAGTCTTAAGTGCGTAGCAATCACTCACTGACTTATCATACACAGTAAATTAGAATAAACATTCAACATATCGAATTATTTTCATTATGAATTAAAATTCAACTCGACTATTTTACTAAATTAAATAATTAATTTTATACACTTGTTTATATAAATAATCATATATATAAGCTTATCACTGACTCACTGACTCTGTAACGCCTAATATATATGTATACTTTGGAGACAAGCGTATCATCAAGCACAAATATTAGCCTAATTAATAGAGATGTATATAAAATAGAACAGGGAAGCGTAACAACTGAGTAACATTTGAAATGCAGTTATATAAGTGAAACACGCCGTGTTTTTTAATGCTATTGGTGGACGGTAAAAATCCATCACAGCTCTGAAAACAATAATTAAATTGGGACAAGATGGTCAATAAAGTGTCTGGATGCCTCTGTAGGTCGCCGTTAATGTGCAGGGAGGTCAGGAGCATAGTTCCAGCGCGTCAGTGGCGAGATGGCCGTCGCACAGGTTGGGTGTAGATGGTGCTCGCGCCGCGGCCTTTCATCTATGAGGAACTAGCAGAAGCTCGAAGGTCCTATCTCGCTCTCACTCCCACGTACAGCCGAACGGTTCTACAGTGGGCGGAGGAGAGGAAGGTTTATCAGCTTTCTTTTTTATCATATACTTCGTTCAGGAAGGGAAGGTGGCCGGTTTTTGGCATAGGGAAGTGTCCTGGTGTCGGTTGTCCACTTGCGATTGTAGATCGAGGAGCTGGCTCATGTTTAGGCGGTCGATCCGACTTGCCGCTGTGCTATACTACATGATTATAGCTGTAACCCTTACCATGCAAAAATTCTGCAATAAATATATTATATAAAATGGTATAAACAAAGCGGTGGCCAGCAGTGGCTTCCTGTTCGAGTCCCGGCGCCGCGCCCGTGTTCGAGGTAGTCGTTAGCTCGGACGTCGCGGGCGAAAGGATAGTGCTGTTATATAACTTGTGTGTTAAGGCAATTTACGATATAATACAAGGGAAAGGATAATTTACCTTACGTAGCTTGATAGCATTGTTACTTATGTTTACCTCTACAATAAGATGGAAGATTAAACAATACAAAGAAAGGTAGTATAACGAATTTATTGTGAAAAACAAATGGAATTTGTTTAGTTGTACACAGCATTTATATCCACAGATTTAATACTTGATAACAGGTGAAAACTCATGTATATATGTACATATATACATATATATTTATTTATTTGTTCAGAACCACCTATTAATAAGAATTAAAAAATGATAGCACATATATTGTATTAACCTAAACATAAATTGAATACATGCATACCCTAACATTTTTAACCCATAGCAATATATCGTGCATAATAAGTTCGTAATTTAAGAAGCATTCAGCATTCTTGAAAGTTGTGTGTATTATCCAATCTTGTCGGTATTATTTTTCTGATGGAATCGGGCTGTTTGTGCAGATTCATCATAGACCTTCGTAATATTATTAGTAATTTAATTCAGGTAAAAAAGGTTTGTTTTAGATGGACAGATTCTGTGCGACAGGTGATATAATTTAAGGTGGCCTGAGGTGTTGTACGATCAAAAAGTCGTCATAAAATTAAAGTTTTTAAATTTTTTGGTTCCAAATATTGTTTGTCTAGAAACTTTATGGTAACGGCAGTTTTTTTTACTCCTGAAAACATTCCTTGCAAGCATTTAGGGACCGATACTTATTGTGAAATAAATTTTTTTTGAACCGTAAATATCTTCTTTTTTTAGTTTCTTAATTTGGCCCACGTCGTACTTTCAGGAAAGAATGCTCTATTTTCGTAGTAAACATAAATTATATACTTGGTTTACTACACAAAGTGGAAATTTTCAATCGCATCATAGCAAAAAGAAATAAATATAAATCTCTTCAAATTAATGTTTTACAAACTTCAGTGCAGTGATAACGTTAATACATTGAAATAAACAGTAACCTAAATACTCACGTACACTTAAAAAAGATAATATTTATTACTTATTTTTCAAAATTCTATTAGTATGGTGTGGAGAATTACATGTACAGCCCAAACATAACATCCTTACAAAATGTATGTTTCTGTTTCTCTGACTTTTAGAATTTTTACGTAGAATGTACTTATTTTCAGACTCTTATTTATAACTGTAGTATGGAATTTAAACCACGAGAACTTTAGGTTATGTGCAAAGCATAATGAATTGACAAGAGAAATATGTACTATTATTGTTCACTCACTTCTCTTAATTAGGTTTTCAATTTTCCAATGTAACACCTTATACCTATATTAACAACAATAAAGCTAACTAGATTCAAGGACAAAAACGTGTAACAATGTTTTGACTAAGCGCAACGGTTCCCAAACTGTGGGTCGCGACCCACTAGTGGGTCGCGGAAGGGTTACAGGTGGGAATTGTATGAAATCACATATCTGTTGTTAAAAAAGTAACTGTTTTGCTACAAAGTGCTTATATTTTGTCAACAATTTTCAAATCAGAACACAAATTGTTTATCGATAATCAATTGGCATCTTAAAATAGCTTATATTTATAATATATGCAATGTTTTATGGTAAATTATATATACATAAGGAAAGGATACGATACAAATAAGGTTTTTTACTCCACCATGGACCAATAGACCGTGGAGGTATTCCTATAAGGAAAGGTGGGTCGCCAGCTGAAAAAGTTTGGGTACCAGCGGACAAAGGTAAAAAACAAAACGATTAATTTTAATTATTTTAAAGATTGGGGAACATTCTTCTTTCATTTTCATAGTGACTCTGTCCTAACGAATAGCTAGAGATCTGAAATATTCGCGGATTCAATGACCTCTAGTATAGCCTCCATCATCCTCTGCATTTCTCCAGCAAACACGCGTGTTCATTGCGTGCTAACTTGTGAGGCGTCTCCACTGGGTAGCTTGTGATTCGACGCTTCTTTGGTCAATAGTCTTTCATTGGCCCAGAGAGCTCCAATTAAACTGCAAGCCAATAGCAGAACCAGCAGAATTGTTCACATGTTTGAATTTCAGCCTATCACGAAATGAATCTGCGAATTTTTCCGGTCTCTACGAATAGCCATTAGTTATAGAAAATTTTAAGACAACTGATATCAAGCACCACATGCTTTTATACATTAAAATTAATGGTTTTCTTAACTACTTGATTATTTTTTTTAACTTATTTAAAAAAATTACAAATTATACAAATTCGTATAGTTCATACTATCCATTTTGAAAAAATTGTTTAAAATTGAAGTATATTTTATACTTTTTAGTTCACACAACACAGATAGCGTGTTTTTTAGTTTCTTAAAATATAATTTTGTCATTTAACATGTAATTTAAGCCAAATAACGGCTCTTATTAAGTATACACAATGTTATATAAACTTAGAGTTTTGATATGACGATGGTTTTGGATATTATGAAAAATGAAAGAAACATAAATATTTTCCAGAAGTCATGTAATGATAGGTATTTCAATATGTAGTCTTTATTATTACTAAAAGGGATCGGAAAAATTTCGTGATAAATTTTACTTAAAAATATGGACATTAGAGTAGCTTTTCTTACTGTGAGAGACTGAAAAATTTGCTGGTTTATTTCATGATTTAACAAAATTTAAATAATTATTTATAACACTGTACTTCCGCTATTGGTTCACTTTTAATCTCGTTGACACTATGATAATTAATGAAAGAAGTATTGAGTCACAATTCACCTGGTAGAACCACCTCTCAAGTCAGCAGCCAATAAACAAGTGACGTTTGCCCAAGCATACGAAGGATCTTAAAACCTATCCCGGAGGTCATTGAACTCGCATATTTTTTCAGTGCCTACATACTGTTCATCTGTAGGACTCTGGGCCAATACGAAACTCTCAACGAAAGATGTATTCAATCACAGACTGCCCGGTTGAGACCGCTCACAAGACAGCAACAAATGAAATGGCGTTATTTTCCCGACTATACAGAAGACTGTGCAGTCTACTCTGAAGTTCATTTAACCCGCAAATTTTTCTAGTCCCTTGTTAGAAATCCAAGTTAAATACATCATCGTCACGTCAGTATCCATTGGTCCGGAGACAAATATAGTCTGGGAGGCCCCGTCGTTTTTGAGCTGACAAGTACAGTTGTGCGATGATAAAAACCGAACGCCTGCTTAGCGTTGTAGCCCGCGGGCGTGAGGCCTACTGACGAAGCCCCCCTCCTGTTCCCTTGTCACGACCCGGATATAGATCGATACCAGCCCACGTGGTGGGCACGTGTGTTCGGCGAAGCGCTTCGAGATATTCCTGTTCCGCTCCCAGCTTGCTCACGTTCTGGTCTGTCAGAGGGGGGAGTTGTGATCGGACTTGTTTGCTATTGCGAAGCTTTCCTTCAGGCAGCGTGGTTGGTTTGTAATGTTTAGGGAAGAAAATATGGCGGTGCCGGGGGAGAGAACTTGAAGAAGTGAAGACCTTCAGAGCAGCTTATTGTGAGTCCTTTACCGCGATTAACTTTCCCAACAACTGGACAGCGATGACGGTGAACCGACGCTCTGTGGTCTGCGAAAAACCTTCCTCGTAAATATTTACTTCGCCTTCCCTGTTTTCATCTTGACTTCCGGTTGTTTTTTTACTTCCGGTTGTTTTTTTAGTCTCTGTTTGTTTTTTATTCTTTAAGAAAATATAGTCAACACTCTTGAAACATTTGCAAATCTATTCACAGGATTGCGAAAATATTTTGCGAGTTCGGTAACCTTTAGATTAGAATCTACAACGGTTACTAACCAAAATCGCTTGCTTCTTGGTTCTTAAAATTTGCTGGAATGAGACTTGAGTTTATTTAGCTAGTAATTTGCCACTGAATAAAAAACCACAAATGTGTATCGCATCACCTTAGCTTAAATTATGGCCATAGGAAAAACTAGCAAGTATTTTAGAATTTGAAATTTTTCCAAATCGAATCACGAAATTTTCAAATCATTTTTGCAGTGAGAGCACGTGTTAAAAAATTAACAATTTTAGAGAAATTGCGTTATTACAATTTTTGAACACAATTGCAATATTCAAACATTTTTTATGAGCCTTATGCTGTAATATTTATTTTCAGAATTCATTAATTTGGTTCAACATTTTTCGAAGGAATACCATGCGCAATAATATAAGAAACTAAAAATAATTTTAAATAAATTCTGTAGTAATAAGTTTTCTGTACTGGGATCAGGCAAAACACATCACACAAAATAGAGATTTTTTTAAAAAAATGTTTTAAGGTATCATGTGCAAAAACATATACAAGTTGTATTTTATCCGATGGTAGTAATAGCTGAAGAAGCATATCAAAAAAGATTAAAATAATTTAGAAGAAAAAGTTTGTATTTCTAGTAGCCATAACACTTTAGTAAAAACACTCCACATCTTTCGAAAGTAATAAGCTATATCATTCCAAAAAAATCTTGCCAAATAATTATTGTTCTCTAAACGCCTTGATGGTGGTAAATATAAAAAATTTAAGTTGAAATTTTTATTTAATGCGTCAGTATAAATTTATTTCATGAAAGTAATGTATTACTTTATGATTTATGTACAATTCATACAAGTATATTCAATGAATGTTGTTTGTTTTAAACTATATTCAGTTCTAATTTAAGTACTAACCAAACATTAGACATTGCCACATTCATTGATTAATTTGTAACTGTCGCGTATTTGCTTATAAAGTGATGAAAAGTTATTGTTATAATCGGGCTATTATTTTCTAATATTTTTCTTCGTTATTTCCCTCGGTAGGTGGGTAGGTAAGCATTAAACTTAAAAAACTAAATGTAGTAAATTTATTGCAAAAGTAGTGTTGTAAATTTTGTTGAGTTAAATGAAGTATATGGCTTTAATTTAAAGTAATTCATAGCAAAATTATTTAATATAAAAACCTATAAAAGTCTTATAATTTTAACATTAAATAGGTCTAGTATATCGTGCATTTTAAAAATTAATCCATAAGAAGGAGCATGCAATTTTCGCGAAAAAATATGAACGCTTAATAGACTGCAAATGGTTTACCCGCACCAGCGGTTTTTTACTTGTGGTTAGCGGCCGTCTGTGAGAGAAGTCATTGCCATATTTGACTGAACCACTCAGACGCGTTTGCTTCCGCACTTAATTACAGTGATTGGTTATGAAACGATCGACATAAATCGTAAAAAAAACTCACCCAATCACGCAACACAGATGATACTACAGTGTTTTAACTTTCAACTGGTCTCGGAATCTTTTCGCGAACTATGCGTGCCCCTATCCATAACTTGTATGGATGGATTCAGTTAAACACTACCCGAGACATGTTGCATAAAATTGCTGCCGTAATTAAATTTTATAATATAATAATTTTACCTACCACACATAAATACTTTTAGAATTTTACATAAGCAATATAAATTTTTGTAAGTTAAGGTTTTAAATGTTATAACTGTTATCTCAAAATTATATATTTTCTTTTACACCAAACAAATTGAAATAAAACATGTTATAAGATGATTACTGAAGCTAATAGATAAATTTAAAACTTACAGTAACGTTATGTTACTATTAAAGATAATTTTTTCCTTTCCCCAAAAAATAACTGAAAATAACAATTGGTTCACAGTAACGAGAAGCATATTTGAAAAGAAAAGCATGTATTACATTATTTGATTGAATGGTATGCGTATGTAATTAGGCGTATGTATTAAGATTAACAAACAAAAATAGGCGCATAATTTAATAAGCAGTTGGAAAGTTTATTGGAAGAAAATTACTCATTGTGCAAGAAAATAAGCTGAAAGAATGTCATGATCATAATAAATTAAGGAAATATTGCAAGTTACATTAAATTGTTTTTTAAATATATTTTGATTTATAATTGTGTTGTTTAAACAAATAATTTAAGGGGAAAGTAAAACTATTTATCTGCTCAAGTTCTTTTACCATTTAAATTATGATATTTACTTACGTTGTGTAATAAGTAACTACAAATGTAAATAATTAAGCTACCTGCGCTTTAAATGACGCACTAGCCACCTTTTCTGCAAGTGCTCGCATCCACATTAGACTGTATTAAACTAGTCTTGGGTAAACATATAAGCAATCTATATAGCTTACGTCACCTGAATTAAACGAAACTTTAATATATTTTGGTGGATATTTTTAAGCAATGTGTGTTTATGAATTCACTCAGGAAACTACAATTGGCGTATTAAAGTTGTAAAATATATTAAATTTTTATTTAATTTAGTACCTTAAACTTGTTTCTAAAGTTGTCTGAACCGTTAAGTATAGTATAGAAGCAGTACTCCCAGCTGTCCCTAAATGCAGGGTGGGATTGAAGTAAACCAAAAATCTTTGGTGAAAGGTTCATCACAAAAATAAGTTCAAAACTTATATACGATTATGTGTACAATGTCTGGTGGTATACGCCTTTGAAGTTGTAGCTAAACAACTGGTTTATTACAAACAATATATAAAATACTAAAGATGGAACACATAGAGTGTGATATAATATTTAATTAAAATTAGTTTCACAACCCGTGCAAAACTTGTCTCTGTAATAGGCTGAAAAATTTACTTGGAGTAATTAAAGTATTTCTTCTATTTTCCATAAATATTAGTGACGTGTTGTTGTACTAAACTATTTCAAAACAAACTGTGCAGTAGGTAACAAAATTTCTTCAAAAAAACATATCAAAACGCTCCGTGTACTGTCTTAAATGCTTTCTCTATTTGGCTTGGTATGCAATAAACCAGTTTGTTCAGCTCCAACTTCAAAAGTGTATACCAGCTTTCGGTAATATTCCAGAAGTATTTTTTTCACTATAATCTTGCAATTGAAGTTGGGCTATCAATTTCAGATTCATCTTACGTACATACATACATGGAAGTACCTACTCAGTAAAATAATTTTGTAGTTTTTACAAGGAAAATCCTTAGAAACTCAGTTGCCAATAATATCACTTTTAAAACGGCAAGGCAGAGCTTTGTAAAACTGCATATGGTGCAACACTCTGCCTTAAAATTTTAACAAGTTATATCGCTGGCAACTGAGTTTAGAATAATTAGCATCTTAAAAGCACAAAAAAATTACTGAGTAAATAGCCGAGCTAATCTCCCGCCAAACGAGTCTCTTAGGCAGGAATATCATGCAAACCAGTGTAAGGGAACACAGCAATAGCCATCAGCTCGTTTGTAATGTTTAATGTAATTTCACCGCAGTGGCATGCGTCAGCGACCTGTATAAATTAGTGGTTTGAATTCGACCCTAGAGCGCAAGCCAGACGTAATACTTAAATTGAATGCGGAAAAATATTAATGCGCTAGCGGGATCTTTTTCGTCGATTCCCAAGCCATCTTTGCTCTAGAGCATAAGTGATCACGTGTAAATAACTATATACTCGAGCACCTAATATTTGTTCTTGTTTGACCTCGAGGTACCAAACCATGCCTCGCATTCATACCGTGGTTTCAGCGCTGCTTGATTTCACAGTGTGTGGTTCCCTTTTACCCTGGTTCATCCAACAAAGATTAAAAAAATTAACATATTGTCCTACAATTGGTATAAAAGATATGGTCAGTACCTAGGTTAGGAATTTTGTTAGGTATTTACATTCCTGTCATTTTTTTATATTTCATTTAGAACTATTGTGATATGCAAATGGTTTATTTAAGTAATATATTATGTTTACTTAGATTTCATAAATAAACCTCTTGCACCAAAAAGTATTATAAAACATAAACAAAATTGAGATGAAATAATTTTGATACGAAAATATGCTAAATTTTTTTTATAAATAAGTTCAACGAGTTTCTGTAATCGGCTCCGAAATTAATTATAACTTTACAGAAGAATGCTTCAGTCAAAAATCTGGTTAAAAATCTTAAGTATCCTAAACGAAGTTTGGATAAAGTTTGGTATTTATTAATTATTTTAAGTGTTTTTAACCAACAATGAGTTTCGTAGTACTTATTGATAAGGATTGGAAAAAATATTCACGGGTGTAATGAACTTCAGGATGGACTCCACGATCCACTGCATACTCGGGCAAACGTCACTTGTTTATTGGATGTTGACTTTCGTGACGTCTTAAGATTCAATTATTCTCTGAATGCGGGTCTCTAATTGGTCAAGAGTCAGCTAGATTATAAGTAAACCAATAGCAAATGCAGCAGAAAGGTGTAGTTTTATTTGATCACGAAATGTATCCCCGAATTTTTCCGGTCTCTAGTTATTGAGTTTTTTTTTTTTTTCGCGTAGGTATAAATAAAGTTGTTTTTTTTATCAATACGTTCTTTCACTTTTTCAAACCAGTGATTTAATCGAAATTTCAGTTTTCCAATATTTTCTGGAATCTTTCTTTAATAATGCTAGAATGGTCCATGACAGCAAACCATTCCCATTCCTCCTCACGTTTTCTTAGTATTTTTTTTATGACTTTGCACCTTATTACACCATTGTCAAACGGATACAAAACCTGAAATAAAAAAAAAGACCGCACGTAAAATGTACACTCAAAACTGCGGAAAAATTTTTCAGAACACGAAAATAATTAATTAACAATGTTTTGGACAAAGGTTGCATGTGATTAAATAGAAGTTATTTAAATAAACATTTGCATAATAAATTTAGTTTACAGAAATGTTTTCCTTTCTGTGCATTTGACAATTGCATAACCATATTCGGGAGAAATACCACCTTGTATGTCTATTTTCTCTACTATTGAATGTTTTTATAACTTCCATTACATGTTTATAAAAGTTAGTGTAAATAATATGTATTCAATTCCGAAAGTACTTCTGTGTATCGCTAGAGACTGTAAAGTAGGCTACAAACTGACGCACTTGAGCTTCGAGAAATAATATCCAAACGCCCATTAGACTGTAAACTAGTTTGTCTGTGCCAGCGGTTTTTACCTTGCGATTAAAGAGCGTCCGCAAAAAAAAAAGAAGCTTTCACCGAGCCACTTAGGCTGCGTTTGCTTCTGCTCTTAATTAATGTGATTCGTGTTTTAACACTAGACATATATTTAATACAATTTCTTGGACATACGAATTGCAGGTTTGCACTGTTCGTCATGGGAAAAATTCATAAATGCAAAATGAGAAATAATAAAGAAAACATAAACCCACAAAAAAGCCTAAATAAGCTGATGTCAAACAGATCAACCCATCGATATACCTAAACAGTTTTTATGGACCACGCAACAATGAAAGCACAGGCGAAATACATGCAAACTCAATTATCAGACAGCGCAAGAAATTCCTTGGAAGGAATATATTATAAGTGTTAGTCACTGTGTCATACTGTGCTGCTGTTATTTTTTCATGGCTTAATTTCTTCCACGGAATTCTTGTGCTGTCTAATAATTAAGAATGAATGTGTTTCTGCTCCACTATTCGCATCTCTTGCTGTAAGTCGTGACGCCGCACGATTAGTCCACAAGCCTCACAGCTACGTCGTGAGGTAGAGGAAGATCCATGCGCTGGCCCTATGTCTCTATTCACTGGCGGCCAACTTCCTCGATGAAGGCATCGAGAAGCTTGTGTTACAATTTGGTGAATGCCTCGATCGTTTTGGCAATAATGTAGGAAAATAAATGATGCTGATTAAACTTTTGTAGTAAAATATAATGTTATGTATATTTGTCTTTTTTATAACACATAAGTTCAGAAAAAGCAGACCTCGTATTTAGAAAAAAAATATTACGATACATAATTTAAAATTTTTTTTAGCAAGATACGTCACTTTTCGAAATCATGATTACTTTCTTCCTGGCAGTTTTTTTTTTCATTTATGAAATATATAATATATAATTTATAGAAATTTCAGGTCATGTGTACTATAGGTATGTCTAAAAAGTCTAAATAATAAAACTTAAAAATTATTAGTGGACAAATCACTGATGATTAACCCTTAACTCTCGGATTGACACGCCAAGCCTAAAACTATATTTTTTTATTACAACTTCCATTATAATTACTAGTTCTGAAATATTCGCAGAAGCTAACTCGAATTTTATATTTTGCTCGCAATTTCGATACAAGAATTTTATTTAACGTTATAAAATAGTATATAGCTACGCTAGGTTTTTAAAATAATGATCTGTTGCGTGACATTATACAGCTCACAAATAACAATTATTGAATTTAAGGTGATTAAATTTGTGTCTGAACAGAAAGGCAGTAAATCTATTACCAAAAATTTTCCGAATAAAACCAGTTTTTTAAATTACAAAAGTCAAAAGAATAAGTCAGCAAAACAAAAATAATCTTAAGTTAAGGCTGAGCTTTTATTATTTATATAAACAATTTAACTATTAATATTCTATTTAATAATTTTTTTGACCGAAGCAAAAGGACTTATTTTATTCTATAAATATAATTGGAGCAAAATAAATCAGACTCACATAACTTTTCTTTGTGATTAGCAATAATGCACCAAAATAATTATTTTCTCTCTCCACAACGCAGTTAGTGGAAGGTATTATAAAATATTTCTTTGGTACCAGGAATTTACAGAGTATTTTATTAAAAATCATAATTGTTTGTTTTTAATTAATGTGTTTGTTATATAATTTTTAAGCCCTTTATGTTAAAAAATGTGAAGAATTTTAATAATTGAAAATGTATAGTTAAATTTACTTAAAATAGCAATTTTGCAGTAATACGATTTAGGCTACCCTTTTGCTGAAAATACAACAATTATCTTTTTAAATATTTTAAATATCTAAATTATATAACAAAAATCTGCTTTAAAGTAACATTTTATACCTGATACGCAGTATTCCAAAACTATTGACGTACACATATTTCGTTTATTGTTTCTGCAGGGAAAATTATTATTTTTACGATGGACAATTTTTTTTCCGATGTCGTATTGTTCTGCCACTCGCATCACAACATTTGTCAGGCTGACTATTGAAATGTGTTCTTTCAAATGGAGAGAGCTTTTATAATTCATGCATCGGCAATTTAACGTTGAGAGGAAAATGAAAAATGCTTGTTTTGAGGTTTTCCAATTGCTTCTTCGGTTACCGCGAATCAGTTGCTGTGTAGAATTTTTCTGTCGAAAACCTACAATAAAAAAGAAACTTATGAAATTGTTTGTGGTTAGCACAGTTTTGCTGATTCATTAAATATTTTTTTAGTTTATTTATGAAAACAGCATTAGCTGCAAAAATAATAAAATCATTTTAAGTTCAATCTTAATACAATATTTATATACCATTAATTTTTTATATTTTAGAAGAATAATTTTTTCATGACAGATGTATGAACATTCTAAATTATTTATTTTATGCTACTCGTTTATTTCCTGTATGAAGCTTTTGAAAAATCTAATCTATTCGGGTTATCAAATGAAACCGTTAATTTAGTTCTGTGCTATCCTTTAAAATGCCAAATACAAATTTAAAGCAATAATTGAAATTTAACATCACTGTTCAACTTATCGCATATTTAAATGAAAATAAATCGAAAAATTAGTATTTCGTAATTAAACTTTATAATCTGCGCATTCATTAAAAATATTAACTATCAGAATAGGAAAGAAGAAAGTCAGAACTGAGTTGCAAACTCTATGAGTTTAAAACATATACCAACATTAAAAGCTTCAATATTTTCTAAAATATGTAAAACTGCTATTGTTTAATGGCTTATTTTACACTAGTAATTATAATGGAAGTTGTTATAATAAAATATAGTTTTAGGCTTAGCGTGTCAATCCGAGAGTTAAGGGTTAATCATCAGTGATTTGTTCACTACTAATTTTAGAGTTTAAGTTTAAGTTTTTTAAGTTTTATTATTTAGCTGAAGTTTCTTTAAATTATTTATTGCATATTGCATGGATGAAAAAAAACTGCCAGGAAGAAAGTAATCATGATTTCGAAAAGTGACGAATCTTGCTGAAAAAATTTTTAAATTATGTATCGTAATATTTATTTCTAAATACGAGGTATACTTTTTCTCAACTTATGTGTTATAAAAAAGACAAATATACATAACATTATATTTTACTACAAAAGTTTAATCAGCATCATTTATTTTCCTACATAATTGCCAAAACGATCGAGGCATTCGCCATATTGTACACAAGCTTCTCGATGCCTTCATCGAGGAAGTTGGCCGCCAGTGAATAGAGACATAGGGCCAGCGCATGGATCTTCCTCTACCTCACGACGTAGCTGTGAGGCTTGTGGACTAATCGTGCGGCGTCACGACTTACAGCAAGAGATGCGGATAGTGGAGCAGAAACACATTCATTCTTAATTATCAGACAGCACAAGAATTCCGTGGAAGAAATTAAGCCATGAAAAAATAACAGCAGCACAGTATGACACAGTGACTAACACTTATAATATATTCCTTCCAAGGAATTTCTTTCTCCGTCTGATAATTGAGTTTGCATGTGTTTCGCCTGTGCTTTCATTGTTGCGTGGTCCATAAAAACTGTTTAGGTATATCGATGGGTTGATCTGTTTGACATCAATATATTTAGGCTTGTTTTTTGTGGGTTTAAGTTTTCCTTTATTATTTCTCATTTTGCATTTATGAATTTTTCCCATGACGAACAGTGCAAACCTGCAATGCGTATGTCCAAGAAATTGTATTAAATACATGTATATTGTTAAAACACGAATCACAGTAATTAATAGCAGAAGCAAACGCAGCCTAAGTGGCTCGGTGAAATGATTTTTTTTTCGGACACTCTTTTATCGCAAGGTCAAAACCGCTGACGCAGACAAACCAGTTTACAGTCTAATGGGCGTTTGGATATTATTTCTCGAAGCTCAAGTGCGTCAGTTTGTAGCCAACTTTACAGTCTATAGCGATACACAGAAGTATTTTCGGACTTGAATACTTATTATTTACACTAACTTTTATAAACATGTAATGTAATTTATAAAAAACACTAGCTCCCCGACCCGGCATCGCACGGGTATACTAATGGAAAAAAATTAAGCCACATCTCCATTTACAGTAATGGTAAATAAAAAAAAATTCAGTGAAAATTTATTACAATGCTGTATAATGTACCGGAGAGAAAATGAACAACAAGTATGGTTTCCCGACTCGTGCACGCAACGTACAACTGATGTACCCGTACTTCGCTACGGAAGTCTACAGGCAGATCACTCTTGCGCCGATCATTATACATGCCCCGCCTTGTGGGTACGCCACTGCCGCGCGATTCCCGTTGCCATGGAGACGCAGAAGGCATGAACAATGCAAAATCCTGTTCTCATGCAGACAAAGCACTCACTGTTGCCTGGTTTTAACCACCCATGGGATCTAATTTTCGGTAAATATCATCCTGCGTAACATAAGGAACATTTTTGTGAAGTGTTAAGTCGGTAAAATATATATACTTAATAAATAGGGCAATTAAAACAAATTAAACACAGAGAGAGGGAAAAAAACAATAGTTTAGGTTTGCGATTTAAAGTGATTAAAAGTATTTAAATACTAATTTAACTTTTATGAGGGTACTGATTTCTTCGTTGTTAATATTACACGCGTGTTTTTACTTGGATGGGAAAATTAAGAATGATAAGGCATCTAGTGCGTGGCAACAATGTTAATAGGCAATAGGAAATAAACTTCTAGCGCCTGCGGCATTGTCAACACACACTTCGTACGTGTACTGCATGATGTATTTAAACCCCTCCAACACATTTGATTCTAAATTGGACTTTTAGTAATGATCCCTAATGTAAATGATAATATAATATAGCCTATAGCCTTTCTCGATAAATGTACTATCCAACACTGAAAGAATTTTTCAAATTGGACCAGTGGTTCCTGAGATTAGCGCGTTAAAACAAACAAACAAACTCTTCAGCTTTATAATATTAGTATAGATTTTTATTTAAAAGTTTTTTCAATAATATTTTTTAATGCTTGAAAGCACGGAACAATTTATTTTCAAGATATATTGATATTATGTGTATATCTTTAGTTTAAAAGATAATCTTTACAAATAATTTTTTATTTCATTCTTAAAATTAATTATTTTCAGACACTCCAATAAAACATTTTTAATTTGAGATTAATTAAGGCTTCATAACCATTATCTGTCAAGTTTATGTCATTAACACATTTGTTGTTTTGAAAACTTCCGTTAATTATATTAAACTAGGAAAGTTTTAAAAACGCTTTATTTTACCTTTCATACCCATAAAAATATATATAGTTATTTAATTACACAAACTGTATAATGGGAAGAAATCCATATGTCATTCAGTTTTTTTACAAAGGTTACCTTAGTGAAGTGTTCAAGGACAACATAATCATTTTATTTTGACCAAAATTAGAGTAATTTTGTGATCAACTGTAATAAAGTGAAAAGGTTTAAATGTGTAATTGCGAGTGGTTAACTTGAATTATTCCGAATGTTTTCATGCTTCATACATAAATAATTTTCTTTTATTGTTTTATTTCAAATGGTAGGTTTACAATCACACAGGTATAAGTGATCGTGACTAAAATTAAAGTTTATGTCGGTTAACTCAGCTCCTAAATCATGAAAATGTCGTTATAAATTTTCGCTATTTTTTCCTTAAATAAGTTGTTTCACAAACGAGTGCCGAAATAGTATAATTTAGGGGTACATTCAGCGTCAGTTTATTGTAGGATTATCCTCAAAAAATTTTATTTCTCTTCAGCTCCCGAGTTTTCAATTTGGCTTCAGAGTTTTGGCTAAATACAAATAGAAACAATAGCGTTCGACGTTTGGGTCTACGCTGTAGCTGCCATCATAAGGGAAGCATTTTGCTACTTATGCTGTAAACACAGCAGACAACAGCGAATGAGTTTTCTAAAACTACATAAGCAACTGCTTTCCTGATTATAACGAGCTTCGAATGCCGACCGAAACGTTCAATGGAGACTTTTTTTCAACTAGACGTAGTGAAAACAAAAGTCTCGAGTGACAGAAACAGCTTGCGCACTTTAATAAGAAGCAATTTTTTGTTAACTTGTTATTACGTTAGGTTATTAAAACGTTACGATTGTTCGGAAATTTTTTTTGTGAATACAGAGAACGATAATAAAATAATTTATTGTTTTAATTTTATGTGTGATAGACACATATTTTCCTTAGAAGGGTTAGGCCTCGATACTTTATAATTCTCATATTTTGCTATAATTATAATTTCGTATATTTATATCAATTTTTGTCACTTCAGGGCAGAAATTATACCTCCCAGTAATTCTATACATTGTTGCGAACACATAATTTCTAACAGGCTGTAAACGGTTAGCGCCACAAGGTAATTACTTTTTAATTAAAAGGATGCGACTACAACTGTCATAATAATCCACCAGTTTACAAGTATTGACTTCAAGTAGCCAAAGCTAGATCCTATGCCATGACAAACCAAAAAAAAATTATTGCAGAAGTTTTATTGCAAGCGTAATATAATTATGTGAGTTTCCAAGTTGGCATGGTCTCAACCCCATCCCTCGTTTGTAAGCATTTTTCGAGAGAAATAACTTTGATTCTGAGGTTATTTATAAATTAATACCTTTGAACTCCTCCGCGGATCTCAATTAAGGTGATACATCACGGTTAGGTGCGCGGGTGGGGAGAAGGGGTGGGGGTGTAGAAAAAGGAAGGGGGGAGTGAAGTATGCGCGCGAGGCGCAGGATGATAAAGAAGCGCCATTTGTGGAGCAATTCCAGTCCGTTTTGCCGTGGGGCCTGCGGCGGTGAAAGGCGGTCGTGCGTCACGTCTCAAGGGGGGTGGGGAACTACAGTTTTTCCCAGAGCCGCCAACCTCCCCCTCTTTTCTCTACACAAGCAGGACTGCCACACCTGCGGGACGAAAATACGGCTCCACTCACATTCAAAATATTTGTAGGCCTATATTTCATGAATTTACACTATGCGAAAACAATAATAATATTAATGATTGATATTATATGTTCAGGAAAACATTCAAGTTTTCCTTTTAGCTTTATTCTTTCTATATTAAACTGCAGGCTATGATAATGATAATACAGGATTTTTATAAAAATCTCATAATAATATGAATATTACTTATCATGAGCTTTAATAATAGTTTATCAACATTTTTTATTGAAACTATTGCTAAAAGTATTTATTTTAAATTCATTCAAAATAATTTTTGTATATGTTTGTTAAGTAATGAAGGGTTTTCATTGTTAGGGTTCAATAAATAATTTAATTGTTTACTTTTGTGGGTAAAGGTAAAACTAATTATTACGTTAAACAAATGAGCGAAAATATTTTAAATGTGCCTGATTTTGTAAATCTTACTTGGCACCAAAATAATTGCCTACCGTTGGCCTTGTTTTCATTATCTCTCTAAATTTATCCATACCTATATCTCTATATATATCTATATAATACCTTACTCTATCTTTCTATATCCTATATCTCATTCTCTCTATGTCTCTATACCTTCCATAACTCTCTCTGTATCTCTTTCCTTTTATGTCTAGCTCTTTCTTGCTGTATATTTAAATCAACAAAACAGAAGACGAACACAAAAACATTATTTTGTTTATAGCTAAGCAGGAATCTTTTGCCTATAACTTTGCTTCATAAGCAAGACTTCTAGTAACTATCACTCAGATCCACAAAGACAATAAAATCATTAATGTGCACACCAAATTTTGTGTATTGTGTATGAGGTACGTGAGTTACTAAAAAAAATACGTATGTATGTAGATTATCTTCCAGACAGACAATCCGAAATTAAATTTATTCTTTCTGAACAGCTTATAATTTAAAAAAAACCGGTGGATAGTACTCTTTGGCCCAGGGAAAATATAAATTACGATATATTGTCAATTTTTTAATGTTTAATGTGGTTTTCCTAATATACTTAGGCGTCACTTACAATAACAGACCTACTAGAATTCTACATCACCTAAATATATGTTGACTACACGTTATTATTTAAGGGTATTCGAGTGTTGATAACAATTTTTTTATTTTCAGTACTTGTATATTTATTTTTATTAAATCAATTTAATGTAAATTTTTGAAGCCACATTAAAAATATTTTAAAATGTATTTTAATGTTGATTAATTATTTTAATAAAGCATAATATTTATCGTTATAAATGCACTCTTCTTCCCCACTCCTTTTGAAACCAACTCTACTTACATGGATACAAAAATTGCAATATGAAACGTCAAATTGATATTGGTGACTAAATTAATTGACAGAAGTCACGCTTTAGTAAATAAACCTTTTTGTAACAATACTCGTGAATACAATTTATGAATTTATTTTACTGGTTTACATCAAACACGTGTATTTTATAAATATAAATATAAATTTTTTTATTGTTACAAATATTTTCAAAGTAATACTAACACAAATATTCTAACACAAAGTGTTATTACATAACAACGATGAACACAGATTAATTCTACATTTAATTTCTGAAGTATCACCTCACAGAAATATTTCCCTAGACTTTGGTTTTCTGGTAAGTCAATCCACAGTTTCCTTGCTAAATAAACGGAGTATTTTTATTTTCACTGGGCTGGATTTAAAAACTGTTTTTGATCATGTGTTCGTTCAATAGCGTATTGGAGAAATAATTAGACATCTTTACAATTGTGTTTTCAATCTAATTAGTTATATTATTGAGTCACCTATTTCCCATAGACATTTTAAGGGTTGAAAATATTCAACACGCGTATGCTGTCATATATTCAAGTTGAAGTTCTGAAGTTAGTGAATTTATACTTTAGAGATTTTTCTACTCCTATAACAATACTTGCGCAATATTCAAAGTGGAAAGTCCCAGAATGTCACAGATTTTAACTTTTGTACTAGACAGTTGTGCTGTCCGGACCTATGTTTACTTTCATCGCTGGGTTCAGATGTGCATCAGTGTGTGGGCGTTGTTTGAGTCTATATTATCAGTTTTGGGTCATCGTTGGGTTCGTCTGTTTGTAACTGTGTTGTTGAAGGTTGTTGTTTGCCAGTTTTTCCTGCTTTGATTATAACTGTCTTGTCGTTGTCAGCCCACTGTGTTCGTCAGTGCCGCTAATTTTTGTATTTATTCCTTCAACGGAATTCTCTGCGTTATCTGTTATTTAACATTTGAAATTGGCAGATCTTTGCTCGTTTTTCTGTGTGTTTGTTTATTCAGATTGATTGTCCATCATTGTGGTATATCTATGACACGCAGTGAAAAATAAGCAATTGCGTACCTTACGTCAGGAACATTTTTCGTATCAACCTATCCATTGCAAGAATCATTCACAGAATGTAATTACGAGATAGACTGTACCGCAGGCAGATGCATTGCGAACCTTTTCACCCACATGCAATGTCGTGGAGGGTGAGTGGATGAGGGTTTGGGGATGGGTTAGAGACCGTCACACTGTGAAGGGGAGGGGGGAAGGTACACACCCCAGCTGACAGCACGACGCGTTATTGCACGCCTGAGAAATGCGCTCCACCCGTAACTTCCTATTCCCACCCCTTCTAGCTGTCCTCTCGCGCGGGTTAACACCGAGGGGAGTTAATAGCGAGCTCCAGCCGCGTCTCCATTTCCTCACAGGGTGTTCGCGGGAATACCGCCTACTGATTCGCCGGAGGAACTTCCGTGCCAGCTTTTCTTTTAGTCCCACTTTTTATTAAACACGTTTCGTTGCTTCCATCAGGTGCGCTAGATACCAGTATAGAAACCCACGATACTTTTCACACAGGTTATACTTTAAACTGTAATATATATATTAAAGTATAGTTAAAATTTTAATTGTGTAATTGTTTGCATGGTTCCAAACCTTTGTTTAATTCTATAAAGAAATTTTACGTACTAGAAATTTATCATTCGACTAGCCGTGTGTCTGATGTGATACCTAAAAAATTTTATTCTCTATTTTAGGAGGCGAATTTTCAAAAATCAGTAATTAGTGCTAAACTACGGTATATAGAAAACTTCTATGCCAAATACGATGCTTCTAGACCCACATGTTTAGGCTGTGCGTTGTCTGCCAGTCATAGTTAGAGTTTATTAAGTATTTGTACTGGGATTAAAAATTACCATGTCTAAAATTATGACGATGTGTGATATAATTTAGCAGGGTTTTTTTTTCGTCATGTCGCACGGTTATGCACAGAGTCCCAGGGCATACGAAATCAGAAAGATTGTAATGGGCTCTGAACTAGTTGAACACCAACTCAGTGATCACAAATATAGGTCATCACGTGGTGTTGGGATCAAAACTATGACCTCTGCCACATGAGTGTGAATGGTTTGTCATCACGCCCACATTTTTAAAATATTTCAAGTTAAAATTATGGAGAAAGCTGGTTACAAATTATCTAAATATTTTCATAATGTTATTGTTATCTCCGTAAATTAACAGGTACTTACTTTAAACATAAATCAACATTAATAATCTTGGTATTCAAGCTAAACTAAAAAAAAGTTAAAGGATACTGAAAAACAAACACAACTATTTTTCTACTTGTATGTCTCTCCTGTTTATTCCAGAATGGCTCGGAAACACTCCAAATCAAAAGAGATATAAAGGAATATAAGAATGTAGGCATTTACTGTACTCCTATCTACCATAATAAAAATATTGACAAATAGAAAGCTTATTACCTACCTATGAATAATTATCTAAATAAATTAATAAAAAACTATATGTTTAAGAATTTAAATACATAAATAATATTAAACTTCAAATTATACAAACAAAAAAAAAGGATATTTGTGAAACTATTTTTTATTTGTCATAATGTTTAAAACATTTGTAGGATTTGATTATATGTAAAACTGTGGTGGCAATATTCCGCTTATCCAAAGGAGTATAGAAATTAATAGAGATATCACTCCCTGTACACACCACAAATCTTTGAATTAAGTAAAAAATAAACATAGTCCAAAATGAAACAAAAAGTATAAATAACATCTAATTTGACAAAAAAATTTATACAACTGGATTGACAATGTTAACATCCGCCTGAAATTTAATAGAAGTAGGTTGGTAAGAGTATATATATGTATATATATATATATAAGAAATTAAATGAAATTAAATCATACACAAATAAAACTATCTCACACTCAACCAAACATAATGTTTAATATGAAATAAAGGAAGATGGCAATTGCACGTAACTATTCTAATTAATAAAAAAATCAACTTTTCTGAAATAGTAAAATTCAAATTTTTCAACAATATTTTACATAATAGATAAATATTTCTGGTCTTCGGTCTCAGCAGCCCTAAGACTCTTGACGCTCAGCAGATAAATTATAAACACTTAACCAAACTCCTTGAAAATAAGTTGGTTCTGTAAAAAAAATAACAACATTGACAAATAGAATGAATAAATTTCAAAGAAATTTATAAGTTTAAGAATTTATGTACCTACATAATATTAAACTTGAAACTATCCACACAATAAAAACCTAAGAATGTTAGTGAAACTAATTTTTTTTATTTGTCATAATACCTAAAATACGTATGTTTCCAAAATGAAACAAAGTATAAATAATGACCAAATTGACAAAAAAAAAATTGTACAACTCGAATGACATTGATAACATACTCGTGAAATTTAAAAGAATTACGAGTTTCCTAGGTAGGGAGAAAAAATATATATAGAAGAAATTAAATTAAAAAATGGGTGCGTGTTCCTAGGTACGCGCATGAGAAGTTATACTTCTTTGGCATCATTAAAAAATAGTTTTTAATTACATGCAAAAATATTGCGTGGATTCCCTCCGCGTGGAAGAAGTAAAACTTAGTAATGTGGAAATGAAAATAGTAATGGGTAGAAATTGATTTTTAGTGAAATCATATTGTATCAAATCAAACTAAAAAAATAAAGGAAAAAATTTGTAACGATTCATAGATTGATCTTCAGAAAGAGCGAGATACCTACTGAATGTCTATAAAACTAACTTTTTTATGAGAGCAGATTTCCATGAAATAAATCATGAAATCATTCAACGATAAAAGCTGTTTATATAAGTAAGCGGACGGGTTCGCCCCAAGGAGAAAATTGACGCGGCGAGACCTCGTGGACATAGAGAAATGACACACACTCACTATTTATGTGTCTATGAAACATTATTTTTTTCTGCAATTTAAATTGTAATATACTAAAACGGTATTGAAAAATGAAACAAATATGGCAACACTACAAACTGTCAAGATCTTATTTTATTTCTTACTCTCTACTTAGTTCCTTAAAATAGCAAAACGTAACGTAATGGCTTGAAAGCTATTGCTCGACAGACATAGAGGAATGACACTAACAGTTTGTATATCTATGACACACATTACATAAAATTAAGATATATTTTTTTAACCCATTTAAAAATTAATTTTTTAGACAAAATATAGCCTATGTCCATCCCCAGAATATAATCTATCTCCTTGCAAAATTTAATTACGATCCGTTCAGCCGTTCAGTCGAGAAAAGGTAACAAACAAACAGACAAACAGACAGACAGACAGACAGAGTTACTTTCGCATTTATAATTTTAGTATAGATATTGATATAGCGTTTTGAAGGACTACAGTAGTCAATAATTTCAATATCCTGCTATGAAAATCAATATATTCGGGAAGTCATTGATGTTTATTCTAAGTCAGCATATCTGATGGGTGACCATCCTTTGTTTGCAAATGTCTCACAAAAATTTTTCTTCCATTTGTTCCAGTCCGATTCCACCGTAAGTTTCATTTGCATGCATTTGTACCAAACTACACTGGAGTATTCTAGGAAATGTTTTAAAATTTATATTTTCTTTGTGTCTTCTTTTATTAGGAAACGTTCACATACTTTGTTTAAATCTTTAATCCACTGGTAAGCATTTGAGTTTCTGCCTGTGAATTTCTCAATCATGAAATCTTTTGAAATTTTCCCTAAATTATGAGTTTCAGATATCGTTTTTTTTTCTTCAAGAAATTTTTCTAACAGTTTTTCCAATTTTTTCTTTATTTGATCCACTAGGTATAGATTCAGCACTTTTTGTTTTTTCCTCAATTTCTTCCAGGTAAAAATCTTAAACTGTAAGTTTTGCTCCCTATCGAAATATGTTTTTTATATATCATCTTACAAACTTGTTCATATTTTCCTTGTTTGATGTCTTTTATTTAATGATTTACTGACCTTGGCATAGTTTGGAGTATTTGTAACTGCTTGGTGTAGATTTGCAGGTTAGTGTTAGAGTGAAATTTCAAAAATCTGCCCATCAGGTGTAGCTATTAAGGTTATGCTTATGGTGTTTGATTTCCCATCTGCTGTTGGTTTCACAGCAAATTCAAAACTCAATTTTTCCATGTTTCCTTAAATATTTGCAGAAAATGTTGTTTTAAATAATGTTTCACTCTTGGTTAATTGGTTAAATCAAACAAAGACGTAATTGTGTCTCTCTATTTAACGAAAGAAATAACATTTAAAGCCCTTATTTCAGTTTATTTTTCATAGTTTTACAAAAATAGATAATATTCTCTTCAAGAAAGTATATTGTTCACAATAATCATAACACACTCTCACTTTTCATTTAATTAAATGTCAAAATATTTTGTATGTTTTGTTTATATCGCGCCAAAGACAAACTGAAAGAAAAGAGTTCGCACATGAGCGATGTGGTTTTCTTTACAATGTGCAAACTCGTTTCTTTCAGTTTGTCTTTGGCGCGATATAAACAAACAAAGTAAATATTGTGAAACTATATAAATTGACAAAAATATTATTTTGCAATTTTAATAATGGAATAATATTATGAAATTAGTGTATTGTCATCGGTCCTCGATTAATCTACTAAGTTTGAATGAAATATGGCCGTTTAAAGTGGGTCAAAATCGTACCCAAAGGAGACGGTTACAAACATACCAACAAACATACAGGTGATGCTAATATAAAGCGTGTAAAAATATATTTATCATATTACTGCAAGCAAAACCTTTATAACACTTTAAAAATTATATCAATTGCAAAAAAAAAATATCAGGGTTTTAAATAAATATTTTTAATGTCTAGACAACACCCAACTGACTATAATATTTTTTTCTATACTGTTTCAAAGAAAGTTAATTGTACTGAAAAATAATAAAAAATTAAACACAGAAAACTTTAATTATTAGAAATGTGCAAACATCGAGTTGTTTCCTTACGTGTAAAAAAAAACATGGCGTGTTCTTGTTTGAACTGATTGATGTAACACAACGCCAAAACGAAGTACTTGTATTTGTGAATATCTAGGTTATAATCCCGGTATCTTATTTATTGTAGTTTACCAAGGTTTTTCCAGTTAACCCAAGGAAAATATTTTGATGGCTCTCAATGTGGGACATGACCGATTTATCATCCAATTACCATGACTTACAAATCAAGTGCCTTTACATAATAAACTCATTGTCATGATAATTTAAACAAAAATACATCATAGCTTGCGAGAACTCTAGACTGCAAAAGTCACCCTAATTGTTCATGCAGGCGGTATTCTTACGCTGAAGTAAACAATCTGAAAACTAAATAATACAGATTAAAACAAATTCTTTCACCACATATGTTATTTATAAAATAATTTTCTAAGGTCATATTTGGGCTTCACGTGTTATCATAGGTCTACTGGCAATCTTATATCAACTTTATATATCCAAACATACAAAAGTTATTTTGAATATTAAAATTAAATTTTAAGAATATAATAATTACAAGTTAGTTTATTTGCATTGTCAGCTGAAAGAAAATTTTGTACAAAAAAATTGCAGTTTTTTTGTGATTGTTGTTGCAGCTGTCTTACGATTAAAAAGTTTTTGTGGAGGTCGAGTTTGAAGAACACCAAAACAGTAACAAGAACACTGTAAGATATGACAGTAAGTTTATGGACATAAAACAAAAAATGTAACTCAAATAAACAAAGATTTTTTGGTTATTTCTCATACATGAATCTCTGTAGAAACCACGCCGTATTTCCACTTCCGAGTTTTGTGTTTCGTTCAAAACAAAGCATGGAGACATCATAATTTTTTCCCCTCCTCGTATTCACAATAATAATTTTGCAAATTTGAACAAAACGAAAACCATATCCTCATTCGTTTAAAATACGATGAAGGGTCGTAATGAAAAACATGGATATTTTGTCAATATTTATTTCATAGAAATGCTTGTCTTTTACGACGAGAAGCAAAAAATACATAAAATTATTTTTATATGTGGGATAGAAAACGATGGATTATTTGATTGAACGTGAAGCAACGTCGTTACGTTTTTTAAGAACTTAGATATTTAATTAACTTATTGATAAATGATAAAATGCAGATCAAGGTTATTTTGGTCTAATAATTGTGATACTACTCAAAATACATCGAATTCATGAACACTTGACAATAATTCCGACCATTGAATGAGATATTTTGAAGCAAGCATGCCTATCAATATTTCCACACCATGATGTCTTCTTCGTTTCGCCAAATTTCAGAAACTGCAACAGATCAAAAAAAATTAATAAAATTTTGTGTTACTCCAATTAAGAGCTTTCTTAGTTTAAGATAATTAAAATTCTTACTGTCAAAATGTTGGTAACAAAAGACGCTTGTCACGTTTTATTTGTTTTCCCAATGTTGGATTTAGTGTATGACAAATGAAAAAAAAACTCACCTCATCCTTTAGAGTGTCCTTTCCCAGCCTCTTCCCTTCTGTGGCAAATGCTTCCTCCGAGTGTCTTACCAACAATATAAGGGCGGGCGCTATATTTAAAACTCCGTCTGGAAGTAGCGGGTGGAGAACCCACTTTTAATTTAGGGAAAGTCGTAAATAAAGGAGGCAAGAATGTTCGCGAGCGTGTTACGGTTAATTAGGGATAACATTTATGGCCGGGGAAAGAGAAACACCGAGAAAAGGTTTCCTGCTATTCCAGACAACATGCGGTATTTTCGGAGTGCTATTGGTGTAGTCAAACGACCAGTAAGTCACTCCGCAAGTGTGCAAAGTGTGCAGGTGTGGTAACTTTCGTCGCTGCGTGTATTAGGGGGATAGAAGTGTAATTAAGGTACTGGATATATGAAAAGATAGATTTTTTTTGTTTGAAATGTTCTTAGGCCCCTATATTTTATTAACTATTTTATATGGGACATTTTACTTCGTTAAAGAATACAAGTTAATTTTTTTGGGTGCCTGAAGAATTAATACATCTCTGAATAAACCGTCAATAAACAATCATTTATAGAATAAAAAAAAACACTTTTCAATAATACACAATAAATATATACGTTATTGTCTATACACCGGCTAAAATAAGATGGCACTGTCACTGTTCATGTATATTCCACTAAGGATCATTACGATCGTCCAATTGTGGCTTATTTATAGAACGTAATGATAATTTTTAATGAAATGATTTAACTGGAATGTGAAATAAAATACTCACTAACTAGAGGAACCTAGCTTTGTTTATCATAACTGCTGCAGTCAGCACTGAAATTTTTTCACTCAACCAAATACTTTCTACTAATATTAAAGGTAAAAATTTTAATTACCTTAAGAAGAAATTGCTTTCTGTAAAATAAATAATTAATTTTTTTTTGAAGTATTATTGAAGTGTAACTTGTGAACAGCTGGCATAGGAATCTCTTCGGTGACTCGCCAGTGCGTCACGAAAAGGACAGCGCACAGGGAACTCGCGTGAAAATTGTGTACCTCTCTCCTCACTCACGGTGTTGCATTTTTCGTTGCGCTGCAGACACACCGTAACACTCGGACTGCTCACCACTGAAAACACCCATCGGGACAATTTTCCTATATATGTTGGTAATGATCATTATGTTATATGTACTGTGTTGATCATATTTTTCGTTCAAGTAAATTACTAATAGCTTTGTTTTATCGTTCAAGAAGATTATAAAAAAATGAATTTTTACTTTTTAACGCACATGGCGGTCTCGAACCCAATTCGATATTTTTAATTACCGAAAGGCCAGGAACGTTGAGACGTTTAAATTTCAACCATTCTTTTAAAACTTATTCAACAATTATCAAGTTCAAAACTATAAACATATATTTTTCTAGTCAAAAAACTTCTAATTTGTCAGGAATAGAGATATAAATATCATGAGAACAGCAAAGCCAATAAAGAACTATAGTTGGATTTAGAAAAGAAAAAAAATTTTTATTGAAAATCCATAACATTTATAATAAATGTTACTCAAAATTATTCTGAACAAAGTATATTTATATATTTTTAAAAATATATATTTTTAAATAAAATGAAGTTAAGGCCGCCTGAAACGTCTGACACACCATCATGCTTAAGGAAGTGGACTTAAAAATGGCCAAGTATAAGTTATGTTTTAAGTCACTATTATTTCACCAACTGTAATCAATGATACAGATTTATGGGGAAGGAAGCAACGGGAGGACATGAGGTGCATGCTGAGACAGCTGTTTGAAGGCCAGCTACTGCAGACCCTCGTGCTTGAAGTCGCACCGGCCAGCCCAGAGCTACGACGTGATCATGTCGTCGTGACAGCTGACGGTCGCATCCCGTCGATTGCTATACAACACAGTCGGGAACCAATCCGCATCCCATGAAACACGAAAATTTAAATACCAAGATGCCAACTGGAGCGACAGTTCTGCAGCAACAACAGGCAAACTCCCTGAAATATTTGCTGTCAATGCTACTTAGTGATTTGTTAATTTTAACGTAAGATACCTGCAAAATTTGCGTTATTTTTGTGGTGTTAGTGTAGGCTCTACACAATTTTACTGTAACAAATTTTATTTTATTATTGGCTGCTTCCCAATTATACCTTTGTCAGTATTGCACGTGTTTGTGTCATATAAAATTGTTATTTTATAATTGGGTTTCTGTACATACTGATAACAAATATTAGTATTAAATACATATATTATTATTATTCTTCAACTGTTTTCGAATAACGAGATTTGTGGATGTGTCTTGTAATAGTACAATTAAATACTTAAGGTAGGAATAGTTAATGCTAGTTTAGCGAAAGTATTGTTTTTAATAGTTAGAAGTTTTCTTAGTATTAATATATTACTATCATATTATTTCCGTAAACCTGAGAAGGGCCCTCGAAATCATTAAACGTATAAACCATTGGCTGATTTCCGAATTTTACTCTCCAACCGTATTTCTTATTATTGTCTCAGTTTTATTTTTAAATGTTGTTATTGAATTCTTTTTCCTTTGAGGAGGGGACAGCCTGTCAAATCTTCCTAAAATAGTGTATAAATGCGGGCACAATACGGGCACAATGTTATTCTTGTGCGAGCACGGCTTTCTTCGGCTTGATGGCTTGTTGGCTTGCCAATCGTAAGGATTCATCTATGTTCGGGCGTGTCCGTCGGTGGATGCATATGATCGGGATCTCATTGTCCATTTTGGATGCCTCCTTGACCGCCATTTTGTATTTATCCCTTTTGAAAAATTTGTAATTATTTGGCTGTAAATTGGGAATAAACTCCAAAATTTATAAAATATATCATTTATTAAAATAATAATTGACTCGGTCTATTTACGTCCTTGTTCGATCCTAACAATAATAAAAAAGTTCATCTTAGGTAAAAAATTCTTATTTGATAAAATATGGTGAATAATCCTTAAAGAGCTATAAATTCCTCATCTACCAGAACACTATTGATTCTATCGATTCCAATTCTTGATTCGTTTCTTGCTTGATACAAAAAACAGGAATTTTAGGTAAAAAAAAATTTAATAAAATATGGTGAAAAATCCTAATAGTGGTTTAAACTACTTTTAAACCAGCCGTCAGTTGGCTGCCGATAAAGAAGAAGTTCACAAACCTGATTATTTTGTTTTTTTGTTTTTTTTTTATATATATAAATAGTGATTTACTGAGCTCTATTGAACAAAACGTGCATTATTTTTCTATGTGCGATGGTTCTTCATTGAAATATTGTGTTGGTTTTCTCTGTGTGCACATGTTTATACCTGGGCGAGGCTTCTGCTGATATTCTACAAGTGATTCTGTTTATCCCAAAGAAAATAATCCGTGCATGTATTTATTTTTTTCATTTTGAGACAAGTAATTTTATTCATAGTTCCATTTAATTAGTGAATTATTGTTACCAAATCTGTAATCATAATATTTTTTTATCAGGTTAGATTCAGAAAAAAAATTCATTGCCAGACGATAACTTTATTTTTAAAAACTTACAAACCTAATCAGGTGGACTTCAAACAAAAAAACTGTTACTAAGTCGATTACTATGTCTTGAAACAGCTGAGAAACACTGATATGCAACGCTATTTCCCCTTCCTCTTGAGGAATAGTAAAGCTTTCGTTCTCTTGCGATCGTGAGTGAACATCTCGCATCCCACATGAAAGAGTGACTGTACGACTTGTCAAATAAAGAGATTCAATACTCAGTCGATTACTTTGCCGTGAGGCAGCTGAGGATCATTGACATGTCAGGTGATTTTCCCTTTCTCTTTAGGTCCACAGAAGCCATCCTTCTCTTGCTATCGTGAATGAGCATCCAGCATTCCACATTAAAAAAAAATATTTATCTCGATACAACACGTGGCGACAACTGTTGGTAAAATCGGGACTACTTGCAAACAAGTTCTCATACATGAGATCAATCAACACTTGTTGCTGGATGAAACTACTCTAGCCAGTTGGAGATTTGTAGACTTGTAAGCATCGAAGTAGTCATGTATTATTTGACCCACGTAGACTTTTAGTCTTGTAGCCATATGTGTTTGGAGCATTTAGAGCCAAAAACAGAGTCAAACACATTTGTAGCATTGGTAGCCTACTGTATATTGACGATCATATAGCCGATACGATCGCATTCTACTGACATGATTTTTCGTGTAAATGTATGCCATTTTTGTTAAATATACGTAGTCAAATCTGTAGTATTGTATCCAACTGATGAGATCGTATTCTTCTGATGAGATCGTACCATTATGATAAGATCATATCCCTCAGTTGAGATCGTATCGCTCTTTTAAGATAGTATCCCTCTGTTGACATCGTATCCCTATAATAAAATCGTATCCCTTTGTTGTCATCGTATCCCACGTTCAGATCTTACTGATCTTATGAAATCGTAACTTTCTGTTCAGATGGTATCTCAATGTTGATATTGTATCCCTCTGAAAAGATCGTATCCCTCTCATGAGATCGTATCCATCTGAATAAATCGTAACCCTATAATGAGGATGTATCCTTCTGATGAGTTCGTATCCATCTGATGAGATTATATATTAGAAAAATGAATATATGGTCAAAATGCGTTCCTTTCCTTAAATGTGCTTCCATTTTGACTAATGTCATTGACAATTATATAGACAGGACATGATTGGCTTCGTGGTTCTGAGATTCCTGGTATATACGCCTGACATTGAACATGACCTGTTTAAAAGGTTCGCCGATTATCGCCGAAAAGTACCTATTAGTTCGGAGAAGCTTGGCCTACATGTCTGACATTGTACATGACATGTTTAAAAGTTATTCCAAGTATCGAAATATTTGACCTCTTGGTTACTGACTGTATGTGCCTGACCACCAAATGAGCATGCCTGGCCAACCTCTTAGATGTGTCTGTCCAACCTATCTCACATTCCTGGCAAATTACTGGGCATACCTTGCCACCAACAAGACGAGTTAGCCTGACTAACTGACCGACGTGTGTGTCTAATATATCTGACATGCTTGAACACAGACTGGAGGTGAATAGCCAACAACAGGATGTTCCTTGCCACCTACTGAACGTGCCTGACAATCGAATACGTGCCTGGTCACCAACTAGATGCACCTTTCCACCTACTGAACGTTATTTAATGCTAATGAATAGACCTGCCTGCTCATTAACCGATCGTGTTAGCTTGACCAGAGATTGAAAGTGCCTAAACCCCAACTGGACATATCTAGTCACCAACTGGATGTGCCTGGACTAAAAAAAAAAACAGGATGGTCTGGCCACCAGCTGTATCCACCTTGCCACCTACTAGACGTTCCTGACCACCGAATAATGCCTGTCCACCAACTGGATGTACCTTGCCACCTACTGGACATACGCTCCTGGCTATTGAATAGACGTGCCTGGTTACCGACTGGGCGTACCTTGCCACCAACTTGACGTGATAGCCTTTCCAATCGACTTGTTATCTGTGTCTGGTCAACCTATATGACGTTCCTAGACAATCTATTGGATGTAAATGGCCACCGACTGAATGTGTCTGGCCACTGATTGGACCTTTATGCTGAAAACACATGTCAAGGCGTGCAAAGGACTTGCTTCGCCTTATAAAAAGACTTTTAATATCGAGACACTCTATTAAATTACTTGTTTGTTTTTGTGGAATTTATGTAATTAATTTTTTCTTTACAATATTTTTTTTCTCACTCAACCTGTTTCTTCAATGTTAAATTAAAATAAAAATTTGTTTTGTATCCCAAAATTAACTTTTTTCCCCTTCGTTTAGTGACCTTTTAAAAGACGAAAACAGATTTAATCAATCATTAAATAAATGGCTGACTTTTTGAGGATTTTTAGATTTTCTTCCGAATTTCTAGTTTAATAAATACAAATTTACATGATGGTGGTCAAGATGGCGGATGTTGTATGAGGAATTTAAGTCACTTTTAAGGTTTTTCACCATGTTTTATTAAAAGAGTGTTTTTAACTATTTTTTTTTGTATTGATCAAGTATCGAACCAAGAACGGTAATCAATCAAATAAAATTGAGTTTGGTAGATGAGAAATATATGGTTCTTTTAGGTATCTCAAACATATTTTAACAAGTAGTGGTTTTTTCTCTAAAATAAACATTTTTGCATTTGGTATGTATCAAACCAAGGACGGAAATCGATTGAATATATCATTATTTTAATAAATGGCGGAAATGGCGGAAAAACAAAATGGGAGACGTGGCGTCATCCAAAATGTCAACTGAGGTCCCGATCATAGGCATCCAATGACGGACAAGCCCGAATATAGCCGAATCCTTACGACCGGAAAGCTAACACGCCATCAAGCCGTAGTCACATAAGAATAACATTTTGCCCGTATGCCCATTTATACACTACTCCGATGGTTCAATGAGAATACTGTTTAAGTGTTCTTTAGTACGCATTTTAAAATGTCAATGAATAATGACGATAAAATTGCAGGTCACTAGTAACCTGTGTCATGAGATATTTCCCTAAAAGTTATTTAATTTTTCTATTTATATTCCTTAAGCGAGAACAATTCATAGCTAGCGTGCATAGTGTATATATATATTTAGCAAATTATTTTGTTTATTAACAAAAAAATTTGCGAATATTCAAAATCGATAATTTTGGGAGATCTAGACTGAAGTGGTATGTAATTTTCTATTTTAAATTTAAAATCTTGCTTAATAATTTAATATAATTAATTAATGTTATGGAATCGTCATTAACTATTGCGCTATTATTTAGCCCATTAATACGCGAACTATAAGGTGATCCGTGGTTAATGTCTCTGCACTGTAAAACAATTTTCTACGATTATTGTTGTTCGTGTTAATAAAGAGATCTTTCATGGAAACTAACAATTTTTTATTTATAACACCTGAGTGAACGTGCGATTGTGAAGTGTATTCTTACTCACAGTCATCTTTTCTTTTCTCGGTCAAGCTTCCTTCCGCTCGCCAAACCACATTGAGAACTTCAATGATTGTGACAGTTCTCGTTAAGTAAAAGATTTAGCTGCTTGCAAATATTTTTACAAACTTACACCTGAAGAAATATATATAGTCTGAAAAGAATAGCTATTTTAAGTTAGAAAAAACACATGAGCACATTGGTTAATGTTTTACCTATAATTATCACTTTCTATAAATTAGATTTTTTTGGGTTAAGTACATAGCTTGATTTTTTAAAACAACGTTTTTAGCTAAAGTTGGTTGTATGATATCATTAAGTTTTCTTAGAAGCGTTTAAATGATATGTGATCTGAACTCCCTTAGTATCACTTACCTTAAGGGGGGAAGATATAATTCGAATGATGCAATTTGTGATTTGCCATTTTACTTTGTTAAATTTTTTTATTAAGAGGCCTTGTTAAAGGAAGTTTATAATTAATTGGCTTACTTGTTGCTTGATGTCAATAGTCACGAACTGCTACGAATAGTTTATTTTGTGGAGTAACTGTTCTTTATTAACATATAACAAATTTTAATCAATATTTTTTTTTAAATATTTTAAATTGTTTACATCTTACGGTATTTAAAATGCTGTTAATATACTGTCATTTCTCTAACAAAGAAGAAAGTTTAACATTAATATTTAAAATATTTATTCATTAATTTCTTTAATAAATACGGTGTATCTATATAGGTTCTTTCATTCCTTTTTCCCCTTTTAAGCTTAATAATTAATTTTTTTAATGAAGACGGTCCCTTCTCTTTAGTTTTCATCAAACAAACCTTTTTCAGAGAAGTGACATCACCTATTTATTTAAATTTATATATATATATATATATATATATATATATATATATATATGCTAGAAAAGAACTACGACATTTGTTTTAAAATTATGTAAAATACATTTTAAAAATAAATAAATATTATAGTATTTTCATGAGAATACATGCAGTTTTTTTTAACAATGTAATTGGTATCCTGTATGTAATAAATAATTTCTATAAATGCACGCCTTTTGAAAATATACATTTTAATCTTTTGATGAAAAATTAAATTTTTTATAAAAAGTAAAATAAGAGTGTTGAAGAAACTAAATAAATGAAATAGAAAAAATAAATATAATAATTTTCAAATTAAAAAAAAATTCATTCATTACAAATTATTGCCGATCAATTTAACATAGATTTTGAGGTATGAAAAACATTAAGATTATTTAATTTGTTGAAAATACCTTCTAGTACTTTATAAACTTTTTAAGAAATAATTTTTATATGTTCTAAACAGTTTATATTGATTTAAATAAAAAAACTGACAATTATTTGTGCCATATTTTCTCTTAAATTCACATAAGATTATAAAAACCAATGAAAAAATATATTTATTAATGTTTCGTAATATTATTCTAATAAAAAATCAAATAACTTCTGTCTCAGGAACATAAATGAAATTTCTCTTTGCTTCCTAGTGCTACATTAGACTCAACAAACTTGTGCAAAAAAATGTCAATCTCATATGAACATTGGCTGCAGTTATAATTTATTTTTTCCCTTGGTAGCAAATTATTCGAGAGAAAAAGTTCTTTTTTCGCGTTGTTTACAATGTATTTTTCTCCTTGAAGCATTGAAAGCAATTCAACTATAACAAGTGAAATTTAAGCGTAAAGTAATTTCGTCAAATAATAAGGCAAGTTTTGTAAGAGCATTTACAGTCGACAAATATTTAACAATTTTATAACTAAAACAAACATATTTACATTAAAACAAACTCAATAAAATTTTAACTAAGAATTATGCCAGTTTAAATTTTATATTTAATTATATATTGTCACGTGCACCTAGCCGGTGCCACCGCCATTTCTGTCACGATCCACCTTCAGAGGGGGGGGGCGAGAATCGTAGCTCTTTACATAGAAACAACTCGCTTGGCATCAACTAGTCTTAACTTCATAAAATACTTTACTGTACCTAGGATCATAGGTTCGTCATCCCGTACAGGATGTCTGGTGAGAGCTGAACTAAGGAGATTTTGCAAAATAACATAATACTTAATTAAAATTATTTTATTCTTAAAGTCAAATACTCAACATCATTTTAAAGAACATTTAAATAGCGGGATTACAATTTAAAACAATAATCTCTTTACTTCCTTAACGATTGAACGACCTTACAAGAGAGAGAATGAGAGAACTTCACTAAACACTTCCCTAGTCCTTCCGAATACCTCAAATCATAATTAATACTTAAAATTAAAACAAAGATAAGTCCATACTCACATTTTCCGAAAAGCCTTTCTTGATCGATTACTTTAAAAAAATAACGTAGGGGCCTCTCCTGCCCTTGAAATCCCGAACGAACATTACATTTTAAAAACTATGACGCGTGACCCCTGACGAGGGCCATAGCCTCCGCCCGAAAGCTTGACGACTACATTATGACCTAACTTAAATTAAACGACTCGTGGCCTCTGGCGTCGACCATAGCTTCCGCCCGAAAGCTTGAATTCCTACATCACGAACGAACTAACAACTCGTGACCACAGGTGAGACGCATAGCCTCCGCCTGAGTGAGCCTGAATTCCTACATCACGAACGAACTAACAACTCGTGACCACAGGTGAGACGCATAGCCTCCGCCTGAGTGAGCCCCGAGTCACCACTCACTTGCGCTTAAATTCGCGCGCCCTGCCGCGCCTACCATAACAAAAGCTCGTTATTGAAGTCAAATTTACTAAACAACTAACTAGAACATCTGGGAAGACTACCCCCCCTCTACCCCAATGTGCAGGCCACACCGCGCGGCTTGTTACGACAGCGCGCCCCAGTAACTGCGGCCCGTGGCTGCGCCAGCGCGCGGCCAAACAAACAAACAAAATTCTGCAAGCCCGCAGCGCGCCGCGCCGGCCCCGTGCCCCAATTACATGGTCACGCCACTTGCGCTGACGAGTGAACAGAGCAGCCAGCCCAGAGTCCCGTCAGTAAAGTCCCTAAATTTGATTTCAACAACCCTGCAAAATTTCAACCCGCGACATAACCCTCCCCTCACAGAGCTCGAGCCCCATCGAGCTACCTCAAAATTACAAATTGTCTTTTTCCATTAAACCATAACTATAAATTCCTCATTTCACAAAAATAATAATTTTCTTAGTTCCTTGCTGTCTGAACATACATCTAGATTCTGCATAAGATTTATTTTAAAACAACAAGTATTCATAAAATTAAATGTAAAACTTTTATCTGGTTTGTTCTCACAGGAACCTTCAGAGGCTCGAGTTCTCAATTCTAAAAAAAATTGTTCTGTTAGTGAAGCTCTCTTTACAAATTAAATTACTGTTCTTAGTTTCTCAGTATTCGTTAAACAATGTGCAAATTCTTGATAATTATTATTTTTTTTTTTTTTTCAGTTTCCGTTTATTACCATACTTCTTTCGTTCTTCAAAAAAAATTAAGTGTCCTTACAGTGTTTCAATTAATTAAACTCTTATCTCGTGAAGGTTGGTGCAACTCCTCGAAGTCAGTGTTGTCGAGAAGAGTAGCTCCCTGGGCTGGCCATCAGCAAACACCACTCAACTCCAACAGCTACTGGACTGGCTTCCAGGGCAGCTCACAACTTCTCCCCACATCTGCTTCGGAGTTGTGCCATCCTCATCACGAACAGATTACAATTCTGAAACATCATCAACAGGCATTACCATCACGCCTGACAAATACAAAACTAACTACTAAACTGCAATCGATGGGCAAGGATGCAAACACACAAAAAAATAAAATTAATTAATTCAACTGCTAACATAAAGTATCCCAACCTTAGCATAATCTAATCAGGCAAATAATTTGATAGGAAAAACTTAAGGAAGGGAAACATGACCTCCAATGATTTTCCCTAACTCTTGAGTCTTGATCTTCTCTATACAGCAAATAGTCCCCACGAAGTAACTGGGTTGAAGGTCAGTTCACATGACCCACCCATAACCTCTTCTACTCTTCTTTTCTTCTGGGGGCAACCACAATGCCCACCAATCTCTCTCCATGGTGCCGAACCAGCTATCCCATGAGAGTAAACAACGTAGTCAATAGAAGCGCAGAGGGGAAACACCAATCTCTGGCTTGTCGAGTCATAAAACTGCTTTGTCTTCTTCTTCTTCTTCTTCTTCTTCTTCTTCTGAGTAAAACATCTGATTAATCTTGCTACTATTCTTCCCAACAATAAAAAAAAAGTTCATCAGGTATCTTCATGAAAGAAACATTCTAACTAATAATTCTTCATTTTTCTTCTTCTTTATTTCTGTTAGTTGTAATAGAAGGCCATGTTAGGGAGGTTATAGGGAAAAAGAGTGGCCAATTCCCACCCCATCACCCACCTAGATCATGACTAATTAACTTTTAAACTTTCTATTTCAAACAAATAAAAAAAAACATTTTTTTTTTATTCAAACTTTTAAACTATAATTACTTTTACTTCATAACCTCAAAAGCTAATCAATAATTCTAAATGAAATTGTGATTTACTGCATCCTTGTTCCATCCGATCTGTTTGTTTATAACCTTTCTTGTAAAGTATAAAATTTTCAAACATTACTAATTCAAAACAAATTTACATTCTGGTGTCCTTCGAGTTACAATTAAATTTACTATTTCTTAGCTTGAAATAATTTAAGTTTTCAGAACTATTTCATTGTCTAATTCACAACACTTAAAAATCAACTCAAAACAACAAATCATCAAAATCAATAAGATCATCTGACCTACCTATCAGTACTGTGAACTTGAACTGTTCGTACACATTTATAATAAGCTATTGTATTTAAATTCCAACCTAAATAAGGTTTAAAAAAAACTACTAATCCCTCTGTAAATTAAGAAAATTAACTTTAAAAATTAAACTTAAGGTATTAGTTCTTTTTGACAGCTACCACAACTCACTAGTTCCATTACATTACTATAACCTAAAAAGTTCTGTAAATAATGTTTATAACAAAAAAAAACTCCAGTTACTGTCTTCCATAAAAAAAAATAAAACTTTACATGACCTTATTAATCTCCACTTGTAAGTCCATGGCTGCCAGCTTTCTCTTCTCTTGAATCTTCAGTCTTGGCTCTTGTTTCAGTGATCTTGTATCTTGTCTCTCGAACTCTTGTCATCTTGTAAACTGGACTGCTGCTCAGCTCATCTTAAGGAATCTGTAACAGTTTCAAAAATACATGTTAATTTAAATTACATAATTCCTGTTCTTTGGTCCTAAAAAAAACAATTGTATTATTAGTACACATTACCCTGAAACAACATTATTATTCATTGTTTATTACTTAAAAAAAATGCTTTACCATAAAATCCTTTTTTGTTCTTTTCATTAGGCCTATTTATTTTCCTTCTTCTTAATTAAATTCTGCTTCAAATGTTAATCCTAACTTAAGACCTACCATCTATTTATTATTCATTACCTACATTATTTATGTTACCCTAAAATTCCCATAAGTTTCTAATACTTCCTATCAAAGACATTCTCTCTAAAAAAAAATTTACTTATGACTCTTAACTTAACAAACTTAAAAAAAAACTTTTACACTAGACTTAACTTATTATTCATTCTTAGTTACTAAATTTCTATATGTAAACTTTAGTACTTACAAACAAAAACTGCCTATTTCTCTCTACCTCTTAATCTCTTTCAATTATTACAATAATAATGTTACCTTGCATCTTTAAACTTTCTTCTTTTCAATTAAATTAGACATCTCATAACAATAAAAATTCTGCCTATACTCTTCTTATGGGTGTACAAACCAACAACAAAATTTCAAATTCTCAAGTTTCCTTATATTTAAATTATGCAATGCACATAACCTCTGTGGTGCCTGTACCCTTTTAGGCCTACCACCTTCTCCTCTCACAGCATGACAACTCTTATTCCTCGGGGTCTGTATTCACTGTTCCAAATCAAATATCTCAAATAAATTAAAAACAAATTTATTATTTTAAGAAAACAAAAATTTACATTGAATTTACTATGGAGCCTGGAAATCTTAATGTCTCACAGCAGCTAACATGACTAAATCCCATGGAACCCCAGGTTTACCTAACCTGTGCCCAAAAATTTAAGCATACCAGGCTTTCTCTGCACTGGTTTTACAGCATCACACACTATTTAGGGCCCCTGATCTGCCATCAGTCCCAAGGAGTTTTCCCACAACCCCTCTCTACACAAGCGCCTACCGCATTCCTCTCAATTGGCTATCGGTTTTACGGCATTCTTTTGGGATCCGACCATCAAGTTAGGGCTAATCGAACACTAAACCTCCATACTTCCAAACTAATGTAAATCAATTAAATTTTCTCTGTAAATTCTAAAAATCAAAAAAAATTATTCCAACATGCCAAAGAAACTTCCAAAAAAAATTCATAATCTTATCTTCAAACCATTAAAATAAAAATAAATAGATTACTCTGTTTTCTCCTTAATAACTGTAAACTGTCAACAAATATCATGGCGTAAATTTTAACTATGCTTACTGACTCTTAATCATAAAATCTCATTTGTCCTAATTAATAAACAACCGATTTCCTTAAAATCTCACTGTATCTCTCACACTCAAACTTCACTGGCTGAATATCTCAATAAATTCAAAAACAATTATCTAAACTCTTAAAGAAACTCCTCCCCAATTATTCAAATTACTTCACCTTATTTTATTTCATTACTTAAAACACCTTACTCAAAAAAAATTAATTAATTATCTAGCTATCTTCCATTATTATTTATTTACCGAACAAAACTTTCTCCTAAATTAATTTAGTAAAATTCAATTTCACATTAGGCAAGTACACTAACTCTCTACAGCAATGTTTCTCATTTCCCTCCTTCCTAACTGAATCCAATCTTACTTAACCTCCAGGGAATTTACCTCACAAAATAACCAAAAATTTCACTGTAGTGCCTATCTGCTATAGGCCCACTACACAGGGGGCTCTAACCCCACCAACAAACTTCATTGAAATGGTACCCTATCCCATACAGGATAGCCACTTCGGTACTACCATGGGGAACTCCTGCCCCAAACTACTCACAACTCTCAGGATTCTCCTGACCCTTAATTCCGTAGTCAGCCCATCTCCTATGGTCTGCGCTACAATTCCCTTTCTTCCCAGGGACACAACACCTCACCTTAGGGTCCCTCGCCTTAAAGAAAACATTAATTTTCTCTGTTCCCTTGGAGTAAATTCACTCTACACACAAAAACTATCCTTCCACTTTTATCAATGCTTATTGATTTTATAGTGTACCTCCTTATTACTGTTTACAAATCCCAAAAAAATATTTTTAAAACCGAGGTAGGATTTAACTAACAAAACATAAACAACTTACAACGAAACACTTCTAGCCTATACATCATACACTTCTTAAATTAAATTACTTACATACTGAAAGTTCCTCTTCTCCTAAAACACACTTAAATTTAAATTTATTTAACCAATAGTCTATTTTCTTATCGCTAAGTTACCGTACAGCTGATCAAAACAAGGTCACGGCCGTCCACGTCTCCGTATGAGCCCGTGACGTCACCGAATTCCATCAGGTGCGCCAACCCTCGCTTGCGGTTCCTTCGTTCTCCGCTAGGTCTCAGCACCTCCCCGTCACGTGTTCATTCTGCCACGTCCACTGACGTGTCGTTCTGAAACAACTCTCAACATTTTTCTAATTAAAACAAAACATCACTATAAATTCTATAACTCTCTTTTACATAAACTCTCGTTTTCTCTTTAATTCCTTTCTAACGTTTATCCTTCCCTCGACTGATTTAATTCGTACGTCTCGTCTCCTACGCGCACGAAAACAAAACAAACTTCTCTTGAAAATAATTCCTATTTACGACAAAAAACTTTATTTTAAATTATAATTCTCTTAACCTACAATCTTAAAATGAACTTCAATTAAATTAAACCACTTGCATTATCTCTAATAAGCATTTAACTTATAACGTATTCTCCTCACGTAATAATCCCCGATATAAATCTACAATAAATTCAACGACTTAAAACAACTTATCACTATAAACTTTATCCTTACAAGTATCCTCAAATAAACATCTGTTACGTCAAAAAAAAAATCTCAAAGACTTCCTCCACTATAGACTAAAATTCCGTAATCCTCTCCTCAAGTAAACTCTTAATAACCTGCTATCAGAAGCTGAAACTAACTTAATAATAAACATAAAAATCTACCTCTCTCTCTCTCCAGAAATAGAACCTACCCGGCGCCTCCACCATTTCTGTCACGTGCACCTAGCCGGTGCCACCGCCATTTCTGTCACGATCCACCTTCAGAGGGGGGGGGCGAGAATCGTAGCTCTTTACATAGAAACAACTCGCTTGGCATCAACTAGTCTTAACTTCATAAAATACTTTACTGTACCTAGGATCATAGGTTCGTCATCCCGTACAGGATGTCTGGTGAGAGCTGAACTAAGGAGATTTTGCAAAATAACATAATACTTAATTAAAATTATTTTATTCTTAAAGTCAAATACTCAACATCATTTTAAAGAACATTTAAATAGCGGGATTACAATTTAAAACAATAATCTCTTTACTTCCTTAACGATTGAACGACCTTACAAGAGAGAGAATGAGAGAACTTCACTAAACACTTCCCTAGTCCTTCCGAATACCTCAAATCATAATTAATACTTAAAATTAAAACAAAGATAAGTCCATACTCACATTTTCCGAAAAGCCTTTCTTGATCGATTACTTTAAAAAAATAACGTAGAGGCCTCTCCTGCCCTTGAAATCCCGAACGAACATTACATTTTAAAAACTATGACGCGTGACCCCTGACGAGGGCCATAGCCTCCGCCCGAAAGCTTGACGACTACATTATGACCTAACTTAAATTAAACGACTCGTGGCCTCTGGCGTCGACCATAGCTTCCGCCCGAAAGCTTGAATTCCTACATCACGAACGAACTAACAACTCGTGACCACAGGTGAGACGCATAGCCTCCGCCTGAGTGAGCCTGAATTCCTACATCACGAACGAACTAACAACTCGTGACCACAGGTGAGACGCATAGCCTCCGCCTGAGTGAGCCCCGAGTCACCACTCACTTGCGCTTAAATTCGCGCGCCCTGCCGCGCCTACCATAACAAAAGCTCGTTATTGAAGTCAAATTTACTAAACAACTAACTAGAACATCTGGGAAGACTACCCCCCCTCTACCCCAATGTGCAGGCCACACCGCGCGGCTTGTTACGACAGCGCGCCCCAGTAACTGCGGCCCGTGGCTGCGCCAGCGCGCGGCCAAACAAACAAACAAAATTCTGCAAGCCCGCAGCGCGCCGCGCCGGCCCCGTGCCCCAATTACATGGTCACGCCACTTGCGCTGACGAGTGAACAGAGCAGCCAGCCCAGAGTCCCGTCAGTAAAGTCCCTAAATTTGATTTCAACAACCCTGCAAAATTTCAACCCGCGACAATATTAAAAGTCATATTTTATGTGTTTGGAAGTAACTAAAGTTCCTTTTTTATGCGTTTCTTTATTACTGTGGGGTTCGGAGTTGTGGCTATCACAGTAATGCGTTTCATTGATTTCAATGGTTCTGACTTAAATTTTACTACGTTTTTATCGTTCTGTTTAATCATAACATCTAACCTATGTAGATACGTTTTGAAAATTTCAAGATATAATTTTCCTTATTCGTGACAATCTAGAGTATGTGTTGTTTAGTTTGAATGTTCTTATTTTTTTAATATATTTCTATTAATGATAAAGATCTAATTATTTATATAATTTTATCCAACACGAAGGTATGAATCTTGACAGTTGTTACATTGTTAGCTATATGTGGGTTTAATTTTTATTTTCTATGTTTTTATCGCTCTCAGTAATAAAGAAATTTTCAAACATTTCAATAATATTATTAAAGTTTTAGTTATCACAAAAGAAAATATCGCACAAAATAAAATAAAAATATATAAAAATTATAAAACTGCTCTTGAAAACATCACAAATTATAAAAGTTTGTTGTTAATAATAAAAAAAAGTACTAAAAACGTATCGTGACTATGAGTAACATGTGGATCCCCCACCCGGGCAACAGCAGCGCCTGCGTGCTCTGCAACACTCGAGACAGCATCCCGTGGTGAAGCGGGTAGCCGAGCCTCCAGGGGTAGCCCGCTTTCCGCGCGTGCCATCGATCCCTCCAAGGTCGGTCCAAGCTTGTGGTTAAGGGTGGGTGAAGGGGGTTAGGGGGACTGCAAACCACACGGCGTTTAAAAATACCGCGCGCACTGTCGGCGGTACACCGACTGCGTATCACCCCGCGAGCACGATCACTCACATTGCAAGCCAACACATATTTCCTCGCCTCTGTGGGTGGACTGTACTTATGCGTGTTTGGCAACATTGCACATGGTTTTTCGTAGTCCTTTTAACACCATACGGACACTACTTAAGGTACTTATTAACATTTATAAACTATATTCGATTTTTAGTTTTTAATGCCAATATGTACATCATGCGGTGAATTTTACGATGGCAAAACCAGATATTCAAAAAAAAAATCTGTAATGGCTTTTAAAGTAAAAATAGAATTCCAATATGTTAATTTATTTGTTTTTGATCGATGGTAAAACCCAACATGTTTGACATATTGGACTCTGGCATCCTTTCGCAACAAGCGTGTATATGCGAAATCCGATATGTCAGAGTTATTGGGATTTGGCTGTTTCTCAGCTTATGATTATCCTGACTTATCTCATCTCCACTTCGCGCAGATGTCTTACCTCGTTTGGTTTTTTTCTTGTCAGCTCTTGATTTTGAAGCAGTTTTCCCATAACAGTGTAAAATGGATGGTAGTAGTAGGAGTGCCAGGCTACTCAAAATGAGTTTGGGTAAGTATGTTTTATGCAAGTTATGATTATTTACATAAAACCTGTTAGCAAGTGACAAAACTATATTGTAGTGTGCATTTCTTTTCCGATTTGATGAATGAAGGCCATGTTTATGAATTGGAAAACATGTCGCCACTTTCACTGCCGAAGGATATGCAGCTTATGCCAACCTATTGTGCAAACAACGAATTTGAGGGAACTGAAACCCAGGATATGATCGCTACTTTCAAATGTTGTTAAGGTAGCACTTCCATCTTTACTTCAATACCGTACATAATAAGTGTAACATAGCCATTTTATTAAACCAAACCTATATTGTTTGCACAGGAGGATCCCATGATGGGCAGGATTGCAGAGAAACAGCCGTTACGAAAACTAGTGAATTCATCTAAGACTTCATCCCTGTTTTTAGAGAGGCTACAATAGAAGGTAAATACTTACAAAACTTCTCATAATAATGCAATTGTTGACTCAATGATGTGTTGTGATATTGCCATTTTACCGAAAAAGAAAATGTGTGCTGTGGTTGCAAAAACGGGGTTCTCCTGACCTTACATTTTAGTATCGCTCCATACTCAACTCGTGCGAAAGCCATTTTATAGTTATTTGTAGGGTTAACAATATATTTATTTACTTCCATGATAGGTTGACCTTAATATTCAATACATGAGTGATCGTCCTTCATTCAAAGCCAGGAAGATCATTAACAATGGATATATTGCACATCAGTTATCAAAATATCAAGTTAGGGCTGACCTCCGTAGCACGCAAGCCTGTCGTGTGACAGATTCTGGGTTCGAGTCCCCGGCAAGTTAAGGCATGAATGTAAATTTGCGACATCAAACTGGCAACTTACACTTAGCAAATTACAAATTACTAAACTTACAATGACAACAAACAAGTGATTACTGTTAACTTAAAGCAGAAATTATTTGAATATTGACAAAATTTCATTAAATACTAAAAATAATGAAAAATTGATTTTACTTAGAGTATGTTCTATTTTGCACCACTGAATAGTTTTTTAAAGCAATCTCGAATTACTCATTAATGCACAGATGACAAATGCAAAACGTATCTGCAAAATAATTCTTGATGTCAAAAAATGGGCCCTCGGTAGTCGAGTGGCTAGAGCACTCGTCTCCTACGAAGGTGATCCGGGTTCGATCGCCGCAAGGTGACACACGGATTTTTGCAAGTTCGTGTCAGACAATGTTGCTGGTCGGCGGATTTTCTCTAAAGCTTCCGTTTCCTCCACCCTTGCAATTCGGCGATGTTCCATTTTAGGGTCTCATTCAATGTCATAGCTAAGGGAAGGTGACATCCTACGGGCTGCAATGACAATGGTGCCAACTCGGTGGATGCTACCCCCACCCTAATGTGCATTCCCCTTTATTTTTCACCACAAAATAGCATTTACTATAAACTTTAATTACATTAACAAAATTATTTTGTTAAATCCATATTATCAAAATATTAGAATATTGTGGATGCCAACTAATTATTTTTTGTTACCACTAAACTGTTGATTCAGTATATAAGAACTTCCTGTTTTTTTTTCCAGAGAACTTCACAGTCACTGCTGTTGAGTCGCACGAGGACATGGTTTGTATTCATACCAACCTTTCCTCTTTGGATGATTCGGTGGCTGTTGACAGCTAAATTACATTACCAGAAGACAGCATTCCTGATGTTGTAGAAATGGAGGTAGGTGATAGACCAACACAAAAGAGAACAGACAATGCAGACAATACAGAAAATATCATTGAAGAACAACACACTTGTTCACGGAAGAAACGAAGGATTAACACGCGGAAACAACAGAAGGAGCTTCGTGACAGGTGCCAATGCGTGCATCGTACAGGCTCGCATGCGGCATGCATCACGGCTCCAGGCTGGCGGGGCAAGTATCACGCCAACACGCCGGCACACCAGCACGGCCGAGCAGCCGGCCGCTCGCTCACCGAGGGACAGCATCCATCAACCGCGGCGACTTCAGTAGGCGCCTCAGGGCGAGCCAGGGAAGAGCCGCACAGCAGCATGCTGATGCGGAACTCCGAATGACGGAGTCGCACGGACGCATCCACGGACTCAGACAGCGAAAGAGGCGGGCGGCCTCGTAGACGCAGCGAATAGCGGGCGGGCACCAGTGACCACGACGGAGCGGGCAGGCGAAGGAGCCTCAGGTCCGTAGCTGCGCAGATCCTCTTGAGGGCACGGCATCCGCGACGAGGAAGGAGGGGGAAGGAACGATAACCAAACCAAACTGAAAAAAAAGAACACAAAACCAGACGCGCACGCCAAAACAACTACAAACCCATTACTTATGTATTAAACTATTTAATAAACATGGGCCTTTCTAAATTTTTTAAATCCAGACGCACTGTGCATCAAGACAGTGTTCTCACCAAGGAATTTATTTATTATAAAGGGTCCCACAAATGGTGAAATTAATTTAACATTAATCTTTTCAGCTAAATTAGGTAGCACAAAATTTTTTACTAGGACCAACTGTCCAACAGAAAATCCATGAGGCCTCCGGGAAGAGTTATATGCACTAGCCACTGCTTGACGAGCCTTCGTGAGATTGCAAGCCACACTATCCAGCACGGCCTCCAGTGACTCGTCATCCGAGGCAACCTCCAGGGGCGGCAGTCCCCATAGGTTAAGGAGGGGGTGGGTAAGCTCCCTACCCAGAAACGGAATTGAAGGAGGGAATCGAGTAGCGGAATGCACAGCTGAATTAAGCCCTACGTTGATAAAATCAAGATCGCTGTCCCATAGCGACTGATCATCCCTGTAGAAAGCAGTAAGAATGCTCTTAAGCACTTTATTGACTCGCTCGGATTGGTTTCCCTGGGGACAGTAAGGACTACTGTAAATAGGCTTAATGGCCCATTGAAAACACATGTCTTTGAACAGTACAGAGCGGAAGTAACGTGCGTTATCACACGTGATCATGGCCGGAGCACCAAAAAATTGCCATACCTGATCTCGTAAGGCTTTAACAATACTGTTTGCTTTCATATTCTTTAAGGGGATGAGCATCACAAATTTCGAAAAAAATGTCCAGAATAACTAAATACAATTGTTACTTTTTTAGAACGTGTTAAGGGACCAAAAATGTCAATGTGAAGCACATGCCAGGGGGCAACAGGAGCATCAGCACAAAACAAGCCGACTTTGGCACACTGCGGCGGTTTCGAGACTTGACAATCTTGACAAGTTCGCACGTGTTTTTGTACATCAGCTCGCAATTCAGGCCAAGCTAACTAAATGTGCACTAATTCGACGGAACGTTTTGTCGATACCCAAATGTGCACCCAATAAGGAATCGTGAAAATACTTTAGAACCATAGGGCGTAGGGATGCAGGAACAACAGCCTTTCTTTGTCTACCAGTTGTCCCGGTATAGTAAACAACACCCTGTTCCTCAACATATGGCACGGCTTTACCGGCACTCAAATCCTTCCTGATTTGAACACAAAAAGGATCCTCCTGTTGACACTGACGAATGCTATGGAATGATTCCGGAAATATTTTGCAAACAGCTGCACAAATCGGCTGTGTTTCATCCGCGGACGAAACACGAGTCGCAAATTCATCGGGCGAAAACATTCGCGAAAGCGCATCTGCCACAACGTTGTCACTACCCTTAATATGATGCAGTTTGAATTTGAAGCGGGACAGTCTTAACACCCAGCGCCCTAGTTTACCGAGCTGATTCGGATGGTTAAACAGCCAACTGAGCGCTTGATTGTCCGTAAAAAGATCGAACTCGTGACAATCGAGATATGACACGAATTTCTCGACGCCAAGCAAACATACTAAGGCTTCCTTTTCATAGGTACCCAGACGTCGTTCCCCGTCAGTAAGTGTTCTACTGGCATAGGCAATAGGGCGCAACCTATCGTTTTCAATATGCCCAAATACAGCACCTACCGCGATGCTTGATGCATCTACCTGGAGGGTGAACCTGCGTTGAAAATCAGGTAGAACCAAGACAGGGGGGAAGAGATTAAGGCCTTAAGACTGTCAAAGGCCTTCCGTTGAGCGTCACCCCACTCAAAAACAACATTCTTTTTATGTAAATTATTAAGCGGACCACATACTGTGGCGTAATCGGGGATGAAACGAGAATAATATCCCGTCATGCCGAGAAATCTCTGAACTCCTCTGACATTCCTAGGAGGAGGAAAGTTTACGATGGGGGAAACTTTATCGGGATCCATTATGAGTTTGCCTTGCGAAATAATGTAACCTAAAAATTTTATGTAATCTTTTCCCAGATGAATTTTGTCGGGATTAACTGTCAAGTTAGCGGCTCTGAGACGATCAAACACCTGAGACAAATGTTGCTTGTGTTGTTCCAGGTTATCACTGTAGACGATAATATCGTCGATGTAATTGAAGACTGATTTTAAGTCGCGTAGAATGTGATCTAGCACTCGGCTCATAGCCTGGCTACCAAAAGACACACCCATAGGCACACGATTAAATTGAAATTGCCCCCACGGGGTTGAAAATGCAGTATATTTACGACAATCAGGATGCAACAAACATTGTTGGAAACTAGCATTTAAATCAATGACGGAAAATATTGCGGCTTTCCCTAAATGTTGAAGGACGCTCTCTACGGTCGGCAACTCGTAGCTGTCCTCCTTAATTTTGTCATTGAGTTCCTTGTAATTGTGTACCAACCGGAATTCCCCCGCTTCCTTTTTAGGGACTAAAAAGGAAGGCGAACAGAAATCGGAAACAGACGGAGCAATAACTCCTGCTTCTAGGAGTCGATCGATAATGTTTTTCAACTTTTGCGATTTGGGAGGAGAAATTTTATGTCCTTTAGCCCTAACAGGAGTCGTGTCCTTTAAATAAAATTTATAGGGCATGACGTCACACCTGCCTATCCGGTTGTTAATTACGTCAGAATACCTGTTCATGACGACAGCAATGACCGCGTCACTACTAATGACGTCAGACTTGTCGGCGCACGACATGACGATAGGAGCGGAGTCATGATGAATAAGTTTAATTTTACGTGTCGGATGAAAACCAAAAACCTGTTCCTGGTTATCGACGTCTAACAAACATCGCGTCTTTCCCAGAAAATCTAAACCTAGAATAAGCGGGTGACATGACCCGGGAACAACATTAAAGTGCCATTTCCAAGAGAAACCCGTGATCTTAATGTGCATTTCAACTTCTACGTCTGACGTAACAATTACGCCGTTGGCTACACAAATTTTCACGTCAGAGCCGGTTCATACACGGCTTAACAAATGCGGATGTTTGATGCAACATGCATCGAACAATTCGGAACTAATCAAGGAACGGGTAGCACCGGAATCAATCAAGGCCGGAATATTATTTCCAAACAGATGAACGTGTACAAAATTATTGTACGAGTAATGAGCGGCTTTCCTCAAGCGACGACATTGGCGACCATTCGCACGCCCGGTCAAGGCTCGTTTCCCGGACATTGATTTCTGTAATGCCCAGTGCGCTTACAACGAAAACATTTGCGCTGCTCACGGCTCACAGCGGGCTGCGTGCACTCACACACCGCATGGCCGTAAGTACAGCAGTTGGCACACCTGGGACAGTTGGAGGACGGGCCGGGCGCATAACGTCTGCCGGCGGCAAAACTCGCCCCGACAGAGGGATCACTTACACTAGCCTCACACTCAACGGGCCGCGATGCGCGCACCGCGCGAGCGGGTAAGTGTTGACTTGAGACGTAAACTGAACGTTAGGAGAATTGAATTTAGAATTAGAATTAGAATTAGAAACAGGAAAAAAACTACCTGGAGAGGCCTTGGAGTGAAAATCCTCGTGATATTTTTTGACAGCTAGCAATCTATTTTCCACTTCTGCGCTCCACTTACGGAGAGTACTCAGATTGGAGGGAGGGCTAAGCATGGCGCTATGCTGTAACACTAGCGGAGACACGTTGCTAACAATAGTTTGCGTTAATTCCGCCTCAGGGAGGTTCAACTCCAGTACCTCAGCATAGGCCGCAACAGAATTAATGAATTGCAACAAGGGCTCCTCAGGCCTCTGAAACCTGAATACAAGTTCACGTTTACACGTTTCTAGCACACGAGGTGGACAGGCAAACTGTAGCACATACGACTTGAACTGTGCAAAGGTCTGATTCTGATTCATGACGTCAGTGAGCAGTGGCAAAAATTCCGGCTCACACAGGCTTAGGAGAGCTTTCAAAAACTCCGCCTCACTGACTAACTTTAAACCAGCTAAACGTGCCGCGGCACTCAGAAAATCAAGAACCGCACGCGGTCCACAACTATCAAGACGTGGGAGAAGTTTCAAATTAGAAAAAAAAAATATTTTCATTAAATCTGGAATTATTCTGAACTGGATTAGCGGGGGTGGGGACTTGCCAGACGGTACCTCGTCTGACGACTCCCAGGCGCCGCGCACGTGCCTGACCAGCAATCCACGAAGGGTCGCCACATTTGCGTCCTCCTCGAAAGAAACGGCTTCCTCCGTCAAAACCTGGATGAGGTCGTCTCTCCGCAAACGGTAAATCCACCCGGTTGCCGGAGTCCCCATGGTTCATGAAAAAAATAACAGAAACACGTAAGTACACACGGTCCTGCAGCAGAGTTGCGCAGTTGTAATAGGTGGGGGCCTATTGGGGTTGGAGAGAGACCAGAACCTGGCTAGGACTGGGGTTTACGTGATTGGAGCAGTTAGGTAAGCAAGGTAAATGGTTTCAGGTACACAGACAATTTATTCAAATTCAATATTAATTCATAATCAATATTACGTTAACATTTCTGATAATGTTAAGCTTAAACAATGCAAGGTTGAATACATAAAGTGAGAACAATTTCTGACAAAACGAGTTAGTTGACAATTATAATTTGAATGGGTAAGCCGGCTACACAGTAAGCGATTCAATCAACGATCGTCAAAAAGGGACATAATTACAAAAATTGAATTTACAAAACTACTGCAAAGTGCAGGTACAAGAAAGAAAGAAGTTACATTATTCTTTAAAAAACTTTAACAAACAAATACGTGCGACGACGTCTCAGGGGGAGACAGTTACAAACAGAAAAAACGGAAGCGAAGGTTAAGTTAAATTTAAAGCAATAATCCAAACAATTTTTGATGGTGGCGGCCGAAAAGGAATTTAGACAGAACTAATTCAAACATAATGATTCTACATTAGGGTGAGGGCCACCGCCTCACTGACGACTGGAACCAACTTACATTTCTCCCCTGAGGTCGCACACGCACGAAGATTAACTAGAAGCTCTTGGACTACATGCTAGTAAATTAACAACAGGTCAGCTACTGCTGACAACCAAGCCTGACAAAGTCAACCAGTAGAAGAAGGCCCTCAACATGGCCGCAGCTGAATTTATAAACTCGCGCCGCAACGCGCGCATGCGCACATTGAAAGGGTGGGGGAACGAGTACAAATTGAACAAACACTAGGAGGGTGGGAAAAGGAGGGAGAAGGAGGAGGGGAGCGGAGTGCCGGAGGCCCGCGATGACGCTCGCAGTTCAAAAGTAGCGGACCTAAACGCTACAACTGGTCTCGGAATCTTTTCGCGAAATATGCATGCCCCTATCCATTAGTGACGTTGGGAAAGGAAAAATGAAACTTAGGTGAACACTTTTTGATAGTAACGACGTCTTAGCTATCTTGTTTTTTTTTTTCCTCTTACCTTACGGAAATAGTTACTCCATAATTCTCAAAGCAAGCTTTGTACGTACATATAGGAAGATCGCGCACAGAAGTATACTTTAAAGGACGATCCTTCGTTATTCATGTCTGAATTTGCACACTTTAAGTATTTCATTTAAACGCTGTTTGCCACATGCTGGCCTTGGCAAAAACGAATTATTTCGGAATTCACAGGCTATTTCCCGCAAAGTTTCCATACATTATTATAATGTTTTTGGTAACATTCCTGAAAATGTTATGGGAGATTTTAAATTAAAAATTGGAATTTAAATATACCATACAAATCTGCATTTGACTATTTTTTAGATAAATGTAGGCACAAAACAATAATTGTACACAAAAAACAATTCTGTACTGTTGCAATACATTCCTTTGGATCCAATTGCCAAGTTTGAAATACTGAAAGAAAGATATTTTAACTTTGTACTTCAGATGTCTATAGATATTTTTTTCATATATTAAATACGATTTTAAAGCTAATACTTAGTATTTATTACGAAAATTGGAGACTAATTTTATATTTAAATTAATGTTTTATTAGTTCATAATTTTATCAAAAACATGGAAATGACAATAAAATATTTAATAATTGGACTTTATTTTATTTTATTATGCTTACTAAGGTGCATTTTTAAACTGAAAATATATTCAGGGAACGGTTTAGAAATATCTCTAACTATTGGATGTAGACAAAATAAAATGCACGGTTAAGAATCCAAACACAGTATTACTGCGAACACTGTTTTGTATTTGTAGTAATACAGTTGTTTAATGCATGTTCATATTTACAGATATCTGTAATTTTAAATTAAAAAATTTACAAAAAAAATTACAGTATAAGGATAATTTGCCACACAAGTGTATAGATTAAAAATTCAAGTTCTTTTTCAGGAGCAATAAAAAAAATTTATTACTGTGTTGAAATGGCAAATAACATTCTCTTACATGCGTAATGTTCCACGTATTTCCTCGGTCTGCTGGATGCTATTCCTCGTTTAGTACGGTTGTCGAACATACCGCACGAAGAAAGTATTTTATCATCACATCGAAGTAAAAGCATGCTGGGCGTTAATTGATTACCTTATTTACTGCTTTTACTTGGCGTTCTCTGTTTTGCTTTCACAACGAGGAATGATAAAGCTGTTCAAACCTTCATAAAACACAGATTTTAGATTTAAGCAATTAATATGGAACTGTAATATTCGCTTTACTAATTGGCAACAGTATATATTGAAAATATTAGTGCATTTAATGTCCCTTTTCACTGGAGCAGAGCTTATTTTTTATGACTTTATAGACTAGACGCCAATGCTAAACACCTCAATATTTTTATCGGATCATGTGTGACCAGGAGAGCAAGTGTAATGTGGAAGCAGCCAAAAAAACATTTGAGATTGGCTGTATTAAGAAAAAGTTTGGAAAATTTAAACAGAACGTACATTTGCACGATATTGAAATGATATTTATCATAACGTTACCGAAATTGGGGAAGTAAAAGTAATAACAAATATAAAAAAGAGGAAAAAAATATTTATTTAAGTTGCAAATTAAGGGGAATGAACCTATATCTGCTCGGTTGCGTTTCTTGATCGTTGTATGCGTAAATTAATTTGGGGTTCAGCCAGGCTATGTTCCAATGCTTCTCGTTATAGCCACACTGATATATGCTTGGAAATATGTCTCCACATAATACAAAAGTAAAATTGAATATGTAAACAACGTTTTGGTGGTATCCGGAATCAATCTCTTCTATTTTGTGGTGTTCACTGAAAAAGTGAGGAGTGTAAACTGCGTTTTGGCCGATATGTAGCAAAATAAAAGATTTGTCAAGTAAACATTAATTATTTCAATTAAATAACCTTCAGACTCAAACATAAGATTAATGTTAAAAATTATATGACTATGTAAACACAGTTATTTATATTTACTCATGCTTTTTAAATCACCGCATACAATTTTTCTTCTCTATTTTCGTACAAATATTGGCACGAAAAAAATTACTGTCCAGTTTTTTATCAATACGCACTTAGTTAAACGGTATTATTTTAATGTCAATAATTAGTTTTTCAAATTAAAACAATCACGAAAACTAAATACATGCGAAACAAGTTTATTCCAATATATTATCTTAAGTGATTTGTAAAATTGAAAAACAGGGTATTTATACAATTTTATAAAGACACTTTACATTTTATATCCGTTTATCCTGGTGCCTTAAACCAAAAATTTCGATAAATTAAAAAAATAGATTTAAGGATAACTGTTATTTAGAAGATAATTAGAGTGTAACGCTGTCAGTAACATCTTTCGCAGTGCTTTAAGGATGGAAAGTGGATATTTCACTTTCTGCACTGTCAAAAATTATATATTACAAAAAAATTAAATTACATTTGCTTCTCATGAGAGTTATAACAGCTATTTCATAATTTAAAGTTTCTTTTTCCGTACATGTATACATTTCATGCACCTTAGAAATGCGTATACAAAGCGTGAGAATTTACTCTAAAAATTATAATATTTTATGTTTGATGAAGGCACTATTCCAAAATAAACCAGTCTTACTATTGTTTACATTACTCTTCTATTCGGGCCAAATGAAAGTATTAATTGTTAGGAAAACGTTGTCATGGTTTACAAAGAAACATTATTTTATTATATCTCGTCATTCACTTCCTGTTGTATTCCTATAATATTAAATATTAAAATTTAATTGCCAAATTATACCAAACAATTATATTTTTTAAACGTAGTTTTAGATTGTCATAAAAGTATTGAAAATGTAAAATAATACATATTTGAAAAGAACAACTCTTCTGGAAAGACCTAGAATTTTACGGTATTTTACATTTTTACGAATGGGAAGTGGATATTTTAACCTCCACCTAACCATTTTTCAGCGTTTTTTTATTTCATGCGCGAGTTTCCACCCCTTCTACAGGTAAAAGGATTATCCATTTTTATAAAGCATATGCAGTGCCATCTCACCTGATAAACTGTCAGACAACTCATGGATTTTTTTATAACCGTCACGCATTTGCCCTGCGAGAAAGCACGAATTGCTCACTTTTTTTTTTTTTGTTTTTTCGTCACAAGCTCTGTTGAACTAATTAACTTACGTCTTTATTTTATCCTCTCGCGCTGCGTCCTCATTTATTTTTGGTCATCTGAAAGGTAATGTGGGTTCCACAAAGCGGTATTCCATAGTGAGTGAGAGAGTGTGATGGAGGAGGGGGGAGGAAGGTTATTTTGGGGGGTAGGGTAAAACATGACCAATATTTCCCGTGCAGGAAAATTTTATGTTTAAATGGCATGAGTTAAAAGCAAAGCGTTTCCCAAGAAAACATTTTTTAAGACAATTAATAAGCTATGGTTCTCATCGTTTAAGGGTTCGATTTCCGTTTCATCGCAAATAATTCTAAGGTGTGTGTGTATGTATGGCTACTAAATAACGTTACGTCACAGTATTACAAACATTCAGTGGTTATTATATATATGTAAAATATATTATTTTTAACCACAAAATTTAAAATGTAGAGTATGTTATACTAAATTTTTAGCGAAAGTTTAAAATCACTCCCTTATGATATCGATATTGCGACTCCTGCTGCCTAAAGTTAACTTAAAAAGAAGCATAAATTAATCCCTTAAGAAACTTACTTTCTTAAAATATTTAAAGTATTATATGAATAAATCTAAAATCTATTCCCAAAATTAGTTAACATTGAAATGTATATATAGCACAACGTTCGTTAGACTGTACTGCAGAGACAAAAAATTGTCAGCTTAAATGTATTAGACGCCAATATGAATAAAATGAATTCATGTTTAAATATTAGATTTTGAACCAGCTCAATAAGTTAAGGTTTTTTTAAGGAATTAAATACAGACCTATATTTGTAGTTTAAGAAAAAACACCCGTAAACTTAATTTTATAATATGTTTTTAAAACCATTCAGGTTACTATTGTTTTAATGTATTTATTGGACTGCAACTTTCATTTAAAATTTTTTTAAAAGATAGTGCCACGTTCGTAACGCTTTAAAGAACCCAACAAAATATTCAATAACATTGATACTATGCTATTAGTTAGATTTCAGAATAATACTACCCAATTATTGTAGCCGTTACCATGGTGGAACCATAACAAATTTTGACGTGACAACGTCTAATATATCGATGAACGCCGGCTGCACGCACGAAAAAGTGTCCCGTTACGGTCCCACTACGATGTGTCCCGTAACGCTCATTGTCTTCCGCGGAAACCAGGCACTCGTTAATACATATTTTCCTTTGTTTATCGCGAGGGGCGTTATTATTAATGAATTATAAATAAAATTTCATGCCCGGGGCCACAATTGCATATCATCTTGAGCACTGGAAGACATAAAATATTCTCGACGAATTTTAATCTTGGCCCCAGCGCACCACGAGTGTCTGGGTTGGAGATTAAAGCCAAAATTCTTTCTTAAACTTACAAATACTTTTTTATTAACTGCAAGGGTATTTTTATTAAAATCTACGTTTAATTTCAAAAGAACCAACTTCGTCGTTAAATGTGTAATTGCGAAGAAGCGTAAAACATTCTCGACGATCTTGAAGTTAGTATAAACATGGCGGCCGACTAGCAGCAGACAATATATTTTAAATTTCCCGCCTACCACTATAAAAAATAATCATGGACTACATACGTTTTTAAAACTTCCACAACACAAAACAAAATTTTTATAAATATATATACAACATCTGAAACTATTATATCCAATATTGCCTCGTGGCCGTGTGGTTAGTATCTCTTCCCAAACCCCTTTAAAACAGAAGCCATTTTCTTTACCAGACGATGCCCCCAGCGCTGTTTGTGAGAGGCGCAATAATCAAGAAGAGCGATTCAGTGAAATACCTCGTTGTGACACTGGATCGCTCACTGCGCTTCTCACCGCACTTCTCGTCTGCCACTGCCCGGGCCTACCGCGCATTTAACTCGTTGTCCACCATTCTCCACCCATAGCCAGATCAGGACCGTGTACGCCTCTTCAAGGCATACATTGCCCCAATTCTTCTGTATGCATCCGTAATATTTGCACACGTACCCGACAACTGGCTCCACCCATTAACTACATGCTTTAACAAATTACTCAGGTCAACACTCGGAAAATACAGACATGTAACTAACATACAGCTTCACGCACTCGCAAACACCCAACCTCCAAGAGCACTCATCACACAGTACACATAAATTATTTTTCACAAAACTACACAACACTCGATACCACTCATTCAGAACATTCGACAAAACATCATCACCAGACCTCACTCACACAAACTCATAAGAGGCTATCACCCAGGCAGGCCACCCTGACTGGGCAGAGCACACATTCACGCAAATGGACACCGACCACAGTGCCAATGAAGTGTCTCACTACGGACGCACACCAAAGTGACGTAGTGTAGTGTTTGTACATAATGTAAATATATTTTGTTTTTAATTAAATATTTTCGTGTAACAACCAGTGAACGCGTGTAATATACAACAAAAAATGACAAAGAGCTAAGACTTACATAACCAAGACTGGAGGATTAAATTTTTTTTACGTGACAACGTCTAATAAATCGATGAACGCCGGCTGCACCCATGAAAAAGTGTCCCACTACGAATGTCCCACTACGGATGTTCCTGTTTGCTCATTGTACGCATGCATGGCATCTCTCTTCCACTTGATTGGAACGACCATCGATTTGACTTTTCAATCATATTTTCGTCGTTTGAATTATTAATATTATGTAATTTAAAGTTCGTCCACCGATTTTCATCACAATCGGTACGGTTATTTAAAAGTAATGTTGAATATTAAAATAAGTTTTGAACCAACAATGGTCTTTTACAGTTACACATAATAATTCAAATCACAACCGGGATCTTTTGCACAATGTTTTAAAAAATATTGTAACACCTTATAAATAAGTTTGGTGTATTTGGGATGCGTATTTGTTATAAAATAGAGTAATTAAAACGAAATAATATTATTCCCCTACCGTGAATAAAATTTTTATAGAGGTATATAATTATAACATCTGAAACTATTTATGTTCAAATATGGCCTCGTGGCTGAGCGGTCAGCGGCACTAATTTCTAATGATAAGGTGGTCGGTTCGAATCCCGGCAAGTGCGAAAATTATTTTAAACTTGTAAAATTAATACGGCGCACGTAACATTTCAAAAGTAATAAATATATTTGAATTATGAATGCAAATAAAAGTAAATTTATTAATTAAATTGTACATTTCATTTCACTCCTTTGTATCCATACAAAATAGTGATAATTCAATAAAAATGATTCAAGTTTATTCATAAAAGTATGCATTGGTAGATTTTATCATACAAAAGAGAGAAAAATTAAAAAAAAAATTGTTCCTCAAATAATATAATATTTTTAATGCCTAAATGGTTTGGTTGCAAAAACCTATTACGGCTCAGTCTCAGGCCGAATAAGATATTTCCTTTTCTTCTGGATCAATAATTTCATCAATGTCTTGTTATGACGTTGTCACGTTAAACTATCGTCCGTAAACCGACTTTACAGACAACCAATTTTTTATATTTCTGTAAATAAATTCAAACATATCTACGCATAATGTAAATAACATGTAAATCTTTAAATAATTTTAAAACTAGACAAAAGAGCACAGTGTGCTGGAATGTCTTATTCACCATGTACAAAAAGATGCAAAGTGTAAATATTGTGACCAATAATACTGTCCGATACGATACGATACGACTACCAATCCAATGGTTGACGGATTGAATCACCCCCGCTGCGATATTTTCATTTTTGTACGTGTAAAAATAAATACTGTGCACGCAACACTACAAAAGAAATAAACATATTTCAATTAATGAGTGCAAATAAAAGTAAATTTATCAATTAAATTGTAGATTTCATTTCACTCCTTCTTTCTATCCATACAAAATAATGATAATTGAATAAAAATGATTCAATTTCATTCATAAAAGTATTCAGAGGTAGATTTTATCATACAAAAGAAAGAAAAATTAAAAAAAAATACTTCTTCAAAGAATAACATATTTTTAATGCCTAAATGGTTTGGTTGCAAAAACCTATTACGGCTCAGTCTCTGGCCGATTTGGATATTTCATTTTCTTCTGGATCAATCATTTTATCAATGTTTTGTTATGACGTTGTCATGTTAAACTATCGTCCATAAACCGACTTTACAGACAACCAATTTTTTTTATTTAGTTTTTCGTTTCATGATCCAAAGACCCCAAAACCATCAACACAAAGTTTTAAAAGTTTATAAGTTTATATATATGTATATCACAATTTTGTAGACACGATAACTGCCAAACTGATAGACAAAATCTAGTAGTGGTAAATGTCTGTTGAGTTCGTTAATGGACAATATCCGACCAAAGGCGTATAACTGTTGAAGGAATTTTGAAAAACAGAAAAATCGCTGTAACACTCCTAATATGGAAATCATAGCATCTGTTTGGACGTATTATTACTCGTAGGGGTATTATCAAAAATTTTGTCTTAATAAATTTATGATACGAGCAACCATAGCTGCAAGGGGTTAAAAAAAGGATCGAAGGACATAAATAATCATAGCAGCCTTCGTAAGCACAAAATCTAATTCGTACATATTATAAGCTAAGCTTATGATTTTTCTATAAAACGTTTGACTGAAAAAAAATTTGATCTAAAACTTGTGTCTAAATAAAATTATGATAAGACCAACCATTGTTGCAGGGAAATGAAAAAAAAAAGGGTTTTTATTTAAAAACAAATTTACATTACACTTTTTAATACTTTATTTTTTATTGTAAAACCTTAAGTTATTATCTACTCCTTTCTTCTGAAATATTTTATATTACGACCAACTATTACTGAAAGGGGTGTATGAAACAGGAGTTCAATGACGAAAGTTTCAATACTACCTCAGTGAGCACTCTATCAAATCCGTTCAATTGGGTTCTAAATTTTAAATATTATCTCCGAATAGAATCATCCAAACTTACAATATTTTCTTTACTCATCATTTAAAATTTATGCCACTTAAACTAAGCATAAGGGGCTAGAGAGCGGTATCACAAGCAACACCACTGCCATAACATCACAGAGGTTTGTCAACATCACCTCCATAAAACGTACGTCACTGCTATAATACACATTATCCAAGATAAGAGAATTAGGCCAGCAAAACTATCAGCACCAAATACCACAGTGGCCACTCCCACAGGTTCAATATATAAAAAATATCACGCACCATTAAAATTCTTTAAATAAATAAATAAATATCCCTAAAGGGCCATATTATTTATTTTCTCACTAAGAGCACCGTTCACTTCCATTTGGTATGAGAAAAACATTTCATCACTCTACTATTGGTTATGTATCAATTAGCTGTATTAAACCATTATGGCTACTTATATCATTCGAGTACTCATAAGGAAGGGACTACTATTAATAAACTGACTCTCGATATAGACTTAGCCGGGCATAAGCGAAACAAGGTAATAACTATAGTATATAATTGGCTGAGTTCCAATATGAATTAAAATAATATTGTTGATTTATAAACGTCAGATGCTCTAATAAGCCATCAATTAATAAAGGCCTACAGTTAATTACCTCATCACATGATAAATTGTGTAAGTTCATTTGCCAAACAATGCGACCTGTGTAAACCACATTCCTTCTAAATTGTCACCGACCTGCACAAAGACTAAACATTTCGGTTGGGGACATTTACTTTGTATCTATTAGAATCATTTCGACAGTGCACAAAAAAATAAGTCACAGCCCTTCCAACAGTAAAATTTCAGCAACACGATTAAACATAAAAAGATTCGAGGCTGTCTTTAAAGCATTAAACCGCTCGTTCAATATGGGACTTAAATCACTTAAAGCAATCACTTACTTGTTCGCCCAGGTACACAGGTTTTAAATAAAATGGCAGCGACCACAACTATGCACCTCCTACATGGCCACTCATTTTTCAAAGCAACACGAAACCCAGGAACACAGTAGTATAGGTTACTTCTCGCACGAAAACTTACAGTAATCCCACCTCAGAATTAATGGCTTCGTCGAAAAAAGTAATATAGCTTACTCCATATTATTCGTGAAACACGAAGTTTCTCTCTTATATTGAACGCATATAAAATACCAAATCTTCAAAAACGCTAAAATCTCGGTCGTCGCCATGACGAGTAAATTTTCATTAAAATTTCACAAAATACAATTTCAAGCAGTACATCACCTATCTCACCCAGATCACAACAACCTTGTTCCTTCGTCTCTCAGTCATGTCTCTCGGTTAACACGACAAAAGAACATCACGCCAGGTGCAACCCTGAAAAAAAAAAAAAATTTCCTGACAATACGAACCTGCAACAACCAAAATACCTACTCCAAATATAAAGTCAGAAAAGGCGCACCGCGAGTGCCAACCCCGCAGTGACCTCCTACCGGAACACTAGGAAATAAAACACATGGGAAATACATGATCGCACAGCTAGAATGCGCGCAAGATCACATATGCGAATGGGCACGGAAAAAAACAGACAAACCAACACCAAATGTGGCACTCCAAAGGCGTGTCACATCCGTGAAAACATATGATTAAATTAAAAAAAAACTTCCTTGGTATCAAGTTTGTCAAAATTAGTCTTAACCATTTAAATCGTACCTTAAAATTTGTCCAAAAAATTTTTATACGGCCACAAGTTAGTGCAATGGATGAATAATATTTTTTAAAGGTCAAAAATTATTACATGCCTAACTTTGTAGGCATACTTTGAAATTCGTTATGACATTCAATGTAATATGCATTAAGTAAATAATATTCGAAAAAATTTCGTTGAATTTATTATTAGAAAAAAAATTAATCGATCACTTTTAAATATTTACGAACATAAAGGATGTTATGTACATAAAGTTCTTAAGATGTTCCAGGAGTTCATAGAAGTAACATAATATTTCCATAAGAAATAGGTAATTCGAAATCTACCTACGACTGTAGGCTGTGGAAAAGTGATCATATCTAACACAATTTTAATAGCAAATAAACTATAGGTAATTATAGGTATGATAATATCTTGTAATAATTATCAGAATTTACTAAGTTAATTCGATTATAGTTTCATAGAAAGTGATAAGCACGCACCAGGTATAGCCCCGGTAACCACGTTGATGGGCGCGCACCAGGTATCGTCCCGGCCACTACGCTGATGGGCGCGCACCAGGTATAGTCCAGTCCACCACAATGATGGGTTCACATCAGATATAGTCCAGACTATCACGTTGATGGGGCCACATCAGATATAGCCCCCGCTACCACGCTGATGCGAGCACATTATGTATAGTCCTGGCCACCACGCTGAAGGGAGCGCACCAGGTACAGCTCATAATATCACACAGATGGGCGCGCACCAGTTATGGCCCAGGCTACCATGCTTATGGGTGCGTATCAGAAATAGCCCTGGTAACCTGACTGATCGGTGCGCACCAGGTATATCTCTTTCCACCACGCTGATGGCCCTGCAACATTAATAGTCCTCGCTACCTCTGCTGATGGGCGCGCACCAGTTGTGTCTCCGGCAGTCTCGCTGACGGGCACGCACAAGGTATAGCAGAGGCCACCACGTTGTTGGGCGCGCACCAGTTATATCCCTGGCAACCTCGCTGATGGGCGCGCACCAGTTGTGTCTCCGGCAGTCTCGTTGACGGGCACGCACAAGGTATAGCAGAGGCCACCACGCTGATGGGCGCGCACCAGTTATATCCCTGGCAACCTCGCTGATGGGCGCGCACCAGTTGTGTCTCCGGCAGTCTCGTTGACGGGCACGCACAAGGTATAGCAGAGGCCACCACGTTGTTGGGCGCGCACCAGTTATATCCCTGGCAACCTCGCTGATGGGCGCGCACCAGTTGTGTCTCCGGCAGTCTCGTTGACGGGCACGCACAAGGTATAGCAGAGGCCACCACGCTGATGGGCGCGCACCAGTTATATCCCTGGCAACCTCGCTGATGGGCGCGCACCAGTTGTGTCTCCGGCAGTCTCGTTGACGGGCACGCACAAGGTATAGCAGAGGCCACCACGTTGTTGGGCGCGCACCAGTTATATCCCTGGCAACCTCGCTGATGGGCGCGCACCAGTTGTGTCTCCGGCAGTCTCGTTGACGGGCACGCACAAGGTATAGCAGAGGCCACTACGCTGATGGGCGCGCACCAGTTATATCCCTGGCAACCTCACTGATGGGCGCGCACCAGTTGTGTCTCCGGCAGTCTCGCTGACGGGCACGCACCAGATATAGCCCTGGCATCCTCGCTGATGGGCGCGTACCAATTATATCACCAGCAACTTCGCTGATGGGTGTGCACCAGGTATAGACCCAGCCACCACGCTGATGGGCACGCAACTTATATACTCTGGCTACATCGCTGATCGGTGCGCACCAGGTTTAACCCAGGCCACCAAGTTGATGGGGCGCACCATATATAGCACTGGCAACCTCGAAGATAGGCAGGCGCCAGTTACAGCCCCGGAAACCACGTTGATGGGCGTGCACCAGATATAGCCCCAGCTATTTCTCTGATGAGCACGCACCAGATATAGTCCATTCGACCACGCTGATGGGCGTGCACAATGTATAAACCTGGCTACCTCGCTGATGGGTGGGCACCATTTGTATCCCTGGTCACCACGCTAATGAACACGCATCAGATATAGCTTTGGCAACAACGCTGATGGGCGCACACCAAGACATATTTTTAGCAGTTTCCCCAAAAATGTATATTGTTCTTTAATTTATCACGCACGTCAATATTTTTATAATTCTCCGTAAAATTTTGTGGTCTCTTTTCATTATAAGTTTATTTGCAAAATGAGAACAAATGAATGCTTTTTTTTTTATCTTAATATATATAAATCCAGTTTCCTGATGTTTATTTCCAGTGAACTCTTCACCAAGTCAACCGATTTCGATGAAAATGGACATTTATGTTTAATTTTTTTCCAAAAGTTTTTATTTTGATTAATGGTCTTAATAATTTATAATTAATAATAAACTGATTATCAATGTTGATTGGTGTTTAAGCTCGGGAAACAGTGGGTACTTCGTCTCCATTACAAAGTTGCGTGCTCGAGAGTCGGGAAACCATCGGTGCTATTCATTTTTTCTTCGGTACATTACAGAGCATTGTATTAAGTTTTTGTCAAAATTAAATAATTGTCATTTTATTTCATTTATTATAACTGTAAATAAGTGTTTTGGTCTCATTTTCCCCCCAATTAATACAACCGTGCGAAGCCGGGTCGGACAGCTAGTTGAATTTATATGTTTACACATGTCTGGCGAGTACAGAAAGTCTCGTTTTTTTAACTACTCACATATTTCTCTTGTCGTGTATAGAAAAAGTTCATGTTGTGTTTAAATATTTATTATTCGTTTTCAATATCCTAACTTTTATTTTTTTTAATATATAGTCTATATTTTCCTCCTCAACTAGTTATATTTTTTAATGCTATTTAGCAACGTAAGTTTTAAGTTTACGGGATATAAAAACATAAATATTTTCATTTTTAAATTTATTTTAATTTTGATTTGAATAAGGACGTTATTATTATATTATTATTTTTATCAATGTTTTAATAACCCTGATACAAGAATCGCAATAACCTACAAAAAGATATCATATTTAAGATATGAGATAACAAAAAATATTATTTCTTCTTTAAATCTTTGTTTTATTTCACGTGTATTTTATTTTTAGTTATTTGAAACAACTATGTATGACAATTTATAACAATATATCAATTTTAATCATGGTATAATATTCAATTCAAACAAACAGAATATTAGTAATAAAATATTTAAAAAATTGTATCACTTGCACAACAATTATACTCCATTTTAGTACAAAAATATAAAAGTTACATTAAATTTATGCACGATTCTATATCATGCTAAAAGTAATCTATACTAATATTATAAAGCTGAAGAGTTTGTTTGTTTGTTCGTTTGTTTGAACGCGCTAATATCAGGAACCACTGGTCCGATTTGAAAATTCTTTCACTATTGGATAGTACATTTATCGAGGAAGGCTATAGGCTATATTATATTATCAATAACATTAGGGATCCTTACTAAAAGTCCAATTTAGAATCAAATGCGTTGGAGGGGGTCAGATACAACATGCAGTACACGTACGAAGTGTGTGTTGACAATGCCGCAGGCGCTAGAAGTTTATTTCCTATTGCCTATTAACATTGTTGCCACGCACCAGATGCCTTATCATTCTTAATTTTTCCATACAAGTAAAAACACCCGTGTGATATTAACAACGAAGCAATCAGTACCTCATAAGAGTTCAATTAGTATTTAAATACTTTTTATCACTTTAAATCGCAAACCTAAACTATGATTTTTTTCCTCTCTCTGTGTTTAACTTGTTTTTTTGTTGCCCTTTTTTTCAAGTAGGTATATATATTTTACAGACTTGAAACTTCACAGTAATGTTCCTTATGTTACGCAGAATGACATTTTCCGAAAATTAGATCCCATGGGTGGTTAAAACTAGGCAACAGTGGGTACTTTGTCTGCATGAGAACAAGATTTTGCATTGTTCATGTCTTCTGCGTCTCCATGGCAACGGGCATCGCGGGGCAGTGGCGTACCCACAAGGAGGGGCATGTATAATGAGCGGCGCAAGAGTGATCTGCCTGTAGACTGCCGTAGCGAAGTACGGGTACATCAGTTGTACGTTGCGTGCACGAGTCGGGAAACCATCGGTGGTATTCATTTTCTCTCCGGTACATTATGCAGCATTGTAATAAATTTTAAATGAATTTTTTTTTATTTATCATTACTGTAAATGGGAGATGTGGCTTACTTTTTTTTCATTAGTATAGCCGTACGAAGCCGGGTCGGGCAGCTTGTATTTACATAAACCTTTATATTGTTCACTGGCCACTATATTAATAGCACAAAATAGCTTAAAATTGGCATTAAATATCGATTTATTGTCCACCTTTCATGTTATGTTTTGTGCTAAAGAAAGAAGGTTTTGTGTAAAGAAGACTAAATATTTTACATAGTACAGCAATACAGCTTTATTGTGTTCCTTATTAAGATGTTGGGAACGAATTTACTTCGCTTAAATTCACATGGTTTGCTTTAATCCACTCTGATGCACTATCATAATTTATGAAGTCTTAAAAATACTTAAATTCTTCAACTATTTAAAATAACAATTATTTCTATAAATGTATATATTTTTATAATCAGTATTAAATATATTTTAAAAACTAACTTAGTTAATTTTATTTCATCGTATAAGCCCATATTTTCCAAACGTTATCACACTGATTTTATGTCACACTCAGTTTATCTTTTCATTTTTTAAATTAACAAGCTTAGCTTGGTGACAAAAGTTGTAAAGATTTGTAACCTTAAATAGTTTTTTTTTATTTTTTTCACTACTTTTAGGTTTATTTTGCTGTGACAATTTGTAACTTGATGTACGTGTGCCAAGGTCCAGAATTAAAAATTAGTTATATGTATTATTCCTTTTTTTTATTAAAATTAAAAGCCAATAAAAATGTTGAAGTATGTATTCCCATATATGTATTACTAATAAAGATTTAAATCAATACTAATATTATAAATGCGAAAGTAACTCTGTCTGTCTGTCTGTCTGTTTGTTACCTTTTCCCGGCTGAACGGCTGAACGGATCGTAATAAAATTTGGCAAGGAGATAGAATATATCCTGGGGATGGACATAGGCTATCTTTTGTCTAAAAAAATAATCTTTAAATGGGTTAAAAAAATATATCTTAATTTTATGTAATGTGTATCATAGAGATATACAAACTGTTAGTGTCATTCCTCTATGCCTGCCGTGCAATAGCTTTCAAGCCATTACGTCACGTTTTTCTATTGTAAGGAACTAAGTAGAGAGTAAGAAAAAAATAATGATCTTGACAGTTTGTAGTGTCGCCATATTTGTTTCAATTCTCAATACCGTTTTTGTATATTACAATTTAAATTGTAGGAAAAAAATCATGCTTCATAAACACATAAATAGTGATTGTGTGTCATTTTTCTATGTCCACGAGGTCTTGCCGCGTTAATTTTCTCCTTCGGGCGAACCCGTCCGCTTGGTTAAATAAACAGCTTTTATCGTTGAATGATTTCATGATTTATTTCATGAAAATCTGCTCTCATAAAAAAGTAAGTTTTATAGACATTCAATAGGTGTCTCTCTCTCTCGCTCTCTCTGAAGATCAATCTATAAATCGTTACAAATTTATTTCCTTTATTTTTTTAGTTTGATTTGATACAATATGATTTCACTAAAAATCAATTTCTACCCCTTCCTATTTTCATTTCCACATTACGAAGTTTCACTTCTTCCGCGCGGTGGGACTCCACGCAATATTTTTGCATGCAATTAAAAACTATTTTTTAATGATGCCAAAGAAGTATAACTTCTCATGCGCGTACCTAAGTACACGCACCCATTATTTTATTTTATTTCTTCTATATATATTTTTTTCTCTCTACCTAGGGCACTCATAATTCTTTTGAATTTCACGTGTATGTTTTCAATGTCATTCGAGTTGTCCAATTTTTATTGTCAAATTAGTCATTATTTATACTTTGTTTCATTTTGTAAACATACGTATTTTAGGTATTATGACAAATAAAAAAAAAATTGGTTACACTAACATTGTTAGGTTTTTATTGTGTGGATAGTTTGAAGTTTAATATTATGTAAGTATATAAATTCTTAAACTTATAAATTTCTTCGAAATTTATTCATAGGTTGGCAGGGCCTAATTATATTTTATTTGTCAATATTGTAATTTTTTTACAGTACCTACCTACTTATTTGCAAGGAATTTGGTTTAGTGTTTATAATTTATCTGCTAAGCGTCAAGAGTCTGAGCGCTGCCGAGACCGAAGACCAGAAATATTTATCAATTATGTAATATATTGTTGAAAAATTTGAATTTTACTATATCAGGAAAGTTGATTTTTTTTATTAATTAGAATAGTTACGTGTAATTGCCATCTTCCTTTATTTCATATTAAACGTTATGTTTGGTTGAATGTGAGATAATTTTATTTATGTATGTTTTAATTTCATTTAATTTCTTATATATATTCTTACCTACCTACTTCTATTAAATTTCAGGCAAATGTTAACATTGTCATTCCAGTTGTATAAATTTTTTTGTCAAATTAGTTGTTATTTATACTTTTTGTTTCATTTTGGACTATGTTTTTTTTTTTTTTTACTTAATTCAAAGATTTGTGGGGTGTACAGGGAGTGATATCTCTATTAATTTCTATACTCCTTTGGATAAGCGGAATATTGCCACCACAGTTTTACATATAAACAAATCCTACAAATGTTTTAAACATTATGACAAATAAAAAATAGTTTCAAAAACGTCCTTTCTTTTTTTGGCGTGTATAGTTTGAAGTTTAATATTATGTATGTACGTAAATTCTTAAACATAGAGTTATTTATTAATTTATTTAGAAAATTATTCATAGGTAGGTAATAAGTTTTTCTATTTGTCAATATTGTTATTATGGTAGATAGGAGTACAGTAAATGCCTACATTCTTATATTCCTTTACATCTCTTTCGATTTGGAGTGTTTCCGATCCATTCTGGGTCCTCAACATCACCCCACCCCCCGACCTCCCCCCCAGAGTGGTTAAAGCCCCAAAATTTCGAAAGTTTAAATTTTTTAAAAAATCTTTCTCTTTCGATTTTAAGTGTTTTCGAGTCATTCAGGGTCCTCGAACCCCCCGCCACCCCTCTAGGAAAAAGCCCCAAAAATTCGATAATTTTAGGAATTTCAAATATCTATTCTTTCGAGATGGAGTGCTTCGAAACATTCGAGGTCTTGAACCTCAACCCACCCCCTCCACCATCCACAAAAGTGAAAGCCACAAAATTTCGAAAAATTGGAGGAAATTGTATTAAAATTAAGTCATTATGAACTTAAGTGTCCGGGGCATGGTGGAACTTTTACCCAAAGTCGACTTCCCACCCAATTTTGTGGGAGGGGGGGGGAACGCAAAACCCCAAAATTTCGAAAAATTTCTTAAATTTAAGTATACTTTTTTACTATTTGGAGTGTTTCCGAGCCATTCGGGGTCCTCAAACTACCCTCCCCCCACAATGAGTCAAAGACCCAATAATAAAAAATTTTCCCAAAACTTCTAAAACCTATCCTCTTTCGATTTGGAGTGATTACGAGCCATTCGGGGTCCTCAACATTACCCTCCCCCCCTTTTCGTTGTCGGTGCTGCCAAATGTGCTGCCTTTTCGTAGTCAGTGCTTCCAAATGTGCTGCCTTTTCGTAGTCGGTGCTTCCAAATGTGCTGCCTTTTCGTTGTCGGTGCTGTCAAATGTGCTGCCTTTTCGTAGTCAGTGCTTCCAAATGTGCTGCCTTTTCGATGACGGTGCTTCCAAATGTGCTGTTTTTTCGTAGTCGGTGCTTCCTATTGTTTTTCCTTTTTTGAAGGTGCTTCCAAATGTGCTTCCTTTTTTTGTTGATGGTGCTTCTATTTTTTTAATGTTGTTTTGACTCCAGTATTTTAGTAAATTGTTCTTGATTTGACTAGCGTATTATTCAAACCGGTTAATGTATATAAACGAGTCCTAGGCAGCAGGACGCTCAGTTTGTTTTTGCCGTCGACGGTGTACGGATCACCTAGTTTGTTTCTTCTGGTGCATAAGTCGCGTAATTGCCTGTTCTTGAGACTTCGATGGCATCTTTACCGACTTTAACGTCGTACTCGATGGAGGATGTACCATCGACTACGGGAATCATGACGTCGACGCCGACGATGTTGGAGCAGATCCCGTTGGCAACGCCTCCGACACCACTGGAGGAGACTTCGATATGTGCTGTTCCACCATCAGCTGAAGTTTCATCAGCATTGAATACTTCAATTAATGAAGAGCGTACTTCGCATCAGTGCAAATACTGTGGTGCATCATTTACTATCACCTCAAATGCACGCAGACATGAAAGAAGCGGTTGTTCTAATAATGTTCAAAGAATACAATTTCAGTGCAATAAGTGTAATAAACTAATTTCACGTCTCGATAGTTTACATCGTCATTATAGAAAATGCTACGAGGCGTATAATGAACATGGTTATTGATTTGACTCATGTGTTGTACCGGCTAATGAGACTATATATAAGTGCTATGAACTTCAGTCCGTCTCTGGCTGTGGTGATGAACGGATCGGATAGACATTTAAAGTCATGTAAAAGGCTTAGTCCGTACAATAAGAAGACTGTTTGAATCGAGGAATCCAAAAGGCTTTGGTAATTTGTCAGTGTTTTTTTTGTACTTGTAGTAATGTATTGAATTTATGTAACAATTTTTTTTAAAAGAACTTGTGGTGTTTTTATTTTCTCAATCCTAACACTTTTTTAGTCTTTTTTTAAATTTAAGTTGTTTTGTATCGGCCAGGGATCGAACCAAGGACCTTAGTCGATCCAATCAATCATTATATGGATTACTAATTTATTTAATGAATTTTGGATTTTTTCCCGCTTTTCTAGCTACATTATTACATTACTTCAAGATGGCGGCCGAATTTCAAGATGGCGGGGGGCACCTCCATAATAAATGATTACTGCACTGTAGCGAGTTAGAATAAAATTATCCAGATGGAAATTTACTCTATAATACAGGTACACACACAATATGGCGTACTCCAGCATGTGGTAGCTCCTGGTAGCATGTACTGAACATAAAATGTCGGATCCATGATGGTCGACAAGGACAAAGTCAAATTTCAAGGACAAAGTCAAATTTAAAGGTCATGGTCAAATTTCAAGGTCAAGGTCAAAGTTCAAGGTAAAGGTCAAATTTCAAAGTCAAGGTCAAATTTCAAGGTCAAGGTCAAAGTTCAAGGTCAAGGTCAAATTTCAAGGTCAGGTCAAAGGTCAATGTTCAATGTCAACAGTTGAGGACAAAAGTATGGTTACCAGATAATTATACTACATTGTATCGGCTCACTATAGCAGACGAAAACAAGATGGTGGTCTCCAGCGGATGGAGACAAGATGGCGGACATGATGTCATACCAGTTGATAATATATACCTTGGTACTGGTGGTGGTAGATCAGTCTAGGTAGCTTTCATGGAGGAAGGATCGACCGTTTACTGTCGTCGGGAATCGAACCATGGACGTACATCGATATAATCAAACAGAATTCAAATACGTTAATTTTTTGATGAATTTTGGAATTTTTTTCATTAAAATCGGATAATAAAAAAAGATTTTCAAGATGGCGTCCAAATTTCAAGATGGCGGACATGACGTCATACTGCCGGATTATATATATGCTATGAAACATGTAATGGGAGTTAGTCTGCCTGCATCCACCACAGGGGAAGGATCGGTCGCCATTGTTAGTTTTTTTTGCCCTCACCGGGTTCGAACCGACCACTCCGAACTCCGTGTCGTAAAAGTAAATTTTTTATAAGTATTTTATTAAAATTTTATTAAGTGAATTTTTTTATAATTTTTAAAAAAAATTTATTAAAATCGGATAGTAAATAAAAAAGTTAAAGATGGCGACCGTAACAAAAATTGCAACGGTGACGTCATCATTCAAAATGGCGGACAACACAATGCCGGAATGTCCGAGAACACAATTACGTCATCCAAAAAGGCGGATCTAAGATGGCGGATCCAAAATGGCCGCCGTGATCTACTTGTCCCGTTACGTTATGTCCCGTTACGCTGGGTCCCGTTACGCGGTGTCCCGTTACACTCATCCAAGATGGCCGCCGTTATGTCATAGATGGACGTTACGTCAGAGATGTGGCTCGTCTCCACGCTCCACACCCAGGACCCGTCTCCCCGGAAATACATTCCTATACTACTCCCAAAGACGTCTTCTCCAACAAATTTGTGGTAAGGGGATTGGGGGAATGCAAAACCCCAAAATTTCGAAAAATGTCTTAAATTTAAGAATACTATTTTACTATTTGGAGTGTTTCCAAGCCATTCGGGGTCCTCAAACTACCCTCTCCCCACAATGAGTCAAAGACCCAATAATTAAAAAATTTCCCAAAATTTCCAAAAACCTATTCTCTTTCGATTTGGAGTGTTTACGAACCATTCGGGGTCCTCAAAAACACACCCACCCCCCTCAGGGGTCAAAACCTCAAAATTTAAAAAATTCAAATATCATTCTCTTTCGATTTTTATTGTTTCCCAGCCATTCAGGGTCCTCAAAATCACCACTCCCCCTCTGGGGACAAAGCCCCAAAATTTCGAAAATGTCAGTAATTTCAACTATCATTTCTTTCGAGATGGAGTGTTCCAAACCACTCGAGGTCCTGAACATCCACTTTCCGCAAAAGTGAAAGCCCTAAAATTTCGAAATATAAGAAAAATATAATTGGATGTTGGCATGTATGACGTCGATAAACTCTTACACCGTTTGACCGATCGCCATGAAAGTTGGCACATCGAAGTGTTTTTATCATGAAGAAGGTTTTTATGCTATCCATTTTTTTGTAGCTAGCCACTAGATGGCGCTGTAGCGCATCAACTTCTAAACCTTTTAACCGATCGCCATGGGTAAACAGAAAATCATAGGTCACTGATACACAAACAGTAATTATGTATCATTTCTTAATGTCCAACACACTGGACATATCACTATCCCTTTTGCTGTAACTCGCAGACAATATATCACCCGGTGTTCAGCCCGGGCAAAGCCGGGTACTGCAGCTAGTATAATATATTTCTGGCCATAATTTCTTAAATCTCACAAATCGAACTCCAAAAAGATAAGACTCTGAAGAAAATATACAGAAAAAAAATTTTTATTATAAAAATTTTAAGACTGAAAAGTTTAGTTTAAATTTTTTACATTAACAGTGTTAAACTGAAATCTAGGCATTCTATTTTTGGTTGGTCATCGAATTATAAATATTTCTGATGTGAATTACTCAATTCCTATCACGTACTTATACGAAATATTTCATGCACCTGAAACTTTTAATTACAAACTTCCTAATAACGTTTATGAAACCCAGTTGTGACAAATATACTGTGTCATGTGTCGCTAGTAAAACCTTAATTAGTCCAGTTAATAAGTTGAAAAGTAAGCACTTTTTATCACAGACCTGAAAACTTCATTTGAGGGTAATTGATGATGATGAATCGAAAGGTGCTTTTATTTATTTTTATTTTTATTTTTTTTTGCAATCGCACGTAAACTTTTTGGAGAAAAGGGTTAACAATTGGTTTGAATCAGTTAATTTTCAGAATCTAGTCTTTTAATTTAAACAAGTTAAGAAAATTGTTGTGGATAATTAAATAATACATTTAAAAGGTTCTCAGGTCCATCTTCGTATTTGAAAACATGAGCGAGAAATGATGGAGAGAATGTAGGAAAGCGTAATTGTAAAAGTGGGGCGAGTGTGCATGCGAGCGTACGTGTGAACTTAACACAAACGATGGGTCTTCGGCTATTATCGGGCCTCTCCGTCATGAATAGAGAACGCGAGTGAGAGACGAAACCGTTTGTTCTTTCTTTCTATTTTCTCACGCGTTAGCGAGTATTTTTATTTTTTGATCGTCGAATGTCGAGAGTTCTATATATATATATATATATATTAGCGTATAAGCGCGCCGTTTTTAAATCGAATCTTGATGCTTATGGCACTCCGTTTTCTCTCTTTATTGTACAAAAATATTGAACCTTAAATAAATAAAAAAACAGTATTTCATTTTAACTGAAATTAATAGTTTCCGAAACCTTTTTTCTTCAGTCTAGAGTCAAAATAATTGATTAATCAATATATAGTAATTTGATTAACAATTATTAAATAACTATGTTTATTAATTAAACTTAATAAACTGACAACAGATTATTAAACAATAATAGTAGTATAGGATAGTATTTTCTGGGACAGGCGGCAGGCGGTGGAGCTGTGTGTCCTATCCGCCATCTTGGATTGTGACGTCACGGCGGCCATCTTGGACTCAAAAATTCCTCAAAATTCCTCAAAATTCCACAAAATTCCTAAAAAATGACTCAAAAATTCCCGTTTTAAGAAAAAATTTCCCGTTTTCGAGGGAAAAATTCCCGTTCCGAGGGAAAATTTCCCGTTTTATTCCGTAAAAATCCCAGCAGAGAGAAATGTCCATATGTAGGCTTAAGCATCCATGTCTACAGCCTCAGATAAGCCTCATCATGGATTATGACGTCACCGTTGCAGTTATCGTTACGCCCGCCATCTTGAAAATCCGCAATTTTTATGTTAGAAAATCAGGAAAAATTTTAAAAATCATTAAAAAAATTATTTAATCGAATAAATAATAAAAATCTTAAAAACACTGTTGCAGTTATCGTTACGGTCGCCATCTTGGATTATATAAATGTTGAATATTTCGTTACACCCGCCATCTTGGTTAAGTACCATGTCATTCTTACACTTTACGTTACGACCAACATATTGGATCCTATTAATGTTGCAATTATCGTTATGGTCGCCATCTTGAAATTTAGACGCCATCTTGGAAATCCGTAATTTTTATGTTATAAAATCGGGAAAAATTCCAAAATTCATCAAAAAATTAACTTAATAGAATTCTGATTGATTATATCGATTCCCGTCCTTGGTTCGAAACCGGTGAGGGCAAAAAAAAAAATCAGATCCTTCCTCCACAGAAGCCACCTTCAGACTGACCTACCACCACCAATAACAAGGTATTTACCATCAGCTGGTATGACGTCATGTCCGCCATCTTGTCTTTGTCCGCTGGAGGCATCCATCTTGTTTTCGTCTGCTAGAGTGTGCAGGCGACATGTTTATATAATTTTCTGTTCACTATACCTTTAACCTCATCTGTTGTCCTTGAACTTTGTCATTGACCTTGAACTTTGACCTTGACCTTTGACCTTGAACTTTGTCCTTGACCTTGAACTTTGACCTTGACCTCTAACTTTGACCTTGACCTTGAAAATTGACCTTGACCTTGAAATTTGACCTTGACCTTGAAATTCTACCTTGACCTTGAAATTTGACCATGACCTTGTCATTTGACTTTGACCTAGACGACCATCATGGATCCGTCATTTTATGTTCAGTACATGTTACCAGGAGCTACCACATGCTAGTGGTCATTGCCACCATCATGTTTTCGTCTGCTGGAGGACACCATCATGTGTGTACTCGTCTTACCATCATGATAGTTTTATTCTAACCTGCTACAGTGCAGTAATCATTTATTATTACTGAGGTGCCCGCCATCTTGAAATTTGGGAGCCATCTTGAAATCATGTAATTATTAAGCTAGAAATGCAGGAAAAATTCCAAAAGTTTCCGATGAAATCAATTATTAATTTACAAATTAAATCGATGGATTCCTGTCCACGGTTCGATTCTTGACCAGTGTCAGTTGTAACAAATTATTAAATAAATTTTATATTCTGTTTTCCATTACCTTTCGTGGTGTTTATTGCCCATTCACTCTACGAAAAACAACTCAAGTCAATATACCTGACCAACGAATTAATACAGTGCCGATTATCCTATTATGAAAGTCTAATTTTTCAATAATCTGAATAACCTAGAAGCCGTTCATGTACAAAGCCATACATATAGATCAATTGTCTTCAGTCCATGAGACCGAGTCACGTCATTATCAGACGTATAGGCTAGTCATTTCAGGTCCGCATGAACTTCGTTGTTAGCTAATTATATTCAATTAATCCATTGTGATATTTTTTATACTTACTAAAGGACCAAGTGACCTTGAAAAATATTTTAGTAACACCAAGAGGTTTTTAACCTGTAAATATTCAATCACTACATTTTGTACTACACGCAATCAACAAAAAGGAAGCACCGACAAAGAAAAGGCAGCACAGCCATCGAAAAGGAAGCACATTTGGATGCACCGACAACGAAAAGGCAGCACCACCAACGAAAAGGCAGCACATATGGAAGCACCGACAACGAAAAGGAAGCACCATCAACGAAAAGGCCGCACCGCCAACGAAAAGGAAGCACATTTGGAAGCACCGACAAAGAAAAGGCAGCACAGCCATCGAAAAGGAAGCACATTTGGAAGCACCGACAAAGAAAAGGCAGCACCGCCAACGAAAAGAAAGCACATTTGGAAGCACCGACAACGAAAAGGCAGCACCGGCATCGAAAAGGAAGCACATTTGGAAGCACCGACAACGAAAAGGAAGCACCGCCAACGAAAAGTCAGCACATTTGGAAGCACCGACAACGAAAAGGCAGCACCGCCAACGAAAAGGTAGCACCGGCATCGAAAAAGCAGCTCATTTGGAAGCACCGACAACTATAAGGCAGCACAGTCATCGAAAAGGCAGCGCATTTGAAAGCACCGTCAACTATAAGGCAGCACCGCCAACGAAAAGGCAGCTCATTTGGAAGCACCGACAACGAAAAGGCAGCACCGCCAACGAAAAGGAAGCACATTTGGAAGCACCGTCAACGAAAATGCAGCACAGCCAACGAAAAGGCAGCACCGCCAACGAAAAAGCAGCTCATTTGGAAGCACCGACAACTATAAGGCAGCACCGCCAACGGAAAAGCAGCACATTTGGAAGCACCGACAACTAAAAGGCAGCACCGCCAACGAAAAGGCAGCACATTTGGAAGCACCGTCATCGAAAAGACTGCACATTTGGAAGCACCGACAACGAAAAGGCAGCACCGCCAACGAAAAGCCAGCACCGACAGCGAAAAAGCAGCTCATTTGGAAGCACCGACAACTATAAGGCAGCTCCGCCAAAAAAAAGGCAGCACCGACGACGAAAAAGCAGCTCGTTTGGAAGCACCGACAACGAAAAGGCAGCACATTTGGAAGCACCGACAACGAAAAGTCAGCACCATCGACAAAAAGGAAGCACATTTGGAAGCACAAGTTACGAGAACTAAGTTTTAGTTAGAAATCAGAATACAAGAAATAAAAACATTTAATTTTTATAATTCAAGTTATTTTTTTTATTTATGTACATTATACAAATGCAAGTAAAACAAGCCATTATTGTATGTAGCCAGCTCTCCTCAGTTCTTTGAGTATGAAGGATATTTCTTTGATGCACGAATAGTTTCCTGCACAAAGCGAACCATGTAGAAGTCTTAGCCGGTCAACCAATATGTTTGGATCTTTCCATGATGTGAAATCAATCTCTTCTATCACCATTTTACTTACTTGTTCATTATAAATATTATGATCTCTGGTGTATTCCGTTTTAACACCAACCTCAGGGTAACTTTCATTATCGAGATAGTGATCATCACAAGCTTGATCAGATTTATTTAATATATCTCGACGTTTCCATCGTTTCGGTCTTAGGACACCGACACAGTGTTCGATCTTGCATGCTTTAGCTGCTTCATCACAGTCTATATCTTTGTCAACAGCCTCAGAGTCGATGTAGCAATCATATTAGAAGTCATCATCTTCACACAGATTACCGTAAGAATTCGATGCCGATGATGTCGAAGTGTCTTCATCGTCTTCATGCTTCCTTTTTAGGAGTCCATCATTTTTACAGAGTAGGAAAGATCTACTTGAATTCGGCTGGAATGAATTCTCACTTTTCACGTTAAGGATTCTTCCATTGTCTTCATTCTTACATAAATCAACATCATCCTTCAATTTAAGTTTTTTGTCGAGATCGGAAGAGCCGCGAACATATTCTCTCCCAAGACAAGGAAAATTATTGTTGTAATGCAAATCGCTCTTCCTTAGCCTAGTAGAGCCATCGTTGTCCTCTAGCTTGTACGCAGGCTTGGAGTTACAAGTTCTGCCATGTCTTTTTAAGCTCTCTCTCCGCGTAAACGACTTGCTACATCTAACACAACTTATCATATTACGTAGTGGATTTTTAACACAGTCATTTTTCTCGTGTTGTCTGACATTCTTTCTCAAGATAAATTCTCTGCTGCAAAACTTACACCTGTATCCTTTCAATACAGCAACAGTCACCGAATCAGGATTCATATTAGTTACTGAGACTATTGTCAGATGCAAACTGAGTGAATTAAATTAGATACATTACTTAAATAGAATTTTTTAAATATTTCAACAGCAAGAATTAAGTTACCTCATACAAAAGAAATTGTTCCATGCGGTTTCGATTATTAGCATGAAATGTCGCCACGTGTTGTGTTGAGTCATAATTTATTTAGTTCTTTTATGTGGTATGCGGGATGCTCACTAATGTTCGCAAAACAAGGATGGCTTCGCTAGACATCAAGGAGAAGGAAGTTTGTCTTTCATGTTAATGCTTCTCAGCTGTCTCAAAGCATATTATTTGTCTGAGTAAAGTTATTATTTTTTAAATCCGCCTGATAAAAATATTGTATGTTCTGATTTATTGACAGAATTTCACTGATTAAATGTAACTCTGAATAAAAATGACATGACTCAGTAAGTAAAAAATTCTTCATGCAGAGAAAGATCTCTAACAAATAATCAGGAGCACAACTCATCAGATCCAACTAGCGAGTTAATAAAGCTCACCGCATCCGGTTGTAAATACTTTAACAAAGACCTGACATCATCAAGTTTCTTTTGTTGAACTGGGAGTTGTGTGCTGTAAGCTTTACATTCAGGGATATTTGGCTTAACATTGGGTTTTAAGATGCGAAAGAATTCTGGCATCATTCCACCCATTGTTTTATCGACACAAACATCATTGAACTTGAACAGTTTGTACTTGGTAACGCAAAATCGCTCGTTGTTTTTCGTAATGCTGGATTTAAAGTACTTCTTGAAGCCCCCTTGGAAATCAATGATGTCCTCTGTTTCTAAGGAACGCACAAGGATTTTTTTCTTCATCAGTTCTACCCATCCTTCGTACATCTCCATAGTCTCCACTCTTCTTTTCATTTTTTAAATAACAGCAAAATGTTGATCACATGGCAAAAATGATTGGCCTCGGACTGGGAACATCTGAGTAACCTTTACAAATCTGTGAACATAGACTTGAGTGAAAAAATAATGCATCATGGTTCTGTTGTGGTTCTGACCAATACAACTATCAGAAAACACAAACAGCTCTTTACAATTTTCTGGAAGGTACGTGTTTATGTATATATTTAGACAGGAAATAACTTCGTTTGCACCTTTTTTACCTTTCGTTTCTGGCCATGTGAACATTACACTTTTGCCAGTTCTCAAATTTGTAACAGCAAAGTTGTGAAGCCACAGTTGCCTCTTGTAGAAAACATCGCTAACCTGAAGATGGGGGAAGGGAATATTCTGCTGAAAATCAAAACAGATTGCCTGTGCATTTTTATTGCCCTGAACATACCCACTTGCATCTTTCATAGATGTTCTAAATTTCCTTGATTTTGCTTTGTGAAGTTTCAGAGTCTGTTGCATTTGTTTTCGAACCACTCCATTTTTTTCAGCGCAAATTTTGACACGATACTCTTCACAGAAAGCACATAAATCCGACCGTGGTCTGCCAAATGGATAATTAAATTGTTCCTGATAGTAGCGAAGAAAATACTCATATTTCACTGTACACTTTACATACTTAGGATCTGCCCCACATTTACTTGCAAGTATGTTTCAGGGTAATGTTTTTCAAGGAACAGTACATACATTTGAATAACATCTAAATCAGAACGCAAATACCTTTGCTTCGCTCGTGACCCATAATGCTGAACACAATATGGAAAGGAACGTATGTGACCATCAATCATTTCTTTAATGTCTTCCGATTTCGCCCTTGGTCTGTTGTTGTGACATCCTCTGTTGTCTTTTGGTGACACACCGGCGCTATGAAGTTCTGTTAACCGCCTCACTCGCCCAACACCTATTCCAAACAAGCTGGCAAATCCTTCACGGCATACAACAGTTTCTTGTTCACCAAGTACAACCTAAAACATAATAAATGTAAAAGGCGCTTTGAGAATAGCCAAACATATTATTCAAAATTAAAAACACATCTTTAAAGTTTCAGTATTATTTTATTAATATACATTATACTCACAGTGTATATATACTGTTTTTCACGCTGCAGGGACTTCTCTCCTTTTCGTGGTCGTCTTCTGTCAATAACCTTTTCGCGTAGAAGTCCATACAAATAAGAATCTTGGGCATCTTTGCAGGTTAGATTGTTAAGGTTAGTTATCAGCAACTCTTTTGCTTCATCAGAATATTTTGTAAGGCAGCCTCGTTTACACCTTTAATAAATAACCAATTTCACGTAACACAGTAAAGTAAAATAAAAAATAAAACACAGCATAATCTGTGAAAACAAAATGTAGGCACATACCTGCACGAAGTTCCTGTTTTACGGGCCTTTATCCGTTTACCACTTTCATTAATATATGGTTTACCTTCTCTTCTTAAACGTTTACGTACATTTTTTGCCCATGCATTCTCATTTCGTTTCCTTTTTACTTTAAACGTACTACCATCACCAGTTTCGGTTTCGTGGTCAGCCATGTTGGGACAAACAATAATTTCCATAGACTATTATGTGAAAAAAAAAATGTATTTCGCCCACATGTATTTCACAGTTTTTCGTTACCAACCTTATTATCCACATGACATTTATATTCTCTTTGGAACTGCATCTAATTCCAAAAGATAAAATATAAGCAAATTAATTAACATTATAACAATTTTTTGGATAAAATACCAATAATTTATGTAACTGCAATAATAAAATTTATTAGTTACTTTCACCTCACTCAGCTAATTCCCAAAATACCTTGTGCTGAATTTTGAGGGTGTTTCATACATTAAAATATAAATATCCATATTTTTCTCAGCCCTATTGCATATTGTACAAAGTGCATCTGGTCATTCGTATAGTTATTTCAAGAACCTCCCAAGTCCAGAACTTGGGATTGTCTTGACATCACTACGGTTTTCAGATGGTATTTAATGCAGCAAAAATATAGAAAGTTGGGTAGCTTATAACACCACTGCATGCGGCACATTTCATAATACAACTTGCAATGATAAAACGATTTTGGTGAAATACTGGAATTGGGTCGTTTTTGAAATCACCGTATCATATATAACAAATAAATGAAATTGAAACATACATAAATAAAATTATCTCACACTCAACCAAACATATTGTTTAAAATGAAATAAAGGAAGATGGCAATTACACGTAACTATTCTAATTAATAAAAAAAATTAACCTACCTAAAATTGTAAAATTCAAATTTTTCAACAATATATTACATAATTGATAAATATTTCTGGTCTTCGGTCTCAGTAGCCCTTAGACTCTTGAGGCTCAGCAGATAAATTATAAACACTAAACCAAACTCCTTGCAAATAAGTTATAAGTAGGTACTGTAAAAAAAATTATTTTAATTGTAATATACAAAAACGGTATTGAAAATTGAAACAAATATGGCGACACTACAAACTGTCAAGATCATTATTTTTTTCTTACTCTCTACTTAGTTCCTTACAATAGAAAAACGTAACGTAATGGCTTGAAAGCTATTGCTCGGCAGGCATAGAGGAATGACACTAACAGTTTATATATCTATGACACACATTACATAAAATTAAGATATATTTTTTTAACCCGTTTAAAGATTATTTTTTAGACAAAATAAAGCCTATGTCCATCCCCGGGATATAATCTATCTCCTTGCCAAATTTCATAACGATCCGTTCAGCCGTTCAGCCGGGAAAAGGTAACAAACAATAAAAAAGACATACATACAGACAGACAGACAGAGTTACTTTCGCATTTATAATATTTGTATTGATGATTTCATGATTTATTTCATGAAAATCTGCTCTCATAAAAAAGTTAGTTTTATAGACATTCAATAGGAGTCTCGCTCTCTCTGAAGATCAATCTATGAATCGTTACAAATTTATTTCCTTTATTTTTTTAGTTTGATTTGATACAATATGATTTCACTAAAAATCAATTTCTACCCATTCCTATTTTCATTTCCACATTAAGAAGTTTCACTTCTTACACGCGGAGGGACTCCACGCAATATTTTTGCATGCAATTAAAAACTATTTTTTAATGATGCCAAAGAAGTATAAATTCTCATGCGCGTATCTATGTACACGCACCCATTTTTTAAAATTTAATTTCGTTATATTTTTTTTCTCCCTACCTAGGGCACTCATTATTCTTTTAAATTTCACGTGTATGTTTCCAATGTCATTCGAGTTGTACAATTTTTTTTTTTGTCAAATTAGTCATTATTTATACTTTGTTTCATTTTGGAAACATACGTATTTTAGGTATTATGACAAATAAAAAAAATTGGTTATACTAACATTCTTAGGTTTTTATTGTGTGGATAGTTTCAAGTTTTGTATTATGTAGGTACATAAATTCTTAAAATTATAAATTTTTCGAAATTTATTCATTCTATTTGTCAATATTGTTATTTTTTTACAGTACCTACCTACTTATTTGCAAGGAGTTTGGTTTAGTGTTTATAATTTATCAGCTGAGTGTCAAGAGTCTTAGGGCTGCTGAGACCGAAGACCAGAAATATTTATCTATTATGTAATATATAGTTGAAAAATTTGAATTTTACTATTTCAGGAAAGTTGATTTTTTTTATTAATTAGGATAGTTACGTGTAATTGCCATCTTCCTTTATTTCATATTTAACATTATGTTTGGTTGAGTGTGAGATAATTTTATTTATGTATGTTTTAATTTCATTTAATTTCTTACATATATTCTTATCTACCTACTTCTATTAAATTTCAGGCGGATGTTAACGTTGTCATTCCAGTTGTATAAATTTTTTTGTCAAATTAGTTGTTATTTATACTTTTGTTTAATTATGGACTATGTTTTTTTTTTTACTTAATTCAAAGATTTGTCGTGTGTACAGGGAGTGATATCTCTATTAATTTCTATACTCCTTTGGATAAGCGGAATATTGCCACCACAGTTTTACATACAACATATCCTATAAATGTTTTAAACATTATGACAAATAAAAAATATTTTCACAAAAATACTTCGTTTTTTTTGTATAGTTTGTAGTTTAATATTATGTATGTACGTAAATTCTTAAACATACAGTTATTTATTAATTTATTTAGATAATTATTCATAGGTAGGTAATAAGCTTTCTTTATGTGAATATTGTTATTATGGTAGATAGGAGTACAGTAAATGCCTACATTCTTATATTCCTTTATATCTCTTTCGAGATGGAGTGTTCCAAACCATTCGAGGTCCTGAACATCCACTTTCCGCAAAAGTGAAAGCCCCAAAATTTCGAAATATAAGAATATATATAATTGTATGTTGGCATGTATGACGTCGATAAAGTCTTACACCGTTTGACCGATCGCCATGAAAGTTGGCACATCGAAGTGTTTTTATCATGGAGAAGATTTTTATACTTACCATATTTTTTGTAACTCACCGCTAGATGGCGCTGTAGCGCATCAACTTCTAAACCTTTCAACCGATCGCCATGGATAAACAGAAAACCATAGGTCACAGATTCACAGACAGTAATTATGTGTCATTTCTTAATGTCCACCACACTGGACATATCGCTATCAATTTTGCTGAAACTCGCGTACAATATATCACCCGGTGTTCAGCCCGGGCAAAGCCGGGTACTGCAGCTTGTGTTTATATATATATATACATATGTGTATATATATATATATATGTATATATATAATTCTCGTGTCACAGTGTTAGTTACCATACTCCACTTAAACGGCTTGACCGATTTTTATAAAAATTTGTATGCTTAATCTGTGGGTCTGAGAATAGACTACTATCTATTTTTGATACCCCTTAGTTATAAGGGTTGTCCACTTCTTACATTGAATTTTTAAATTTTTTGACAAATTTATTTTTAATTTATTTAAAATGCGGCTTTAAAAAATACATACAACCCTAAATTTTTACTCTTCTATCACCAACCCCTAATTTTTAATAGAATTTTATATTTTTTAACCCCGGACGATAGCTGATCAATTAACACTTGATAAACTTTCCCCGCCTACAGCGAGCTCATTAACTGGATTAACACATAGACCACATATTAATATTAAATTCCATCCCTAAAGGAGTGAAAAACTGATAATTTCTTTTTGACATAACAACGTCTAATAAATCGATGAACGCTGGCTGCACGCACGAAAAATTGTCCCACTACGGATGTCCCACTACAGATGTTCCACTACGGATGTCCCACTATGGATGTGTCCTGTTTGCTCATTGTACGCATGCGTGGCATCTCTCTTCCACTCGATTGGAACAACAATCGATTTGACTTTTCAATCATATTTTCGTCGTTTCAATTATTAATATTATGCAATTTAACGATCGTTCACCGATTTTCAGCACAATCGGTACGGTTATTTAAAAGTAATGTTGAATATTCAAATACATTTAGAACCAACAATTGTGTTTTACAGTTACACATAACTCAAATTACACCCGGGATCTTTTGCACAATGTTTTAAAAAATATTGTAACACATTATAAATAAGTTTGGTGTATTTGGGATGCGTATTTGTTATAAAATCGTGTTATAAAAACGAAATAATATTCTTCCCCTACCGTGAACAAAATTTTTATAAATATATATATAATATCTGAAACTACAATATTTCAAGTATGGCCTCGTGGCCGCGCGATTAGCATCGCTGACATCCAATATAAAGATTATCGGTTAGAATCCCGGCAGCTGCAAAGTTTTCAATGTAATTGTAAAAATAAATACGGCGCACGCAACATTTCAAAAGTAATAAATATATTTGAATTAATGAATACAAATAAAAGTAAATTTATTAAATAAACTGTAGATTTCATTTCACTCCTTCTTTGTATCCATACAAAATAGTGATAATTCAATAAAAATGATTCAACTTTATTCATAAAAGTATGCAGAGGTAGATTTTATTATACAAAAGATAGGAAAATTAAAAAAAAATTGGTTGTCTAAAAAGTCTGTTTACGGACGATAGTTTAAACGTGACAACGCCATAACAAAACATTGATGAAATGTTTGATCCAGAAGAAAAGGAAATACCATATTCTGCCTGAGACTGAGCCATAATAGGTTTTTGCAACAAAACCATTTAGGCATTAAAAATGTTATATTCTTTGAGGAAGAAATTTTTTTTTAATTTTTATATATTTTGTATAATAAAATATACCTCTGCATACTTTTATGAATAAAATTGAACCAATTTTATTGAATTATCACTACTTTGTATGGATACAAAGGAGTGAAATAAAATGTACAATTTAATTAATAAATTTACTTTTATTTGCATTTATAAATTAAAATATATTTATTACTTTGGTAATGTTGCGTGCGCCGTATTTATTTTTACAAGTACAAAAAAATATCACAGCTGCCGAGATTCAAACCGATAACCTTTGAGGTGGAAGTCATCTATGCTAACCACACGGCCACGAGACCATAGTAAGAATAATTGTTTCAGATGGTATAGATTAATAATATTCCACGCACAATATTTGTTTGAATTTCTTTTAACTAGAATTTTCTCTGTTGGACTCGAAATATTTACACGCTCGTGGGCTCATAACTATAATACGGTGTGTGATTAAGTTGATCAAATAATAACTCATTACAAATAATTAGCAATGTCAATCTAAAGCGTGAAAAGTATCATACCAGCAATAAATTATTAGTTACACAGCTAAAACAATACTCATACAACACTGTTTAAATATACTGATTTACAAAAGTAATTAAAATAATACGTACCTGCAAGAACGCCATTTCCTTGCGAATATACTCCCGTGGCGCGGTGCACAACAATAAACTCGAACCAGTACGTCGCCACGTGCCGGCCGAGTTCTCTGTACCGTCCGCAACATACCAGAGAGATGCCACGCATGCGTAAACACATCCGTATGCCCAAAATCCCCAATGCGGACAAAAATGTCCAAGTGCCCGCCCTTGCTTAGTAGATATTTTCTACTCTTCCAACTCTTCTTCCTGAGCCATCCTTCTATTCCCGTAGCCAATCCGCATGAAATTATTGCATGAAACTTTTGCATCCCGCATGTAAGTGCCCAGGGTTTTCCCTGTGTCTATGCAGGTTTTACCTGGGCCCAACTTATCTAGTTTATAGTCTAGAATAGTCAGTGAGGGGAGTTATTAATGGCGCCAATCGCTGCCATGGCTGGCCAATCCCCCTCCTAGCACACGATGCATGCATCCTCTCCTGCATGGCTTAACACCTGCATGATTAGAGCATATAGGCTTCGGCCTGAGACGCACTTAGAGTCTCTCCCTAACCCAGACCCCTCCTAAACATACTTAGTTTTTAATTTAGGTTAGGAAAAAAAACACATCCGTAGTGGGACATCCCACAGAACAAGGAGGGAAATAAAGAAGGGCGACTCTTACAGTGGAAACTGAAACCATGTTTTACGCGACATGTGTCGCTATCTGTTGGGCGGGCCCATAACTACCAGCAAATAAACAATCGGAATAGAGGTTCTCATACAATTTTTTTTTTTAGCTGTTATCTCCTTGGCGGCGCAAAACTAATTTAATCGATGCGAAAATACTTACTTAATTCTGTTTTGTAATAAACCGTCATGTAATAAAAAAGGAGTAGGAGGTGCAAAAACTCACCACACAATTAGTGGCTAACTAAATATAGTGAATTTTCACTGGTTTGTTTGCTTGATAATAGCTTATACATTAGTTCTCCTAATAAATTAATGTAGTTATGTCAGCAATATATTATGAAAACTACTATCTAGCGGACGGGCCCATATCTACTTAAAAAAAATTGGTTGTCTGTGAAGTCGGTTTACGGACGATAGTTTAACGTGACAACGTCATAACAAAACATTGATGAAATGATTGATCCAGAAGAAAAGGAAATATCATATTCGATCTGAGACTGAGCCGTAAAAGGTTTTTGCAACCAAACCATTTAGGCATTAAAAATATTAGGCCTATATTCTTTGAGGAAGAAATGTTTTAATTTTTCTATTTTTTGTACCTATGATAAAATCTACCTCTGCATACTTTAACGAATAAAATTGAATAATTTTTATTGAATTATCACTATTTTGTATGGATACAAAGGAATAAAATGAAATGTACTATTTATTAATAAATTTACTTTTATTTGCTTTCATTAATTCAAATATATATTACTTTTGAAATGTTGCGTGCGCCGTATTTATTTTTACAAGTACAAAAAAAGAATTTCGCTGCTGCCGGGATTCGAGCCGACTACTTTTGGATAGATTTTAGATTTATATTGATTTTATTCAACACATTAATACACAATACAAACGAACATTACAGCAAATAAAAGATCACACTCCAGCTAACTCAACTCTTTCGTGCTTAAAAATACATATAACAATAAAAACACAACACTATCGTACAAAATATCACCACTAAAATTTCTAGGGAAAAGTACAAAAAACCCAGAGTACAGCAAACAAAAAGGGAACAGAATATAACAAAAAACGACCCGAAATAACTTAAAGAATCAGGGAGGGTTGGGAAGAAAAGATTAAAAACCGGGCCGCCATCTTGCTTCCAGATGGAAAAAGTAAGTACACAGTGAGGGAGAGGCACCCAATTTGGGGCGGCTAGTGGGAGGAACAAGAAACAAGGCATTTAATGCAAAACATATACAACAAAACACTTAATAAGCACAAGGCAAGAACAAAAACACATCTTACAGTACATAAACAAAAATCATGCACGGGCATGAGACACAGCACAAACCATGCACGGGCATGAAATACGACACAAACCATGCACAGGCATGGAACACTACACAGACCATGCACGGGCATGGAACACAGCACAAGCCAAGCATGGGCACGTAACAATACACAAACCATGCACGGGAATGGGACACAGCACAAGAAAGTCCACTACACTAGGGGGGATCTCGAAGCGCAAAGTCCTTGATACGACGATGCACGTGCGGGCCCAACACGTCGTAGGCGCCGATTCCAGCGATTACGGGATTGGTGTGGCAAGCAGCACGCATGAAGAACCGGGTCGCAATGCGGTGGATAAGCTCGGAAGGCGACAGGACACCGGCGAGGTGGTAGAGCTGGGCAACGGCAGTGGACAGCGGCAGGCCCAGGACCGTTCGGAGACCGAGGTGATAGCCGGTCAGGATGGGCCGCCGACAGGATACCGATGCGTACGCCCAGACGGCAGCCCCATACAGTAGGATCGGAAGAACCAGTGACTACCATAGACGGGCACGCAGCTCTTCCGCCAGGGGACAAGCGGGGATCAAAATGGGACGCACAGAACGCAAGGCAGTCCAGGCCTTGGCAGACATGACTCGATTATGTGAGTGCCAGGTGAGGGTAGAGTCGAGCATGACATCCAGATACCGCACCACCGGTCGCCAAAATAAAGTGCGGCCCAGAAGAACAAGGGGCGCAGGCGGGCGCTTGTGGCGCTTTATCAGAAACATCAAGGCGGTCTTCTCGGGGTTGGGATGAACACCCCATCGCTGAAAGTAAGTACTTATCGTCCGAAGGGAGCACTGGCCGCGGGCTTGGAGGGTCAAGGCGGTTTCACCAGAGAGAAGAAGAGTGGTATCATCCGCGTACTGCAGCGTCCGGGCATTCGGCAGCAACGGAATTTCGGCCACATAGATGGAAAACAAAAGAGGACTCAACAGGGACCCCTGAGGGACCGCAGCCTCAATCGGCAGCGGCGGTGACAGAACCCCAGAGACACGGACCTGAAAGGACCGGTCGGTGAGAAAGCCTCTCAGGAAACTGAAAATGGCGCTACTTGCTAAGAAGAGCGGCATGGTGGACCGTGTTGGAGGCACAGGACAGATCACGAAAGACCAGGGTGGAGTGCTGATGCGTGCAGAAACCCGCGGTGACGGAGTCCACCACTGAAGCAACAGCGTGGAGAGCCGAATGTCTGTGCCGAAAGCCAAACTGAGTGTCAGGCAGGACTCCGAGCAAATCGGTGAACAGCATCAGCCGGGACAGCAGAATCTGCTCAGCAACCCTGAACAACAATGACAGCAGCGAAATAGGCCAGTAGGAAGAAAGCAAGGCAGGCGGAGCATCACGCCGCAACACAGGCACAACCACCGCAAGCTTCCAGGGCTGAGGGAAGTGCATGATAAGAAAAATGCCATTGATGAACTGCGTAAGAAAGATGAGACCTTTGCGAGAGAGAGAACGAAGCAGCTGGGCAGGCAAGAGGTCAGCGCCGGCAGCCTTCCCCAACTTCAGGAGACCCAAGGCCCGGGACACCTCCCGCGGAGTGGTCAGCAGGTGACGTGCAATCTCAGGCGCCTCGGCAGGGCGAAAGCGGAGAGAGCCCAGGACAGCACCAAAGGCACCCAGGGGCACCGCCACCGGCTGGAACGTGGCGCAAAATACCTCCGACAGCGCAACAACCTTCGCTGCAGGATCCTCCAGGGAGGCCCCGCCAGAAGTCAGCACAGGAAGATCCCTCGGGGCAGCACGTAGGCGACGAACAAACTTCCAAACTGTACCTTTCTCCAGTGTGAGCCCACAGAGTTTCTGCAGCTGCAGTTGCGCACGCCACTGCGTCCAACGGCGGCACGCGTGAAATAGGTCCAGGTCCACAGGCAGGCGGGAATGCTGCCACCGGGCGCGGGACCGATCGCACAACCTAATCAAGTTCCGAATGTGCGGTGGAAAGGGCGCGCCGGAACACACCCGGCGACGCCGGGGCACAGCAGCATCCGCGGCCGCAAGAATAGCCACAGTAAAAGACGACACAGCAGCATCAAGCGCCTGGGGAGAGCGAGGCACAACAGAAAGATCGATACGGGAATCCAGATCAGCAGGAAACCGCCGCCAGTCGGCCCGGAAGAAATCCCACTGCGCACCCTCGGCAAAGCCCACAGGACCGACCTGAAGGCAACCAATGACAGGTAAGTGGTCAGAGTCCAGACGGTCATATGCCAAGATACTAGACACGTCAATGCCAGGAGTGGTCAAAACAAGATCGAGAACGGAAGCACGCTGCTTCGCGCAAGGTGGAACAAAGGTGAAAGTCGCCGGCGCAAAAATACACAAGTCGTTTGCAACAGCAAAACGAGCCAGGCCACGCCCCCGGTAGTCAGTGACAGCGCACCCCCAGGCGGTATGTTTGCTGTTGTAGTCCCCGGCCAAAACGAGAGATGAATCAAGTTGAACCAGGAGAGTAAGATCGGCAGAAGGGAAAGCCCAATGCGGCGGCAAGTATAGGATCAGAAGTGTGAAAGGGCGACCGACACCAGTAACCCGGACCGCCAGCGCCTCGAGGGATACACCCCATGGAAGAAGACGGTGATAATGGCATACACCAGCACGAACCAAGATGGCGACCCCACCACGGGCTGCATCGGCACGATCACAGCAGTGCACAGTGTAACCAGGCACACAAAGTGGACTGCAGGGCCTCAGCCACGTTTCGGTGAGGCAAACAAACATCGGCTGAAATTCATCCAACATGGCCAGGAACTCAGCAAGACGGCACAGGAGAGAGCGGCAATTCCACAAGAGAAGCGTGGCACTCATGAGGGGGAGCCAAGGGAAAAACAGCAGAGAAGGAGTCGAGCGCCTCAAGAAGGACACCCAGGCCAGCAAGGAGATCCTCGCACTGGTCAGCCAAAGTGGCCGCACCGCTGAAGCCGCCCAAGGCCCGCCGGAAACACACCAGCCAAGAACACACATCCAGATGGCGAAACATATCGACGATATCGCGCAGCGAATCCAGAGTAGGAGCAGAATCGGGGCCCCCAGCCGAAGCAGCTAGGGGAAGAGGCCCATCCAAGCGACGACCAGAAACAACACTGGAAAAAGATCTGCCAGAAATCTGCCTTGCAGTCGCAGGTGGCGAGCGTTGCTGAGACGCCCGCTCCACCGAAGCTGCCTTCGCCTTTTGCCGCTCTGCCCTGGAGGTGATCATCTTCTCCCTCTCGGGACAGCCAGAGTAATTCGCCGTGTGGTCACCCTTGCAAAAGCAGCAGGAAGGCTTCTCAGATGGAGGACGAGGACAGTCAGCAGAGGCGTGACCTTCCCCGCAGTGCACACAAACCACATCCTCATTGCAATTATGCGATGTGTGCGTGATGCCCTGACAACGAAAGCATTGCACAGCCCGCCGATTCCCCTGAAACACCTCAACAAGACAGCCCACATGGCCGAGACGAGTGATCTTCAGAGCCTGATGGAGCTGACTCGCCCCCTGCAAAACCACCAAAAACAATGGGTAGGGCTCAGGAGCACGACCACCAGACGACATGCGCAACACTCGGATGTGCCGAATGCCGATCTCGGTCAGACTGTCGGAAATGTCACTCACTGGTGTATCAATATGGAGGTTCCGAATAACCTCCCGAGCATTCCGATCATCCGGGCACGTCCTGGAATGAAAGCGCCCACCCCAAGCCCGAAGCAGCTCCGTCATCTTCAAGTGGTCGTCACGAGAAGCCATCTAGTAAGACGACGAAGAAGGATAGTGCTTAGCAACAAAGCCAGATGAAAGTTGCTTGTCGAGAGCAGCCAAGTCCTTAATGGCAGTCCGTGTCAGCCCGCCACGACAGACAATGAGCGGAGGCTTCTTGGAGCGCAAAGGAGTCTGCCCAGACTCAGGCGGCAGAGCAGCCGAGGCAGCAGAAGCAGTACAGGCAGCAGACGGATGATGACGCCCGCCACGGGATGCAGCCTCAGATGCAGCAGCCCTCCCATGAGGCACACCGGCAGCAGTGTGAGAGGAACCAGCTGTCGGCTGAGGCAAGGCAGGAAACTGGGCAATAGCCCCACGCCGCGGATGTTGCTGCTTAGACGGCGGCACGGCATCATCCCCGCTTGTGGAAGCTGCAGGATGCAGAGCAGATGCACTGTCCGTCCACTCATCAAGGTCAGCAGCCCAATGTTAACATTGATTTTTTTTTCAGCAATGCGTGAACCATTTATAAACTATACTTAACATGTATCCGTATAATTACTTTTGAATTTTTTTTATGACAGGCATCAATGTTAACAAGTTTATTAAGCCACAATAGACTTTTTTCAGAAAAATAAGTGTAACAGAAAACACTCAACATAGTCTCACACAAAATAAGTTGACATGAATGCAGTTTTAAGAAGTAAGCTATGTAAATAATAGTTAAACATTATTTAATATCTGTTGGTAACGTTTCCAAAGTTTCAGCTTTGCCTTCATTTACGAACAATATTCGTGAGCTTATTTATTTATTTTGCTGGCGTTTCGTTGGTGACTGTTAGGACTGCAAAATTAGTAAACATTTTTCACCCTATCCTGAGTTAGATCTAAGTGTGCGCGGTTAGATGAGGACCTAGATGTGTCTCATGCTTACGCCTTTACACTCTGCTCATGCGGGTTATTACCCATGCGCGTAAGGGCGCATTGCCAATGACCTGTAGGATAGACTCAACAATCCTCTACGGACTCGAAAAATGTCACCTGCTCATTGGCTACTTCACTTGTGACAACTGTTTGTTGTAATGCCTTTGATTCATCATTGATTTTGTTAAGAAGCAGTACAAAAGTTACATGCTTGAATTCATAGCGAATTGAAACCACAAATATTTACTGATGTAGTGGTTGGTAAAAAAAATATATATTATTCGTATCGCGTCCATCGCTTCACGCCATGTTGGCTCCTATATTATATGGATTTACAAAATATAACGATTCATTTACGACACTTAAGATAAGGTGTGTAGGATTTTAAGAATTCACTTGAATTAATATTTAAGAACATATTTCAGGATAACTTGTGAAGACGCTCGTACAGACGGCACCGGTTGTGATGACTCATTGTTACTAGATCAGGAGCCATCTCGTGTACACAAAGTGGCATGTGAAACCTCAATACAACTCGAAAATCAGTAAGTGTTTTATTGAAATGTGTCCGCTACAAATGTTCAGGAATTATAATTTTGAATTCGAGTAGAAATATTCCTGCAATTAGCATTACGTAAATTTTAATAGACATTGAAAAAGAATCATTAAGTAGCTTCAAAATCCAAATACCAGAATACAGATAGTCTGTAACAATACAGACCTCACCGACTAGATATGGTCCAGATTGTATTATACTAACACATTTGGAAAAACTGACTAGTTACTGAATATGTTGAAATTTTGTAAACCTGTTACTTTAGATGATTGGTGATGTAATAATGTCTCTTGAAAACTACATAACATTTTAACTGCTTTTATTTCTCCATAAGTTCGCAAATCACCATGGCGGCCATTTTACGATCACAATTTAGTTCTTAAATTTTAAATTAGTTTATTTGTTGAGAGCCTGGTACAATGTGTCTGACCACTAAAGCGATCCGAGCTGCGTAGTGTATACTACTGACAGGTTGCCGAAGTAGGCTCGGGTCGGGACGAATTTCGCTGTTAAGAAACAAAGGTTTTTAATACATGGAAAATTACCCCAAAGCCGAAAATTTGTACAGTAGTAGAATGAAAATTTTTTAGTAACACGTCAAAAGTTTACCGATGAAACCTTGTGATCACACCAATAATGAGCAGTTGAGTCCAAAATGACAATTTTTTGCAACGATCCACAATAATGGATTTTGCAAATGCAGTTTATGGAGTAGACTGTCAGTATGGAACCCAAAATAATCTAGAAACATTGCCCTATCTGAGGATAGTGATAAAAAGCACAAAGTTAAAACATGTTTCTATAAAATAGACCATTTAAATCATTAAAGTTAACGAATTCACTTTCATTAAATTTTAAGGAAATATAAATACATCTTACATAAACTTAAAGAGCCCAACGTGGAAATCGCTTAAAGTAAACGTTGTTACATATTTATTCATCTTTAAATTGGTATATTTTTTAAGTGTCTCATACAATAAGTCTGACAACTAAACCGATCCGAGCCGCGTAGTGTATACTACTGCGAGGTTGTCGAAGTAGGCTCGGGTCGGGACGAATTTCGCTGTTAAGAAATAAACATTTCTTAGTAACACGTCAAAAGTTTACCGATGAAACATTGTGATCACACCAATAATGAGCAGTTGAGTTCTTAATGATAATTTATGCAATGATCCACAAAAATGTTTCGTAAATTTAATAAATTTAATACTTTTTTAAGTCGGTTCTCATTATGGCACCAAAGTAATATAAAAGAATGTCCTACATGGTAATTTTGATCAGGGTCGGACTGGGCCGGAGGGGCCCGGGTGGCTGACCACAAGCCCGGGGCCCGAGACTAGATGATGGTAGCTGGGATACTTCGGAAAATACTGAGATACACAAATTGAGATAAACAAAATATAAAATTTAATTATCAACGATGTAATAAATTATTAGGTACAGACAATAGCACATCAGGTTACCCACTACCAGTATAAAAGGACCTCCCTCAATAGGCGAGTTTCATATAACTTGAGCTCAGTTCAAGGTCAAAGTATAGTAACCTGATAGAAATTCCAATAATTATTAATTATATTAAACACAAATTTAAGAAAGGCGTTCTTTGAAAATTGTTTGACACAAGAGACTGATATTAATTATGTAGTCTCTCCTCTAACATTAATGGGCTGTAGGTTATTTTATTTTCCTAGTATTAAATACACATGTGCATTACCTACTACCAGTGGCGTAGCATGCCATCTCGGCGCCTGGGGCGGGAGACCCATTTTGCCGCCCCCATTCTATAGGTGCTTACTTAAAATTAAATTTCACATGCAATGAGGTACCTTTTATTGAAGTTAAAATAGGATGAGCGGTTTTAAAAGCGGATTCTACGGGCCTTATGAGCAGCGAAGTCAGAAATAACTTTGTCAAAATCAATATTAGCAGCCAATTTTTGTTCAATCGACAATATAGCCAAGTTTGATAGTCTAGCGGAGCTCATAGTAGATCTGAGGTAATTTTTTATTAGCTTCAACTTCGAAAAACTTCTCTCACAACTTGCAACACTAATCGCCAAAGTCAAATATATACGAATCAAGATGACTATATTTGGAACCGAAATTCCGAGATTCAGTTTTTGAATGAACTGGAGGAGCTCCAGTGGTCCATTACCACTTATATGTTCCTCTGATTCAGAACAGGCAACAACAACAAACTGCTAAAGACGCTTCCGCTCCATCTGAAACTCGTCCTTGTCGATGTCTTCTAATACATGGGAAAGATCACACTCGAACTTGCTGTCCAAAAGTTTCGCTGGCATCAAAAATCCGAACTTGTCCGATATTTCTTGAATTTGCTGGAATCGAGTCGTCATTTCTTGAATGATCTTGTCGAATGATGCGGTAATCTCTCGACGGATTTCCTGTTCGTGAGACAAAGCTGCATCTTCAGAAGATTCATCGCCATGCATGCGTTTTTTCCTGCGAATTCTTCTCGTTTTCAGTTCGATTCCGAGTTTTTCGCAGAGAGTCTTAGCAAAGTCAATTGCTTCTTGCACGAAACGGTCTCTACTTTCCACTAAGAGGGTTTTCAAAGCGCAGAGTTTCTGAGCACACTTATCCACACTTAGTCCTCGTTGCTGCAGGTAAATCTGTGCGTCATCTACTTCAGGTAGCACTGCAGCCCAAAAGCCAAGAAAAGTTAGGAAGTTAAATGACTGCATGGCTGTCAGGAGAAGACTGGCTCCCGATCATGTTTCGGAAGTTTGAGATGAATCTGTTAATTGTTCCAGTACCTCAAGAACTACCTCAAACTTATTTTTAAGCATCTTGACAGCTACATGTCTAGCGCTCCAGCGCGTTTCAGTGACTCGTTTTAATGCTTGACCTGTGACGGCAACCAAAGCGTTCCATCGAACAGTTGATGCGGAAAAGAAGGCAAACAGCTTCTCCAGAGTTCCAAAAAATGTCACGGAATCCACTGATTCAGAAGCAGCGTGTACCCCAGCCAAGTTTAGTGAGTGGTTTGTGCATGCAACGAATATAGCTTTCGGATTCGGTGCTTTAATCCGGGCTTGAACTCCATTGTGGATCCCTGACATTGTGGCAGCATTGTCATAAGCCTGTCCTCTCAGATTCTGTATGTCCAGTCCGTCTAATGTTATCTTCGCGATTATATTGTTGCTGAGATCTTCTGCATTTTTTCCTTTTGGTTCGAAGAAGTCAATGAAAGATTCTACCACGGCGACTTTTTCTCCTTCGATATGTACGTATATCGCAGAACTTGGCTCATTTGGTCATTGTGGGAGATGACTGGTGTGCTGTCGAAGATTACGCAATAATATTTAGCTTCTTGAATACGACGGATGATGGTGGATCGAACTTGCTGTCCCAGTAAGTTTATAAATTTATTCTGGGTTTCTGGAGATAGATACGAAACTGAGACTCTTGCTCCCAGCTTTATCTTTGTCAGGTGTTCCATTAGAAGAGGGTCGTATTTACCTAGGAGGTGCACTAACTCCAGAAAGTTTCCGCGATTGCCACTATCATCTCCTCGAATGTCTTCTCGATGTCCTCTGAAGGCCAGATTCTGTTTGGCTAAGAACTGGATAATATTCAGCAACCTGTACAGTACATCCCTCCACTTCTTCTCCTCACTTTCGAAAACTTCTTGTTGTTTCTGATCGATGGTTGCTTTACAGTTCAGGCGAACTTCCAACTCCTTCCATTTCAAGAAGCTCTGTTCATGGCCCAGGCTATTTTCATGGTCTCCTATTCTTGGATTTAGCTTCCACCATTTGTTGAATCCTTCTTCAGATGCGAAGTTAGAGCCGGAATTGCCAAACAGCTTGCAAGAAAAACAATACAAGGATTGCTTCAAAGGCGAGTACACCATCCATGTTCGGAGAACCTTTTCGCCGTTAGATAATGGTTTGTAGAACCACTCTTTGGTTAGTTTTCGGGTACCGCCTTTCGTTGAAGTCCCTGAGCGAACAACATCGGCAAATTTGGAATCGATGTGCTGTACTGAGTCAGATCCGCGACATACTAGAAGCGTTCTTACTTCGTCGGTCATAGGAGAAGGCCAGCAACCTACATCGTCGAGATTCACATCTTTGATTTCGGCAGGAGCAGAAGGCACGATTTAAATTATGTCTTCTTTGGCAACATTCACTTTTTCTGCAGGCTTATGACTAGATGCTTGAGGTACTTTTAATGAGTCGACTTCGTCTTGACCCTGCTCTGTGGTGGGACCAGAACTACTTCCAACTGCGACGGCAGGTACGTCTTCTTCTTGTACCTGTAAAATAAGTTATGTATTCCCATGAATATTGGCCGGAGGACACGTTCGAATTTCAAATAAGTATTTTATCTATCACAAAACAAAAGTGGTTTTGGTGACGGCGCGGTTTGCCGGGCTTATAGGAAAATTTACAAACAAAATTGATTTTGTATGGCAGCTACCTTTTTTAGAGTTTCCCGGTAAAAACTGACTGAGTAAGCCATGTTATAGATGTTATTAAAAGATAAAATGACGAGAAATTTTAGAAAAATCGTTGGCGCCATTTTTGAGCTAAATAAAAAATAATGTTTTCTTTGTATGACAGGTACCATAAACTATCAAGATATCCAAAAACAAAAACAAAAATATTCCTAGACTACTACTAGATTTACAAAACATCCCCTATTGAAGTTTTAAATTCAAGTAGCAGGACAAAATTCAGTCGTAAACTTAAAAAGATGTACCTTAACTCAATGTAATTTATGTTAATATACTCCATACTTTTTAAACAATAATCAATGTTCAAACAGCTATTAGAGCAATTTTAAGTGTATTATAAAATAAGATTTAATGTACGAGTGTGACTCCGTACTCGCAGACAAGCCTAGGTGAATAGGTTTTGCGAGACTAATGTAAGAAATATTGTAACTTTTGTAAACAATAAATAAATAATAATAATAATAATATAGGAGTTTTACTGTGTCCCGGTTTGCGGAAGTTGTTTGGTTTGCCCTGGGTTAAGGTCAAACTTTACAGTACAATGCGTAGTACTAAATTCAATGAGTGCGAAAGAGAGCCATCGACACGGGCCGACGCGGGAAACAAAAGATTTTGTATGAGTAATTAACATAATAAGGAGTGCCGCTCAACTCGGCTCGCGCGCGCCGGGCGGCGCGGCGTGATGCGATGTTGCCGTTCGTATGTAAACAAACAAACGTTATAAAGAGCTCTGTCAGTGATTTCGCAGTTTTTCTTTTAAATAAATATTAAAAAATAGTTGGTGCGCAAAATTTTAGATAAAAATGGAACATTATAGTGTGTCTGACACATGTAATGGATGAATCATAGATCAGATCTCAACCCGCTTCACCGGCGACCCGCCCCCGCGGGTTGCCGCCCGGGGCGGGCCGCCCCCTCCGCCCCACCCACGCTACGCCACTGCCTACTAAATATCTTTAAATTTTGTTTTTGTTTTTAAATTACAGTTACATAAATTAGCAACCATTGAGTGCTTGGTTACTTCGGTAATGATGTCCTATTGTTTGACTTTTGTATTATATACCTATAACACAATTCAAACATGTATATTAAATATAAGCTGTTGGATATCTCAATCAAAAATAAAATAAAATAAGTATAACAAATAATATTTAAAGCTAGCCAATCAACATTTTTTTTAAAAGAGGAGAACTTTCAGCTAAGCAGTTAATGACTCGATCGTAAAAGCTGCTGTTCTCGTCACCCTTGATTAGATCTGATTCTGTGTTTAATATAATCAACGAATCCAACAGTTCTTTGCCCCAGTAGAGAGCGAAGTCTCGTTTTAATGCGCTTCAACGCTGAAAATCCTTTCTCACAAGTCACTTGCGTGAATGAAATTGTGAGAATTACACAATCTGCAGCATATAAGGTGGTGTACGTGCTGATATGCATGTTATACTGTGATAAAAGTTTACATGCACATTGTATGCAACTTTGACAGACGTCCAAACTACTTCTGGAAAAACACATGGCGTCCTTTTCTGTTTGGTCTAAGTCAGACAACTTTGTCGTCTTCTTCTTCACTTTGCTTATGTTGCCTAGGTGAAATGTGCTCATCCCAAAGAGTTTTAGACAGTTCATTAAAATTATTTGCAAATGATTTCAGTTCTTTTAACAGCAACTCTCGATCGACATTTGCGAGAGACTTTAGTGGGGTTTGGAGATATTGGCTTACTGGAGTTGATAGGTCAAACATTTTCTTGAATGTGAAGGCTGTCAGGATAGTTTCAAATTTCAAAAAGGAATCCATCAATGCCTTTGCTTGGAACGAAACTTTGGCTCGAACTTTGTGCTCGAAGATATGGCACTTAACGTTTTTATTAACACGACGTATCGAGTTTTCTCCATAACAGTGGTCAATGCTTTGTCTTTAGCCCACCATCTCGTTTTTCCACTATTCTCTAATCGTCTCAATTAGTCTTGTCTAGCTGTTAATTCTGAAATTTTGTCCACCCATAGAGATGTGCGCTTAAATGATTCATGAATGAATACACTGGTAGACTCCAAGAGCCCAAACAAATTCTTTGCTTCAGTACAGCTTGACGTCGTGCCTCCTAGTACTAAGTTTAAAACATGTGCATAACGATGTGTGAAAATTAACTTTGGCACTTCTTCCTTCAGTTTTGCTTGAAGACTATTATACCTGCCTGCCATATTTTCGGCGCCATCAAATGACACGCTAATAAGATCTTGCAAATGTAAGCCTAACTGAGCTATTTCATTGTTTACAAGAGCTCGGTAATCTTCTCCTGTTGATTTCCGGACAGGGACCATGCTGAGCATCCGTTCTTGTGGGATCCCATTCTTAACATAGTGTACACAAATTGCAGCCTGGTCAACAACGCCAACATCCTGACAAGAATCCACATTGAGGCTAAAAGATTTCGCCACCTGGATTTCTACAACGATTTCCTGTTTAACTTGACGTGCACATATATTTATTAATTTATTTATAGTGGTTTTTGATAAAAAGGTAACAAGCCTACCTCGACCCTTACCTTTTCCTGAGTCTTTTTTTTTTACTTTCAGTAATTGCCTCGGATATGTGGGCCTTAAGAACTTGATCATACTTCGACAACAGGACAACTAAATTTAAAAAAGTTTCCATGATTCTGCTTCTGGTTGTCGTCAGCGATATCCGTTAATGAGTACAAGGCCTCACCTTTTCCACGATAAGCAATGCCTTGTTTAGATATGCATAGTATTATATCAATTGTTCTTTTCAGGATCAGACACCTATTGGAAATCTCTTGCATATTCTTTCGCGTGAGATGTTGTTCCACATTTCTCTTTTTTTGCTGTAAGCAAGGCGACCACGGCTGACTGATGACTATGGCTTTCCTCGTGTTTGACGAGTTGCTCATAAATATATTTTTTGGACGGAGTAACACCATCAATAAATGGACTTCTTCCTCTTTTTTTTTGCGTCGTCAGCCGCAAAACACATGCAGGCAGTACAAAAAAGCTTATTTAATTCAAGATAATAAGAGACAGATTCTCGTCGAATTAAAGTTCCTGTTGGTAACTTTCGGTAGTAAACCAGATTTCGATCAAAGGCAAACTATTTTTATCACCCGAAGGTTGGATAGGGTGAACAGATAAGAAACTTAATTTCTCAGCAGTCGTAGCATTTTTTCTTGACGGGGCAAATTCAGAAAGTTTTTGAATTTCACTGTAATCATCGTCTGTAAATGTAAGTGGCTTTAGCGCAACGCTATCGATATTTGCACTAGCTCTGGTATCGCTAGAAATTGAAGTAATTGTGTCTTTAAGATTAGAAATGCATGCATTTGTTTCTGGTGATGCTGTGTCCTGCGCCGCTGCCATGCTCTGTTCTGAACTACTTTCATGCGAAACTGAATCCAATTTTTCGTCTGACTCAAATATTGATGTTGATGATGGTTTCGGAAATTAAATAAAAATCAGCCTTTTTTCTTCTACAAAAATACGAGTAAAGGGAGCCTCATTACAAAAGTTCAGCTACCTAGGTCCGAGGGTTTGGGCTGAGCATTAATGAGTTGATCAGCCAGGACTTTTGTATATAATACATTAAGATTTCTAAAAATTGAGCATTCTCTAAAATATTTCGTACCTATCTGTAGCTTAAAATTCATACAACTGAAAAAATATATAAAAAGACGTAACTTTGGCTTAAAACAAGTAATTTTGACAGATTTTATAATATAATTAAGGAATTAAAAAGTGAAACTACAGGTAAAACTATCAAATATGTAAAGATTTGTTAAATTAGAAAAGAAAACAACTGTATTAAATTAAATCTATTAACCTGGTTGCGTTTCGCTCCGATTTTGAGGATCTTCAAGCTCTTGAGATGTAGACGTGAAGGAAAGCCTGGATTGCTTTGGATTCGAAGCAGCTCTTTCTATTCGATCTTTCTTTTATATTTCCGGTTCTCGGAACCAGATTTGTGTTTATATGCCGCTGAATGTGATTGAAACCATTATGTATATTAATTTGAGTAACTAATACATAGACATGTACAAAGGCTCCAAAGTTATTTATTTTCAGAAGGCAATTAAAAAAATATGCAACTTACCTTTGCCATTGTAATGGACAATTCAGTTTTTTGATGTATTAAGTGTTTAACATAATATTAGGAGTGTTAAAACAAACTACACGCATCACACATCAAAACATAAAAAACCCATCAATAAATTAAATAAAACACTTTATATTACGAACTTACACTAACTAGAGTATCGGCGATAACGGCAATGCAAACCAACAAAACAATGTAATACGTTGCCAGGAGCCAGGAGCGCGCGTTGGGGATTCTCCAACCACAAGATTCTTTACTTGCGTAATGCGTTTCGTTTCATCAGAAATATGAGATGAGAGTGAATAAATACGTTACGTTTGTTAATTGTTATTTATAAATGTTGCAGTACCGAATCTATCGATTCTTTAAGAACACCTAAAAATTAAATTTCGTTTTTTTATATCTATGAAACAATGTAAAATGTAATGCATTACGCTATAATGATACACGTCTAAATAAGTTGATTCGATCAAAAGTTATTGCCGTTCAGAAAAAAATTCAAAACTAGTTTCAGGGGGTCGCTTGCTCAGGTTCAGCCATTTTTCGAATTTATCTATTTCATTTGTCTCTAATTGTATGAACGAACTATCTGATCTAGTTTTGAATTGAGGTTGCAAGAGCTGGGACCCAGACTATCCTACGGTTGCCGCAAGCCCCGCAAGCCAGGCCCGTGGGGCCCGCGCAGGCTGGGGCCCGGCTGGCAAATGCCACCTCGACTATATGGCCAGTCCGACGCTGATTGTGATAAACACCTCAAAGTTTAAACGTCATATTATTAAATTGGTAATTTTATTCATAAAAGGTAAGAAAATATTTTTTTAATAGAAATTTTACTACATGTTACATAAATATGTTGAGCGTAGCGTCAAAATCACTTCATAAATATTGTCTGTGTTTTTTTTTTTTTTTTTTAATGGTTTAAATGTGTATATTTTGAGTGTCTGGTACAAAAGTCTGACCACTGATGTATTTCAAGCTGCGTAGTGTTTGTGCAGCAGTGTTAAATTCGCTCGTGCTGGGGTTTTTTTGCTTCAGAAAACTAAGGTTTTTCATGTATGGTAATTCCAAACTGAATTTTACTCTGAAAGAATAAAAGTTTTCCTAACTACAAGTGATTTTTGCTGCAAACGTAGATAAAAATCTTCCAGGATGCGATTTGCTAAGGTAAAAATGTTAGTATGATCGACTATTTTATTTCTAAATTATAAATAAATAAAAACAATAGAACTTCCCAGAAAGTTGTGATAAACTGACGATATTGCGCGAGTAGCAGACCCGTACGTGACTTCAGAGAAAGGCTATTTTCCTTGACCGTTAGGATTTCTGGGACGAACACCCTCTCACAGCTAAGGTCATAAAATACGGTCAAATTCTTGCAAAAACATCCACGACCGCTCTTTGCCACTAGCAATTCAACGAAGTCAGCTAGGCGCAGCACTCCAATTAATTAACTTAGAAAAAAAATACTAAATGAAGAGTGGAAATGTCAAACGTTCTAAGTGCCATCTTAATAATTTTACAGGAGAATCAAAAAACCTTCTGATTCTGTTAATACTTAACATAGTACTGCCACAATAAGAAGGAATATTCTTCAGCATTACAAGTAGTAAGTTATATAGTGCGCCATTACCAGAAAAGCAATGACATAGAGCAAAAAAAAGCAATAAAGTAAGAACGTTATATGTGCCAAATGAAGTGATCATCGGGTCCAAGTGCCATTATGATTGCCGTATATATTCAGGGTTGAATAATAAGTAGGCCTACATTCGATTATTAGTGTGAACACATATTTAAACGCAAAACTTCATTTGGAGAAACCAAACGTTACTGGTCACCATTAGAAAAACATTTTACAGGCAGTAGAACACACGACAATAGGATAGTACACGAATGCTGTGTAGTCACAGAAGGGTAGGCTGTAAAACATCACTTTATGGAACATAGGCTAATGTTACATGTAACCAGTGTAACAGAATATGTATTACATTTTTACAAAGGTGTACCAACTAACTGTTTATAATAGTCTCTGTGTTCTTCAGGAAGAAATGGTATCATTGTTAACAGGTATTTTTTTCTCAGCTAACACACTGGGTAGATCTTTCACAGTAAGCACAGTTTTTCCTCGCTTTAAAACAGGGAAAGCTTGCTACTCTACCAATTCAGAGTAAGTGTTTTTGATAGCTAGGCCTACCTGTATTTGAGTTGGATGGGTTTGAGCAACCTTAATCATTGTGGACTTAGAAATGTTACATTTACTCAATGTCAGCAATGAGTTTGCAACATTCTTCAAATCAAAGAAGTCACATGAATCCATTGCAACTACATAAAAAGGATTTACAGCTTTTGCTGACTCAAAAACCTTATGTAAATCGTGGGGAACGAAGGCGTTGCTTACCTTCCTTCGTTTCTCTATAATAGCGAAGTCTCTATCGCAACTCAAATAACTATAACCACTTACCAAGAATGTGTGTACAATTAAAACCACCCTAGACTCACTAGGAACATCATTAAAAATACAATCGTGCTGTTTCGATTCTGGCCAGCGCAGTTGTCTGACCAGATTATAGGTTTTTATGTTTCAGATGTCCCAAGTTGAAAACTTTCAGTAGGTAGATGGATACCCCTTTTTTTTTTCTGGCTTGAAGTGTTTGTAAAAATCTGTGTCCAACCCCAAAAATGTCTTCGAATGTAGTTTTACAAACCTGTCTTGTGGTACCATTTGTGTCCGGTATTAAATAGCACAACGTGCACTAACGACGACTGTTTACTGGATAGTCATATTTACCATGTCTGCGTCTACCTATTTCAGTTACCTGCATTAGTCCTAACAAGTATGTTCCTTGTTCGTTTTCACTTGGTAATCCATGATAATCATTAAACAGTTTTAGCTTCCACTGCCAAGGTATATTACTGCATCGATAACTGCATTTACAGGTTGCCTAAAACAATATTACATACACAATTAGAATGTTTCACGTAACATCATATGCTGTATTACACATAACATTGCAACTTAACTGAAATGTAGTAGCCTTAGTGATGCATTAAAATTAAGCGCAAAATCATTATTCTTTTATCATTCTGAATGATTACTAAAGATGATTTCTTAGGAATTACAGTTTTTGTTTACCTGCTCGCATAAGATTGTCCCGGTATTCGCATTTGTTTTGATCATCTCTCCAAGTGCATTTCTTCTTTGCCGTACTGCTATTACTTACTTCCATTACAAATTATTCAATTTGCATTCACTCAAGCACATATAGACACAACAAAATATCATAGATACTTGTAACTGCGTATAACAACAGGACGGTAATAATACACTAACAATCCATGCTGCATGGCACTTAGAACACCGAACGGCAGCACCGCTTGGCACATAGGCCGGCGCTATCTGTTGTCGAGTGTTTGAACTACTTCTAGGGTGTATTGACACTTGTAACATTGCTGGGGATACGAAACTAAGCACATAGAACAGTACTGTGGGATAAAACTATTTTTTCAGAAATCGGCACTTAGAACGTTTGACATTTCCACTCTTCAAATATGTAATTCTATCAATACATTTTACAACACAACTTATATTTTATTTATTTTCTGGAAGAAATAATATTATCATACGAATTATGTTATAAAAGTGACAAAACTCAATAAGTACATTTACGGTGTACCGTTTTCTTCAATTGTTATGTAGTAAACTAATTTTATACAATTAAATATATATTTTATAATATAGGCTACATTAAAATTTTGCATGGTTCTGATCGAAAATAATATAATGTATTAGAAATAAAAAGTAATGATATTTGTTGGTATTAAAATATTTTTTAACAAAAAATTTTGTAACAAAATACGAACACACATATATAAAACCAGAGGTCCTCTAGAATTTTGATTTACAAGTTCCAAGCAGAAATTGTTTATTGTTAATTTTATTGTATCAAAAATCATTTATATAAGAAAAAAGATAATGCATATCTCAGGAAATGTAACATGAATACACCCTATCATATGCATTAAATATATTTAAAGTTATCCCTAAATACGACCAAGTTTATTGAGTGTCGCAGTACGCAGCGTGTTCCAAAGCCCGCCGGACGTGAAACATTAGTACCGCCGCAGTACACTGCAACGCTCGGGTAGCTTTAATGAGGGAACTAATTATGCTAGACTCTTTATAAATATACTATATTAAAGCTAAAAGTATAATTAAAAACATTTATTTAGACATTTTTTTCGCATTAGGCTCTTCAAATCGATGTAAATAGTATTTTGATCTGGGTGGCAAAGATAAAAAAATATATATGTCGTGAATTTATCGCTTTATATATCTTAAATATTACAAATTTAAATTTTTTCTAACATAAATGGGTGTATTACAGTTTCTAGATTATTTCGGTAAGTTTACGAACAGTCAAAATTAAAAACTGTATAAATGGGTAGCATTTTAATGGGCTGATGTAAGTTGCTGTCACCTAGGAGTTAAATGCAAATTTTCGGTAATAACGCACAAGGTCTACAGTTGTAAACTTTCGGTATGTTATTAAGCATAGTCAACTCTACCACAGTACAAAAATTCAGCTTTGGACAAATTTTTCACAGGTTTGTGCCAGTCTTGGTTTCCTGGAGTAACACGAAAGTCTACGCGGGGAAGTGCGGCTACCTGATCCGAGAATGAAGGATAGGGCGAGATGGGAAGCGAATATAAGAGCTGGTTGGGTGTCCGTGTTGGAGAGAGAGAAAGGCGATATTGTGGAAGACCTTCGAAAGATTCCCGCTAGATGGCAGGCCTCAGAGCTGCAACCTTCGACAACCTCCCCTCACGAGAGCTCTCTCGCCACCAACTTGCTAAATCGAACCCGCTAGCTTATATACGTGCTGTCTGGCCTTACAGTAGTAATAAACAAACATATATGAAACACTTAAGCTCATTTCCAACAAATTCTGACGAATGACTGTTTTTTGTCCTGAACCAATCCCCTTAAACACACCATCGTTTGATGCGTTTGTCATGTCTTTAATTTTCGTTTGTTTGTGCCGTATGCGTTCCTACACCATCCATCCGATTGCGATGAAATTTTTGTGATTTGTTATGCGCATGCCCATGAAGGTTACTGAGACGGTATAAATATTTTTAAATAGTTGGAGCACAAATCGTGTCAAAAAATGTGTTTATTTCATTTCATATAGCGGCACTTCGTCTGTTTTTGTTGTATAAGTTCGCACGCATGACACAATTTATTTAAATATGAAAGATATACTATATATACATATATATACACATATATATAGAGAGATAGAGAGAGAGTGAGATAGAGACGAAGAGATAAGTTGTTATAGAGCGAGGTATAGAGAATGAAATGTGTTAGATAAAGATATATACCTATAGATGTATAGAGCTATATAGACTTATATATAGAAGATATAGAGATAGTTGGAAGTATATATGTAGATATAAAGAGATAAATACTGATAGAGAGATACATAGATGTATTTAGATGTTAATAGAGATAAATATATATAGAGAGACTAGATAATGCCCGGTATGCGTTGCAATGCCTCAATCAAATTTTTTTGTAATTTTTTAAACATATACTAAGCATCTCTCTTTATCTCTCTAATTCTCTATCTCTCTATGTATATCTCTATAACTCTCTCTATCTTTCTATTTATATCTCTATCTCTCTATATATCTTTCTAGCGGACCCGACAGACATTGTCCTGCCCAAATGTACTTTTTGTGAGATATGGATATGGCGGTAAGTATTTCTACGCTGGACATTTTGTATCTTCTCATTATACATACCCCTCCTCTTGGGCACGCCACTGCCGTTACCAAAAACCTTTCGCATGGTTACGCAGAAGGCAACAGCAATGCAAAAGCCCGTTGCCATGGAGGCTAATTATCAACAATGCTTGATTTTTTTTTGCTTTTAAAGCTTGTTTTTTTAGTTTTTCTTAACTCAGAATCGAGATAAAATATCCAATTGTGAATCTAAACCATCTGGAATCCCCGTGAACTCACACACAAAATTTCATCAAAATCGCGTACAAACAGACAGACAGAAAAAGTACTGTTTTATTATAGTAAGATAGATAGATTATTCTTACATGTTCGCATCCATGCAGTATATGAAAAATCAGCATGCATAGCCCCACACCTATAACTATACGTATCTGCTGCCCACGACTTTTTCCGCATGGAATTTTGTATTATCTTGCACCATTTAGAAATTTAAACATTATAACATAACAGTTGATACAGTTGTAGTAGTTTTCTTATGTTCACAAATGATAATTTTTCTCACCTCTATTTCAGTCTTTGCAATAAAAATATGTTACTACCTAAATTTTGAGTAAATATGTTTCTACTTTCAAATGTAATGACGGAAAGACACTTCATAAAATGTCTTTGTAAACCACATTTACTGTTTTTTCCTTCTTGAGCTAGAATGTAAAGATTATCTGTATTACTGACCCGCGAGCAAGCTACATACATTTCAGAGAGAGAGAGATAGAGAGTGAGAGAAAGACACCTATTGAATGTCTATCTAACTAATTTTTTTATGAGAGCATATTTTCATTAAATAAATCATGAAATCATTCAACGATAAAAGCTGTTTATTTATTTAAGCGGACGGGTTCGCTCCAAGGAGAAAATTGACGCGGCGAGACCTCGTGGACATAGAGAAATGATACACACTCACTATTTGTGTGGCTATGAAACATGATTTTTTTTCTGCAATTTAAATTGTAATATACAAAAAGGGTATTGAAAATTGAAACAAATATGGCAACACCATAAACTGTCAGGATCTTTATTTTTTTCTTACTCTCTACTTAGTTCCTTACAATAGCAAAACTTAATGGCTTCTAATAATTCGTTGCAATTTTTGCTTTTAAAGCGTGTTTTTTTAGTTTTTCTTAACTCAGAATCGAGATAAATATCCAATTGTGAATCTAAACCATCCTCACTATTTGTGTGGCTATGAAACATGATTTTTTTCTGCAATTTAAATTGTAATATACAAAAAGGGTATTGAAAATTGAAACAAATATGGCGACACTATAAACTGTCAGGATCTTTATTTTTTTCCTACTCTCTACTTAGTTCCTTACAATAGCAAAACATAATGGCTTCTAATAATGCGTTGCAATTTTTGCTTTTAAAGCGTGTTTTTTTAGTTTTTCTTAACTCAGAATTGAGATAAAATATCCAATTGTGAATCCAAACCATTCTATTTATTTGTGTGGCTATGAAACATGATTTTTTTCTGCAATTTAAATTGTAATATACAAAAAAGGTATTGAAAATTGAAACAAATATGGCGACACTATAAACTGTCAGGATCTTTATTTTTTTCTTACTCTCTCCTTAGTTCCTTACAATAGCAAAACTTAATGGCTTCTAATAATGCGTTGCAATTTTTGCTTTTAAAGCGTGTTTTTTTAGTTTTTCTTAACTCAGAATTGAGATAAAATATCCAATTGTGAATCTAAACCATCCTCGAATCCCCGTGAACTCACACACAAAATTTCATCAAAATCGGTCCAGCCGTCTAGGAGGAGTTCAGTGACATACACACGCACACAAGAAATATATATATAAAGATGGATAGATGATTTGTATATGTGGAAATTCAGGCCGAGCATTAGCTAGATAATGAAATCTTTTCAATATTAGTAATCACTTATTTTTCAGCTTTTTTCTATGTTGCTTTATAAAGTCTAAATTACACACAGACCTGGTAAATAACTATAAACTGGCAGAACAACGTCTGTCGGGATCTAAAAGTGATATAAATTAAATTTCACACTTGACATTCAAATTAAGAAGACAATTACTAACTACACCCTGTGTTCAGCCCGGGCAACGCCGGGTATTGCAGCTAGTGCGCATATTGTCACGCGATAAAATTTTACGTAAAGGGTTTATTGAACTTGGCTTTGCGCAAATAGTGCTTTGTGAGCCCGCTTGAGTTCCTGACGATTGCTTGCGACACTCGGGCATTGTATTTTGTCTTCCTGGCGCGGTAGATTGCTAACTCTCTCTGTTTTTCTGGGACGGTGGCGTGATTCGCCGCCCGAGGGCCTGGCCAGCTACTCGGGCGGTTGTGACAACGTGGCCTGGAATCTCCGGGAGCGTTGGCCGCCCTGGTCGTTTTCGCTGCGTTGTTGTTTTCACGCAGGCGCGCGTGCCTGACATGCTGGTGTTGGTGTCGCAATTTGGCGGAAGAAATGCGAGTCTGGAATGACCGGGGGAGAGGGGATAGCGTCGGTTGGCGGCATGGTGGTTGTGTTGTGAAATCGCGGCCGGGATTTTTGCTTTCGTCTGGAGTGTTCTCGACGTGATGACGATGTGAGGAGGAATTAATAAATGGGCCACCCTGGGTGCACCGAGGGTGGTTCTTCTCGGTGAGGTGTTTGAGGACTGTCGGAGCCCCTCTTGGTGGGTGCTGCGTGTTGCCGTTCGGAGGTGTTGTAAGTAATGGCGAACTCGTAATTCTCCTTCACCTCGTGTAAAGTATATAGGCGTATTTTCAAATTTTGTTAGGATGGCTTAAATTTTTATTCTTTCCAGGAGTGCAGGCAGTTTGGAATCCAGTAATGTAAAATTTATTTCATTAATTTAAGCCTAAGGATGGGTCGAGGTGTGTGTTGAGATAAAAGATGTTATTTTAAAAATTATTATTCGTGCTAAGAAGGGGAAAAATGATCGTTTATTTATTTCAAATAAGTATTTATTTATTTACTGTGAACAGAGTAGCTTGCAATTATATACATTTATTTATTTAATTTTTTATTTATTTATTAATGTGTTGGTTCTAGTTTACCGGAAATAAACCTGAAACGATGTGGGATGAATAACACTTTTTTTCAGTCAACACCTTACACCCCCTGTCCTAAGGAGTTTAGACATCCCTGTATCAGCTCTACTGCTTCCCCACCCCCCTGAATGTTTATTTTGAAATCTTAAGATGTTATTTTATTATTTTTATTTTGAGTGACATTTTGTAGATTTTGACGGAGAACGAGGGCCACCGTTACAATATAAATGTAGAATACTGCAACTCTTTAAAAAGCATCAAATACATTTCTAAGTATGTAACCAAAGGCAGTGAAATGGTTGCATTGGAATTTAAAATCCAAACACACAATTTGATAAAGTCACGCAATATAAAATGGGCAGATACATAAGTAGTATCAAAACAGTGTGGTGTATATAGAGATTTCCAATTCATAATCGTCATCCAACAGTTGTTCATCTCAGTGTTTACCTTGAAAATTGAAAACGTGTTTATTTTACAACGGAAAGTGCATTACAGCGTGTATTTAATCCACCAGATTAATCATTGACTGTTTTCTTTAAACTGTGTGAAGAAGATAATTTTACCAGAAAATTGCTATATTTTCAAGTTCCAAAATATTTCACATGGAATCCATCATCAAAAAAATTTAACACAAGAAAGCAAGGAATTTCAGTTGTTGGACAACCAAATGTTTTTCAATCTGATGGTTTGGGACGAGTATATACAGTACATCCAAACAACACAGAAAGTTTTTATTTACGTATGTTGTTTACATGTTAAAGGTCCAATATAATTTATATCATTAAAAACAATTAATGGTGAATAATGCGAGACATTCATGAAGCATGTCAAAAGCTTCAATTACTATAAAGTGATCAAAATTGGGAGGAAGAATTGGCAGATGCAAGTTTGAGTCGACCCCATCAAATACGTACGTTATTTACAATCATATTAAACGTATGTTCTCCATCAAATCATATAGAACTGTAGGATAAATTTATGGAAATTTAAGCGAAGATATTCTTCATCACATTCGTACAACTGCCAATAACTCCGACATACAATTTTTCGATGATATTTTTAATGAAGCCCTTATAAAATTAGAAGACTTATGTTTATCAATCGTAAACAAACCATTCATTCAACTTGGAATAGTAGCTCCACGTCGTTCAGCACTGGATATTTGTGATCGTGACCTTACACGTGAAAAACAATTCAATGTTAATGATTTAAGACAATTTATTGTGTTAAAATACCACTTTCAACACGAGAACAAAAATTGATATGCGAATAAATTACAAATGCAATTTTAAATAAGAGAGATGGCCTTTATTTTCTAGATGCACCTGGTGGCTCATGTAAAACATTTCTTATCTGTGTCATATTGGCACAAGTTCGTTTACAAAAGTGCATTGCACTGGCTATTGCATCTTTAGGGATAGCGGCGACTTTATTGGATGGTGGACGAACTGCACACTCTGCATTAAAATTTCCATTAAATATGCAAACCGTAGAATGTCCAACATGAAATATTTCCAAAAATTCTGGAATTGGTAAAATTCTACAGCAATGAAAAATTATCATTTGGGACGAATACATGATGGCCCATGTAAAACATTTCTTATCTGTGTCATATTGGCACAAGTTCGTTTACAAAAGTGCATTGCACTGGCTATTGCATCTTCAGGGATAGCTGCGAGTTTATTGGATGGCGGACGAACTGCACACTCTGCATTAAATTTCCATTAAATATGCAAACCGTAGAATGTCCAACATGAAATATTCCAAAAATTCTGGAATTGGTAAAATTCTAAAGCAATGAAAAATTATCATTTGGGACGAATACATGATGGCTCACAAAAATTCACTCGAAGCACTTGATCGCACTCTGCAAAATTTAAGAAGCAATGATAGCCAATTTTCTGGAGCATTAATATTACTAGCCGGATATTTATGGCCAACTCTACCAGTAATACTTCGATAATCACCAGCAGATGAACTCAATGCCTGTCTAAAAGCATCTCATTTGTTGCGACACGTTCAAAAGATAAACTTAACAATCAATATGCGTGTTCACATACAAAAGATGCATCTGCCACAACATTTTCTCAACAGTTGTTAGATATTGGTAACGGAAATATACAAATTGATTAAACTACTAATTGCATAACCATTACTGAAAACCTTTGCTCCATTGTGCCATCACTTCAAGAATTAATGGACAAGGTTTTCCACAAATGATACTAAATTACAAAAACCATCAATGGATTTGTGAACGTGCCATTGTGGCTCCAAAAAAGTATGTTGTAAATGATCTTAATAATACAAGTCTTGAAAAAATTAATCAAGAATCGCACACGTACAAATCAATAGATTCTGTGATGAATGAAGATTAAATTATCGATAAACCTGTAGAATTCCTAAATTCGTAGGAATTACGCGGTGTTCCACCACAAAACATAAATTTAAAAGTCGGAGATCCAATTATTTTTTTAAGAAATAAACATCCGCCAAATTTATGCAATGGCATATGTCTTGCGATTAAAAAACTAATGTTAAACTGTATCGAAGCAACTATAATCAATGGAAAATGGAAAGGAGAAGACGTTTTATTTCCTGGAATTCAAATGATTCCAACTGACATGCCATTTGAATTAAAAAGATTACAGTTTCCAGTTAGTTTGGCATTCGCTATGACAATCAACAAGGCCAATGGTCTATCTCTTCAAGTATATGGAATAAACCTGGAAAATTATTGCTTCTCACATGGTCAATTGTATGTCGCTATTTCTCGCGATGGTTAACCAACAAGTTTATTTGTTTTTGCTCAAGATGGCAATATCAAAAATATTGTATACCCAAGTGCTTTAGAATAACAAAAGTTTCAAAATTTTTTTAATTTGCGTTTTTAAAATGGTAGATTTTTTTATGTGAAGCAAAGCGCACCGGGTACAAGCTATTTGCTTAATAAAAACTCCAGAATTCCAGGACCTCTAGAAATATGTTTAGTTCGTAAAGTGTCTCATGAATTCTCCCTTGGAAACCTCCTAGCACGAACACTTCGTTTGACTCCAGACGTCAGCAAACCAATTCGGCTCAGGGTATTCACTTTATCCGGAGGCTACCACTCAGTGCCTTTGGCTGGTCCTTCTGAGCGGAGGAAACTTGGTCTCTGCAGCTCGTCCTTAGTCCTTAGTTCCTATTCCGCGGCATGTAAAGCTTCGAACTTCTACTTTGACCAGGAGAGTTCGATTACTTTGAATTAAGCCTTGTACAGGTTCCAATATCACGCGAAACTCCAGACTTGTAACAGGGCTTAATCCTGTTCATTTGCTCGGTAAATTAAATTTCGTATAATTTTTTGTACCTCTGGATCTTTGTAGGTAAATATCATCGATGGAAAATTGCATTTGTAACCACCTTCAGCTTCTTCCCTTTTACGCTAGTGTATTCGTATCGTCGCTGCGGTCATATTATGTGGTGTTCATTAAAATATAAGTGACTTATTTAATGCAACGATGATCTGCCATATAGCAAAATATTTTTGTATAGTTAAGATGAGATAGAGTGGGCTATTTTAATCTTATCGAAAACCGGCGAGGTAATATATTGGTTGTAGTATATAATAGTTCATCCGGTGCCAGGCGCCAGGCGGTGGTGTTGTGGTGTTTTCCGCCATATTGGATTGTGATGTCACGGCGGCCATCTTGTATGACCGTGATCCTAACCTTTGAAATTGACCTTGAATTTGACCTTCAAAATTTGGCAAAATCAGCCCTAAATTAGCCAAAATTTACCCAAAAATCCTCAAAATTCGCTCAAATTGCCAGTTTTTGAAGAAAAAAAAATCGTAAAAAAATTTTTTAAAAATTTTCTTTTCGAGGAAACCTTTCTTGTTTTCTACCTAAAAATTCAAAAATTTGTAATTCGAAGAACCTCAAAATAATTTTGCCTTAGAAAGAACACAAATACCTAGGGGAAATTGGGGTAATACGGCACACTTTAGGAATAAGTGCTATAAATTTAAATTTATTATTTATTTTAAAATATGCTGACTAATTATACGAACCTAGATCTATACCTTTTGAATCCTATAATATAATCTGCAAAAAAACTAATTTGTTCATTTACATTTAACAACAAAACAAAATGATGCAATTGTGCGGTATTCCGCAACCCATGGGGCAACACCGCACACACCATGGGGCAATGTCGCACACCATATTATAATGTACAAGCACCACATCATAAACTAACTACCGACTATGTAGCATAAATTACACACTCCATTTAAACTTTGTATTACATTTAGACCTTTGGGAACAATTAAAACTAAGACATGTATATCAGGCCAGAAAATTGCACTTTAGAATTATTTCTACATAATAAGAAATTATTAATTTTTTATGTTTTCCTCTCACAGTCCACCAAATCAATTAGCTTTGCAAAAGTTACACACAAAATTTTCTGCTGTGTCAGATGCGCTACAGTCAGCATGTACCCATCCCGAACAAAAAACACATCTGAACCACAACTCCTTATTTCTGCCAAACTCCCTACAAAACATGCACATGTCACTTGAATCAGGCGTAGGCGTAGTTGCACATTGGTTAAATAATTGGTCAAGATCGTCAATATCATTGTCGTCGCATAAATGTGCAAAATAATCTGCATCACTTGCTTTATCGGAACTGGCAGTGTCAAAAAGTTTCGTCTTTGGACCAAATTTGCTTATTTTCTTACTTTTCTTTACTGTCTTCTCAAGCTTCAATTTATTATTGCTGGTGCTCATACGCCTGTCAGGATTCGCTTCTCTTTTCTTAGCTTTTAGATTATTTTTTTATGTTCTTTGCTTGTTTTTTCTTCATAGCTTCTTCAAGCATGACTTTAGTTGGAGTTCCAGTGAAAATTACCGAATGCTGCCTAGACCGATGCCTAGGTGTTGCCTCTGAAGGTCCATGTTAGGTCTAAGACAAGGAATGGGATTTACATCAGAAAACCTAATGGAAGTTGTAGCAGTAGATAAATCCTTTTCAGTAGGCCTAATGAAAGTTTGCTGGTAACATTCGGCGTTTTCACTCGATTCATTCACAACATTTTCTTCCTGAATGTTTTCGTTGTCACTGACTGTAGGCCTAACTGTATGATCATGACTATTCTCGACTTCACTTCTCTCTGCGACATCATCAGAAACAGTTACAAGGTCAGACGTACGCCTGGAACTTATCTGAGTGGTAGGGAATGTAAAATCATCCTTTGTGAATTTATCAAGATTCATGGGATAAATTCCTGCAGCAGAGAATCCAGAAACTCCTTTCTCAATAGTTGCAACCATCATAAGTGCTTTGTTGAACAACATTGCAACATCGTCTGCCCTTATCATTTTAAATGCATTTCCCTTAATAAACAAGTCGCACTCTCTGTTATAGGCATTTTTTAAGGGACCAAAGAATGTTAAGTCCAGTGGTTGGAGACGATGCGAGGAGTGAGGAGGAATCGTTATCATAACAATACCATGATCTCGACAAAAATTGAATGCATTTAATGTCTTGTGAGAGTTATGGTTATCGGTGATAAACAGCACTGGGTCTTGTTTTGTTGGCTTCGCATTTGCTTCAAAATGCTTCAGCCATTTAATGAAAATATCTTCGTTGATCCACCCATTCATAGAGCAGTCATATATTGCCCGTTCAGGACCTCCCTTCTTCAAAGTTGGACTCATCCTCACTCTTGGGAAAACAAACATCGGTGGTATGTATGACCCACTTGCACTCATAGCCATGCAGACAGTTATGTTTTTGCCTCTTTCCATGTTTGTTAATGATCCAACTTGTCTTTGGCCTTTGGGCGCCAAAATTTTACTTGGAGTCTAAACAACAGATATTCCTGTCTCATCCATATTGAATATTCTTGACCCCTGAAATTTGTGTTTCGTCATCACTGTTTCAAGGTTTGAAGAAAACTCTTTTACAGCAGCTTCACTGAACCCAATAACTCTATTCAAACTTGTTAGTTTTGGCTTGCGAAGACTGACTTGTGGATTTAGCTTAAGAAACCCTCGAAGCCAATCTTTTCCAGCTGTTCGAGAACTTGCATTAAAATCATTCCGGATAGAATTTTTCTCAGCGAATTCGAAAGCAATTCGGCGCAAATCTACAGGCGTTATTCCATGAAACATACTAGCCATCGTTATTGTATGATTGGTTAGTTCCTTTTCTTGCGCTGCTGAGAAGATGGAGTTTCTACCTAAGCTAGCTTCGTGTTAGTGTCCAGATTTGTACCGATCTTTTAGAGTGGATACAGGAATCCCAAAATATCTTGCTACTTCCCTAAGCCCTCGACCCATTGCCATGGCATTCAATGCTTCCTTCATACTCTCTGCAGTCTATTTAGCTCTATTTGTGGTTCTCACTCTCTTCCTCGCCATCTGTGAAAACAGTTTTAAAGGAATACTTGTAGGAGTCATATCCATTATGTAACATTATATCGTAACATACAACTGCATGAAAACAAATCCTTACAGTTGGCCTAAAAGAGCTGACCAAATAGGCTTAAAAGACCATGCCAGGTAGTTTTATAAGGGTCTTGACAACATTTATACACCAAATTTATCAAAAAATTTGCTGCATAAACATATGAAAAATAAGCAAAAATATTGTTCATGTATTGTATTTTATTATTCACCTTTATTGACAGGCAACTCAAAGTTGCTTAAAAATTATGTTTTGCACCTACACATGATTTCTGTCAGTCTATTTTAAATAAATGACTGTAAAAAAAAATTTACGGAATTCTTTATGATAAATTAGATTTCTATCTGGAAAAATAGATTTAAAAATTATATTTAGTCATAAACCACAACAAAGGGGAAATACCGCACAGTGTACGCCATTACCCACCCTACTTGTGCGGTATTACCCCACGATGTGTTCCGCCATTTTAGCTCCTCTAAAACAGAAACAAAGTTCGTTATTCAAACGATATATTTAGCAGACTACCGTAAAAAATAGCCGAATCCAACCAGTTATATCAATTCAACTTAAATTGAATATAAATAGTACTTACCTCTTAAACAAGAAACAACAAAATAAGAAGGAAATTAAAAAAAAATCTTTCGGAGCAGGTCGCGACACTCATACGGCTACTACCAAAATAGTCTCATACTACTTAGTTCACACACTCTCCCGCTAGAGCGTGCCACGTACAAGGCGGTGCTCAGCCTACAGTTAACACAAAAAAGGGGCTGTGCGGTACTGCCCACCTGTGCGGTATTTCCCCACTTTCCCTAAAAGTGGCTAAAAAGTCCTAAGAGCTAGCCGCTCTAAGCCGCAGACATCATCCAGGAGTATGACGTCACCGTTGCATTTCTGTTACGGCCGCCATCTTGAATATCTTTATTTATTATCCGATTTTAATGGAAAAAATTAATATTAATAGAAAATTCAATAAATAAAATTTCATAAAAATATTTTAAAAAACATACATTTACGACATGGAACTCGGAGTCCTCGGTTCGAACACAGTGAGGAAAAAAAATTGCGACTGATCCTTCCCTCATTGTGGCTGCTGGCAGGCTGACCCCCACCAATTTTTTCATAGCATATATCATCAGTTAGTATAACATAATTTCCGCCATCTTGAAAATCCGTTATTCTAAAGCTAGAAATTCAGGAAAAATTGTAAAAATTATAAAATATATATATTAATTAAATTGTAATAAAAATCTTTAAAAAACACTGTTACACTTTTCTTTATGGCCGCCATCTTAGAAATCTGTAATTTTTATGCTAGAAATTTGGAAAAAACTTTCTAAAATTATGGTAAAATTGTATTAATCACATTTTAATAAAATACTATTTAAAAACACACGCCTTGATGTCCCTGGTTCGAACCCAGTAAGAGAAAAAATAAAAAATGTCGATAGATCCTTCTTCCATGAAAGCCACCTGCCGACTGACCCACAAATACTACAATATATATACCTATCATCAGCTGGTATGATGTCATGTTCGCCTTCTTGTTTTGGTCTCCTAGAGTGCGCTGACGCCGTGTTAGTGTTATTTTTACCCGCTAGAGTGCAGTAATCATTTATTGTTACCATGGCATCCATCATTTTCAAATTTGGACACCATCTTGGAATTGTGTAATTATTTAGCTTGAAGTTCGGGAAGAATTCCAAAATTCATCAAAAAAATCACACATTTATGTACTGATTGATTCGATCAATATCCGTTCCTGGTTCGATCTCTGAACGAAGACTGAAATAAATTTATTTAATATACCAGAAAAGTGTCAGGTTAAAGGAATTAAACACCGCAAGTTATTTTACAAACATAATATTTTATACATAATTTCTATTCTACTACAGGAACATATGCGATAATTATCATTTTTTTAATCATTTAGGCCTGCATAGGCGTGATATGACTAATTCTTAGTTCCAATCTGTTTATACTAGACAAAGACCAACCATATCCTTTACAGACATAGTCGTCCTCTTCTTGACAGAGTTTCTGGATACCGTGTTGAACAGTTTGCTTTTCATCGTCAGAACTGTAAATTACTGCAGCCGAAATCTTGAATGCACACTTCTTCACTTTGTCATCGAACAGATATGGCTTTCCATATATACAGTCCAACCACAAGTTATATTTCAAAGGTCCGTTTGTTGCTACGTCATCAGTAAGCTGATTGATTATTATCTGTCTAATATCGTCAAGAAAGTTACAAATGTCTTTCGACTCACCTAACGTATTTAGATAATAGTAGACTTTCAATATTCCACGAAATGCAGACTGCGCCAAGTAGAAGCCATTATCATTCACATTCAGAGCGCCGATAACAGTCTTAGGTTTAGTTTCATGTCCAGAGGTCATACCAATCGGTTGCTGTTCATATGTTTTTCTGCCTGTACGCTCACGAGTCTTCAAACTAAACCGAGGATTCGAAATTTCTGCAGGTAGTTCGTCAGTTGGCACACGGACTTTACCGTTGCATTTTTTCGCATGTCGTTGCAAACCATAAATTCGAGTAAACCATTCATGGCACTCATCGCAGCGAAACTTCATGCGAGAAGGATTCTTCTTGCATTTACTCCGTTCATCTCTCCATGCATAATGGGAAAATGTGAACGTCATCTCGCAGTAGCTGCAAGGAAGCTGCTGATGAAGACGAACCTTCCAGACCCAAACCAGATGACGATGTTATTGCAATTGTACCATTTCCAGGTATACTTTTATGCACATCAATCATTCGTTGCTGCACCGAAACCTTTACTTTCTGCCGCGCAGCGTTTTCATATCTTTTCTGGCAAACTGCTTATGACATTTCTCACAAACAAACATTTTACGATATAGGTTCTTCGCACATTCTCTTTTCTCGTGTCGTCGTAAATGTATGTTTTTAAAAATATTTTTATGAAATTTTATGTATTGAATCTTTTATTAATATTAATTTTTCCCCATTAAAATTGGATAATAAATAAAGTTATTCAAGATGGCGGCCGTAACAGAAATTGCAACGATGACGTCATTCTCCTAGATGACGTCTGTGGCTCATTGACTTTACGTATTTCAAAGTAATTGCTTGTTATTTCTGTTTTGTATGCTGCCATAACATTTATTTGCAAGTATTACATATATAACCTTTACAAAGTTGAAAGTGGTTACCTGGCTTTCCATCTAAGAGTATTTCACTGTTTCTGATAATTATTAATAATAATGGTTAAATTATTTGCTTGCAAACAAATTATTTGTATCTTTAATTTTTCCAAGTTTAAAAAATTTAATTTACGATAGTTTGGTAATGTTGTTCATATTTTATATTCTTATTTGTAATATGCAAAATTTTGGCTGTTCTTATAGAATGCAACGTGTTGAAATATTTCGTAACGTTATAATTAATTTAGGATTGGTTGATCGTTAAACATGTTTAATGGACTGGAAAATGAAAGTGTTTAAAAGCACAGAATAAGACAGTTCATCTAGCATGCTTTAAACATAATATCTGAAGTTGCTGATTTTCTTTACTTCTTTCGAAACTTGTGTAAAAGGCAGATATAAATATACCAATACCTCATGGTCACAATAAAGCATAATGCTATAATCATAATTAAGATAATTTTCATTACTAACTCAAAAGGGTAAGAAACAAGAGTACGTAAGACCAAATATTTCATTTTGTTTAAATATCTCGCAAATGTTTCCGAGAAACAAAACTAATAAGTGCCTCTAAAGAAATTATATCTCGCTGATGATTGTGCAATGTAGGCAGTTAAGAAAGCTTTGTAAGTCCTAATGTTTAGTACATTATTTAAATAAAACTTTGAATAAACTTAGAAACGGTATTTTCTGTGTAACTGTATTCTTTATCTGACAACTATGTAAATTAAAAAAAAAACAGTTAACTCAATTTATTTAAATGATCTTTTATATGTAGAAGGATAAACAAAATGAGTTTTAATCATTGGTAAATGAATTTTATCAACGCTAGTGTTGGTTTTTGTAACTTATTGTTCAATTTATTCGTAAATGATTTATAACATGAAAACTTTTTTTTTGGTTATTTCTTCATATGTTAGGATATGGGTCTATATATATATATTTAATTTCAAATTTATTAAAACATTCTTATTTCTTTTGTATGGTAATATTAATTTTTATAATAACAAAAATTCTTTTTAAACTTTATTATCCATGAAAATATATTTTCAGTAAAACATATTACTTATTTAAATATCACCTTTATTTGCAAATCGTAGGCGAAAATATTGTGTAAACTAGACGTTCTACTCAAAATTGCTAATATCATTGCTTAGGATTAGAATTTTTGCATCTCAACCTCACCATGTATATAGTATTCATATAAATAAGTAAATACAAAATAGAATATTTCAAGTAACTTTAATATTGCAACGGGATTTTAAATACCATTGACTGGAAATACTGCTCTCGACTCCACCTAGAGTAGCAAAATACAAAAAAAAAAAAAAATTAAATGAGAAATTTTAAAAGGTAAAAATTTTTGCTCAGAGCAGAAAGTAATTTTATTAAGGCCTAATAGATCTCTTTTAAATATCACATTTTATATTCTCATTTGTGGCCAGGCACAAGTGGCATTTCACATAACAAAACCAAATTTTTTGAAAAATGTTAAACACATAGCTTTAAAAAATGCTAGAATAAATTCTGATAAAAAAATTTATTGAAATAATACCTTTTTAAAGTAAAAATTAGCGTGTTTTTTTATACTAGCTGACCTGGCAAACTTCGTACAGCCTAACAGTCAATAAATGTCGTGTTAACTTTTAGCTATACTTAATTTATGATTTTAATAACATAATCAAATTTATAATAAAAATTCTATAAAGTACAAAAATCAAGTAATTCAATGGCGTGCCAGCAAGACATTTGCTTTATTGAAGCTATGTATTTTGCTGCATGGGTTGCACTCGGGTTAATTCTCTTCAGTGAAGCACTTTGTGATATACGACATTTTTCGTTTTGTTATCAGGTGCAAGTACAAATAAAGCGCATGGTTTGTCGACACGTGAATATGCCACGTACAATTGACTAAGAAAAAATCATGCATTTTCTACATTCATAACACAAACACTTAAGGATTGGCCTTGTGATTTGTTAATCGCCATGGCGAATGCAAGATGAATTAATTAGGAATTGGATTTGTTTAGACTTAAAGGGCATATCGGTTGGGATCATCAAATTCCTCGGAATGAAAACTTCCTCACATTTGAATTTTCCTTAGAGTAACATCGTGTGAATCACATTGATCGTCAGTTCTTTATTATCACCAAACGCGTTACATTGCATAGTTTTGGTTGCCTTAGATTTTGAAGCATGATGACTACCAAGCAAACCTTCAGTTGTAAATTGTGCGTTGGTAAGCCAGGCGCATCTAAAGAGTTTAAAAATTCAGTTGGATAGTCTATGGTTGCGGCTTCTTTTATTACACAGTCAATATATTTGAATTAATGAAAAGTACCAACTAATTAATTCTGAATTACGAAGTTGAAGTCATTCACATCTGTGTTCTTAGCCGCCAAATTTGCTCGCTCACTCAACCATTTTTTTTGTGTTAGTCGTGATGTTCGGGAACACTTTGTTGATGAGCTCGTCTTTAGATGAGACGAAATTGCAAAAATTCGGAGGAAATGAAATCAATCCTCTCAATTGGTTGACAGGTACACGGTCATTACCGATAGACAGCAATTGCTTGGAGAAATCTTCAGCAGATGGATCGTTTAGCAAGGCAAATCTCATGTTTGATGCCAGCTGAAGTTTCTTCACAGAGTAACACAGATTTGATGATTTGAGGCAAGTGTTTCTTTCATCGGAAGCAGTCGATCTTGGAATGACTGGCATTTTTTGGCGGAAAGCACCTCCAAAACATCTCGTGTCGTTGCGCAGATATTTCAATGTTCGGTCAAGTGCTTCCAATGCACTTTCTAAGCCACTATGCATTCGTCGCAGATGATGATTTAAGATGCTACTAAAACTTTGGACATTGCGAAGTCATTTCGCAATGTTATTTGTCGGCTGTTCAGTAGTTTGAAGGTTTAACGACGGTTTTAACGCTGAATGAGCCGTACGGCATCCATCTAACAATGTGGCCGCTATTCCATAAGAAGCACCTGCTGCCGCAATGTCGGACCTCGCACGAACAGTGGCCAAAATCAATGATATGAGGAATGTCTTGCCAGTACCGCGGGGTGTATCCAGAAACATTAAGCCACCAATTTACATCATGAATTGCCTTCATTAATGTAACATACATTTCCTTCTGTTGGGAGTTCAACAGGGAGACATTCGTTTGAACTGATTGGTCTAATTTATGTCGATCATATTCAGGTTCAATTTCCAAACCTCGATTAAATGCGTCATTTATTCCACGACCTGGCGCTGACATTCCTAACCTGTCTAACAAAACTGCTGCACATGAGGTAACACATGTCTTCGATCAAGAGCAAAGCCTAGTTATGCATCACCTCATTCACCTCAAGATCGGGATTTCTGGAACTGACACGAATTCGATGTAAATTTTTTTTTGACATTTTATCCTTGTATTTGTTTCACTGGTCACATTGATTCGATGCAAAGCATGTCAAAATGATGATAGCAATTAATGTGCTTATCTGACATGGAGATGCAGAAATAATTTCTTCAGCAATTGTCGTGTCCCAAGGAGTATCGTTTTCAAACAAATTGATTTCTTGACATTCAGCATGAAAGGCTGGGCACCCTATACGATTAACAGTTCGTAGTTCTTTAAATGACGTTGGCCCACGAATATTCACCAGCAACAACCCCAAATAGAAGCAGTCACCATTCTTCGGACGAACTGTGTAAATACGACCAAGAGCATCAGTAAAATGCACCTCCGGATGACCAGGAACCGCAAAAGGATCGCTTTGGCAAATCGCAACGAAACTGGTCAAAGTTGTTGCTGGATGTGCTTCAGCACATTGAGCAAAATTCCACTTGGCGAAATAAACTTGCTGACCATTCTCCAGATGCACCACCAAATGTTCAATAATGGGATGATGTTCGTAAATAGGGAATGAGATTATACCTACGCCATATCGCCTCATTGCAGTTCACATATCGACCAACTTGATAGCGCGTAATTTCATCGTTCGTATTGGAGTTTTGGGTGCCAAAAACAACCATATCTCTGCCTTTTGTGACATATTGGCAGATGTATTTAATGTACTTCACCGAATTGCAATACTTAACGTTGCCATGTGTCTTGAATGTTTTGGAAAGAAGTAGCGAACATGGAAAAATCCAACTGTTGTCGACAACGAAATCGTTTTCTTTCACTTTCGTTGTGATAGTTCGATCATTAACATCGGGTAATCGACGCCGAAACAGTGGATAACCATCGTTCCCAGTGAAGGTCTCGGCCGTCAATTTTAGTGGAAAACATTTGGAACACTTGCCATTGAGCATTCACGGTGATTTAGAGGGATCGGTATAAACTGTTCGACTGTTGAAGTGTTCGACCTACTTTAGTGGGCGTTCCTCATGTCCAATAATATTGCAGAGTTTATAGCTCTCTTGAACGACCAATCACAATAAAAGGGCGTGCAGTCAGGAACTTAAAGACGTCAGCTAGCCAATAATATTAGTTATTGATGCTGACGACATTTATTTGTTCAGTTCAAGAACACCACAACCGCCTTGTTATTTAACACCTTGTCGATCAGTTTAACAGTCGAACACTTTATCCCGTAACCTGTATAAACTGTTCGACTGTTGAAGTGTTCGACGCATCAACTGGTCGTCGCGGCAGCCTGGCGTTTAGTACCTGGGTTTACCGGTAGGTCGACCAAGGTCTTCGCGGCAGCCTGGCATTTAGTACATTGGTTTCCGGGTAGATCGTGCTAGAGTGCCTGTACAAGAATTGGAGCGCCACTGAGTGATAGGAACGTGTGAGCAAAACTGCAGGCAGATCGCGCGGAAATAACACTCTGCAATCTGAGAAAATAAAATTGATAAGAGTTATTATGCCACATTGACAAAATACAATGCGTAGAAATCAGGGACAGAATACGTTGCGTCACAAGATAAGAGCGGCGGGCTAGAGTCTCCTTTAAAAATCCAAAATAACAGTTTGCAGTGCGTTATAAAGGATTTACAGAACATATACATGCAAACTAAAATGACTACGGTACCTACTTAATTCGTTAGAGGGGAGTACGGTACGCATTTCTCCCGCGGCTGTCGGCCGGGAATGCCCTGCGACCATATCGGGACCATCGAAGGAAGGCAGTTTGCGGGATGTGCTGGCAAACCGGGAGCGAGCATGCAGCGCCGACTGCATTAGACGCGTCCTCAGGTAACGGATAGGGGCCGCCCAGTTTCCCAAGAGTTGCAGTCTCTATGGGTTGGCTGTAAATAACCAATAGCAGCCCGCGGACCAACGGCCGGCCTTGTGGGGTCGTGATCCCGGTCACGGCGGTTTACTGTGGCCTGCACGAAGGGGGGGGGGAGGAGGGACTCGAGATGCTGAAAAAATGCGAAGTGTAGCGAACCGCGGGGCTGTGGACGGTTCGCGCGCGCAACAGAATGGAAAAGCGCCGGAACTCCACTTGGAGTCGGGGCCACTGTTGGGGCAGCGGTAGCCCGAGGAGTTTGGTGGAACAAGTGTTGGTTCCCCTCCCTCCACCCTGGCTTGATAGGTAGCTGCTGTTAACTGCGAAGAGCGAAGACGACGATGGCGATCAGGTAGGCCGCAGTAAACCAACGATCGCCAGCAGTATCAGTCAGTTTACTGGCTCATCTGCCCACTTCTTCTTCCGCCGCGGTGAATATTGTTGGTCCCAAGGAAATATTCGCTGCAGCACCAACCTTTTTTTTTACCGCTGACTGGCAGCCGAGTGGGTTGGCGATTACAGTCGCCCGCCCCTAGGAGCGCATGCACCCCTGGCTAATAACCAGACGCGCCCAAAACAAAATTAATGCGGGCCGCAAGGCCCAAGCTCCCTGCCACTTGCTTCGTAGTACTTTCGGCCCCGCCCACTCTTTTTACCTGGACACAATTTTCCCACTACATATGTCCAGTAGTTTACTGCTTGCTTTAACGCATAATATAATTGATCCCCGCATGTGTCGGGCCTGGGTTTTCCCTCCGTCTATGGGGGTTTTACCTGGGTCACTTAGCTAGCTTTTGGCTCGGCTGCAAACAGGGTGTCGGCCATGGCCTCAATTGTTGGCCATGACCGGCCAATAAGCCCTATTAGCAACATGATTGCACGTGACCTTTACCGCATGGTTTTCCCTGTATTGTAGAGTGTATAGGCTTAGAGCCTGAGACACGCCTTTGTCCAAATAATCTTTAAGATTAACTTAGGCTAAGAGAAAATAATAATCTACTTTATTCTGAAATTCCTTTGTTTTTGTTAAAATGAAAATAAATGTAAGGAATTATTTTGTATATTGTATTCTTCCATAAAAAACATCACTTATTAAAACTTACACCTTAGTTTAACTAAAACAGAATAAGTAGTAAACGAATGGTTCTCAAAGTATTTAGCTCTTTTTTATAATGTAGCGTAAATCTTATCATTTTGAATACTCACGATGTTTTCTTATGATTATTTTATGTACACTAGCATACTTATAAAATAATGCATGCGGAAAATGTGTCCTGGAGCGAATTTATCTCGCAACGGCCTGGTACAACTGGAACTAAATCGTACGTCGTACGTGCAGACATAATTATAAATTTCTTATTATTAAATACGTTACTCACACTGTCATGAGACTTTAATCTTATGTTCCAGTTATTACAGAAAATATTACTCTTAAAATTACTAGATCAGTCAATCAAGATTAATGCGGCCATCAGTGTAATCGTCTGAATAAGGCTGATAATGTTTTATTAGCATGTGCATGTATATTTATAGTCTGAAATACTCCGTTTTAGTTTTTTTTTATAATGTTCAAGTCTTAGGTTGTAAATTAATTATGTACCTAATTTTTCTAAGGAAATCTCATAGTACTCTTCTAACATTAAAAGCTGCAAAATTAATAATAAAATATTACTCTAATTATTTATAAGTAGGAAGATAGGGATCCCTACATAAGTTATAAAGTCACAACTTAGAACATGCATAACTTGTAGTTCTTGAAAAATCTACGTAACTTAAAAACACACAACTTAGAACAATTTTAACTTAAAAACATATAACTAAGAATCACACAACTCTAAACGACACAACTAAAAAACATAGCATCTTAGAACGTTATACCTTAAAACTATAAAAACTTTGAAACTCACAACTTCGAATTGTCATAACTTAGACACATGTAACTTAGAAACATACAACGCCGAACCACGCAACTTATAAACTCGATAACGTAGAAATAGGCAACTTAGAAATATCACTACTTAGAAGCACACAACTTAGAACTGCCATAACGTAGAAACACGTAACTTAGAAACACACAACCCTGAATCGTGTTACTTAGAATTTTGGATGTGAGGGCAGAAATATTTTTAAGGGCTGTAGTGAGAAATATTTATTTTTTACACTTCCTGCATTCAGAGCTGTAATCTTGTATCCAAACATTAACATTCGCATTCAATTTTGATCTCTCTGAATAGATGGTGCTGTCAGTTCCAAACATAGCTTAATTGACATCAGCTAATGGTTTTCCTGTCACATCTGAACTACATATTTAATTGATTCTGATTTTCTATGAATAAGTAAACATTTCTGTAAGAATAATAGTTTTTTTTTGTTTGTATACTTATAATATATAAAGTGATTTAATTACATTATGAACATTTGGCAAGACTCACTTGTTTTACTAAATACATAAAAACTTGACTTTTTTAAATATTATTTTCTCGTCTTTAATGACCTCGCTGTTTACGAGACTTTGGGCGAATTGAAACAAATAGCTAACGATATTAATTAATATTTTACTACCTCATTGATTTCTGTTGTTGCGTTTTAAAGCATTCTTTTCTTCAAAGTAACAGTGGTGTCATGTATTTAATAAAACGTTTACATTTTATTTAAATTCACTCTAAAATTAATTTCGTGGAAATAGCCTATATGTACCTACAGACACGATGAATGTGAAATACGAGTCAAAACTTTAGAGTTTAATGCAGGAATGTAGATAAAGAAGAAGTATTAATGTTCAGACACAGAGTAACTATGAATAACCTAAAAAAAATTTGGTTGTCTGTAAAGTCGGTTTACGGACTATAGTTTAACGTGACAACGTCATTACAAAACATTGATGAAATGATTGCATAACCAAAACAATTAATTAATTTAAAAAAGATAATGTACTTCTTAAGACATTGTTAATCTAAATTCAATAACATGTATTTAATTATAAAAACTGGCGTTTAGCTATAAAGTTTAAATATAATTAATGAACAAGTTTTCATAGAAATAAACTATAATCAAATATCTATCATCAATTATATGAATCATCATAATTTTTTAGTCAATTGTAACAAAACTTATAAATACTGCACTCGCCGACAGATGCTACTTTATTTAATAACTAGCCGTCACCCACCCGCTTCGCTTGGCGTAAGCTTAAGTTCAGAAGAAGATACGTTAAAAATTTCAAAATTCATCTAAATAAGCAGTACCTCCGCGCTTCACCACAGCGGTCAACAGGCAGAGCACACTCGCACTTATAAACGCCCCTCCTCATGGCCGACCACTTTGCAGAATCTTTTACACCTGCACCTGTACCACCTCACCTCTCAAAACTGCCCACCCACTATATCCCACCCCCACCACCTGCCCCAGGAGACCTCAAATTAACAACACCCAGAGAGGTGATGAAAGAAATAAGCCGCGTGAAGTCCAGAGCAGCGCCTGGCCCAGACTGCATCACACCTCGCCTTCTCAAATCCATTTCACGTAAAGCTCTTGTCTATCTCACTCACATTATCAACAGCATCCTCACCTCTGGTCATTATCCACGATCATGGCGAGAGGCTACAGTAGTGCCCATCTACAAAGGAAAAGGTGCAACCAATCGGCCAGCATCGTACCGTCCCATATCCCTGCTGTCCATCATTTCAAAGGTGTCGGAGCGCATAGTGCTGACCAGGCTGGAAGCGGAAATAGCGCGCCTACAACCGCTGCCGGAATTCCAGTTTGGTTTCAGGCGTAACCTCTCAACCCAACATGCCCTGGCTCATGTCACCGACATCATCACCTACAACTTCACCCAAAGAACCCATACCGGCATGCTGTTGCTAGACCTAAGTCGTGCATTCGATTCATTTAACCATCAGGCTCTTATCCTTAAGCTGGCCTTTTTGGGATTCCACCCTGCACTACGATTCATCCTCCACTCTTTCCTTGAAGCCCGTACGTTCAACGTGCGGGTGGAAGGGTCCACTTCATCTACCAGAGAAATCACCGCAGGAGTCCCTCAAGGGTCCACACTCTCCCCACTTCTTTTCTCCCTCTATTGTCATGACATCCCAAAACCCCCCGAATGCACGATAGTCATGTACGCGGACGATACCGCGCTGGTGGTATCACACCATGACCCCACCCTAATTAAAGCCAGGCTGACCGCGGCCATTAATTCTGTCAATAACTTTTTCATTTCCTGGGGCATCCTTCCCAACCCCACCAAGACCGAAGCAATTTTATTTACCAGACGCCACCCCCGTCTGCCTCCAGCACTGTTTGTGGGAGGCGCGGTGATCAACTGGAGCGATTCAGTGAAATACCTCGGTGTGACACTGGATCGCACACTGCGCTTCTCACCGCACTTCTCATCTGCCATTGCCCAGGCCTACCGCGTATTTAACTCGCTGTCCCCCATTCTCCGCCCCCACAGCCCCCTATCAGACCAGGACCGTGTACGCCTCTTCAAGGCGTACATTGTACCTATTTTACTTTATGCCTCAGTAATTTTTGCCCATGTACCCGACATCTGTTTCCACCAAATAAATACATGCTTCAATAAATTACTCAGAGCAACACTCGGGAAATACAGACACGTAATCAACATACAGCTACATGCCCTCGCAAACACGTCATCACCTAGAGCACGGGTCACACAATACACAGACAAATTCTTCCAGAAGGCTACACAACACCCGTCTACTCTCATACAAAACATCGGAAAGCACGCCATCACCAGACCTCACCCACACAGACTCATCACCAACTACCACCCAGGTAGGCCACCCTGACTGGGCGGCCCAGGAAAAACCACCGCCCAAGACAGCACCGCTAGTGAGTGCAAATCAGTGTAAATAGTGTAAATAGGTATGGACACACCCCACAGTGCCATACAAGTGTAAAACAAGGGACGCCAACCATAGCGCGTCATGTGTAATATAGTGCTTAATTCAAATAATTGTTTATTCTTTATTTCAAAATTCTTTCCACCTGTAACATGTACATATAGTCTAATTATCATTATTATTATTATTGTTGTTATTATTATTATTACTAGTGACATTGAGTCAAAGACTCCAAACCAAAGACAAAAGGTTTTTTAAATTTTCCTTTTATTGTTGTTGTGGGTACGCCACTGCCAACCCCATACGAAAAACAAAATAAAAGAAAACTTTAGAGTGCCCGTTGCCATGGAGGCGCAGAAAGCTTATTAAGCAATGTAATAACCTTTGCCATGGGTAAGAAGAAAGCATCAACATAGATTTTGTATGTTTGTTTCTGGTACCAAATTTCTCTCCTTTTGCTTAAAAAATTTGAGAGATATAATTGTTTATCTTAAATCCATATTTACCCGTTTTTATCCCCCTTAGTGGCGGAATTTAATAAAATAGTAAAATGTTTTTAGTAGTTTTTGTATGTTTATTGTTGGTACCAAATATAATTTCTTACGTTTAAATAGTTTCCGAGATATAATTTACTATCTAAAAAACATATTCACCCCCTTTACACCCCTTAGGAGTTGAATTTCGCTAAATGGTAAAATTGGTATTGGTAGTTTTCGTATGTTTATTACTGGTACCAAATTTCTCTCCTTTTACTTAAATAAATTCAGAGATATAGCCTAATTGTTTATGTTAAAACCATATTTACCCCTTTTTCACCCCCTTAAGGGTGGAATTATATAAAAAGATGTAGCCTAGTTTCTAAGTTAGCCGAAGACCTTTCTATTAAAAAAAAAGTTCATCAATATCGGTTGAGTAGTTTTCAATTGATGCTGGAACAAACAGACAAACTGACAAACTGACAAACAGACAAACAGACAAACAGACAAAAATTTTTAAAATTATATTTTTGTGTTCCCAATAATGTAAAACGTCATTTCCAAAAGTTTTTTCATGATTTTGTTCAATGTACAGACTTTTCACTTCGAACAGTTTTATTATTCGTATACGTAGATAAAAGAATAAATACTTGAAATTATACTAGTAATCTGATTTTTAAAATGCAAGAATAATTAACCTTTATTGCCGAAATTGTTGTTGTAATAAACAATGAAAACCACATTAACTTTTCACTTCACTTTATAAACAGTCGACGAAACAGTTCACGTGTAGATGTAAGTTGTGTGCTGCCGCTGTCTTTCTTCTCCTCGGACGCATAGGCCAATCGAGTGGGAGAGAGATAAGGCGGCGCATGCGCACAATGAGCGTAACGGGACAGTGAGTCATCGTTTTTCGTGTATGCAGCCGGCGTTCATCGATTTTTTACACGTTATCACGTCAAAAAATTAGTTAAAAACCAATTCAAAATTTAAGTCCAACTGAAGAACAAACAGGGTAGAGCGGGGCTATTCTGATCATGGGGTAAATCCGATCATAATAAGAGAATTGGCAAAACAGCAAGCCATGAGCCGAAAGGAAACAATATCATCCCATCAGTCGCAAGCTGGGAGTGTTGGTGTTCACGTGGTAAAAAATTTCCGTTGTTATTCTAAACTTTGCTGTGTGTAAGGAAGCGATTCAACACCAAGGTAAGTCACGCCATGAATTTTTATCACTCCCAATAAAATATCACATTCCAAAATAAGAAGCTACAATTACAGAAACGAGATATCTTTAAGTACTTTGGTTTCTTCATGTAGCATATTTACTGGAAAAAAATATCCTTGTATCAGTTCTGATAAAAACCAGTTTCCTCTTACATTTTGGACGGCAAAGGTAAAAGTCGACAAAATGGGGCAATTCCGATCACGCTTTTGGGGCTATTTCGATCACAGGAAATAATTTATTGCTCTGGAGAATACAGCACAGAAAGGATCGTATTTATCAACTAATCTTGAAAGCGATTACTCGACACTGCTCTACTGTCACGGTGCACAAAGCTGACAGAAAAAAGTATTATCTTAATGCTTCAAGGATAGCTGAGGGGACAGTTAGAGACCTAATATTGTAAGTGTAAGATAAGACATTAGCTGTCGCCAGTTTGTAGATACTGATGTTTATCTTTTCGACTACCGCACATTCCGTTGCGGTGATTGGTTTCACTGCCGATGCTTGGCGGGTTGCACCCTTTATTACTCAAGAAAGAGTCGACTGGTCGCACTCCGTGTTGGCCACACTTTAAATAACTCGCACACATTTTTTCATCTCGATGCCATAAAATAAATGTATTACCAACTTGACATATATAAAACGAAAAAGTGTCAAGTTTGTACCTTGAAATATGACCATTGGTTAAATACTGTCAGAGTGTTTGCCATCTTATTTTGGATGGACACGCATCACATTGTTCGCTTAAATGACTGAACTAATGCAGAGAAAATGAAATTGAATTTCTCTGTTTACCACCTCATACCACTCATGTCCTTCAGCCTCTAGATCGCACACTATTCAAACCATTAAAAACTTTCTACCATCAAGAAGCAACCACATTCATTCACAACAACCCAACACAATCGATCACCAAGTCTGACTTAGGAAAGATTTTCACAGCTGCGTGGAACAAAGCTGCATCCCATGTGAATGCTACTAAAGGGTTTCAGTGTACTGGTCTCTACCCATTTAACCCTAAGACTATCTCGATGGATAAATTTCTACCATCTGTAGCTTTCCGAGCTGAATCTCCTTCTACATCAACAAAATCATCCACCATGCAAACTTCAGGTCCTTCATCTGATGTTTCTCTTGATCATGTTCAAAATAAGTCACACAGCCAACATTCCCCGTCCAAACACACAGTTTGCTCCAGTTCCCAAGCTTCATCCACCATGTCCATATCAGCTTCTACGTCCAAGTCTCCCAGTGAACAGAAACTGATTGGATTTGATGACATCATTCCAACCCCAAACAAATCATCTACAAATAGGAATGCACCGAAACAAACCAGAAAGCAGAAATCTCGACATCTGACATCGGATGGAAACATCAAGGCAACAGCAGAAAAAGTTAAAATTGCCACATTAAAAAAGAAACAGATAGATTGCATATTGAAGAGACGAAGACTGTTTGCAGAAAATGAAATGGACTCTAGTGGAAAATAAATCCTCATCATGAAAGATTCGAGTGACGCACCATGTTGATTTTGCAACAGAAGATGGAGCCAGTCTGCCAACAGAGGGGACTGGATCAAGTGCCAGAAATGTAGAAGCTGGTATCATGAAATCTGTGTGGGTGCCAAAGGAAAGAAACAATTCAGATGAGGTAAATGTGTGTGATCATGATTGCCCCACTATGATCGGATTTACCCCGTGTGTGAACGCAATTACCCCACTTGTTTTGGGAATCCTGTGATATCACCTTTTAAAGAATTATTTTTTTGTAAGTTTATAATGTGCCATTAATTACCTTTTTCATTCAAGGTATATTAACTATACATATTGAAGTTTATGCTCATGTATTTTCAATAACTTAATCTTATTTTCAACAATTTATTTTCACAACACAATTTGAAGTGATCGGAATTGCCCCTCTCTACCCCATATTTAATTTTCCTTTTGCATAAAAGTAATTTATAGTGCTATTTTCCTATTTATTTTCTGAACAATAGGCTACTGCTCAATCATTGTATACTGGGGATGCAGTAAACGTTTAGCCAGATAGCTCGTTACAACGAGACAGGGAGGTCATTAGAGACGTGCGCAGTGTTCTTTCGGAAAACCTTTTGGTAAAAATCAAGATTGATGAAACTAATTCGAACCAGAGTCCTCCCGATTGCGCTACCTCATTCGACCATACGTAGTGCATTTCTGAGTAAGGCCCAATTCCAACAGCTGTCGCCTAATGTAGCATGCGGCTTGTCGTCTGCCGGAAGATGCATAATGGTGCCGCATGCTTCATGTGTTGCCTTGTGTCGTACGCGCTCCTTGTCGAAACGTGTAGCATGTCACAAACGCAATTCTCTGAATCGACAGTTTCCTGGCAGATTCTGGTCAACAAGGGCGTATTTACAGACTATTGCGGCTGCAGCTTATATTGTTATTGCGAATGTTCGCAGGAGGAAACGGCCCCTGTGTTGGAGGCGCGAAATATTCATTACACCACAAGACACACAAAACGAATTTTATGACAAATTGTGTGCTGACGACAAAGCACACTTCAGAAATTTTGTTAGAATGAGTCAGGAAGACTTCGACATTTTTCTACAGAAGATTATGCCGATTATAATAAAGTGCGACACCAACTTCCATGAAGCAATACCAGTTTAAGTGCGATTGTTGATAACGCTCAGATTTATCGCAAGTGGGGACAGTTACGCATCTCTGATGTACTTGTTTCGTGTTTCGGAACCCAGCATCTCACGGATCGTACCAGAAGTATGCAGGGCTCTTACTGAGGTGTTGAATCACGCTGTGAAGGTAAGTAAACAAAAATATAAGCGTTAGTTTACATTACCATATATATATATAAATTTGTACTTCTGCAATGAAAGTGACCAATGTATTAATCGATATCGCATTATACACAAGATTACATATGAATACCTGAAAACAATTTATGGACGCTCAAGAGTAAAGAGTAAACTAACATATCACACAAAAACGTTTATGTAAAGGAAAAAGGTGTTATAACTTTAAAATACAACCTCCGCAATTCATAATATAGTCGAAACCATAGCATATAGAAACTTTAATGCTTTATAGCATTGCAGACACATTAGGAAATTAAGTCTGGACCTAATGTGAAATCGGTAGTTCGAAATCAACGTCTTCGTTGTTGCACTGTACTTGTGTTTGGGTCAGTCGCTGTCGTTGTAAGGTGCTAATGATGGTGAATTATGAACCTCTGGTGAAAGTAGTGAAGGTGAATGTGTTTCACTTGTATAAACAGATGAAGATGAATGCGATGAATAAGCGATGGTACATGCTAAGTTGATGGTGTGTAGTTGCAACCGCCTGTAAAGGCGGGAGGATGAAAATCGTATTTGTCAATTGTTGCCTCAAACAAGATGTTGTTTATGTTGTGTTTCGCTATTGCTTGTACTCTTGGTGCTAATTTGCGTAATTCGTTTTCCACATGTTCTCCATACACTGATCAGTCATCTCTCCTAACAGATGCCTTTAAAATTGCGTGTGCTTCTTCCCTCCTTTCCTCTTCCATTGAAAGTTTCTTTTTCTTGCACTTGCCTTTTTTATTATCTATCTGCTCACTCGGCTAGGTGGCAGTTGATATTGAGTCATATTTGCCAGTCCAATTCCATCGTTCATAGACATAACTGTCGATTCCTGACTTGCAGCACTTTGTTCACCATCTATCACCTCCGTGTCATCCTGAATAAATAACGTGTGGTAGCTTTCATATAGATAACTCACACACGTTTTGTCTATTCGTGGTAATGGCCAAAGTGAGCACTAAAGGTGCCACTAATTTGAACACTGTACACTAGAATAGCATTACTTTTCCTGTTCTTAGAAACATGTGTTAACCGGGAGGGGGGCGTCCTATTTAATTGCCCACGTGGGGCAATGTATGTCATTCGCTCCCTAACTATTAGGTATCGTTATATAAGATAGGAAATGTTTCCAAAACATTTATTACGAATAGAAGAAAACCTGTAAACTGTACATGGAGGGACCTGACATTACAATAAAGTAAATATCTGCACAGATGACAAAATCTTCAAAATTTGTGTGTTACGATTATGCTTGATAACTATTTTCCAGATTCCAAACAGTCCTAAAGCATGGAAAAGTTAAGCACGAGAGTTCCCCACTGCATGTAACTATCCACACTGCATAGACGCCGTGGACGGCAAACATGTACTGATTCGTTGCTCAAATAACACTGGTATGTAGTCAGTTTTATAATTATAATGGAACCTTCAGCATAGTTTTAATGGCAGTTGACTATGCCATGTATAATTATGTGTGTGTGTATGTATGCAAACATCGGATGTCAAGGTAGGATATCAGACGGTGGTGTTTTCCGGCCAACTGACTCGTACAAGAATCTTTCCGAGAACGAATTGTCTCTTCCACTTCCCGTGGCTCTGCAAGGTAGGACAAAATGATCAAACTGTCTCCTCGTTATGGACGATGCATATCCTTTGCATATAAATAAGTGCACATTATGAAACCATATGCTGGTGGTCACGACAAAGGTTCACCCCAAAGAATATACAATTACAGACATTCACGTGCACATCGAATAGTAGAAAACTGCTTTGGATTGATGTCGAGTGTTTTCCGAGTGTTTCGAAAGCCAATGGAGATAAGTGTAGAAAACGCAGTGACTGTAACCACGACCTGTATCCATCTGCACAACTTTCTTCGGAATAGTGAAACCTCAAGACACCTTCACTCGCCGCGGTGGGGTAAAGGAGAAACGATTGGTCTGAAATGAATACAGAACCCCTCCTCCTTTCCGCCAAGCCTCCCCCGTACCGTGGTGGGGTGAAGGAGAAAGGGTTCGGGCAGTTGACCCATTCGTACAGATGTCATAGAACCCGCGTGCAATTCAAAGATGGTGAACAGGGATGCGGGGGAGCGTAGCAATACAGGGTCACGGGACACGGCTGGCCAGTGACACGAAAGGCCGCGGTGGGAGTGGGAGATTGCTGTTTTTGGTGGGAGAACGCTGTGTCACTTAAGATCCAAGTTAGTGTTACTGCTAAGTTTTAGTGTGTACGCGTTTCTTGTTATTAACCGACTTCAAAAATAAATAATACTTAAAAAACTAAACAAACACGCTTTTATAGAAAATCAAACTAAAAAGTAAAAAATAATTTTCAATAAATTTAAACTACGGATAATATGATTAACAAGAAATTGAATTTTATTGTAAAAAAAAGCGTGGGTTGCTTGTTGTCAATTGTTATGAATATTTTATTGACAGATATTGGTAGAAGTAGTCATTTTGAAAATATCTTAAAAAGCACTCAACGCTTTTTTTTACAATAAAATTCAATTTCTTGTTAATCATATTATCCTTAGTTTAAATTTATTGAAAATGATTTTTTACTTTTTAGTTTGATTTTCTATAAAAGCGTGTTTGTTTAGTTTTTTAACTATTATTTATTTTCTACTTTTTAGTTTGGTTACCTACAAAAGCGTGTTTTATTTGAACTGACATTTATCTTTTTTTTTACTAGTAATCATTTCAATTGACTTTTGTATTTTTTTTCTCCAATCTTCATCTCTTTTTTGTGTTTTAGTTTTATTTATCATTGTTGTTCCCACCAGTAATGGACAATTAAAAGATCCCACAGACTAACGAGCTGAGGGAGTGTCGCTAAAGTTGTTTAAAAAAAAGGCTTATTCAAATTTATATTGTCAAAGACAGAACCTAGAGTGGGAGTGTTGGAATTAGTTTCTGTCTTGGATTAATTTGTTTCTTGATGCACTCACTATTACTTTCTCTATGGACATTCTCTTTTGTTCAGTTGTATATCATGTTGTTATATTAAATGGCCACGCTGATTACTTTAATTAATCCTTTTTAATAAAATGGGACAAACTTCACAAATTATTGCATTGTCATCGATCCTTGATAAGGTGCAAAGTTTCTAATCAATCCGTCGTTTTGAAAAGGGTGAAAATAACGTTGAAAGATTCCGTTGAGCGTGTTAAAAATCATTAATCCTGAGGATCCTGGTAAGGAAAATGGGACAAACTCTACAAATTATTGCATTGTCATCGGTCCTTGATAAGTGTGCAAAGTTTCAAATGAATCCGTCCTTTTAAAAGGGGTGAAAATCACCTTCAAAGATTCCGTTACATAGATACATAGATACATACCTAACTAATAAAAGCGTGTTAAAAAAGGAGGATATCAATTAGCGTGTATGTTTTTATTTTTTTTTTAATGTTAATCGATTTCTCCGTCAATCGTGGACCGATTTTGAAAATTATGTTTTCGTTTGAAAGGGTATACTCTCGAGGTGGTCCCATTTCAATTTTGTTACGCTCTTCAATCATGATACCCATTTTTGTCTTTTGAAACGGTTTTACACCTGAATGTAGGCAACGTTTTAAACTCCGATTTACTAAAAATAGAATAGGAAATAGGGTTAATTGGCCGATGCGATACGGGAACTGGGATTTTTGTGTGGAATATAAAAGAGGATTATCCACCATCTTGAATTTTGACATCATAGCAGCCATCTTAAATGACTTTGACCCAAGCTATTGGTGTGGAATAAAAGAGGATTGTGAGGATTGTCCACCATCTTGGATTTTGACGTCAAAACAGCCATCTTGGATTACCTTGGCCTTTGACATTTACCCAAGCTGCCATCTTGGATGATGTCATCGTAGACATTTTGTTTTTCCTGCTGTTTTCCTAAAACTTTTGTATTAAGAAGTCACCACCCCCATCTTGAATGTGCAGATGCCTACATATGTGATCGATGCAGATTGTTTTGAAAGTGTCCGGAGCTGGGTGTTCGAACTCAAGTCCGTCCGTTAGTAGGTGCCACTTGCAAGAATTGCATTTTTATCACCAAAGTTCAATTTAGTTTTATAAAATAGTTTATACAGACGTAGCATTTTTATTGATTTATTTTGATTTCATACTTAGTTGAGTTAATTATTTCATAAATAAAATAATTTTTCTCGAAGTGGTTTTTATTTTATTTTTTGAAAACCTTAGGTGTCCGCCACTAGGGGACTTCATGTCAGATGAAGGCCGTATGCCATGGCAGGACAGGTATGCATAAAGTAACATGTATGTGAACGCCATCACACGAAGAAGTAGTCGTAATTGTTATAATTGTGACTTTTTCTTTCTTGTTTTTCATTTAATCCTGCCAATTACTTGTGCTCTGTGTTGACTATTTCGGGCCGCACCAAAGCCCCCAATGTACTTATGTGGAAAATAGTCCATGCATTGATACATTGTTGTACTTATTTAAACATAATAATACTGCAAAAATACTGTCCAAATATATTTACAGTGTTTCAGTTGTTTCATTCATTAACTTCATTAACATTCTAAGAAAAATAACCCAAGGTTACATAAAAATATCAAAATGTATTTCTTAAATGTGTTCCGTGCATGGTTGCATGTACAGATTCACCCACCCTTAACTAAGTATTTACAACATTTAGGGCTTATTTCAATAAGCTTTGAGCACATTCACTCTACAAATGTATAACCAGGGACGTAGGCAGCGGGGGGTTGGAGGGGGGATTAGCCTCACAAAACAAATAACATATTATTACTAAACATTTAGAGCTACATTTACTTGTAGAAAATTATGTGTTGAAGTTACACTATCTGCTGAAATAACCTCCAATTTTACACCTGGAAAACAATATTTTTTTTAGGGGGGGGGGAGGGGTGACGACGACTTACGTATCTTCCTTATATTTATCTTTTAAAGGAGTGGTCCGTGTTATGCATATATGCCCAAGTTAAAACCCCTCTCCCCACGCACAAATTCTGTGGCATGCGGCAATATTGTCGGCCCGACAGGTGGCGACATGTCGCATGCCACATGACGCACTGTGTTGCCTCAGTTGAAAACCAACAGCCTGTACGTCATTGCCGTATGTTGCATTTCGCCCAAAATGTTGCCTCAGTGCAATCAAGGCTATAAAAATTAAATATTAAATTAAATATTTAAATATATATTTACCCTCACAGGGTACATATATAATTTACTCTCAAACTTTATTTCTATTAATTCAGACTAGTGTTGCGTAGTATTCCATTTTTGCTTTCCTGTTCTCTGATTTAGTATTTTCATAAACATGCACTAGAGACACTATGGCCTATGAAGGACAAATAAACACACTTTGTCATTAATAATATAGGGATTTCTTTATTTATACAGAAGGTTCCTCTTTTCTATGGTTCGAATAATAATGGTGGCGAGCGAGTAGAAAGATAGAGAAAGCGTGAAAGAAAGGGAAAAATAGAGAAAGAGACTGAAGGAGTAAGAGGACGAGAGAATGAAAAATAGAAGAAAAGAGATAAGAGAAAGTAAGAAAGTTAATGTCAAAAATTAAAGAGAATTAAAGAGAAAAAGAGAAGGAGGCAAGGGAGAGAGTGTTAGAGAAAGAAAGAGAATAAAGAGAAATAAAAACGTAAGACAAATAAAGAGAAAGAAAGCGAAAGAAAGAGTGAAGGAGGGAAAGGGAGAGAAAGTGAGACGGAGAGTAAAGGAGAGAAGGACAGAATAAGGGAGAGAAGGGACAAAAAGTATGAGAGAGAAAGATATAATAAGAGAGATATAATAAGAGAGAGAAAGCGAGATAAAATGGTAATTTGAGAGAATAAATTTTAAGAGAAAGCGATAAAAAAGAGAGCAAAAAAGAAAAGTAATGAGAAAGAGTTGCTTTGTATGTGTGTACCTAACATCACCAAAAAATTTAAAGCAACACTGCAACCCATCCCGGACATTAGATAATAAATGAATAATCAGTAGTGAAAGGTTTATTTCAACATCTCATATGTACCTAGGTACATCCAGACATACAACGCGGAAGCGTGCAAGGGCCCTGATTTAATATTCATAAAAATAAAACACATCATTGTTCAAAAACTATTGCACGTGGCGCAAAACGGATTCTCGCAAAATGACGCGGTATACTTTGAGAAAGTTTTAATGTACAAGCAAGTTTTAATTTTCAAAATATAGAGTCTTAAAAAATTAGTTAACTATCGGAGGGCATGACACTAAAAACTTTAGCGTACTGATGAAAAAATTAAGAATTAATTTTATGACGAAGCACAACTGCCACATGAAATACACGTGAATATTTAGCATCGCTATACTCTTTAGTGTACGAAATGAAAAATTGAAGGATTTTCCTGGGTAACTTAATGAATAATGGTAGTTTAAGTAATGCAGTGTCACGCGCTCTCAGGCAATGCAACGGAGCCATCACCCGTAGTGCTACTCAGATGACTGAATGCGCAGAAACGCTGGAAGGCTGCAAGTTCTCTCCCAGTTGGCTCGGGCCGTCTGTTAGTGAGACGGGCTGTGGTGGGGAAATACGCGCTCGGGGAGAAGGCGGGATACCTGGGCCTAACTGCGCGCAAAGGATTATAACGGCATCCCTCCCGGCCTGCGCGCGCCCGATGACAAGGAAGAGTGAATACTGCTGACACGCGCTCACCCACATATTGGTATCCATAGCATCGCACACGCGCATGTGGCGTATGTATGTGTGTTTGTATACGGGAAAAAAATTTAAAATATATTTTTGTAATTGTAATAATATTTTGTAACATCCAGCCATGGATTACAATTCTTTTCCCTGTATGTTTTCATAAAAATTTTGCAAACTTAGTTTAGACATTTATAACTATGGATCATATGTTATTTAATAAATCAATTATTAAAATTTCAAAGTTAGATGTATAAAAAGTCGCAATATTCCATTAAATTTAGTATACTTTCAGGGAAACATGTTCCTACAACTCTATTAAGTTAAAAATTAAAAATTAAATAAAGAAGTTCAACAGCAAAGTATACCATAAAAAAGTTTGATATGTTATTAAATATAATCAATTTGTTTAAAAACAAAAATTGAATCAATATTATTCTACTATCACAACACACAAGAAAAAGTGCAAACTGCGGCTGCTTCCCCTCTCATTTACTCTTCCCCGCTTCCCCGCAAAACGACACACCAAGACGTCGCGACCCTACTATACCTGCCAGTTACATGTATGGTTTACCCATGTGGACATTTTGTACTGTGTGGAGATTGTGCTGACGAATTACCTAACCATGGCAATGTCGTAAGATGTCCACTTTGCAGAAGTGATGTGTATGACATCACACGGGTCTATTTTGCTTAGAAATATGGATTCTACAGAAAATGTTATGTATAGATAAAAATGTTTATGTAATGTCACCAAATTAATGGCTTACTTATTATAATAACCCAGTAGTTTTAATTAGTTCATAGTTTTAGTGTCAAATAATATAAATATGACTGCACTATCCTGGTTTCATTGCTGATTGCAGTGAAATATCTTGTAGGTACCGAAAGATATTGTTATAAAATTGTAGGCCTATATAATTAAAGACAGAACACAAAACGGAGTCATGGAAACTTCGCAAGATGTCACTTTGCAGAAGTTATTTCTATGATATCTTATGTGTCGTATTTCTTTAGAAGTATATATTGTACAGAAAATGGGTGTTGTATTGATAAGGGATGTTTATGTAGGGTAGACCGGGGCAAGTTGACGCTGTTAAGAGTCATTCATTTATCATAAATGCATTTTTTGAGGAAATTGTTCTTTTTTCCATGTATGATTAGAATGATCATTTTGAGTGTTGTAACTACTTGGAAAAAATTTTATTTCATTATTATCTAAACTTTTTTGCCTGATTTAAAAATATGATGCGCATGTGTCATCTTGCCCCATTACCGTGGCATGATGACTTAGACTATGGGGCAAGATGAGGATTCTGACAAAAGTTGAAGATTTTTTATGCAAACCACACTAATATAACTCTAATTCAGGGTTTTCATTAGCAACAATCGCACACAAATTTTCCTCCTTCAATGTAAGAGCAGTCCTCATGCCACCATGTGAGGCATTTGCAACACTCTATCCAGCCTTCTGCCGGAGGGTCAACATAAATCTCATCACACCCAGGACACTGCAATTTGGAAGTTTGAGCCGACGGATTGCATGTTGAATGTTCGGGCTTCTTTGTTTTTCCACGGGAATGGAACTTCAGTTTCTTAGTAACACTTCCTTTTTTGGCATCTCGAGACTCTTGTCTTTGTTCCTTTAAACGTTTTTGATCCAACTTCTTTGCTTCTCTCTGAACCAACATCTCTTTCATGGGTGTGCTAGTTATGACACTTGCACATTGCTTATGACTTTTCCTTTTATTCACACATGGTCTTTCTTTAGGCAACGGTTTAAAGTCAAAAACACCGGCACAGGTTTGGCACAACGGGAGTAGCATTTTTTGAAGTTCCTGGTTCTTCAGTTGGCTCTACCTCATGTTCAACACAAGAGTCATTATTAGCAATTTCTAGGGGTTGGTCTTTAGGTGATGCTGGCTTAGCAATAGCATTTTTTCTATTTCTGCTTTTTCTGTAACAAGATCATGATCGGTGGTTTTCGCTGCAGCAAAATCATGCTCGTTAAACACAAGGGGATCATAAGGCTCGAATTCACATTGTTTGAACCCATTAACTGCATTATCGACCATAGCTGTTTTCAAATAATCAGTGCTCAATAGCTCACCAATGTTTTTATCAGTAATGGCTTGTCCTGGATTAGTAACCATAAAGTTGTCACAAGCTTGGCTATAATAGATCTTTAATGGCCCAAAAATTTAACATCCAGCAGTTGAAGACGATGGGTAGTGTGGGCCGGAAATCCAACCATGGTGATGTGATTTTCCCGGAAAAAAATTTGTAGCCTCCAGGGTTAAGTGTGTTTTATGATTGTCAACAAGCAACAGGACACGAGATTCACTGGTAGGTTTTACATGAAGATTGAACTGTTTAAAAAAAAACACAAACATTTCTCCATTTCTCCACCCATTATCACTGCAATGCCCAATGGTTCCTGGTGGGGCTCTTTCCACAAGTTCAGGTCGCATCCGAAGACCCCATCATCGTTTTTCTTCAAATGACGACGAAGTGTTGCTTCAGGAATATGATAAACATTTGCTGTACACATGCGACTCATTCTTCCTTCTTTGACCTTTAACAAATCAGCATCCATATCATTTTTGTCCTCTGCTCTATAACTTTTTTTAATACAATTATTCACCATATCTGGAACATAATTTCCTAGAAATTAATAAAAGAGCGCAACAGGCAGAGTTAGAATTTTTTTTCTTTAAAGTTTTTAAAATATTATTCAAAATATTTTTCAATATTGAACCGTGCATTTTATGGTTCATATAGTTCAATAAAATCACACAGCATTTATAAAAAATTTGCATGTAAATATAAAAAAAATAAAGCTGTAAAAATCACTTGGGGCAAGATGACGAGTCATCATCTTGCCCCAGTCAACTTTCCCCGATTGGCAATGATATAAGTTTTGAAATTTTTCATTAGGATTTGCAAGAGTAAACTATAAATTAATAGTGACTAAATAAAGTATATTGTCTAAGGTACTTATGTATAGCAAAGAAAAACCAAATACCTTACCTGTTAGTTCATGAGATCTTACGTCGAGAGTCTCTAAAATTACAATATTTCATACCAAATACACGAACATCATCTAACAAACAACGAAATGGCGGCAGCGGCTTCCCAGGGCGAACCTTAAGTGTCCAGCAGTGTGGAGGGCTAGTAGTGCCTGCAAGGTGGTACTATCTAGCAGTATTATTTTAAATTAGGTAATTTCTCATTTTTCCCCGCTAGTCAACTTGCCCCGGTCTCCCCTACTTTACTTCATTGATGGCTTAGTTATCATAACTTTTAAAATTCTAACATTATTTCATTGTTATACCGAAAAAATTATAAATAGGCCTATTGCATAGACTATTTTGTTGTCATTGCTGATTTCGAGAAAATATCTAGATGACGAAAGAAATTTATGTAAAATAAAATTTTACATTCCTAATTCCAGAACACAAAACATATTCATGGAAACGTCGTATGATATCACTTCGTAGAAGATATGTATATTATGTCACATGTGTTTATTTTGCTAAGTAATGTAGATTGTTCAAAAATGTGTTATGTATTTATAAGAGATCTTGAAGTATTTTTACTGTCTTAATCATTTTAACTGTTCTGCATTCTTATAATCATTTCTTAGTTTAAGTGTAATTAAATAAATCTGACTAGACTATTGTGTTGTTATTGCTGATGGCAAGTAAATTTAATGAAAACGGAACACAGATAGGCCTATATGAAATTTTATATTTCAAATTCTAGAATACAAAACTTTATCTCTTGCATTATTCCGTTTATAAACATAGTTCAGAGGTGCTATTATAAGTTTATTAGGTAAATGTAGCTGAAATATTAATAATTATATTTTTAAAAAATTTAAACTGAAAACCAATACTATAATTTGAACTTATATTATACTAGCTCAAGTACACGGCGCTGCCCGGGCTTTGCACATCATTACACTTAATATCAAGTCAGTAGAATTTCCCATCGGCAGCATATCAGAAACCACGCGACTTTTCTCCAATGTTAGAGTTTTCTGATAACTTGCTCTGCCCATGAACTATTGTTTACCCTTTGGTCGCGGCGAGCAATAGAGTTTACCTCTGTATGTGTGCGTTGATAGTTGGCCACAGCTTATGTACTTCAGGTTGTGATTTCTGATGCGAAGCGGGTTATTTGTGTATTGAGACCTTCGTTTTTTGTTTGACTTCTGTCATAGACTTGGAGAAATCTGTTCTAAGTTTTGGTGTAACGAAAGTCAATGCAGCGACTGACTCTCATGTGGCGAAGTTAGTCTTTGTGTTTTATTTTTTTTATTATAGCTACATAACTTTTGACATATCTGTGCTTAGAAATTAAAAAACTGAATATTCTTGCAAATCATTTGCATCAAAATGCCCACTTGAAAGACTACCTTATAAACCTAATCCGCTTAACATGTCGATTCTCAATTTCAATTTTCACATAAAACATACCATTTCGAGAGACCTCAATATATTAATGGGAAGATTCGCCCCGCAGCTTCCAAGTGAACGTAAAATTTGATAATTTTATCATGTCCTTGTAATAATCGGATGATGTGCCACAGTTAGTTATCGCCATTTTCATCACATGGCATAATAGAAAGTTATACCCTCTAATCTACAACATAGGCCTACCTAACGATCTGGCCACGCATGTCACTAGGCATTTCCTGTGTTCCATAAAGAAAAAAAGGACAGTCTGCCATGGCGTGGTTTTTTTTTGGAGGGGGGGGGGGGGGGGCACTGGAATCAAAAAGCCCCTCCCTGAGGGAGCCAGCTTACGCTTGCAAAATAGTGACTGCAAAATGAATATGATGAATATTATCCCGTGGGCCCCCCCTGGGAATACTACAGGTTTTCGCCCATGCAGTTTGCCCTTCAATTATAAAAATTTCCATAGCCATTTAAAATAAATGCAATCACCAATCACAGAAATTTCGATGAATACGAAAAAAAAAGTACGGTATCCATATCTACAAAACGTAACCTAACTAAAAATTATTCAAATGCTTGACAAAAACAAACGAATAAGTTAGGTACACCGGTAAACTTGAAATTAAAAAATATCTAAGCTATTTATTTTTGGAATAAGAATGGCATTTATTTAAAATTAAAACTTCAATAGGTACTTTCAAATTTTTAGTAATAATCAACTAAATTGGAATATTATATATACATATATTAAAAAGTGAATGTTAAGTAGATACTATTTAAAAGAATTTAAAGTCATAAACTATTGAAAATTATAAAGTAATACGGAAGTGTGCGAACGCTTCCAAAGTGTGAAAAAGTTAGCCATTCTGCTCTCGATCGTATCAAGCATGTATGCCACTAGGCCTATACCCCTGCTGCTGACGAATAAGATATCTCTACAAATTATTCTAACCCTTGGACGCAACATTCTATTATTATTGTTTAGTTAAAAAAGCTTTTACTTTAAAAATAATGTTTTAGGATTATAATTACACTATACTGGTTTTAAATATTTATAAAATTATTTTATTATGGTGTATAAGTTACAGATTCGCACCATTTTCGTAACCTTTATTTAATTTTCAATGTAAAATTTTGTATCTAAAAACGTTTCTTTTAATTTAATTTTTATTATTTGTTAACATGCACAATCGGATGCGTTCTGCAATATATTTTCTTCTTTTATTGTCACCGGAGAAAAGTTTTTTTTTGTTTATTTGTCACGGTACAGTATTCCATCTACAACGTCTGAATCATTGTTGCAGCAACTGCAAATGAAACACCTAAACCTCAATACAGTTTATGTTTCTGATGGCTTATATGTGCAAACATGAATGTTCGAAAGATTTATCTACACCATAAAAGTGGCGATGCCTGCTCACAGTTGCTGCTATCTTGCGGCTATAAAAAGTGACGTTGCCTGGACACAGTTGCTGCTATCTTGCGGGTATACTAGAATGTCAGGTTTGCTTGTGTTTAGTTAATGTTATCGTTCATAGGTAGCGCGCTGGTCTACCACTAGCGCGTGGTGAACACTTCAACAGTCGAACAGATTATACCGGATCAGTATAAACTGTTCGACTGATGAACTGATCGACCCAACTCATCGCAAAAGTGTCTGGGTTGTTCCTTAGGTACTTCTTCCAGGACTCCTAGAAGGCCTGAATTCTTGGGAAGTCATTTTCACTGGCTGGAAAGCTGAAATCCCGCCTCACAACACGAATCCCTCTAAATCGTGTTAAAGTGGGGGGCAACAGTGTTTCTATTGGCTTACCAGAAAAGTTACTTTTTGAAGGGTGTGACTAGCAGAGTCTCTATTGGCTCGGCAGATTAGTGGGAGTGTCTTCGACCCACGGTCGAACAGTTTAACAGTCGAACAGTTGATACCCCGCCGATTTAGAGTTAATGGTGACACACAGTCCATGAATCATATTCGTGAATACAATATCATGTTGGTTTGATTTGTTTCGGGACCAGGAATCTCAGAACCTATTATAGCATCTATTTAGTATGGTCGAATTCTTTCGACTTACGAAATAAGAATGTGTGCATGCGGCAAGCCTCGTTTTTGCCATTTGATTGAATACATCCAGCATCGAGTATCCCCAAAGATACTTTGCTTAACAATGTAGTTCATCAGCGACTGGTGTTTTTGCTTGACGACACGTGCGGTGATGTCGTGCCGATCACTTGATGTTTGTCTGGGAAGAAGGATTTGAACAATTTCTATCCAATTAGTAATACACGTAAATGTAATGAATAGATCCGGCCGACCGTTATGAACATATGTCATGGCATTATCCGCATATTCATGCATTTAACGCATGCTACCTGTGTACATCGCCGGTAGAATAGTCAATCGACCAACATTAGCTTCATCTCCTTTGGTGCTAATTGCAAAGTGTAAATGGATATACTCCTCCGAACGCAGTTTGGCTTGGTTCAACCGAATGAAAGTCAGTCGTTCCGTTTAGATTTTGACGTTCATGTCGATGCAATATTGCTGAATCAATCTATGAAATCGCAGCAAATAGTTGTCAGCATTTTGACGAATCATCAAACGATGTGTGCAATATTTCGTCGAGCTAACATTCTTGGTAGTTTCCTCACCTGAAATAAAAACAGCAAAAATAGTATCTTAGAAGTAAAGCTCACGTCAGTATTCCCTGAAGTGGTGTATAGAACCGTGTGATGACTAAATCCCCGAATGTCACTTTTAGCATATTTAAAAGGGGTTAAGTTTTTAAGATTGGTTGCCAGTCCTTTGATCAATATTCACCAAACAAAAAAATCCTAATACATGTTAATTGACTCTTACATTTTCCTGAGAAATTAGGAGTGGTTCTACTTTTTTTTTGGAAACCAAAACTAAACGGAGTAAAATTTATGTCAATTTGAAATGAAAACTATGATATCGATACTCACCATTCAATGGATTTATCACTTTAATATTGAAGTGATATCCATCGTCTTATTGCTTAAACACCAGTGGGTATTGCAACGTGTCATAGAACAGTGTGTTTCATTTTTTTTTTAGTGTCCCAGTATCGCGACATGTAAGAACAATATCGCGTATTTCCAAGTGTTCACCAACATCAGGATTCCAACTTTATCTGTTGTAGCGCTAATGTTCGTTCTTGTGTACCAGCTGGTCGTTTATCCGCTCTGATCACGACTTTGTAGTCATTATTTGGCATGTGCTCCAATGCAGTCTTAAACAGCCTGACCAATGCATGATGTTCATTAAGTATTTGCTGCAGATATTAAAGAATTGCTCTTTTCATTGATGTGCTGATCTCTTGACGCCGATCAAGTTGTTCCTCCATATTGCACATGTGTATATTTGTAAGAATTTATGCTGTGCATCTTCAAGCGAATTCAGTATTACTGATTTATAATAACACATTTTTGAAATGTTAGGATGCCTTATTTATTTTAGAGGCAAATACAGAGTAAATAAAGTACCTTGAATGTAGAGTTAAATCCCTGTTCTTCAATGATGTTTGCCCCAAAGGAAGTAATTTGAAAACAGCCATTTTATTTTTGAGTATTCGCTTGGAAATTTCGTGATTCTGGTGTTTTGCAATGAATGCAATGGCATAGGTGGCGTAGTCAATAATGGAAATTTCACTTTGCCATAAAGCCAGCATTATTCAGTCATTTCTCCAGCAAACGTCAATGCTCCACAATGTTCGCCATCAGCGTCCATTGGACCAATGCGAACGAAAGGATGCGAGCTGTAATCGATTGTGCAATCGTATAGAAACTCTGCTCGATTCAAATCAACACTTGGAAGCATTTCTTCTTGGGCGTCGAACATTATCTAGTTGTTGATCAGTGCGATAAGCTCAAAAAATTCGCATTGCCAACCGTGCCGTTTCACGCGCTGCCTGTCTTTGCTCTTGTGTTTGAGACCACGAAGTCGGGCCATACTAAAGCGGCGCTCTTCTCTTGCGATTTCTCGTCCGTCTTCAGTGGATTGATTTGCAATGTTCCGAAGCCTAATTACATTGCGGCTTTGTTGTCTTTGTTTTTCATTGCAGAATTGTTTATAATAATACTAGCACAAAAAGATTTATTAATAACACTCGCACAAAACAAACAAACGCACCGGTAACCATTATCTAATTTTTTTAAACAAAATCATAGACAACCTGAAACAAAAAAAAAAAAATTACATTTTCGCGACTTACAACTTATATACTGACAGGCATCGGCACTGTTATGTTACAAGAGTTTCTCACACATTCTCTGTTGTCAATCTTTATTTTTGACGTGACAACGTCTAATAAATCGATGAACGCCAGCTGCACGCACGAAAAAGTTTCCCTTTACACACATTGTTCCGTTACGCTGTGTCCCGTTACACTCATTGCTCCGTTACGCTGTGTCCCATTACGCTCATTGTACGCTTGTGCCGCACCGACAGAAGTGAAAACTAAAAACTTTGATTATAAAAGTGTAATATGAAATAATTTCTACGTCAAATGTACGTAAGAAAATGAATCGCGTCAAGAGGTGAGATGGGGTCGGGAGAGTGTGGGGAGGGTCTCTATCGAAAGGGCAGTCCATGACCTGTTGCCACCCGCCTGGTCAGTTGCTGCCTTGCATTGGACCAACAAGCAGCGCGCGTTGGCCGTCGAGTCTTACTTTTCTAATGGCCGTTCCATTATCGCCACTCAACGAGCGCTCCGTATTCGGTTCAATATTCGTCCTGCTGGTCCAGTTCCTGGTCGACAATCGATTGTTACGTGGGTGGCCACATTCAGGGCGAATGCTGGAAGTGTGTTGAAAAGTGGGACAGAAGGTCCACAGACTTTCACTACCCCCGAAAACATTGAGAGAGTGAGGCAGTCATTTTTGCGCTCTCCACGGCGGCGTACAGCACGCAAAGACGCCGCTGCTCTGAGGATTTCGGATCGAAGTGTGAGACGAATTCTTCATAATGAACTGAACTTTCATCGCTACAAAATGGATGTGACACAAGTCCTTAGTGAACGCGATTTTATTGCTCGCCGAAATGCATGTGAAGTGCTCCGTGAAAACTTGCCTCATGACGCACTCGTGTTCTTCAGTGATGAGGCTAACTTTCACATTTAGGGCAGTGAAAACAAGCAAAACATGCGTTACTGGAGTGATAACAATCCGCGTGAACTTCATCAGTGGCCAATTCACTGTGAACGAGTAACTTTGTGGTGTGCAGCGTCAAGAGTGGGGATAATTGGTCCATATTTTTTTGAGGAAAATGAACGTCCAGTCACGGTGACTGCGGCTCGTTACAAATAAATGATTGAAGGATTTTGTCTGCCTGCACTCGCAGAAATGAATGTTGAGGAGGTCTGGTTTCAACAGGGTGGAGCCACTGCACACACCGCGCGATGTTCAATGGATCTTTTGAAACAACATTTCTCAGAGCGCCTTATCTCATTGAGAGGTGACCTTGTTTGGCCCGCTCGATCCCCCGATTTGGCTCTGTGTGACTTTTTTATGGGGTTATCTGAAATAAAATTGCTTACAGTGACCGCCCAAGGACCTTACCTCGTCTGAAAAACAACATTCGCCAAATTATCGCCAACATACCCGTCGATATGCTTGAAAGTGTTGCACAGAACTTCCGAAATCGGGTAACTCAGTGCATTGACAATGGGGGCCATCATTTGATGGATGGCATCTTTAAAACTATATAATGGAAAAATTTCAGGTGATATAAATTACAGGAAAAATTAAATTATAATGATATCTCTACTACTTCATTTTTATTGGCCTTTCAGATCAGTACGTTTCCGCGCAGCATCCTGTATAATTTCAAGTATTTATTCTTTTATTATTAAAAAAAGTAGCATCTGTCGGCGAGTGCAGTAATAATAGGTTATGCTAGATATTTGATTACAGTTTATTTATATGAAAACTTGTTCATTATTATATTGAAACGAAAAGTTAATGTGGTTTTCATTGATTATTACAACAACAATTTCGGCAATAAAGGTAAATTATTCTTGCATTGTAAAAATCTGATTACAAGTATAATTTCAAGTATTTATTCTTTTATTATTAAAAAAGTATCATCTGTCAGGGTGTGCAGAAATAATAGGTTATGTTACAATTAACTAAATAATCATGTTGATTCATATAATTGATGATAGATATTTGATTACAGATTTTTTATATCAAAACATGTTCATAATTATATTTAAACTTTATAGCTAAAAGCCGGTTTTTAAAATTAATTACAAGTCATCTACACGTGAAATGTCTCGACGACTGTTTATAAAGTGAAGTGAAAAGTTAATATGTTTTTCATTGCTTATTACAACAACAATTACGGCAATAAAGGTTAATTATTCTTGCATTTAAAAATTCTAATTACTAGTATAATTTCAAGTATTTATTCTTTTATTATTAAAATTAAAATGATTCAATTTTATTCATAAAAGTATGCAATCATTTCATCAATGTTTTGTTATGACGTTGTGACGTTAAACTATCATCCGTAAACCGACTTTACAGACAACCAATTTTTTTTTTTTCTGTGGTAGTGCTGTAATAATAATGTTATTTGGTGATGCATTTCATTTTAATTTTAATGTTAAAAGTAAACAATTAAAGACTCTCTAATGGAAAAAAAAAAAACTATTGTCCCAAACATGACGACGACAAACAATTTAGAGATTTAGTTTATCTAACTCTCTCTACATTATTCGTTAGAATCGCTTCGTGCCTATTGTTTGGTGGACATAGAGAATTAACACTCACAATTTGTACGTTTGTAAATTTGTATGTCTATGGCCAACCTGCGTGACATGAGCTGTCAATTGCGGAATATGGCAGAGTTCCAAACGCAATTAATTTAAACATTAATTGTATTTTTATTTCTGCGAGTTTTATGAATATTTAAATAGTCATTTTGCTATTCGGGGTGAAGACGAATTCAAAAAATCAGAGATCAATAAAATCGGTCCAGCTGTTCTTGAGTTATAAATGGTGTAACTAAGCTGAATTAGTTTTAAACGTATATATTTAGTTTTGTTTCTCATAATAGTTTAAATGTTAAATTTTTTTACATACGTAAATGTAATTTGAATAAAACTTAAATAAATTGGTTTCAAATAGTTCAGCAAAATGTTTTTTTATGTTAACTTAATTTAAAGATTGTTTGAAAAGATAATTATTTTCTATGTCTGTGTTTTGTGAAATGAGCTCACTTTAAAGCCTGCCGCACGAGGGTGCGTTTAGATGAAAGTTTTCCCGGTGGCGTGGGAATTCCCACAAAAACAGCGCAGTATCGCGATAGCGACACTCCACGGTCGTGCCAAACCTTTTTAGCGTGAAATTTCCTCTTCGTGGAACGATGGCTAGGCACGGAATCATAACAGCTCCGGCGACCACGAGAATTACCACGTGCGACGCCGTGAAGAAAGATGACGACTGAGCACGCACGCCTAGGTTCGTTCCGTGTTAACTTTGAGTGAACCTCTTTAGCCTTCAGCTGTGCTTTTAACCGGCTAGTTTCCTAAATAAGTGTGCACCTATAATAAGTATTTATTGTCTTTTAATTAAAGAATTCAACAATTATATAAAATAAAAAATTAATTTATGGTATTATTATTCGCAAAAATTGTTATTTAATTAATGATTTTAAAAATATTAGACTCCAGTAATGTATCAATACAAGCAGTAACTGAGAGCATGAAATGTGGTGTCTTTACACTATTGAATTAACCGACTGTAAAATATTTAGATGCCTATATTGGACCACTTGAGAAATTGGAAGATATTTCGCGTTTTTACATCAAATTTGAAGTTTTTAACACCAAATATCACGTTTTTCCAAAGTTTAATTTTTGTTTTACATGAAGTAACAAATTTATTAGGTAATATTCAATGATATTTTACATGAAAAAAATATATAATGTTCTTTACATCTAATTGGTCGATTTTCAAAAAATTATTTTCCCTTTTTTATACTCCAAAATAGTTTAAAAATACGTAAACAAAAACCTCATACTCGAAAATGGTACAAAAATGACGAAAAATCAAGTCTTACAACGAATAAACCATGTGGCGTATGAGATGACAATATTTATGGGACACAAGGAAAAAATGTACAAGCACAACATATTCAGAATAAATGCCTTGTAGTCTCAATAGTTCTGAGGGCACAGGAACTGGGGCTTTGTGAACAAATAAACAAAGAATTGTAATGAAATTTTCACTTTTAAACTTATAACAGAGAACCCTGGAATATCTTTTTAAATAAGGGAAATTAAAAATCAATTAAAATTACCTACTAAAATAATTATTAAGCGAGTAGAACCAAAACTGGAAACGCAAACTGGCCATGTAAAAACACAAACAATTTCAATAACTTGACATGAAAAAAAAGTAGGCCACTTTAAATATAAAAAAAAGGAAACCAATTTATCAAGCTCGCATTTAAATAAAAAAGTAAAAAATATGAAAACATTAAGAATATCATAACTGCAACACCGTATACAAAAATTTAATTACTTTATGAAACATCTGATATAATGATATCTAAAAAATTCTGGTAACAACTGAAAAGGTAAATTATTACAATTGATTATTCGTAAAAGTCTTTAGATTGAGTAACCAACCACTGCCTGAGTGCGCGGAAACATTACACGTGGTTACTCGCGTCGCAGTGACAGCAGATCGGGCAAAAACAGACAAAACGAGTTGCCAGTCGATGGGGTCGCTCAGCTGGTAGTTTCGTCATCGAACTCCACGCACTCGCTCGACGAGTACTCCAGCGCCGACGACGCCCGTCTCGGTAGATATCAGCAGGCAGGTATTCGTCACGACGATACACGACGTACTCGCTCTCACCACAGGTAGCTTGTACTCAAAAACACCCATAAATGAACATTTGATACTTGTCTTTCTTATAGCACAGCGAGTTCAGAACTTTCGGTTATGTCAAACGTATTCATAGTCTCCTCTAGGCCATATCACTCACTGTCTCTCTCTATGTACAGTTTATATGTCACACACCGTCAAACACAATACCCAACCTCACCGCAAGATTTACTAAGTCTATGTCCATACCTAAATATTCGTTAGACTATGGCTAAGACCACAGCGAATCCCACTTGTGCGTATAAGAGATTCTTCCATTAACTGCACAGCACAAGTCCCGACACCACGAACTCTTGAACTATTCGGACCCTGCATCTCACGCTCCAGAGGTTAAGTCTGTATGCGTCAAGGCTTACCAGAGCGTAAGTACGACGATAAGCGGTTGGGCATAGTGACGTCATTGGTAGAGGCGGCGACGGCGGCGGCGGGCACAGAGACAGCCCCTCGATGTCGGTCCCCGGTGTTACTGCATCAAGGCAGAGAGAAAGCGGGATGATATACCGCTTTCCACGCCCAAACTTGGAGGGATAGAAAATTCTATACAGCAGTGGCTTCATGAGGCTGGCAGCCAGGGAGGCCAAAGTGCGGTGCCAGCACGACGTCTTCAGCAACTGCAAGCGGACACGGCCGTCCATCGTGTACGTTATCGGAGACTTAAGTCTACCGGTATCAGTGTGAATGTGTAAAATAGGTTTATAATTTCTATCTCAAAAAGTACAAAATCATACACAGCTCTTTTAAAAACGGAACAATTCAAAAAATACAAATGTTACATTAGAAAATATGTAACTAGATCCATTTTATCCCCACAAAGAGACAACCGACAAATTAAAACAAAATTGTAAAAATTAAATTCTAATTAATAATTATCGAACAAATAATATGTTAGAGAAAAATTAATTTATTAGTGTATAATTTTTGTATTTATTAAAAAGTGACTCTATAAAGGCAACATCAAATATGATAACTGAAAAAGCAAATACTGATATTATTGAAATTATTCAAAAAAAAACTGACATGAAAAGTTCAGAAATCATATAATTTGCTTAGCAAAAAAAATCTATCAAACATTACCAAAAAAGGGAAATACTTTATTAAATCAACACTAAAATAAATAAATATAATCACACATAGTTTATTAACCAACTATTCACAAATCAACCTTTTTCAAATGTTAAACATATAAAAAAATTTATCAATGGCGAATCAAAGTGGTAAAAAAATCTTAATGAGCGAAATTTAAAATTTATAGTAAGACAAATTAATTAGAGATCTCGGTATACATTACTTTGATAAAATAATCCAAATTATACTAAACTTCTTTAAATTTACCATTGCAATATGCAGATATTAAAATCTCTCTCTATATATATATTTATGTATATACATATATATATGTACATATATATATATATATATGTGTACATATATATGTACATATATATATATATGTACATATATATGTACATATATATGTACATATATGTATATATATGTACATATATATGTACATATATATGTACATATATGTATATATATGTACATATATATGTTCATATATATGTATATACATATATATATACATATATGTACATATATATGTACATATATGTATATATATGTACATATATATGTTCATATATATGTATATACATATATATATACATATATGTACATATATATGTACATATATGTACATATGCACATATATGGATGTAATTTATATTTGACGTTGAAGAACTCCAACACCGTTTGACCGATCACTATGACAGTTAGCATATAGAAGTAATTTTTCATGGATAAGGTTTCTATGCCATCCATTTTGCTATAGCTTACCATTAGATGATGCTGCAGTCCATCAATTTCTGCGCCGTTGAACCGATTGCTATGAAAATTTGAATACATAGATATTTGAACCAGAAGTTTATTTTAATAATATCCATTTTGCTTTAATTCGCCACTAGAAGGCGCTGTAGTCTATCAACTTCTACACCGTTCAGCCGATCACCATAAAAATTTGTATATACAGGTATTTGAACTCAGAAAATATTCTCGCGCAATAATTTTATAAATAACTAACCACTAAATAGCACTGCAGCGCATAATTTACTATACCGTTCAACCGTTCGCTATGAAAATTGGTTAATGTAGATATTTAGACACGGAGAACATTTTTACAGTATCCATTTTGCTTTAACTCGCCAGGCAGATAGCGCTGCAACGCATTAACTTCTATTCCGTTAAACTGGTTGCCATTAAAATTGGTATATTGTGATTCTTACTGTCCATCATCCAAAATAACAAAAAAAAGTAATTGTGACTGTTAATAAAAATTGGTGACTGAGTTTAAAATGGAACATAATTTCGAACGCTTTATACATTTTAGATTACATACAAATTATCCACATTTTAGATCCTATATTAATAAATAAACACTGGCAGGACAACATCTTCGGGGTTTGCAGTATTTAATATAAAAAAATTGGTTGTCTGTAAAGTCTGTTTACGGACGATAGTTAAACGTGACATCGTCATAACAAAATAATATTGATCCAGAAGAAAAGGAAATAAATTCGGCCTGAGACTGAGCCGTAATAGGTATTTGAAACCAAACCATTTAGGAATTAAAAATATTATATTCTTTGAGGAAGAAATTTTTTTTAAAATTTTTCTATCTTTTGTATGATAAAATCTACCTCCGCAAAGTTTTATGAATAAAATTGAATCAATTTTATTGAATTATCACTATTTTGTATGGATACAAAGAAGGAGTGAAATAAAATCACCAATTTAATTAATAAATTTACTTTTATTTGCATTCATCAATTCAAATATATTTATTAATTTGTAATGTTGCGTGCGCCGTATTTATTTTTACAAGTAAAAAAAAATTCAGCCACCGGGATTTGCTCCGTCAACTTATCGATTGGTAGTCAGCGTCGCTAACCACACAGCCACGAGACCATATTGGAAATAATTGTTTCAAATTTTATAGATTAAAATATTCCACGCACGATATTTGTTTGAATTTCTTTTAACTAGCATATTCTCTGTTGGACTCGAAATATTTACATGCTCGTGGGCTCATAACTATAATACGGTGTGTGATTTAGTTGATCAAATAATAACTCATGACAAATAATTACCAATGTCAAACTAAAGCGTGAAAAGTATCATACAAGCAATAAATATTTAGTAACACAGCTAAAACAATACTCATACAACACTGTTTAAATATACTGATTTACACTAGTAATTAAAATAAAACGTACTTGTAAGAACACCATTTCCTTGCGAATATACTCTGGCGGCGCGGTGCACAACAATAACCTCGTACCAGTACGCCGCCACGTGCCGGCCGAGTTCTCTGTACCGTCCGCAACATACCAGACAGATGCCACGCATGTGTAAACGAGAGTTCGCCTTCGGCAGCGGAAGGAACCAACCGGACGTGTGGAGCAGCTCTTCCAGACCTTCATGCCACAGTGAAGAAGTAGAAGAGAACTACAAAGCTGTGTGCACTTTTAAGTGCTACACAGCCCGTCTAGTTTCCTGTGCGCTTCTAAGCGCGCAGGGGGTAACAACTGCTGACTGACTGACACGGACAAATCAGTGATCATCAGTACTGCTAACACCCAGGGTGCAGCACCCTTTGGCCTAGCCGCGACCCTGGCTAACTAGCCCCAGGGAAGCGGTCAGTGGGTGTGGCAGTACAGTTAGGCTGCGACTGACAAAGACCACTTCAAACTCGAAATGGACACTTCCGAACAGGCTCCCATGCCAGCAGGCGAGTGCGACAGTGACGGCCCATGGCAGACGAGCCAGGGCAAGCGCGTGAAAAGACACCACGAGGTCATGACAGGCCAGGCCGGGGGCCCCTCAACCCCCGTGCCCCCCGCAGCTCCCTCAGCGCCCACCGTGCTCGCAGCGCCAGCACAGCCGCAACAGGCAGCGACCAAACCGACCAAGAGCCAAATCAAGCCGCTGTTTGTATTCATAGACAAAGGGCACAATTACCCAATGATCTACAGCGCCCTGAAGAACTCCCTTCAGGAGAAGTTCACAGTATATAATCGTGGACGCGACCAACTGCAAATCCAGACCGCGAGTGTGCCCGAGTAACACACAGCAATCAGGGCCCTTAAGGCAATTGACGCGCAGTACTCCGTCCTTCTCCAGAAGGACGAAATTCCGAAAAAAATTCGTTTTCCGGGGAATCCACAGGGAAACCCCGAGCGAATTTCTTACCGAAGTGTTCGCATCCATGCAGCTGCCAGTCCAGTCGTTCTGGTTTCTGGACAACCGCCAAACCAGACAAAAATGTGACAAGCTCGTAGTCGAGGTCCCTCAGACCTACGCCACGGAAAAAATCCTCGCGATTCGCGAATTCGCGGGGATGCTCATTCGAGTTGAGGACTACCGCCACCCTGCGGGTCCCAATCAATGTAGCCATTGCCAGCGCTTCACGCACGTCGGCAGGGGCTGCGCGGCCAAACCAGTGTGCCGATGGTGCAGCGGACAACATCGCGCTTCCGACTGCCCCCACGGTGGCAACCGCGACCATGTAAAATGTGCAAACTGCGGCGGACCACACGCAGCAAACTACCACGGCTGCTCCGAGTACAAGGCAGCATCCCGCGAACATCTTCCCGCGCAAATCCGGAAGGAACGAGAGCGCCAGTCTAAGCGGGCGATGCGTGACAACAGGCGAGCTGCGGCTGCCTCACAGCCACAGCCACAATATCCAGGCCCCTCTGGCCAGCATCCATACCCTTCAGGCCACCAGGGACCACCGAGGCCCAACCCATGGGGCCCTCCCAGGCACCCGGAGCCACACTACTTCGGGCAATACCTGGCCCAAGCCGCGCACAATCGGTACGCTCCACTCGCGCAGGAGCCTACCTACAATGAGCTGGAGTTCCCAGTCATCGCCAACGACTACCGGCCGCGACGACCCTATCAAGGGCAACCAAAGCCGCACTTCAAGAAGCACCACAGCGGCCACAAAAATGGTGGTGGTGCTTCTCAAACAAAAAAGAACACCGAGAGAAAGGAGCAGCAGGCCGCACCGGCGGCCCCTGCCCCCTCTCCGCAACCAACTCCGCGGGCCAAGCCACAAGCTGCCCCCGCCACACCACCTGCCGAAACAATGGCAGTAAACGCGGCCCCAGGCCCATCGACCGAACCACATGCCGTGCCACACAGTGAGCCCGCACCTGCGCCAGACATGTCGCAGTTCCTCCAGGTCTTGGAACAGTCCGAGACATTTAAGGCTGACCCAGTTCTGGCCGCGACCCTCCTCCCTATGTGCCAACTCATGGCCATATGGTGCAATCCCGCAACGGAGCTTAAAGAAAAGATCAGAGCCACAATGGGCTTTTTCCAGGTCATCACTGCTCGCCATAATGGCAGCAAATAATCAAGCACACGACACAACACAATCGACCAACAATACCAACTTACACAAAATCCTTTTCTGGAATGCAAATGGAATTAAAAATAAAATGAACGAATTTATTCATCACCTCGACAAATATAAAATAAATATTGCGGCAATAAATGAAACACACTTGCAACAATCCGATCGGTTCACAATTTTAAATTACGTCACATACAGATGCGATAGGCAAAATAATAGAGGAGGAGGCGTGGCCTTAGCGGTGCATAAGAGTATAAAACACTCAGAATGCCAGCTTCCTCCCTTCCCAAATTTAGAAGCAGTAGGAATAAATCTGGTAATAAACAGGCAGCAAATTAAATTAATTTATATTTATGCGCGACCCGGCAGATCACTAGCAATAGCAGACCTAGATTTATTATTTGATGTAGGCCCTTCGTTTTTAGCTATCGGCGATATAAATGCGAAACATATAGAGTGGAACTGTAGGTACCAAACAGCGAATGGTAGACTACTCTACATGCACCAATTAAATAGAAACTATCATGTCTATGCTCCCTCAGAGCCCACGCATGATTTTGGTAGACAAAACACATGACCAGACATTTTAGATATTGCACTTAATAAAAGAGTAAATTTCGGATTTGAACTTGAAGTTGTACATGAAATGTCTTCCGATCACTTTCCGGTACACATTGTATTTGATGATGCAAAAACATAGTCAAACACGCCTCGTAAAATCAAAGATTATAAAAAAGCCGACTGGGGGGTTTTCAAAATTATCTCCGAAATAATCTACCGGACGCGGCCGAAATAAACATAACAGACAGTGAAAATCTAGAGGCAGCAATCACTGAATTAACAACAAAAATTCAAACCGGAGTAACCAGGTGCATTCCAGAAAAGGAGATTAGGTTAATGCATGACGAGCTGCCAGCATACATAGGCCAATTAATTTCACAAAAAAGTCGACTGCGCCGCGAATACACACGACGTAGAACGGCCCAAACCAAGCGTAGAATAAATGAATTACGAATAGTAATCTCGGACGAAATTGCCCTCTGGCGAGCGAGCAATTGGGACAAAAAAATATCTAGGCTCAAAATCCAGGACAACAGCGCCTGGACCATGACCAGACGCATCCTAAATAAAACAGATAAAATACCACCACTACAAACAGACACTGGTATTGCCTTCCAACCTCGTGATAAGGCAGAAGCCTTCGCGAATACACTTGAAGCTGCGTTCCGGCCTCACAATCAGCCGTGCGACAGACAATTCACTGCCCAAATATACAGGGAATTGCGCCTGAAACTACAACAACCTGTAGTTGCAGAACCAGTCCTTACACTAGCGCAAGAAGTCAAACATGTTATTAAACGCATGCGACCTAGAAAAGCCCCGGGGAATGATAGTATACAGGCTATCGTCCTAAAACAACTACCAGACGAAACACTCGAATACTTAGCAGCATGCATAAATGCTATGCTAACACTACACTACTTTCCGACACAATGGAAAGAAGCTAATGTTATAGTATTTCATAAGCCAGGAAAAGATAAATCCTTGCCGCAAAACTATAGGCCAATTAGCCTACTAAATACACTATCTAAAGTAGCAGAATGTATATTATTGAACAGACTTAAAACACACATACGAGAAAATAACATATTGCCTGACGAGTAATTCGGTTTTCGTAGTGCACACTCGACTGTACAACAGCTAGTCCGCCTAACGGAAGAAATAACTAGCGCATTTAATGTGCGGGATTATGTAGTAGCTACATTCCTGGACGTAGAAAAAGCCTTTGATCGAGTCTTTCACGCAGGTCTAATCTATAAAATGTATGAAACAGGCTTCCCTGAGTGTTACATTAAATTAATAACATCTTACTTAGCCAATAGGACATTTAGAGTCACAACAGAAGGCTCTAAATCAGACATAAAACCTATAAATGCAGGCGTGCCACAAGGCAGCATTTTAGGCCCTGTTTTATTTAATATATACGTGAGCGACATGCCAAAACCTGCACACCGCCTTGTAAAATTAGGCTGTTATGCGGACGACACAGTCCTATACAGCCGATCGCATAACCTACAATTAGCCACAAATAGGCTACAAACCGCACTGAGCTCCATGCAAGATTGGTGCACAAAATGGCTCATAAAAATAAACACTACAAAGTCAGAAACTGTAATTTTCACGCGTAAAAATCTACCACCACACGATCGCAGGCCTGAATTAAACCTGTTCGGTGACCAAATTCCCCATAAAGACGTTGCTAAATACTTAGGTGTTCAAATGGACCGCAAACTACTATACAGGATTCACATAGATTCAAAGAAGGGACAGGCACATGGCAGAATGTGTGCATTGTACCCAGTAATGAGTAGGCGCCTCGGAGGCACAGTTAAAAACGGACTGCTTCTCTATAACGCCCTCATCCGCCCAATAATTACATATGCAGCCCCTGTGTGGGCTATAGCAGCTAAATCACACCTTGCAAAACTACAGCGAATACAAAACAGATGCATTCGCATCGCCACAGACGCTCCCCGATACTGCCCAGTCGAGGCTCTCCATCGGGAAACGAACACAGAAACATTACATGATTTTTACGTCCGAACCACACAGACTTTTTATGACAAATGTGCAACACACGAAAATCCACTTGTTTCATCACTAGGACAATATGATCCAGATGAAATAATTAAATTTAAGCGACCGAAAATGGTACTTGCGCACCGACCACCGTAAAGCGCTGTGATTGGCCGGACCCTCCGGCCAATCACAGCGCGCGCGCGCCCAGAGTCCGGACCCCGACCAAATTGTTGCGGACTGTTCAGAGAATTCCGTCCAGCGCCGAGTGTGGCTATACTGTAATGGGTGGCCATGCCGCTGGGCACAATACACGAGCCTGCTGGCAGCTCAAACACTTACATCAAGCTCTCACACAGCCCGTACAACACCGTTAGAAATAAAGCGTAGGAGTTGTTGTTAGGGACCCGCGATGAAGGAGTGGGCAATTTCTCTAACCGACCGACTGCCTTTTGCTGGCGACAGGCGATCTGAAGCTATGTCCTCTCCAGAGTGTGTCCCGACACATCAACTTGCGGGTAACAGAATACAAATTAATTATTCGTAGCTTCATAGCGTAGATGTTGCGGCTAGGGTCTTGCAATGACGGATCAGGTAATTTCTCTAACTGCCGACTGCCATCTTGGCGACAGGCGACCTGAAGCTATGTCTGTTCCGGAGTACGACCCAGTGACAATACTCGTGGTTAATTAATGCAATGAACAACATCGTGCGTACACAACATATTACACTTCTTCCTTATTTTAGGTACGCGAGCTGACTGGCAGCTTGGTGGGAACAACAACATGTTGCCCCTAAAGACCAGTGCCCACAAAACAAATGCGGACAAAAGGTCCAAGCTCCCAAATTGCTTAGTAGAATTTTTCTATCTGCCCAACTCTTCTTCCAGGACCGTCCTTCTTTTCCTGTACTCAACCTGCCTGCAAATAATGCATGATATTTTGCATCCCGCATGAAAGTGCCCAGGGTTTTCCCTCTGTCTATGGAGGTTTTACCTGGGCCCAACTTATCTAGTAATTAGTCTAGAATTAAGATAGGGGAGTTAGTCATGGCGCCAATTGCTGCCATGGCTGGCCAATCCCCGAACAAAGCACACGATGCATGCCTCCCTTTCTGCATGGCTTAAACCCAGCATGATTAGGCGTAAGGGCTTCGGCCTGGGACGCACCTAGAGTCTTCCCTAACCCAGACCCCTCCCAAACAAAATACACTTAGTTTTAGTTAGGTTAGGAAAAAAAAAAATTACGAGAGTTCAAGCTGCGCTGCGGAGGTGGACAGAAGTGTCCCGGAGCTGCTCGCCGTGAACTTCTAGATCACCGAAGCCCAAGCTGTGGTTAGCACTTCTTAGTGCTACCCAGCGGTTTTGATAGGTGCATGTGTGCTACATGCGCACAGGCGGTAAAAGTAAGCTGCGCCAGGTGTAAGTTTTGACGAACAACGAACTCGGCAACACCCGGGGAGTTAGATCCCCTGTAGCCTTGCCCGAACCCGGCTAACTTAGCCCCGGGGGACGGTCAGTGGGTGTACCCGAGCGCCAGATGACTACGACGACATGAGTGAATCGGTTGAGATGGCAGCCAGCGAGGCCCCTTCAGGGCCGAGCATCAATGATGAAACCAGCGGCTGGACAGTGGCCGCTGGAAAACGAGAAAAACGCCTGCACGCGGAGTTGTCCGGTGCAGGCAGTGATGACGAGGCGGGCCCCGCCCCCCGCCCTCAACAGCCAACCGCGACAGAGAGCGCCAGGAGGGCGCCACGCATCAAGACCCTGTTCGTTTTCCTCGACCAGGGGCACCAGTACCCAAGGGTGTACACCGCCCTAAAACAGGCCGTGCAGGAAAAATTCACCTGCCAAAACCGCGGGAGGGATGAAATACAAGTTAACGTGGCCTCAGTCCCAGACTACCAAAGTGCAGTCAAGGCACTGCAGGCCATCGGTGCCCAACACTCGGTCCTCCTTTAGAGGGACGAGGTACCCAAGAAGTTCGTGTTGCGCGGGGTGCACCGCCACACGCCTTCCGAATTTCTCCAGGAGGAATTCCGTGCCCAGAATCTGCCGGTCCAGAACCACTGGTTCCTGGAGAACCGGCAGCGCCGCGAGAAGTGCGACGCACTAGTGATTGAGGTGCCTCAGATCTGCTACTCTGAGCGCATCTACGCCCTTAAGGAGTTTGCCGGCATGCTTGTGCGTGTCGACGACTACCGTCGCCCCTCAGGCCCCGCCCAATGTATTGTCTGCCAACGCTACAATAAAGTTGGCAAGGCCTGCCACGCAGCCCCAGTGTGCCGGTGGTGCAGCGGGCCACACCGCGCCCCCGACTGCCCTAATGGGGGCAACCTAGAATTTAAGAAGTGCGCGCACTGAAAACTGCAGCACTGCGCAAACTACAGAGGCTGCGAGGTCTATAAGAAGGAGACCCGCCGTCACTTGCCACTTGCCCCCCGACGTCCGCAAGAGGTGCGAGCAACAGTCTCGCCGCGACGTGCGGGATAATAGGCGGGCTGCACAGCAGCAGCAAGCCCAACCTCCACAGTCAGGCCCCTCAGGCCACCAGGGCCGCCCCAGGCAGAATCCCTGCCCCCCCCCCCCCCGGTACCCACCGCCCACCACTTTCGGCCAGTACATGGCCCAGGCTGGCGTCAACCCCTGGACGCCACTGCACCAGTGCAGTCAGGGGCACAATGAGCTGGAGTATCCAGTACTGGCAACCAACCCTTGGCTGCGCAAGCCCAGGGGACAACTGGGGCCCAAGAAAAATGCCACTGGCCACGAAAATGGCCAGGGCAAACCCCAGCAGCCCCCCCAGGAGAGGGCACAGCAGCCTGCTCGCGACAGGCAGCCTGCCCAGCCCAAGCCGCTGGCCACCAGACTGGTTCCAGCAGCCCCGGCGCAGCGAACGCCCCCGCCCAGGTAGCCTCAGGTAGCACCTGCACCTGAGGCAGACATGCTGATCGACTTGGCCCCAGAGCAGCCGTCAGTCCCGCCCATGCGCATGGAGCAGCCAGCCCATCCTGGCATGGCTGACTTCATGCAAGTGTTGACAAAGTCGAGCACATTCAACACGGACTCGACACTGGCCGAAACAATCGTCCCCATGTGCCAGCTGATGGTAATATGGTGCGACCCAGCCATCTCCCTGCCCGACAAGGTCCACGCCATGATGGGCTTCGTCCAAACACTCGCTGCCAAGCTTAATGGCAGCTCATAATCCGGGCCACTGTTGTATACCAACCGCGGCCCATAGTCTTAAGTCCCTCCTATTCTGGAATGCACGCGGCATTAAAAATAAACTACCGGAATTAATTCACCACTTAGATAAATACAAAATAAAAATAGCTGCGATCAATGAAACCCACTTGACTCCGACTGATAGAATTACTATATTAAATTATGTAATCTATAGGCGCGATAGAGAGAATCATAGAGGCGGGGGAGTAGCCCTTCTTGTTCATAAAAGTATAAAGCACACAGAGTGGCAGCTCCCCGTTTTTCAGAATCTAGAAGCGATAGCCATTAACCTAACTATTAACAGGCAAAACGTAAAACTTATTTCTATGTATGCGCGACCAGGCAGGTCCCTAAGTGCGGCGGATCTGGACGCCCTGTATGGGGCGGCCCCGACCTTCCTCGCAGTAGGAGACATAAATGCAAAACACAGAGAGTGGGGCAGCAGGCGAGCCACACCAAATGGTACAATCCTTTACAACCACCAACTAAATCATAACTACCAAATTCACGCTCCCTTAGAACCCACACACGATACAGGACGTGTTAGAGTTCTCCCAGATGTACTAGACATCGCTATTAACAAACGTGTGAACTCGGGATTCGATCTCGAAGTTGTACACGATCTAACGTCTGACCACTTCCCTGTCCACATAATTTTCGACGACGCAAATGTCGAATCAAACCCACCTCGTAAAGTTAGGGATTACAAAAACGCGGATTGGGCCGGTTTTAAAAATTTTGTGTCACTAAATCTTACAGAGCTTGATGAAATAAATAATAGTGATAATCTAGAAACCGCTATAACCAATTTTACCGAGAAAATTCAAGACGGAATTAGCCGGTGCTTCCCAGAAAATGAGGTTAAGTTAGTGCATGACGAGCTGCCAGCATACATTTGCGATATGATATCGCAAAAGAACAGACTGCGCCGCGAATACACACGGCGACGCACGCACATTATTAAACGCAGAATCAACGAGCTTCAAACTGCTATATCAGATGAACTCTCGTTGTGGCGAAGCAGCCAGTGGGAAGCCAAAATCGCAAAGGTCAATGTACAGGACGGGAGTGCCTGGGCAATGACTAAGCGAATTTTGAATAAAGTAGATAAAATTCCACCCCTCCAAACAAATAATGGACTTGCCTTTCTTCCCCAGGACAAGGCGCATGCTTTCGCAAGCACCTTAGAAACAGCATTCCAGCCCAATTTGCAGCCTTGTGACAGGCCATTCACTGCGCAAATTTACCGCAAACTCCGCGCTAAACTGCGCCAGCCCTCAATCTCTGAGCCTCTCCCCACCCAGGCCCAAGAAATTAAGCGCGCTATCAAGAATATGAAGCCGCGAAAAACCCCTGGGAACGACGGCATACAAGCAGTTTTTCTCAAACAGCTCCCAGACGAAGCCTTAGAATATCTGGCTGAATGCATTAATGCAATGCTCAGACTGAATATTTTTCCCTCACAGTGGAAGGAAGCTAAAGTAATAGTCTTCCACAATCCGGGCAAGGACAAAACACTGCCCCAGAACTACAGGCCAATAAGCCTCTTAAGTACTGTGTCTAAAGTTGCAGAGCGCATAATTTTAACACAGACTCAAAGTACACATACATGAACAAAACTTGCTGCCAAATGAGCAATTTGGCTTTCGCAGTGCTCATTCGACTACCCATCAACTGGTCCGTCTTACCGAAGAGATAACCAGCGCATTTAACGTCCAAGACTATGTTGTTGCTACGTTTCTCGATGTAGAAAAGGCCTTTGATAGAGTTTTTCATGCAGGGCTTATACATAAAATGTATGAAGCAAACTTCCCGGATTGTTACACTAAACTCATAGCATCCTATCTAGCAGGCAGAACCTTTAGAGTGTCAACTGAAGGGGCAACGTCTGATCTCAAATTAATTAAAGCCGGAGTGCCACAGGGCAGCATCCTAGGCCCTGTACTGTTTAATATATATGTGCGAGACATGCCTCGCCCCGCACATAGACTAGTCAAGCTAGGCTGCTATGCAGGTGACACTGTACTGTATAGCAGGTCTCATAACCTACAACTAGCCACTACCAGGCTCCAGGCTGCGCTCACTGCAATCGAACAGTGATGTACTGCCTGGCGCATAAAAGTAAACACGACCAAGTCTGAGGCGATTGTGTTTACACGCAAAAACCTCCCGCCAGCCGACAACAGGCCACAACTACGCCTATTTGATGAGGTAATCCCTCACAAGGACGTAGTTAAATACCTAGTTGTCCACATGGATAGGAAACTCCTGTGGAGACAGCACATTGACATCAAACAAACCCAAGCTCAGGTTAGAATGCGCGCATTATATCCTGTAATGAGCAGGCGATGTGGCAGCTCAGTTAAAAATGGCTTACTGCTCTACAAAGCTCTCATACGCCCGATAATCACGTATGCAGCCCCAGTCTGGGCTACTGCAGCATACTGCCATCTAATAAAACTGCAGCGAGTTCAGAATAGATGCATTCGAATCGCTGCAGACGCCCCGATATACTGTCCAGTAGAGAACTTGCACAGTGAAACTAACACTGAATCTTTGCAAGACTTTTATATCCGCACAACCCAAAATTTTCACGATAAATGCGTCAATAGCTTAAATCCGCATATTTCCCCCTTGGAAACTATGATCCAAATGATACACAGAAGTATAAGCTGCCGAAATCAATTCTGGCGCACCGCCCGCCGTAGCTGCAGGCGAGGCGCCCCCTGATTGGCCGAGCCTGACAGCCAATCAGCGCGCGACGTCCTCCATACAAAACTAGTTGCCGGCGCTCGTAGCAGCGCGGAAAAAATAGAGAAAAGGAAAGAGCTGCGCCTTCGTTGAGGACGGACGTGTCCCGGAGCTGCTCGCCGTGAACCTCTAGAGATCGACGAAGCCCAAGCTGTGGTTAGCACTTCTTAGTGCTACCCAGCGGTTTTGAAAGGTGCCTGTGTGCTACATGCGCACAGGCGGTAAGAGTAAGCTGTGGTGTGAGTAAGTTTTGGCAACCAACAACTCGGCAACACCCGGGGAGTTATATCCCCTACAGCCTAGCCTGAACCCGGCTAACTTAGCCCCGGGGGACGGTCAGTGGGTGGACCCGAGTGCCAGGTACTACGACGACATGAGCGACACTGTCGAGATGGCAGATAGCGAGGCCCCCTCAGGGCCTAGCAACGACCAGTCAAGTGGCTGGACTGTTGCCACTGGCAACCGTAGCAAACGTCTGCACACGGAGGTGTCCAGTGCAGGCAGCAGCGACGACGAGGCGGGCCCCTCCCCCCCTCGCCCGCAACCAACTGCAGGCCATGCCGCCGGAGCTGCGGCACCGCCCAAGAAACTTAAAGTGAAGCCCCTGTTCGTCTTCTTGGACCAGGGGCACCAATACCCGCGTGTTTACACTGCCCTGAAACAGGCAGTAGCCGAAAAATTCACGTGCCAGAACCGCGGGCGTGACGAAATACAGGTCAACGTGGCCTCAGTCCCAGACTACCAACGAGCAGTTAAAGCACTGCAGGCCATCGGTGCCCAACACTTGGTCCTCCTTCAGAGGGACGAGGTTCCCAAGAAGTTCGCGCTGCGCGGGGTGCACCGCCACACGCCTTCCGAATTTCTCCAGGAGGAATTCCGTGTCCAAAACCTGCCGGTTTAGAACCACTGGTTCCTGGAGAACCGGCAGCGCAGAGAGAAGTGCGATGCACTTGTCATCGAGGTGCCTCAGAGCTGCGACTCTGAGCGCATCTACGCCTTGAAAGAGTTCGCCGGCATGCTTGTGCGTGTTGACGACTACCGTCGCCCCTCAGGCCCCTCTCAATGTAGCGTCTGCCAGCGCTACAATCACGTTGGCAAGGCCTGCCACGCGGCCCCTGTGTGCCGGTGGTGCAGCAGGCCACACCGCGCTCCCGACTGCCCCAATGGTGGCAACCAGGAGTTCAAGAAGTGCGCTCACTGCAAAGAGGCGCACTGCGCAAATTACAAGGGCTGCCAGGTGTACAAGAAAGAGACACGCAGGCACCTCCCGCCCCAGGTGCGTAAGCAGCGCGAGCAGCAGTCTCGCCGCGACTTGCGCGCAAACAAACAAGCTGCATCGCAGCCCCAGCCGCAACCGATGCCACGGCCCCCTCCGGGCTACTTCGGCCCCCCGAGGCAAAATCCCTGGGGCCCACCGAGGTACCCTCCTCCCCAGAGCCTCGGAGACTACCTGCAGCAGGCAGGTGGCAACAGATTTGCGCCCCTGGAGCAACACTGCGAGCCCAGTTACAATGAGCTGGACTACCCAGTGCTTGCAAACAATCCCTGGCAGCGAAAGCAGGGGTTCAAAAAACACCCGACGGGCCACAAAAACGGCCAAGGCAAGCCCCAGCGACCCACTCAGGACAGACCCCAGCAGCCTGGACCGGACAGGCCGCGACAGCCTGCCCAGGACAAGCTCGTGGCAGCCAAGGCTGCGCCAGCCCCGGCGAGGCGCACGACCGTGCTCTCCCGGCCGCAGGTAGCCCCCGCACCTGAGATGAGCATGGCGGTAGACGCAGCTCCAGTGCTGCCAACTGCACCGCCCGCGCCCCAACAGCAGCCAGCCCCGAAACCGGGCCTGGCTGACTTCCAGAAAGTGCTCGAGCAGTCGCGCACTTTCAACACGGATGCAAATCTGGCGGCCATAATTGTCCCCATGTGCCAGCTTATGGTCATATGGTGCGACCCATCTGTTGCCCTAACAGAAAAAGTCCACGCAATGATGGGCTTCGTCCAGTCACTGGCTGCCAAGCTTAATGGCAGCTCGTAATCCGGCCCAGTGTTGCATACCAACCGCGGCCCATAGTCTTAAGTCCCTCCTATTCTGGAATGCACGCGGCATTAAAAATAAAATACCGGAATTAATTCACCACTTAGAAAAATACAAAATAAAAATAGCTGCGATCAATGAAACCCACTTAACTCCTACTGATAGAATTACTATATTAAATTATGTAATCTATAGGCGCGACAGAGTAAATCAAAGAGGCGGGGGAGTAGCCCTTATAGTCCATAAAAGCATAAAGCACACAGAATGGCAGCTCCCCGATTTTCACAATCTAGAAGCGATAGCCATTAACCTAACTATTAACAGGCAAAACATAAAACTTATTTCTATGTATGCGCGACCAGGCAGGTCCCTAAGTGCGGCGGATTTGGACGCCCTGTATGGGGCGGCCCCGACCTTCCTCGCTTTAGGAGACATAAATGCTAAATACAGAGAGTGGAACAATTCTTTATAACCACCAATTAAATCACAACTACCAAATTCATGCTCCCATGGAGCCCACACACGACACAGGGCGTGTGGGGGTTCTCCCAGATGTTCTAGACATCGTTATTAATAAACGTGTGAACTCGGGATTCGAACTCGAAGTTGTACACGACTTAACGTCTGACCACTTCCCTGTTCACTTAATTTTTGACGACGCAAATGTCGAATCAAATCTACCTCGTAAAGTTAGAGATTACAAAAATTCAGATTGGGTCAGTTTTAAAAATTTATTGTCACTAAATCTTTCAGAACTTGATGAAATAAATAATAGCGATAATTTAGAAACCGCTATAACCAATTTTACCGCGAAAATTCAAGACGGAATTAGCCAGTGCATACCAGAAAAGGAGGTTAAGTTAGTGCATGACGAGCTGCCAGCATACATTTGCGATATGATATCGCAAAAAAACAGACTGCGCCGCGAATACACACGGCGACGCACGCACATTATCAAACGCAGAATCAACGAGCTTCAAACTGCTATATCAGATGAACTCTCGTTGTGGCGTAGCAGCAAGTGGGAAGCCAAAATCGCAAAACTCAATGTACAGGACGGGAGTGCTGGGCAATGACTAAGCGAATTTTGAATAAATTTGATAAAATTCCACCCCTCCAAACAAATAATGGACTTGCATTTATTCCCCAGGACAAGGCGCATGCTTTCGCAAGCACCTTAGAAACAGCATTCCAGCCCAATTTGCAGCCTTGTGACAGGCCATTCACTGCACAAATTTACCGCGAACTCCGCGCTAAACTGCACCAGCCCACTATCTCTGAGCCTCTCCCCACACAGGCCCAAGAAATTAAGCGCGCTATCAAGAATATGAAGCCGCGAAAAGCCCCTGGGAACGACGGCATACAAGCAGTTGTTCTCAAACAGCTTCCAGACGAAGCCTTAGAATATCTGGCTGAATGCATTAATGCAATGCTCAGACTGAATATTTTTCCCTCCCAGTGGAAGGAAGCTAAAGTAATAGTCAGTAGTATAACATAGCCGGTCCGAGATCAGGATGCAGGATGTGGTGCCGGTGCCGGTGTCCGTCATCTTGGATTGTGACGTCACGGCGGCCATCTTGGATTGTGACGTCACGGCGGCCATCTTGGATAAGCGTAACAGGACACAGCGTAACGGGACATAATGTAACGGGACAAGTAGATCACGGCGGCCATCTTGGATCCGCTATTTTGGATGACGTCATTGTGTGTTCTCGACAATTCCGGTGATGTGTTTTCCGCCATTTTGAATTATGACGTCACCGTTGCAATTTTCGTTACGGTCGCCATCTTTAACTTTTTTATTTATTATCCGATTTTAATGAAATTTTTTTTAAAATTTAAAAAAAAATTTAAATAATATAAATTTAATAAAATATTTATAAAAAATATACATTTACGACACGGAGTTTGGAGTCCTCGGTTCGAACCTGACGAATGCAAAAAAATAAAAATGGCGACCGATCCTTCCCCTGTGGCGGGGTGCTGGCAGACTGACCCCCACCACTTATGTAAATGCACATATACCATCAGGTAGTATGACGTCATGTCCGCCATTTTGAAATTTGGACGCCATCTTGAAAATCCGTAATTTTTATGCTAGAGATGCGGAAAAAAAAATTTAAAAATCATTAAAAAAATTAATCAACCTAATTAAATAATAAAAAATCCTTAAAACCACCGTTGCACTTTTCGTGACGGCCGCCATCTTGTCTTCGTCCGCTAGAGATCACCATCTTGTTTTCGTCCGCTAGAGTGTGCTGTTACCATGTTAGAATAATTTTCTGTTCACCATACCTTTGTCCTCAACTGTTGACCTTGAACTTTGACCTTGACCTTGAAATTTGACCTTGACCTTGAACTTTGACCTTGACCTTGAAATCTGACCTTGAACTTGAACTTTGACCTTGAACTTTGACCTTGACCTTGAAATTTGACCTTGACTTTGAACTTTGACCTTGACCTTGAAATTTTACTTTGACCTTGATATTTGACTTTGACCTTGACCTTGAACTTTGACCTTGACCTTGAACTTTGACCTTGACCTTGAACTTTGACCTTGACCTTGAAATTTGACCTTGACCTTGAAATTTGACTTTGACCTTGAAATTTGACTTTGTCCTTGTCGACCATCATGGATCCGACATTTTATGTTCAGTACATGCTACCAGGAGCGACCACCTGCTGGAGTACACCATCTTGTGCGTGTACTCGTATTATAGAGTACATTTCCATCTGGTTAATTTTATTTTAACCCGCTACAGTGCAGTAATCATTTATTACTGTGACACACTACATCTTGAAATTTGGACGCCATCTTGAATATCCGTAATTTTAATGCTAGAGATTCGGGAAAAAGTTCAAAATTCATTAAATAATTCACTCATTAAAGTAATGATTGATTAGATCGATTCCCGTCCTTGGTTCGACCCCTGACCGATACCAAACAACCTTAATTTTAAAAAATACCACAAAAGCGACAGGTTTGAGAGAATAAAAACACAGCAAGTTCTTTTAAAAAATACTTTTATTACATACATACTACACTACTACAAGTACATAAAAAACACAAAGTACTAAAGTCTTGTGGATTCCTCGATTCAAACAGTCTTCTTATTGTACGGACTAAGCCTTTTACATGACGTTAAATGTCTATCCGATCCGTTCATCACCGCAGCCAGAGACGGACTGAAGGTCATATCACCAGGGTCCCACTTATATTTTCTCATTTGCTGGTACAGCACACGAGTCAAAACAATAACCATGTTCATTATACTTCTCGGAGCATTTTTAATAATGAAGATGTAAGCTATCAAGACGTGAAATTAGTTTTTTGCACTTATTGCACTGAAATTGTATTCTACTAACATTATTAGAACAACTGCTTCTTTCATGTCTGCGAGCATTTGAGGTAATAGTAAATGATGCGTCACAGTATTTGCACCGACGCAATGTACGCTTTTCATTAGTGGAAGAATCCATTGCTGACGATGAAACTTCGGATGATGGTGGTATCACATCTGTTGAAATCTCCTCCAATGTTGACGACTTCGTTGCCAACGGGATCTGCACCTTCTCCATCGTAGCTGTCGTCAAGGTCCCCGTAGACGATGGTACAACCTCCGAGTTCGACGTTAAAGACAGTAAAGATGCCATCGAGGTCTCAAGACGGTAAAGATGCCATGAGGTCTCAAGAACAGCTAATTGACACGACTTGTGCACCAGAAGAAACAAACTAGGTGATCCTTACACCGCCGACGTCAGTAACAAACTGAGCGTCCTGCTGTCTAGGACTCGCTTATATACATGCACCGTATGGAATAATACGCTAGTCAAATCAAGAACCATTTACAATAATACTAGAGTCAAATCTACAAATTAAAAAAGAGGTTCATTTGATCGAAAAAAAAATTCGATCTCTCCAATATACGCCAGGCTCCAAGAGCTACAATTCACGTCATCAGATCCATCTACATTTTGCTCCTATGCTTCTATTGACCATTAGCTGCAAGTGCTCCAACAGCTCCATCAGCTCCAACACGTAATGTACGCAATGTACGCACAATACATGCAATTTACATGCAATAAATGTAATGATCACTCAGTACACACAGGAAACGGAACGTACACACAGTACACACAGGAAACGAAACGTACACACAGTACACACAGGAAACGGAACGTACACACAGGAAACGAAACGTACACACAGTACACACAGGAAACGGAACGTACACACAGTACACACAGGAAACGAAACGTACACACAATACACACAGGAAACGAAACGTACACACAGTACACACAGGAAACGGAACGTATACACACAGTACACACAGGAAACGGAACGTACACACAGTACACACAGGAAAAGGAACGTACACACAGTACACACAGGAAACGGAACGTAAACACAGTACACACACAGGAAACGGAACGTATACACACAGTACACACAGGAAACGGAACGTACACACAGTACACACAGGAAACGGAACGTACACACAGTACACACAGGAAACGGAACGTACACACAGTACACACAGGAAACAGAACGTACACACAGGAAACGAAACGTACACACAGTACACACAGTACACACAGGAAACGGAATGATCACACATACATTAGCGGAAACACACAGGCTTAGTTGGAAATCAGAATACAAGAAATAAAAACATTAAATTTTTACTTTCAATATTTTATTACTTCTCAACATTACACAAATACAAGTAAAAGAAGCCATTATTGTATGTAGCCAGCTTTCCTCAGTTCTTTGAGTATGAAGGATATTTCTTTGATGCACGAATAGTTTCCTGCACAAAGCGAGCCATGTAGAAGTCTTAGCCGGTCAACCAATATGTTTGGATCTTTCCATGATGTGTAATCAATCTCTTCTACCACCATCTTACTTGCTTGTTTATTATAAATACTGTTAATATCACAATCGTCCCAGTGATCATAATAAGCATTATCAGATTTATTTATTATAACACGACGTTTCCATCGTTTCGGTCTCAGGACATCGCCACATTCTTCGATCTTGTCAGCTCTAGGTGCTTCATCACAGTCTATGCCTTTGTCAACAGCCTCAGAGTCACTGTAACAATCACTGTAGAAGACATCCTCTTCACCCAGATTACCGTATGAATTCGCTATCGATGATGTCCAAGTGTCTTCATCGTCTTCACGCTTCCTTTTTAGGAGTCCATCATTTTTACAAAGAATGGAGGATCTACTGAATATAGGCTTGAATGTATTCTCACTTTTCACGGTGTTGTTACTGCCATTAGTTTCAGTCTCCCCGAAGCCATTAGCATCCTTCAATTTATGTTCTTCCTCACGATCGGGTGAGCTAATACCATCACGCTCAGGACAAGGAAAATTATTGTCGTAATGCAGATCACTCTTCTTTAGTCTAGTGGATCCATCGGTGTCCTCTATGCCGTAAGTAGTCTTGACTTTACATGTTCTACCATGTCTTTTTAAGCTGTCAATTCGTGTTAACAACCTGCTACAACGATTACAGCTTAACATGTTGCGTAGTGGGTTTCTAGCACAATCATTCTTCTCATGACGTCTAGCATTCCTCCTCATGGCAAAATCCTTGCCACAGTATCTACAGCGGCTTCCTTCCGATTCAGCTGCAGATAACAAACCACGATCCATGGTAGCTTCTGTGACTAATGTTAGATACAAACTGTCAGTTTTCTCCAATTGGAACCATTTCTTAAATAGAGTTTTTGAAATATTTCATCAGCGAGAGTTAAGTTATCTAATGCAAAGCAAATTGATGCAAGTAGTTCTGGCTGTCATCAACAGATGTCGCCACGTGTTGCTTGCAGGTAAATAATATCTATTTTATTAATGTGGGATGCGGAACGCTCACTATCGATCGCAAAGGGAGGTTGGCTTCGATAGTATCAAAGGAGAAAAAAGTTCGTCCTTCCTGCTAGTGCTTCTCAGATTTCTCACGGTCCGCCATCTTGGATTACGACGTCACGGCGGCCATCTTGGATGGGTGTGACCTTGACCTTTGACCGAAACCGCAGGAATGATCGCAAGCACATGGAATAACCATCAAAATATTGATAAGAATAATCAGGAGCACACGGAGAAAACCATCATAATATTGGCAAGAATAATCTGGAGCACACGGAGAAAACCGCCACAAGTTTTCTTTGATATCATAAAAATAATAAAAAAAAATAATAAAAAATTAAAAATAAAAACGAAAAAAAAAAATTCAAACATTCTGCTAGCTTGTGAACTTCTCATTGTTGAGCAAAGATAGAGTTCTAGTACAAGCCAGCGTCAGCTGCTTCAGGCATTGCACTGGTATATTTTTAATAAATACTACATATTGCAGCCATTACCATAGTGTGACTTCCGGAAAATGTTTATATTGTTTTTCGTTTAATGGTCCGTAGACCCAAAAGTTGTCTACTCAAAAGTTTATACATTTATTTATTTATCACAATATTATGGACACTGTAACTGCCGCAATTTCTCAAAAATCACTTCCTAGCTGATACCTGAAATTTAGAGTTGGAAAATCTCGTTCGAGTTTGCCGAGTTTACGAATGGGAGTAGTATTCAAATGTCAGTCCAGAAACAGACTACCAGCTGAGGAGCCGAGGAGCCGTCCACCAATCTTGTATTGTGACGTCAAAACGGCCAACTTGAATTACCTTGACCTTGATCTTCAACCATCCTCTTCGAAATTGGCTCAAAATTACCAAAATTATTCAAAATTCCTTAAACATTGCCAAAAAATAGCCAAAAATTGACCAAATTTCGGATTTTTCTTTAGAAAAATACCGACAAAAATTCTTGAAAAAATTACCTTATAACGAGGGGAAAATTCCCGTTTTGAAGAAAAAACTTCCCGTTTATATCCTCAAAAATACTTGTGGATTGAAGTGTTCTAAAAGCGGCTTAAGATTTTTATAAGCATGACACCCTCAGCCGCTGAGGTCTTTACCTTAAAAATTAGGATGTTATGGCAGCCATTGAAAATTATGTAAACACCGTTGCAACTTTAGATACGGCAGCATATTAAAAAAAAGGTTATTATTATTATTTGCTTTTAATGGGAAAATTTTAAAAGAATAAAAAAATACTTAATAAACATATAAAAATTTCAACCATTTTAAAAAACGTCAACAATATTGAATTCCGTGATTACCACATATCAAAAAATTAATTTAATTAAAAATTTAATTAATTAAATTTTAAATTAAAAAAAACTCTTATACATGGAGTCTTGTGTTAAAACCAAGCGAAGGAAAAAATTAATTGAATAAAAAATAATTTCATACGATATAAATAAAATTCTAATTTTAAAACGCACTTACATCATAGAGTGTTCGAACACTGAGAGAGCAATAAAAATAGCGATGGATCCTTCCTCCACGGAAGCCACCGGCAGACTGGCCTCCCACCACGAATGTCAAAGTAAATATATCGTCAGCTAGTACGATATCACAATCGCGATCTTGTTTTTTTCTGCAAGAGGCCACCATCTTAAATCCGACATATTGTTCTCTTACGCTAGAGGGCGCTACCGCAATTTTTACCTTCTAGAGTACAGTTTTTATTTATTTCCATGGTGTCCGATATCTTGTTGTCCATCTAGGAAATCTGTATTCATTAAGCTAGAAATTTGGGGAAAATACCCAAATTTATCAATATAATCTACGTGTACGCTTCAAAAACTCAAAATGTTCTCCGCCGACTGAGCTCAAATTTTGACACGATATGCAACCCGCTTCAAAGATGGTTTTTATCTATTTTTCACATCATTAACATACCCGCGACCACGATAAAACAGCTTTTTTAACGGTCAGCTGTGTACCAGCAACTGCGCCATCTGCCGGAAGTGAGTGGATCACTCTCTATACTAGCTAACGAAAACTGAGTGACATGTGAACATTACCTGTTCGCAATTAGAGTGTTTATTGACTAACAATTAATTTTTTTAAGGTTATTGGACTATTTTATTTAACAAATATTTTAATTATTTATTTTAAATAATGTATTTAACTAATATTATTAATTTTTAACAACATTTCAATACTGTCTGTCCTGTGTCGTATTGTTGTTGACATGGAGTTGTAAAAACGTTGAGGGATGGACAAAAAAAATATTAATAAAAAATGTTTTGCCCTCTTAAAATGGCAGATTCTTTATTATAATATTTTTTTTGTCCCTACAACAGGCAACATCTTGATTGAAGTGCTTTGTCGTGGTCGCATGTAAAACATTGCCTGTTCCCAATTACAGTGTTTCTTGACAAATAAACGTATCCACAAATAGGAAGTAGATGTTATGTTTTGTATGAGAGATGGAATAAAAAAGTATTTTTTTATAATTATTATTTAACTATTATATAAAACGAATATTTTACTTATTTTGCAGCCTGCTTGAACCCAAAGTTCTAACATACTACAAATTAACGAATATTAGTGCACAAAATAAATAGGTATTCCACCTTCAGTTAGGGGAATGGCAGACAGCTAAAGTGTTTTCAAAGTGTTTAGCGAAGTTCATCATTTTATTCATATATAAAATTATTAACAAAATATTTAACAAAGGGGACACACACAAGTCTTTCAGTATCAAAACGTACAAACATAACTGCTTGATTTCAATAGTACACAAACAGGTGTGATTGCACGTCTTAAGTGCGACAAAAATCGCCAGGTTAAGCGGGTTAGCACCCGTAAATGAGAAAACTCAGAGTAAATTAAAAGTTACGTAATTATACAGGCTATAAATGACATATTTATAAGTTACAATGAGTACAAAAACTAAACAAATAGAAACGTGACGCGTCACAAAAACCTAACGGGTGTTTCGCGGTGGGGAGAGCGTCGTTTGGCCTAAAATATTTGGCCTAAAACTGTTTGAGAACATTCACTTGGCCTAAACATTTTTGACCTAAAGTCATTAGGCCTAAAATTATTTGGCCTAAAGATGTTTGGCCTAAACATATTTTGCCTAAAGCCATTTGACATAAATTTGTTTGGCCTAAAGTCATTTGACCTAAAATTATTTCGCCTAAAGGCGTTTGGCATAAAGTTATTTGGCCTAATGTCATTGGTTCTAAAATTGTTTGACATAAAGTCACTGGGCCTAAAATAATTTTGTGGCACTTATTTGACCTAAAATTATCTGGCCTGAAGACGTTTGGCCTAAACTTATTTGGCCTAAAGTCATTTGACCTAAACATATTTGGCCTAAAGTCATTTGACCGAAACATATTTGGCCTAAAGTCATTTGACCTAAACGTATTTGGCCTAAAGTCATTTGACCTTAAATTATTTCCTCTTTAAGTCGTTTGGCATAAATAATTTAGCTTGAAGGTATTTGGCCTAAAACTGTTTTCAGAATAATTAACTCTGATCTTTTAACAGGTACTTCTAGCAAATAGTATAATGTTTTAGTTACTTCCAGCTATGCTATATGTTGAGCTGTAGCATTTATAGAGCAATATTTACAACCCTTTATTTAGACATACAAAAATTTCTAAAATGCACACAGAATTTCAGTTTACAAGATCATTATAGCTGTATAATTGCAAAATTTGCTCACTAATATAACACTTGTTTCGCATTTGTAAAAAAAAAAAAAAAAAAAACAATTTAAGTGATGGCATATTGGTGGAGATGATGGAAAATAGCATTTATAAATCAGACTCATAGCAATATGTTTTCAATTAAAGAATATATGTTAAATACTATAATTATACTAAACAATTAATTAAACAAAAAGCAATTTATTTAGCAAACAGTTGAGTCAGTTTTTGGAAGGCCATTTTTTTGCACAAATTCTTTGTTATTTTTAAGTACTATCCTACACTGTGTTTACATAGAATATTATTGCTTTGGTTACAAGAAAACACAAATTAATGTGAAATTGCTAGTGCGTGCATAACATACATTTCCAATAAATCTAAAAGAAATTATTTTCGAGATGCTTTGGGTTAAATTATAGCTGGTGATGCTTGCAGTTAATAATTGTACTTTCATTTAGATGATACTTTTATTACGCTTATCTGTTGTCTTTTATTCTTCCAATTATCGATGTTACAGTGTGTGCACAACAGAATATTTGGATTACCGACATAAAGTAACAAGATATATTTTCTGTGCCCTACAGTTGATAATGGCAACATGCATTTTAACAACCGCTACTGATGAAACCTACGTGTCGCTTAGAAAGTAGCGCCAGTTTGTTCTCCATGTCACAACTGGTTCCCATTTACGTGTTAAATAATTTGTCGAGTTAAGCAAACAGTGCATTCACTAAGTATGACGAAAAATTGAAATACACAAAAAAATACTGGATGATGAAAGTTTTTTTTTTCAAGTTGGTGCATCTCACTTGGAAACACGTTGGCAACAATTACTGACTTTGTATTGGAAAATGTTTTTGATATCTACAAAAAAAATTTGCAAGTCATTTTTGTATGGCAATCAAATTTTTCTGCTTTAAAGCCTGATTGGAGCATGTAATAGCTAATTAGCAGAACCCGGTAGATATGGTTCTGCCATTGTAAGATATAAGTTGATGCGCTGCAGCGCCATCTAGTTGATACGCTACTAAACATGACAGGATCACCCGCTGGGCTAATCTGAAGATTGCCTGAAAATTTCTTCAAAATCGGTCCAGCCGTTTTGTGTTACATAGGGGACATATGGGTGCGTACCGATTTTTATATATTAGAAGATAAACCACATTGTAGTATTTAATAGCTTATAAATCACTTTGTAGCGTTTTAGAGCATCTATATAATTAAAACTATTATCCATCATCTCTGTAGCTATTTGGCATTCATAATTGAGAATGTTGCCTTGTACTACTAGTAAATACATCGTAGTGCACTCAATGAAGTATATTACAAATACTAAGAAGCGATGTTTGAAAATTTATATTAATGTGGCTTGGGGCACTAAGCATCCTATATATTTATAATTAATAATTGTGCTAGCTGGCAACGAATTTTTTTGTCGATGTCTTGGAACATTGAATTGCGATGGCTTACCATTTTTTTGGCGTTGAAATTATTTTGTTCCATAACTCAAAATTCTGATGCAGAATAACGAGAATGTTTTATTGTACCAATTTTAAGGGTTTTCACCATATTTATGAAAAATTTGCGGTAAGTATTTTAAGCTAAATTTTTTCCGTGTATAAAATTTTGTGCATAGGCCTATTTGTAATATTGACAAACGTAAAAATTTAATTTAAAATATATTTAATGGTCTGAATCTGCGTTGGTGAAATAAATATTATATAATTTTTGTACGATCTTTAAATGATTTATGCGATGGGATTTAGTAATTTAAGATAGTTTTTTGTACATACATCATTGCAGTTTTGAAATGTTTGTCATAGAAAACTCAGATATGTAAAACCAGAAATGCAAAATGGAAACATAAACCATACAAGTTAAAATAGCTGATGTCAAAAATATTGATGCATGCCAATTATAATGTTGCGGAATATTAATAAGCCAAAAATGTGCAACGGCACGTGACTCGCAGATAAAAAATTGATGAACCATGTAGTGGAATCAAACGATTTTAACGGGGCCTTTCAAAGGTGAAGATGTCCTCATCTCTCAAATTCCCATGATACCTACTGTTACTCCATTTCAATTTAAAGTTTGCAATTCCCAATTCAATTGGCGTTCGCAATTACAATTAACAAAGCTCAAGGTCAATCCTTAGAATTGTGTGGTTGAGAATTAGATGCTGATTGCTTCTCACATGGACAACTGTATGTTGCGTGTTCCCGTGTCCACAAACCATATAGCCTTTATATATACGCAGACAATGGAAAAACACACAATATTGTCAAACGTAGGATTTGTTTTTTCCCTTATTTCTCATCCATGATTAAAATTATATTCCTTTATATCTACAAGACCAGTGATTAATCTTTTGAAAACATATTCGATATCTAATTCATGAATTAATTTGTATGGTTTGAATTAAAATAGTATAACATAGACCCAATTAAAAAGAAAAAATATATATATATATACAGGGTGTATCAAAATTCATGTTACAACGCTTGAGGGTAGAAAGCTCTTTTTATTTGCAACCATTTTTGTCCAGTATAAATGTTGCCGGAAACACGTAGTTAAGCCCCTGTAGCCCCAGAAAGAGTCAGCGTAGGTAACCCGTTGGGCTTTGTGCGAGACAGACGATGCTGTGGTGAATTACGTGTTTACGACGCCGGGCAGCGCTCGAGAGGACTGTACGATGTCGAATGCTGACCCCCGCCCCTTTTTATTTCCGTTGGTGGCGCCCTAACTTCTTTTCTTCCGTTCGTGCCGTGCCATAGCACTGCGCAGCGTGAAATCGCAGTGTCGCAGTATGTTTTGATATCACTGGTGGTCGGTCGTTGACTGTTCTGTCGTACAAGCAAACTCGTGGTGTCATTTCTTTCGCTGTGGTTCTGAAAAGGGCGACAATTTAGTGGAGCTCAATGGAGTACACGTTTAGTGAGTACATGGACATTATGCTGGTTTACGGGGAAGCTAGACAAAATGGACGAGCCGCCCGTCGTCTGTACGAGGAACGATATCCGGGTCGTAGGATTCCAGCTCACAACATGTTTGCAAGACTTACTCAGCGAATGCGTGATACTGGTACATGTGCCGTCACAAGACCAAATGCTGGTGCTCCACGCAGGGTTCGTACTCCCAATTTTGAAGAAGATGTACTTCAGAGATTTGAGCAGAGTCCGGATACAAGCACAAGAGCAGAAGGTTCCGATATGGACGCTGACAAAATGGCTGTTTGGCGAGTTCTTCATGAGCAACTCTTGTACCTTTACCAACTTCAAAAATTGCAACACATGAGTCCGGCGGACTATCCTCTTCGCATGACCTTTTCTCGTTGGTACATTCGAAGAGTATTGAGGAACCCCGAGTTAGCGGGTTTATTCAGCGATGAAGCCAAGTTCACTCAAGACGCTATTCTCAATTCGCACAACAGTCATGTTTGGAATGATGTCAATCCGCGTGCAACGTGTGTTACAGCTTGCCAGGAACGTTTTTCAGTTAATGTGTGGACTGGTATTGTTGACGGCGTACTCATCGGGCCTTTTTTTTATTCCGCCACGACTTACCGGCGCCGGATACCTCCACTTCCTTCAGAACGAACTACCATGTCTTCTTGAAGAGGTTCCATTGCATGTCCGACGTGTGATGTGGTACCAACCTGACGGGGAACCACCTCATTTTCCCCTGCAAGTGCGAGAGTATTTAAACCAAACATTTCCAAACCTATGGATTGGACGAGCGGGCCCTGTCGCATGGCCGCCAAGGTCACCGGACCTAACCCCGTTAGATTTCTTTCTGTGGGGTTATGTAAAAGGGCTTATCTACGCTACGCCAGTAGAAACGGTAGAAGAGCTTCCACAGCGAATCATTAAAACGTTCGAAATCATAAGGTCGACTCCACACATACGCCAGCGTATCCGTGAAAACGTGATTCTCCGTTGCCACCACTGTGTCGCTCAAGAGGGGCGTGTTTTTGAGCCGTAATTTAGGCTGTCTCGTTGTTAAAACACATGCAACAATTTCGATGTGGTGAAACAAAGCCGAAGCTGTGATTGATTTCAGAGTGAAATTAAAATCTGTGCCACAATTAAAAAGGTTATTTCTCTACATGAACGCCCGCACATCCACAACATAACACTCTACAACGGGTTGCCTACGCTGACTCTTTCTGGAGTTACAGGGGCTTAACTACGCGTTTCCGGCAACATGTTTATTGGCAAAAATGTTTGCAAATAATAAGGGTTTTATACCCTCAAGCGTTGTAACATGAATTTTTATACATTCTGTATATATATAGGTATATTTTTTTTCTTTTTAATTGGGTCTATGTTATACTATTTTAATTCAAACCATACAAATTAATTCATGAATTAGATATCGAATATGTTTTCAAAAGATTAATCACTGGTCTTGTAGATATAAAGAAATATAATTTTAATCATGATAATTGATTTTTTATTGTTGGTATCTAGCTGGATCACTTTCGATTAAATCGTTTACTTTTTAATTGCTAATATAAATTCGTCCAATTTATTTAATTTTTTAGTCATTTCTGTGCTATTTTCGGGTCTAAATGTTTGTGTTTACCTCATTTTTAAAAACTATTTTGGGTTAGTAAAACGTGAAATTTAGAGTGAAAGTTGACCAAAATAATGTAATAAGTGTTTTACTCGATGCAAAACCAAACTTAATATTTTACTATAAAAGCATGATTATTGATGTTAAAAACATAAAATTTGATTCGAAAAACATGAATTATATTCCAATTTATCAAATGCTCCAGGATCGGTCTTTATATTCTCTTTTTTTGTTTATAGCCTTTGTTTGGTAAACTTTTCATATTTAAGCTGTAATTTTGCAAATAAAAAATCTAGTATCCGTAATTCAGTAGCATATTAGGTTTCTTGGCTTTTTGGGAAATCAAATTTATTTTGATTTAAGTAATACATGTTGAAAATAAAGAATTTTACGACAATGGATTCTTACTAAACTTAAACTCCTAACTGCTAACTACACGGTTCAAGTTATTAATGATATTACTGTAACATAAAAATACCTCCAAATTTCTCATAACACGTGTTTAATTGGATAATTCGTGTAAAAAGAGTAACCATTGTTGTATGATGAAATCGTCTCAAATCATTAGAAAAAGAAACTTGATTTTTAAAAGAAAAATGAATTGTAATACTACAATACTACCCCTGTAAGACGGGCCGAGGAGCCAAAAACGCAGTGCAGAGATGCGCGCCGGCCTTCAGTGCGAGCGGTAACGATGTTATTCCCAGGCGAGGAAGGTCTGCACATTTGCATTCGTCTAAATATGCAGTCTCTAAACCGTCCAAATAGACATTGTACGTCTAACAGTCTAAAATATGTAGTGAAAGGAATTAGATACCTGTTAATAATGAAACATTTAACAAATAACTAGAAAAAAGGTACACTACATATAGTTTTAGGACTCTCGGGCAATGCATTTGCGAACAGAGGACCAAAGATAGAATCCCGGCCACTCAATCCTGATTTCTGTTTTCCATGGTTGTCCGATATCACTTCCAGCTGGAACAGCTTCTTCCCTGACACACCTGTTACGTGATGTTGTATTGTAGTGCCGTCCATAGTGAAATGGTTGTCCAACCAACTTAAAACATAATTTAATAAAAATAAAAAATAAAAAAAATATGTTGAGAAATGCCAGCTGGCCTTTTCCACAGCATCATGAACAACTATTGGATACTAAAAGAACGCAGTACCCAAAATGTATAACAAGTTAGTTGCAAGGTGCCTAAGACGCCCGTTGAAAAATGAATTATGCAACAATCACTGAAAAATTCTGAAACTATCAGCCTCGGCAGCAAAGCAAGCAAAGAGTAATGAAAATGTTAAACTTAAGCGCATGAAAACAGAATTTATCTAGCTTTACAGAGTCACTCATTGTATCAGTGGTGAGCGTATTTATATTATTTAATAATTATCGATTACTCAGAGATGACAATTGTGTGAGTTTTCTACCTAATAAGGCACGGTCGTCATATATTATAGTACGAGACCGAAGATATATATATATATACACATATATATATATATATACACATATATATACACATATATATAAATATATATATACATATATATATATGTATATATATATATTACTCCGCCCTGCGCTCAAAAATAAGATTCTTTACGCCTTTGTAAATAAATATTTTTAAAAATTAATTAGGTAAACATTGGTAACGATTTATAGTTATAAATACAGCGAATATTTATATGATTTATAAGATTTTATATCCAAGAATTTAAGATTTTAAATCAACCGAACCAAGATAACTTTAAAAAATTACAGATGTTCCCAAAACTGAAACAAGCAAGTCATATATATATAATATATAATGTATATAATATATGTTTCCTTACATGAAATAAATAATAACATAGTATTTTCTCTAAAATATTTTTATACTTTTTCCAGTTCATATACTTTGTGAATTTCTGTCAAAAGTTTAGCATTTCAGCCAGCCTCTCATGCCTCAGCTTCCCCCCTTCTCTTAGGGCCAATGAGAAAAAACAATTTAGCTTTTGATAATTTTTATGTGCATAAAATTACGTAGGCCTATAAAAGACATATTGCGTATGATACACAAACTAAAAAGTAAAATAAATTTCAAGTATGTCTGCCACGTCTACTTGCTTAAGATTTAAAAATTTTAGATAAAAACGAGCGTGTTTGAAGAGAAAAAAAATTAGGGAAAAATAAATTCATGTAGGTTGGTTTGCGGTACTTTAAACCAAAACATAATTTAAAGACAAATTAAGAAAAAAACCTGTACCTATCTGCTTACCAAGCATTACATTTCTATAAGCTCGGAAGTGAGTGGCATCGATAAGGATCTCAGGTGAACTACGGAGCCGGTGGCAGCTCATTATTACCTGCACGACACGAACACTAAAGCATTCTTCCCCTTTTCCACCCTTCATTTTCCTTACCTCGTGAGGCCACGACAATAGGCGTTTCGAAAACGCGACGCCCATCTTTCGCATGCGTGGGGAATAGGAGATGAAAGGACATGTTATGCGCAAGAAAAAAACCCTCATAAACGCTATCTCAAACTGTCAATCTTTCACTAAAGACACCATCCAATAAAGTTGTTCCGCTGGAGTTTTATGTTTGTTTGAGATGTTTGATGACTTGTGATACTATCAATAATTTTATATATAGGACTGTTTATAAATTAAGGGGAATTTTTAATGGAGTCAGCTAATCAGAATCGTGCCCAGCATAAACTTATATGGCTTGTGTTTAGGTTACAATGAAATTAAAAATTTGAAAAGAATATTTATGAAATTAAAGATAAAATTAAGTTAAAAAAACTTAAATAATTTTTATCCAAACTGTAAATGTAAATGCGATCCTTTGAATGAAAAATAACTGCATTTTTTTTTGCAACCAGTATTAAATGTATTTAAAATTTCCGTTATTATAAGAGCACAGTGTTTTCATTTTCCATGGTTATTCATTATTTATATTTTTAATGGATATTTAAGTTCAAATGTTCAAGCTAGATCATTCCAGACATAAACTTGGTAGTGTCACAATATATTAATATATTTTGAGGTTATCTTTCCAGATATATATTAAAGTCATATAATTGAATTCATTGATAAGATTTTTATAACCACTTAGGCTTTACTGTCAAATATATTTTGAGACAAAAATTTGACAGTGGGGTATTTCCTTTACTATCTCAAAGCGGGGTCTGCATAGAAATGGCACAAATATCATTGTTTTTGAATGCTCTGCCTCCGAATTGCAAACTATCTATTCGGTGAGTTTTTTTTTTTTTTTTTTTGGTGATCATAAGGTTTGTGCGTTTTGTCTTACATCCGAATTTTCTGACGTAATTTAGTACTGTGAACGTGGAATCTGTTGCCAACACCCAACTGCATATTGTAAATAGGTTGAAATAATATTGAAATGAATCCCACTCTCTAGCGAGATAGGTTTTTTTAGTTATGTCAACTCAAAATAAAGCATAAGAAAAATAGAAAGAGAGGATTTAAATATATAGCATTGTTAAATAGAACTACGTTATAATGACAGCAAAGCTGTTTAAAACGTTTTAAAAAAAATATAATATTGTAGTCGTTGTAATTGCCTGAAATAATTTCAGTCATTCGTGCTTTTGGAAACAATGTTTTAGAATTTTTTTTGTTGGATTGTAAATAATTTTCTCTTCCTTTTTAAATATATATTTTGGTAAGAAATAATAAAAAAAATTGCTCTGTTTCATTTGAAATTAAGCCATAAACGAGTTTATAAATATTTGTATATTTCTTCATTCTATAATTTGCTTTGTCTTGGATTAAAACACAATTTTTGGTGCTACAATTTTATTTCATTTTTAAAGAAATTAAGGTAATATTTTTATAATTGATAATAGCGTATTTCTGTTTAATGTGTCGTTGTTTTAAGGTTTATGACAATACAATTAAAAAATATCTTTACAGATTATTTTTAATAATGACATTTAAATCATGTTTTATTTTCCACAAAAATTGGGAAATTATATAAAAACTAAATAAAAAATGAAAAATTTATATTAAGTTACATTACAAAATTTTCTCTTTAATTAACTTAATTTATCATTCGAATATTTTTTTTTTGATTCACAACTAGTCGCACTGTTAATTGTGACTGTACCCGTCAGAATTAGCAAGTCAAATTATTTTCCTCCAAAATCGAATGTCATCATTTTCCTACAGAGCGTTCCCAAGACGTCGGAGGTTTTATTCGCCAGGTTCTTTATCCTGGGAAGCAGTGAGGTCTCAGAAAGACTAGACTGCCAGTTAGTGTCTTAATCGAGTTCTTCACGGGTAACTCACTTTCGACCATAATCTGGGTCGCAAGGTTGCAAAGCCTCCAGCCGCGACTTGTAATTTAATCTAATTGGTGCACGTAGCGAGTCAAAGCTCCCCTCCCTGCTTCACAAGGGCCTGAATACGCGTGCAAGAACTCTGAAAGTGGCGTAACCATTTCTGAAAAAAAAAGGGGGGGGGGGCATTTTTAGAGCTCCCTTCCTGCTGGAAGTGGCCCTTCTTCTCTCGACTGTGATCTTTTTTTTTTTTTTAATGGAACAAAAATATTCCAAGAAAATTTGTAAATTTGTAAGTTTGTACATTAACATTAAAACAAAATATATCACTACCAAATATTCTTCGCAGTAATACGGATTACTACCCTGGATTTAATTATTTGTGTTGTTTCAGTACCTTGAACATTTAAAGTATTTGTAAAGCGTTCACTAAATAGCTTTCCAGTATTGACTGCGCATATTCATGACCATTGTACAGCAAAATAATGTTAAATCGTTGGATAAACGATTATATTTTCAATAGTTTAAAAACAATTTGCTTTAATGAAAAATCCATTAAAATATAAAATTATGCGCCAAATTTCGCAAGAAATCCTCAGTATTATCTCGAAAAACGTATTTTGCACATACAAAAATAACCATAGCCGTGTTTCGTACAAAGATACAATATGTTTCTTGTAGTAGTACAAACAATTTCTTTGCAACTCGTTTCTAAATAAATTTATTACGTAAAAGGTCACAATTTTTTTTTCTGTACACACGACTCAGGGTGAGCTTTGATCAGAGAGGAAAGGGTGTACAAGAATAAGGGCAACGAGACTTTCGTTCGGCCAGCTCATAGTTGTGTCATCCAAATTCGTTCTTCCAGTAAAAAGTTAAAAAACAGCTTGTTGATTACTTGTTTATAACTAAATGTTTTTAAAGGTACATGAGCGTCATTTAGACTGTTGTGAGAAAGGTGTGATAAACATGTTTTCAAAATAATTATGAGATAAAAGAAATTGTATTCTTCTGTTGACATTTGAATGGCATACGTCGTCAAATAATTTCTTGATCAGGTGGTGTATTCTTTTCATTCGAATATATTTATTTAATTTTCTATATTTGGGTTTATTATAACAATAAATTCGATTTTAATACCAATTGTAATGCATTTTTTTTAAAATTTAAGTTCTAGTCGTTCAGTATTGAGTTCTCTTAAATAGTGTTAGTCCATACAAAATCTCATTTGGTTATTTAGTTATAGTTTATGTAATCTGCAATTGTTTGCCAAAGAACATTCGTAGAATTCATTGAAATCTTCTGGAATGTAATAGAAAATATTTCCCAAGCCTTTTATCTCATGTTTCTTGATGGCGACTGCCTTGTTGATATGTTAAATGGTTTCTAGAATAACGTTGGTATTTTTCAAATTTAATGTGTATGCAGTCGAACCAATTATCTATTTACTCCTAAGGGTAGTCTAAGTGATGATTTTGGCAATACTGAAGATCCATCATACCTTACGAACATATTTCGCTGTCTTAATATAATTTATTATTATTTTGCATATACTACACACCACTTGTGCTTATTACGTAAATAACTTTAAACACTGCTGCATGGTTATTCTCGTTAAACTGCTTGAAGTATCTTGGGGCACCTGGTTTACAAAGTATGTAATACGAAATAAGCAACTTGAAGTTCAATAAATGATGAACTATCTTAAACTTTATATAGCAAATAAACACATATATTTTCAGATTAATTGATCAATTGAAATATGCAACAAAACAAACGTAAAATATTGTAATTTATATAAGCATATATATATAAAGCATGATATTTCTTATTTTACGAACCTGTAGAGCGATTGTCTAGTTGTTTTTAAATTCACGGACAGTATTGTTTGCATATTAATATTTGTTTTGTAAGTATCCTGATAAATTTTTTTTTCTTTGATGTCATTAACTTGTCCATTTATTTCATATTTTATAAGTTAAAACTACTTTATGCTTTATAGCTTTAATTTTATTTACATTCTTATAACATGAGAAATCATTAGCCTGCAATCTCTCTAATGAACAGTTGAAAGCTGCTTTACCGACATGGCTACCAAATTTCCAGCGCTAAAAGGTACTTAATTTGAAAACTGGAGTTCCATTTTACGCTAAACGAAGAAACTTTCTGGAGCTATGTTTAAACCATGTTGTAACAGTGGAATTACGATCGTTGTTACAATGAAATTAAGCACTGTCTCTAATGTTAATAAACAACAACTTACTCAAAATTGCCATAGTGACGTTCAGGTACTGTAATTACAATTATAATAGCTAAGGATTTGTCGCGAAAAGGTTTTGCACCAAAAAACACTGTTATTTAAAGTTACCTCTCCTATCACTGATAATTAAAATAAGTAGTTCTATGTTTGTTTCGATTTGATTTCCTCATTGGCTAAGTATATTAAGGAAGAGTTTGTTACGCCAATTAGATCTTAAAGAAACATTAATTGAACCAATATCGACAAAATCAACAAATATTTAAAATTCTCGCGATATAACTCACCATATATAATACTTAAAAAGTTATTCAACCAAAAAGATAAACGCATTTTCGTAAGATAGAATGAAATAGTAATTGTTTTTATTTCACGCAGTAAATACTGAAAAATTGATGCCTTAATAAGGACAAAAAATTAACACCATTGGATTTCGAAGACACAAAGTACTTTGAGTTTCAGTTACTAGAGGCACGGCAGTTTCTTGGACGCATGCGGTGACTGAGTGGACTTGAAACACACAAACAAAGGGGTTTATTAGTTTTTGAAGTATAGTAGTTTAAATACAACATAGTATGTATACATTGAGCTACTACTATACAGAGAGAACAACACGTAGTCATGTGAAAGACAGACAGTCCGTCCAAAAAGGGTAATAAAACTTCGAAATTTGGTGTAAGCCAATGAGTAAGCTCAAGTAATTGGCTTATGGAGCGAAAAAAATGCGCGAAATATTCTTGGCCTAACAGTAGAGTCAGTGGACCCTGGAATGACAACTGAGCACTCACAGATTTAAAATGACTTTATTACAATGTTAAATCTATATATATATATATATATATATATATATATATATATATATATATAATTAGAAAGCATTTAAACACTATTTTACCCTTTACCACTTTGATGAAAATGAGTACTGATGCTTAACATTTATGAGTTCAAAATCAGAACACGCTGTAGTAAAGGAAGTCGCAACACGCTTGAAGTCTTCGTAAAATGTTTATCCTGCAATAATTTGACATTGTCTTCCCAGTACAGAGATGAAATTGTCACCATCTTTTGCGGTAAAATAAAAAAACTGTAAACAGTGTTAATGTATACATTCAGTGTTGGTGAGTTTTTCCATAATACGGTTTGTAAATTATGTACTTTTACACATTCAAAGTGTAAAGTTACTACTAAGTTGTTTAATTTAACACAAAATGTAGGTTTTTATTTTTTTTATTCTAAAAACCCAACATTAATGTAATAAATCACAGTTTCCGTGTAAATCAACGATTCTACTGATAATTTTACACCCGAAATATCTTTGTAAAAGTACATCAATATTAAGTAAAATGACACATTTTGTTGTAATAATAATACGCTGTCATAGTTTGTGAGATTTGTTTACACAAAGTGTACGTGTTTAAACACTACCAACAAATGAAAATTCAACGAATTGCATTTAGCATTTCTGTTAGGCAAAATTTCTTGTGTAATGTTCTCAATACATCATATTATTTGATATTTAATTAAGGTTATATTCTTGAAATTAAACATTTATAAAAAAACTGAAATGCAGTGTAAATCAAAGACTCTTCTTATAGTTTTACACCCAAAATGTGGTTGTAAAATTACTCTAACATGAAGTAAAATATCACCTTGTGTTGTGACAATAATGCACCATCCAGGTGTGTGTAATTTCACAGAAGAGGTATTTAAAAAACTATCAACTTGTGTTCATTTACTTACTGGTATCCCGTGTTCCATTACAGTAAAAAAAAAATTGATTTTTCACATTCGAAGTAGGTGTATTTTTACACGTAATTATGAGTAAGTTACGAAATGTCGCTATATTTAATTTTAACAAATATTCTTAAAGTACAAGCGTTACTTAATACCACAATGTTCAACCTATTATGCAGCCTCGTGGTGAAGGTCGTTGCTGTCGGACCACGAGATGATCATCTGCAATCATGGTTTGAGCCGGCGGCACCGTACTCGGGATGTATTAAAGGTATCTACCAGGAGGTATACTAGCGACACCTGATAGCTTACTTTAAATACTTCCATGATGTCTTAAAAGTGCGCAATTGATATAAAAAAGTTTTTTGATGAATGACAGAAATACATATAGAGTAGCGTAATTTTACATATACAAAAAGAGCGTTATTTTATACTATGTTACACATACATGCACTGCATAGTTAAAAAGTCTATGTTTGTGTAAGGTTACATTTAAATTAGTGAAATTACTCATCAAAAATTTCTATAACTACTCATACAGTGGATATGATATTTTTAATGCTAATTAATTAAATTACTTGTTAGTGATGTGTAACACTACAACAACTTTGTTATTTTCAACAAAATTGTGTTTTTAAGCATACCAGTTTAGTTTAAAATACAGTGATACATGTGGGGTAAGATACACCTACATCACTAGAGAATACAGCTGTTAACTACATCTGTTTAAAGTTACACTTTGTTTTACAATGTACTTACCACGTTGTCTGAGCATTGTGTACACCACTTTACTGATATCGCTCAAGTGACCTGCATCGCAGATGGAGTTCTGCGAAATGCTGCAATGTTGGAAATAACAAGTGCATTTTCGGAATTTTCAAACAATGAATCCCCTTTTTAAAAAAGAAGAGAGTTTCGTATTTCAATAGAACTGCATTTTGGTTGAAACTAAGACGAATACCTATTATCGTGTTTTAAGTTCTTTTTTTAACTTTAATTATATGAGTATGGAAGGTTAAAAACTGTTTTGCTGTTAACTTTATGTTGTTTGATATTTATTTAATACTTCAAGGAGATTATTTTGCCATCTATTTCAAAGAAATTAATCCGAGGATATTAACGAGAACAATAGTGTAGATTCCCGAAGATCCCTCAATAATTTTTAACAGTATTTTTCGTGCAAATATAAGAGGAAAGTTTTCAAACATTTGTGTAACGATTTCTTACTCTAGTACAATGGGTTTTATATCGAGATATGTGACGGTGTTTGAGGAGGAAATTGTGGCTTTGCCAGGCGGATAAGGGGAAGTCGTTTGTAAGTGACACACGCCGTCTGCAGTAGAATACCGATAATGCCATTTATATGCTAACCCACCCCCGCCAACCACTCTTGAAACACGCAGTGTCCTCGCCGTGCTTTGGGAACACCAATTCACGATGATTACCGCTGCCCGGACCCTTCACCCCCCCCCCCCTAACTCCGCGGGGGTGACTAAACTGATCACTCTGATTGGCGGAGACTGCTCAGCAACGATGCTCGCATTTACCCGGGCGCTCGCGTCGTCCCCGCTCACGTGACAGGAACTCCAGCTAACGCACAAAAAAAAAAAACCGCCTTTCTGAAGAAATAATAGATTCAGACAATAAAAGCTGGTCACTGAAATCTCGCCTCTGTTGCAGTACACGCATAAGAATTTGTCTTAGGCTACATGTGTTGCCTGTTGTTGAAATTTTGTGTCATTTCATATTTATTAGTTATTTAACTGTTAATTTATTTTGAAAGACTTCTTACAAATTTTGTTATCAGATATCTAATAAGTGCTATTTTCAAGCTATTAAATGTCACGCAAGTAATGATGAATGAACACTGGCGTGACTTTTCACCCGTCAAAAAAAAAGTGTATATCTGGTAAGAACATGTGATACAAAAAACATAATACTAAGGAGAGCTTTAGTGCTTTATTTAAAGACGTTTGGGTGATTTAGTGAATCAGCACTGCCTTGTTGTGATACAACCGTAACATAACTGGCGGGCTGTTTTCCAGAACGTGTCCAAACTGAACCCCAGTAAGGAAACAAATGGGCAACCATTTCAATACAGAGTGCCCTGCGTGATTCTTGAAAATTGGTTCCAACGCGTTCTAGAGACGTTTTGCAAGTATTGATAAAATTGTTTTGGCAAAAATACTAAGAAAGCCATCACACACAAATATGACCTTTTATAATTATTATTCTCAAGTACTTTTTAAGTGGCGATTATTATTTCTTGATATGACTATTAAAGTGTAAAAAAATTTATTCCAGGATAGTTTCGCTACCACAGTGTTTTATTTGGCACATCAACGCGCTTGTTACGTCCCTCCGATGATCTAAAAATTGACTAAATACTAGTTAATGGCGCCAGATGTGGGTCAACGAAAAAGTGATCTCTGAGCATGGGTGGAATTTGGGCAACAAATCGTAAACGGATGGGACACCAAAATCCGTTCCCTAAAAATAAGGGACTGTTCGTGTCTTATCATGCACAATGAATGCGGTTAGGGTACATGTGTAGCACATTCAACACCTAAACCCTTATTTCTGTGTCTTGGAATATCGTTAACCGAGTCTTAACAAAATTTTTCAAAACTATAATGTTAATATTCTATAACAAGTGCTTCGGTGGTTAATTCGTCGACTTCAGTAGCGCAGCTGGATGCACACCGAATTAAGGTTTTGCGGAGTTCTGGGTTGGAGTCCCGGGATAGGCACTGGTGAAAATTTTTAGTCGTCGTAATAACTCACAACACTCGTCACCATCACTGAAACTGTCAAAATATAAATTTAAAATGTCATAAATAAGTCAAAAAATGGATGATGGTTGGCTTGTTAAAAAAAATTCCTACGTAACAATCTTTTATTTTAAATAAGTAGACCGATGACTTCACGTCAACCACACACTAATTCTTCACAAGGAGATATGAGTTTAATCCCCAGCGGAGTAAAACCAGTCTGTTCTTCGCAAGTGGTAATCGTGGAGGAAGTTGCAGTAAGCCAGTATATTTTCTCACATCCATTAATTCCATTAAAGCTCCGTTTTTATTTCATCACGTCAGCATCGTCTCTTGGTTTCCCTGACGTCCACGAGAAATTCATTCACTCAATTAAAAATAAACGACAATCGGTGAAATTTGACAACGAAGATTATTTCAGCTCATTATTTTAATTTCCTAAAATGAGCCTGTTCTTGCAGATTAACAGTGGAATTTCAATGAATGGCACAAGTGGTGACATTTTTATTGTCCGAGTGAATTTTAAATGCATCCCTAATTCAATTGATACATCAGACGAAATGACCTAAAATAATCCTGCAGGAGCTCGTCATCTGTGTACGTGACAGAAAAATATGACCGCAATGTGTACCAGGGTTGGAATGCATCCTGGCGAGGCAAACCAAGGATTTCCCGAGGCATCCCGTATGGCCACGTCCACGCCAAGCAGAAAAGTTTAAGTTTTCCAGAACAAAAGTTCTGTACCGACTACTTTCTTACACTAATAATACAAGAGCTGTATTATATATAACTACTACTTGTATATCATATAACTACTATAGCAAAGCACACTTATGTTACATAATAAATACTATTTAAAATGCTCTCTGTACACGTTATTCTGTTGCTCGTATAAAATATGTAACAATGCTGAGGGCACTTCCACACGGGCGACTTACTGTCGCAGCGATTCAGTGACAGAAAGTCACGGCTTCAGGCGAGAGACGTTTGACCTTGAAAATGAGCGTCGTTTCTGTCGCAGTTATCAAGATGGATTTCACTATTTGTAACGCACGTGCTAAAGGAAAAAAAAACAACGAAGACAGCCTTGGCATCTGCTATTTAGTCAGCAAATTATTAAAATCTATTGATAAATAAAATATTTTACCTTTCTCTTTCTTATTTTCTACACCCAGGTAATTGCAGTTTCAGATACCTTTCTTACATACATTTGCCCCCCACTTCGTTATCAAAATTATAGCACTAGGTTTTTAATGTACATTTAAAGGGTTCAGGTCGTTTTTATACCTCTGACATTATCAGTTCCGATTTTATGTAAACTGTTCAATGCCGTTTCGATGCAACACTAGGCCCAAGCGCCCTGCTCTAGCGTGTCGGCTTGCGGTAGTCGCTGCTACAGTTACGGCACCCGTGTGAAAGAACAGGTTTAAACAAGAGTGTTTCATTTCCCTTAGCGATCTCAGCGACTGTTTGGCCGCGGCGACTCGCGACAGAAATGGAACCAAACGGGTCTTTTTAGTCGCTGCGACAAAAAAATTCGCTTGTGTGCGTGGATCAATTACAAAGCATTGGTTCAGTCAAGAGCGGCAAGTTGCTGCGACACAGCGACAGGAAGTCGCCCCTGTGTAAGGGCCCTAAGAGATCTGTCCAATGATCCTGCTCATTTTTCTCACAGCGCCAATTTTCCTTATCACAAAAAAGGCGGGACCATATCCATAGTTTTTCTTAGATGATAAACATTATATAAATATTTTTCTCACAACTTGACTTTATAGACAAATGTAGGCTATATATTGTTTCTCATCAACGAGTATAATGCAACGATGTTAGAATTTTCATTAATGTTATGAATTTTAGTCAGAGGTATCTGGCAGGAAACATGTTTGGAAACTTGCAGTTAACTAGTTGTCAAAAACTAACTAAAAATACATGTCCCGCCACCAAAAATTCTATTATTTTGGCTTACAAATGTTAATATCTACGAATTAATAGAAGGCTTATAATAAATTACTAGGAAAGGGTGTATGTTTTTATTGTTCTGTTAATGTTTTTTACTTGTGCCTGATTTAATAAAAAAATTTAGGTGACAAACACATTTACGCTGTGTGCTATGCAGCGTAATTTAAATAAAATATCAATTAAAGCAAATAACAAAGGTAGTCTAGTGGAAAGAGCACCTTTTGAGCTGGATGTTAAATGTTCAGAGAGATTTGATGGAAGACCTGTAGATGCTTTAAACCACCCCGTGTGTCAAAATTATTTATGATTTTTTTATGTTATTTCAATCACAACAAATACAAGCAAGGTTTATATAATGCACACCTGGTGTTATAAGTTGTTTAAAATTTCGGTCTAATGAGGAACGTATAAAGATTTTCTTTTCGACACGTGGCAATCATTGTTTTTCGGTTTCCTAGCAAATTTGTTAAACTCACCTACAGTTAAAAAAAATTGTGTGAAAATGGTATTCCAACAGATTCAAGTGATCGTTAAAGACATATAATGTATATCAATCCATTGACACATAACATTTCAGAGGCATTTGTAATGAAATGGCACTGAAAATTGGATTTTTCAGAGCTATACACGTAATCTTAAGATCGCTTTAATTAATTCTACAAGGACATTTTTTTAAGGTTTCAAAGAAAGACTACCGTGGTGCTTCTTATCGAAAATTTCTATCTCATTTTACGTTCTATGGTTCATAGACCACAAAACCGCTGTCATCTCAAACGTTTAAGTGTGGATATATTTAAAGACACAAAATTACCGTTTTTTTACAAACTTGGACTTTCATAAATTTAAAAATTGATACATGTGGCTATAAATTAAGAGTTTTTAAAAGTAATAGTGGAAAAACCACATTAAATTACCTTAAAATAAAATATACATATATTGAATATCAGCTAAATGTTTTTTAAGTTTTATTGGTAGAGGCAAGATTAGGTATTTGACGAACAGCGATAAACCCGTAATAACAGCGAAATTTAAGCAAATGCACCGCCAAACACCGAAATGAAAATAAATACACTGCATAAAACAGAAATGGAGTTAAATTACGTCAATAACCTCATTTTATCTAAGAAAACATAAAATTAATGAAACATATATTTGGTTTGTACCTTAATTTAAATCTAAAATATTATCTACTAAGTGAAAAAAGTATTTATTCTCTAGCATAGATTTCGCAAAGTAAAGCAAGCAGTCTATCCATAAATGGCTAGTCACTATAAAAAGTATAAGTATGATTATTTTGGGTTTTAAACATTGGATACTATGTTTATACACATTAATTGTACACTTAGCATAATTGAAAAAAATATTGAATGTTATGTGTGCAGTTATTGGTTTAACTTACTATTATCTATTTTTATATAGGTACCTACACATTTTACGTTTCTTACTATGAATTATTAAAGCAGTTGATAAAAGTTTTTTTGCATGATATGTGTTCATAATTACATGTGATTTTAATTTTTAATGACGATAAAGACGAAATCATGAATTTTTCAATGACGAAAGTTGCTTTTATTATAACACCATAAAAATTAACTCTATATATTTGTTCATATTTTGTCGAGTGTTAAAGCTGCATTACTATTAACTTCGCTGCCGGTGCTCGTCGTCGACTTACATCACTACGGTCCGTGGATTTAATCGCTGCAGCAGACACATATAAAGTGAATCAGGCTCGCACCTCGGTGGTTCCAGAGACATCTAGCAAGCTGCACCAACGAGTTGTAGTCAACAAACGCGTCGTCTGCGCGAGTGGTTCTTCGTCTGAAACCCGTCCGCCCAGTTCGTTAATCGGCGTTCATTGTAGGAAGCAATTGCATTCGAGTCCATCAGTAGTGTTTAAGCACACTGTTACAAAACTTAAATTATGGTCTCGGGTAGAGTATTTACGCTGAATAAGGCATGTTTCCTGGTTGTTACTAATGTTATAGTCTAGTGCAATTACCGCTTCATAGCGGTAAAGGTGCGATGGCGATGATGTCGTTTAAATCTATCTGTGCGTAGTTAAGTATAAAAAATACTATTCGTCGCATAAATGCTCTTGTATTATATATGAATAGAATCAAACAACTAAAGTCATCCCTTCCATAACAACGCACACGAGACAACGGCATCACATATAAAATTATTAATAAATTATTTAGAATTTAATGTAGCAACAGGTATGTATGTATCAAAAAATTGTCCTAACTTGTTATAGACACTTCATGTATTTACTTTCCTTTTGAAAATTTTTTATTCACATTTAAAATGTATAAAAACCACATTTAAAATTTACATAGCTACACTTAAATTTTAATATTTTAAAACAATCAAATGTTTTTCAGATAACAGGACCAACTTAACTTGTAAGAAGCACTGTTTTTTTTAATCATCTTTTTATTTTATTTTTATAAATATTTTTAATTTTCTTGATTGCTAAATTTGTATTAATATAGGAACAGAACATAATAATTTAAAATGTGGTCAGTACCATGCGAAATATTTTTGAGTAAAGCATAATTTATGAATGAAACAATTAACATTCTGAGGTGAATTATTAAATTCTTTTCTTAACACTTAATATTCCTACTTCAACGACGTAATTAACAGTCAGTACTCAATTATATAAATGAGATTATAAAACGAAATAATATTACAGTTTATTAACCACTTTAAACAAGATTATTTGCCTCAGTATTAAAAGTGCAGTTAGAAATGCCTTAAAAGATAATCTAAGAAATTTTTTATAAAAAAATTTTTAACATCACATAAAATGAAAATATATTTACTAACACTGAAACGTTTGCTAAACATTTGGTAATTACTTTTCGAATATATTTGTTGAATCTAGAAATAAAACAAAACTGAAATTTCAACCAAAACAATCCATTGTTTACCTTCACCCATAATTACAAGTAGTCTGGTTCCATGAGCGATAAATATATTCAAATCCAGCAAATTATCTAGTTGTGATCATATACCTAATGTTATTATTACAGGCTGTGTTAATAGTGCTATGAACGCAGACAGGGCCACGAAGCTCACCAGGTTCGGAGCTGACTTGCGGCCCCGCACAGTCACTGACAACACGCGCCGTCCATTGACGTAAGGCATGCCACAAGTGCCTGGCCGGATTACAAGGGTCATCGCTACCCCCCCACTCCCGTGGCAGGCGAACTGAACCGACTCGGGCTATTGTCACCTTTAGCTGCCTGGGAATTCTGGGCCTACAGAGGCCGCCGCGATGAATGCCGTGAAAAAGCGTCACTGTTCTGTGTGTTTCGGGCATTGGGTCAGCCCGGGATGACGCTACACGTCACATCCACTCTCGTCCTTTCAGGAAGGACGCCACGGGTATAAAAGCGACGACGCCGGCCTCCAAGATAGTTCCGATAGTTCGGAGAGTTTTGTGAGTGAAGGGAATTGCAACATCGGCGAAGAGCGATGAGGAAACGGTATCATTAAAGCACGACTGAGTGGCACGAGGCTGTATGTGTGAGGACAGGCATCAGGCAAGGGGTGAATCACTGGCGAGCCTAGTTCCAGGGAGGAGTGTGAACTGTGGAATTTGACAGATATTGAATGACTTGCGAATAAAATTTTTTAAGTGGAAGTGAATATTAATCAGACATTTTAAAGTGCAATTATTCATTAGTAATTAATAAAATTGTACAACAACGTAATTGGGCTATCCCTTATGAACATAGTTTCCCAAACTATACTCGTAACATTTTGGTGTCAGAAGTACGATAGCCCTAATTAATAGATTAAGTGTACAGTTTTTTTAAAATTAAAATTAAAATTAAAAAATAAAACATTTAAATATTTGGTACTTGAGAATTGAGTTAGTTTAAGAACTGTAGTTATTTGCGTTTATTATTAGCAGTAAAGTTAGTGTTAGTTTTCAATAGAGGTTTAGGTTAGCTCGTAGGGGAAATTATAGTTAGTCATAAGACAGTAGTTAAAGGCTGGTAGTGTGTGTGGACACGAAAGATGTCAGCCGACGAACTGAAAAAAATAATGGATTTTTTGGATGAAATGAATAATAAAATATAGAAAATGAAGAAGGTGTTAGGAGGAACTTATTATTAAAATCAAGATTATGAAAGAGGAAATGAAGAATATTATGAAGAATGGCCAAGAATAGATGTAGAGTTAAATTGATACTAGCCAAAAAGAAATGCAGAATGAAATGAATATCTTCCAAGGAGAGGTAAATAATTCTATGAAGACCGAGATAGAGAACATCAAGAAGAATTAAGAAGAATTACCGAAGAAAATTGATGAAACCAGGATTCAATTGAAAAGAAAGTTTAGAGTTTGAAGCAGTACTTCAAACAAAAAGAACAGCAAATTGCCCGAAAGAAACCACAGTTTATTCAACTCAAACAGGCAACCGAATGGCATGTAAAAGCGGTGACTGAGGAGTGCGGTCCGATGATTATGGAAGCTGCAATTGCTGCAAACCAGAGGAGTAACTCAGAGGGTCTTCCAGCGGCCGAACAAAATTCAAGCCACCCACCTTCGATGGTCTGTCTTCGTGGACAGTGTTCAGAAGACAGTTCAAGGCAGCTGCAGAAGTAAGTGGTTAGGGCGAGGAAGAATAGGTTATGGCACATGTCTTGGCACTGAGAGGATCTCCACTAGAGCTGCTGGAGACAATACCAGTTCCAGACGAGGAAATCTATGGAGTATTAGAAGAGGTCCTTGAACTGATGTTTGGCGACCGACACATGGGTGAGTTATATAGAACAGCTCTAAAGACACATCAACTGCGATCTTTTGAAAAAATCCTAGAATTCAAATCTGACATTGAGCAATTCGTGCACCTCGCCTACCTACAAGCACCGAGTTCCACCAGCAGCTAGCTACCAGTGCATTTATAGATCGACTGAGAAATTCGGAGGTTCAGGAAACTCTTTGTTTGGCCTGGCACAAGAAAAGCTGCGAGGCCTTGGTCAATGCCCTGGAAATCAAGGCAGCACTCAGAGACTCAATAAACACAAGCATGAGGACAAGGACAGCTGGACTGGATCCATACAATGGAGCAAATACCAGGAACACCACAAATGAAGTAAAAATTCTCAGGGCATTGAAAAGATGCTGAATGACACTTCAGGTAACCAGATCAGAAGAGCAGGAGGACGACCGCAATGAACCAGGACACACTCAGTGGGACTGCCCGACTCGCAGGAAGACATGGCAGCAGAATGATTGTCGGATACAACACAGGAACGGCCGAATTCATAGCAATGGCGATGCTCTATCCCGAAAACCTTCCAAGGTAGACTACAACCATTGCAATAAGGCGGAAAAGGATGAGGGAATCAAATATTTTCGGTGAACAAAGATAACTAATGGGAAGGATAAATGAGATAATGCCAGCTTGAAAGCAGCTCAGCAACATGATCCTGTGCTGGCACCCATTATAAGCTGGCTAGTGAATAGTACTGGATATTCAATATGGCAAGAGATATCCAGTGACCGAAGAAATATGAACTTTACTGGGCACAGTAGAATTCCTTAAGGATGATGAATGGGCTTCTAATGAGGGCATGGGAGAGTTCAAATGGAAAAGTAGTTGCTTTGCACCTACTCCTTCTTAGAGTCTAGTGGCAGATATGTTGAAAGAAATACAAGATAGTACACCTGGTGGTCATCTATGGGTGAAGAAACTCTAGCCAAGATCCGTCAATGCTACTATTGGTTGAGGTGTCGCCATGATGTGGAGACTTGGTGTGAACAATGCAAATCATGGCAGGCTAAAGGACGGCCACAACACTGGATTCGTGGGTAAATGAGGGCATATAATGTAGGGGGCCCCCTTTGAGAGGATACCCATCGACATCGCTGGACCATTTCCAAGACTAAAGATGTTTATCGGTATTTTCTGGTAGTAATAGAGTACTTTAGTAACTAAGAAGCCACTATCATTGCAGACGCAATAGTCAACCACTTATTTTGCAGATTTGGAGTACCAATGGAGCTCTACACAGACCAAGGCCACAACTACGAGTCAACAATATTTGGAGGTGTGTCAGTTACTGGGAATAAATAAAACCAGGACTACAGCCCTACATCCTCAATCTAATGACATAGTGGAGAGAATGAACAGAACTCTTGAGGAACACCTTGCCAAGATTGTAGCCGAGTATCAAAGGGATTGTGATCAACACATCCAATTGTTCTTGATGGCATGTAGGTCTTTCCCATGACTCCACTGGGCAGACCCCTGTGACTATTGTATTTGGACAGGAGTTTAGGCTGCCCTGTGATGTCAAGTTCAGACATCCTCGTAGAGAGCCGACCAGCACCAGTGAATATGTGAAACGTCTAGAGGAGCAAATGGCGCTTATACATGAAAAAGACCGCAAACATTTTCATTAGGGTCGAATCGAATGAAGACGAGGTACGACCTGAAGGTAAACTACACCAGATTTCAGGATGGCTATTTGGTGTGGCTGTACAACCCACAACGAAGGCAGTGAATTTGCCCTAAGTTTCATGAAGAGGTTTAATGAGGTCTTTAAGCAGATAAATGATGTGAACTACTGCATCCAGAGAGGAAAGAGGGTACGGAAGAAAGTAGTCTATTTGGAACGATTAAGGAAATATGCTGGAAGTAATGCATTACCTGATACGAACGCAGACAGGACAGCGATGCACGCTGGCTTTGAAGCTTGCCGGTGGCCCCGCATTTCTACTGACGTCACATGCCACCCATTGACGTAAGGCATGCCACGTGTACTTGGACGAATTACAAGGGAAATCGATACCAACCCCTCCACTCCACGCGCACCTTCCCGCCTCGGGCTATTGTCACCTTTAGTGGCTTGGGAATTCCGGACTTATGGAGACCACCGTGAGGAATGTTGTGAACAACCGTCGCTGTTCTGGGTGCTAGGGGCGTTGGGTTAGCCCGGGATGACGCAACACGTCACAGCTGCTCTCGTCCCTTCGAGAAGGACGCCACGGGTATATAAGTGATGACGCTGGCTTTCGCGGGAGTTCCGAGAGTTCAGAAAGTTTTAAAATTGAACGGAAGTCGACATCGGCGAAGAGGGTGAGAGACCCCCTCGAGAGCGGCGCAACGAGGAGCGACGAGTCCGTGAGTGCGACTGAGTGTCGCTAGGCTGTGTGTGTGAGGACAGTTGCTTGGTAAGGGGCGAATCACTGTCGAGCCTAGCTCCAGTGGGTGCGAACTGTGTAACTTGATAGAAATTGAGTAACTTGCGAATAAACCTTTTTCAGTTCATGTCAAATCATATGTTATATTTACTTAAAATGGGTAATATTACATAGAGTAACAAAATGATATAATGCTTACTGTAATAAATATAATATAACCAATTACAGCCAAATTTTACAAAAATTTTTACGAAAAATCACACCGAATATAAATTTTTTTAAAAAATCACAATATTTAATCATATTTTTGCCATATTAATGATAATTTTTATTCGCCTTTCGTAAATTTATTTTTATTTTGAGTGAGAATAATTCGTTTCTATATCTTAGTATTTTTTATACTTCCTGTTATTAAATTTGTAATAATTATTAATTATGGAAGATGATATTCAATCACATTTTTTTTACAGAACAACAGAAATATGGTTTTGTATTATCCAACATATGTTTAAAATCTTATTTAATTGGGTTCACTTGTATACCATTAAATGTATTTTATTCCCAACTTTAAGTTTCTTCTAAGACATCGGATAATATGTTAAGACATTAAAATACAGCATGTTCTTGTTTCAAATAAACAGAGAATATTTTAACCGAAAGTTTAAAAGAAAAGCTCTTTTTAAACTAAAGTAAAGAACACGGTATGATCTTTTTTTTGGTGACCAAATATTTTGTGTTTAAAGGGTTTGTGCAAAAATTACAGTGAAGAATTTCAGATAATATTTGCTAGGAAACGTAATTTGGAGGGTAATATTATTAGGTCCATGCCTTTCTAATTTTAGTATTAGGATTACTCAAAAGTATAATTATATATATTTTAGATTGACATCCTTGCCATAATTGTAATCCGTAGTCGATTTTAATGCAAAATTTTTATTTATTGCTCACTATCATCGCTAGAAGATATTAAAAATATAAAACTATGTAAAGAAAAATGAGTACACCATCCCACAACATCTAAACATTAGATATGTTTCTTAAAAACACACTCCTTTAATAAAAGTATATGCGTTTCAGAGAAAGTTAATTGATTGTTCTTGTTTATTTACTTAACCTGCATATTATCGTGGTGTCCATATAATATTATTTACGCTAAAATACAAAACTCTTGATTTAATTTCACATACTCCCTTAAGCCACCACATCTTTCATGTTGTAACTAAAAATATAGTATTATGTATGCTAAAAGTTTAAACATCCAAATACAAGTAGAACCAATAACAAAATTAGTTTATTTAAGGCATTAAGAGAAATAAGGTAGTTCAAATGTACCTAATAAAAGTATTCGTTTAAAAAAATATTTTTCTTTTATTAATATTTTTAAAAATCCGAATAGCTTATAAAATCTTTTTTTAAGAATTTGGTTCGCTTTCGAAAAAGAGATGTTTCGGTGAATTAAAAATACTTTGTGTTAATGTTTTCGAATCTTCACGAGCAGTTAATCAGAACCTATTAATGCCTGGAAAAGTTTCGCCGCCTGAGAACGAAAAGACGGACGAAGCGATGCGGGTCTCCCGACAGAGCCTAACCTTGACAAACGACTGTCTCCATCACCGGGAACCAGGGGCTGTGAACTGTTTTCCAACTTGACCTGGTAACTCTCTCCATCTTCCTTGCGTCCCACGGGGAAAGAAGGGCCTCTCAAGGGTCGCTTGCCCTCTCGAGTATCGGGAATCCTCTACTTTATAGTTCCGCTTCCATCGCATCACAAATTGTTCTTCACTCGCACACTTCCTGGGACTTAAAACGGTGATCTTTCAACACTTGGTTTATGCATTGTCTTTTTACGTTTATCGCACTCGTCGATACAATTATTCAAATTTGAATATATTGCCCAAGCCATTGAGGTTATTTTTTTACTTTTTCGCTTAGAAACACATACAATTAACTTATAATAGTTCATTTCTAGTTATATTCAATACCCATTAATAAACAAGATTATAATTTGTAGGATAAATTTTTTTTTTTGGGTTTGGTTTATTTCGTGAAAACAATTGACCGCTCATAAGATTGCAAATAAAGTATGCCCATGCAAGCGTTGTCTTCCTTGAGTATTATTGGCGGCCGTCAGAAAGCAAAACAATTACCTTAAATTGCCTGGGCATACAGGACGCATCTGATTCTTCCTCAGTGAATGTTTGCGATTCGTGTGCCGAAAGACGAAATTAACATAAAACAAACTCAAGCATTCCCGAACACAAACGACGATATGATGTTGTTAGGAGGGGTAAAACGGGTTCGAAAAGTTATCCCTATTCATTTTTATACATTTTTATTTTACTACCAATATTTAAATTATTAATTTAATCACTACACTTAAAGCATGTTCACAAATCACTAAGTATCTGTCCAGTCCGCAGTTCGCACTCCTCACTGAGGCTAGGCTCAACAGTGGTTCGCCCATTACCTAGCGCCTGTCCACGCACACAGTCTTGCGCCACTCAGTCGCGATCTCTAGGTCCCATCGCTCCTTGTCGTGTCACTCTCGAGGGGGTCTCTCACCCTCTTCGCCGATGTCGGACTTCCCTTCACTAATCTGAACCCTCGGAACTCCCGCGGAGGCCATTTGTATCGTGTTGCTATCTGTGGGTGATGGTAACATGCGATGATTACGATTCAGACAGGGAATTCTCGCGGCGGGTGTAAAAAGTAAATTTGTGATTCGAGTCTATAAACTTTGGCATGTACTTAAAAAGTAAAAATAAAATTATCTGTCAGTAATTGTACATTGCATTCACCTGGCTGGACGCAAGTCTTTTAAATGTTAATGAGAGCTCATAATTGCGAAACTTGCTGGCACATCAAATGTCTATTCGCCTGTATGCAATATAGTGGTATTTTGAGCGTTAAATAAACAATTATAGCCTATTGGGAAAAATATAAAATAATTATTGTTAAAAAAAATTTAATTTTTTTTAGAAATCTAATTAATGTTTTATACCGTTTCTTAAGTTTGTAATAAATATTATTCCTGCAGTGGGAAATTTTGATTTTACAAATTTCTTTTATATAACCCATTGCAGTTCAGCAGTATTTGTCATGGAAAAACTTCAAGAATCTAAATAAAATGAAAACACAAATCAACAGAAAACAATTATAAATCAGCTCATTTGAAAATCTAAATATCCGACGGCATACAGTATTCCATAGATGGAATTTAGTCATGAAATTTATAACAGCACTGACAAACACAGTAGGCTAACAAGGACGAGACTGTTTCAACATATACAGTAAATGCAAACAGACAACAACCTTGGAAGAAAAATCGAATAAACGAACTCAACTATGATAATAAACAGGTATTGTGGACTACGACCTCCTTTCCTGGCACAGCCTATTACAGACGAGGGCTCCTCTGATTGGCCGCGCACCCAAGGGCGAATGTTATTGGCTGTTGTCTTACTTCAAGGATTGTTGGTTTTAAGATGGGATTTTTGGTAAATTATTATTTTTAATAAATAATGTTTATATATTTTTAATTATATACTTTTTTGACTGATAGAATTGTTATTGCTGACCACAAATGCTGATTCTTAGGATTATTTTTAATTGATCGTTCTTCTTGTATAAGTGGTGTAGCATAGATCCAGAGTATTTTATTACTGTTCTTCCAGGCATTTTCGGCATGTTTCTGAGGTTTGGCCTTCTTTATGTGGTTTAGTGCTCTTTAATGAGTGTTGAAAAGCTCTATCAGTTTCTCCTAGTTTCATGCAAAAATATACGCGTGGGATATTATAAACACAGATCTGACATTGCAACTTACATATTTCTGGTTTTACTCTAATGACCATGCTTTTAATAGTGGAATTTGACTTGATAACTGTTCTTAGATTTTGTTTCCTAATATATTTTTTTCTGAGAGGCCACGAACACAGTGAATTAACAATTATTCACTTGGTTTTTCTGCAGTGTTTTTTTTTTCAGTGATTTGGGATTTTTTGGAGGTCATGTGCGGTTTAATGATGACAGGTGGTAAGAAATTTGCTAGTAGTTAATTTTTTAAGAGATTTTATTCTTCGGAAACTGTTTTCTTGTCAGAAAAAACGTTCAAGTTGTACGATTAGAAGCGTACAGAATAGCTGGAACATTATTTGTATTTGTTTTACTCCTTTGCCTAGAGAATTTAAATTTACTTAATTTTTTTTATTGCGTTTATACTTGTACTGTAATTAGATTTTGTACATCACATAATGTCTTAACTGTCTTCTAATTGTATATAAAATTTTCTTTATTTATATTAAAAGGGACGTATATGTTACTTTAATTTAATTTTATTATAAAAATTTATGTTTAATTTTTCACCTGTAAATTTGGTTAAAGTGTAGTAATTGGCTGTTGCCAAAACAGCGCAAATTCATTTTTTTTTATTTTACTTAGCTGTGCTCAGAATGTTGAGGATTTTGAATGGTTTAGCACTTTGTATCATGGGAGATTAAAAAAGTGATAAGGCTTATATGGCTATTAGCGTCACTGAATTAAGTCAGCGTAAATCAAACTGTTGCTGAGTATTATAGTAGCAGCACAAAATTTAAAGTGTGAAAAAGTGGGTAATGTTATATTTATTGTATAAATCGAAGCAAGTGGGTTATTTTAAAACAATTTGATAAAATTTCAAATTCGATGCCGACTTAAAACATATTTGTGTTAACTAACGAGGATTTTATCTTTAAACTCTCTCATCGAATGAGATATGTTAAATGTAAAGTTTTAAAATTGTTTCACGCTTATGCAATAAATATTTGTGTGGTGGAATAAGCCATTTAACGACTTTGGATGTAAGTGTACTACGAGTTCAGAAGTACATGGTTTTGAAATTGCGAGATATTGACCGAGTTTATTTGCTGGGATGGTATATCTCATTAATTTGAATACATAAAAATATGAGACAAACTAAGAAACTTTTGAATCTTCAGAAATTACTTAAGAAAATTGTATTTAAAAAACCTAGAGACGTTCATGTATTTACCCGTAAAACAGCGTTTCTAAATTCCTACTGATTTCTGAGACTGTCAATTGATATGCCCAGCGTAATGACAACGCTAGATACATTATTTCAAACTTTTATGCTGGCTATATTATAGTATATAAGGGATAGTAAATGTATCAATTAGGTTTTTTGATAAGAATACTTTATACATATTATTTGCATATATTCTATCATGGCTCAGTGTAGCTTGTCATTTGTATGATTTGCCTGTTGTTTTGGTTTAAAGTGTAACATATATCCTAAATATTTGCATAAATATATACTTTTTTGTTAAAAGATAAGACAAGGTATAACGTTTTGGTCGATTTCATTAATGTACAAAATCATTTTATGGTAGCATAAAAGGGAAAGGTTTTTTGTGAAAAACTGAAAATTACACACTCTATCAATATCATATATATATATATTCATTCTTTTTATAGTAACTATACATCCTTAGAGTATTACCCAAATATATTTAAAAAAAATTTTATACGACCAAACATTACAGCAATTTTTTTGTAACACGAGGGTTACAAACCAACTTTTTCATTACTCTCTTCGTAGGTATGGCTTTAAATCTGTTTAGATATATTGTAAATCTTCGAAATTTTAAGTTTAAATATTTGTCTATGACAATGTTTCATATACATGCCAATACAGAAAAATTAGGAAACCTGTGGGGATTAATTGAAAAAAATCATACCTGTCTTATTTTGTAGACTATTAAATATGTTTAGATTTATTGTAAGTCATACATTTTTATAAAACATTTATTTTTGGAAAATCTTATGATGTTCATTAAAATCGATATTTATAGGGATGTAACACGTCCGTCCACTGATAAGTACCTACGTCCATTAGCTTCGGAATCGTGTTTTATCTTGTTTGTTTATAATGTTACGAACGTGAGCAAAGCCGCGACACGTGCAGGTGCAGAGCTGGCTCGCGGCCCCACACGGCCATTGACGTCAAATGGCGGCCGCAACATGAGACGTGCCGCGCGCGCCAGGAAGATAACAAGGATCGTCGCTTTCCCCTCTCCATCCCTCCGCTCCCCGTACGGCTCTGATAGCTAGACACCTGACACCTGACAGCTGCCGACACGTGTCTAGATATTTCTCGTGTCGGGTCGGCGCGGAATGATTCGACTGGCCCCAGCCGCGCTCGTGAATTCTAGAAGTGGCACCTGTGATATATAAGCCCGAGACGCTGGCTTCAGATGTCAGTTCAGTTCAGCTAGGAGCTGAGAGTTTTCCCGCGACGGAGTTTCAGGGGCGATATTTCCGCGGTTGCGGCAGAGCGGCGAAGTCCTTGGACGAAGGTTACAGGGCGCGGAGTCAGTCAGTTCAGTGGAGTCGGGAGATTTCCCGCTGTGGATTTTCTGGGGCGGAAGTGGGTCCTGACCTATCTGGGGGTGGCGCTGAGGTCGGGCAACCGGACTTAAAAACGAGCTGTAAACTGCACGGCGAGGTTTCCCCTTTAGCCTTGTAGTCGGTGAGGAGATTGAGGCAATCCCGAGATCTCTAGGCCCGCCTGAGGTTTCCACGCACCATGGGAAGGTGATTGTCGCTTAAGGTGTCGGAACTGTTGCCGGTTCTAGTATCCAAGACATGATCCAACAGGTCCACGGAAAGGGTGTGTGATGCGATTATATAGCCTCTCCACATCAAGTGGCAACCCTCTGCCTCCACGTTGGCACCGCTGTTGGGGGAGGATTGTGGTGGCTATGTTGAGAAGGGTGTTCCTCAACCTCTGGTCATAGCACCTCTCTAACTAAAGAGGGCACTGCCGGGTCCAACTCTGCCTCAGTTGCATCCTCAATTGCATGTATGAGACTGGAAATGGTGAAAGGGCTGAATCTGCGGGCAACAGCAGATGCGATAGAAGCCTTTCCAGGAGGTTAGACGGCCGAGCCTCGGTGAATCGGTCCCAAAGGGCCCCATAGTGAATGGATTAGGCCCCATGGTAAAGGAATTGACTGGGTATGGCGGTCGTGGTGTCGGGCTCCCGGGCCTAAAAACGGGCTGTTAACTGCACGGCGAGGCGTCCCCTTTAGCCTTGCAGTCGGTGGAGGCACTGAGGTAACCCCCAGGTGTCTTCTGCCCTGCCACTACGATTTTCATTTTCTAGCTGGGGCTTACGGCGATCGTCGCCGGATGAGAGTAGTTCACCCGGGCCTTAACCGGCTGTAAACCTGTCGGGCCGAGGTACGGAGGTCGGGAGGTGTGCCGAGGCGACGAGGTAGCCTTGAGCTCTCCCTGAAGAGTGATGGTTTGGTAAGTTACCGGCGAACAGTCTGCCGACGAGGCCAAAAGTCGGTCGTAGTACGGGGAGAATCCACCATGTTTGAATGGTCCCCGCTGAGGTTTCCTCTCAGGCCCAGGATTCTTGTTGGGAAGGACTCGTACTTGGTAGTGGTGCCCCGAGAGCTTCAGGGGCAGGTATCAGGGCTCCCTAGCCCGATGACATGCCGACGTGTTGAGCGACGAGAATGCTCCGGTACCAGCCTGGTCAGCTGGGAGAGGTTGGGTAGACCTCCACCGGACCGCGGGTTCACTGGGTGATTGAGGGGTCCCAGTGTGAGGCGGGAGACTGGGGCAGGCGCCAGAAGCGATGTCTCTAGAGGGCTAAGGGAGCATTCCAACTTACTAGTTAGCCGAGTCCTGGTTGCGTATGCGGCGTATCCGCATCCACGCCCATGGGGGCCCCAGCCTTAAAAACCCTTCTGAGGCGTGAAGGCTGGGTTATCAACTTGGAGGAGAGATCCTCAAAACTTGTGGATTTTCTGGGCGATAGACCGGCAAAGTCCCTGGACGAAGGTTCCAGGCGATAATGTCGCGGGCGCGGTGGAGTTCCGAGCGAAGTTCCGAGCGAAGCGTCGAGCGGATCCTCGGCGAAGGGAAGAGTGACCACAGAGGAGTGCGGTGACGGAGTCCCGTGACGAAGGTCCGCGAGGGGTGCTGCGGCGAGATTTACGCCAGAGGTGCGACCCAGCGAGGTGTGTGGTGTGTAAAAACGAGTGACTGGGGAAGAAACATTTTTAAGTGTAACTAACTGTAAGGCATTTTTTGAAGAATATTTGTTTGTGACGTAAATATCTGCAATAAATAAAACTGTCTAGTGAAATCTTTAATTGGGCTATCCTTTACAAACCCAGTAGTTTTCCCACGACCACTTATTATTTTTCAATTTTAATAAATCGTAACAATAATTTTACTTCAGATCATTTGCATAATATTGGTCTAAAACGTTATAATCGTAAGTGATAACATTAGTATACAAATGTTGGTACTAGCCCAGGTTTTCGCAGGTGGTGCCTGTGGTGCCGACCACGATCATTGATTGTGACGTCACAGCAGCCATCTTGGATGACCTTAAATATTAACATGTAGCTAAATTTGCCCAAATGACCCCACATTTGCCGAAAAATCGCCTAATACGCCAAAATTCCCAGTTTTTTTTAAATGCCGCTAAAAATCTAAAAACAAATTAACAAATAATAATCTTTTTCGAGGGAAAATTTCCTGTTTTGATGTATAATTTCCCGTTTTAGTACTCAAAAATGCCAAAGGCTTCAAAATTCCGCAAAACAGCTTAAATTTCCCATTGGCAAGACACTCTAAGCCATCGAGGTCATGACCTTGCCAAATTGGATGCCATGGCCACCATCTTGTATTATGGAACTTTGCAATTTTCGGTACGTCCGCCATCTTGGAAATCCGTAATTTTTATTCTAGAAATTTCGGGAGAGAATATAAATTTATAAACAATCAACTATTCAAAATTTAATATAGTATTATTTAAAAAGCGCACTTACATAATGGAGTACTCGGTGAGGGTAAAATATAAAAATGACGACAAATACTTCCTCAACGGAAGCCACAGGCAGAATGACCTACCACCACTAATGTCAATGTATATATCTCCAGTTAGTAGGCCTATATTAAGTCCGTCATCTTGTTTTCAGCTGCTAGAGTGCACCATTTAATAAAATTTTAACATGCTAGAGTGTAGTTATTTTTTATTATTTCTGTGGTGCCTCTTATCGTGAAATTTGGAATTGGAAATCTTTATTTATTAAGCTATAAATTCGTGAAAAATTCCAAAAGTAATCAAAAAAATCCATTAATTTATTTATTTATTTGATCGGTTCCTGTCCTCTGTTTGGTACATGATCGATACAAAAAAATATTTTAGACAAAAAAATACTATTACTCAATAAAATACGGTGGAAAGTCCTAAAATCAGCTTAGTTTCCTAGGCAACCAGCCAGACGTAAGTCGAAGAGAACATTATGACCACCATTTCAAAAATTCGTAACAGTTAACCTAGAATTTCGGAAAAAAAAAACAAAATTCATAAAAAAAGTCACTCAAAATAATGATAGATGAAATAGATTTCCATCTTTAGTTTTATTTTCGGCCAGTTATAATGATAACTACAGCATAAAACAAATTTTTAATTCGGTTTCCCGGCTACGTTTTATGGAGTTTATTAATTGCTCATTCTACGAAAAACAACACTTGACAAGATACCTGTCCGACGATTTGAATATTTTGTCGCACTGCCTAAAATTATTTTCATGAATGAAATACATTCCAACGAGTTCATGTAAAATGCTATACGTATAGGACAAGTGTCTTCGGACCTCAAGACCAGGTCATTAACAATGTCAAACGTATAGACCAGACATTTCCAAACCTCAAGACCTTCTGTGTCGAATGATAATCTTATATATTAAATATATAGCCTGTTTTTCTGTCGGTCCGCGAGATCTTCCTTATTCCCATATCTAATTCCATGATTTACCCCTCATTTTAAAGCTTACCGTGCCGGATAATGACGTAAATTAGACCCATGGTTTAAAAACGTTCCGCTTCTATTAAATTTGAGATTTAAATTCCTCTAAGAAGAGGTGCTCTTTAATGGTTCCGTTTATTTTTCGATAGATATCGAATCGGGTTAAAATAATTTAAAATCGGATATCCATTTAAAACATCAGTGTTTACATAGTTCATTTTAAATTTACTTCCGTCATAATAGACAGAACTTATGATAAAGAAATCTTAGAGGATCCTTCAACTTTACCAAAAAATTCGATCAAAAAACCACTTAACCAAAACTTCTGGCACGTCAAACTTTTCTTATAAGTAAGTACTTTTGAAATAACTGTTGATACTTTGTATCACAAACATAAATTTTGCATTTACTTCTCATAGCATCAGTTAATCACAATTCTCAATACTTGAATAAATTATTTGTTCACATTGCAGGTTCATTAACATTGAGGAACTTTCAACTTCTATTTAATGTATTCAAAGAGGTTTTGTAAAAGCTTATATTATTGGTATGTTTGAATATAATAATACTTCTGTAAAAATAATGTGTAAAGGCTATTTGTACTGATGTGTTCAATTATATGTCTTCTTTTGTACCAACACCCGTTTACTTTTTTCTATTCTTCTTCAAAATGTAATTTCTCCCAAATTTTTAAAGAATGTAATAGAGGAGAAGGTGGTAATATGGAACACCACTTTGTTTTTTTTTTGTTATTGTGGCTCTGCAATAGGGTTAATAAAGTAACTTATGGCTTTGATGGATCCCCAAACTATCAGTGCAAGTGTAATAGGTATAATTTCCCAACTATTAGGTACACAATAATTACAATTGTTTAGTATGTCCAAAAAGGTAAAAGTGGGTGGTAATCATTATGTGATGGTAATATGGAACCCTACCCTCAGAATCAAAATAAAACACTTTATTTCTCAAAAAAACACGAGAAAGTGACAGAAAACAAACAAATATCTTAAGAATAATATTATATCAATACAATACATAACTTATCTTGATTGAATGGTGTAGACATAATTGTTTAGACACAATGATCAGTTCTAATATCTTCACTTGCAATAATCACAAACATATTGTCGGTCGTCTGCACCAGCACACTCACTGTAAGCCCAGTACCCGCAGACCATACACTGAACCCACAGCTCACCCGATCTGGAATCAGAGAACCGTCATCGCTAAATACGCATATTGCATCCTTCTGTGCAGGATCTTCTTCCCCTACAGCCTACAGGCACATCCAAATCTAAGTCCCCCGATTTATCGCCTTTAAAATCTTCGTGAGATTATGCTTAGATGTAAATTAATGCTTTCCTTTTTGTAGTTTTTGACTTAAAGTTTCTGGAGGTGCTTGGAATGTCTGCTGATGTTGATGGAGTGGCATTTGTCTTGTCTGTGTTTGTGTCATCTTTTTGAAGAGTTAGTGCTGCTCGTCCTTCTCTGCGCCCTCTTCATTTTCCACGCTGTCGTTCTGTGCCTTGTCTAAGCTCTCGACCCTGTGTTTGGTTCTGTACAATCCGACGCTTAGTCTTTTAGTTGTTTGTAAGGTGAACTAGACAAAACAGAACACTTCATAGGTTGTCTTCCCCGGCGTGAAGAAGTTCTCTTTTTTTCGGGCACAGGGTAAATGTGAAGAGGTGCAACGTGTGGTGCTTCAATGACATTTTATGGAGTTATTTCTGTGTCACTTGTTTCATTGGCTGCTTCTGTAGAAAGTGCTGCATGTTCTGCTTCATGTTCACCAGCAAGAAATTCAGCATCTGAAAATTTACGGGGCTGCAACTTATGACTCGTGTGGGATGGCAGGCACACAATCGTTGTGTGATTTCCCCTCGCCAAATCAATTACGTCAACATTACGGGTGTGGGATTAGTGGCCGTCGAGTATAAGGAGAGCTGGCTCTTCTCCGTTGGTTTCACATAATCAAGGAAATGTTTGAACCATTGTGTAAATAAGTCCATTTGAATCCATCCGGAAGGGTGAGCGACACAAATGGTTCCGGGAGGTGCCCCTTTCAAGAGTGTGTCCGTCATATTCTTGCAGGGAAAGATCAGCATTGGGGCTAGTTAGCTTTAATGTTTGTATTTTCATATTCTGTGGATAGAACATCATAAAACCCATTAACTCTCTCTCTCTCTTGTGAAACCTGTCGCCTTGGAATATGATGATCCGGTAGGTTTTCTCAAAGTCAATTGATTTTTGTGGCGTCTGAGAAATGGTCCAGCCAAGCCCTTCCAGCTAATTGCTGTTAGAAAGGGTGACTAAGTTCGTTGCGCTTAGCAATTTGGAAGCCCATTCGACGAACATCTATTCGCGTGAATCCGTAGAATTTTGCCTCCATGAAAATAAGATAATGCACTTACTCTTTCTCCATTTTATCACTAATCACAGGTGGTCGCCCAAGTTTTTTGTTGACTGCCTCGCCAGCAGGTGGGTCTTCATCGTAAGAAAGGCGTCTAAGTGTGGTTTTTGGGACGCTGTAACATTTGGCGGCCTTTTTGATGCCCATTTTCTTTTCGCGGATGGCTCCATCTATCACCATCTCCATATTGTGTTTGTTCCATACTTTTCTCTTCTTCGTTTCTTACCACCTGCGAGCGCTGTCCTCGGCATTTTGCAACAAACAAATGAATAAATACTTAGCTATTAAGTAAAACAATGTAGACAGTTAAGTAAAGTCTGCATTTTGACTCGGAATTATACTGAAAAATTTTGGTAATATGGAACCATTTTACTTTTGGGGGTTCCATATTATCAACATAACAATTTTGGAAAACATATTGTTGTCGTGGATCTCAAGGAAGATTTCCAATAATGGAAAACCATGGAAGTGGTAGGAAAACTAGTACACAACAACTACACACTACAAAAATTCAGTTGCCTACACAACACTGTCAACAATAACAGACTAAACATACCTCAAAAAAACATTCGAAATCTCCGAAAACAAACTCGAGCATCTTGTCTCTCAACAGCTGCACGCAAGCGACTGAAACATGGCAGGGGTTCGTTTCTCGAGTAGAAGGACTAGTTCCACCACCCACCAAGTGAGTGCAGCACTTCCCGGCAGTAATATCGAGGGGTTCCATATAATCAGCGGGTTCCATATTACCACCTTCTCCTCTACCACACAAAACGATTTGGTGCGCATTGCGGAATTCCGCACGGGTCGACAAATATAACATATTTCTAGTAGTTAAGACAAAGACTTCGAACTGTTGGACCTAAAGTATCGATAACATATTTTACAAGCATTTCGAACCACAGAATATGTTTTACGCTTACTAAACGATCAAAAATCCCTGAAAAATATTTTATGAAGTCCAAGAGGTTTTTAAACAATAAATATTCTGAGCTACTACAGATATTACTACATACATTTAAAGAAACGAAACACATTTAACAAAATAAATGATCACACATTTCACACATTGGACGCACAGTACACACACCTAACACAGAATAAACACACACTGAACACACACTGAACACAATGGACACATAGTACACACTCTGGACACACATCTAACACACACTGAACACACACTGAACACACACTGAACACATGGTGCATGCAATGGACACACAGTACACACACTGGACACACAATGAACACACAGTACACGCACTAAGGACATGCAATGAACAAACAAACAATACACACACCCCGAACACGTAATGAACACGCAATGAACACACAGGTACACGCATTTAACGAAAGGGACGCATATTTGGACGAAAATTTGACAAAAAGGAAGCATATTTAACCTAAAGGACGCACATTTGATCGAAAAAATTCGAAAAAAGTAAGCACATATACCGAAAAGGACGCTCATTTTAAAAATAAATCAACATAAAGGACGCATATTTAAACGAAAATTCGAGTAAAAAGGAAAGCACATTAAAAGAAAAGGACGTACATATGCACGAACATTCAAATCAGTAGAAGGCTATCGTGAATTCACGTTATAGTAAAATGCTAATTACATTTATTGACTCTAACAGTCTTTGGCTCCAACCCTCATTGGATCCAACAGTCATGGTTCCAACTATCTTAGGCCTAGCTGCTATTTGGCTACGAGTCTAGGTGGATACGAAGCTGCGAGACTACAGGACTACGAGGCTACGAGGCTACAATTCTACGATGCTACAATAATACGTGGCTCTAACTGTGGCTGACTCCATTCACCGGCAAGAGTTAATTTATCTAATGCAAAATAACTTGATGTAAGTAGTACCGATTCTTTCCTAATGAGAATTTTTCCCTCTAAATAGAGAAATTTTTAATTTTTAAAATGTTGTAGATACTTTGGCGGAATTGGTTTTTTTTTAATGGAAATATTGGCAGATTTTGGAGAATCTGGAAGGTCAAGGTTAAGTTCATCTAAGATTGCCACCATGACGTCACAATTCATGATGGCGGTCGGCACCACAAGCACCACAGGCACAGTCTGCGAAAGCCTAGGCCAGTACCCCCATTTATATAATACTTATAACACAAATAGAGATAAATAACAACGTTAACTAATTTACCGAATGGCATACTTAAACTTATAAGGGTCTTAAAAATTCTTAATAATGTATATTTATATTATAGGATTAAAAACAATACTTCTATTTAATCGCTTACATTACAATTTTTAAATTGGTCATTGTTTTTACGTTTTACTTAATATTCGTAGATATCATGATTCAAAATGTATTGGTGCACATTAGTATGACCAACTTAACAGGTGGTTCTATCACTTAAAACTATTCGCATACTATTCATCACTAAAAAATGCATCCTTTACATTTTGGTTGCATTTGCTAAGGGATGTGTGTGTTGTGGACGTTATGCATCCCCATGCATTCGGATACAGCAATTAACTTTCTGAAATACTCTGAATATTCGCCCAGACGTACACAGATCCACAATCAAACCCCTAATCTCCGAAGCACTTAACGCACTTCTGGTAATGGGCAGGGACGTCCCTCAGGGAGCATAACCACTCCAGCAATGCAGCGGTGGAGGACGGGCCGTGGTGGTCACGAGAGCGCTCCACGATCCAGGTAGCACTCAATCCATTACTTCAGATAAGATATCTGCATTTGAAAATGCTGCTTCTCAACTAGTTCTTAATGTAACATCACAGAAATCTGATTAAATAACAGTTTAATTATTTTTTTTAAAAAATCTCACCTGTGTTTAATTCTCAGAGAGTAAAACGTATAAATTTAGGGCTCTACAGTGACAACGTACGTATTAAATTGATTAATATATTTAAGGTACATATTCTTGAGAATCTTGTATTCTACTTATGCTGTTACGTTCCTAGTGAGCGAATTAGAGTATTTTCTAAAATATAATGACAAAATTACGTTATTGTTATTCAATTGAATTAAAATGTCTTAAGAGTTTTTTTTATTATAATTTTAACCTGTTCCTTTCTTCTATGAACAGGGTTTCGTACAGTGTTAAGGTTGTTTACGTGACTAAACACATTTTTTTTTAAAAAATACATGTAACTTTATAAAACAAAACAAAAATACAACGAAAATTAAAAACAAAACTTAATTATAAAGTGCGTGGTAAAGTAAATTAAAACTTTAGTATTGACAAAAAAAATGAAGGAAAGCAAAAACATATTGTCACTATTAAACCACACAGTAGAGTCAAACAAAACTATTTTCTGTCACCACTAAATATCTAGTAGAGTGTATATTCACAATATTGTTTTTTGATGAAAATATTTTTTAGCTAACACTGTTGAAAAAAAAATACTATTAGCTTATCTTATGATAGTGAACATCTTTACCAATTCCTATTTCTTATTACAAATTATTGTTTTACTATTTAGTCTACGATTACCAATTATATAAAAATAAATCTTTCACGTATCATAGAATATTAAATTAAAAATATGTATTTTATAATAATAAAAGCCTTTTTTTTTCTTTCTGCAGAAAGAATGCAATGAAATTATTGCCAAACCAGTTTCAACACAACAAGGAGCTGTAAGACGCAGACCACAGATACCAATAAAAATAGGGTACACATCGAGTTACGTGATTCGGCATTTATGAAACTCAAATATCTTCAATGTGTTAATCAAGTAATAAATTATTAGAAAAATTACATAAGTTTGAATTAAATTTGCATTTTTTTACTTTAGCTTAACTCTTAATATTACACATTAAACTTGGTACTTTAAAAAAGGGAAAAAAAATATTGATTTAAAATATTTGGTATCCTCAAACTGTAATATAGTCAATAAATAATCCCTTGAACAAATTTGACTGTTTGAGGATTTATATTTGGGTTTTCTGAAGGGCAAAGTTATCATATATGTAGGGCCATGTATTTTTCACGAAACGATTTCTAGACTTGCTGTGTTAAAACTTTATAGCACTGTCTGCTTTTCGTGGTTGACTGAGTTTATTTCAGGCACATCTAATGTCAGCACACGAATAATAGTTATCCAAAGCAAAGCAAACGCGTCCTGAATTTCCGGTCAACACAGCAATGGCGTCTTTCGCAGACGGCCACCAATTACAAGGAATCATTCACTAAGGCAGGCCAACCTTTTGCAGTCTAAAAAGTGAACAAATTTTTTCGCGAAATATACATTCCCCGAACTATATGACAATATTTACATGACACTTCCATCCTGAAAAATATATTATCATTAATTAGTTTTGTTATGTGGCAAATATTTAGTATTTCTAATAAAACATTATATGGATCATGTAGGTGGGTAAATAAAGTAGTAGTACTTACATGAAAAAGCCAGCCTTACGCAAGCGATTTCAGACATACCCGCGGCTCGTCTTAACTTACGTTTCGGCACGTCGCTGGCTTAATTTCCCACAGCAGCGCAGTTCCCCCCCAACTCCTCTCTCCAGCCTTTCCTGGGAACCAGGGCCAGTTCACTGGCCGGCCAATAACCCCTGCCTGTCTCGAGGCCACGACTCCAATCTCAGAATGTACCGCCTCTGACATATAGTGGCAGAGTTGCGAATTATTTCCTCCCGGGTGTTTGGAATCCCACTAAACGCCTGCTCCCTGGTGCCTCACACAACGAACGGTGCCCCATAGTTCATTTCCAAGCCACCAGAGCGCTGCACTAGTCCCCTCCATAAGCCCAATGCTTTAGAAGTCGCCTTGGTTGAGTCGATGTCTCCTTTTTTCGGACACCCGTCAGTAGGTCGCGCTGAAATCTGCCAGTACCCCCAACTTCGAGATATCGAAGATAGTATTTCGCGAACTCTCCCTCAAAAATCTTTGGAACCTTTCGATCCAGAAGCTGAAACCTCCCCTCTTCCTTTGATTGACATCGTCTTTTAATTACGAGTCGCTGCCGCCCCAAACTTACTTAGTATCACGACAGCAAACTGACCACACCGCGAGCCGCAAATCAAGACTTCACTCCGGTCGTCGTTTAAAGATGTAATCAGCTAGGCAAGGGATGTGCTCCCTACAACTTTAATAATTAGTAATTATTCAGTATACATACCTCATAGAAGTAGTAACACTTCATCAATAATACTTAATAATATTTTATTTTTTTGAACCATGGAAACATCCGCGACAACCGCATGTTCGCGAGCTCCGCATCTTGGCTGATGCTGGAAGCCATCTCCCTGTATGGTGAGTTTCGACAAACCTTTTTTCCCCCAATCATCATTGTTAGTAGGCATTTTCTGCCTATTTTGCTAACTGCCTGTAAACCAGTTCTGAAAATGTTTATTTCGGACTTTTTCACAGACAGGGTCCAAGGGCCGGACAGGGTCCAAGGGCCGGATGCAGACCTGACCACTCAACTCTCGAGTCCTTACTCCAGCAATAAGTACGACTAAGGCACCCTGACGCCTCGTTAGCAGCAACTTCGGCCATCGAACGTCAAAACTACAGTCCTTCTTTTTTTATATCTCCAGAATAACATTATATCACGACGTTGAAAAGATCGGAACACCAGGAATTTTTCTTTCTGGACTTTAATCACACTAAGTGTACTGGGATTTTTAATAATTTAGCTGTTTATTGCTGCTGATTTTATTTTAATTGTATCAAATGATTAAGTGTAATTTTATAATTAGGACCGGCCTATTCTTTAGATAATGTAGGTTTAAATCTATTTTAATATAAATGCATTATCTTAATACATTTGTCAATCAATTTATCAAATATTATTTTAATGTGATAGTAATCAAAAGTCAATTAAACATAGAGATACTTATATCTAGACAAAATCATTATTTTGCCTTTTGAAACTAAAAGTTCCAACAGTTACACAGATCATCAAGAGAGAGTGAAGTGTGACAAAATAATAGCAGAGCTTAGGTTTACTGTTCACTCGGTCATTACTGATGTATAACACAAGTTTAGAGATTTCAATAAATGTAATAATTTTAATAAATACCTTTAGTCATACTTTTACTAGCAGCTTAAATGGAGACTACAGTTTGCGACATTGATTATATAGTATTCTGAGAGAAGATACAATGCCAATATGAGGTGCGATATTTATTAAGCAAAGTTAAAAACATTACAAGAATACTGTATGTAGATGATGTTCCTGGCACTTGTTTCTGGGTGTTTTGCTAAGTGTACGGCCGCCATCTTTGGTTTGTGACGTCACGGCGTAGTAGTATGTAATAGTCGGTACTGGGACAGACTTCAGGCTGTGGTTTGCGGATGGGGTTAGTGGACGATTGCTCTGACATCACGGCGGCATTCTTGAAAGGCCTTAACATTGACCTTTGAATTTGACCATGACCTTGATTTACAAAAATTGGCCAAAAATTTTTAAAAATATGCCCAAATTTGCCCAAAATTCACCAAAAATTTTCAGTTTTGTGAAAAAAATTATAAAAAAATTGATTATTAAAAAATTAGGATTTCGCAAAACCTCAAAAGTCTTTTTGCCTTAAAAAACACAAATTCCTAAAAGAGGCTTAAAATCCCTAAGAGCTAGCCAATCTAAGCCACCGACGTCATATCCTTGAAAATAAGGATGTCATGACTACCATTTTTCATTATTAGTCACTGTTGCGATTTACGTTACTGCCAAAATCTTGAATATCTTTATTTATTATCCGATTTAAAAAAAGTATTATAATTTATAAAAAAGTAATTATAGAAATTTAAAAAAAAAATATATTTAAAAAACACACTGACATCATGGAGCTAGAAGTCCTCGGTGCGAACCCGAAGAGAGCAAAAAAATAAAAATGGTGACCGATCCTTCCCTCAAGATGGCTGCTGGCAGACTGACCCCCCACCAGTTATGTCAAGGTATATCTATATAGTATATATATCGTCAGCTAATATAACGTCATGTCCGCCTTCACGAAAATCCGTAATTACAATTCCTAGAAAATCGGGGGATATTTTATAATTAAAAAAATATTAGTTTTTAATAAAAAATCTTAAAAAACCGTTGCACTTATCGTTACGGCCGCCATCTTGGATTCTATAAATGTTGCATGTTTCTTTACATCATCCATCTTGGTTCAGGATAACACTTTTCATTACGGACACCATATTGGATTCTAGATCGTTACACATCTTGTCACGGCCACCATCTTGAAAAATCGTAATTATTATGCTATAAATTTGGAAAAAAATTTCTAAATTATAATAAAGTTTTAATAAAATGGTTTTTAAAAAAGCACCTACATCTTGATGTCCTCGGTTCTAACCTGGTTCGAGCAAAAATAAAATAATTTTGATAAATACTTCTTCCAAAGAAGCCACCTGCATACTGACCTCCCACGACCAATACCAATGTATATATCATCAGCTGGTATGATGTCATGTCACCCATAATTTTTTTTTCTGCTGCAGGCCTCCATATTATTTTTGTCTACTAGAGTGGGATACCATCATATTAGTTAAAATTAACCTCGCTTAAAAGCACTAATCGTTTATTATTCCTAAGGCAGCCGCCATTTATACATTTTGGTCGTCATTTTGGAATGTGTTAATTCAGCTAGAAATTCGGGATAAACTCCAAAATTCATTTTATGAGTTTTTAATCAATATACTGATTGATTCGATTAGTTCCTGTAACTTGTTTCGATCACTGGACGAAAAAAAATTATTTATTTAAAAATACCACAAAAGTGACATCTACATGAAATAAGTCACCACAAGTTATTTTAAAAACGTAATATTTATTACTTAACTTATATTCTACTACAAGAACACTTACGAAAGCCAGCAATCTTATAAGCATTTATGCCTGCATAGGCGTGAAATGACTAATTCTTAGCTCCAATCGGTTTATACTAGATAGCGACCAGCCAGAACCTTTAGTGATATAGTAGTCTTCTTCTTGACAGAGTTTCTGGACACCGTGTTTAACAATTTGCTTCATATCATCAGAAATGTAAATTACTGCAGCCGATGTCATGAATGCACACATCTTCTTCTTATCGTCGAACGGATATGTTATCAGTAAGTTGATTGATTATGTTCTGCTGATATCGTCAAGAATAGTACTAAATGTCCTTCGATTCACTAAACCTATTTTGATAAAAGTAGTCTTTCAATGTTTCACGAAACGCAGCCCACGCCAAATAGAAGCCATTATCATTCACCTGTAATGCACCGAATACAGTCTTAGGTTTAGTTTAATGTCCAGACGTCATGGCAATCGGTTGCAGCTCAACTGTTTTTTGCCAGAAGGCTCAAGAGTCTCCAATCGAAAGCAACGAATCGTTATTCCTGCAGGTAGTTTAACAGTAGGCACACGGACTATACCTGTATAGTTTTTCGCATGTCGTCACAAATTGTAAATTCGAATAAACCATTCATTGCACTTATCACAATGAAACGTCATGCGAGATGGATTATTCGTACATTTACTCCTCTAATGTATTCATACATCATGAGCAAATGCAAAGTCATATCGTAGTAGCCGTAAGTATACCTAGTTGATGAAGACAAACCAGAACCAGATGCTGATGTTACTGCAGTTGTACCAATTCCAGGCATACTCTTATCCGAATCGATGCATCGTTATTGCACCGAAATATTTACTTTTTGCCGCGCAGCAAAGACTTTAATTGTCTTCATGTGCGTGTTCATATTATATTTTCTGGCAAACTGCTTATGCAATTTCTCAACAGTAGTATGTAGGCCTATTGGCCGGTCCTGTGCCGGGGTTCAAGTTGTGATAGTGGAGTTTTCCGCCATCTTGAAAGTAACGTCACGTCAGCAATCTTGCATGAACTTGACCTTGACCCTTGACATTTTACCTTTGACCTTAGACCTTGGTGGTCATCTAGGATCCGCCATCTTGGATATGCTATAATTAAATACAGGACCCCACTCACTCATGATGAAATTTTCGTCACGGCTACCATTTTGATTTTTTTTTCTGTTCCACTGCAGGCCGCCATCTTGGATACTGTCAACTTTGTTTCTGCTGTTTGTTCCTAGAAAGCGCCAGTGTCGCTATGACTCATTTCATAAGGTCGATGTTCCATTATCTACCAGAGCTGTTATGGTCCTTATCGACATATTAATTTTAATATTTTATGCAAAATACATTGTAAGCGCTGTGATTAAAACCATCGCAGCTATAACCTATAGGTTGTAAAACATAAGTCTTTGACCGCATGGCATTCAAGACATTAACCAGACTGAGAATTAAATATGGTTTTTATAAAAATCACATGCATATTCGGTCTAACATTTGTTTTAATTTAAAGTAATAATAGCATTACCTAGTTAAAAAAACTGCCATATTGTATTAAGACGTAACTGTTGCAATTTTCGTTAACGCCACCATTTTGTAAATCCGAAATTTTAAAGCTATAAATTCCGAAAAATATTTTAAAAATTACTAACTTCAAAAGTTAAGTTGGTTAATCAGTTAGTGAGTAAATGTTTAGTTAAATTCAGACCTCGCTTTGATTCCCGGCGAAAGTAAACCAGTAATTTATTAATATATTAGAAATGTTCTCAATTAAAAGTAATAAAAATGTCTTACAGCCCACCCGGAATTTTGAATTATGACACCAATGTAACAATAAATTATCGTTTAAGACGCCATCTTGAAAATCTTCATTTATTATTAGATTTATTAAAAACAAGTTCAAAATTCATAATAAAATAACTTATTAATATACGAATTCATTCGATCGATACATGTCCTTGGTTCATTCCCTGGACGATTAAAAAAAATTATTTTATTTACAAAATAATAATTTCAATAAATCATGTTAAAAACCTTAAAAGAGGCTTAAAATACACTGCTACCAGCCTTAAGTAAAATGTTATAACTGCCATAATGGAAATTATTATTTATTGACCTAGAAATTTGGAACTATTCAAAAATCATCACAAAAATCACTCATAAATTAAATAATGAATCGATACCCCATTAATGCATATATCATCAGCTACTATGATGTCACATCCGACATCTTGTTTTTCGTCTGCTGCAGTCTCACCAACTTGTTTAATTTTACAAGAGCATTATAATACATTGATAATTTAATTTTTACCCGCTTGAGTCCAGCAATCATTTATTATTACTGTGCACCCGCCATTTTGACATTTGGGCATCATCTTTGACTTGTGTAATTATTTAGCTAGAATTTCGGAAAAAATTCCTAAATTCATTAAAGAGGTTTGTAATCAATATACTGATAGATCCGATCAGCTCCTGTCATCGGTTCGATCCCTGGGCGACACAAAAATAATTTTGTTTAGCAAATAATATTTTCAAAAAAAATGTTCAAAATCATAAAACAGACTTAAAATCTTCTACTACCAGCCCCCAGTAGGCCATTATTACCGCCATCTTGGTAATTTGTATTTTTTGACCTAGAAATTCGGGAAAAATTCCTAAATTCACCTTTAAAAAAAACACTCATTTATTTACATATTGAATCGTTTGATTCCTGTCCTCGGTTTGATTCTTGACCAGTGAGAAGTATACCTAATTATATATTAAAGAAATATTATATTCTGTTTTGCATTACCTTTCGCGGAGTTTCCTTATCATTCACTAGACAAAAAAAAATAAAGTCAATATAACTGTCCGATGAATTAAAATTTTTTGTCGAAAAGCCTAAAATGTAAGACAATATTTTGATACTCAGATTAACCTCTAAACCATTCATATACAAAGCCATACATACAGTCCAAGCGTCTTCGGACTACGAGGCCGGGGTCATGAATAATGTCAGACGTATAGTCCAGACATTTCCGAACCTCAAGACCTTCGTCGTTAGCTTATTACAGTCAATTAGACCATCGTAACATGTTTTATACATACTAAAGGACCAAGAGACCTTAAAACATATTTTCAAGAAATAGAGGTTTTGAACCTGTAAATATACAGTCACTACAGATTTTACTACGCACAATCATCGATACAGGAAGAAAATCGGAAGCACATTCGACTAAGAGGAAGCTTAATAATAGAAAAGTAAGCACAATCTGAAGCAAAATCAACAAAAAGGAAGTTCAATCGGAAGCACAATCAACAAAAAGCAAGCACATTTGGAAACACAATCAGAAGCACCATCAACAAAAAGGAAGCACAATCGGAAGCACAATTAACGTAAAGGAAGAACATTTAGATGCCCAATGAACAAAAAGGAAGCACAAACAACGAAAAGGAAGCTCAATCGGAAGCACTTTTGACAAAGAGGAAGCACAATTCGAAGCAGAATAAACGAATAGGTAGCTGTATTACGAGATCTTAGTCTTAGTTATAAATCAGTTAACAATAAATAAAACATATTTTTTAACACCTAAATAATTCATTTATTTTTCAAAAGTACACATTGTGCCGGAAATTATGAATTTCGGCACGTTTTGTTTGTTTTTATTATAATTGTAAATAATTTTTGGAAATTTTATTTTCTATATAATTTTGATGCAATAGGGTGATTTACACTTTGTTAGGCTGGTGTGCTCTTCGTAGTTAAACTTTGTGCCGGTAGCCTGAAGCACCTTTTCTCTGGTACCAAACTGATCTTTTGCAGTCTAATGAAGTCGTTGGCAGCCCGGTTGAAATTTTTCCCGCTTGCAGTCACATTCTCGGCCCGTAACATTATTTCCCTGTGTGACCAAAACTGCATACAGCAGCTCTGGACGAGTTGTTACCATTTCTCAGAGACGAGATAACCTTAGCCTTTCCCGTCACGCATACGTCTTAGGTTCACTCCTTGAAAGTCACGGCAAGGAGGCTCGTTCCCAGCCTGTTTGCGTTTTCTGACCCCCCCTTACTCCACCAACACCACCCCCTTTACTATAAGAATTTAGCCCAGCATTTTTGTCCTGTGGTGGACCCCGCCAAGTGTCCCTTCCTTTCCCTGGAGGCCGCCAGAGTACAGCACTGGCTGACCATAATGACCTATGCTTCCTCCTCGCGGCCTGTAGAAGTCGATTGTATGTTGCTTTCTGTGCCCACTTGTAGAGACCGCAACAGTCGCCCTTCGGCGCAAACAACTGAAGTCGTGCTTACGACCACTCGGGCACCTCCGGATGTGTTCGGTCCAGAGCCGAACCTTCCCCTTATTTTTCCCTAGGGCCTACCGCCCGTTTTTAATTAGGAGCTTTGTCCGCCATCGCGGCACTTAGTACTCTGACTCCGGCTATTTACCACGTCTTCTCGGCATCACCTCGGTTAAGAGGCTTTTCGCGGCAATGGCGAAATCGTGGGAATAAGGAATGTAGTCAGCTGTGTTAAGGAATGTGATCCCAGCTTAAAATTTCAGTAGTGGCCAGTCAGTAGTAACAATTAGAAAACAATACAAGTCTTAGTTTACATTTTGTTAACTTTTATTTTACTTATTGATTATTTCTGCCGCGTCATCCGCGCAACTCTCGGTCCGCGCCTTTCTGATGTCGACGCGAGACATCTCCTGAGTCCTGGAGCTACACCCTGTTTGGTGAGTTACTTCGGTCTTTTTTTTCTCCCCGAATTCCCGTTTGTTGGCCTTTTCGCGCCGACTGTTTGACTGTCTGGAAGCAGGTCTAATTCTTTTGGAATTTTTGCTTGTGTTTCAGAAAGGGTCCAACATTTGGGCGCCGAAATTGCACCCATCGTGTTGTCCAGGACCTACAGTTTCATTTCTCTCTAAGAAGAGCTTCCTCCCGGCCAGAGGTCCAACTTGAAGCACCGGGTGATATTTAACATATAAATTCCCCCTACTGGCAACGAAACAAATTATTCAAACGAAGACCAGCGAGCAGTGCCATAACAAACTTATCAAATAAAAAAAATGTGAAATTGTAATAGTAATGAGTGAACGAACCTAACCCGCTATAAAATGTAATTTTTGATTGTTAAATGTATAGCATAACATGTATTAATAATTTTGGGCAAGCCCCCTTTTTTGCTACTTGCTAATATATTTTATTGTGAAATCAAAACAAATCCAAAACAAAACCTTTTTAAATAAACCAGGGAAACCCATAGACCAAGCTACTCATGTAGTGTTTATTTTTTTATCACATACCTTAATTTATTTAAACGATCCACTAGCTCCCAAGATGCCTGTGTGCAGGAAGTATAAAATTGTCTTGTTCACTAACTCGTGCCCCCTGTGGTAATACTTGTATTTTTCTCTATAATTTTGCCCAGCTGTTTACTAGGTTTTTTTTTATTAAATTAAAATAATATAATTTTAGGGCATGAGGGGCGTATCATCACATAGCAGTCAAACAAGTGATTATTGTATGTGGCCAGCTTTCCGCAGTTCTTTAAGTATGGACGATACTTCGTCGATATGCGAGTAGTTTCCTCTACGAACAAATACCACCAACAGTCTTAGGCGATCAACCAATATGTTTGGATCTTCACATGACATATAATTAATCTCTTCTGCTACGTTCATCTTCCCTGAATGTTTAAAATAAATATTATGATGTCTGGTGCCTCCGTTTTAACACCAACATCAAGGTAACTTTCGTCATCAAGCCAGTGTTCATCAATAGCTTGATCAGGATAATTAATTTTATTACGGCGTTTCCGTTGTCAGCTTTAGGTGGTTAATCACAGTTTTGCCTTTATCATCAGCCTCAGTGTCACTGTCGCCATCACCGTAGAAGGCATCGTCTTCACCCAGATTTCTGTAAGAATTCGATATCGTTGATGTCGATGGTTCTTTGTTGTCTTCATGCTTCATTTTTAGAAATTACTATTTTTACAAAGTAGAAAAGATCGACTTGAATTCGGCTTGAATGTATTCTCACTTTTCACGTTAAGGATTCCTCCATTGTCTTCATTCTTACATAAATAATCAACGACCTTCAATTTAAGTTCTTTGTCGAGTTCGGCAGATTTATGAACATAATCTCTTTCAAGGCAAGGAAAATTATTGATGTAATATATGTCACTCTTCTATAGACCAGTAGATTCATCGTTGAACTCTAGCTTGTACGCAGTCTTGGCGTTACAAGTTCAATCATGTATTTTTAAGCTCTCTCTTCGTGTGAACGACTTGCTACATCGAGCACAATTTATCATATTGCGTGGTGGATTTTTACACAATCATTCTTCTCGTGTTGTCTTCAATTCTTTCTCAATATAAATTCTTTGGTGTAAAACTTACACCTGTGTCCTTTCGATACAACGATGGACACCGATTCAGGATTAATATTAGTTACTGAAACTAAACCACATGCAAACTGAGAGTTTTGAATTAGATCTATTACTTAAAAAGAATATTTTTAATATTTCATCAGCGATATTTAAGTTATCTCATACAAAGGAACTTGTTGCAAGTAGTCCCGATTATGGTGAACTGATGACGCAACGAGTTGCTTGCAGGTAAATATAATTTAGTTATTTTATTTGGAATGCGGGATGCTCACTAACGATCGCAAAACAAGGAAGGCTTCGTTATACAACAAGGAGAAGGAATTTCTTTTTGCATGTTAGCGTTTCTCAGATATTTCATGGCATACTATTTGAATGAGTAATGGACGTTTCATTTTTAATTTCAAACGATTAAGATGTTGTGAGACAACACCGCAAGGCTACGAGGCTTATAGGATACATGGCTCCAACTGGCTACAATAGTTCCAGTCAGCGGCAAGAGTAAAGTTATCTCATGAAAAAGAAGTTGTTGCAAGTAGTCCCGATTATTGGCATGAGATGTCGTCACGTGTTGTGTTAAGACAAAATTTATTTATTTATTTAATGTGGGATATGGGATTCTCACTAACGAACGCAAAAGAAGGAAGGCTTCGCTGGACACGAAGGACAAGGAAGTTCGTCCTTCGTGATAGTGTTTCTCATCAGTCTCATTGCATATTTTTGAACTGAGTAATGATATTTTTTTTAATTCAACCTGATAAAAATATTGTAAGTGCTGATTAATAATAGCAGAAATTCAGTTATTAAAGATAACTCTGAATAAAATGGTATGTCTAATTAAGTAAAAAATCCTTCATGCAGAGATCAATTTCTCACAATTAATCAGGAGCACTCGGAGAAAACCATCTTTTATCTAGCCAGGAATAATCAGAAGCACTTGGAGAAAATCATCAGATGTCAAGACAGGAAAAATCAGGAGTACTCGGAGAAAACCAACTAACTATATATATAGTCACAAAAAATCCGGGGCACACTAAGAAAACTATCGTAAGTTTACCTTAGTATCAAAAAAATTACAAAAAAAATTAAAAATAACAAAAATTAAATATAATAAAAATAAATAAAACAAAAAACTGATTTAAAAATTACAAAAACCGGTTCTGTTAGCTTGTGAACTTCTCATTTGTTGAGCAAGGATAGAGTTCTAGTACAAGCCAGGTGAGATTGATTATATGTTATGTGAAAATCCTAAAATATAAGTTGATCACCTGTGACTGTTCGTAGAGGAAACTACTCGAATATCGTCGAAGTATCGTCCATACTTAAAGAACTGCGGAAAGCTGGCTACAAACAATTATCACTTTTTTAACTGTCATGTGTGTACTTTTGAAAAATAAATGAATTATTGAGATTTAAAAAAAAATTGTTTTATTTCTTGCAAACTGATTTCTAACTAAGACTGAGACCTCGTAATACAGCTACCTATTCGTTTATTGTGCTTCGAATTGAGCTTCCTCTTTGTCAAAAGTGCTTCCGATTGAGCTTCCTTTTCGTTGTTTGTGCTTCCTTTTTGTTGATTGGGCTTCTAAATGTTCTTCCTGTACGTTAATTTTGCTTCCGATTGTGCTTCCTTTTTGTTGATGTTGCTTCTGATTGTGTTTCCAAATGTGCTTGCTTTTTTTTGATTGTGCTTCCGATTGTACTTCCTTTTTCTTGATTTTGCTTCAGATTGTGCTTACTTTCTATTATTGTGCTTCCTCTTAGTCGAATGTGCTTCCGATTTTCTTCCTGTATCGATGATTGTGCGTAGTAAAATCTGTAGTGACTGTATATTTACAGGTTCAAAACCTCTATTTCTTGAAAATATGTGTTAAGGTCTCTTTGTTTTAGTATGTTTAAAACATGTTACGATGGTCTAATTGACTGTAATAAGCTAACGACGAAGGTCTTGAGGTTCGGAAATGTCTGGACTATACGTCTGACATTATTCATGACCCCGGCCTCGTAGTCCGAAGACGCTTGGACTGTATGTATGGCTTTGTATATGAATGGTTTAGAGGTTAATCTGAGTATCAAAATATTGTCTTACATTTTAGGCTTTTCGACAAAAAATTTTAATTCATCGGACAGTTATATTGACTTTATTTTTTTTGTCTAGTGAATGATAAGGAAACTCCGCAAAAGGTAATGCAAAACAGAATATAATATTTCTTTAATATATAATTAGGTATACTTCTCACTGGTCAAGAATCAAACCGAGGACAGGAATCAAACGATTCAATATGTAAATAAATGAGTGTTTTTTTTTAAGGTGAATTTAGGAATTTTTCCCGAAATTCTAGGTCAAAAAATACAAATTACCAAGATCGCGGTAATAATGGCCTACTGGGGGCTAGTAGTAGAAGATTTTAAGTCTGTTTTATGATTTTGAACATTTTTTTTGAAAATATTATTTGCTAAACAAAATTATTTTGTGTCGCCCAGGGATCGAACCGAGGACAGGAGCTGATCGGATCCATCAGTATATTGATTACAAACCTCTTTAATGAATTTAGGAATTTTTTCCGAAATTCTAGCTAAATAATTACACAAGTCAAAGATGATGCCCAAATGTCAAAATGGCGGGTGCACAGTAATAATACATGATTGCTGGACTCAAGCGGGTAAAAATTAAATTATCAATGTATTATAATGCTCTAGTAAAATTAAACAAGTTGGTGAGACTGCAGCAGACGAAAAACAAGATGTTGGATGTGACATCATAGTAGCTGATGATATATGCATTAATGGGGTATCGATTCATTATTTAATTTATGAGTGATTTTTGTGATGATTTTTGAATAGTTCCAAATTTCTAGGTCAATAAATAATAATTTCCATTATGGCAGTTATAACATTTTACTTAAGGCTGGTAGCAGTGTATTTTAAGCCTCTTTTAAGGTTTTTAACATGATTTATTGAAATTATTATTTTGTAAATAAAATAATTTTTTTTAATCGTCCAGGGAATGAACCAAGGACATGTATTGATCGAATGTATTCGTATATTAATAAGTTATTTTATTATGAATTTTGAACTTGTTTTTAATAAATGGAATAATAAATGAAGATTTTCAAGATGGCGTCTTTTACGATAAATTATTGTTACAGTGGTGTCATAATTCAAAATTCCGGGTGGGCTATAAGACTTTTTTATTACGTTTTATTGAAAATGTTTCTAATATATTAATAAGTTACTGGTTTACTTTCGCCGGGAATCAAAGCGAGGCCTGAATTTAACTTAACATTGACTCACTAACTGATTAACCAACTTAACATTTGAAGTAGGTAATTTTTAAAATATTTTTCGGAATTTCTAGCATTAAAATTTTGGATTTACAAGATGGTGGCGTTAACGAAAATTGCAACAGTAACGTCTTAATACAATATGGCAGTTTTTTTTCAACTAGGCAATGCTATTATTACTTTAAATTAAAACAAATGTTAGACCGAATATGCATGTAATTTTTATACAAACCATATTTAAATCTCAGTCTGGTTAATGTCTTGAATGCCATGCGGTCAAAGACTTATGTTTTCCAACCTGTAGGTTATAGCTGCGATGGTTATAATCACAGCGCTTACAATATATTTTGCATTATCAATTAATTTTAATGTGTCGATAAGGACATAACAGCTCTGGTAGGCAATGGAACATCGATTTAAAGTGATGAGAGAGATCTAGGAAGAAACTTCAGAAACAAAGTCGACGGTAATCAAGCAGGAGGCCTCCAGCGCTACAGAAGAAAAATCAATATGGCGGCCTTGACGAAATTTCTTCATGAGTGAGTCGGGTGCTCGATTTAAAAATGGCGGATCCAAGATAGCCGTCATGGTCAAAGTTAAAGGTCATCCAAGATGGCCGCCATGCCATCACATTCCAAGATGCCGGAAAACAACACCACACCCTGAACCCTGGAACCGGATTGGCCAATACGTACTACTATCAACAACCAAGCATTTTATGATAAAGTTTCTTAGTACATACGATATTATCGGGCCGATGACCATTGCTTTTGTTAGAGAAAATCTAGTCCCAGTAACAGCATCGATGCTCGGTAGTTTTTGACGAATCACCAGCCATTGAATCTCCATCGAGGGCAAAACCACTTTTATCGAGGTTTCTTGTGCAGCCAGCACTGAAGTCATTAAGCTGTCTTCTGCTGGTGCATCCGGCATTCCGTATCCCACATAAAGAACTAATTCATATTTACCTGCAGGCAACACATGGCGTCATCTGTTGACAAGAATCGGCACTACTTACAACAAGTTCCTTTGAATGAGATAAATTAACTCTCGCAGCTGAATGGAGTCAAAAACAGTTAGAGACAAGAAGTCTCGTAGCCACGAAGCTTTGTGTCCTGGATGTTTCGTAGTCATATAGCCTCGCCTTCATGTAATCTTATGTTCTGGAAGCTTCGTAGTCCTTTATCCTTGAAATCACGTAACCTTGAGTTCTGGAAGCGTCATAGTCCTGTAGCCTCGCAGTCTCGTAACCTTGTGGTTTGGAAGCTTCGTAGTCCAGTAGCCTCACAGTCTCGTAAACATTTAGACTCGTAGAAACGTAGTCTCCTAACATCATGGTTCGTAGTAGCATAGTCATGAATCATTGTAGCCTCGTTTACTTGTAGCTACATAAAAAAATAGGCATGTAATTTTATAACATAAAGTCGCTGGAGCAGTTGGAGCCAAAGAGAAAAAACAGCCGATGACAGATTCAGCAATTGGAGCCTTGTAGACTTGTAGCTTCGTAGTCAAGTACTCATGTAGACAAGCAGTCCTGTAGTCTCGTATCTTCATAGCCTCCTAGTCTTGTAGTCAAATAGGGTTACGCCTAAGACTCTTTAGAGTCTAATACTTTTGTCGTAATTGACTGATGGAGCCAAATACAGTTGGAGCCAATGTCTGATGAAGCCAATGACTTTTGGAGCCAAAAGAATGTTGGTGTCATAGACTTATAAAGTCAATGACTATTTGAGCCAATGACTTTTGGAACTAAAAACTGTTTTATTCATAGACTATTGGAGGCATTTTATCTTAACCTAACTTTGTCGATCGCATCCTACTGAGTTGAATGTAAGTAAAAATGCACCTCCTTTTCGTTAAATGCGCTTCAATTTTGTAGTATTTCCAAACAAATGTCCTTCATTTTCATTAAATGCTTGACCTGCATCAACATGGCATAGTCATTACGTGTAAATTGCATACACTGCATGTACATTGCGTGATTTGCGTGTCAATTGCGTGAACATTTCCTGTTGTAGTGAATGGAGCTTTGGAGCTCTTGGAGCACTTGTAGCTGATAGGCAATTGGAGCATTGGAGCCAAATGTAGATGGGTCTGAAGGCGCAAATTGGAGCTCTTGAAGCCTAGCGTATATTAATAATATCAAATTACTGAGACAAGAACGTATCACACCGCATAGAATTTTTTCAATCATATAGGCTTCTATTTTTAATGTTGTTTAAACTCGTGTATTATAGTAAATGGTTCTTGATTTGACTACCATATTATTCCATCGGGTGCATGTATATAAGCGAGTCCTAGACAGCCTTAAAAGCCTTTGCCTTTTATTTACAGTATTAATTAATATTGTTTTAATGAGCCAATTTATCTTTACAGCATGTATAATTTATGGAATGTCAGTGCTAGAATACGCAATTGCGTATAAATATATATATATATATATATATATATATATATATATTCATGTTAATGAAATAATTAGGAGATTGTATTGCGCGTTACATGATAATATCTGTACCTGTATCTATAAAACTTAATATTTTTTGTGCGTATACCATTTATTTATACATCATATACATTATATTCATTGTTAGACGGAATAAATATCTATAATGGATGAAATGTATGAAATTTGCCCAAGGGCGCCCATATGATAATTTGTAGGGGGGGGGGGGCAGACTTAGGGGTATGAAGTATTTTTAATATTTTGGAAGACAACTGCGGCTTTTACTAGCCATAAAATAGTTCCAGTTCTGACCCTATTAAAATTTTTTGTCCTGTTACTAAAATACTAGACCACAGTACTCATTCGCCATAAAAAATCTATATTGGCTACTTTATTAATTAATTATTAACTATTTTATTGAAACAAATGAATTTTTAGCAACAAAAATGCAGGAATACAGTCCTTATACTTTTGCAGCGTCTCGGGTACACGGATATCAAGAATACAGTCCTTCAACTAATTGCTCTCTTTACCCATAAATAAATGTCGCGTACAAATTAAATTAAAATAATTATAAAGTTTAAAACGTGTTGGTCAAAAGATTCAACTTTGGGAGAGAAACGATTTAAATATGTTATCACAGTCAGAAAACAGTTATTTTTAAATGTAACACCTGAACTACGCTTATAATTATAGTCAAAAATTGTTTCACAATTAAATGAATATTACTATATTTCGATATGAATCATAATTGCTTATCATTTAGAATTAGCACAGATGGATTCAGTAGTCGAGGACTATAAGTTTATTTAGTGATAGAAAAGCGCAGAAAAAATTAGTTTATTATTTAACTAGACAATTTAACCAAACAGTATTTAGAGGTTAAGGAATAAAGTGACACCAAAACCAATGAAAATAATCGAAAATTTCTAAATGCTGACATAACTCATATATCAGCTTTCCACAGAAGAGTTTAGTTCAGCGCAATTAATCCACACAAAACAACTGGACACTATGTCGACGCATATTTTAAGAATATAAGAAGATCCACGTCGCAGTATAATTTTTTTTTCGTGTCGTGCCCCCATTTGTGGTGCGGGCCCATAGGCTACAGCCTAGATAGCCTGCGCGTAAATACGGCCCTGATAAACCCTTAAATAACATGTTCAGTACTTAACTTCAGAATTAAGTGTACATTAGAACCTCGATTTTACGGAGCCCGGACTCAACGAAGCCGCGATTTTACGAATACATTTTTCAGGAACCATCTAAAAATCGGAAAATTTGACACCAATATATATATTAAATAAAAAATTTAAAAAAAAACACTATGAAAACATATAAAAATATTAATTTTAATGCACAGCGTATTTATATTTTTAAGCTAATACTACATCCATTTACCGTTAGTGAATATTGTATACGTTATTGCGTCATCAAAATCAAAATCGAAAAGAAAAAAATGGACTAGGTACACTATTTGTCGCAAACTTCGAAATTTCTTCGATTGAAAAATTATGTCAAGGCTGTAAAAATATTTATTTTACCGCAAATGAACTATACTCAACATTCCTTACCCATTCCAACATTTCCAGCTCGTGAGCATAGCAACTGAGCTTGAAACCTTGTGAAGCGTGAGAGAAAGAAACGATATTGAGTACCTAGCTTCTTCCTCTCCTTTCCGCTAATATCCAGCAACCCATGCCATTAGGCATTATCTTGACATGTGTCACATTCATTACCTTCGCTGCATCGGTTTACCAGTAAAAAACGCTCAAAAATGGTACAAGTGACGCAGCAAGTAGACGTGACGAGCGGATTTTTAACTAAGCTTTTTTTAACTTACTATACAAACAAATAATTCCCTATGGCTATCACAAATTCAAGGGCTTCTCGCACTAAAATTTACTGTGTTTTTAATGAATGTCTGTCGTTACAGAGTAGCGTTTTTCTTCAGCAAATAAGCCTATGATTAGAGACCGTAAAAATTCGTGGATTCCTTTCGAGACAGGCTGGAATCCAAACTCGTTTTGCTTAATGCTGCGTCAGTGATTGGACCGCAATTTACCTGAAGGACTCTGAGCCAATGGAAAACACTCAACAAAAGAAGTATCGAATCACAAGAATCGCAATAAACAGGTGTCCCGAGTCGGTAGCCAATAGCCAGGTGATATTTGCCCGAGTACATAGAGAACCGAGGAGTATATCCTAGTGGTCATTGAAACCGCGAATTTTTCAAATCCCTACCTATGATCACTTTTATGAAACAATACAGGTGTACACTGAACTGTGTGCTTGTTCTCCTCGATTATGTTACTAAAAGTGCGTTCATCAATATTTTTCAAGCCGATCTGTTAAAGATTAACTGATAAATATGATAAGGTGAAGTCCATAAAAATGCAAGGCAGGGAATTCTTCCAGCTCATCAACCCTACCCTGGATAGTCTCGTCTGTGTTCAGTCGTCTCTGGCAAGGAGTGGACAAGTTTGCAAACTCAAATATAAATTTATTTTAGTAGCACGCGTCTTACGAAAAGGAAAGATATCCAAGAAAGGCATGTCGGACAACCTACTGTCACCACACAAAAGTTAACATGATGCAATGCGTGGTGCAACTGTGTTTAGTCGCTGTGATGTCACTTTTATATCACTCGTGCAATGAGGCAAGTTGTGGAATGCTAAGAAAAATAAGGGGAACGCAGGGGAGGGTAGAGGGCAGACGGCAGTCATTGTTTTTACTATTTTATATTATATATATTGTCGCGGGTTGAAATTTTGCAGGGTTGTTGAAATCAAATTTAGGGACTTTACTGACGGGACTCTGGGCTGGCTGCTCTGTTCACTCGTCAGCGCAAGTGGCGTGACCATGTAATTGGGGCACGGGGCCGGCGCGGCGCGCTGCGGGCTTGCAGAATTTTGTTTGTTTGTTTGGCCGCGCGCTGGCGCAGCCACGGGCCGCAGTTACTGGGGCGCGCTGTCGTAACAAGCCGCGCGGTGTGGCCTGCACATTGGGGTAGAGGGGGGGTAGTCTTCCCAGATGTTCTAGTTAGTTGTTTAGTAAATTTGACTTCAATAACGAGCTTTTGTTATGGTAGGCGCGGCAGGGCGCGCGAATTTAAGCGCAAGTGATTGGTGACTCGGGGCTCACTCAGGCGGAGGCTATGCGTCTCACCTGTGGTCACGAGTTGTTAGTTCGTTCGTGATGTAGGAATTCAGGCTCACTCAGGCGGAGGCTATGCGTCTCACCTGTGGTCACGAGTTGTTAGTTCGTTCGTGATGTAGGAATTCAAGCTTTCGGGCGGAAGCTATGGCCGACGCCAGAGGCCACGAGTCGTTTAATTTAAGTTAGGTCATAATGTAGTCATCTTCAAGCTTTCGGGCGGAGGCTATGGCCCTCGTCAGGGGTCACGCGTCATAGTTTTTAAAATGTAATGTTCGTTCGGGATTTCAAGGGCAGGAGAGGCCCCTACGTTATTTTTTTAAAGTAATCGATCAAGAAAGGCTTTTCGGAAAATGTGAGTATGGACTTATCTTTGTTTTAATTTTAAGTATTAATTATGATTTGAGGTATTCGGAAGGACTAGGGAAGTGTTTAGTGAAGTTCTCTCATTCTCTCTCTTGTAAGGTCGTTCAATCGTTAAGGAAGTAAAGAGATTATTGTTTTAAATTGTAATCCCGCTATTTAAATGTTCTTTAAAATGATGTTGAGTATTTGACTTTAAGAATAAAATAATTTTAATTAAGTATTATGTTATTTTGCAAAATCTCCTTAGTTCAGCTCTCACCAGACATCCTGTACGGGATGACGAACCTATGATCCTAGGTACAGTAAAGTATTTTATGAAGTTAAGACTAGTTGATGCCAAGCGAGTTGTTTCTATGTAAAGAGCTACGATTCTCGCCCCCCCCCCCTCTGAAGGTGAATCGTGACAGAAATGGTGGTGGCACCGGCTAGGTGCCACGTGACAGAAGTGGTGGAGGCGCCGGGTAGGTTCTATTTCTGGAGAGAGAGAGAGGTAGATTTTTATGTTTATTATTAAGTTAGTTTCAGCTTCTGATAGCAGGTTATTAAGAGTTTACTTGAGGAGAGGATTACGGAATTTTAGTCTATAGTGGAGGAAGTCTTTGAGATTTTTTTTTGACGTAACAGATGTTTATTTGAGGATACTTGTAAGGATAAAGTTTATAGTGATAAGTTGTTTTAAGTCGTTGAATTTATTGTAGATTTATATCGGGGATTATTACGTGAGGAGAATACGTTATAAGTTAAATGCTTATTAGAGATAATGCAAGTGGTTTAATTTAATTGAAGTTCATTTTAAGATTGTAGGTTAAGAGAATTATAATTTAAAATAAAGTTTTTTGTCGTAAATAGGAATTATTTTCAAGAGAAGTTTGTTTTGTTTTCGTGCGCGTAGGAGACGAGACGTACGAATTAAATCAGTCGAGGGAAGGATAAACGTTAGAAAGGAATTAAAGAGAAAACGAGAGTTTATGTAAAAGAGAGTTATAGAATTTATAGTGATGTTTTGTTTTAATTAGAAAAATGTTGAGAGTTGTTTCAGAACGACACGTCAGTGGACGTGGCAGAGTGAACACGTGACGGGGAGGTGCTGAGACCTAGCGGAGAACGGAGGAACCGCAAGCGAGGGTTGGCGCACCTGATGGAATTCGGTGACGTCACGGGCTCATACGGAGACGTGGACAGGCCGTGACCTTGTTTTGATCAGCTGTACGGTAACTTAGCGATAAGAAAATAGACTATTGGTTAAATAAATTTAAATTTAAGTGTGTTTTAGGAGAAGAGGAACTTTCAGTATGTAAGTAATTTAATTTAAGAAGTGTATGATGTATAGGCTAGAAGTGTTTCGTTGTAAGTTGTTTATGTTTTTGTTAGTTAAATCCTACCTCGGTTTTAAAAATATTTTTTTGGGATTTGTAAACATTATTAAGGAGGTACACTATAAAATCGATAAGCATTGAGAAAACTGGGAAGGCTAGATTTTGTGTGTAGAGGGAATTTACTCCAAAAGAACAGAGAGACAAAATTAATGTTTTCATTAGGGCGAGGGACCCTAAGGTGAGGCGTTGTGTCCCTGGGAAGAAAGGGAATTGTAGCGCAGACCATAGGAGATGGGCTGACTACGGAATTAAGGGTCAGGAGAATCCTGAGAGTTGTGAGTAGTTTGGGGCAGGAGTTCCCCATGGTAGTACCGAAGTGGCTATCCTGTATGGGATAGGGTACCATTTCAATGAAGTTTGTTGGTGGGGTTAGAGCCCCCTGTGTAGTGGGCCTATAGCAGATAGGCACTACAGTGAAATTTTTGGTTATTTTGTGAGGTAAATTCCCTGGAGGTTAAGTAAGATTGGATTCAGTTAGGAAGGAGGGAAATGAGAAACATTGCTGTAGAGAGTTAGTGTACTTGCCTAATGTGAAATTGAATTTTACTAAATTAATTTAGGAGAAAGTTTTGTTCGGTAAATAAATAATAATGGAAGATAGCTAGATAATTAATTAATTTTTTTTGAGTAAGGTGTTTTAAGTAATGAAATAAAATAAGGTGAAGTAATTTGAATAATTGGGGAGGAGTTTCTTTAAGAGTTTAGATAATTGTTTTTGAATTTATTGAGATATTCAGCCAGTGAAGTTTGAGTGTGAGAGATACAGTGAGATTTTAAGGAAATCGGTTGTTTATTAATTAGGACAAATGAGATTTTATGATTAAGAGTCAGTAAGCATAGTTAAAATTTACGACATGATATTTGTTGACAGTTTACAGTTATTAAGGAGAAAACAGAGTAATCTATTTATTTTTATTTTAATGGTTTGAAGATAAGATTATGAATTTTTTTGGAAGTTTCTTTGGCATGTTGGAATAATTTTTTTTGATTTTTAGAATTTACAGAGAAAATTTAATTGATTTACATTAGTTTGGAAGTATGGAGGTTTAGTGTTCGATTAGCCCTAACTTGATGGTCGGATCTCAAAAGAATGCCGTAAAACCGATAGCCAATTGAGAGGAATGCGGTAGGCGCTTGTGTAGAGAGGGGTTGTGGGAAAACTCCTTGGGACTGATGGCAGATCAGGGGCCCTAAATAGTGTGTGATGCTGTAAAACCAGTGCAGAGAAAGCCTGGTATGCTTAAATTTTTGGGCACAGGTTATGTAAACCTGGGGTTCCATGGGATTTAGTCATGTTAGCTGCTGTGGGACATTGAGATTTCCAGGCTCCATAGTAAAGTCAATGTAAATTTTTGTTTTCTTAAAATAATAAATTTGTTTTTAATTTATTTGAGATATTTGATTTGGAACAGTGAATACAGACCCCGAGGAATAAGAGTTGTCATGCTGTGAGAGGAGAAGGTGGTAGGCCTAAAAGGGTACAGGCACCACAGAGGTTATGTGCATTGCATAATTTAAATATAAGGAAACTTGAGAATTTGAAATTTTGTTGTTGGGTTGGACACCCATAAGAAGAGTATAGGCAGAATTTTTATTGTTATGAGATGTCTAATTTAATTGAAAAGAAGAAAGTTTAAAGATGCAAGGTAACATTATTATTGTAATAATTGAAAGAGATTAAGAGGTAGAGAGAAATAGGCAGTTTTTGTTTGTAAGTACTAAAGTTTACATATAGAAATTTAGTAACTAAGAATGAATAATAAGTTAAGTCTAGTGTAAAAGTTTTTTTTAAGTTTGTTAAGTTAAGAGTCACAAGTAAATTTTTTTTTAGAGAGAATGTCTTTGATAGGAAGTATTAGAAACTTATGGGAATTTTAGGGTAACATAAATAATGTAGGTAATGAATAATAAATAGATGGTAGGTCTTAAGTTAGGATTAACATTTGAAGCAGAATTTAATTAAGAAGAAGGAAAATAAATAGGCCTAATGAAAAGAACAAAAAAGGATTTTATGGTAAAGCATTTTTTTTTTAAGTAATAAACAATGAATAATAATGTTGTTTCAGGGTAATGTGTACTAATAATACAATTTTTTTTTAGGACCAAAGAACAGGAATTATGTAATTTAAATTAACATGTATTTTTGAAACTGTTACAGATTCCTTAAGATGAGCTGAGCAGCAGTCCAGTTTACAAGATGACAAGAGTTCGAGAGACAAGATACAAGATCACTGAAACAAGAGCCAAGACTGAAGATTCAAGAGAAGAGAAAGCTGGCAGCCATGGACTTACAAGTGGAGATTAATAAGGTCATGTAAAGTTTTATTTTTTTTATGGAAGACAGTAACTGGAGTTTTTTTTTGTTATAAACATTATTTACAGAACTTTTTAGGTTATAGTAATGTAATGGAACTAGTGAGTTGTGGTAGCTGTCAAAAAGAACTAATACATTAAGTTTAATTTTTAAAGTTAATTTTCTTAATTTACAGAGGGATTAGTAGTTTTTTTTTAAACCTTATTTAGGTTGGAATTTAAATACAATAGCTTATTATAAATGTGTACGAACAGTTCAAGTTCACAGTACTGATAGGTAGGTCAGATGATCTTATTGATTTTGATGATTTGTTGTTTTGAGTTGATTTTTAAGTGTTGTGAATTAGACAATGAAATAGTTCTGAAAACTTAAATTATTTCAAGCTAAGAAATAGTAAATTTAATTGTAACTCGAAGGACACCAGAATTTACTTTTTTTTGAATTAGTAATGTTTGAAAATTTTATACTTTACAAGAAAGGTTATAAACAAACAGATTGGATGGAACAAGGATGCAGTAAATCACAATTTCATTTAGAATTATTGATTAGCTTTTGAGGTTATGAAGTAAAAGTAATTATAGTTTAAAAGTTTGAATAAAAAAAAATGTTTTTTTTTATTTGTTTGAAATAGAAAGTTTAAAAGTTAATTAGTCATGATCTAGGTGGGTGATGGGGTGGGAATTGGCCACTCTTTTTCCCTATAACCTCCCTAACATGGCCTTCTATTACAACTAACAGAAATAAAGAAGAAGAAAAATGAAGAATTATTAGTTAGAATGTTTCTTTCATGAAGATACCTGATGAACTTTTACTGTTTGGAAGAATAGAAGCAAGGTTAGTCAGATATTTTTACTCAGAAGAAGAAGAAGATAAAGCAGTTTTATGACTCGACAAGCCAGAGATTGGTGTTTCCCCTCTGCGCTTCTATTGACTACGTTGTTTACTCTCATGGGATAGCTGGTTCGGCACCATGGAGAGAGATTGGTGGGCATTGTGGTTGCCCCCAGAAGAAAAGAAGAGTAGAAGAGGTTATGGGTGGGTCATGTGAACTGACCTTCAACCCAGTTACTTCGTGGGGACTATTTGCTGTATAGAGAAGATCAAGACTCAAGAGTTAGGGAAAATCATTGGAGGTCATGTTTCCCTTCCTTAAGTTTTTCCTATCAAATTATTTGCCTGATTAGATTATGCTAAGGGTGGGATACTTTATGTTAGCAGTTGAATTAATTAATTTTATTTTTTTGTGTGTTTGCATCCTTGCCCATCGATTGCAGTTTAGTAGTTAGTTTTGTATTTGTCAGGCGTGATGGTAATGCCTGTTGATGATGTTTCAGAATTGTAATCTGTTCGTGATGAGGATGGCACAACTCCGAAGCAGATGTGGGGAGAAGTTGTGAGCTGCCCTGGAAGCCAGTCCAGTAGCTGTTGGAGTTGAGTGGTGTTTGCTGATGGCCAGCCCAGGGAGCTACTCTTCTCGACAACACTGACTTCGAGGAGTTGCACCAACCTTCACGAGATAAGAGTTTAATTAATTGAAACACTGTAAGGACACTTAATTTTTTTTGAAGAATAAAGGAGTATGGTAATAAACGGAAACCGAAAAAAAAAAAATAATAATAATTATCAAGAATTTGCACATTGTTTAACGAATACTGAGAAACTAAGAACAGTAATTTAATTTGTAAAGAGAGCTTCACTAACAGAACAATTTTTTTAGAATTGAGAACTCGAGCCTCTGAAGGTTCCTGTGAGAACAAACCAGATAAAAGTTTTACATTTAATTTTATGAATACTTGTTGTTTTAAAATAAATCTTATGCAGAATCTAGATGTATGTTCAGACAGCAAGGAACTAAGAAAATTATTATTTTGGTGAAATGAGGAATTTATAGTTATGGTTTAATGGAAAAAGACAATTTGTAATTTTGAGGTAGCTCGATGGGGCTCGAGCTCTGTGAGGGGAGGGTTATGTCGCGGGTTGAAACTTTGCAGGGTTGTTGAAATCAAATTTAGGGACTTTACTGACGGGACTCTGGGCTGGCTGCTCTGTTCACTCGTCAGCGCAAGTGGCGTGACCATGTAATTGGGGCACGGGGCCGGCGCGGCGCGCTGCGGGCGTGCAGAATTTTGTTTGTTTGTTTGGCCGCGCGCTGGCGCAGCCACGGGCCGCAGTTACTGGGGCGCGCTGTCGTAACAAGCCGCGCGGTGTGGCCTGCACATTGGGGTAGAGGGGGGGTAGTCTTCCCAGATGTTCTAGTTAGTTGTTTAGTAAATTTGACTTCAATAACGAGCTTTTGTTATGGTAGGCGCGGCAGGGCGCGCGAATTTAAGCGCAAGTGATTGGTGACTCGGGGCTCACTCAGGCGGAGGCTATGCGTCTCACCTGTGGTCACGAGTTGTAAGTTCGTTCGTGATGTAGGAATTCAGGCTCACTCAGGCGGAGGCTATGCGTCTCACCTGTGGTCACGAGTTGTTAGTTCGTTCGTGATGTAGGAATTCAAGCTTTCGGGCGGAAGCTATGGCCGACGCCAGAGGCCACGAGTCGTTTAATTTAAGTTAGGTCATAATGTAGTCATCTTCAAGCTTTCGGGCGGAGGCTATGGCCCTCGTCAGGGGTCACGCGTCATAGTTTTTAAAATGTAATGTTCGTTCGGGATTTCAAGGGCAGGAGAGGCCCCTACGTTATTTTTTTAAAGTAATCGATCAAGAAAGGCTTTTCGGAAAATGTGAGTATGGACTTATCTTTGTTTTAATTTTAAGTATTAATTATGATTTGAGGTATTCGGAAGGACTAGGGAAGTGTTTAGTGAAGTTCTCTCATTCTCTCTCTTGTAAGGTCGTTCAATCGTTAAGGAAGTAAAGAGATTATTGTTTTAAATTGTAATCCCGCTATTTAAATGTTCTTTAAAATGATGTTGAGTATTTGACTTTAAGAATAAAATAATTTTAATTAAGTATTATGTTATTTTGCAAAATCTCCTTAGTTCAGCTCTCACCAGACATCCTGTACGGGATGACGAACCTATGATCCTAGGTACAGTAAAGTATTTTATGAAGTTAAGACTAGTTGATGCCAAGCGAGTTGTTTCTATGTAAAGAGCTACGATTCTCGCCCCCCCCCCTCTGAAGGTGAATCGTGACAGAAATGGTGGTGGCACCGGCTAGGTGCCACGTGACAATATATTCCGTTCAATAAATTATAACATGTATCTTCACGGGGTGGGGTGTTTAAAATTTTATGAAGATAACGATTTTACGAATGCAATCCAAGCGACCGTGAGCGTACGTAAAATCGAGATTCCAGTGTACATTGCTTCCGAGTCTACTGAAGGTAGCGGAATCCTTATCCCTTTAAACACTTTTGAAGGGGAAATAGTGGTTTTCCTCTAAATTCAAAATTCCAACATAAATTGTACGTTGTAGACTTTTCTGAACAATAATTCTTATTTGAGTAACTTTAAAGGTGTTAGCTTACCTTAAAAATTGTGAATATTCTGAGCGGATGTGACGAATGAGGAAAACTAAGAAACACTACATAATAACAATGGTTTTTATCTTTACACTTTTCACTGATTTATTTACACTTAAGTTATCTTTACTGACTGAATACACTAAACTTAATCTAGACCAGACGCATAAAACTGTAGACCTAAAGACTATTGAAAAAACTCTGTTTTGAGATGTTATTTGTGAACATACACATTATTATGACGAAAAAGTAGCAAAAAATTTCGCCGTCTACAAGTACATGTCAACTGTCGCGTCGTCTAACTCTGACTTGTCTAGATCTGTTGTGTTGTGTTATCGAGTGAGCTTGGGCAGGATTACGAAGGGGAATGACTCGCCACGGGCGTTGCGCTTGAACAGCGTTTTCTCCCTGTTCACAACACCTTATATGGCAGCAGCAGAAACTAATGCTTCAACTAACATAAAAAATGAAGTAGACATGTAAAAAACGATATACAATAATATCTTCGTGTTGAACCACTTCTACATAATACCGAATATAAATAATTTTCTTTAAAGTAAAACACCTGACTACACTATATATTTTTTCCTTCCCTGAAAGCTGGGGGGGGGGGGGGGGTCCACGGCCCCCCCCCCCCTTGTCAACGAGTATGGGCGCCCTTGAATTTGCCTGTGTTCTGATTCAAAGCAAAATCAGAAACTTCTGTGTGTTCTATCGAGCTGGAATCATTTAATTCAGTTTTGTGTATTCGAGCGCAGGTTTGTAAGGTGGTGCGTCTCGTACCCCCCACACTGCAGTAAAAGTATTTCTCGTATTTTTAATTTTTTTGTAATTTTTATTTTTTGACGTGACAACGTCTAATAAATCGATGAACGCCGGCTGCACGCACGAAAAAGTGTCCCACTACGGATGTCCCACTACGGATGTGTCCTTTTTGCTCATTGTACGCATGCGTGGCATCTCTCTTCATGCTCATTGTATGCATGCGTGGCATCTCTCTTCCACTCGATTGGAATAACCATCGATTTGACTTTTAAATCATATTTTCGTCGTTTGAATTATTAATTTTATGTATTTTAACGATCGTCCACCGATTTTCAGCACAATCGGTAGGGTTATTTAAAAGTAATTTTTGAAATTTCAAATACGTTTTGAATTAACAATGGTGTTTTACAGTTACACATAATAATTCAAATTACACCCGGGATCTTTTGCACAACGTTTTAAAAAATATTGTAACACATTATAAATAAGTTTGGTGTATTTGGGATGCGTATTTGTTATAAAATCGTGTTATAAAAACGAAATAATATTCTTCCCCTACCGTGAACAAAATTTTTATAAATATATATATAATATCTGAAACTACAATATTTCAAGTATGGCCTCGTGGCCGCGCGATTAGCATCGCTGACATCCAATATAAAGATTATCGGTTCGAATCCCGGCAGCTGCAAAGTTTACTTTTGTACTTGTAAAAATAAATTCTGCGCACGCAACATTTCAAAAGTAATAAATATATTTGAATTAATGAATACAAATAAAAGTAAATTTATTAATTAAATTACACATTTCATTTCACTCCTTTGTATCCATACAAAATAGTGATAATTCAATAAAAATTATTCAATATTATTCATAAAAGATAGAAAAATTAAAAAAAAAATTTCTTCCTCAAAGAATATAATTTTAATGCCTAAATGGTTTGGTTGCAAAAACCTATTACGGCTCAGTCTCAGGCCGTATATGATATTTCCTTTTCTTCTGGATCAATAATTTCATCGATGTTTTGTTATGACGTTGTCACGTTAAACTATCGTCCGTAAACCAACTTTACAGACAACCAATTTTTTAAATTTTAATTGTGAATCACATATCTTGATTTAGGAAAATAGGGAATAAGTTTTCTCATAGTGCTCCTAATGATTCCTGCCAATATTTAGTAAGTTTTTTCCGTGTGTTTCTTATGATTCATCTCAATATTTTTTTTTGGTTTTCTTCTGCTTGTATTTTGATGGTTTCTGTAAGTTCTTCTGGCCCTTCATGGCGGAGATTTCATTGGTTTTCTTTGTGAGCTCCTTGTTATTCCTGGCGAGACTTCTGCTGATGTTCTCCGAGTTCTTCTGGTTATTTCTGAGATATAACGCTCTGCATGAAAAATTATTTACTTAATTAGACATGCAATTTTTATTTAGAGTTACACAATTAATTTGTGAATTTCTGTTACTTAAACATCACTTACAATTATTTCATCAGCTCCAATTCAAACAATAAATAATTACTCAGTCGAATAATATGTTTTAAAATGGCTGGGATTCACTATCATGCAACACGAACTTCCTTTTCCTTGGTGTCTAGTGAAGAACTCTTGCTCTTGCGATCGTGAGTGAATATCCCGCATCCCACATGACAGAGCGAGTGTCTGTGCAACACAGCATCTGGCGCCAGATGTTGCAAGAATCGGGACTACTTGCAAAATTATTTGTTTGAGATAAATAACAATCCCTGCTGAATGAAGCTATTGTAGTCAGTTGTAGCCTTTTAGACTCTTATCTTGGTCGCCTCGTAGTCTTATAGTCTCGTAGTCCTGAAACCTCGTAGTCTGGTAGCCTTGGAGCCTCGTAGCCTAGTACACTTGTAGCCTCGTAATCTCGTAGTCTTGTACTTAGTTGAAGCCTTGTAACTCCTAGTCTCAAAGTCCTGCTGCCTCGTAGTCATGTATTCCTGGAGCCTCGTAGTATCTTAGCCTCTTAGTCATATAGTTTTGTAGCTTCGTAGCCAAGTCGTCTTGTAGCCACATGTTGATGGAGCAGTTAGGCCTAAGACAGCTGAAGCCTATGAATTATGAAGCCAAACACTTTTGGAGAAATGACTATTCGAGCGATGGACCTTTGTAGACAATGACAGTTGGAGGCATTGTAGCCTACCACAAATTGAACAACGCATCCTACTGAGTTAAATGTTCGTGAAAATGTTCATTACTTTTGTTTAATATATGTAGTAAAGGCTGTATTATCGTATCCTACTGATGAGATCGTATCCTTGTGGTGAGATCGTATCCCTGTGACGAGATCGTATCGCTGTGGCAAGATCATTCCCCTGCGACGAGTTTGTATCTTTCCGATGAGATCGTTTGCTACCAAGTTGTATTTTTGTATAAATATATGTCCATTCCGTTAAATCTGCTTGCTTTTTGTCAAATGCGTGTCCAGTGTGTATATTGTGTGTTAATTGTGTGTCCTGTTTGTGTATTGCGTGTTCGTTGCTTGTTCATTGCATGTACTGTGTGTACTGTGTGTCTATTGCGTGTCCTGTGTGTCCAGTATGTACTGTGTGTACTGTGTGTTCATTGTTTGTCTTGCATGTGTATTGTGTGTCCTTTTCTTTTTTAAAATAGGCTTTCGTTTTTTAATGTGTTTCTTTTTAAATTCATATGCACTTTAATTAACTTCCTTTTTGAATGTTGTTTTTTATCATGTATTGAAGAAAATGTATCGTGTTTTGATTGGCATATTATTCCTGCGTTCGTGGGTATATAAACGGGTTTCAGGCGACAGGACTTTCAGTTTGTTACCGGCTTCGATGATGTAAGGATCACATAGTTTTACTATTCTGATAGATATGTCCGGTATTTGGCTTTTCTTGAGAATCTGATAACAACTTGAAAGTCTAATTAGATGGACGTTTTACGATCGACGGAGCAGTACCTGATGGCAGCAATGTCCACAGAGACCTCGATGGCAGCGACGCCGATGGTGACTCAAAACTTGATGGAATGAGTACCATCGCCACCGACAACATTAGAGGAGACATCAACAGCGTAGTTACATTAGCAGAAGAGACTTTAATTCTGCAGTGCTGGCTGCAGAGGAAACCTCTATGAGTAATGATTTGTCAGCGAAGGATCCTTCAATGGCTGGTGATTCTTTAAGAACTAACGAGCATTGATGCTGTTACTGTGACAAGATATTCTCGAACAACAGTAATGCTCGTCGAAACGAGTAGAGAAAATGTGCCAAGAATTCCCCTCGCAAAATGTTTTGCTGTGAGAACTGCCATAAGCAGTTTGCCAGAAAATATTACATGAAAACGCACTTGAAGACAAGCAGATGTCGTGTTTCATGGCAGAAATTAAAGGTTTCACTGCAACCACGATGTATCGATATGCGCAAGAGTACAACGTGAATCGGTACAACTGAAAAAACATTAGCATCTGGTTCGGGTCTGAAAGGCTCGTCCTCGACGATTAGACATCCTTGAGTCTACTGCAAAATGTTGTTTGCATTTTCCCATGATGCACAATGACATGAGTGGAGTAAATGTACGAAGAATCCATCTCGTGTGAAGTTTCACTGTTATAAATGTCATGTTTAGTTCACACGTATTGACATTTTGAGACAACACACGAAAAATTGTAAATGAGAAGTCCATGCACCTACTGTGGAACTACTTGCAAACATTTAAACTTACCGCTTTATATTGGAGACTCGTATGCGTACAAGCTCACCAGTAGATGTTCAGCAACCGATTGTAATGACGCCTGGATATGAAACTAAACACAAGGCTGTGCTCGGTGCATTACAAGTAATGATAATGGATTCCTTTTAGCGCAATCTGCACTTCGTGGAATGTTGAAATACTATTATTATTTGAATACACTAAGTGAGTCGAAATACATTTGTATTTTCTTAACGATATCAGGCAGAACAAAATCACTAAAGTTACTGATGAAGTAGCAACATACGAACCTTTAAAATACAACATGTGGCTGTACTGGGTATATGGTAAACCGTATCTGTTCGACGACCTGGACAAGAAGTGTGCTTTCAAGACATCGGCTGCTACAATTTACACTTCTGTCGATGTGAAGCAGTCTTTTAAAAGCGGTATCTAAAAACTCTGTCAAAATAAGAGATTATGTAAAAACAATAATCTGACTTGTCTCTGCCTTCAGTAAACAGTTTTGAGCTAAATGTTAATTATATTGTTACTTTTATCAATTGTTCTTGTTGTAGTGCAGTATTTATGTAATAATTTTTTTGTTTGTAATTTTTTTTCCCTTGAAACTGTTACTTCAACATTAAATTCATATAAATTATTGTTTTTACTGAAATTATATTTTTCATTGATCAAGAATCAAACTGAGGTTTTAGAATTAATAGTTATTTTAACATGCAATTTTTTATGATTTTTGGAATTTTTCCGAATGTATAGCTTAAAAATTACAGACTTTCAAGTTTGAGGCCATATTTCAAAATTGTGGGCTTCCGGGCAATAAATGATTCCTGCACTCTAGCGGGAAAAATTTAAACTAATATGACAGCAGTACTTCTTAGCAGACGAAACCAGTATGACGTATCCAAGATAGTAGCCTCCAGCAGACGAAAAAAAAATGGCTACCATGAAGTCATACTAGCTTATGTAATATATTCCTTGGCATTAGTGGTTGGACGTCAGTCTGGCGGTTGTTTCCGTGAATGCAGGATCCATCGCCATTTTTAAAAGAATGAATTGGTCGGGATCGAACCGAGTACCTACTCCATATCATAAATGCGTTTTCCAAAATAATATTAAAATTTATTAATTAAATGTTTTATGAATTTCAAAATGTTTCCTGATCTTCTATCATAAAATAATTTAAAAGTGGTGATCGTAAGGAAATGTGTAACTTTTCCAAATTCCAAGATTTTTCCTTTTTTATATATTTGTTTTTTTCTCTTACATGAATTTATATTTTGACTTACAACCATTAGACTGTAACAAGTGTGAAAGAAAAATGTGAATGTACCTTTCTGCTTTTGGTCACAACTTAGCTATCAAGCGAGTACATATAAGTTTAAAAACTATTTAATTTATTATTTTTAGTAGAGTGGATTCAAGTTATAAACATATAGGCCTACTTGAATGATCTTGAGAGGAACGTTTACTTATCAAAAAGTGATAAAATTTCTCATATCCGCATACATGATTATGTTTTATTTTCCTTGAATTAAACAAGAGAGCAGTTCTCCACTAACATCATAAAAATGTATGAACAGTCTCCGAAACAACGAACGTGGGACAAAAAATTTATGAACACACACAGCTACCATCATTCACGATTACGTCAAATAAAAAATAGTAGCTTTGTATCTCATTGCGTGCCAAACGAAACATAAACACTCGTTTTGACAGTGGTTCTGCGATCAGCAAAACATTGATCATAATAGCATTTCCATTTATTAGGCAACGTATAAAACTGATCGTAGTAGCACGTTGTTAAATAAAGGACTCGTTTGAAATAGAAACCATGTTTAAAACCCAATGCAGGTTTTACAACATTTTCCGCAAATACTCTAGCAGGAAAATGTCGCGGTGGTTCACCAACATTGTTAAATGCTGATTTATTTCCATATTTTTATTTTATTTTATTGTGATTTTCCATCTCCAAAAACCTCTATATGGCCACATATAAAATGCACAAAATTAATGTAATACAATTAGTAAAATTTTTGCTAAAACCATTTTTTATAAAGATTTCAAACAATTTTGTAAAATATATTAATGCTAATCATAATTTATTAGATAATAATTAACTACATTAATAACATAAACTTTTGCCAAGTAATTTTGCATGTTTCAATAAACAGAAATACCTTTAAACCATATGTTTATAAGACTTATAGAAATGAAAATTAAATATAATACTATAAACAGCTGCACATACATTTGCTTACGCAGCCTGCGTGGACAACAACAAAATACTCCATTACCGCCTAACGTTTCAAAGGTGTTAGGTTAACGAAAAATACAATCGTTAGTAAGCTTGATCCCAGAAGTGCGTAAAGTTGCAAATAAGAGGATTTAAAAGCTTAGTCTCGAATATGAGCTGACACGTACAGTCGACATTTTGGCAGAAAACAATTCCTTTATTTTGCTTGCGTGAAACAAATCAAGTACGAAGGACTGATATGCTCTCGTGTTTCACGAAGTAAAAGAGTCTCTGCACACTCGCTGAGAACAAATCAAATGTAATTCGGACTGAAAATCACTCTCTTGCTAATTCACAAACCTCTGAGGAATGAAGTTAACTAGTGAGTGTTATTATATCATTAATTCGCGACCCAGTGGTTTGTTTTTTTGACGATAGAAAATTTTTAAATATTAATATATGCATTAGTGCGTCTCACAATGCGCTCACAATAAGAAAACATAGTCAGATAAAGCACAACAGATTAGTTTGTAATAGGTGAATAATGTTACCAATCTTTAGTACCGACAAGTTAATTATTTTTCGTCCCGTATTTTATAAACCTTAAATTACAATATATTAATGCATTGCAGGAACTGTAACGGTACCACTAACCAAGCTTCTTTTGTACCTAAATGAATTGTCTCAAAGTCTTAAGACTGTATTATTTAGTTTCCAACAATAATTAACATTTACTCAAACAAAAACTCAAACATTTCTTTACATAAACAAAAATAGTGTTTTGTCAAATTCTTTCATAAAAATACCAACCGGTGGCAATTTATATGTTCATAAATGTTGTTTTCTCTTTATGTTTTTTTTGTTTTGTTTTTAACTACCATTAAATTTAGATATACCTAAATTGAGTATTAACAAATAAAATGAGTTTACAAAACTAGTGTTTTATACGCAGGCCACTAAGTATTACAAATTAAAAAATTGCTTTATGTAAGCTTACTAAAGCTGAAAAAAAAATTGCGTGCGTCAGAAAAATTAATTTCGGCCAAGTTACTGTTATTTTTATTCAAACATTTTCACTGTCCTTCGGGTGTGTCAAAATAAACCATGCATATCTAATGATTAAAAAAATATTAATTTAATGAGATTGGTATTTAACGTGTTAAATGAATCCACAATACCTATCTTAGGTTTCTTCACTGATGAAATTAATTTTTTTTCAAATGTTCATTAGTAAATAATTTGAGTAGGATCTTCGTTATTTGATCGAAATATTCGTAAATTTTATATTACGTTCAATTTATTTTGAATCCTAATAATAACAATAATTTTTTTTTTTTTAAACTATGGTATTTTTCCCCAAGATTTTTGAAACATGTCTATAAGAGAACACAGAACTGGAAGCAGAGAATACGGTAAGTATAGATTATATTAATAAGATCAAGTTATCAGAAAGTATGTAGAACACATTGTAAATTTAAGGTAGCTCATTATAAAAAATTATACAGAATTTATTAATTTAAACAATGTGAGCAATTGTTTCAGTAATAAATAGTGAAATGTACATATCTAACCTCAGTAACAAGCAAACTCATGTGTTCTAATTTTGCAAAGAAACTTATAAAACGATACTCGGACACGAAATTGACATAGCATTCTTAAAAATAATGCCGAGCGAGATAAATAAAATAAAAGTATTTATTTAAGGGAAAAACTCTAAAACTTTCACATTTTTTATAACATAACTTTCATTCTGTTTAACAAGATGGTAATGACCTAACCAAACCGAAACGAACCCCACCCAACCTATCCCAAGTTACGTAAGGCTTATTTTTAAAGTCTGTACATTTTATGCGATTCAGCTAGTTTCAGAACCGTTAAGATGAAAATTGTCCACACAGTGAATACATTTTTGGTTAAAAGAACAAAAAGAAAATATTGCGCATTTGATGTACTGTGGCTAGTTTCGTAAACAGCTACGGTGCAGTTCGTCCGCATGGTGTAAGCAATCATCCAGTCAATATAGGCTTCATTCTAGTATTCCATACTGTGTGCGCAATCTACTCATACATATCACCACGGTCGGTAAAAAACGATTAATTAAAATAGCGAAATTATAGGAAGCACAGAAGTTTACATACAAAAATTACAAGACAAGTAAGAAATAAGTAAGAAATACATGCAAATCAATGTCAAAGCGAAAATAAAAAATTAAATAGTTTCGCGACAGAAATAAAATTAAGGAAATATATCTTTAATTGTAGGTAACCTTGTAAATCACTAAAGAGCATCGTTGATAACGACACACCAGTTACAATACTTCAACACGCAATAATGATAAATTATAAAGTAATCGTGATACACGAAAAAACCCTCCCACGGGTCCGCAATTTTTTAGAGATTTTCGAGACATCCGCACAGACGCAGCACCGTGGTTATGCATTTCCGTTTACTTGACTTCCGTTTTATTCACGAAATTACTCCTACCAAATTCCCTATACCGAGTGCTAAGATGTAAACACATTTAAAATAAAACCAGTCCTGAAACCTTGTATTTTAACAAGCCTATCCAGCCGCGAAGAAAAAACCAAAATGCTTAGGTCCGCACGTACGCATCCCGGTCGCGCACGTCGCTGAAGTACGGGGCGATCGTCGCAGATCGCACGTCTTCATCTCATTGCCTGCGCGACGCCCGCGCCCAGCACTCGGCAGCGACGTGCTGGGACTCGCAGCCGACCGCTAACCACGACACTCCACATTCCGGCGTGTTTCTCTTCTGAAGGGGAAGGGGAAGAAGAGCTGGTCTTTCAGTAATCGCCTGAGATGTGTAACATCTAACCTCGGTAACCAGCCAAATTATGTGTTCTCATGTTGCAAATTACTTACTATACGAAACTTGGACACAATATTTTGCGTAGAATTCTTTAAAAATAATTCAAAGCCTGATAAATATAAGCAAATTTTGTTTTCAACCATATACATTTCTTGACGCGAATCACAGCTAGTTTCCGCACTCGCCGCTATATTTCGTTGCAGGAACAGCTACGTTGACTATCGAATCATTCCATTTGAAAAGATAAATGTTAAACTATATGATGAAATAGCTCCGATTAATGCGAAAATACTTAAATAAATACTCAACCCAGGCTATTGATCCGATTTTCGAAAATGAATTTTATTAAATACTGTCCATCTTGTTAAAATTTTTAAAATGTTTATAATATTAAGATTATCTTTGTCTCATGAGCTTTATTTCGTGCCATCTTCCACAGATGGCAGGAACGTGGTTACACATATTCCTCCCTAGACTTCCACCGGATTCACGTAATTACTCCTTCCAAATGCCGCATAACGAGATCTAAGATGTTACACATCAAAATACTGTGCTGCAGAAAATTCACCATATATTCCTGCAACAGAACAACAGCCACCGCATTTTAATTGGATGGTATCTCCTCGAACAAATTTTTGTGTAAAAATAATAATTATTATTATTAAATCACGAGTATTTCAATTTGTAGTTTTACCAAACAGTGATATGATTTAGTACTTTCTATTACATATTTTGAATAAAAGTACTACTCGCACAGGGTTCCGAGTGAGGTGTGAGGTGTGGTCAAGGACTGACAACCTATAATGTTTCGGCGCCATCTTGGTTGACCTTGATCTTTGACTTTGACCCCGCATCCATCTTGGATCCGACATTTAGTTTTTCTGTCATTTTGATATCTAGAATATTCCGACATTGAAACCGAAAGCTCCACTCTCTAACGTTGCACTTTTAGTTACAGTCGCCATCTTGAATTATACAAATTTGGAATATTCGTTACGGCCGCGATCTTGAATATCAATAATTATTATTCTATTATAATGGGGAAAAAATTAATAAAAATATCAACTAACAAAATTTAAAATATAAAATACTTACACAATTTGAAAACTGACTACCATTTTGAAAATCAGTATTTTTATGATGAAAATTCGGGAACAAATTTGAAAAATACAAAAATATAATTATATATCAATATCAAACCAATAATATTTTTAAAAGAGGTACTGGTTTCAAAAGCGGTGAGGGCAAAATAAAAATGGCGACGGACACTTCCTCCACAGAAGCCACCGACAGACTTACCTCCCACCACTTACACTAAGGCAGATATTACATCAGTCGATATAACGTTATGGTGACCATCTTGTTTTTGACGTCGGCTGGAGACCACCGCCTTGGATCCGACTTAATATTTTCGTCTTCTAGAAGGTGCTGCCATCATATTAATTTAATGTTTTCCAACTAAACTGCAGGAATTTTTTATTTCCGGGACACCCGCCATTTTGAGACTGGTTTACCATCTTAGAAATCTGTAATTTTAAAGCCAGAATTTCGGATATAATTTCCAAAATTAATAAAAAAATCGTCCATTAAAATAATAATTGATTCGATCACCTTAGATCGATTCTCGACCAGTGATAAGAGTAACTTTAGCTTAAAATCAAATTAAATTCGGTTTTCCATTACCATTCGTGGAGTTTATTAATCATGCTATCTATGGAAAACGACTCTATACAAGATACCGGTCCGTTGAATTAAATATGTTGTCGCTGTGCCTACCATGGAAGTATAATTTTTCGTTATCAAACCGGTTCATGTTCAAGCATTTCCGAACCACGAGCCAATAATGACCTGACTAAATTCTGGACTATACACATTTAAAGAAACGACACACATTCAACAAAGGAAAAGGCCACACAATACACTCAATGGATACGCACGCGCAGTACACACAAAGGACATGCAATGCACACACAGTATCTTACACACTGGACATGCAATACACACACATTTCATGAAATGAACACACAATACACACACTGAACATGCAAAACACGCACTTGACACGCAATGCACACATTAGACACACATTAACAAGAACTCCAGTTTAGGTTGAAATGTCAGATTTGAGAAATAAAAACGCAAAATTTACAAATAAATAATTTATTACATAATACCTGCAAGTAAAAAAACATGTACAAACAATTTATTAAATAATTACATAAATTCTGCACAACATTTATGTCCACCTTTCATTTTGTGCAGTTTAAGATACTGTATAGCTGTAAGGCCCGATTTCCGAGGTTGATCAGCGAAATACTTAAAGCACATCTTATAAAACATAAATCTTAAGCTAATGTTTTGTAACCTGATGTCTCACAAGTCAGGAAAAGTTTTTAATATTACAGAAGTGTGCAGCATTGCTTTCATTTGTCACAAGCAACAAATGGAAATGATTTTTTTATTTCTTGTTTAGTAACACAACAAAAATTTATCTGATTTAAGTAGTATGTTTTGGGGGCTCCGGCGCCGGGCGCAGGCGCAAGGTGCTGGTGCCGGGTCAATGACCGATTGCTCTGAAGTCACGAAGGCTATCTTGGATGAGCGTAACGGGACACAGCGTAACGGGACATAGTATAACGGGACACAACGTAACGGGACAAGTAGATCACGACGGCCATATTGGATCCGCCATCTTTTAATCGAGTGCCCCACTCATTATGATGAAATTTTCGTCTCCGTCGACATATTGATTTTTTCTGTTCCGCTGGAGGCCGCCATCTTGGATACTGTCGACTTTGTTTCTGTTGTTTGTTCCTAGACAGCGACAGCGTCGCTCTTGATTTTTTCTGTTCTACTGGAGGCCGCCATCTTGGATACCGTCGACTTTGTTTCCGTTGTTTGTTCCTAGATAGCGACAGCGTCGCTCTTGATTTTTTCTGATCCACTGAAGGCCGCCATCTTAGATACCGTCGACTTTGTTTCTGTTGTTTGTTCCTAGATAACGACAGCATCGCTCTTGATTTTTTCTGTTCCACTGGAGGCCACCATCTTGGATACCGTCGACTTTGTTTCTGCTGATCGTTCCTAGAGAGCGCCGTCACTCTGTCTCATCACATAAGGTCGATGTTCCATTACCTACCAGAGCTATTATGGTCCTTATCGACATATTAATTTTAATTTTTTATGCAAAATACATTGGAAGCGCTGTGATTCGAACCATCTCAGCTCTGATCTCTGGGTTGGAAAACATACGCCTTTAACCACTCGGCCATCGGGACATTTACCAGACTGAGAATTAAATAAGGTATATATAAAAATAACATGCATATCGGGACTTGAATTTTTTTAATTTTAATTAATAATAGCACTACCTCTTAGAGACAGAACCACCATCTTGTATTAAGTCGTAACTGTTGCAATTATCGTGACGGCCGCCATCTTGAAAATCCGTAAATTTAATGTTAGAAAATCGGTTAAAATTTTAAAAATCTATAAAAAAATTAATCAATCGAATTAAATAGTAAAAATCTTTAAAATACCGTCTCACTTTTCGTGACTGTCGCCATCTTGAAAATCAGCAATTTTTAATGCTAGAGATTCAAGAAAAATTCCTAAATTCATTAAAAATTAACTTATTAGAATACTGATTAATTAAATCGATTTTCGTCCTTGGTTCGAAACCAGTAGGAGCAAAAAAAACATCAGATCCTTCCTGCACAGAAGCTACCTACAGACTGACCTACCACCACCAATAACAAGGTATATATATATCGTCAGCTGTTATGACGTCATGTCCACCATCTTGTCTTCGTGTGCTGGAGACCACCAACTTGTTTTCGTCTGCTAGAGTGTGCTGATACCATGATAGTATAATTTTCTGGTCACCATACATTTGTCCTCAACTATTGGCATTGAACTTTGACCGTGACCTTGAAATTTGACCTTGACCTTGAAATTTGACCTTGCCCTTGAAATTTGACCTTGACCTTGAAATTTGACCTTGACCTTTAACTCTGACCTTGACCTTGAAATTTGACCTTGACCTTGAAGTTTGACTTTGACCTTGAACTTTGACCTTGTTCTTTGACCTTGACCTTGACCTTGACGACCATCATGTATCCGGTATTTTGCGTTCAGTACATGCTACCAGGAGCTACCACCTGCTAGTGATCATTGCCACCATCTGGTTTTCGTCTGCTGGAGGACACCATCTTGTGCGTTTACTTGTCTTATAGAGTACATTACCATCATACTTGTCTAAGTTTTACCCGCTAGAGTGCTGTAATTTTTTATTAGTACTGAGGTGACTACCATCTTGAAATTTGGGCGCCAACTTGGAATCGTGTAATTATTTAGCTAAAAATTCGGGGAAAAATTCCCAAATTCATTAAAAAATTCACTCATTAAAGTAATGATTGATAATATCAATTCCTGTTCTTGGATCGATCCTTGGATGATGCAAAAATAATAATTTTATGTAAAAATAATAATTATAATAAATTATGATCAAAGTCCTAAAAGAGACTTAAAATCATCTACAACCATCATCCTTTAAACCATTACGACAGCCATCTTATATATTTGTATATAATGACTTATTAGTTCGGGAAAAATTCCAAAATTTATCGAAAAAATTACACATTATTTTACATATTGAATCGAAACTTGCTTCGATCTAAGGACGAAGCTGAAAATAAATTTAAATACCAGAAAAGTATCAGGTTTGAGAAATAAAACACCGCAAGTTCTTTTACAAACATAATATTTATTACATAATTTCTATCCTACTACTGGATCACTTGCCAAAGCCAGCAATCTTATAAACATTTAGACCTGCATAGACGTGAAACGAATACTTCTTAGCTCCAACAGCTCCAAAGGCTCCAACCGCTCCAAATACTCCAAATTTTCCAAATGCTCCAACAGCTCCAAATTTCAAATGCTCCAACAGCTCCATATGGCTCCAACAGCTCCAAATGCTCCAACAGCTCCAAATGTCAAATGCTCCAAACGGCTCCAAATGACTCCAACAGCTCCAAATGGCATCAACAGCTCCAAAAGGCTCCAAATGCTCAAAAAGGCTCCAAATTCTCCAAAAGGCTCCAACAGTTCCAAATGCGCCCAAAGCTCCATCAGTTACCGACTCCAACCGATTTCAATTACTTTTTTCATTGAACTTTGTATGATTTCTTGCATGTCTTTATGAGTATACATTTTGACTGGCAGTGGTGACTTTTTTACACCTTTAAGTAATAATATTTATTTAGAAATCAGGTTTTGAGAAATGGTAGATACCATCTTGAAAAAAAAAATATTTTTTTCTTTAAATTTATACACATACATTTAATTTAAGACATTATTGTATGTAGCCAGCTTCCCTCAGTTCTTTGAGTATGAAGGATATTTCTTTGATGTTCGCATAGTTTCCTGTACAAAGCGAACCATGTAGTAGTCTTAGCCTGTCAACCAATATGTTAAGATTTTTCCATGAGGAATAATCAATCGCTTCTGCAATGTTCATCCTCCTTGCATGTTTATAATAAATATTATTATCCCTGGTGTCTTTTGTTTTAATGCCAACCACAAGGTCACTTTCGTCATCGAGCCAGTGATTATCACAATCTCGATCAGGTTCATTAATTTTATTATGTCGTTTCCATTGTTTTGGTCTCAAGCCACCATCACAGTCTTTGCTCTTGCATGCTTTTGGTGCTTCAGCACAGTACCCAATCATGTCAGCCATAGATGTATCAGCACAGTCATCGATCATGTAAGCATTAGATGTGCCACCTCAGTCTTCAATCATGTCCGCATCACAACCTTGATCAGGATAATTTATTTTATTACGTCGTTTACACAGTTTTGGTTTCAGACCGCCATCACAGTCTTCGATCTTGCCTGCTTTAGGTGTTTCAGCACAGTACTCAATAATGTCAGCCTTAGATGTGTCAGCACAGTCATGGATCATGTCAGCCTCAGATGTGTCACCACAATCTTCAATCATGCCAGCTTCAGATGATTCATCAAAGTCTTCGGCCTTGTAAGCTTCAGGTGGTTCTCCATCATTCACATTTTCATGGAGGCGACTAGATATTGGTTTAAATATCTTTTCATTTCTAATGTGGTTGCAACTTTCTTCGTTTATTAAAATTTTAAATTATTATCATGATCAATACCAGTATTTTTAGCATTAGCTTTTTCGCCTTCGTTCCTCTTCCGCGATGCTGTATCCCAGTCTTCGTTATCTTTATTCATCTTAGTTGTACAGGTCTTGCAATGTCTATCCAAGTAATATCGTCTACCAAAAGATTTCTGACACTGACTGGGATAAAATATAGAAAACACTTTAAAACATTTTCGTAAACTAGCAACATTTTTTACGAGTTCTGCAGAAAGGAACAAAACGGTGACGAATGCTGCACTATCGCTAGCAATTTCTTGCCCTGGTCCCTCTACCGTGGACTGTTCTTTCGTTTCTCCATCCAACACTAGCCCTATAGTAGCGACGACGCCGTCGATCTACAATGAAGACGAAATTCTAATAGAATAAAAGCCGTCTATTCCGTCAAGTGACTCTGCACTGTGGCAAGTAAACGATGAATTTTGAGATTATATTGTTAAAAAAGGACTGCATCAAAATGAAGAATTAGATTTTTCCAGATCAGAAAGGCAGTATAAAAAACAAAAAAGATTTCAATCTAAAAATATGTTTGAGATAAAGCTTGTTAATGGCGAAATTGTGAAGAGAAGCTGGTTAGTATACTCAGAATCCACAGGTCACGTGTTTTGTGGTCCTTGCAAATTATATGGAGAAACATCCGTATTTGCCAAAAGTGGATCAAATAACTGAAAAAATTCTAACTTAATAACTTATCATGACAATTCTCCGGATCATCGTAAATGTTTGGGACAATATGCATGTAGAGAAAAACTTTTACAACGATTGGATACCCAAATAGTCAAACAATGTAATGAAGAAATAACTTATTGGCGAAATGTATTACTACGTGTAATATAAATAATTATGTTTTTAGCTTATCGTGAGCAGGGCCAGATTTAGAGGTCTGGAGGCCTCGGGACAACAGAGGAGCGGAGGCCCCCTGGCCCCAAATTATTTTCCAAATAAAATGAACAATTTTTTTCAGTCGAGTTTTTCATATAATTCTTGTCTCCGATTATATTTATGTATGTTTTTTATATACTAAAAGAATCTACTTGATTTCACAATAAATTAAAGTTTAGGCAATTGATTAATACTATTTTGTTGATGATCGACTCAGGTAAAGAAATAAATGACGATGCCTCATGGCATTGATGCATAGTAGCACTTGTTATTATTCCTGTGCACATCTTCTGTTGACTATCCAGACTGTTACAATATGAAAAAAACATTCTCATTTTTTCCACACTTATATGTCTTCCGAGACAAAGTCAGAGACCTACATCAGTTGATAAGATGCCTTCTCATGTTATCATGAGATCCAAATATTGTCGCACTGAAACAGTGTTTTTTGTACATTGTTCGGCATCTGCTTGTTTTATGTCCATGAGCACTGGAAGTTGTGGTAAAAGACATACCATTGATGTGATAAAAGTCTATCATCCATTGAAGTGAAGTCTCCGAGGTCGATAGCGAAATTTCAGCCATGAAAGTCTCCTCTGTAGTTGGTGGCGCACACGTCACCTGCAGTGTTGAAATACAAAGTGCTGCTGTTGTCAACAGGATCTTCGCTGCTGCCAGCTTCGATGTCTCTGTCACTGCTATAACCAACCCCTAAAATGTTGATGGTAAACCACCCATCGGAATCGCTGCAGCTGTTGGCTCTGTTACATTTGGGTCCTCACTGTTGATGGCAGGCCTTCCATCCAAGTCGATGTTAATGATGATAATGATGCTATATTGTTAACAGGACTAGGTAATAACGTAACTTCTGCACCAGACTAGTCAAACTAGCTGATCCTTACTGCACCGGGGCAAGAGGTGGACTGAGGGTCCTGTCGTATGGACCTCACTTATATACCCGCGAATGCTAGTATAATATGTGAGACCAATTACAAGTTGTTTAATTTTATTGCTAGTGTAAAATACATATACCATATTCTATAACTAACAAAAGTTTAAGTTTTTCAATTTAATTTAGAAAAAAATATATTAATTTATGGTATTAAGCAATATTACAAACAAAGTATTGAACACTGCACGAACTGCCCCGTCAGCACTGTATACTCTCTCGTCGTTTCCGGTTCCAATTTGTTCGCTGGTCTCGGGCTCAGAAACACAGGTATCAGACTAGTCATCTTCTTCGGTGACGACTGACGAATACCTCGGTGATACATGGGCGACGACATCTACGATCACGGCATCTCCTGGGATTTGCCTTGGTGCATGTTGATACATGATCACTGATTGAACTACGACGAACTGACGTCATAAATGAATCACAGGTTGCAACAGGTTACGGTACGTTTAAGTTTGTTGTTGCACTTGCAGACGAAGCGACTACCTCTTCGATGTTGGCTGAAAGGATTGTGTAAGGTCTGATGTGATAAATTGCACAGTTCCCAGGTTAGCAGCATTCAAGCAGCAGCTGAGTTGGTTAGTAGGACACAGGAAATTGAGAAAACTGGCAGTGTTAAGTGCCACTATCGCAGGTTTCCGTATATGTGCGACATTCCAGTAGTTGTACTCGACACTGCTGAAACTGGGCTTTATGCTCACGTACACATTGCCAGGATGAAACGGAAACATATTCTTGAAGGCCGGATGATAAATTAAGGTGCTAACCGTTGCACACATTTTATATATGCAGGCTCCACTCACACTGCAAGTGCCATTTCCGCATTAACTGCGAGTTTGTACAGGCACCTACTCGTTCAAACTTGTCGCCATTTATTGCACTATGCTTGCGCAGTGAAGGACAGCCATCGTCGGTCTGCAAGTTTACAATTTTGATGACTCCATCGCAAAATTGCTCAGCCTTTTTTTATGCTCAGGTCCAGCTACATAAATGATGCCGCATGTTGCAAATCATCTAGAAAGTGTTTTTACTTGGTGTTATGCAGAGGTGCCCACCCCCACCCCCAAACACTATGACTCACCCCCCCTAACCTAATGATGCGCCCCCCCCCCCCCCCGAAATTTTTTATGCCATTTTCTCAATGATTTGCTCGATTATTTTATAATATTATACTTTTTTAGAATTATATTTTATCACATTTTGCATTAATTAAAACTGATTTTCTAATAATAATTTAGGTCATATCAGGTAATATTTCCATCCTGAACCGACAGATGCCAAACTTCTTTTGTTGAGGAAAGTGCGGGGTTGCCAATTTGATTTACAAGATCCCTTTGAATTATCAAAGCACCAGAAACGTATTTTCACATTAGAAGCTATAATTATGTAAATAATATAAACATTTTTCTCGTCTTTTAACCCCCCCCCCCCCTCTTAAATTTTAATGACGCAGCCTGCGTCATTACCCCCCCCCCCCTTGTGGGCACCCCTGTGTTATGGAATTTTAACTTCATTACACCCCAGGCCATAGTAGTATTTGAATAGCCATTTATTGGAGAATTTACTCTTTTCGACTAGTAGTTGCCAAGGGTACGGAGGCCGGAAGGTGCGGATTCGAATCCTGCCATCATCCTTGTATGTAATAGCAATCTCCTTGAGAACGAATCCGGTTTGGCTCTGGAAACCTTGCAGAATAGAGTACACCTTTGAAGATAGCAATACCTGGACAGACTAAATAATCCTCGAAAATACACTAATATTTATAAAAGTTTTTTCACAAGCTTTTTTCGAGAGTTGTACGATGCAAGTCGATCGTGAAGTATCAGACAGAAAGCATAAGTGTTTGGTGCAAGTTTTTCCTCTCGGCGATACCTCGATCGTACATTCGATAATGTTTGAATTTATTCGATCATCCAGTTTAGAAACATCAAACACTATTACGGGAGCCTTGTTCTTGAAACTGTCGGGACTCAGTATCGATGATTTTCCGCGGCCACAGAATGCTTCATGAAACTTGGTATACATTTGATGTGCAAAGAAAAATCTTCCATTATCAAAGTCCATTATCATGTCGACATACAGGTAGCTTTCGCTGTTTAAAACTATTTTACATGACATATTTGGCAGTTGTCGAACACAGAATCACCCAAGCCAGCATTGATTTGTATTATAATCTGAAGCTTCACAATGATATATCTTGGTTTTTCTATAGTGAAGCTGGGCTTTACTATCCAGTTAATATGCTGACTTTGAAGCCGACCAGAATACATTCCGAGGCTCCAGGATTTTAAATGTACATCCATGTTATTGCAATTTTCTACGTTCTTCAGCATCTTGATACGTTCGATCATTCTGACTTGGATGTGAGGCAGCATCCACTCGATAGACTGTAATGTTATCGAGACATCCTGTGGGTTTTCTGCAGCAGTGAAAATTGCATTGATGTGTGTGTTGGCTTAAAGCAGAACGTACTCTTGATTTAAATTAATGATTATATAATTATAGTATTCAGCGAATCCAAGAAGCATGGACAGAGGAATGCAAACTTCGAATTTTCCTAAGGTATAAACCAGCAGCTTGTATTTATCCTCAAGGCCTAGCCTGCCATTTTTTCAGCAGACAGTTCTTTCGGAATGAGGGAAAGGTAGTTTTTAATAGTGGATGTTATGCCTACATCTCTTTTCTGGTCTACCTCGACGCCATTGAGTACATATGTAATGCGCTCGATTAGGTGAAAAATCCAATACTTGATATTTTCAAGTATGCTTGCAATCTGCCTTTGTCAGAGTACCCCTTCATGTAAAAATAACTGCAAAGGTAAAGGACAGATAATTTGGTGTTGTACAGCAATGCATACTTCAGATGGTGGCGCATACAAACCGAGCAGGAAATGCTGTTACTCGTGCACTTCTATTTTCGTAATGCTATCATAAAACATTACCGGGTCTTCCACATTAAGGGTTTCATCTTCCATATTTATTCGGCACTTTTCCAATACTGAGAATAATCTTTAAGCTATTAGGTGTTTGCACCGACATTTGGTAGATAAACGATATTTTATGTGCCAATGTAATTTATTTCATAACTGTCTGGTCTCACAAACTGTTTGCCCATAGTTTTAAGTGCAGACATAATGTTATTTCATTGCCTAAAATTCACCAAGCATCCTCGCTGGTAAACGATTCTGACGAAAACTTCCTGTGCGCAATTCACTACAACTGGAATGTAAATGATATTTCAACCAGTTTTAACCATGGTAGGACCATTGGTGAACATTCGTGCAAAATGTTGTTTAGTCTTCCATTAAAATACATTCCACTTGCCAAATTACAGTTTATTCATATGAAATTCACAGGCAATATGTCTACTGCACGCGTAGATTCGTAAGTTCTGCCTGCATCATACATCTTTGATTCGAATCCGAGCATCGTACCTATGGTCCTAGCTTTCTTAAATTCGAAATTTGCACTGCATGTTAGAATACTTTTTGAGTGTTTGGATTTCCACGCAGTTGAATGTCTATATCATGTGGTAACATTTATCTGATGTAATTTGCAATGTTTTCAATTTCGTAAGAGCCAACATGTAACTGTATTACATGAGTGGTCCAATCACTTTTCAGGAAGCATATCTTGCAGTTTTCTTCGTCGATTTTCGGTATGGCATTATATGTTTGAAAATCTACGATTCCGATACTTCATTCACCATCTAAATCTAGAGGCTGGAAATGGACTGCCCACAGCTCCGAACTTTTGCCCATGAATTAAAGTGTTATCGACATGACTGACTTATCTTTATGACTGAACAGTTTATTATATTCTTTTTAGAAGAAGGCGAAGCACAAGTGTTCTCAGTTTATTTTTTTATGTGACTATTCTGCTTCGTAACTGTAGTAGTCTTGTTCCACGCAGGTAAAGTCGTAATTCTGGTGAAGGTCTTAGCTTTCACAATTGGTCGATTCCATATCCTTTTTTTTTTTCCAGATTTGTTGTATGCTACCCAATACGTGTCATGGTCTGTCAACGCATCCAAATTTATAATGGAACACTCGCGAGTCCTTGGGTTGCTAGGTATTTAATCTCGAATAAACTCACCTCGGAATTTAGGTATTTTCAGTTTACGAGCTTACATAATTTAATCTATAAAGTTGAGCGGACTTAGAATTAGAATTAGAATTTTTTACTCGTTCCTTTCTCATGAATTGACCAATTTCTGGGGTCGTAAGTATAGTTCTGTGTAATTTATTTTTTTACCAATGGCAATGGCATCCATGCTGTAATTGTATCTTCATGCTTCCTCCAACTGTTTGTGCACATTCTTGGCAGAATTGACTGACCGCACGCCCTATATATAGGTACCACCTGTAGCACCAACGAGGCGTCCGAGAACGCCCAATGAAAGTAACAGTAGCTTTAGAAATCCACCAGTAATCTATTTGACGAGAGGCAGTCTTCTTTGCTAGGATTTTTGCACACCTGCACCAGTCTTGTTCTTGGTCTTGCAGGTCTTGGCTAGACGAGCACCCATTCCTACTATTTGGATACGTCCCACATAGCTTCCTGTGCCAATATCTCTTCAGCTCGGTGCCTTGATTCCAGATCATGGCTGAGAGAACAGGCAACATCATGCTGCTTGCACTTTTTGTCAAGAAACTTAATGCCAATGTCACCTCGAGCTAGTCATTAGGCTAGTTTCGTTCCTGGACTCCAACATCTGTAGTCTGGAATGTGTAGATTGAAAGGTAGTATATTAATAAGCGAGTTTATGTGTCCTTCACTGATGTGTATTTTGTTCTTACCTCATTGAGTCATTATGCGCAACTGAGTCGAAAGTATAAATGACTTTGCTTTAATACAATTTAGTCAGTACAATGCATGTTGTCAAGCATGAAGGGAGTTGGCCTGTGCACATTATGGAAGACGATAAAGCCAAGGAGACAAATCGTGAAATGGCTCGCTATTGCCTTCTACCTTACGATGCATTATGACAGGTCCATCCAAATGCACCAAAACGTGTGTTCTACTGAGTTTGCTGGAAGATCCAAATGGTCTTATGTTTGAAAATGTGAACTTTTATTTCAACATGTTGCAACAGCCACAGTACCAGCGCCTAGTTACGATTCTACGATCGGTGGAAGGCCTGGAGTACTTTCCGTTTACCAATAATGCAGATGTGCTGCCTCCTAGCGAAGCAATAGTCAATTCAATAATGGTTTTTGTTTATGTCGTATGCAAGGAGCAAGACATAATCTAAGAGTTTTTCTCCATGGGCAGAATTGTTAAAGTAAACTGCATTTACTTGTGTCAGATGTACAGTCGAATTCTGAAACATCTTCTGTGTGAAAAAGCGAACATCATAGTACTTTTTCGCATGGACGAACTTAATTTACGTCATGCTTATAACGTACATATAAACACCGACAAACCTTTCCAGGAAATGAAAGACATGTGTTCCTTGTGCTGGGAAAATAAGCATGGATTCATAGTTATAATAACGAACTGGCCTCTATATAAAGGCAGGTACAGACAATGTTTCGATCGGTTTATCATCAAACAAGAGTCATGGCATTTCGAAATTAGTTCTTAACAGTCACACTACCTAACGGCATAATGTTCTCAAGTCTCGCAATGCCGATAATCTGAAATACATTTCGCTACTTGCTCAAAAAGTAGAAAGTGTGCTGCTAGCAATCGATCAGCGCATGGAAGCTACGGATTCTCGAATTCGCGAAATGATCGAAGTTGGAATGCGCAAAGATGCGACGATTGGTGGACTTTTCAAAGTAGCCTGAATACATCACTAAATCTTTGGCAATTAAAACAGATCTTGCTAACCACAGGGAAGAGGTTTCTGCAGGCAAATAAAAATTATAAAAGGAAATATTGCAAAATGTTTTACACAGTACAATGTCGGAATAAGCCAGTGACATTCATCGTGCTATACAGCCTATTCATGAACAATATCTACTTGCAAACAGACTTTCACGTAAAATGGAAAATGAAGATATATTTAAACTAATCACTAGTCGTCTCAACCAACTTAAAAAAAAGGAAGAGCCGCCTATCACAGTGAAGACCGAAGTTGATGATAAGATGCTAACTGTAAAGATAGGGAACATGAACCAAATCGAGGAGAGGACTTAACGAGTACAGTGTCTAAGCAAAAGAAAAAAAATTACGAAACGAGGACACGATGTTAATGCAACGGTCCGGTCGTACCTCAGATATTTCAGGAGTCGGAATAATGGACCGACCTACAGACAGCACAGAAAAAAATAATAAGTCGTTTCTCGGTGGTAAAGAAATATAAATTTTACTAGGAAATATTGTATGTTTAGAGAAGTACAAAACACGTGGAACCCCAGGTCTGTATGAATTGCTATTTCGCAGGGAACCTCAAGTCTATTCTCATGAAGATTTGCAAGAGTACAAGAAACTTTAAGAAATAACGCATGCACATTTTCGCGCTAACGATCAAGAAAGTGACATATATAAAGACGAAGACCATGGAAAAATCGGCATTTTCAGCAATATTTTTGAACTATCAGTTCATGGTGAGGATTTAAAAAGCTAGAAAGTGGTCAGAACTTAGACTATGTGCATTGGGACGACCCAAAAGTATTGGTTGAAAGGTTAAGGCTTTACTTTCTACGTTTAGTGCAGGAAACTATTCGCACATCAATAAAATAGCCTCCATCCTCGAAGAACTGAGGGAAGCCGCCTACATACAATGAGTCAAACTGGGATGCTCGCAAACTTTATAATTCTGATATATAGAAGTACCTTCGCCGCAAAGTCATAGTGCGCAGACTTGATGATTTATTCCAAGCTGAAATTGTTGAGATGTTACTATATTATCGAATGAATAAAGTTTTCAAGTACATATTGACAGTCATCAATGTGTATAGCAAGTTCGCTTGGGTCAGACCTGTGAAATCAAAGAACGCAATCAATGTAATCTAGGCCATGGAAGACATATCGCGTGATGGAAATGTATCGTCGCACCTGCACGAAAGGTTTCACAAAACTTTGCGTGCCAATATGTGGTGACAGTTCATGGCTAATGGAAATTACAAATGTCTAGATATCTTGCCGAAACTAATAAGAAAATACAATTCCACTTTTCATTCTACCACGAAAATGAAGCCCAAAGACGTCATGGACAATCACCTTCTTCAAAAAGTGTTTTCCAACACAAAGAAGAAATATCGACGAAAGTGTAAAGCTAACTTCGGTGACATTGTGCGAATCTCCAAGCAGAAAGGCGTTTTCGAGAAAGGTTTCACTGCGAATGTGAGTCCCGAACTTTTGCTTGTGACGCATGTTTGCGAATCGAAGGCTAGGACCTACAACAAAAAATATTTGGACCACAGGCCTATTTGTAGCGGCATCTACGCCTTACAGATTCAGCCTACGATTTATCCTGATATGTACTTGATGGAGAAGATTCTCAAACGAAGAAATAGGGGATCCTACGTCAAGTTGTGAGGCTTCCCACCTTGCTTGAATTCGTGGGTATCATCTGCTAATATCGAGAAAAGCTATTAATTTCCTTGTTTTTTTAGTAGAGTAAAAATAATTAATACTAATTTTTTTACTGTGTAAAAATTGTGGGGTTTGTATTTCTTGAACCTGCATTCTTACCTAATACTGAGTTCTCGTCAATGTGTGCATTGCGTGTCAAGTGTGTGTATTGTATGTTATTTTTATTTGTTGAATTCGTGTCGTTTCGTTAAATTTGTGTTGTAATGACTTTATCAGGTCATGACTGGTCTCGTAGTTTGTAGATGCTTGGCCTATACGTAAATCATTATACACGAACTAGTACGAAGATATTCCATGCATCGAAAAATTAGATTCCAGAGTAGGCACAGCGACAACATAATTTATTCAACGTTCAGGTGTCTTGTATGTAGTCGTTTTTCGTAGAGATAATGATTAATTAACTCCACTAAAGGTGATGGGAAACAGATTTAAATTTTTGAAAGCTTAATTTACTCTTATTACTTGTCGAGAATAATTTAAGGTAATCAAATCAATCATTATTTTGAAAAACGATTTTTTTTAATTTTGGAATTCTTTGCGAATTTATAGCTTAAAAAATACTGATTTCCAAGATTGTGGCCAAATTTCAACATGTCGGGCATCTTGGCAATAAATGATTTCTACAGTCTAGTAGGTATAAATTAATCTAATATGGTGGTAATACCCCCTAGCAGACGAAAACAATATGTCGGATCCAAGATCCTTCCGAAGACGAAAACAAGATGGCAACCATGACGTCATACCGACTGACATAATATTTTCCTTTGTATTAGTGGTGGGAGGTAAGTCAGTCGGCTTCTGAGGCGAAAGTAATCGTTGTCATTTTTATTTTGCTTACACTGGGTTTAAACCCAGTATTTTTTATAAATTTTATTGTTTAAATTTTATTATTTATTATTTAATAAATTCTCATTTTTTTCCGAATTTCTAGCATAAAAAACTGATTTTCAAGGTGGTGGTCAGTTTGCAAAATTGTGGAAGTTATTTTTATTAAAATTTTACTATAACTGAATTTTTTTAAATTTTAAATTTTATCATTATAATGAGATAAAAGTTATGGATATTTAAGTTCTAAGCCGTAACGAAAATCCATCATTCTAGAATCCAAGATAGCGACAGCAACGAAACGTACAACGTTAGATATTGGGGCATTCGATTATAAAAAGATGCAATATTCTAAAAACCAAGACGGCAGAATGTTCTAGAAACGATGGCCGGAAAAACAAAACGGCGGATCCAAGATGGCCACTGGACACAAGGTCAAGGTCAAAGGTCAATGTAAATGTTAACCAAGATGGTCATCGGGACGTCAGACCTGGTCGGTCATTGACCTCACCTCACACCTCACACCTCACCCTGAACCCTGTGCGGTTATGGGCCATTATATATACTAATTAACGTTAAAACATTTTAAATGTCATTTAATTAACATCCAATAACTTAAGATGCACTATAAACAAATAGAAAAAGGAATTTAAGAGTGATTTTCAATTATGTAGTAGAAACACAGTGAACCTTGATATAAAATATATTTATTCTTGCAATTCAAAGAACAGAAGATTATCAAAGTGCAACAGTTTATGTAACTGAAAGCCGAACGAAATGTTTAATTATCACAACAAGCAAAATTTGTTCCAGTTATCTCAACTACTCAAGAATAACCTGATGCTTATATCATGCTCTTCAGTAATGGCAACTAAATGATTATTGTTGTTTAGAACAATTTGGCACATCTTAGTTACAAACCTGCCTTTCTATAATGGTTTCTATTAAAATATAGTCTTACCAATATGAATATGGAACTTAATATTATAAGTTAACTGTCACGAAATCAAAAGTCATATTTCGTTTTGGGTACAAAAATTTATCTCAAAGAACTATGATATTATTCCTTACAGGAAAGTATCCAAATTATACAGTACTCGGCCAGAAATTAAATCACGTAAACACCACATCAATGGGTAAAATATACCGAAAATAAATGAATAATATTCGAAAAAATATAAGTGAAAATATCATTCATGAACACAAAAGCTCTATATCATAAATATATGTACATACATGTAATGGTCGTAATTGGAAGTATGTATAAGTATAAATATTACTGTAACCTCTGCTGAATGCCCAAAAGTGATCGGGTGCCCGACGATGGTCAGGACGGAGTGATTTTCATGCCAAGTTGTAAATAATGTAATGTTTACTAAAATATTGTTTTTTACAATATTAAATAAAACAAGAATAAATAAATGAAACAAAATAATCTTAAGTGAAAAAAAAAGTAGATTTCTATAAATAAATTTATTATTCGCTATTAAAGACAGTTTGTTTTAAGCTGTTATGCGTGATTCATTACTACGAAACGCAATAATGGCACTATTTATTGATATAAATATGAGCGTTTATAATGCTTTCTACAGTTAAAAATTACGGTTTAATATTATTAAATGGTTTAGACTCTAAGGAAAATTTTTCTTTTTGTTATCTAAAATAATATACATGATTGTAGGGTAATAACAGGAACAAATGAAAATAACAGTATTAAAGCTCTTATTTTGGCGATCTCACGTTAGGGTACTTAGGCCCTATCATTTTTTAAATAAATAAGTTTTCCTATTACATTATACAGCTATACGTTACTAATATTTATCACTTCTCAAAAAATTGGTTGTCTGTTAAGTCGGTTTACGGACGATAGTTTAACGTGACAACATCATAACAAAACATTGATAAAATGATTCCATAAATTTATGAATAAAATTGAATCATTTTTATTGAATTATCACTATTTTGTATGAATACAAAGGAGTGAAATGAAATCTACAATTTAATTAATAAATTTACTTTTATTTGCACTCATTATTCAAATATGTTTATTACTTTAAACGAAGTGATTATTTTAACTATAATTTTTATACATGTTTGCTATCTAACTTCGAGATCGTCGAGAATGTTTTACGCTTTTTCGCAATTACACATTTAACAACGAAGTTTGTTCGTCGTGAAATTAAACGTATAATTTAAAAAAAAGCCCTTGCAGTTAATAAAAAAGTATTAGTAAGTTTAAGAAAGAATTTCGGATCTCCAACCCAGACGCTCGTGGTGCGCTGGGGCCGAGATTAAAATTCGTCGAGAATCTTTTACGTTTTTATGTCTTCCAGTGCTCAAAATGATATGCAATTGTGACCCCGGGCAAGAAATTTTATTTATAATTCTTTAATAATAACGCCTCTCGGATAAACAAAGGAAAATATGTATTAACGAGTGCCTGGTTACCGCGGAAGCGGGTAGATAGCGCGATAAGTTTGATTGGCGTTCGTCACCGTGGATGACAGAACTTAGGGGAATAATATTATTTCGCATTTTAATACGATTTTATAACAAATATGCATCCCAAATACACCAAACTTATTTATAATGTGTTACAATCTTTATATATATATTTCTTGTGTGCGTGTGTATGTCACTGAACTCCTCCTAGACGGCTGGACCGATTTTGATGAAATTTGTTGTGTGAGTTCACGGGAATTCTAGTATGGTTTAGATTCACAATTGGATATTTTATCTCGATTCTGAGTTAAGAAAAAACTAAAACATGTAATGTGTGTCATAGATATACAAACTGTTAATGTCATTTCTCTGTGTCTGCCAAGCAATAGCTTTCAAGCCATTACGTTACGTTTTGCTATTGTAAGGAACTAAGTAGAGAGTAAGAAAAAAAAGCTCTTGACAGTTTGTAGTGTCACCATATTTGTTTCAATTTTCAGTACAGTTTTTGTATATTATAATTTAAATTGCAGAAAAAAATCATGTTTCATAGACACATAAATAGTGAGTGTGTCATTTCTCTATGTCCACGAGGTCTCGCCGCGTTATTTTCTCCTTGGGGCGAACCCGTCCGCTTGATTAAATAAACATGTTTTATCGTTGAATGATTTCATGATATATTTAATGAAAATCTGATCTCATAAAAAAGTTAGTTTTATAGACATTGAATAGGTGTCCTCTCTCTCTCTCTCTGAAGATCAATCTATGAATCGTTACAAATTTATTTCCTTTATTTTTTTAGTTTGATTTGATACAATATGATTTCACTAAAAATCAATTTCTACCCCTTCCTATTTTCATTTCCACATTACGAAGTTTCACTTCTTCCACGCGGAGGGACTCCACGCAATATTTTTGCATGCAATTAAAAACTATTTTTTAATGATGCCAAAGAAGTATAACTTCACATGCGCGTACCTAAGTACACGCACCCAAATTTTAAATTTAATTTCTTCTATATATTTTTTTCCTCCCTACCTAGGGCACTCATAATTCTTGTAAATTTCACGTGTATGTTTTCAATGTCATTCGAGTTGTACAATTTTTTTTTGTCAAATTGGTCATTATTTATACTTTTTTTTCATTTTGGAAACATACGTATTTTAGGTATTATGACAAATAAAAAAAAATAGTTTCACTAACATTCTTAGGTTTTTATTGTGTGGATAGTTTCAAGTTTAATATTATGTAGGTACATAAATTCTTAAACTTATAAATTTCTTCGAAATTTATTAATAGGTAGGTAGGGCCTACTAATATTTTCTACTTGTCAATATTGTTATTTTTTATACATTACCTACTTATTTGCAAGGAGTTTGGTTTAGTGTTTTTAATTTATCTGCTGAGCGTCAAGAGTCTTAGGGCTACTGAGACCGAAGACCAGAAATATTTATCAATTATATAATATATTCTTGAAAAATTTGATTTTAACTATTTCAGGAAAGTTGATTTTTTTTATTAATTAGCATAGTTACGTGTAATTGCCATCTTTCTTTATTTCATATTAAACATTATGTTTCGTTGAGTGTGAGATAATTTTATTTATGTATGTTTTAATTTAATTTTATTTCTTATATATATATTCTTACCTACCTACTTCTATTAAATTTCAGGCGGATGTTAACATTGTCATTCCAGTTGTATAATTTTTTTGTCAAATTAGTTGTTATTTATACTTTTTGTTTCATTTTTGACTATGTTTTTTTATACTTAATTCAAAGATTTGTGGTGTGTACAGGGAGTGATGTCTCTATTAATTTCTATACTCCTTAGGATAAGCGGAATATTGCCACCACAGTTTTACATATAAAGAAATCCTACAAATGTTTTAAACATTATGACAAATAAATATAGTTTCACAAACATCCTTAGTTTTTTTTGGTGTGTATAGTTTGAAGTTTAATATTATGTATGTACGTAAATTCTTAAACATAAAGTTATTTATTAATTTATTTAGATAATTATTAATAGGTAGGTAATAAGCTTTCTATTTGTCAATATTGTTATTATGGTAGATAGGAGTACTGTAAATGCCTACATTCTTATATTCCTTTAAATCTCTTTCGATTTTGAGTGTTTCCGAGCCATTCGGGGTCATCAACGTCAACCCCCCTCCCCCCAGGTGGTTAATGCCCCAAAATTTCGAAAGTTTAAAAAATTTGAAAAATCTATCTCTGGGAACAAAAACCCAAAATTTTGACAATTTCAGGAATTTCAAATATCTGTTCTTTCGAGATAGAGTGTTCCAAACCATTCGAGGTCCTGAACATCCACTTTCCGCAAAAGTGAAAGCCCCAAAATTTCGAAATATAAGAATATATATAAATTGGATGTTGGCATGTATGTCGTCGATAAACTCTTACACCGTTTGACCGATCGCCTTGAAAGTTGGCACATCGAAGTGTTTTTATCATGGAGAAGGTTTTTATGCTAACAATTTTTTTTTGTAACTCGCCGCTAGATGGCGCTGTAGCGTATCAACTTCTAAACCTTTCAACCGATCGCCATGGGTAAACAGAAAACCATAGGTCACAGATACACAAACAGTAATTATGTGTCATTTCTTAACGTCCAACACACTGGACATATCGCTATCCATTTTGCTGTAACTCGCGGACAATATATCACCCGATGTTCAGCCCGGGAAAAGCCGGGTACTGCAGCTAGTATTTTATAAAACTTTGTGCAAAAGATCCCGGGTGTAAAATGAATTATTATGTGCAACTGTAAAACACCATTGTTCGTACAAAAATTGGTTGTCTGTAAAGTCGGTCTACAGACGATAGTTTAACGTGACAACGTCATAACAAAACATTGATGAAATGATTACATTCTTTTATAAATAAAATAGAATCTTTTTTTAATAATAAAATAATAGATACTTGAAATTATACTAGTATTCGGATTTTTAAAATGCAAGAATAATTAACCTTTATTGCTGAAATTGTTGTTGTAATAAGCAATGAAAACCACATTAACTTATCACTTCACTTTATAAATAGTCGACGAAACAGTTAATGTGTAGATAACTATTAATTAATTTTAAAAACTGACTTTTTGCTATAAAGTTTAAATCTAATAATGAAAAAGTTTTCATATAAATAAACTGAAATCAAATATCTAACATAACCTATTATTACTGCACTCGCTGACAGATGATAATTTTTTTAATGCTAAAAGAATAAATACTTGAAATTATTCTAGTAATCAGATTTTTAAAATGCAACAATAATTAACCTTTATTGCCAAAATTGTTGTTATAATAAACAATGAAAACCACATTAACTTTTCGTTTAAATATAATTATGAACAAGTTTTCATATAAATAAACTGTATCAAATACCTAACATAACTTTTTATTACTGCACTCGTCGACAAATGCTACTTTTTTAATTATTAAAGAAAAAATACTTGAAATTATACTAGTAATCAGAGTTTTAAAAAGGCAAGAATAATTAACCTTTATTGCCGAAAATGTAGCTGTAATAAGCAATGAAAATCACATTATCTTTTCACGCTGATAGATAGCGCGATTCGTTCAGTTCGCGTCCGTCACTGTAGATGGCAGCACCGTACGGTAATAATATTATTTCGTTTTTAATACACGATTTAATAACAAATGCGCATCCCAAATACACCAAACTTATTTATAACGTGTTACAATATTTTTAAAAACATTGTGCAAAAGATCCCGGGAGTAATTTGAATTATTATGTGTAACTGTAAAACACCATTGTTCGTACAAAAACGTATTTGAAAATTCAACATTGCTTTTAAATAAAAGTACTGATTGTGCTGAAAATTCAACATTGCTTTTAAATAACAGTACTGATTGTGCTGAAAATCTGTGGACGATTGTTAAATGACATAATATTAATAATTCAAACGACGAAAACATTATTGAAAAGTCAAATCGATGGTTGTTCGAATCGAGTGGGAGAGAGATGCGGTGCAAGCGTACAATGAGCGTAACGGGACACATCGCAGTGGGACAATGTGCGTTACGGGACACTTTTTCGTACGTGCAGCCGGCGTTCATCGATTTATTAGACGTTGTCACGTCAAAAACGTATTTGAAAATTCAACATTACTTTTAAATAACCGTATACCGATTGTGCTGAAAATCGGTGGACAATCGTTAAATTGCATAATATTAATAATTCAAACGACAAAAACATCATTGAAAAGTCAAATCGATGGTTGTTACAATCGTGTGGAAGAGAGATGCGGCGCAAGCGTACAATGAGCGAAACGGTACACATCGTAGTGGGACAATGTGCGTTACGGGACACTTTTTCGTGCGTGCAGCCGGCGTTCATCGTTTATTAGACGTTGTCACGTCAAAATTGTACACAATATTTATACACTACTTGACTACATACATATTACATTCCCTAAAACCAAACAGTGCTGCATTACCACAGAAATTATGTAATTGTGGTTTATAATTATAGCTGAACATTGCTTGTTTCACAGTGGTTAAAGTGGCACACACAATTAATTAAAATCCGCACTTTCAAACTTCTTAAGTAAAATAAATGATATTCCCATATTTAAATGTATTAATAATATATTAAATGTATGGTGTTTGTTAACTTGGGTGTGTGGGTACTTTAGCAATAAGTAATCTTTTTATTCTTTAATATGATCTTAAGAAAACATTTTGTTTGATAAAACCATTAATGTTATACAGAGTTTACCATAATTAAAAGTAATGCCGAGAATAGTTGACGGTTTAATTAATCATGGTTCTGATTTAAAAATGCATATTCAAAAATTTCGTAGTTCTGAGTTTCAAAGGATTCTAGTTCCCCACCCAGCACCAAATTATTAGAAACTTTGCTACGCAATCATTGTTAACGCTAAAATTAATAAAGATAGACAATTAAATCACACATGCTATACTCTGAAAAAAAAATTATTTGTAGGTTATAATGCGGCAACATATTATTATCGGGTTACGTTGACTATTCTAACTATAAGGAAAAAAAAAAATGTTTGGTAACTTTGTGCCGAAAGTTGTCACAAAATGAAATATTCTTATTTAGTTACGTATTGATTTATTGGCAATATGGTAATATTTTGTTAATTTCAACCACTAACACTTTATGTATAATTAAAAGTTTATCTACTGATGTGAGTCTTCGTGGCATTTCACGGACTGTTTAAAATGTTCAATTGCCAAGACCCCTCTAAGGGCAATTGCTTTTTGAGTAAATTATTAAACAATATATATTATAACTGTAATACAATCGAAACTTTCATTTTAAAAACTTTTTAATAATTTCCCATTGTTGAGTTTTCTATTAAATGTGTATTTTACGTTTGGTCAGCTGAACCAATCGCAGCCTAGCATAGAATGAACCTACATTTTTAAACTGTTTTTATATAATAGTTCATTTCTGTTTAATATAGATGGGATGGAGTTAATCTTCTAGGGAGCTCTGTATATATCTGGCCAGAAGTAGGTCTAATAACTAGAATAGCATCAATTCAATTATAACGGATAGGGAGTGATCTTTATTGTTTATTTTGCCTAGACATTGTTTAAGTAGTTGTGAAAAAGTGCTGATAATTATTTTATGTGATGTTCCAGAACACAAACGCAGTAAGTCCTAGTGCGCAGATAAACTCCATTTTATGAAACCATCAAACGACGCCTTGTCGTTTGTTTGAATTGAGAACTGTTTAGAAATATAAGACCGTCTTTGAATGGAAATCATTAGATACAAATCATTTAAAAACTAAAGTATAAGTGAAGAAAATTAAGAAAAATACCGTCAAAAACAAATATATATCACACTGACACTATTATTTCTTTAGTGGTCTGAGGGAAACAGTTTTTAGCTCTACCCTAAAAATTGCTAGACCGAGTATAAAATATGTATATGAAAATAATAGATCCTTTCAAAGTTACTGTGCAATTAACCTTAGTGGAAAGAAGTAACTTACCTGCAATATTGCTATCTCCCTATCTTTTAATAATTCATGTGAATACAGTTGGCTTATATAATAATATAATAATAATACATAATTTTTTGAAACATATTTCCATAATTATTGATCATGTCTTAAGAGCAAGATATTTGTGTTTAAACCCATCTGTTTTTGTTTATTTATCGGAAATTTACAACATAAATAATGTTTGAATATAATATTTAGTAAATTTATTTTAATTGAGATGTTTCATAAAGACTTATAAAAACCTGACTTGGAACATTTTTCTTTTCATGCATAGTGTTTTGCAGCCTATTGATTGTTGCGAAACTAGATTGTTTACATGGAGAGTTTTTCAGTTAAATGTCACACTGATATGGAAATAATATAATTTTAATTCAGTTACTAACACGTGTGAAAACTATATTCTACCCTAACACTGCTTACAATAGTAAACAAAAACCAAGGGATTGTATATATATATATATATATAGAAATGCCCAATTATTTGCTTTAATTACCCACCTTTTGAAATTAATTGCTGATTTAAGAAAAAAAATTACGCTATATTTAGTTTAATTGGTTCGATTAAAAATATTTTGCCGCATAAGTATTCTAATTTTTGTTTTCCATAAAGTATTCGTGTAAGAAATTATTTAGAATTGTTACCGATGGTAGGTTTATTTATGATTGCGTAGTCATTTGAAGAAAATTTGACTGAATGATATAATGAAGAAGACTACATACAAATAAAATATATTGTTGTGTTTTTAAATATTATATTTTAGTTATTGATATTATTTTATGGTAAATATAAATTAAAACATTTATTTATAATGAAATATTTTTAATAGAAATTGTGTTAAAAAATTTTTTCAAGTGTATTTATGTAAGTGTAGTTATGTTTCCGTTTGCATTACGACGTCAGATACCGTTAATGGGAGTTTTCTGTGGTTATATTTCAGTATGTATAATTTATTTGCACTATAAGTTATAATTTATTGTATTATTATTGATAGCTAGTTAAATTTAATAAAATAGAATAAATCTTTTATATAATAATTGATTTTCAATATTAATTAAAATTTGTGTCTATTAAATTATTATATTAAGTAATTAATTTCATACGCGTGAATATATATATTTTAAATAGTGAGTATAAATTTTTAATTTTTATTTCGATCGAATATATACTTTACCAACCGTATTTATAATACCCTTTCGTCGTGTCATTTATTTACTATTAATTATTTAAATGCAAAATTAAAGTTACTTCTTATTTCTTTAACATAGTAGGTACCTATAAAATCGAACACGCGATAAGTACGCACCCATTTTTATTTTATTTTTTTTTAATTTACACACATTTATTGTGTAATAACCTGTTAAGCAATTGTTTTATTTTAATAAACACTATAAATTGATATATATTTGTAATAAAAATAAAAGCTTTATAAATAATGTAATATTCTTGTGGATTATTCTCTCTGCTCACGCACAGCACCTTCAAAGAGAATATAGATTAGAATATCGTTGGCACTCTACGATATCTGATTAAAAACTTAGCCCCCTCGTCCACCTGGCAAGCACATGTGCTACCATCCAATCACGACCCCAACTATGTTTCAGCCGAGTGCCGCTGGACGGGGATCTACATCGCCCAGTTTGCTTCGCGCGCGCGGTCGCACGGGGGCAACACAGCCCGGGCGACAAGGCTCCCCTGTGTGGCAGGAGACCGCGCAGTCGCGTGCGAGCGACCGATGCCCGGCTCGCGGCTCCGACGGCCACGTGACGGGTGCCTAGGGCCACTTCAAAAAAACCTCTCGTGATCGCAGGTCACTGAAAATTTACGAAACCCGGACACAAAAATTCACGTAGAATTCTTTAAAATAATGCCAAGAGTGATAGGTTTACGCCAATTGTGTTTTAAACTATATTTATGGACTTGAATCACACGCAGTTTCTGCACCGGCCGCTAGAATTCGCTGCCAAAACATCTACGTCGACTTTCGAAACGTTTGAATAACAGGCCTAAGTTTTAAAATATAAAATAATACGGCTCCAATAAAAAACAATAAAAGACTTTAAATAGTAGAAGTAATATATACGAAATCCTTTATGAGATTCTCATGTTTGATAAGTAATTCTTTTAAAGTATTGTAGTTTTTTTTTAATTAACTAAACCGTTTATACTTTAAAGTTTTCCTCTGGCATTGTACTCCATTCGCTACAGACGACAGCACCGTGGTTATACATTTCCGATTCATACGACTTATGTTCCATTCCCAAAAAATCCGATATCAGACGTAAATACTTCTGAAGCAATCCACACACGAACGATTAAAACATTTTTTTTAGACATATGTCATTTCTGGTTTAAATTTTATGTCAATTAAATAACATGACGAAGAAAAAATTAATATAAAATGCACAAACAATCCGATATAATATGATAAATATACAGACACGACATAGCATTCCGTGAAAGGAGTTAGTCACAACAATGATACAGCAGAGTCGAGTTCAGTGAGCTGACAACAATGATACAGTTGTAATAAGAACACTGAATACAAAAAAAATCTTCTAATTACAGAGTGACGCTGGAAGCACTAATCCATCGCAAGAATCATTAAAAGCACACATAAACGGTTCTTAAAGATCGCGGACTTCCGGTTTGTGGCCGCGTCGAAGGCGTAGATTTCACCGACGTTTCGCTCGACCCTGAAGTCGCTATCTTCAGGGTATCAGTTACCTCCTGATACCTTGTAAATGGTAACTACTACAAATTCGACCGAAACTTTGGCGAAATGTTCGCCTTCGACGCGGCCACAACCCAGAATCCAAGCAACCACTGGAACGGTTCATTTATTTATTGAAGTCATTGATGGACGTAGTATATAATAGGAGCTCCTGGAACAGGGTTCAGGGTGTGGATTGTGGATGAGGTCAAAGACCGATTGCTCTTACATCACGGCAGCCATTTTGGATGACTGTGACCTTAACCTTTGACTCGACAGTATTTTACGTCCGGATCCACCATCTTGAATCCGCCATTTTGTTTTCTCGAACTTTCTGCATCTGGGAATCGAATACCCCACTCCCTAAAGTTACACTTTTCGTTACAGCTGCCATCATGAAAATCTTTATTTCTTATATATTTTTTATAAAAAAATTAATTCAAATTCAAAAAAAAAATAATTAATAAAAAATTTTAAAAAAAACGCATTTACATCATGGAGCTCGGAGTCCTCTGTTTGAAACTGTGTGACGGCAAAATAATTGGCAATATATCCTCCCCCGTGGTGGCTTCTGGCCGACTTACCCCCGCCACTAATACCAATGCATATATGAACCAACAACTCACACTTTGGCACTCTCCTCCCCCATTCCCTTCCTAACTCTATCGGCAATTTTCCCTTATTTTTACCAAAATATGTTTTCTTGGAATTTACCCATTAACCTCATATTACGCTCCCCCCCTTTTTTTACAACTATGAAACCCTGCGCACCCACAACCATAATGTTTTCTCACAATTCCCCAACCCCTTTATTCTAAATAATTATTTTATTTTGCAATAAACACACACTATAACCGCAACACTTTCTTACCAAGATATTTTAAACCCCCTTACCCTTGTCCTTCACGACATTCCCAACTAAATTTTTTGACCCCCCTCCCCAACCATCGCTAAATATACCAGCATAATGACCCTGGAGCCTTCGGTTTCCAGCAGTTACTCGCCTGCACCAATCGTCTATCAAGGAAGCAATGGAGGACACTATCTTGGATTATGAAATCACAGCATCCATTTGGTTATAGTTTTCTGGATGCCGTACTCATGGTCTAATTGATTGTAATTTATTTTATTATTTATTATGTCTGACAGTTTGAAGACCTTGTCTTGACAGGTCAAAATATTGTTACGAATGTGAGCGATGCCACGACATGCGCAGGTGCAGAACACCTTTGTCGCAGCTTTATCTCCCTCCACTCCATTCGCGCGGCACTGTTAGTTTGACATCTGAAACCTGCCAGCTGCGGAGTTATGCGAGCCACCGACACGTGTTTTCGAGAGATTTCTGCCATCCGAACGGCTCGCGATGACGCGACTGGCCCCGGCCGCTCTCGCAAGTTCTGGAATTGCACCGGGGCCTATATGTATGCCCGAGGATGTCAGGGCAGGGAGTCAGTTCGGAGTGTTCAGTCGGGAGTTTTCGGGCGATAGAGTCGCGGGCGCGGCAGAGTCCCGAGCGAAGTTCCGAGCGAGGAGTCGAGCGAATCTTCGGAGAAGGGGAAGTGCGTCGGCGGCGGCGGAGTGTGGCGACGGAGTCCGGCGGCGGAGACCCACGAGGGGTGCTGCGGCGAGAGTTGCGCCAGAGGTGCGGCCCAGCGAGGTGTGTGGAACGAGTGACACGGTAATAGACCTTTCTTTAAGTGTAATTAATTATTTGCCATTTTAGAAGATTTTTGTAAGTGTCATAAGTAGTAGCAATAAATAAAACTGTGTAGTGTAATAAAATCTTTAATTGGGCTGTCCTTTACAAACCCGTGGTAAATCGTAACAATATGTTATATAAGCTGACGCTGAAGAAGGTCATGAGGTTCAGAGATGTCTTGCCTATACGTCCGACATTGAAAATTCCTTTTTTAAAATTATGTTCGCAAATCGGTGAATGACACCTCTTGGTTCAAAAAAGGTTGGCCACGAAATGAATGCACCTGGACGTCGATTACGTGTTTGGCTACTAAATAGAAAGGCTTAACTACCAACGAACACAGACTAGAGGTGTCTAGGCAAAAATCACTGGATGGGCCTGTCCACCGACTGGAAATGCCTGACCATTATCTAACCTCAATTTGGTAGTGTCTAACCACCAACCGGTCTTGTCTAGCCAACAACCTAAATATGACCCTTAGCTGAATATATGTCTGCTCACTGAGTTTACATGCTTGACAACCGACTGCTTGCGTCTTGCCACCAAATGATCGTGTCTGACCATCAAATACGTGCCTGACCACGGAATGAATGTGATTAACCACTGTCTGGGTGTGACTCGTCGTCTATTTTAAAAATTACCTGGGCTCGTGTTTCGGAGACGTTTGTTCTATGTGTTTAGTTTTCTGCGTGATTTGTTTAAAATGTTCACCGAGTATCGACGCAAAATACATTTTAGCTACTTATTGGTTGTGTTTGTCTACCTACTGGATCCGTTTGGCTAACATCTAGATGACATGTCACCTAATGGACGTACGTACTTGAACGTTGAATAGACATTCCTGGCATTTGACAGGGCGCACGTATTGACATTTACTCGGTGTGCCTGGCCGTCCAATACATGCCTAATCCCGGACTGAATGTGACTAACCACCGACTGGATGTGCCTGGCTTTCTCTTACGAGCCTGGCTGCTGAATATACATGATTGGTTAATCAACTCTTTTGGATAACTGACTCAAAAACACGTGTCAAGGCCTACAAAGGACTCGCTTCGCCTTCTTAGAAGACTGTAGGAATAGAGAAATGCTAGTAAATTACTTGTTTGTATTTTATGAATTGATGTAAATATATTGTTATTTGAATTAATGTTGTTTTATTTCTCGAACCTGTCTCTTGTGTGGTATTTTAAATTAATTTTTTGCATCGCCCAGGGATCGAACCAAGGACGTAAATCTATAGCACCGATCATTATTTTAACGAGTGATTTTTTTGACAATTTTTTGGAATATTAGTTAAATTTCAAGCTAGATAATTTCGGATTTCCCAGATGGTGTCCAAATTTTGAGATGGTGGTCGATATATTATAATCAGCTTACTATAGTATTGAAGATGTAGAACGTAATCCTTTTATTTATTTAAAACACATTTAATTATTTTTTTTCATGGACCAGGGATCGAACCATGGACAGGAACTGATCAAATCAATAATCATATTGATTTATTATTTATTTAATGAATTTTGGAATTTTACCAGAATTTCTAGCTTAATAATTACACAATTCCAAGATGGCGCCCAAATTTTAAGATTGCTGTTGCCTCAGTAATTTTATATGATTGCTGCACTCTAACGGGTAAGAATTAAACTAACATGTGGTGAGCGCACTCTTGCAGACGAAAACAAGATGGTGGTCTCCGACAGACATAAAAAAGATGGAGGATGTGACATAATACTAGAAGGCGATATATATGAATTGGTGGTGTGGGGTAGGTCTTCTGACGGCATCGGTTAGGGAAGGATCGGTCACAATTTTTTTATTTTGATCTCACTTGTTTCGAACCGAGCACATAAGTTGTTTTTTTGTTAAATAAAAATGTAACAATTTTTTTAATGTAACTTTTTTTTTTAATGAAGACCGTATATTAATATAGATTTTCAAGATGGTGTGTATAACGAAAATTGCTATGGTGTATTTAAATATTTATTTCTATTTTATTATTTAATTTTTTTCATAAATTTTAAACTTTTTTTCATTAAAATTGGTTTATAAATAAATAAATTTTACATGGCAGCCATAACGAAAAGTGTTACATTAGGGAGTGGGGCATTCTATTCCCAGATGGTGGAAAGTTTGAGAAAACAAAATGGTGGAGAGTTTGAGAAAACCAAATGGCAGATCCAAGATGGAGGATCAAAGATGGCGGACCAAAAATGTCTGTTGGGTCAAAGGTCAAGGTCTAAGCTCAAGGTCATCAAAGATGGCCGCCGTGACGACAGAGCAATCGGTCGCTGACCACATTCACAATCCACACCCGGAACCCCTATTATAATTAGGACGAGAAGACCCTGTAGATCTTTATTTATTTAATTTTTATATTTTTTGGATTATTAATTTATAATTATTATATATTTTTTGTTGGGGTGACAAGGAGATAAAATTATCTCTTTATTTTATTGAACACTTATTTGTGAATTTTTGACCTTTTATTAATGTTATAAGATTTGGATAGAGCGGCTGGAATGCATAACTATTACTTCAACTTCGTTCTCATTGGAACATTGGAAGTTTTGATACACACTGAAGTATCGAGAAACCAATAATATACTTACGAAATTTAAATGATCCAATCATATGCAACCCGGTCAGAAGCTTGAAGTGTAAGCAATTTATGGATCACAGCTACCGACTTATGTATGTACAAGTGTGAGAAATTCATCCTGGAACCTAAATATTACGTGATTTTTTGATTTCTCTAGGCATTGATTAGGCAGAAACATATATTACTACATTTAAAGAAACTTCATTCTTGAAAGGTTTACTCACACAAAACTCAACCGAAACCAACGCTTCTGCGCTAGACATCCTATTTCGCAATCAATACCAACCATTTCAATCCATTAGCATCCTTATACTTATCGCTGCATTTCCTAACGAAAAGCAAAAAAATAAATTAGCAACAGACTTGGTTTCAATACAAGGGTTACTATTTTTAAATTGAATTATTTTAACAATTTATTTTATTAGCTAAACTCGGTGTTTGTTATTTTGGTATAAAAAAACCAAACAGTGTATTCAGAGTTTAAGATACAACTGCTGATTCCTTGATACAACATTTATTGAAACCCCGTGTTTACATTTAAAACCATTGAAAACCAAGTTTCTTACAAAAAAAAATATATAAAATATACTGAAAATAGTTTTAGGCAAACATGTAATTTCTAGACACAAAATCAAAGACAGCACAATTAATAACATTGCACTCACATTTTGGTATATAGTTTTGAAATTACATTTAATATTTTTAAAAAATCAGTGCAGATTTTATTTTGACGGCTTATTTATATTTCCAGCTTACATGTATGTTAGCTTATTGAAATCCTACACAAAAAAGGTATCAATTTATCTTAAGCTATCCATTAAAAAAAAAAAACATGTTGATAACAAACTTTTTGCTCCTGAATTCTCTACTCGAATTCTCTTGGTAAATCGTGTGCCATTGCTCGGTAAATTTGTGCTTTCAAACGTTCTTAGATTATAACTTCTGCGCATGACAATGTGACTTAGAAACATGAAAGTCACTTCACTATACGCCTTGCTGGAAGCCCTAACCCTCTCAGTTGTCAGACGAAAAAGGCAGAGTAATGATCCGTAACATCCATCTGTTATCCTTCCGTCCGCCATCCGTTCATCGGTAAACCATCTCACCGATTCACAACTCTCCACTCATACTGCATAACTTTTTTCCATTTGTATTCTGCCAACTTACTAAAAGACTTAAATGTTAAAGAGAAAAACCTACTCCAGTAAGAATAAACTAGTTTTACGATCATGTTTGAACTCAAAAGTGATTTAAAATATATATTTTGCTCTGATATTTATTAAAATATCATTTTGGAAAGAAGACATTTATGAAAAAATGTTTTTCGTTTATTATTTCTAACCAGAAAATGTACGATAAACATGTACCAAGAAATAAATTAGATGGATTCCATACTATTAAATATAACATTGAATATGACAATTATTTACACTAACAGTAAAGGGGTTAATACTTATTTCGTAAATTATTTAGTGCGGTGAAATAATTGAAATAGTTTTTTTTTATATTTAATTTTATTGAAATAATATTTTAACCCTTGGTCTTGTTTCAGGACACACTTTAACTCTCAAAAAAAAGTTTTTTGGAAGCTTAATTAGTGTGATTTTAAAAAAAAATTGACATGCTGCTATTTTTTAGCTTGCTTGTTATATTGGCTGACACCTATTTTAATAATTTCAATGATTTTGGTACCTTAGAAATGTAACATATTTTAGTGAGAAAATAAAAATTAAAATTGGGAACCATTTTCAAACCATAAAACGTTGAAAGCATTTAATATTTCCTGCATACTGGCAACTTGTGTCACAATGCATGAAAGAGAAGGAATGTTTTCAAGTTGCATTATTTTATTTATTTATATAATATTTTAAATCTACGAGTAAATCTGTAAAAGAAATAAATATATACCTATATATATATATATATATATATATATATATATATATATCCTCCAGAGAAATCACCCAAAGGCAATATACAACCCCTCACACTTCAAAGAAATCAGGATTACAACAAACAGACAGAGTAATACCGAGGGGCGTAAAAAATCCCACGGTTTCACGAGCTCGTACCCATATTAGTTGCGTTCATCATAGGCAGCGATAAAAGAGCTTATACTTGCAAGATTCCATATGATATTTCACTTCGTTAGGATCGGGAGGTCCATTTGCCACAGGTAATTCCTTTAAACTGGCGAAATTTATTTTTTTTTCTTGGAGAGAGCTTAGAATGCCTCCACAATACCATTTTGATGCGTTTTCGTGGGACCGTAGTTAGTTATGGCTCGCTCTGACGCAAAAGAAACAGGTATCGACATTTCAAAAAATTATAGTGACCCAGTCACATGTAAACCGGCTTTCTTAACTTAAACTTTACTTAAAAGGTTAGTATTTGGGAACCACATGTACAAATTCCAATGGATTTTACACAATGATTAAAAAACAATTTAGGAAGTAAAGAAATCCATTATGAAAATTAAAAAAAATATAACCACTCGCTAAAACGATAAACAACTGGTAAACTAACTGAAGTATCTCAACGCTCTCTTAGAAAATAATTCAAAATCAAGTAAGGGATTTTTAAAAATGTGACCTAATCCTTCGTTATTCGCCAGTGATGTCTAAACATTTAAAATAGTTAACGATCAGATTCATGTGTTCTCGTATTGCAAATAAACTTAAAATACGAAACTCGGACACAAAGATCAACGTAGAATACTTTAAAATAATACCGAGAGGGATAAATATACAACAATTCTTAATATTAAGTAAAATGGTAAACATTTTTGTTTCTTTAAAATATATATAATTCTATTTAACAAGATATAAAAATAATTATAAAACATTTCATTTGACTCTTTAGTTACTAAGAATTACTTAAACAAAATGCCAAAAATTTTACCCCTCAACTCTTTTCCCACAGGAATGCACATTTAAAAATTAAGAACAAAGTAAATATGGCAATACCTACTAACCAAACAAAAACCAATCTCAAACCTTTTCTTTCTTTTAACGGCAGATATGAACTAAAAAACAATTATAAAAAACTTATATTTATATAGGTCTTAAATTTAATTGTGTCAATAAAGATAATATATATACCTTAACTTTTTTTTTATTTTTACCCGACTACGGCAAAGCCAAAAGGAAGAATTATGATTTTAGCAGTCTATGTATGTATGTATGTTAGTATTTACGTATGTTCCTCCGTATCGCCTAAACTATTTTTACGATTTTGATGAATAAGGTGTCAATCAATTTGTTATTATGTCCCGGGTAAAAAAGGCTACATTTTAAACGACTTCACATAAGGAGGAGTCGATTTTATCTTGTAAACCCCGATTATAACTAATTTCATTCCTTTCTTTTTTTTGACTTTGGTAAACGTATTTTTGCAAAGGGCCAAGTTAACGTTGCATTATGTAGGGTAAGAACATTGGAAGGTTTATTTATTAGCGATCTGGTCCCCGGAAACCTTTATGCAACCCTCATGATTCAGCGTCATTGATGGATTTGGAAAGGCTCAGAAGTATTGACTCTGCTCAATAATAAATAAATACCCAGTTATCTTATTGTATTTATTTTTGTAATGTATATTCATCTGCTAATATATATTAGAGTATAATATATTTTTAAAATTATGTACAGCAAGATTAATTACACCTTATTTACACTACACACACTCACACACCTCCCTCTCATCATCATATCTTCTTACAAACTTTCACCTTTACCACTAAGCTTACACTTCACACATACTAATATTAACTACGCCTATGCTGTATCTCGCAGCGTTGCCAGTACGCGCGGATAAAGGAGGGGATTTTCTTTATCCTATTCCGTATACTGAGCAATCGTTTTATCATGAATGTCCTGGTCTATAATGTTTAATTATTAAGTATGTATTACTCACGTTATTATATGACTCGTCGTTATGTTGTCGCATCACAGGTTAAAACGGAAAATATTAAATTAGAATAGTTTAAAATACTGTAACCCGAATACGAAAAAAAACACTAAAAGGTATGACACAAGGTAGGTGCTGCTTAATATCATCGTCTTATTGGGTAAATCAAGTCATTTTATTTGATAGATATGCCTATTTATTTAGTTCTATTGAAATCCTCAGTAACTTCCACATTAATAACATTATAATTAATTTCAAATGCCGTAGTCGTGCGTTGTCAACTCCAGAAATTTTTGTTTTTCAAATCTGTAACCCGACTACGGGAGAAACACCAATAGGTAAGAAACAAGTTAGGTTTTTATTACTATTATAGTATTATTAATTTGATCAATATTTTATAATTAAAACCTTCAATCAGTTTGATATAATAACATTATAGTTTAATTTACCATTCTTGTATAACAAACTAAAATACTTGCTTGTGTATCAAATTAAAATGCTTCCTTTTTTTTGTTGACAACGCGCGACTACGACATTTGAATTGAATTATGATGTTAATAATGTGGAATTGACTGATGATTTCAATGAAACAAAATAAATTAAGCTATTTAATGTCGTTTCCAGAAAAGTTAAACGGGATGTACGTTACTCTAGAAGTTATGTTGTGTACATGACACAGATGTGTCAACACAAATAATTAATTGAAAGTGAGTCATCATAATTAGTGAAACAAAAAATTCCAGTTATGGCTGTATACCTAAGTTTATGAAACAGCAAATAATTTATTTGTAACATATTACAGGCAAAAAAAAATCATCAATACAACTAAATTGCAATGATGTATTATGAAAACATTTGGAAATTTGTTTTTAAGTAACAATTTCCGAACCCAAGATACCGATTTTTAAGAAAGTCCAGTTAGAAAGAGACTTAGCAAAGTATAAATTGAAATACAAACTGGTATTAATTATTTTTAACAATATTAAGAAAGAAAAATTTGAATTTTCTTGTTAATCGTTACGCTGGAAAAAAAGGCAACAGCTACATTTGTATAATTTGGGTCGTTTTGTATTTTATTTTCAATCAAAAATATTTTTTAATTTGTTTACCATTATGTATATATTTGAACCATACGTGCATATTAGTCTGGTTTATTTATTTTACCAAGGTATCTTAAAGGTTTTCAACAAAGAAACTTATAAGTAGGTAATTACAGATAATTAACTGAGGTTAAGAATTGATTTTTTTTTTCCAATTCAAAAACTAACTGAATATGACGCAACTATACCCATTAAAGTAACTTTACAATGATTTTGTATTTTTATAACGTTCAACGTTTTCAGCTAGAATTTTCATAAATATAAATATTTGTAAGGTATTTTTTCTTGTTGTTTAGTTAAATTAAGGGTTTTATAAGAAAGCGCCAGCTGCACGCCATTATCGTTTTTTTGTTATTATTTTTTAACTCAACGAAATAATGAAGTTAGTGAATATAAATGTTAGTTTTAAGTTCATTCCAACAGAAGAAAAATAAAATGTATTGGTGCTTTAAAACTTTCAGGGATATTACAAAAATAATTTACCTTTATCTTGTTTCGTTTCATAAAATTCATTACGTAAATCAACAATATAAATGAGAAACCTTAAAGTTCTATTTAAACTTCGACTAATAAAACAGTTAATAAAAATCATTTATTTTATATAAATAAGTACATTAATTTAGTTTTATATTGACTAACATATTCGCATATAACATACACAATAATTTATCCCGCCCCTTCGTATATTGTCCTTTTCAATTTCGTTCAATTTGAAGTTCCCAAGGATAGGAGCATCATTCACTAAAACTCAATTTTACCTCGAATCTTCATTTAAAGTTAAGCTCCAGTTTCGTTCCTCAATCGCTAGAAGAGACGCAAAAAGAGTTTACTCGACCAGATCGCACAAGCACATCTCCGACTCAGGGACGGACGGCTGAGATTTCCTCCTTTCCGCACCCGCGGCTGGAGTTATGAAGGGAATATGTTTTCTGGGAAAGGATTGAGGAGGGGGGATGTAAGGGAAGATCGGGGCATGCACATTACATGAGGGTGCGCCATGCGGTCGTCGCGATGCGGCAGAGACTCCTTGGAAGCTCCTGCGTGGCGGACGAGCTGGGAGATGTACGAGTTCCTGCAGTTGGCCGCTCACCGAGCGGAGATATATTAAAAAAAAAAACCCGCCGGGATTCTCCATCTGCCATTTGCGAACGATTATAAGCTCCTCATTTCAACCATATACATATTATGACTCTTCATTGTGTCTGAAATAAAATATCCTGTTTGTAATAAATGCCAAAACAGTTTCGTTTCCTGAGCAACTATAGACACAACAGCTTATCAGACACAGGCAATCAAAAAAACTTTAAGAAATAACTACTTACTATAACTTTTAATATTTAGTCCCTTAATATATTTTTATTTTATAGTGGAAAGATTAATATACTTAATTAAGTATAGGACAATTTTAATTTATTAGTTTTATATAAAAATATAGTCTAACAGCAGTAACAAAACTTACATTGCTGTTAAATATTGAAGTAATTTTGTTTAAAGACTTCTTATTACGAGTGAAATGCACAGAGACGCTAACTATACATTCTAGTTTCTTCCTGGTCTGAACCATGTCTTTGAACGATGCACAGTAGGTAGGTTCGGTATGTATGATATCAGAAGGTGGGAGTTTCAGATATATGGATACACCGTAGCCATCTTGGATTACGTTATTAATTATGTAATCACTCCCATTTTTACAATTATTAAATGTGTCAATTTTGGTTGCAGATAAATTGATGTTTCGTTTTAAATAATCTTATATTGTATGTGTTTACAAATATTAAATTTTTAAAATTTTGAAGTAATACTTCTTTAGGCGCGTTATGAAAAAATTATGATGAAAGAGAATTTTTACGAAGCGTATACAACATGCAACAACAATTAACAATATGTGAAAAGGTTACATACAAATAAAAATTACATATGTGCTGTTATACAGTATATTTTAGTGATTGATATTTAATTCTGATCCATATAATTAAAACATATAATTATTGTGAATATAAGTGATAGAAATATTATTCAAAAACTATTTCAAGTGTATTTTAATATGTACTTATTTATATGAATGAGGTTATGTTTCAGATTGTGTAACGAAGTCGGTTGCTTATAAGCGTTCATTGTCGCTGGCAAGGAGTGTCTGTGGAAGGTTTAGTAGTCTCCTGGCCGTTTTCATCGGAGTATTTCTGAGGTTATATTCCAGCACGTATAATTTATTTGAATTTTAAATTATTACCTTCATATTTAATAAATAATTATAATTAATAAATTATAATAAAGATTTTGCAAATTTATATTTTTAATTAATATAATTTATAATTTATTCCTCGATTTTTTAATAAACTAAATAATTACTTTTATATGCGTGTTTATAATAATACTCAATACTGACTATTCAATTTTTTTAAAATATTATGTTATTTATTTTACCAACCTTATTCATAATATACCTGCAGTACTTTAATTAATTTATGCAAAATAGAAAATAAATTATCACGCCAAGTAAGTATTATGTATAATTTCTAACGCGCGTACTTAAGTACACGAACGTATTCTTTTTTCGTAATTAAACTTGATTTTATCTTAAACAAAACTGTTATTTTATTTTTTTAAAACTCGGATGTGGATTACGTAGTCTACGACGTAATCCAAGATGGTCACCGTGGGTCCCTGGATTCCTAGCAACCGCCCCCTGCCACCACGCAGACCAAACCTCCCTACGGCCCGGGTGCTGCTGTGGCTCGCCGCTGGCCTGGCGGTGCTCGCACGCGGGCGAGATCCACGCTCCCGCCGTCATTGCTAGGATGTTCGCCACCATAACCGATTCCCAGAACCGGGAATTTCGGTGCAAGTACTTCAACGTAAACGAGAATTCCCTGAGCTTTCGGTACAAGAAAGGTTTTTTTTTTTAATTAATGGTGCTGCAGTTGGTGATTGAAGTAGTAACAGTTAGTTTCTAACGATTAAACTAGTTTTAGTGACCAAAACTAAAAAGAAATACAGTTAAGTATTATAATTTTTGTATTGAAAATAGTATCTACAAACGTGATCAAATCACTTTATTATAAACTTTAACTCTCAATCATTAACTCTGGAATGCAAAAAGATAATATTTACACAAATAATCGTTCTAACGCATATAATATCATAGAATTACCAACTTAAAATAACATGTACAGTATTCTTTTCATGACAAACTGAAAAGAAAACAGTATCGTTATTCAAAATAATACTTGCGCAGCAACCACAGGCAGAGGAGGCACACACACAGCTGTCCGAACACCGACTGTCGACTGAGGAGCGGCAGACTCACTCCCCTTACCACGCCTGCAACGATCGCCTCGCCAGTGAAGAGTATAAAATAATAATAATATTAGCGCGCATTAAAAAAAAAAATTATGCTGTCGATGTCGAGTCCCAAAAAAACCGAAATAACCGGGATTCAATTTTAAACTCCCGGTTCTCTTACTATCTCAAAAGTACCTGTAATTCTCGGTACTTTCGGGACCGGGATATCCCGGTGTTGAACACCTGTGCGCGGCGGCGCGGGGGTCCCGAGCGTAGCCCGAGGACGTCGCTGACGGCACGAAGATTTCGGCAGAGCGAGGCTCAGTTAGGCCCCCCATCTCTCCGTATTACAATGTCATTTCATGTAGCCATGCACTGTACTGTGCGACGTAGACACATAGGAACGGGAACATATTTGCTGTTTAGACGAAACCTCTAACATAGACTCATACGCAGTCTCAGGCACTCTTGCGATGCCACCTCTTCATTGGCTGCTGACTTGAGATCGTTTCTAAAATGGGTTTAACCTGTGGCTCAAGCATTCTTTGGTCGAGGGTTTATGAGTCGCTGGTTTGAACTGCAAGGTCGACTGTAGACGCAGCACATGTGAATACGTGTTTCAAATGAAACCTATTGTGAAACTAACGCGTGAATTCTTCTGGTGTTTATAAGTACAGTAACATCTATGTTCAGAAAATACAATGTTGCCCCGCAATACATTTCAATTAGTTATTATTTTATTAGATATCTGGTTCAAAATACATAAAAATAATGCAACCGTGATCCGAACTGAAGATTTAAATAACCTACATTTAAACAGATTTAATGAATAATCGCGGGGTAAAAATGGCTAATTTATTTAGGGTCTGCAAAGTTTTAAATTTCTATATTGTTCCGTTTTGCAGACCAAAAATTGACAAGTGTAAGAATATATAAAAATGTGCATTTAATAAATTGAAAAAACATGTTTTTGCAAAAAATATCTACACGCAAAAAAATTTGTGAGCAAGAAATCGTCTACCTAATATGCACACATCGAATAAAATGGAATTATGTTCACGATTTCCAGTTTAATAGATAAAATAATAATCATTATAAAAATTCTAAAAGAAGAATAAAATATTAGAAGTTTCTTCTGACATTGAAACAACTGGTTTCGTATGACACATTTCGTACCCAAACAACAACCATATACATTAAAAGTAACTTTATTCCAAGATCTATAAACCATGGTTTATGTCCGTCAGTTAGTTTTATGGAAATATGAAGTAAGCCGCCTAGGTTATAATTGAATAACAAAACTTTACCTACAATTTGATGAATTATAAGAGTTATTGCTTTGAATGTCTCTACTTTATTTTATTTGTAAGCATTATAATTCATACTAAGAAACATGTTTGGTACTAATTATTTAAATTATTAAGTTAAATAATGTAAAAATTAATGAAAAACATAGGTGTTAAAAGTAATTTTTTTTTTCAAGTCGTGCACCTCTCTTCTTTAACCAATGTGACTTCCATCTGAGGATTATAACCCTTAAATTTTATGTATCGTTTCTGCAGGGATAGGCGTTTTAATAATAAAGTGTTAATATATAAGGTTTAAGACAACAAAATTAACTTAATACCAATCATAGTACATGTTCTTTTAACGTTAATAATTATTATTTACATATTTTCCAGAACCTCAAAGTTTATATTTTATAGTTTAGCTAAGGAGTTTCAACATTTTATAAAAACACTAGACTACAGAACAAGGTCTTTTTAAACTCAAAAAATAATTTTATATCAAAATAATTTTTTCCTATTAAAATATGTTAAGATTATAAGTTTATAAATACCAATATAAACCAATGATGATAATAAATGTGTAATTTTCAACAATAAAATCAATAAAATAGATCTCTTATACATTTTCTAAAAATAATAAAAAATACTGTGTTCGTAAAACTATAGCATTCCTTGAACGTTTAAAATGCACACAAGCACTTATACACAGAAAGGGTTTACTTTTTAATTAGTACATTAAAAATGCAATAATATTTTTAAAACTGGTGTTATGTATGTTAATTGAAGTTAAGGTTTTCGATAAAGTTTTCTTTCAGTTCGTATAGCGGGATAAATCACATACAAGTAAAATGAAATATGTTTTTTCATGCGTATCGACCAATAAGTTTTCTATTTTACTTCAAATTTCAAATGCATGAAATTCTGGCTGGGGATGTTCCAAGCTGTTAGTAAACCTTACGTCAATGGTGGGGAAAAAAAAATTTATAAACGAGAACTGTTTTTTACGAGTATTATTTTTTTATGACTCTTGTTCGCTTTCTATGAAACTCGTGGTTTTTCTTCGGTTTGGCGAGCCGGAAACTTCCTTCAGAAAGTTATCTGTGAGGGGCGGCGAAACAGCGATACATTGAATTCCGTGTCGATACTTGACAAAGAAAATACGTTTTCAGGGTCACGAGAAATCTCCTGGAACGAAAAGTCTTTTTTACCCTTCTTCTTTACCATTATATACTGCCTGCTAAGAAATTGTCACGTCATTGTATGATTACTTGTTATTGTTGTGTTTACGTTTGTAGTTATTTTAAACAAGTAATAACAAAATTCAAAAATGGTAAATTTTTCTACTTTGCTAGTATAAATAAAATACTTAAGGAAACTGTTTAATACAATAATTTTATAATTAAATTATTAGAAGGTTTTTTTAATTTTTTCCTGATATTCTTTGAAACCTCCTAAAAAAATTATCTAGTTTAATGTTCGCAGTAAGTAAACCTCTGTAGCCGCAAGTTTGCAAAGACATCTGTTAATTAACAAACATCATTGCAATAATTCTAACTCTTGTTCTCAGTGAAATTAAGGTGAAATTTTTTACAGTGATAGTAAGCATGCCCTCCTGAAACTTGATTACTTGCAATTTTGGCTAGATTGAATTTTTTCTAATGTACCTCCACCTGTTTGCACGATTGCTTAAGTAGGTTAACCTACAAAAGTTTTCAAGTAGTCCAGTAGTTTCTTTCGAGGAAGGTTTTGATTTTTCGTTGTGCATGATTTCCCATGAATGGTTTCGTAGAATGTGAAAAATGTGAAGCAATAAGATTATTGTTTGGAGATATTACTGGCGGATAAATATGCCGTTTGATTGAATTTTTAGTGTGTGTTTGAAATTTAAAAAATATGTGAACGAGACTTTCAATACTCGCCGGTGTTAACGAGGAAATTCATGTGTTCTCGTGTAGTTTTAGCTGCAAATAAACTTAAAATACGAAACTCGGATAAGAAAGTTAACGTAGAATTCTTTTAAATAATATAGATTATGACAGCAAAATTGATTAATAAAATTGTCGCTTTTCAAATACCAAAATATCCGGATGCGAATCACACATATATTTTCTCAGCCTGTTGCTATAATTCACTGGTCGTAATGTATACGTTGTTTTTCAACATCAAACACAACAATGGACAGCACGAAACAACCGGAAATTTTAAAATATTAGAAACGGCTTCGAATAAACCCTGATTTTGGACCTGATTTGCGACAATAAATTTTATTAAAATAATGCTCATTTTGTTAAAACTCACTAAACCGTTAACACTAAAGTTTACACACATGTAAAAAGTTATGTTTCTATAGCATTACTGAAATAATAATGTAAATTATCTTTAAACTTATATTATTGCACCAAGTATATGTTTGTAAATTTGTTTCCTCTTAAACATCTTAACACTGTGAATACTTCCAACAACCTAAAGGGGCTGATTTTATATTATAATTATTATGTTAAATTGTTATTAGAAAATTCCAGTGACGATATGTAAACCTCGCCCTTTGAGGTTACCAAGCGTGCGCTCTACCGCTGTGAGAGTAAGCTTCACGGGAATTTGGAAATAGAGTATGTTCTATAATCATTGAAATGACAGTTACCTTAGTTACCTTTTCAAACTGGCGATCACTTTTTACTATGACAAATTTAGTTTACTAAAAATATTCCATGGTAGTTACACAATAATAAAGATTCATTTGGCACAACAATACGTTTAGTATGTCACCCAATGTGGCAATCACCTCTAGCAGGTGGTAGCTCCTGGTAGCATGTACTGAACACAAAATGAAGGATCCATCATGGTCGTAAAGGTCTAAGTCAAATTTCAATATCAAGGTCAAAACTTCAAGGTCAAGGTCATATTTAAAGGTCAAGGTAAAATTACATTGTCATGGTAAAATTTAAAAGTCTAGGTCAAAGTTTAAGGTCAAGGTCAAAGTTCAATGTCAACAGTCTAGGTCAAAGGTATGGTGAACAGAAAATTATACTAACATGGCATAAGCACACTCTAGCAGACGAAAACAAGACGGTGGCCTCCAGCGAACGAAGACTATATGACCTTACATGACGTCATACCAGCTGACGATATATACCTTGGTATTGGTGGTGAGAGGTCAGTCTCTAGGTGGCTTCCGTGGAGGAAGGATCAGTCATTTTTTTTATTTTTTGCTTTTATCAGATTTAAACCAAGGAAGGAAATCGATCTAACCAATCAGTATATTAATAAGTTATTTATTTGTTTATTTTTAGAATTTTTTCATTAAAATGGGATAATAAATAAAGATTTTCAAGATGGCGTCCGTAACGATAATGAATTGATACAGTGGTGACATAATTCAAAATGTCGGGTGTGATGTAAGACGTTTTTATTACTTTTTATTGAAAATTTGTTAAATGGGTGATTGCCAAAATAAGGTACCTAAACTATGTATGGTTTTAAAAAAATATATTATATTTTATACACCTCTAAAGATTCTTAAATATTCCCCTGGTTGTGCCAAATTCAGTACAATAAGTGGTCGAGATCGATACATCAAATTGAATTAATAAAACTTACATAGAATTTTGGGGCTGTCCACGGAGTGGACTCTACTGTCCACTGAGTGGACAAATTTAACCTTACCATTGATTTTGGTACTTTTTTTAGTGCGTGGTTATGTACACAGCATTTTAACTTACTGTTGTGATAATTAAACAATTAACAAGGTAGTTGTGCTATGCACAGATTCTGACAAAACAAAAGTAAAATGTATTAGAAAAATATATAGCCTACACTTGAGACTTATTTAGTTTTTTAAAAAATCTATAGTACAGTTGCACTGATAACAACTGAAGTTAGTTTGCTAACATAACACTTCACTAATGAAGAATGCTACAATGTTATAAAGAGCAAATTAATTACAGGATATCATATTGAACACTGTTTTGCAATACTGGTATTGCAAAACCTTTTTAACAGAAGTGAATCATTAAGTTAAATTTTAAAGAAATTATACTTAATACCATAATTCACATATCATAAACTTTCACATTTTTTTAACATTTTGTAGGATGTCAAAGATTTTATGTGATCACAGAGTCTGTACTTCTTGATAATTTTTCCAGTTAAAACTCGTAACATAGTTCTCTTTTTTTTTGAATATTTCTCAGTTTTAAAACTGTGTTTTATTTGGTCACGGATAACTTCAGCAAACAAAACTTTCATTTTAACTTCTTCTGAATTAGTGTTGTTATTACTAAATAACTTTTCCACTCTCTTCCTAGGGGTTAGAGTATCTGCATTAGGTTGTAAGGAATCTCGTATTCTCTTTATTCTTTTTTTGTATCTTTCAAGTTTTCTTCGTAGTCTCTCATTGTCCTTTTCCAACTTCCGTTTTTTTTTCTAACATTTTCTTCCTGATTTTCCTTGAACGCTTTCTTCCACATTCAACTCTGCAAGTTGAGGATACTACAGCATCTGAAATTTCTGGTGGCGTTTCAGGAGAATTAATTTTTAATTCTTCTTCAGTTTATTGAGCTTTTTTTCTCTTTTCGTTGATGTCGTTTCCGGTCTCTCCATTCTTTCTTGACTGATCTTTGATCCCTTTCACTCATATTCAAAATAAATTTTTTTCCTCATATGGTATCTTTCCCTTTCTTTAGCTTTTTTTTCTTCATACTTTCTTGGGTTGTTAGTTAACCTTTCTCTAGCCTTTCTCATGCTGATCTTTTTCTGTTCCCTTCGTTTTTTCTATCTTAACAGCGGAATTTGAAGAGTACTTTTTTTATGGGAGCTATATTCTGCAAGATAAATACAAAATCTATCAGATTGTTTATTGGGCTCTGTTGTAATGATAAAACATCTGAAAGAATATAATTAATGCTTTTTTTTAATGAGGATAGACAAACCACAACCGTGCTGCATGAACATTTGTCAAAGCAAAAAATAATCAATTCAGCAGATTGCAGGGTAAATTATTATTATTAACATTTAAGGTATTACAAAATCATGTACCTGTGACAATATTTAAATTGTCAAATATCTTTCTACACAAGTATACTGGATCTAATGAATGTAACAAACACAGTACTAAACGCAGCTGTATGGTAATTTTCATAATTAATGTATAAATTTCATCAATGATTAAGTACATAAAAATGTTATGCTCTGTTCATAGGCCTATTCTGCAATGTCAGCAATTCTGGTACTCGAAATAGCACTAACACTTCCATAGAGTTCTCATGAAATCAACTCTGGAAATATTTCACTACATGTACAATGATGTCCCCTCCGTAGCCTGTGAATTCCACAGAGGGGACAGAAACTGTACTTTTGTTTTCTAGTCCTTTAATTTTTAAGGTTAGAATATCACTGCATTCGTAAAAGAAATTTATATGACTTGTATGTAAATGGGCATACTGAAACAGGGTCCAGGGTGAGGTGCGAGGTGCCGAGCCACATCTCTGACGTCACGTCCATCTCTAACGTCACGGCGGCCATCTTGGATGAGCGTAACGGGACACCGCGTAACGGGACAAGTTTGAACTTGACATTTAACACTCAAAATGCGCCAAAATTGGGCAAAAATTGCCCAAAATTCCTCATAAATCGTCAAAATTTACATTTCTTAGGAAAAAAATTCCGCCAAAAAATCTCAAAAAATTCCACAATTAAAAAATTAGGATTTCGAAAATCCTCAAAAGTCGTTTTGCCCTAGAAAGAACCCAAATTCCTAAAAGCGGCTTAAAACTCCTAAGAGCTAGCCGCTCTAAGCCGCCGAGGTCATGACCTTGAAAACTAGGATGCCATGGCAGCCATTTTAAATCATGACGTCACCGTTGCAATTTTCGTTACGGTCGCCATCTTTAACTTTTTTATTTATTATCCGATTTTAATGATTTTTTTTTAAATTTATAAAAAAATTAAATAATAAAATTTTTATAATTTTTTTATAAAAAATTGTACTTTTACGACACGGAGTTCGGAGTCCTCGGTTCGAACCCGACGAGTGCAAAAAAAATTAAAAATGGCGACAGGCTCCTTCCTCAATGGTGGATGTCGACATACTGACCCCCACCACTTTTATTAATGCATATATATATATCATCCGGCAGTATGATGTCACGTCCACCATTTGTCTTCGTTGCTGGAAGCCATCATCATTGTATCGTCTGCGAGAGTGCGCTGATGACATGTTAGTTTAATTATTATCCGCTAGAGTGCAGTAATCATTTATTATTATTGCTGTGACACCCGCCATCTTGTCATGTGGACGCCATCTTAAAAATCCGTTATTATTTAGCTAGAAATTCGGAAAAAGTTCCAAAATTAATTAAATAAATCATTCATTAATTAACATATTAATTCGATCGATTCCCGTCCTTGGTTGGAACCCTGGATGATGCAAAAGATTAAATTTTATGTAAAAAATAATAATTTCAATAAACTATATTCAACATTCGTAAAGAGAATCTAATTCCTCTACGACCATCATCCTAACATACATCAAGACCACCATATTGGAAATGCGTAATTTTAATGCTAGAGATTCGGGAAAAAGTTCAAAATTCATTAATTAATGTGTTATCTATATACTGATTGATTAGATCGAATAAGGTCCTTGGTTCAATCCCTGATCAATAAAAATCAACTTTAATTTTAAAAAAATACCACAAAAGCGACAGGTTTGAGAAATAAAAACACCGCAAGCTCTTTTAAAAAATTTTATTACATAAATTCAATACACTACTACAAGTACAAAAAAAAACACTGACAAATTACTAAAGCCTTTTTGGATTCCTCGATTCAAACAGTCTTCTTATTGTACGGACTAAGCCTTTTACATGACTTTAAATGTCTATCCGATCCGTTCATCACCACAGCCAGAGACGGACTGAAGTTCATATCACTTATATAGTCTCATCAGCCGGTACAACACATGAGTCAAATCAATAACCATGTTCATTATACGTCTCCGAGCATTTTTTATAATGACGATATAAGCTATCGAGACGTGAAATTAGTTTATTGCACTATTTGCACTGAAATTGTATTCTTTGATCATTATTGGAACAACCGCTTCTTTCATTTCTGCGAGCATTTGAGATGATAGTAAATGATGCACCACAGTATTTGCACTGATGTGAAGTACGCTCTTCATTAATTGAAGTATTCAATGCTGATAAAACTTCAGCTGACGGAGGAACAGCACACATCGAAGTCTCCTCCAGTGTTGTCAGAGGCGTTGCCAACGGGATCTGCTCCAACATCGTCAGCGCTGACGTCATGGTTCCCGTAGTCGATGATACATCCTCCATCAAGTTCGATTTTAAAGTCGGTAAAGATGCCATCGAAGTCTCAAGAACAGGCAATTACACGACTAATGCACCAGAAGAAACAAACTAGGTGATCCGTACACCGTCGACGGCAGTAACAAACTGAGTGTCCTGCTGTCTAGGACTCGTTTATATACATGAACCGGTTAAAATAATACGCTAGTAAAATCAAGAACAATTTACTAAAATACTAGAGTCCAAACAACATTTAAAAAATAGAAGCACCATTAACAAAAAAAAAGGCAGCACATTTAGAAGCACCGTCAACGAAAAGGCAGCACATTTGGAAGCACCGTCAACGAAAAGGCAGCACATTTGGAAGCACCGACAACGAAAAGGCAGCACATTTGGAAGCACCGTCAACGAAAAGGCAGCACATTTGGAAGCACCGACAACGAAAAGGCAGCACATTTGGAAGCACAGACAACGAAAAGGCAGCACATTTGGAAGCACCGTCAAAGAAAAGGCAGCACATTTAAAAGCACCGACAACGAAAATGCAGCACATTTGGAAGCACCGACAACGAAAAAACAGCACATTTGGAAGCACCGTCAACGAAAAGGCAGCACATTTGGAAGCACCGACAACGAAAATGCAGCACATTTGGAAGCACCGACAACGAAAAAACAGCACATTTGGAAGCACTGTCAACGAAAAGGCAGCACATTTGGAAGCACCGACAAAGAAAAGGCAGCACATTTGGAAGCACCGACAACGAAAAGTCAGCACATTTGGAAGCACCGACAACGAAAAGGCAGCACATTTGGAAGCACCACCAACGAAAAGGCAGCACATTTTGGATGCATTATCATAAAGGCAGCACATTTTGGAAGCACCATCGAATAAGGAAGCACATTTGGAAGCACCACCAACGAAAAGGCAGCACATTTTGGATGCACCATCATAAAGGCAGCACATTTTGGAAGCACCATCGAATAAGGAAGCACATTTGGAAGCTCCATCAACAAAAAAATAAAGGCAAAAAGGAAGCACAAGTTACGAGATCTAAGTCTTAGTTAGAAATCAGAATACAATAAATAAAAACATTAAATTCTTATAATTTAAATTATTTATTTTATTTATTTACCTTACACAAATGCAAGTAAAACAAACCATTATTGTATGTAGCCAGCTTTACTCAGTTCCATGAGTATGAAGGATATTTCTTTGATGCACGAAGAGTTTCCTGCACAAAGCGAACCATGTAGAAGTCTTAGCCGGTCAACCAATATGTTTGGATCTTTCCATGATGTGTAATCATTCTCTTCTACCACCATCTTCCTTGCACGTTTATAATAAATATTATGATCTCTAATGTCTTCCGTTTTACCACCAACCACAGGGTAACTTGAATTTTTGAGACGGTGATCATCACAAGCTTGATCAGATTTATTATTTATATATCACGTCGTTTCCATCCTTTCCATCTCAGGACACCGCCACTTTCTTCGATCTTGTCAGCTTTAGGTGCTTCATCATAGTCTATGTCTTTGTCAACAGCCTCAGAGTCACTGTAATAATCACCGTAGAAGGAATCGTCTTCACCCAATTTACCGTAATTATTCGATGTGGATGATATTGAAGTGTCTTCATCGTCCTCATGCTTCCTTTTTAGGAGTTCATCATTTCTACAAAGTAGGAAAGATTTACTTGAATTCGGCTGGAATATATTCTCAGTTTTCACGTTAAGGATTCTTCCATTGTCTTCATTCTTCCGTAAATCATCAATCTCCTTCAATATAAGTTCTTTGTCGAGATCGGAAGAGCCAAGAGAATTATTGTAGTAATGCAGATCACTCTTCCTTAGTCTAGTAGATTCATCGCTGTCCTCTAGCTTGTACGCAGGCTTGGCGTTACAAGTTCTGCCATGTATTTTTACATGCTTTATATTAGCTTCACCTGTATGTTTGTCTGTCCGTCTGTAACTGTTTGTCTGTCCGTCTGTAACTCTTTCGACTAAGAGTGAGTGACTTATCACTGTAAAATGTCCCACCCATTTCATTATGTTCGTTAGCCGAGCGGTCTAAGGCGCGCGACTTCTGTGACATCAGCTTTCGAATTCAGCTATCGTGGGTTCTACTCCCGGCCACGCCGAAAAAAAAAATGTTTTTTTTTTCCCCGGTAAATTCTAATATTATATCCATACATCTAACTGCAAATGATTCGTAGAGACTTTACCATTTCTTTGTGACGTTGCAACTCCAAATAGTTATCTCAGATGGTAATAGGTAGTGTCGGTAACTCATTTCCCTATGATAATTATACATAAATATAGTTTAAAAAACTAAAAAAACATGCTTTTAAAGAATATCAAACTAAAAAGTTAAAAATAAATATAGTTTAAAAAACTAAAAAACATGCTTTTAAAGAATATCAAACTAAAAAGTTAAAAATAAATATAGTTTAAAAAACAAAAGAAACATGCTTTTAAAGATTATCAAACTAAAAAGTAAAAAATAATTTTAAAATTAAATTTATGACAATAGTATATAAGCAATACTAGTATAAATGAGAAAAAAGCATGGGGCGCTTAATATTCAAAAAATATGGCACAAAGCGCCTCAAGCTTTTTTCTCATTTATACTAGTATTGCTTATATACTATTGTCATAAATTTAATTTTAAAATTATTTTTTACTTTTTAGTTTGATAATCTTTAAAACCATGTTTCTTTAGTTTTTTAAACTATATTTATTAGGCTCTCTCTCCGCGTAAACGACTTGCTACATCGAACACAACTTATCATATTGCGCAGTGGATTTTTAACACAGTCATTCTTCTCGTGTTGTCTTTTATTCTTTCTCAAGATAAACTCTTTGCTGCAAAACTTACACCTATGTTTTTCGATACAGTGTCAGATCCCAAATCGGAATTCATATTAGTTACTGAGACTAATACCAGATACCAATTGAGTGTTTTAAATTAGATCCATTACTTAAATATATTTTTTTTCATATTTCATCAGCGAGAATTAATATATCTCATGCAAAAGTACTTTGTGCGTGTAGTTCTGCTTTTGAACAACAGATGTCGCCACATGTTGCTTGCAGGTAAATAATATTTTGTTCTGTTATGCGGGATGCGGGGATGCTCACTAACGATCGCAAAAGGATGGCGTCGCTAGACTCCAAGGAGAAGGAAGTCCGTCCTTCCTGTTAGTGCTTCTTAGATTTCTCAGAGATTATTATTATTTGACTGAGAAATAATATTTTTTTTAATTTCCACCTGATAAAAATATTACAAGTGTTGATTAAGTAGCAGAAATTCACTAATTAAATGTAACCTTAAATTAACATGACTCATTAAATAAAAAAATCCTTCATGAAGAGATCAATTGCTCATCTGTAACCAGAAGCACTTGCAGAAAATCATCAAAATATTGTCAAGTATAGTAATCAGGAGCACACGGAGAAAACCATCAAAATATTGACAAGAATATTCAGGAGCACCCGGAGAAAACAACTATAGTATTGACAAGAATAATCGGAAGCACACGGAGAAAACCGCTACAAGTTTTCTTTGATATCATAAAAACACAAAAAAGTTAATAAAAAATTAGAAATAATAATGAAAAAAATACAAACATTCTGCTAGCTTGTGAACTCTTTGATGTGCAAAGTTAGTGTTCTAGTACAAGCCAGAATGTTTGTATTTTTTTCGTTATTATTTTGAATTTTTTATTAATTTTTTTTTGTATTTTTATGATATCAAAGAAAACTTGTGGCAGTTTTCTCCGTGTGCTACCGACTATTCTTGTCAATACTATGGTGGTTTTCTCCGGGTGCTCCTGAATATTCTTGTCAATATTTTGATGGTTTTATCCGTGTGCTCCTGATTATACTTGACAATATTTTAATGATTTTCTGCAAGTGCTTCTGGTAACAGATGAGCAATTGATCTCTTTATGAAGGATTTTTTTATTTAATGAGTCATGTTAATTTAAGGTTACATTTAATTATTGAATTTCTGCTACTTAATCAACACTTGTAATATTTTTATCAGGTGGAAATTAAAGAGAATATCATTTCTCAGTCAAATAATAATAATCTCTGAGAAATCTAAGAAGCACTAACAGGAAGGACGGACTTCCTTCTCCTTGGAGTCTAGCGACGCCATCCTTCTTTTGCGATCGTTAGTGAGCATCCCCGCATCCCGCATTAAAGAACTAAATATTATTTACCTGCAAGCAACATTTGGCGACATCTGTTGTTAAAAAGCAGAACTACATGCATAAAGTACTTTTGATGAGATATATTAATTCTCGCTAATAAAATATGAAAAAAAATTATATTTAAGTAATGGATCTAATTTAAAACACTCAATTGGTATCTGGCATTAGTCTCAGTAACTAATATGAATTCCGATTTGGGATTTAACGCTGTATCGAAAGAACATAGGTGTAAGTTTTGCTGCAAAGAGTTTATCTTGAGAAAGAATAAAAGACAACACGAGAAGAATTACTGTGTTAAAAATCCACTGCGCAATATGATAAGTTGTGTTCGATGTAGCAAGTCGTTTACGTGGAGAGAGAGCCTAAAAAGACATGGCAGAACTTGTAACGCCAAGCCTGCGTACAAGCTAGAGGACAACGATGAATCTACTAGACTAAGGAAAAGTGATCTGCATTACGACAATAATTTTCTTGGCTCTTCCGATCTCGACAAAGAACTTAAATTGAAGGAGGTTGATGATTTACGGAAGAATGAAGACAACGGAAGAATCCTTAACGTGAAAAGTGAGAATATATTCCAGCCGAATTCAAGTAGATCTTTCCTACTTTGTAGAAATGATGAACTCCTAAAAAGGAAGCATGAGGACGATGAAGACACTTCAACATCATCCACATCGAATTATTACGGTAAATTGAGTGAAGACGATTCCTTCTACGGTGATTGTTACAGTGACTCTGAGGCTGTTGACAAAGACATAGACTATGATGAAGCACCTAAAGCTGACAAGATCGAAGAAAGTGGCTGTGTCCTGAGACCGAAACTATGGAAACGACGTGATATATTAAATAAATCTGATCAAGCTTGTGATGATCACCGTCTCAAAAATTCAAGTTACCCTGTGGTTGGTGGTAAAACGTAAGACACCAAAGATCATAATATTTATTATAAACGTGCAAGGAAGATGGTGGTAGAAGAGAATGATTACACATCATGAAAAGATCCAAACATATTGGTTGACCGGCTAAGACTTCTACATGGTTCGCTTTGTGCAGGAGGAAACTATTCGTGCATCAAAGAAATATCCTTCATACTCATGGAACTGAGGAAAGCAGGCTACAAACAATAATGATTTGTTTTACTTGCATTTGTATAATGTAAAGAAATAAAATAAATAATTTAAATTATAAGAATTTAATGTTTTTATTTATTGTATTCTGATTTCTAACTAAGACTTAGATCTCGTAATTTGTGCTTCCTTTTTGCCTTTTTTTTTTTGTTGATGGAGCTTCCAAATGTGCTTCCATATTCGATGGTGCTTCCAAAATGTGCTGCCTTTATGATGGTGCATCCAAAATGTGCTGCCTTTTCGTTGGTGGTACTTCCAAATGTGCTTCCTTATTCGATGGTGCTTCCAAAATGTGCTGCCTTTATGATGGTGCATCCAAAATGTGCTGCCTTTTCGTTAGTGGTACTTCCAAATGTGCTGCCTTTTAGTTGTCAGTGCTTCCAAATGTGCTGCCTTTTCGTTGTCGGTGCTTCCAAATGTGCTGCCTTTTCGTTGTCGGTGCTTCCAAATGTGCTGCCTTTTCGTTGTTGGTGCTTCCAAATATGCTGCCTTTTCTTTGACGGTGCTTCCAAATGTGCTGCCTTTTCGTTGTCGCTGCTTCCAAATGTGCTGCCTTTTCGTTGACGGTGCTTCCAAATGTGCTGTCTTTTCGTTGTCGGTGCTTCCAAATGTGCTGCATTTTCGTTGTCGGTGCTTCCAAATGTGCTGCCTTTTCGTTGTCGGTGCTTCCAAATGTGCTGCCTTTTCGTTGACGGTGCTTCCAAATGTGCTGTTTTTTCGTTGTCGGTGCTTCCAAATGTGCTGCCTTTTCGTTGTCGGTGCTTCCAAATGTGCTGCCTTTTCGTTGACGGTGCTTCCAAATGTACTGCCTTTTTTTTGTTGATGGTGCTTCTATTTTTTTAATGTTGTTTTGACTCTAGTATTTTAGTAAATTGATTTGTCAAGCGTATTATTCCAACCGGTTTATGTATATAAACGAGTCCTAGACAACAGGACGCTCAGTTTGTTACTGCCGTCGACGGTGTACGGATCACCTAGTTTGTTTCTTCTGGTGCATAAGTCGTGTAATTGCCTGTTCTTGAGACTTCGATGGCTTCTTTACCGACTTTTACATCAAACTCGATGGAGGATGTACCATCGACTACGGGAACCATGACGTCAGCGCCGACAATGTTGGAGCAGATCACGTTGGCAACGCCTCTGACAACACTGGAGGAGACTTCGATGTGTGCTGTTCCTCCATCAGCTGAAGTTTCATCAGCATTGAATACTTCAATTAATGAAGAGCGTACTTCGCATCAGTGCAAATACTGTGGTGCATCATTTACTATCACCTCAAATGCTCGCAGACATGAAAGAAGCGGTTGTTCTAATAATGTTCATAGAATACAATTTCAGTGCAATAAGTGCAATAAACTATTTTCATGTCTCGATAGCTTACATCGTCATTATAAAAAATGCTCCGAGACGTATAATGAACATGGTTATTGATTTGACTCATGTGTTGTACCGGCTAATGAGACTATATAAGTGATATGAACTTCAGTCCGTCTCTGGCTGTGGTGATGAACGGATCGGATAGACATTTAAAGTCATGTAAAAGGCTTAGTCCGTACAATAAGAAGACTGTTTGAATCGAGGAATCCAAAAAGGCTTTAGTAATTTGTCAGTGTTTTTTTTGTACTTGTAGTAGTGTATTGAATTTATGTAATAAAATTTTTTAAAAGAGCTTGCGGTGTTTTTATTTCTTAAACCTGTCGCTTTTGTGGTATTTTTAAAAATTAAAGTTGATTTATATCGATTTGGGATCGAACCAAGGACCTTATTCGATCTAATCAATCAGTATATAGATAACACATTAAGTTAATGAATTTTGAACTTTTTCCCGAATCTCTAGCATTAAAATTACGCATTTCCAATATGGTGGTCTTTTGTCTGATAGGATGATGGTCGTAGAGGATTTAGAGTCTCTTTACGAATGTTAAACATGGTTTATTGAAATTTTTTTTTTTACATAAAATTTAATCTTTTGCATCATCCAGGGATCGAACCGAGGACGGAAATCGATCGAATCAATATGTAAATTAATAAGTTATTAATATAATTAAAATTTGGAACTTTTTCCGAATTTCTAGCTTAATCATAACGGATTTTCAAGATGGCGTCCACGTGACAAGATGGCGGGTGTCACAGCAATAATAATAAATGATTACTGCACTCTAGCGGATAATAATTAAACTAACATGTCATCAGCGCACTCTCGCAGACGATACAATGATGATGGCTTCCAGCAACGAAGACAAATGGCGGACGTGACGTCATACTGCCGTATGATATATATATGCATTGGTAAAAGTGGTGGGGGTCAGTATGTCGACATCCACCATTGAGGAAGGAGGCTGTCGCCATTTTTAATTTTTTGTCACTCGTCGGGTTCGAACCGAGAACTCCGAACTCCGTGTCGTAAAAGTACAATTTTTAAAAAAAAAAATTATTAAATTTTTATTATTTAATTTTTTTATAAATTTTAAAAAAGAATTCATTAAAATCGGATAATAAATAAAAAAGTTAAAGATGGCGACTGTAACGAAAATTGCAACGTTGACGTCATGATTCAAAATGGCTGCCATGGCATCAAATTTTTCAAGGTCATGACCTCGGCGGCTTAGAGCGACTAGCTCTTAGGAGTTTTAAGCCGCTTTTAGTAATTTGGGTTCTTTCTAGGGCAAAACGACTTTTGAGGATTTTTGAAATCCTAATTTTTTAAATTGTGGAATTTTTTGAGGTTTTTTGGCCGAATTTTTTTCCTAAGAAATGTAAATTTTGACGATTTATGAGGAATTTTGGGCAATTTTTGCCCAATTTTGGCGAATTTTGAGTGTAAAATATCAAGTTCAAACTTGTCTTGTTACGCGGTGTCCCGTTACGCTCATCCAAGATGGCCGCCTTGACGTCAGAGATGGACGTGACGTCAGAGATTTGGCTCGGCACCTCGCACCTCACCCTGGACCCTGTTTCAGTATGCCCATTTACATACTACTTATATGTAGTACTTTTTATCTATTCATCTATTAGAAGTGACAGATATCATTTCTCACCTTCAAAAAGTTGTCCACAGAGTGGACTAAGCGATCTGGACCAACAGTTAAATCACATGGATCAACAAATGTATGTACCAATAAATCACCAATCATCCACTTTAGACTTGATAGAAAACAAGATGGATTCTTTTCCCTCCTTTTTTGTAGGGTTCAGTGGCCAGTGCTGCACCCTGGAGGTTTATATTGAAACTATGTTATATGTCCACACAAAGGACCCATTTCCTGGGGACAATTAATAAACATTATGCTTACTTGAAAATTCAAACCTTTGCAGTCCAGCAATTTTATGATTTCTTTTTTAATCTTTGGACATTACAATTTAAAGAATTAATATTAAATAACATAAAATTATATTGTTTTGGATAATTAAAATGTTATCAAACTGTACTTGGGGACAGTCCACGGAGGGGACATTAACCACTTTCTTGGTCTCACATCTTAAATACAAAAACATTTATTTAAGAAATTATATAATAATATGCTTCTATTACATTCAAGCATGTATCTTATTGTAAAAATTACTATTAATACAAATGTATAATATTTTTAAGCCCTAGGGACATGCTTTAGGTACCTTATTTTGGCAAACACCCAAATACAATAATAAATTACTTTTTTACTCTCGCCGGAAATCGAACCGAGGACTGAAATCGTTCATATAACTAAACATTTGAAGTAGGCAATTTTTTAAAAATTTTTTGGATATTTTTCGGAATTTGTAGCATTTAAATTACGGATTTTCAATTTGGCGGTCATAACGAAACTTGCAACGTTTTTTTTTAAATTTAATTGAATTATGATTATTTATTTTTTTATAAATTTTTCAACTTTTTTCATTGAAATTGGATAATAAATGCGCGGGAATAAGGGGATAAGTCAAATATTGGTAAAAATGATTTTTTATGGTATAAAATAAAGGAGAACAAGCTCTACAAATTGGTCCAAATGGTCTAGCACCCTTGTCTGTTATTCTATGGCACTGAACTTTTGGAATAATTAATTACTGATCTTGCATACTTCGAAAAACTTTAAATGTATAACATCTTAATTTAAGTAATTTTGACATATCCCCTTTATCCCGCGCACCCGCTATATATATTTTCAAAATGACGGTCGTAACGTCATACTTGTTGACGATATAATATATACTTTGGCATAAGTGGTGGGAGGTCAGTCTACCAGCGGCTTCTGTGGAGGAATGATCGGTCGTCATTTTTATTTTGTTGCCGTCACCGGATTCGAACCAAGGATTCCGATCTCAATTACGTAAGTGTACATTTAAAATTGTTTGATTTTAATTTTTTTACGAAATTTGTATTATTAAATTTGATTATTTAATTTTTTTATGAATTTTAAAATGTTTCACGATTTTCTAACATAAAAATTACGGATTTTTAATATGGCGACCGTAACGTAAATTGTAACGGTGAAGTAATAATACAAGATGGCGGTCATAATCCTAGATGTCAGAGGCCTATCAGAGGCTTTAGACATGGATGCTTAATCCTCTTTTAGGACATTGTTTTTTTTCTAAGGCAAAAAGTATTTTGAGGTTTTCGAAATTCTAATTTATCAATTGTGGAATTTTTGAGAATTTTTGGCGGGAATTTTTTCCCAAAATAATGGTATTTTTGGCGAATTGGTGCTAATTTTGGCTAATTTTGAAGGTTAAAGATCAAGGTCAATGTCAAAGTTCAAGGTCAAGATCATGCAAGAAAGCTGTGACGTCAGAATCCAAAATGGCGGGCGTACATTCAGCTCCACACCCAGAACCCAGAGCCCGGAGGAACTATATATACTACTGTGAAATATTTCCATTGTAAATAATTTTTAAAAAATTTCACTCACAAAAAAAACTGCACTATAGTATTGTTACGAACGTTATTAATGCCACTTCACGCGCAGGTGCAAAGCTAGCTGGGCTGCATCACATGCCGCCGTAACATGAGATGTGCCGTGCGCACCTGGGTCGCCACTTTAACTCCCTCCAGCCCTCCGCTCCCCCCGCGCGGCACTGTTAGTTTGACATTCCAAAACCTGCCAGCTGCGGAGTTACGCAAGCCGCCGACACGTTTTTTCGAGAGAGTTATGCCGTCGGGACGAATCGAAATGACGCGACTGGCCCCGGCCGCTCTCGTGAGTTCTGGAATAGCACCGGGGCCTATATATATGCCCGAGGACGTCAGGGCAGGGAGTCAGTTCGGAGTGTTCAGTCGGGAGTTCTCCCACGGCGGAGTTTCCGGGCGAAAGTGCCGCGGGTGGGGCAGAGTGGCAAAGTCCTTGGACGAAGGTTCCAGGGCAGGGAATGAGTGAGTTCAGTGGAGTCGGGAGTTTTCCCGCGGCAGAGTTTCTGGGCAATAGAGTGGCGAAGTCCCTGGACGAAGGTTCCAGGGCGAAGAGTTCAGATCCGGGCGATAGTGTCACGGGCGCGGCGGAGTTCCGAGCGAAGTTCCGAGCGTGGCGTCGAGTGGGATTTCGGCGAAGGGGAAGTGCGACGGCGGCGGCGGGTGCGGCGACGGAGTCCTGCGACGGAGGACCACGAGGGGTGCTGCGTCGAGAGTTGCGCCCGAGGTGCGGCCCAGCGAGGCGCGTGGATTGTGAGAAACGAGTAACTGGAGGAAGCACATTGTTTAAAATTAATTAATTGGCTTTTTTGATTATTAGCTAGTAATGTAAATAGTGGCAATAAATAAAACTGTGTGTGATAAAAATCTTTAGTTGGGCTATCCTTTACGAACCCGCAGTAATACGTAACAGTTTAAATAAATACTATAAATTATTTTTACGTCATCCAGTGGTTGTATCGTTCATTGCAATGTGCGTATATATCTTTATATATATATTTCTTGTGTGCGTGTGTATGTCACTGAACTCCTCCTAGACGGCTGGACCGATTTTGATGAAATTTTGTGTGTGAGTTCACGGGGATTCGAGGATGGTTTAGATTCACAATTGGATATTTTATCTCGATTCTGAGTTAAGAAAAACTAAAAAAACACGCTTTGAAAGCAAAAATTGCAACGCATTATTAGAAGCCATTAAGTTTTGCTATTGTAAGGAACTAAGTAGAGAGTAGGAAAAAAATAAAGATCCTGACAGTTTATAGCGTCGCCATATTTGTTTCAATTTTCAATACCCTTTTTGTATACTACAATTTAAATTGCAGAAAAAAAAATCATGTTTCATAGCCACACAAATAGTGAGGATGGTTTAGATTCACAATTGGATATTTTATCTCGATTCTGAGTTAATAAAAACTAAAAAAAACACGCTTTAAAAGCAAAAATTGCAACGCATTATTAGAAGCCATTAAGTTTTGCTATTGTAAGGAACTAAGTAGAGAGTAAGAAAAAAATAAAGATCCTGACAGTTTATAATGTCGCCATATTTGTTTCAATTTTCAATACCCTTTTTGTATATTACAATTTAAATTGCAGACAAAAATCATGTTTCATAGCCATGCAAATAGTGAGTGTGTGTCATTTCTCTATGTCCACGAGGTCTCGCCGCGTCAATTTTCTCCTTGAAGCGAACCCGTCCGCTTAATTAAATAAACAGCTGTTATCATTGAATGATTTCATGATTTACTTAATGAAAATATGCTCTCATAAAAAAATTAGTTAGATAGACATTCAATACGTGTCTTTCTCTCACTCTCTCTCTCTCTCTCTCTCTCTCTCTCTCTCTCTCTCTCTCTCTCTCTCTGAAATGTATGTAGCTTGCTCGCGGGTCAGTAATGCAGACAATCTTTACATTCTAGCTCGAGACGGGAAAAACAGTAAATGTGGTTTACAAAGACATTTTATGAAGTGTCTTCCCGTCATTACATTTGAAAGTAGAAACATATTTACTCAAAATTTAGGTAGTAACATATTTTTATTGCAAAGACTGAAATAGAGGTGAGAAAAATTATCATTTGTGAACATAAGAAAACTACTACAACTGTATCAACTGTTATGTTATAATGTTTAAATTTCTAAATGGTGCAAGATAATACAAAATTCCATGCGGAAAAAGTCGTGGGCAGCAGATACGTATAGTTATAGGTGTGGGGCTATGCATGCTGATTTTTCATATACTGCATGGATGCGAACATGTAAGAATAATCTATCTATCTTACCATAATAAAACAGTACTTTTTCTGTCTGTCTGTTTGTACGCGATTTTGATGAAATTTTGTGTATGAGTTCACGGGGATTCGAGGATGGTTTAGATTCACAATTGGATATTTTATCTCGATTCTGAGTTAAGAAAAACTAAAAATACACGCTTTAAAAGCAAAAAAACTAAGCATTGTTGATAATTAGCCTCCATGGCAACGGGCTTTTGCATTGTTGTTGCCTTCTGCGTAACCATGGGAAAGGTTTTTGGTAACGGCAGTGGCGTGCCCAAGAGGAGGGGTATGTATAATGAGAAGATACAAAATGTCCAGCGTAGAAATACTTACCGCCATATCCATATCTCACAAAAAGTACATTTGGGCAGGACAATGTCTGTCGGGTCCGCTAGAAAGATATATAGAGAGATAGAGATATAAATAGAAAGATAGAGAGACTTATAGAGATATACATAGAGAGATAGAGAATTAGAGAGATAAAGAGAGATGCTTAGTATACGTTTAAAATATTACAAAAAAAATTGATTGAGGCATTGCAACGCATGCCGGGCATTATCTAGTCTTTATATATATATTTCTTGTGTGCGTGTGTATGTCACTGAACTCCTCCTAGACGGCTAGACCGATTTTGATGAAATTTTTTTCTGTGAGTTCACGGGGATTGGAGGATGGTTTAGATTCACAATCGGATATTTTATCTCGATTTTGAGTTAAGAAAAAATTAAAAATGTAATGTGTGTCATAGATATACAAACTGTTAGTGTCATTCCTCTATGTCTGCCGAGCAATAGCTTTCAAGCCATTACGTTACGTTTTGCTATTGTAAGGAACTAAGTAGAGAGTAAGAAAAAAAAAAGCTCTTGACAGTTTGTAGTGTTGCCATATTTGTTTCAATTTTCAATACCGTTTTTGTATATTACAATTTAAATTGCAGAAAAAAATCATGTTTCATAGACACATAATAAAAGTGAGTGTGTCATTTCTCTATGTCTACGAGGTCTCGCCGCGTTATTTTCTCCTTGGGGCGAACCCGTCCGCTTAGTTAAATAAACAGCTTTTATCGTTGAATGATTTCATGATTTATTTCATGAAAATCTGCTCTCATAAAAAAGTTAGTTTTATAGACATTGAATAAGTGTCCTCTCTCTCTCTCTCTTTCTCTCTCTCTCTGAAGATCAATCTATGAATCGTTACAAATTTATTTCCTTTTTTTTTAGTTTGATTTGATACAATATGATTTCACTAAAAATCAATTTCTACCCCTTCCTATTTTCATTTCCACATTACGAAGTTTCACTTTTTCCACGCGGAGGGACTCCACGCAATATTTTTGCATGCAATTAAAAACTATTTTTTAATGATGCCAAATAAGTATAACTTCACATGCGCGTACCTAAGTACACCCTCCCATTTTTTAAATTTTATTTATTCTATATATATTTTTCCTCCAAAAAACCTAAGCATTGTTGATAATTAGCCTCCATGGCAACGGGCTTTTTCAAAATTAAGAAGCTAGAAAATAAAAGTACACGTTTTTCATCTAAAATTTGTTACAATAAATCGTTTTCGGAGATAATTAAAAATTTTATTTTCAATAAATAACTCATATTCGTTGTGGATTATAGTAGTATATAATAGCCGGAGCTGCGCCAGGCTTCAGGCTGTGGTGACTGTGGTGACACCCGCCATCTTGGATTGTGACGTCACGGCAGCCATTTTTTAACTCAAAATTCCTCAAAATTCCTCAAAATTGACTCAAAATGACTCAAAAAATCCCTTTTTAAGAAAAAATTTCCCGTTTTCGAGGGAAAAATTCCCGTTTCGAGGGAAAATTTCCCGTTTTATTCCGTAAAAATCCCAGCAGCTAGAAATGTCCATATGTAGGCTTATGCATCCATGTCTACAGCCTCAGATAAGCCTCATCATGGATGATGTCACCGTTGCAATTTCCGTTACGCCCGCCATCTTTATCCGGCGCCTGGCGCCGGCGCGTGGAGCCGAGAGCCAAGCTACATCTCTGACGTCACATTTATCTGTGACGTCACGGCGGACATCTTGGATGAGCGTAACGGGTCACAGCGTAACGGGACAAGTAGTACCACGACTTTGACCATGACCTTGACACCGGCGGCCATTTTGGATCCGCCATCTTGGATCACCCATTTTGGATGACGTCATTTTGTTTTCTCGAACATTCCGGCATTGTGTTTTCCGCCATATTGGATGATGACGTCACCGTTACAATTTCCATTACGGCCGCCATCTTTAAAATCTTTATTTATTATCCGATTTTATCGAGAAAAAAAAATTTAAATTTATAAAAAAATTTAAATAACAAAATTTTAATAAATTATTTATAAAAATTACATTTATGACACGGAGCTCGGAGGCCTCGGTTCGAACCCGGTGAGGGTAAAAAAATTTAAAATGGCGACCGTTCCTTCCCCCGCGGTTGCTGCAGGCAGACTGACTCCCACCACTTTTTTTTTTTAATCATATATATCGTCACCTAGTATGACGTCATGTCAGCCATCTTGTCTTCGATGCTGGAAGCCATCATCATTGTATCGTCGGCGAGAGTGCGCTAATGACATGTTAGTTTAATTCTTATCCGCTAGAGTGTAGTAATCATTTATTATTGCTGTGACACCCGACATCTTGTCATTTGGCCGCCATCTTGAAAATCCGTAATTTTAATGCTAGAGATTCGGGAAAAAGTTCAAAATTCATTAAATAAATCACTCATTAATTTACATATTGATTCGATCCGCTCCTGTCCTCGGTTCGATACCCGATCGATGCAATAATGTTTTAATTTTATGTAAAAAATATTAATTTCAATATACCATGTTCAACATTCTTAAAGAGGCTTTAAAACCTCTATTACCGTCATCCTATAAGCAATCAACACCACCATCTTGGAAAATTCGTAATTATATTGATAGAGATTCGGGTAAAAGTTCGAAATTCATTAAATAAATTTCCAATCAATATACTGATTAATTAGATCGACTAAGGTCCTTGGTACGATCTAAGATGTTGCAAAAAAAATTAAATATAACATCAATTTAACATAATAGTAACAGGTTCGAGGAATTAAATACCGCAAGTTCTTTTACAAACATAATATTTATTACATAATTTCTATTCTACTACAGGATCACATACGAAAGCTAGCAAATTTATAATCAATCATTTAGTTCCGCATCGGTGTGAAATGACTAATTCTTAGCTCCAATCGGTTTATACTAGACAGAGTCCAACCAGAACCTTTACTGACATAGTTCTCCTCTTTTTGACAGAGTTTCTGGATACCGTTTTTAACAGTTTGCTTCACATCGTCAGAACTGTAAATTACTGTAGCCGATGTCTTGAATGCACACTTCTTCACTTTGTCATCTAACGGATATGGCTTTCCATATAGACAGTCCAACCACAAGTAATATTTTAATGGACCGTTTGTTGCTACGTCATCAGTAAGCTGATTGATTATGTCCTGTCTGATATCATCAAGAAAATTACAAATGTCTTTCGACTCACCGAACGTATTTAGATAATAGTAGTCTTTCAACATTCCACGAAATGCAGACTGCGCCAAGTAGAAGCCATTATCGTTTACTTGTAATGCACCGAACACAGTCTTAGGTTTATTTTCATGTTCAGACGTCATACCAATCGGTTGCTGCACATCTGTTTTTTTGCTCGAACGCTCACGAGCCTTCAACCTAAACCGAGGAGTCGTAATTGCGGCAGGTAGTTCAGCAGTAGGCGCACGGACTTCACCTTTACAGTTTATCGCATGTCGTCGCAAATTATCGATTCGAGTAAACCATTTAAGGCACTCATCACAGCGAAACTTCATGCGAGAAGGATTCTTCTTGCATTTGCTCCGCTCATGTCTTCGTGCATCATGGAAAAATGCGAACGACGTATCACAGTAGCTGCAAGGATGCCTAGTTGAAGACAAACCCGAACCAGATGACGTTGTAACTGTGGTTGTACCATTTCCAGGCATGCTATTATGCACATCGATGCATCGTTGTTGCACCGTTACCTTTACTTTCTGCCGCTCTGCAGGGCCTTTACATGTCTCCAAGTGATGCTTCAAATTAGCATTTCTTGTAAATTGCTTGCGACACTTAATACAGCCAAACATTTTTTGATAAGGGTTCTTAGCACATTCTCTCGTCTCATGTCGACGAGCATTGCTGATGTTTGAGAAAATCTTGTCATAGTAACGACATCGATGTTCGTTAGCTGTTGAGGATTCGTCATCCATTGAAGTCTTCATCGAGGGTGAAACAGCGTCCGTTGAGGTTTCCTGTACAGCCCGCACTACCGGCATTAAAGTCTCTTCTGCTGGTGGTATCATGTCTGTCGAAGTCTCCTCCAGTGTTGTAGTCGTTGCCAACGGGATCTGCTCCTTCTCCGTCGTAGCTGTCGTCAAGGTTCCCGTAGACGATGGTTCAACGTCCATCGAGTTCGCCGTTAAAGTCGTTAAAGATGCCATCGAGTTCGCAAAAACAGGTAATTACGCAACTTATGCACCGGAAGAAACAAACTAGGTGATCCTTACAACGTCGTCAGTAACAAACTGAGCGACCCGATGTCTCGGACTCGCTTATATACATGCACCGGATGGAATAATACGCTAGTCAAATCAAGATCAATTTACTATATTACTAGAGTCAAATCAACATTAAAAATAGAAGCACCATCAAAACGGCAGCACAATTTGGACGCGCCGTCAATAAAAAGGAAGCACATTCTACAAAACGAAAGCTCATTTAACGAAAAGGAGGTACATTCGCACTTACATTAAACTCGATAGGATGCGATCGTCAGTGTTAAGCTAGGATATAATGTCTCCATCAGTCTATGAATCCACCAGTTAGTAGTTCCATAAGTAATTGGCTTCAACAGTCTTTAGGCTCCAATATTCGTTGGCTACAATTTTCGTAGGCTCCAATATTCGTTGGCTCCAATATTCGTTGTCTCCATTATTCATTGGCTCCAATTTTCGTTGGCTCCAATATTCGTTGACACCAATATTCGTTGGCTCCAATAATCATTGGCTCCAATATTCATTGGCTCCAATATTCATGGGCTCCATTATCAATTGGCTCCAATTGCTCCAAATGCTCCAACAGGCTCCAAAAGGCTCCATCAGTCTTTTCACTCCAACAGTCTTTTGGCTCCAATATTCGTTGGCACCAATATTCATTGGCTCAATTATTCATTGACTACAATTTTCATTGGCTCTAATATTCATTGACACCAATATTCATTGACTCCAATATTCATTGGCTCCAATAGTCATTGACTCCAACAGTCTTTTGGCTCCAATATTCGTTGGCACCAATATTCATTGGCTCCATTATTCATTGACTAAAATATTCATTGGCTCCAATATTCATTGACACCAATATTCATTGACTCCAATATTCATTGGCTCCAATAGTCATTGACTCCAATTTTCATTGGCTCCAACAGTCATTGGCTCCAATAGACATTGGCTCCAATAGACATTGACTCCAATAGTCATTGGCTCCAATATTCATTGTCTCCAACAGTCTTTTGGCTCCAAAAGTTTTTTGGCTCCAATATTCGTTGTCACCAATATTCATTGGCTCCATTATTCATTGACTCCAATATTCATTGACTCCAATATTCATTGCCTCCAATAGTCATCGGCTCCAATAGACATTGGCTCCAATAGACATTGACTCCAATAGTCATTGGCTCCAATATTCATTGTCTCCAACAGTCTTTTTGCTCCAAAAGTCATTGACTCCAACAGTATTTTGGCTCCAAAAGTCATTGGCTTCTAAAGTCGTAGGCTCCAACTGCTTTTTGTCTCGTCAGCGTCAAATATATTTGGCTAGAATGCTACGAGTCTAAGAGACTATGAGCCGCAAGGCTACAAGTCTAAAAGGATCTAGCTGGTTACGAGTTATACATGCCTGCGAGGCTACAGAGCTACGAAGCTTCTAGAACTCAAGTTTAAGTGACTGCGAGCATACAGGACTACAAGTCTGCATGAGTACTTGACTACGAAGCTACTCATCTACAAGGCTCCAATTGCCGCATCTGTTTTCGTCGGAATTTTCTCTTTTGCTCCATCTGCTCCAACAGCATTATGTTATAAGATTACAAAGCTACTTGATTAAGTAGCTTCAAGTCTACGAGGCTCCATTGCATCATTAATACAAGCTACGAGCCATGAGGTTTCGAGACTACGCGATTGCAAATCTTAAAGGTTACGTGATCGCGAAGCTATAGGACTACGAAGCTTCCAGAACGCATGGTCACGAGACTGCATAACTAATTGGTCGCGTGGCTACGAAACGTAATGTCTCTAACTGACTACAATAGCACTATTCAGTGGTGAGAGTTAATTTATCTCATGCAAAGGTACTTGGTGCAAGTAGTTCCGCTTTTCAACATCAGATGTCGTCACGGGTTGCTTGCAGATAATTAATATTTATTTCCTTTATGCGGGATGCGGGATGCTCACTATCGATCGCATAAGAAGGATGGCTTCGATAGTCTCCAAGGAGAAGGAAGTTCAACCTTCCTGCTAGTGCTTCTCAGATTTCTCACGGTCCGCCATCTTGGAATGCAACGTCACGGCGGACATCTTGGATGGGTGTGTCCTTGACCTTTGACCGAAACCGCAGGATTGATCGCAAGCACACGGATTAACCATCATAAAATTGGCATGAATAATCAGGAGCACACGGAGAAAACCACCAAAATATTGACAAGAATAATCAGAAGCACACGTAGAAAAACGACACACGTATTCTTTATATATCATAAAATTACAGGGAAAAAAAATTTAATAAATAACAAATAAATTAATAATAAATTTAAAATGACAAAAAAATACAAAAAATACATAAACAGATTCTGCTAGCTTGGGAACTTCTTATTGTTTAGCAAAGATATAGTTCTAGTACAAGCCAGAATTTTATGTATTTTTTGTATTTTTTTGTCATTTTAAATTTTTTATTAATTTATTTGTTATTTATTAAATTTTTTTTCCCTGTAATTTTATGATATCAAAGAAAACGTGTGTCGTTTTTCTCCGTGTGCTTCTGATTATTCTTGTCAATATTTTGGTGGTTTTCTCCGTGTGCTCCTGATTATTCATGCCAATTTTATGATGGTTAATCCGTGTGCTTGCGATCAATCCTGCAGTTTCGGTCAAAGGTCAAGGACACACCCATCCAAGATGTCCGCCGTGACGTTGCATTCCAAGATGGCGGACCGTGAGAAATCTGAGAAGCACTAGCAGGAAGGATAAACTTCCTTCTCCTTGGAGACTATCGAAGCCATCCTTCTTATGCGATCGATAGTGAGCATCCCGCATCCCGCATAAAGGAAATAAATATTAATTATCTGCAAGCAACCCGTGACGACATCTGATGTTGAAAAGCGGAACTACTTGCACCAAGTACCTTTGCATGAGATAAATTAACTCTCACCACTGAATAGTGCTATTGTAGTCAGTTAGAGACATTACGTTTCGTAGCCACGCGACCAATTAGTTATGCAGTCTCGTGACCATGCGTTCTGGAAGCTTCGTAGTCCTATAGCTTCGCGATCACGTAACCTTTAAGATTTGCAATCGCGTAGTCTCGAAACCTCATGGCTCGTAGCTTGTATTAATGATGCAATGGAGCCTCGTAGACTTGAAGCTACTTAATCAAGTAGCTTTGTAATCTTATAACATAATGCTGTTGGAGCAGATGGAGCAAAAGAGAAAATTCCGACGAAAACAGATGCGGCAATTGGAGCCTTGTAGATGAGTAGCTTCGTAGTCAAGTACTCATGCAGACTTGTAGTCCTGTATGCTCGCAGTCACTTAAACTTGAGTTCTAGAAGCTTCGTAGCTCTGTAGCCTCGCAGGCATGTATAACTCGTAACCAGCTAGATCCTTTTAGACTTGTAGCCTTGCGGCTCATAGTCTCTTAGACTCGTAGCATTCTAGCCAAATATATTTGACGCTGACGAGACAAAAAACAGTTGGAGCCTATGACTTTAGAAGCCAATGACTTTTGGAGCCAAAATACTGTTGGAGTCAATGACTTTTGGAGCCAAAAGACTGTTGGAGACAATGAATATTGGAGCCAATGACTATTGGAGTCAATGTCTATTGGAGCCAATGTCTATTGGAGCCGATGACTATTGGAGGCAATGAATATTGGAGTCAATGAATATTGGAGTCAATGAATAATGGAGCCAATGAATATTGGTGACAACGAATATTGGAGCCAAAAGACTTTTGGAGCCAAAAGACTGTTCGAGACAATGAATATTGGAGCCAATGACTATTGATGTCAATGTCTATTGGAGCCAATGTCTATTGGAGACAATGACTGTTGGAGCCAATGAAAATTGGAGTCAATGACTATTGGAGCCAATGAATATTGGAGTCAATGAATATTGGTGTCAATGAATATTGGAGCCAATGAATATTGTAGTCAATGAATAATGGAGCCAATGAATATTGGTGCCAACGAATATTGGAGCCAAAAGACTGTTGGAGTCAATGACTATTGGAGCCAATGAATATTGGAGTCAATGAATATTGGTGTCAATGAATATTGGAGCCAATGAATATTGTAGTCAATGAATAATGGAGCCAATAAATATTGGTGCCAACGAATATTGGAGCCAAAAGACTGTTGGAGTCAAAAGACTGATGGAGCCTTTTGGAGCCTGTTGGAGCATTTGGAGCAATTGGAGCCAATTGATAATGGAGCCCATGAATATTGGAGCCAATGAATATTGGAGCCAATGATTATTGGAGCCAACGAATATTGGTGTCAACGAATATTGGAGCCAACGAAAATTGGAGCCAATGAATAATGGAGACAACGAATATTGGAGCCAACGAATATTGGAGCCTACGAAAATTGTAGCCAACGAATATTGGAGCCTAAAGACTGTTGAAGCCAATTACTTATGGAACTACTAACTGGTGGATTCATAGACTGATGGAGACATTATATCCTAGCTTAACACTGACGATCGCATCCTATCGAGTTTAATGTAAGTGCGAATGTACCTTCTTTTCGTTAAATGAGCTTTCGTTTTGTAGAATGTGCTTCCTTTTTATTGACGGCGCGTCCAAAATGTGCTGCCGTTTTGATGGTGCTTCTATTTTTAATGTTGATTTGACTCTAGTATTATAGTAAATTGATCTTGATTTGACTAGCGTATTATTCCATCCGGTGCATGTATATAAGCGAGTCCTAGACATCGGGTCGCTCAGTTTTTTACTGACGACGTTGTAAGGATCACCTAGTTTGTTTCTTCCGGTGCATAAGTTGCGTAATTACCTGTTTTTGCGAACTCGATGGCATCTTTAACGACTTTAACGGCGAACTCGATGGACGTTGAACCATCGTCTACGGGAACCTTGACGACAGCTACGACGGAGAAGGAGCAGATCCCGTTGGCAACGACTACAACACTGGAGGAGACTTCGACAGACATGATACCACCAGCAGAAGAGACTTTAATGCCGGTAGTGCGGGCTGTACAGGAAACCTCAACGGACGCTGTTTCACCCTCGATGAAGACTTCAATGGATGACGAATCCTCAACAGCTAACGAACATCGATGTCGTTACTGTGACAAGATTTTCTCAAACATCAGCAATGCTCGTCGACATGAGAAGAGAGAATGTGCTAAGAACCCTTATCGAAAAATGTTTGGCTGTATTAAGTGTCGCAAGCAATTTACAAGAAATGCTAATTTGAAGCATCACTTGGAGACATGTAAAGGCCCTGCAGAGCGGCAGAAAGTAAAGGTAACGGTGCAACAACGATGCATCGATGTGCATAATAGCATGCCTGGAAATGGTACAACCACAGTTACAACGTCATCTGGTTCGGGTTTGTCTTCAACTAGGCATCCTTGCAGCTACTGTGATACGTCGTTCGCATTTTTCCATGATGCACGAAGACATGAGCGGAGCAAATGCAAGAAGAATCCTTCTCGCATGAAGTTTCGCTGTGATGAGTGCCTTAAATGGTTTACTCGAATCGATAATTTGCGACGACATGCGATAAACTGTAAAGGTGAAGTCCGTGCGCCTACTGCTGAACTACCTGCCGCAATTACGACTCCTCGGTTTAGGTTGTAGGCTCGTGAGCGTTCGAGCAAAAAAACAGATGTGCAGCAACCGATTGGTATGACGTCTGAACATGAAAATAAACCTAAGACTGTGTTCGGTGCATTACAAGTAAACGATAATGGCTTCTACTTGGCGCAGTCTGCATTTCGTGGAATGTTGAAAGACTACTATTATCTAAATACGTTCGGTGAGTCGAAAGACATTTGTAATTTTCTTGATGATATCAGACAGGACATAATAAATCAGCTTACTGATGACGTAGCAACAAACGGTCCATTAAAATATAACTTGTGGTTGGACTGTCTATATGGAAAGCCATATCCGTTAGATGACAAAGTGAAGAAGTGTGCATTCAAGACATCGGCTACAGTAATTTACAGTTCTGACGATGTGAAGCAAACTGTTAAAAACGGTATCCAGAAACTCTGTCAAAAAGAGGAGAACTATGTCAGTAAAGGTTCTGGTTGGACTCTGTCTAGTATAAACCGATTGGAGCTAAGAATTAGTCATTTCACACCGATGCGGAACTAAATGATTGATTATAAATTTGCTAGCTTTCGTATGTGATCCTGTAGTAGAATAGAAATTATGTAATAAATATTATGTTTGTAAAAGAACTTGCGGTATTTAATCCCTCGAACCTGTTACTATTATGTTAAATTGATGTTATATTTAATTTTTTTTGCAACATCTTAGATCGTACCAAGGACCTTAGTCGATCTAATTAATCAGTATATTGATTGGAAATTTATTTAATGAATTTCGAACTTTTACCCGAATCTCTATCAATATAATTACGAATTTTCCAAGATGGTGGTGTTGATTGCTTATAGGATGACGGTAATAGAGGTTTTAAAGCCTCTTTAAGAATGTTGAACATGGTATATTGAAATTAATATTTTTTACATAAAATTAAAACATTATTGCATCGATCGGGTATCGAACCGAGGACAGGAGCGGATCGAATCAATATGTAAATTAATGAGTGATTTATTTAATGAATTTTGAACTTTTTCCCGAATCTCTAGCATTAAAATTACGGATTTTCAAGATGGCGGCCAAATGACAAGATGTCGGGTGTCACAGCAATAATAAATGATTACTACACTCTAGCGGATAAGAATTAAACTAACATGTCATTAGCGCACTCTCGCCGACGATACAATGATGATGGCTTCCAGCATCGAAGACAAGATGGCTGACATGACGTCATACTAGGTGACGATATATATGATTAAAAAAAAAAAGTGGTGGGAGTCAGTCTGCCTGCAGCCACCGCGGGGGAAGGAACGGTCGCCATTTTAAATTTTTTTACCCTCACAGGGTTCGAACCGAGGCCTCCGAGCTCCGTGTCATAAATGTAATTTTTATAAATAATTTATTAAAATTTTGTTATTTAAATTTTTTTATAAATTTAAATTTTTTTTTCTCGATAAAATCGGATAATAAATAAAGATTTTAAAGATGGCGGCCGTAATGGAAATTGTAACGGTGACGTCATCATCCAATATGGCGGAAAACACAATGCCGGAATGTTCGAGAAAACAAAATGACGTCATCCAAAATGGGTGATCCAAGATGGCGGATCCAAAATGGCCGCCGGTGTCAAGGTCATGGTCAAAGTCGTGGTACTACTTGTCCCGTTACGCTGTGACCCGTTACGCTCATCCAAGATGTCCGCCGTGACGTCACAGATAAACGTGACGTCAGAGATGTAGCTTGGCTCTCGTCTCCACGCGCCGGCGCCAGGCGCCGGATAAAGATGGCGGGCGTAACGGAAATTGCAACGGTGACATCATCCATGATGAGGCTTATCTGAGGCTGTAGACATGGATGCATAAGCCTACATATGGACATTTCTAGCTGCTGGGATTTTTACGGAATAAAACGGGAAATTTTCCCTCGAAACGGGAATTTTTCCCTCGAAAACGGGAAATTTTTTCTTAAAAAGGGATTTTTTGAGTCATTTTGAGTCAATTTTGAGGAATTTTGAGTCAAAAGTGGCTGCCGTGACGTCACAATCCAAGATGGCGGGTGTCACCACAGTCACCACAGCCTGAAGCCTGGCGCATCTCCGGCTATTATATACTACTGATTATTTAAGTAATTTTCGCAAAAATTTTTCATCAAATTTACACGTGTATTTGTTAACAACCATCCTAATCTCAAACTTACTTGGTAGCTTATTGACTTCATAACATATTTTTCAATTGTTATTTTGTAAGTAAAAATAATTATTTAAAAGAAAACTATCAAAAAATTAAAATTCATTTTAAAAGTTTTTTGCAAATTTAGGGTGGAATCGAAGTAAGTATATTTTGTATAAATTTTTTATCAAATTTACACGTGAGTTTTATAACAACTAACTTAACCTAAAAATTTATTTGTGTAGTTCATTAATTTCATAATAAATTTTTTAAATTGTTTTTATTATTCATGTTTTAAAGAAAATAACACGTTTTTTTTATCTAATTTATCAAATTTACACGTGAGTTTTATAACAACCAATCTAACCTAAAAATTTATTTGTGTAGCTCATTAATTTCATAATAAATTTTTTAAATTGTTTTTATTATTCATGTTTGAAATAAAATTACACGTTTTTTATCTAAAATTTGTTACAATAAATCTTTTTGTTAATTAATTAAAATTTCATTCTCAATAATAAAAACTCACATTCGTTGCGTATTAAATTACAGTATTTTTTTTTTTTGCAGAGGAATGCCACGTCTTCGAGGAAGAGCCAGAAATATTGGTCGACGTACTCCGAACGCGCAATTGGTCCATGATCGTCGAATAAATAGAACAGATGAAGAACACTCGGCGGATAATGCAAATCTGAGATATCAAGTTGCATCTACACGTGCGAATGAAAATTCAGTACAACGCACTCGACGTCTTCGTGCTAATGCAGTAAGACAACGAGAGGCAGGTCAACAAGCGACGGATGTACATAGAGAACGTAACCGACGCCGGATGCAAAATGTTCGAGCTTTGACAAGAGCATCACTCAATCGCCTTGCGTTTAAATATGATCCTGAAATCAACTATTAGTCACATGCATTAATCTCGATTGGTAGTATGGACAAAAAGTGTCAACATTGTCATGCTTTCAAGTACAAAGGTTAATCAGCTGGTTTATGTTGCGCATCTGGAATAATTTCACTGCCATCGCTAAATCCACCGCCGGAACCTTTAAAAACACTTTTAGCTGGCACCACATCTCAATCGAATTGTTTTTGCGAAAAATTCGTAAATTCAATTCATGCTTCCAAATGACATAATTTGTAGCAACAAAAATTGTTCATAATGAAGATGGTCGTAATTTCGAATCTACATTCAAAATTCAAGGTCAAGTGTACCACCAAATTGGTTCATTGCTCCCAATGCCTGATGCCAGTCCAAAATTTTTACAAATTTATTTTATGGGCAATGAGGAGCAACAATCACAAACACGCTGCGCTTACAACTATATAGAGCAGATGGAGGAACGAGAAATTGTGGACATTTTGGAAACGTTTTTGCAAAACCATAACCAGTAGTTGCAATTGTTCAAGACTTTTTCTAGCAGACTGCAAAACGACAACTACGCCATTATTATTAAAGCAGACAAAGTGCCCTACGGAGAGCACGCAGGCACATATAATGTTCCAACTATTAATGAAGTTGCAGTTGTTATGGCTGGTGACCCATGTGAACGTCGGGACATTTCCATTCATCGCAGAGATAATACGATGCAAATAATTCAAGACAATCATCGTTCTTACGATGCATTGCAGTATCTGTTGATATTTTGGGAAGGAGAAGATGGATACCATTTAAATATTAAACAAAGGAATCCAACTACAGGTACAACTTATAGAATATCTTACAGATTTTTTTTCCAAATAATTTCTGTATCTCTCATATATATATTTATTTCCAGGTGAAGAACTGATCAAGAAAGTTAGTGCTATGAACTTCTACGCATATCGATTGATGATTCGTGCTAATGAAGACAATACCATTCTCCGATGCAGACAATTATTTCATCAGTATATTGTCGATATGTACGTAAAAATCGAAAGTGAGAGATTACGATATATAAAATTTAATCGAACAAAACTTCGTGCTGAGGAGTACATTCATTTGCGTGACGCCGTTATTGGTAACGTAGATGTATCTAATGACATCAACAACATCGGTAGCGCATATATTCTCCCATCATCATACATTGGTAGTCCGCGTCATATGCAAGAGTATATTCAAGACGCCATGACTTATGTACGTGCATATGGCCGACCAGATCTTTTTATCACATTTACGTGTAATCCAAACTGGGATGAAATTCAAAGTTTGTTGTTGCCAGGTCAAACATCGATGCATCGCCATCATATCACTGCACGTGTTTTTAAACAAAAATTAAAATCTTTGATGAATTTGATTACACATCACTCGGTATTTGGTGAAACATGTTGTTGGGTTTAGTCTGTTGAATGGCAAAAACGAGGTTTACCTCATGCGCATATTTTGATTTGGTTGGTGGATAAAGTACGCCCAGAAGAAATCGACAAAATTATTTCAGCCGAAATTCCAGATCCGAATGTTGATCAAGAATTGTTTCACATTGTAAATACTAATATGATCCATGGTCCATGTGGTACTCTAAACATGATGTCAACATGTATGGACAATGGAAAATGTACGAAACGTTTCCCAAAACCATGCCAATCTGATACTATCACCAATATTGACGGTTATCCATCTTACCGGCGTAGAGACCTAGACAATGGCGGTCAATCATATGAATTGCGTCTGTCAAACGGTGTGACAGTAGATATTGATAATCGCTGGGTAGTTCCATATTCACCATTGCTGTGCAAAACCTATAAAGCGCACATAAACGTTGAACTATGCAGTTCAGTGAAATCTATAAAATACATTTGTAAGTATGTTCACAAGGGCACTGATAAAGCTGTATTCGCTGTTCAAAATGTAAATGACAATGACGAAATTACACGTTATCAAATGGGTCGATACATAAGCAGTAACGAAGCTATTTGGCGCATTTTTACGTTTCCTATACATGAAAGGGATCCTGCTGTTATACATTTGGCTGTGCATATTGAAAACGGACAGCGTGTTTACTTTACAGAACAGACTGCACTACAACAAGCTTTAACGGCTCAGAAAACAACTCTTACTGAATTTTTCAACCTTTGTTGCTGACAAGATGTTGTTGGTCAATTCGCAAGGACATTAATGTATACTGATGTTCCTAAGTTTTTTACGTGGATTAAACAATCAAAAAATTGGGAACCACGGAAACGAGGCATTCCAGTCCCAGGATTCACCGACATATTTATAACAAATACTTTAGGTCGAAGTTCATCCTAAGCAACGCGAATGTTTTTTTTTTTGCGTTTGTTCTTGGTTAACGTTCCTGGACCTACATCTTTCCGATATTTGCGAAAAGTCAATGGTACTTTATACGACACTTTCTTTGATGCGTGTCGTGAGTTACTTTTATTGTAGGATGATAACCATTAGGATCTCACGCTTGCAGATGCAGCACTGAGCTCATCTGCAAGGATGATAACCATTCGGATCTCACACTTGCAGATGCATCACTGAGCTCATCTGCACAACAAATTCGTCAATTATTTTCAATAATATTGACAACGTGTTTTCCGTCTGAAGCATCTGCTTTGTGGGACAAATATAAAGACTCAGTGAGTGAGGATATTTTACATCGGATTAGAATTACTAATCAAAATCAAAATATTGAATTCTCCGCCGAAATATATAATGAGTCATTAATAATTATTGAGGATATTTGTATTCTTATTTCGAATATGCCGCTCATCCATTTCGGCATGCCAGCGCCGAACCGCCCAGCAGTAGATACCATCAACAGCGATGTTCAACGGGAACACCACTTCGATAGAACTTCTTTGGCTACTTTTGTTGCCAATAACGAACAATTGCTCACTGCTGAGCAACGAAATGTATATGATCAAATTAATGTATCAATTGCAGCGCAACAAGGTGGATTCTTTTTTTTGGATGCACGAGGTGGGTACTGGTAAAACATTCCTCATTTCATTGATACTTGCGCGCATCCGATCACAAAATAATATTGCATTGGCTATTGCTTCATCAGGAATCGCAGCAACGTTACTTGATGGTGGACGGACGGCGCATTCAGCGCTTAAATTACCTTTGAATGTTCACACAAATCTCGAAGCAATGTGTAACATAAAGAAGCATTCAGTCATGGCTCAAGTTTTGAGAAAATGTAAAATTATTATCTGGTATGAATATGCCATGGCCCACAAGCATTCGCTTGAAGCTCTCGACAGGTCCCTGAAAGATATCAAGGATAATACTAGGCTTTTCGGTGGTGCTCTATTGTTGCTGTCTGGTGATTTCAGACAAACATTACCAGTTATTCCACGCGCGACATATGCAGACGAAATAAACGCATGTTTAAAAGAATCTTATCTATGGCGAAGTGTCAGCAAATTATGCCTTACTATTAATATGCACGTTCGACTTCAAAATGATCCATTAGCGTCAAGATTCTCTGAACAATTGTTGGATATTGGCAATGGTAAAATTAAGTAAAATTAAATTGTATTAAGATACACAATATATTCGACTTCCAGAGAATTTTTCCAACATGGTGGCTACCAAAGATGAGTTAATAAACAGTATCTTTCCAGATTTTAGACATAATTATACTAATCATGGATGGCTACGAGAGCGAGCAATTTTAGCTGCAAAAAATTTAGATGTTGATGCCATCAATTTCAAAATACAGCAATTACTGCTTGGTAATGAAACTACATTTAAATCGATCGACTGTGTTGTTGATCCTGATGAAGTGGTTAACTATCCTGTAGAATTTTTAAATTCATTAGATTTACCTGGAATGCCACCACATAATTTGCGACTGAAGGTTGGTTCACCTATAATTTTGCTTCGAAATTTGAATGCTCCGAAATTATGTAATGGGACGCGATTAGTTATAAAAAAAAATCATGGGCAACATTCTTGAAGCTACTATTTTGAGTGGAAAATTTCAAGGTGAGGTTGTACTTCTACCACGGATCCCAATGATTCCTTCAGATTCGCCTATACCATTCAAACGTTTACAATTTCCAATCCGCTTGGCATATGCTATGATTATAAATAAGTCACAAGGCCAAACAATGACAATTTGTGGCTTAGATTTAGAAAATCCGTGTTTTTCTCACGGTCAATTATATGTTGGAAAACCATGGAATTTGTTTGTTTGTACGCCTCAAGGATTAACTAAAAATAGTGTACATCCAATAGCATTAAGATAAATTAAGTTTTTGTAAATTAATAAATAAATGTTATAAAATAGTTTCAGTATAAGATTTTTTACCTCCACTTAAAACAAGTTAAAGTTTGTATTTACGATGCTGTTATTGCCACACTCCACGGATAATATCCCAACCTGTAATCAGTTATATCATTCACTTAAAATTTTCGGTGACGCCTAGAAATATCCGTGTCAATAATCATAGACAGTGGCTGCTATTATTCAGTCTAAAAATTTCATCCGTGGAGTGTGGTAATAGATGCATCTTTTTAGTTAACACAGCTTCTACATTTCACTTCACTCATACAGTAGATGCATACTTACACACACAGTATATACTCACATGCTACCGATCGGTCGAATTTGTATAAGTGTACATGTAATGACGTTAGATATTAAAATCACTCTTGAATAATAATTTTCATCAAAACAGTCCAGATTGTTACATCTTATTGAAGAATGTTTGAAATTTTCGAATTAACGACGTGTGTACAGGACAACGTCTTTCGGGTCTGCTTGTATATATATATATATTTCTTCTTTTCATTAAGAAAATATTTGGTTATATATTTATTTCAGATGCTTATTAAGAATAATCATATGCATTAATCTCTAATCTGAGAAGAATACACAAATATAAACAAATATAATCCAAGTAGGGTTCTTTAAATTTTTCCCCATTATCAAAAATATTAACTATTTATTCTTGTTTTTTTTTTACAGGTAAGCAGACGCATTAACTGCCGCAAGCTGATACAGAAAGACGTGATCTTTGTCAAATGTAAGTAACTTAACTGCTTCTTCACTGGAAAAATATATATATATTAAGACGCAAACTGAAATTCCAAAATATAAATAATCCTATTTTGTTTTTCTCACAAGATATTAATTTTTATGAATTTTTATTCATTCTAAAACATTGTGCTATACGATAAGAATTCATTCTTTAAAATATATCTTTCCCCTTTTTTGTCTCAGTGAACTACAAGTAGATCCGTAGTTGTTCATTAGACTTACAAAAAATTTTATTACAATATTTTTTGTGGCATTTTATATTTTAAAGAATTTTTCGTAGTTTTAAATGCCATTAAAACTTTTTTGAATGGACTTTTGAAACACTTGTATAGGGAATGGTATAAGATCAAACAAATCTGTATTTTCCTAAAATTTCCATAAGAAAAATCACTTATATAATATTTGAGTGAGTCTTTCAGTAATTGCCAGTGATGTGTAACATATATCCTCGGTAACGAGCAAATTCATCTATTTTGTTTTTGCAAATAACTTATTATACGAATCTTGGTCACCAAATTTTACGTAAAATTCTTTAAATAATGTTTATCGTGAAAAATATAAGAAAAATATTCATTTATGATATAAAAGGAAACTATTTATTTCCTTTTTAAAACATAGCTATTATTCTTTTTAACAATATGGTACTATTGATTTCTCAGGGCTAGCTGAACAACGGGATTACTGAAAGCATCGCATTTAAATGACTAAACACTGAACATGTGACATTTCCTCCTAGACCGGAATTATTATCGTCTGCGTTTTGAGGTTAAACCTCTATAGGCGCTTTGGGGTGAAACTCCAGTATGCACCAGAAATGCAATTATAAATAAGTGCACATTACCCAAAAGGAAATTTACCATGTTGAAAGTAAAATGCGCATGCATGCATGCATTAACTGCTATAGCCAAGAGCTAAATTCGTCAAAATGGCGGACCCAAGTGTGGCAACATGCACCGGTAAATAGTAACATTCGCGAACATCGGGGGATGTAGGTACTAAGCGTATTTGTATGCCAAAGAAAACTATATGGTTGTGAAACTATCGTGGAATACATTTTGTAAACTTTAGTAACTTAGAAAATATATTTTTGCACCTTTAAAAATAACTTTAATTTATTATCCGGAATAATTGTGTTTGACAATAATTGTGTGAAAGCTATTTAAAAATTATTGGCTCCCTAAAACATTACAACGCGTTGAAATCTTCTAGATATTTTTCAAATTAAAGGTTGTTTTTCATTAGATACATGAAAACAAAATTAACTTGAAACATTAAAACACATATTATAGCACTAATTGTATGTATATATTTTTTTGTTATTACTTCAAGGACAGAAAAACGTTATTAAATAATTACTACAAATAAATATTAATATTATTTAGCTCATTCAAGACTAAAAATATTTTTTAAGTTTTCATTATTTATTTTTAAGACTATAAACTATAACTTTGAATCATTATAGTATGGTTTTAGTATTATAAAGTTTACTTTAGCACACCAATACGCTTAGTACAACCTCTCCCCTCTCCAAAGTTTGTGGAGTTAATATATAAGGATTATTTACGCGGGTCAGCAATTTTTTCCCGATTTCTGTGACACACATAGGAGGACCGTGTATACACATTACCGTTCCAATAGACTTCCGTCACATTCACGAAAAGTCCGTATATCGCATATCGTACCAAATACCGTATTCCGAGAGCTAATATGTTAACATATAAAAAATAATTTTCAGCTGACCAAGGAACAGATAAAAATGTATTTAGGATCTTGTGCCAAATTTTAATGCAAAAGGGGGAACAGAATATCCCACATCGTAGATTCTAAGATAAGAAACATTTGAAAGCAGTATTTTAAAGTTTTGTGATGTCAAAAATAAGAAAGTTATTAACAGAATGTCATTAAATTGCATGCAGAAAACAACTAACGCAACTAAAAAAATATCTTGTTAACGCTCGACCTCAACGCGCCATGATGGTTATTTCATTGTATTGTTTTTAACATAAATTTAGGGGATTTTTAAGTCAATTTATTAGGACTGATATTTGTATTTGAATTTGGAACACGCATTTCTGTTGCCAGATATTTATTAAATACGATTTTCTTTTTGTACCAGTTCGGATAAGTAATCTTTAATTATCACCATATCCTTGACCTCTTTACCGGTTTTAGATAAGGTTTATAAAATACTGTGTTAATAAAATTTTGAGACGATAAATGAATGCAAAAATAACTATGTAAATAATGAAACAGGAAAATACTTTTAATTAAAGTAAATACAAAAAACCTAATTAATCAACATAGCGTGTGAGAGCAAGCCTTAAAACTTTCATTCTATTCTTTCACAGTGTTGTACGATTTTTTTTCACATCATATTCTTTACTTCTTACTATTTATGTTATTTAATTTTAACATCATGTGTGTGTGCAATAATAATATTACTGGTTTATAATTTTGACTAGTATATTTATTTTCAAAAAAAATCTGAATTGACATACAAAATATTAAGATTTGGGTTCAGAAATGATAAATAGTAGCTGAAAGGTTTTAAAGTAGGGTATTTCAAAACCGGGATTTTTGGTACTAGTATTCAACGGAACCGAGAATTTCAGGTACTTTCGGTATGTTCTAGGTAGGTTTTCATTTATTAATTGTTCAGCAGTCGGTAATTGAAGTAGTAATATAGTTAGTATTGAACGATAAAACCAGTTTTAGTGACTTATATTAAAAATATGAAGATTTGTGTTACAATTTATTTTTGTAGCAAAAAGTATTTAATAACTTTATTCTCAGCCTTACACTCAATCTGTAACATTGAATAAAAAATAAAATTTATTCATATAATCGTTTTACGAATGCAAAATCACAGTATTAACTTAAATTAACATTTATTGTTTCCATGACAAACTGAAAAGAAAAAAATATATAGTTCTTTAAAGAATTTTGGCGCATCATACACAGCAGCACACAGCAGCACACAGCAGCACACAGCAGCACACAGCAGTCCCAGCACCGACTGGCGACTAACAAGTGCGGCGCGGCAGACTCACTCGCCTCGCCAGAGGAAACAAACAAATGAAAGGAACCTCAGCGCGCAATGAAGAAAAAAAAAATATATATATGCTGTTGTCGAGTCCTGAAAGTACCGAAATAACCGGGATTTGATTCAAAATTCCCATGTCTTTTACTTAATTAAAATAACCAAGGTTTCCCGGTATTTTTTGGGAACGGGATTCTCCAGTTCTGAACCTTAGGATTAAGGAATTAAAGTGTTTTGCCAACGCATGCTCACTTTAACACGCAACTCGGAACTCGCAACTCCTGGGACAATTTCTGCATTCTCACTTGGTTCGGAAACGAACGACGCACCCCAATATTGGAAATGTGTATGTGTTATCCTCTCTCTCCGCACCCTGACATCCCATGGGTGCGCAGACGAGTTAAGCCTGGTCGCGCGATGTGCGAGGTACCGCGGCTAGGCCTGGGGAGAGTACCACGTCCGGGCAGCAGGACTTCGGCAGCACCTAATCCCGGGCGCAGGCAGTTTGAGGAGCGGGGGAATAAGTGGGGTTGTATAGAAGGAGGGGAGGAATGATCCTGCGGCGATGAGGTTCACGGGAGGTTCCTCGGGAATTAACTCGTCGGCGACGCGTCAGCCCAGCTTCGCTCGTGGGAGATTCCCCCCCCCCCCCTCACCCGGACGTTATGCGTCGTCGATACTCACGAACACCGCTATAATAAATACTCGGACTCACACGTGCCGTCAGCTTATTACATTCTTACGTAACTTTATTTTAGACGTTATACTTCTTTAGGCGAGTAATGAGAAAATGCAACGAAATCTTCACAGGATAAAAAATAAGGATATAAAAATCTAGAAATTATGTAAGTACTTTTAAGAATTATAGTTTTGTGATTGCTATAGAATATTGTCTCATATAATTTAAAACATTTATTTACGGTGAATATTGGTAATAGAAATAGTGTTTATAAACACTTTAAGTGTATTTATGTAAGTAAGGTTAAGTTTCTGTATTATAAATAATTTGCAACATATTATTACATTATAATTTTATAAATAAAAACAAATTAATTAAAAAACAAAAAAAATATTGATTGTCTATTTGAATTAAAATATAACACGATTATTTCGTAAATTAAAAAATTGTATTTATTCACATAACTGTTAATATTAAAAATGGGACATTTATTTGAATTTTATAATTTGATTGAATTTATACTTTACTAACCGTATTTACAACTTTACTCCCATCCTTTCATTATTTTATTTAGTTTTAATTACGGCAATTAAGTATAAATTCTAAACGCGCGTATATAAGTAGGCCTACACTCGTCCTTTTATTTTTCTCTTATTTTTTGGCATGATTCCCATCACTTTTTATTAAAACCAATGAATGTTATGGTTTGTTGCCAATTTAGGTAATGTAAGTTATTCTTGAAAATGTTGCTCTTAAATGGATATTAAATCGAGGGTAAAAAGGCGTTCTACTATTAACGCTACTCTCACCACAAAATGTTGTCAAATTTCATTGGGGGCCTTTGCAGTCTTAATAATTAATAAGTTGTGAGGAGTTACCTTTCACAGCCACATGCCTGTAGTAATATTTATCTATTGAAAAGTTTTGTAGATTATTCTCAATTACTTTACCACGTTTAAAGTAATACAATCTTTGTAAAGGTACCAACTAATTTTATTTAATTAAGTAATATCATGTTTTTCATAACATTTTAATATTTCTGTAGATTATCATAGAGACCGCAGAATTTTCCGCTTTAAATCTGTCTAAACTTATAAATGTCTGTTTTCGAGTAGTTAAATACAGTCAGGTAGTAAACGATCGCAGAACTATGATTTTCGTTACCAAATTATGTCATGTATGTAATTTTAGAGGTAAGTATGTTATTTTTAAAATATCGTGTGCTTTTATGCTTAGTTGAAATATGAAACGAATATTCTTATTAGTCTGGAGAAATAACAGCAGATTCAATATACTCCTGAGGGCTGTTAGGAAAGAGTGATTGCTTCTATAAAGCAGTAGTGCTTTGAGAACCTTCAAATTAAGCAGTCTGTTTTGTAAGTATTTGTAATAAATATTTTATTTTTCACCGGACATGTATTTAAATAAGTGATTGTCAGCCTAAGAAAGACTATTTCTTAATACCTTTACCATTAATTTATATATTTTTGGTTATAAAATATATCATTTTCGACGAGTGTTTACGGCTGAGCAAAATAATTATATTTATTCTCTACAAACCACGATAAATTGCTAAAACGACAGTGCATAGAATAAAATTGATATTTAAATAGTAAAGGAGTATTCTTCCACAAATAATGTTCCTGAACTGAAGAGACTGCTCTAATTCTCGTAACGAACAATATCTACTTGTGTTGGTCTATTGGAGCACTAATCATCCTCTTGGGAGTCGACTTATCAAGTTACTGGTACTCCTCAAAGGACCTAGATAATAAAGTGGCAGTGTTAGACGGATGCTAGAAACAACCCGGTTCGTTGCCACATCAGAGTGTCCGGTCCATGGAAGTACAAAACGTCTTCGGGAGCTAAATAATTCTGGTGCGGTTCCATATCTGAGGGTCCACTCCAACGTTAGTGTACACCATAATTACTGATTCAACCTATGATTTCTATGAGAGAGACACCAAAGACTTCGTCATAAATCACAACATACGTATATGATAGCATTAAGTATTATCAGCGCTGGTAGTTAAAGGTAAATCTGTAGAATGTAAAAAAAAAATAGTAGTTATCTTAATTAGTTTCCAAGTGATAGCAAATCTTTATTCGTATTTATAATTATATTGGTAATTTACTTTTAATTTTACTCATAGTCAATTCACACTTATGTTCCCTTAGGTAACATCAGATTATTTTCACCAAATAGCTATTAGTAAACCTTTAAATTTCTTAGAGGTCCTATAGTAATTCAATATTATAATTTCTCTACCTATTACTAGATGGTTAAGAAATTTAAATCATAATGTTTGAGAATTATTTAAAGGGATAACTTAATCCCACACTTTAGGAATCTTACTTAAGCTCCAAAACACTATATATGGAACAAAAAAATGGACTCTAATTTATAGGAATGCCAAAAAAGGTAACTAATTGTCATTGTTAAGAGTATTGGTCCAATATTTCAACTGAGTGTTAAAAAGATGCATTTAAATGTTAAGGAGTTTCAATGTTAACACATGTTATAAGACCAAAGATACGTTAAATAAATTATCGTGTTTATATGAGTTGTAAATAATACAGATAAGTTGTTAACATTTTTTATCCTGACTTTATATCGTTGCAGTTCTTTTGAAATAAGTTTACCTACTGTTTACATCAAATTCTCTTTCAACAGTTGTAAGTGGAAATATATCTAATATATGATATATAATTATTCCTACCGATATGCGTTTAAATTTCATAAAAAAATTGGCCTTTAAAACGTTTAGAACGATACTATTTAGTATTTCACATTTCCCTACTTGTGACCAAACAAGTAAACATAATATATACCTATATAACTAATAGTTTTCTCCACACACGTGAGATGATTTAAATTCACAAAATTTATAAAAATATGATTTAAAATATTGTTTACTTTTTAGGAATGTTTAATAACTACACAAATTTTTCCAAGTGTTTTTGGAAGGTTTACGGATGCGAACAGACATCCTGGCTATCAGTCTCATTAAAAGTTAGTAAATAATTTAAGATATGTTGTGTTGTAAATGATTGTTTTCTTATAAAAGTGAATTTGGTTGATTTTTAAAACTGATTATTGTATATTTATTTTAATTCTATGGTTTATTTTCCAAATCATTACTCCTTTAAAACCCAGAAATCAACAAATTACGAAAAATTTCACTTGGGAAAAAGTTGATACTTACATGGCACATAAATGCGTAAAGGTTATGTATACGTATGTTAAATCACAGAAAAATTACATTAATTTTAAGTTCGTTCAAAATAGGTTTTCAAATTTAAGGTACACCTTAAATTATTTTAAGAAAAATAAAACCAAAATAAAAACCTATTGTTGGCCATCTGTATCATGGACACCTCTGTACTAAATTATTTTACAATATATTACTAGAGCACTCACGTAGTAAATTTACATGGAAAGGCTTCAAAAAAGATTAATGACAAGAGAAAGAAAAAAAATTAAATGGTTAAATTGAAATTTACGCCACGCCTTAAGGGTAGAATTTTGTAATATTTTATGGCCAAATTGTACGATTTTGAAAGATTTAACATAAAAATGTTGTTAATGTGATACCAGAACCAACGGAAAACGATATATATATATATATAGGCCTATATATATCTTTATGTTACAAATAATTTGAGGAAAATTTCCAATCTTATCATGTTACGTACAAACTTTAAACAGAAAACGGAATTGTTATTTGTATTGTAACGAATATATTGGAGTCAAGGACTCGGGGCGGGTCAGTGGCCTGGCTGGCCAACCAGCTGGCCCGTTAGTCCGCGGGTGGGGCCCGATCCATTACAGTCACAACGGCTCTTGGGATTAGCAACGGCGCTTCGCTATCCCCCTTCCCTCTTTTCCCGCTACACAGTTACTCTTTGGGTCTGGAGAGTTCGGCACAATCCCAGAGTCCGGCCTATTTTGAAGTGGCGTAACTAGAACGCCATTTATATGGGAGCTTCGGTTTTCAATCCGACTCTGTTTCTGTGACACTTAAAAGGGGTGTAAGACCATTTCAGAAGGGGGTTGCCTCCAAAGCAATGAAGTGAAGAGGGCGAGTGACCTCTTGCTGAGTGCAAACGGATGACGAGCGACGGGCCTCGTGTACGGAGACTGGTACGTCGGGATCGTGTTGCGTGGACGTACGAGTGAGTAGTGCGAGGCTGTGTGTTGGGTCCGAGGTGCAATGTAAGAGTGATTATGTTGTGGATACAGATGGTAGGTGTTGTGATTTAATTGATAGTGTAAATTGAAGTTTATAAATAAAATTGTATTTTATTAATTGGGCTGTCCTTTTTCAACCTGTTATCCTTTACGTAAAGGTATATAAAAAGCATTTTTATATTTTTATTCGATAATTTATTTACGGTCACTTTTAAATATAAACTTCTTTGGAATAGTTGATAGTTAAATTTAATACAGGATAATTATAAAGTCCGTGTAACATTTCATAAAATAGGTAAAGCGAAATGGATAATAATAAGGTAACAAATTATATACCACGTGAAAGAACAACTCTCAAAGTTTTTTTGAATGTAGCGCCAGAAAGGTATGTTAAAAAACAACCGACAGGGGAGCTAGTAAATCTAGTTTCTGAAAATGGCTTCGAACCAGGTAGAAAGCCTTTTGTGTGCTTGAATACGTCCGTAGCGAGTCGGTAGTGAGTGTCCAAAGAGCTTTCCATGGCAAGTTTAACAAAACACCACCAGTTTACAATAGCATAATGAAATGGTACAAGAAATTCGAGGAAGACCGCAGTTTGTGGGACGCAAAACGGTTGGGTCGGCCAGGCGTGTCACAACAGACAGTGGATTGTGTACGGGACGTGATGGTGCGGAATCCCAAGAAGTCAACTTATCGGGCTAGTGCATAATTGAACATCCCTCAGCCAACAGTGTGGAAAATTCTTCTTAAGCGATTAAGAGTGAAGCCGTACAAATTGCAGCTTCGCAAGCCATCAGACGATGACAAATTGCTCCGACTGCAGTTTTGCATTGCCGTGCAGAACCGTCTTGAAGACGATGACTTTGCAAGCAAATTAATCTTCAGTGACGAAGCCACTTTTCATCTCTCAGGAAGAGTCAACCGACACAACACACGCAATTGGAGGACAGAGAATCCACACGCAACTCTCGAACATGTCCGAGATTCGCCAAAAGTTAACGTGTTATGTTCCATGTCATACAAGACAGTTTATAGCCCCTTCTGCTTCGCTGAGAGAACTGTCACTGGTATCACCTACCTCGACATGCTACAATTGTAGCTTATGCCACAACTTGAAGCTGATAGCAGGGACTTAATCTTCCAACAAGATGGTGCTCAACCTCACTACCACAATTTGGTACAAGATTATCAGAATGAGACGTTGCCACATCGCTGGATGGGCCGTGGGGCGGCGATTGACCAAGTGCTACTCCCGTGGCCCACCACGATCACCGGACTTCACACCTTGCGATTTTTTCTTGTGGGGATACATCGAGGATAGTGTTTATGTTCAACCTCTACCACAGAACCTTGACGAATTGAAACACCGCATCGTAACAGCTGCTCTTACCATCACTCCTGATATTCTGGGTCGGGTATGGGCCGAATTGGACTATCGATTAGATGTGTGTCGTGTGACGCAAGGTGGACACATAGATCATTTATAACTAGTTAAAAAAAACTTTGAGAGTTTTTATTTTACGTGGTATATAATTTGTTACATAATTCTTAGCCATTTCACTGTACCGATTTTTTGAAATGTTTCACGGACTTTATAATTATCCTGTATAATGAGCCAAATATTTTATCTCTGTATTTTTAAATTATTTTACATCAAATATGAAATACTTTTTTTTAAATTTAATTTTGGTATAAAATTTATTTTGTAGATACTAGATGCATAATTTTATAAATTTTCATTCATGAAATATTTTAACATTAAAACAGCGGCCTTTACAAACACCGACTACAACTGACACATTTGCGGGTTTAGTGATGAAAATGTTGTCCGGAAAGCATCTCACATAAATTAAAGTCGTGCCTCACTGTCTGAGCCCAAGAGGACCCGCTGGCCTCGTGCTCCCACTCCCAGGCCTCAATCGCGCCAATTTTTTTTTTTTTTGCGAGTTCCAGCCGTGGATGTAGTGAGAAAATTTCGGAACGATAAATCGTAGCTGCGGCGGGTCTGTCGGCGCGCTCGGCCCCTTCAGGATGATGGATAGGCAACCGCGCCTACCGGCCGGTCCCTTGACCCCGCGGGGGGAATGACAAGTAGGGGTCCACCCACGTGGTCTGCTCTTGCCCGGGCGCGTTCCGAGAGACAGTTCTCTCCCTCCTCGCACCGCCGGAGAGAGCGCGCACGCGTCCGGAAAGAAAAAATAAATGGAACGTCAGGCAACTCACGACGATTAATTTTTTTTTTCACATTGGATGTCCGACATTTCTACGCTGAATATGTACGAAGTAATTTTTTTTAGGTAATTCTAAAATTTATTAGTTAAGGAAATGACATATGTCATAAAATCTTACAAATGTATGCACAAAAATATATAACATATAGAAAACAATCAATTTTGTTTACGTCATAATTTTTAATGTTCAGTCCAAACAATTTTTCAATAGAAATTTTGTTGTTTATATTTCATATTTTCACATGTACGTTCATATCTATAACTTTTGAAATCACTTCTGTCAAATTAATCTCATAAGATGAGTAGCATGCAACTGGCTGTTGATGTTGAAATTTTAATGGAACAAGGGGTGGAGTTCATCACCAGTTATCGGCTCTGAAGAAGAGTTGTTAAAATAATCATTGGAAAACAATGTCAAATTAATTTCTGAACAGTTTGAGGTATTTTGTGCTACCAGAAAAAACTCAGGAAACGAACGTCAGATTAGATAAAAAAAATATGATTTTAAAAAGTCCGTCAGTGAGTTGGACAATAGAATAAACTAACTTCAAAGATACTGCTGAAACACGAAAATTGAAATTGTTGGACTGACTGAGATAAGAAACGAAAACTGTGTTGCAGTGGTAAGTGAAATCGCTAAGTCTGTTATGGGCGATGAGGATGTCCAAGTACCTCACAGACTACTCAGCCTAGGCCAATACAAACGAGAGATTAGTGGTAAAAGAAAAAATAATATAGAAATCAAGATGCAATTGGCTTTAGAAGTAAATACGAGTATTCCTGCAAGTAGGATTTTTACAAACGAACATCTCACGGACTACAATATATGCCTTATCTGAGAAAAAAATGTGTGTGTTTACTTATGTACACGTGTTATAATGTACACTTTACTCGTCGTAATTCAAAACTAACTTTAATTTTGCATCAAAAAATCATATATATATATATATATATATATATATATATATATATATATATAATGACAGCAGTGATAGTAAAAAAATATGTTGGTATAGTATAAATTCGAATTAAATCCAAATTTTGAAGTAAATATTCAATGTTAAATGTGGATATAAACACGTGTATAAAATAAATGATTTAAATTCGTAAAATATTAGAGATCAATTTTTCAAAAATAATGAAAATCAATTGATATGGTGAATGTTTTTTTATTTACAAATTATAATTACATTTTAACATGATCATGTAATAATAACAGTTTGAATTGCAAAAATATATATACGGGAACATAACCTCACAAACACTCCCATGAAACTGCCAAGAGACTACTAGACCTTTCATAGACAGTTATTGTGACAATGTAAGCTTACAAGCAACCTAACATCGTTATAAATACGGGAACATAACCTCACTAATATAAATGCACTTGGAAATGTTTATAAACACAAATATCGAACACCAATATTCAAGATAAAAATACTTTTTTTAAAGGTTATGGATTAGTATACAATATCAACCAGTGAAGTATATGATTTAACAGAAAAATCATGTAAATTGGTTGTTGCATGCTGCACGCGTACAGGAAAAAATTCATTCAAAATTTTTTTTTTCATAACATGCATACAGAAGTATAACCTAACATTAGTTGTATAAATACACTTGAAAAAGTTTATAAACACATTTAATATCACAAATATTCAAAACACCTACTGGTTTTAATGAAGTGGACCAGTAATCAAATCAGTCTCTAATGTTTGAGACTTAAAAGCATTTACATGGTTGTTATTTGTATGTAGCATATATTTTTAATATTTTGCATTTTTTTAATACTTGCAAATTTTATTTCATGTTTTGCGTGCATCTTAAAAAATCACTCTCATTATTTTTTCATAACGCGCCTAAAGAAGTTAAATTTCAAAAAGTGGCAAAAGAGAACAAATTAAAGTTTGTGTGGGTACGCGTCACGAAAATTTTCTTAAGTAAAGAGGAGGAGAAACCAGCCACAAACTTCATACGCCCACCAGATCGTGAAAATTTGGTGCCTATAACAAATGTTAGTTAAATTTGTAAATATAAAAAAAATTAATGAATTATTACTATCATTAGATGCAGACATGTTCACATGGGACTTTCTTGACTGTTATGAATAAGACATTTACAGGTAAAGTTTCAAATCCTGCATTTAAATGTTAGAAGTATAAGCGAAAATTAAAATATATTTTGGTATTATTGTCAGATATTAGATATAATAGTTATAACTGAAACCTGGCTAAGCGAGCAGAGTTCGCTGTAGTCCATTGCGGACTACAGCGCCTACTTGAGCAAAACAACGGTTCATAAAAGTGATGTAGTTTGGGTCGGTGTTCGTCAGGAGCGAGCTGGCTGCTGACGTAAAGGGAGTGTCCTCGCGGGAGCATTCTGCTGGCGTGCCAGTGCTGCCCTGAGTTGCAGCGACGCCGCTGTTTGTTTCAAACCAAGCTTCGCTTTTATCAGTCTACAGATCTCCTTCTGGATGTCTTGACGACATCCTAAAATCTTTACAGTTTATAATATCACACAGTTAATGCTATTTAGGGTCAATAACGTAAATAATTATACGACCGTTTAGTATAAATCTACGAAAATATATATTAGAATACTCATGCTAAACACGGCTTGATATCTTGTACAAACAAATATTCACGCAAAGGACTGTTCCACAAACCATGCGTTTGAAAAATTAAAAATAAAAATAATAGATATGCTGCAGTGTTGCCCAATAATATTACGTATCTTTTGCTACTGTTATTAGATATAATATAATGCGTCATAGGTCTCTCGCAAACAACACGATACGTAAAAATTACGATGGATAACTTATTCAGATTTTTTTAATCTAAATCCTAGAATTGATTTTTAAATTAACATATATAATTTTGTCGATTAACTAGAAAATTACATAGGCAGAGCTAGTTCTCTTAAGCATTGAATATAAATATACATACTTAAAGAAGTCGCAAAGCTATTAAAAATTGTATTGCACTTTTGATCGCTATCTGCCGGTCAAAAAATGGTATTGTATTCGCCTCGTCAAGCTGGTGGCACCGTTGGGCGGACAGCAAAGGAATTACTTTAAAATATCACTATTTCTCTGGGGCCGCTTTACACGTGGTCACCACTGGAGGCACCACCACAAAATAGTCCAATTATTTTAGTCGCAAAATGGATACTGAAGATGCAGGTGCTCTTGCTGTGTTGTTTGTACTTAGCAAAAAGCGTCGCAGAAAATTTTTTTTGGATTTAGTCTCAAATGCGAGACCGGTCACAAAAAATATTTTTCATTTCTATATAATAATCTTAGGAATAGTTCAGATATATTTAAACATTTTAAGGCAAATGGGTGTAACGCCGTTTTATCATCTACTGCAGTTATTAAAAGATGATGTAACTGGATGTGAAACCGTTATGAGGAACAAATACCACCATCGTCAATATAAATGAACAGTGAAACCAATTCTTGCCAGACTTTTTTCTTCTTCTCCCTGTCCAAGTACTCTTCGAAGACATATGCCATACTGCAGGCCTTCCTTGTATCTCTAAAATAATCCGTTCTTCCGTGTTGAAATGAGGATTCGACATCCCTATAAACTATTTTGGCCGCGCCAAAAGTCGCTCCCGTGTGAACGGTCTCAATGCAGACAATTGACTGACATGGTGGCGTGACCAGCCAATTCACGCCACCAGGGCAGCCCTCGGCCACCACTCGTCCGGTGGTGCCACCAGCAGCGTGGTTACCACCACGTGTGAATGAGCCCAACTTGTTCAATGGAACGAGCCGGCCACGCCACCGTGGTGGCCTCGTGTGAAGCTTTATGCCAAGGATAATTATAATTGATATTACAAACTTTCTTTGTTTGTGCTTTGCTGAAATAAAGTATGAAGGATAGTAAGTGGTAAATAATTAATATCAGGACTAGATAATGTTTTTAAAATGGTAAAAATTTAATGAGCCCATTAAATCTGGCCGACAGAAGCATATGGTAAAATGTAAGTTGTCAGTACAAACGCCATACGTGGATATGTGCCTACAAGGGCCTGCAGGAGTGTTCCTACACGTGCTTTGGACTTTAAGTTATACAAGGCTGCGCACACCCGAAAAAACGCCTATAATTTTGGGTTGGGTGGTATATCCACGAGCAGTTTTAGACTTGAGGCCCCAGGGCCAAGAAGGGGGCTGGGTTCGATTTATAGAATGAATTAATTATAAATACATTTATAACTTCTCGCTGACATAAGGTCCTTAGAGACTGTTGAATGGTACCACAGTGATTTGAAACGGCGATGGTATGCATTGGTAGGGAAAACAGGCATAACAAATACACCAAGAAAACCCACCGGCCGACGGTAACCTACATACGTACCTATATTTACAACTGCGAAAAAAATGGGTTTAGTTACGCCGGGAATATCCTAGTTAGACCGGACCCTTTCAGGAGCCCGCCTGTGAAACTCAAACCCAGGATGCCTTGCATCCAGACGTGAAACCATCCTGTTTATCGCGAGCTTCATCCACCCACGCCCGCAACACTGTTTACAATTTTCACTTTCAATTTACGAAGAGCGCTGGTTATAAATTCTCCAAGGAACGTCGTAAATTTATGGACACTGAGTTCACTTACTTTGAACATGAAACCAAAATAAAAATCAAGTTATTTTAACAAAACATTCTAAACTGGTTTAGTCAGCAGTAGAAAATTCTTCTTTTGTCAAAATTTATTGAGAACTAAACATCCAACTGGGAAGTCAAAAAACAGCGTTGTGTCTACGAAAATTCAGTTACTTGAAATTACTAAGAACTCTTCGTTTATTTCAGTTGAATTCTTTGATGGAAAGTCCGTAAATTTGCTGTAATTTCTTACAGTGAAAACATTCGAGCTGTACAGCAATACTGCGTATCACAATTCGTCAATCTTTACCCAAATATAAACAGCCGATGAAGAACCAGCCACGCCTTCATCAAAACGTAGGCCACGCCAGGGTGTTTTATTTTTTATTGCCGTTGCTCTAATTCAGCAATCCGTAATATTATACTTTCCCATTTGTGGTTAAATTTTAATTATAAAATTTAAGTAAACAGCTACCATGGCTTATATCTGATATATTGCGTTCGCAAATCCACACAACAAATGCCTAATTGATGAAATTTGATTATACCAACCAAATGTGTGAAAAATAAGAAATTTTTATACCGAGAGCTACCAAAATGTCTTTAATTCTTTAGTTGATTTTATTGTACAAAAAATATAGAAATAAATAAAAAGTATGTAATTCTTTAATATTAGATTCCTGCAAAATACGGCATGATTATAAAACAGACTGTATTCCAATATTGTCTCACAAAATATTAAAAATAATTTAATATTCAAACACAAATGTTTTATGTAAGGGCTTAAAATGTTTGTTTTTAAAACCGTGGACTTGAATTTAAGTGAAATTCAGATATTTATTTCACAAGTTGTGTGTGCTCCAAAACCTTTGGGTACCGACTTATTACTCATAGGCTTGAGACAGGTCGAGGTGTTGGGATCGAGTCACGAACTGCCAAATAAACGTGGCACCTATTACTTTAACATAAGGTAAATACATGTTTTAAAAAAATCATTTATTAATATTTACGGCAATGCTTAATGATTTAATAACAAAATATAAACACAAATATTTTTTTTTTTAATTTTACCATTATAAGACAAATAAAGTTCACAAGTTTTCAATCATATCCTAGGTTAACTTGACAAACGTTATTCATAGGAAAAATATTAAAGCAATATTTCCTTAAATGTACCTATCCCACATAAAAATGTTCAAGACGGAACTAAATTGGTATGCAGGGATCTCAAGACAAAATTAAGAACAAAAATATATATCGTTGGACACGTATGGCATTTCTGTATTGCGTGTTCGGCCGTGAGCAGCAAAATTACTAAAATCTCTGTCTAAGCAACAAACAATCGGTAAATTTTAACATGTAGAATGCATTTTGGATAGGAGAAAAAGTTATTCATGTTTTCAATTTCCTTGCTCTTTGGTATACAGAAGGAGAGAATACGAGACGGTTCTGATTCACAGAAACGAGATGGCTGGTAGAGTAATTGGAGGAAATGATTCATCAGATTAAAACAAAATAATACAACGTTCAGGAGTGGGGGAATCGATGGTGGAGAAGGGAAGGGAGCATAAGATTGGGTCACCCGATAAGGGTGAGGTGGTGGGGGGATTCGCTACAGTGTTGCATTTTTCGTTACACTGGAAACGGCAAACAATATTCTTAAAAAACTAATTTAAACTAATTTATATACGTATACGAAAATTTGTACATACGTATACAGTAGGCTTAAGTATTTTATTATGCATATTATTCATTCTTGGATTTCCCTTATGCATGAACCTTAATAATAAATATAGGAAATTATAATTCCAATACATAAACAATGTATATAAAATATTTTTCTGACCAACAAATGTCTTATCCCTCTACCTGTGAAGTGAAACTTCTAGCGCGCGTGGTGACAACGCACCTGCGTGTGTGTGTTTTTTTTAAGGCAAAAAATAACAAATGTTTTAATACAAATAGAGGAAAAGGATTAACTAATACATGATTGACTTTATAAACAGGAATAAAATAACTCATATATATAAAAAATATATAAATCTTTGTTTGAACAAAATCTCAAGTCTCCGAAAATTCTTCACCGATTTTTTTTAAATTTTGACACAACGTTGCATTTGTATATACGCGTGTTTTATAAAATTAATGAAAAGATAAATAAAAAAGAGCGCGTGTAACTCAGTAGACGTGACAGAAGTGAAAGTTATTTGGCAATTCAAATCTCGATACAAAAATGCTATCTTTATACCTATTTTGCGTCATAAACGTTTCAAAACAATGTTTCACAAAAAAGTTGCATTAAAATTCGGCCTTGAAATTCTAATTTAAATTTTACCCTTATCGCGCCAAAAAAAGTTTTCACTTAAAGAACTGTGGTATTAAACATATCATAATTGTTTGCTTTTCATTTCTTTCTTTTCCATTTAACCAGACTGAGTGGGGTGTGGCGTTTGTTCTAAAATCGTTAGGACAAACGAGAAAAACATTAGGACAAAACACTTTAGGACAAACGACTTTAGGATATATGACCTTAGGACCAACGACTTTAGGACAATCTAAGTTACGACAATTGACTATAAGACAAATGACATTAGGACAAACAACTTTAGGACAAACGACGTTATTTGATTGAGAAAATAAATAACGAACAGAGAAGTTATCATCTCCAAATTTAGGTATATTTAGAAGAAAGATTGCCTATTGCAGCCGTTACCACGGTGCGACTTCCAAAATGTTTTTATATATTTTTTAGTTTTATGGTCCATAGACCCCAAAACCATTGTCAACTAAAAAGTTCATTTATAGACATAATGTTTATATATATTATGTTTGTATAAAACACAATTTATGGGTACTGTAGCTGCTGTAATATTACACAAATTATTTCCAAACTACAGTAGTACAAACAATATAGTGACTGAAAATCTAGTACGATTACGTTAATGGGCAAGATTCGACAAAAAGGATATAAATTAGGAAGTTTTTTTGGAAAAACCTAAAAATCCCTTAACACTCATAGTATGACAAATACCACATTTGTTTGAATTTATTATAACTGTTAGGAGTAATACCAAAAAAAAAATATGTCTGAATAAATTTTTCATACGACCAACCATAATTGCAATGGGTGTAAAAAACCAGGGTTCCTGGATAAAACAATTAATAATTACTCCCTTTGTAAGAACACTATCGAATCCATTCAGATTTTTTGTAAATTGTATGGTTTTTGTATAATATATTTTCTGATACTATTTTTAATGAAACGAACTATTGTCGCAAGGGCACACCAAATAAGAGGGTAAACAATTTAAAAATTCATATTTTCCGTACCAAGTTTACTATTAAAACCGTTATTAACTATCGTAAAATTTTAAATATTATATGCAACTTTCGTCTAAAACAATTTGTATACGATTAATAATTATAGCAAAAGATGGAATAAAGTGTTATAGGACAAAAAATTTCAAACACCCTTATTTGGTTTTAAATATAACAATCGATTTTAAATGTTCTTAAAATTGTCTAAATCTTTGGCCTGAAACAATTTTATCATAAGACGAATCATTACTGCAAAAAGTTGAAAAACCGGCGGTTCAATAAAAAAATTATTTTATCTTGCATACCATGTCCACTATTGAATTAGTTCTTATATATAGGAACTTCCTAAATTTGGGTTAAAATTTGTCTGCATGGGGTGGAAATAACAAGAATAAAAAATTCATAACATTTTTAGTAGAAATACTATAAAATCTTTTAATATTATAAAAATCATAAACATTATTTAAGATTTGTCTGAAAAAAATTTTATATGAGACAAACTATTACAGTAAAAACCATGTTAGGGGGTTTTAATGAAAAATAATACATACTTCCTGACCATCAAATTTGTTAGTATTTATTTTTAAAACCATGTTAATATTATTTTAAGCCTAGGTCCTAAGCAAATTTTTAACTCCCACGTATTAGGGCAAAGGATAAAAATAGTATTAGCAGAACAAATAATACACTACCACCTTAGTAGGGATAAAATTAAAAATCGTTCTTAACTATGCAATGCTGGTTATATTGAGTTAAAAAAATTATAAATATTTTTGCTGCATGGAATATGAGAAAATGTTTCATCGATAATTTGGGAATATAACCTATTGTAGAACATATTGAATTTTATGTATTTAAAATTTTTTAAATGTTGCAGACGTTTATAGAAGTTTCCAGAATATATAGGTACTTCGAAATCTACCTACGCCTGTAGGTTGTGCCGAAAGGGATTTTAATTTAAATCCGAGAAAGCAAACTTTACTCGACCTACCTACTATTATACTACAAATTTATTTCATAGCAGTTGGATTACAAAATGTTTACCTACAAATATAAACTAATTTTCTACTTCTGTCACTAGGGGTGTTGGGTGACACTTTGTGGCCCGCTTGTGCGGCCGACTAGGAGCGTGAGCAGCTTTTACTGCCGGGGGTGCATAGAATCACTTTGTTTTGCTTTCAATTTCTTTTCTACAAACATACAGCAGTTATGTGGTTAAATACATAGAATCAGCTGTGGTTGTGGAATCATTGGCGACATTGAACGAAGTATTTCGCAACCTCTAGTTTAATCTTGGAGAGTGTTTCTGAGCCTCGCAACTCTGCAGAGAGCCTGTTCCAGTCGCGCGCAGCAGAAACAGTGAGTTGGAATAGTGCTGCGTCTTGTGGGCCGCTATACAAAGTTTTAGGTCCGATTTTCAGCGGGTATTAAAACTGAGTGTATCACTTAACGGTACCAGTCGGTTGCACAAATAATTTGGGCTAGAACTTTTCAAAATTTTGTGAACAAGTTTTCATAAGGTTAAGAATCTGTCTTTCTTGAAGTGGTAGACAACCAAGCTGATCATAATACCCAGATTATCTCCAGACTTCTAGCTAAAAACCAAACGCAAGCAAGTATTCTTGATACTTTGTAAATTTAATGCCGGATTTTCTGCAAAATTGTCATACACCACATAACAAAAGTCAATAGTGGGCAGTATAAGAGACTTAACTCAGGCTATCTTCGCACAAAACGGATTGAAATGTTTTCGTCGGACGAATCGAGTGTAGTACAGAGAATGGTATTTGCGTACATTTATATAATGGCCAGATCAGGGGCTCGGTTCTGAAATGCACACTGCGAATAGGCGAGGAGCGAGAGTGTTGTCGGGTCGTGTCGTGGCATTCTCTTAACACCGACGACAAGCCAAGGGCGCTAATTCATTCTTTTGGCCAGCGACTGTAGCCTCCTGCACAGGAGCTTGGAAATATACGATATGATGTCGTGGGCGACTAGGTACGGTCGAACTCCCGCTCCTGGCTTCTCGTTAGTATTTGAGAACACCACAATAAGGCCCACAGGCGGAAGAATACGTCATCGGACTGAAGTCGTCAACATGCTGGACCCACGTTTTGCAGCATAAACATTAATTTATATTACTATTCGTTAACACCGTGGTACGCAAGATAAGTAGAGTCCCCAACACAAACTAAAATCCTAAGTGCAAGAAATACACCTTGCAGTCCAATAAATTCTTCGTTTAAACCTCAGTAATTTATAAAAAATTCACTTCCTTGTACGTAAATGTGGTTCAGTTGCAAAGTTAATAGATTCACACTCACACACAGATATATATAAATTTATTTGTGTTTTATTGTTTGATTTAATATCAAATTTAAAAAAGATTTCCTTCAGACTTACCAGTTAGAAATAACAGAACAAACGGCATCAATATGTATTAAAAGTTATAACAACAATATTCGAGGATTGAATACAATTAGTAAATTAATATTCTAATTCAAAATGCAATAACAGGGTTTGAAACACGTCTTGTTGGCCTTCATGTTTCGTTTATTGGCACCAAGCACTTTACCGTAGTTCTACAGACACACATAACCTACAACTTTGAGACGTTACCTCATAAATAAAATAAAGCTGCTTTATGCAAGAATTCTTAAAGAAGTGTTTATTTCATATAAAAATTATTTAAGTGTACAAAATATATTCCATGGTAAGTAGTTTGATTGGACACACCAATATTTCTGGTACGTTTCCCGATGTCCAGAAACGCAAACATACACGGGCGCGTTCTGCCACACGTGCGAGTCCGCCATCTGCCAGCTTCGGCTCGTGAGTGTATCAGGAAAAAAGATATACAAAATATCCCAGCATTAAACAAAAGTGGTACCACCTTGTAGTTGGCAGTGCTCGGAGGCTATTACAAATAGGCGGGAATTTTTATGTTGTCGATTCGTGTGTATGGCATTTCGAGAAAACTGATACTGTCGGAAGGCGGTTTGTCGTGAGCGGAAGTCACGACAAGACGAGGCTAGTGTATCTGAGAATCGAGCCCCTGAAAAGATCATTTATCAGGAAAACTCCTAAATTCTTCACATCTGTACGTAATTTTATAGGAATTCCCGCTAATGTGAATTCTGATAATAAGTCATTATCCAGTCTACTCAACATATGTTTTGATCCTCCCAATATTGACTGATATCATTAGGGCTGAAAGTCAAAAGATTTCCACATGACCATGAGTGTAAGGATTCTAGCTCAAGTTGAAATCCTAGAACAAGATATTGGCTGGTTTGCTATAAATTCAAACGCCTTGGAGAAAGGACGTAATATGATAATAGGCAAAGAATGTAATATTCATTCCTAGTCTTTGTAAGAGGTTTTATAACTGAAAGTTTCCAAACACTGAAAAGAATTAATTTGCAAAGAAAATGGTTAGATATATCTGTAAACGCTCTTAGAAAGTCACTAACAATTTTCTGAACAAACAAAATGCTGACGCTAACAGCACCTCCAGCTCGGGATTTAAAACGCATTATGTTCTTGTACACGTCGGATAATTTCACAGGATGGAAGTTGAACTTATCGAAATGCTTTGTTGCCATATATAAACTGCTATTTAAACGTACTGTTTGATGAAGTGTTTCAATGTAGTATGCATTCAAATCCTCCAGTTTCGAATTAGGTAATTGGGTATCATCCTTTGTATTTTTTCCTAAAACTAGTCCATCAACTGTGAGAACGAACCTTTCATTATGTAAATTTTTTACTGTTTTTTTTATGAAATCGAGTTTCAGCGAACTTAATTTAATATGTTAAAAAATTTTGTTAATTATTTTATTAATTTCTGTTAGTTTTCTTTCTCTCACTGTAATATTATTCTTATCGTTGTTTTAATAATTCCAGTTATGTTTGTTAATCGTATAATTTTTGTTAGTTTGTTGCACGCTGCGTAAATGTTTCCAATATACCAGTTCCATGAAACAGGCGCTTTGGTTGTAAGGACATCCCTGCGTGAACAATGTGACAGGGTAAATGCTCGACAGATCCTACTTTGTGATTTTATAACAGATGGTCCCTCGCCTCCAGCACCCCTTCCGCCCTAAGCATACACTTTCTGCACCCCAAGAAAACACCCTCTCCACCCCAAGCACACACTCTCTCCGCCCCAAGCACACACCCTCTCCACCCCAAGCACACATCCTCTCCGCCTCAAGCGCACACCCTCTCCATCCCAAGATTACAACATCTCCACCCCAAGCACACACCCTCTCCATCCCAAGCACACACCCTCTCCACCTCAAGCGCACACCTTCTCCACCCCAAGCACATACCCTCTCCGCCCCAAGCACACACCTTCTCCGCCCTAAGCACACACCCTCTCCGCCCAAGCACACACTCTCTCCGCTTTAAGCATACACCCTCTCCGCTTTAAGCATACACCCTCTCCGCCCCAAGCATTAACCCTCTCCACCCCAAGAACTCACACGTTCCACCCCAAGCATTCGCTGTCTCTGTACCAAGCACACATCCTCTTCGCACGATGCACATACCCACGCCGTTTAAGGTCGAGCATGACCGACAAACGTCACGTCTCCTGGAGTGACGTTTGTCGTTTATTAAATAAAGCTGCTTTATGCAAGAATTCTTAAAGAAGTGTTTATTTCATATAAAGATTATTTAAGTGTACAAATTATATTTCATGGTAAGTAGTTTAATTGGACACACCAATATTTCTGGTACGTTTCCCGATGTCCAGAAACGCAAACTTTAATTTTCACTACCGAATTATAGTATTTTAATTTTTATTACTAAAAATAATAATAAATCAATAAGTTTACTGATATTTATTCTTTAATCAGTAACGGAAATAAAATTTAAATGTTCAATCAAATAAAGTGTCTAACGTGAAAATAACACAAATATTTTTTCTGCTTATTCTTTAAAATTTAAGTTGAAAAAATTATAAACAATATTATTTGAATCGATAGAGTAGTCTAGACGTCGGAGCGTGTACCATCCTGTAGCGTCGCTCAGGTCGCAGCAAGCCGGCGCAACGTGGCGTTACACGTGACCTTGGTGGCCAAGTTCACAAGTTAGCGTATTCATGTAGTTTAGGGAATGCGGCAAATTTTAGTTAAATTAAGTAAGTTACCTATTAGAGTTAAATCAATGCAAGTCACATAAGATTTAAATCACCTTTGTTTTGTGGAGGATTATTTTGTATAGCATAAAAAAATTAAACAATTTTTTAATCTTTTTGTTTAGAACGAGTGAACAGGATCATTTTTAAACCACAGTAAAATAATAATGTGTGTAATAAATCTATAAAAAACTTAGGCAGGTTTTCCATCTCATTACGCACGATTTAAGTATTTATTTTTAATTGGTATCTATTTGAGATGTGATGGAAAAACGAAAACATTAATGATTTAAGTGAAATACTCAATGGATCGAAAATATGACCTCACATTGCGGAGGAGTCATGACAACATATGAAGATATGTTTTCAGTGTGGCAATTATCAAAATAATAATTAGCTATATTAAAGACATACTTTTAAAACAAATATCTAATTAACTTTATACTAATTCAAATCAACAATTGTAAACTGAAAGTTACTAACACATATCACTTATGTAACGTAGTCAAGACTATGTAGTCAATTAGGAAACAAAGTACTAATGGTCATAGGGGCAATGAAGGTATAATATTGTATGTATTACCATAAAGAAATATTTTTTATTCTGGTGGAATGTAAAAAATCATAACCGCTTCTGCATCTAGTTACAAAACTTAATTAAAGAAATTTATTAGAATTTCAACCTATTAAGTCTATCTTTGTTTCGCAGGATTAACAGGCCTCAACTCAAACGACCATATAGCTTGGCTCCTTTACTGTACACACTGCAACGAGCCGATCGCTCGAGCGATATAATCGATTTTAGTAGACTCTGGAAATATATAACGTTTTAAAGCATAAGAAATATGCAACAACCAATATGAAACTGTATTTTACGTCTCGTCCTTAATATTTATGTATTACGTAATTTTATTCCCTCATTTAAAAATAATCTAATTAACACTTCATTGATATATGTTTTGAATTGTATGTAAAAAGGTTTAAATTTTTTAAACTTTAATATGTTAAGATACCTTTTGACTAAAATTTTGATTTGTTTCAAAGAGTCTACTACAATAACTGCGTTTGCAGAATTTATTTTTGCGACGTGCTCTAAGGAGCTACAATTTAAAATTTAACTGCTCGATCTCACAGGTTAAAATATTTTTCCTGGTATATCAGTCTGGCAGACAACTGTCAGGTAGTGAACTCCTCTTCTCTATACCTACGTTCGCTTGAGACAGCTTTACCGACGAAAAATAATTTAACTAATAAAATAAACCTGAAATTTTGAAGTGTGTTAGTTTTTTTAGAATTATCTACTGGCCAGAAGTGTTTACCAATATCAGCACTACTCGGTGAAATCGCATACGAAAAATCTGTAAAGCATGTCTAAAATATTATTTTAATTAAAAAATGCTGTTATATATTACTAATAGGCTACGCACTACAAAATTACAAAACATTAAAACTAAAGGCTCTACCCTAGTGTAACTCAGATGAAAGAAGTAACTGACCGAAAAATATTTGAGTGCGTGGCCCTTATGCATGTTAAACAAAATACTTATAATGATAATTTAATGTTTAATTTTTAGGTTCAGTGTTTTTCCGATGCTTATTTCTATTTATATCAGCGAGAAACGTAATATCTTTTGAAAGTATTTTTTTTTTTCAACATATCATACTCGTCTGCGGGACTAAGCTGATAACTATGATAGACCGTTGAAAATCGAGACTACCAGTGTGTGCAAAACATGTAAATGACAAATATTTTTAGAATTTTACTTAATGTGAGAGTATTTTTATTCAATTACTTGTTGAAAATAACGTGGAATTCAAAGTCTTAAAATTTTCCGTGACGTAGATGATGATAAAAGAGGTAAAATTAATTACTTTGAAAGTTTTTAATAACAATGTTTTGCTTATTTCTCTGTCCAAATACTCAATTAAAATCTTGTTCGAATATGTTTAAGTGAAAAATACCTCCATCTTGTAGGTGTTTGCAACTAATAGTAAAGTCTACAAATCTATAAGTAGATGCAAAATCCACCCAACTAGAATGCAAAACTCTTATTCACCCAATATTTCTAATTTGGGGGCCAAAAATTACACAATTACAACCATTATTATTAAGGCACACGTGAATAGCATGGTCGTTCATTCGTCCGGCGCTGGTCAACATCACTTGGTCGCTTGTCTCTGGATAGTTTCTCCGCAGCACGTCACCTCACAGCCTGCTGTACTCCGACCACGGGGTGGCCACCCCTGACACACAACCGACCCTCGGGATTGGTTTATGACCCCAAACACCTCGCCTGGCTTGTCTCCTCTACAAGTCTGTTAAGCTCTTTTTACTTCTGAAGCATAATTAACTTTATACAAGTGAGCGAATACGTTTATTGTTATTAACCCACCATTGTATTTTTTTGCCACATAAAGCCTATATTGTGTTCGCCGGTAGGTTTCGTCTTCGTTACGTTGTAGTTTAGTATTTTTTCATGTGTTGTCCTTGTTATGTCATTCTGAGCTATTAAAAAGGTAAAAGGTTTATTTGTTTAAGAAATATATACGTTTTAAAAATAATAAACGACTTAATCTCTATATACTTCACGGACTAAAAACATATATCATATAAAGATGTAGATATCATTGTTTACATTAAACTCTTGATGCCTCGTTTATGTATATAACATGATACCAAAAATAGATACCAAAAATAAATACCAAAAATCAGCCTACTTTTATTAATAATTTTCACTTGAACGGGAAGCCCAAATTTGCAATGAAAAAAAAATATATAAACTTTTTTTTTTAGTTTCGGATGCTTTGTTACATTTAATCTTAGGAAATTATGTCAGAACCATATAAATAAAAAGTTACCTAGATGAAATTATGTTCCTGTAACATAACAGCCTAACAAAAAAAATTGGAAGAGTGGGTAATTACACGTCCTTATACATTTTTAAAGGAAAGAATAAAACTTATGATTGAGAGGATTGTAGAAAGAGATGAGTAAACAAATAAATATCAAGGTGATTATACACTGCTTCCAACCACATGAGCTAATACACGAAGACTCCTTCGTAACATGTTTCGAGAATATCGTGCAGCAGAAAATGTATTCCCCTATTTACTTTACCAAAACTTTCTCGGTTACCCTGTACACAGTATACCACACTCTTGAATCGTGAAAATACAGTTAACTTCTATGTAGCAGTGTCAACTAAGTACAACACGATCTCGAGCGATTACGAACTGCGTGGTATGCGACAAACGTTTACAGTGAGTCTTATGTGGTACCTGGAACATATTACAAAATTATTTATTTTCTTATTTTAAGGATAAAGAATGGTATAGTTACAAATTAAAAACCAACGATTTGACCCCTCTTTCATTTTACTCAATGTAAGTATTAATTTAGAATGTTTACATATTGTGAACAGATTTTTATTTTACTATAAGTTGCTTAGTTAAAAATTATATATTTTATTATTAGTTAAAAATATGTAAAAACTAAATTAAAAAACTAAAACACAATTCAACCTCATAACAAAACCAGAATAGTAACTCTCGATTATATTAACCTCAAGTATATCTGCTTCTCTGTCGCTACGGTGCACCTGAGTGAGTTCATGGAGAGCATATAGAAGTTACTAATAAATAAAGAAATATTAAATGTTTTCATACTGCTTAGGAAAGCTAAAATGCAAATTCACCGTGATCTAAAAATCGTTCTAAAATTTTAATGATTAAAGAGTTAAATAAAAGCAAGTTTTATATTTTACTCTAAATTATGTTATTTAACTATAACAGCGATATCTTTAACCTTTCATCACAGCTTACTCTTTACAGAGATACGAACATAGTTTTAAGAGGGTATATAAATGCTCCACCTTGATGAACTGCAACGATATCATTGAACACAAAGCAAATGCCTTCCCTTTGCTTGGAGATAGGTGCTTTTAAGCATATTTTTCTGCTGGTCTTATGTCTAGCGTTCACTGTCGAAGTAGTTATTAGCGCAGCAGATAAAGTTTTTGTTCCATTGCGAGGTTCTGCTTCGTAGTATAAGATTGGCATTGTTACTGTTTACACCATTTGCGTATGATTTATATATATTGGAGACACCCTGTCAACAAATTATTGGCAATGCCATAATGTGTTATTACTAAATTGCATTGCATGGGAAATCGTATTATAACTGGAAAATTAATAAGTAAATATGATATACAGATAAGCTAGAACTACATAAAATCTATCTACTACGATCTTCGATGTTTGGCATATTTCCCAATTTTACAGACAGTGGTTCCTGCACCGCTGTCTTACAGTATGACAAGCTTCCTAGGTCGGTCTACTGTTTTACTACCGACGTCCGAGGCGCAGAATGCTGAAGCCCTAACTTTAGTGTGAGGCAAAGGATTCTTGTTCCAACCCAGGATATGTTTGGTGTTTTAAGTGTAATTTTTTTTTGTTAGACACCTATGGGCACAAGAGTAGAAGTTTTAAAGAGGCTATATATATTATATATGTGTGTAGGTGTGTATCACTTTACTCGGCGATTTTATTTTAAAACATTCTCTTGCAATGACATTTCCAAAGAATTTTTTTTAAATTCTTTCTTTGAGGTAAGTCTCCTAAAAAAACTGTTTCTATCCTGTACTAATAAACAAGCAGTGGCGTGGGAGATAATTATTTGTTAAAAAACAATTATTCTTTTAAACGGATTTATTGGAGGCAAATGTTGGTCACAAACATGAGGATTAGATGATTTATGCATTCCATTTTGTCTTTTTATCCTCCGTATGTTCTATCAGCTGTAAAGAAGTTTTACTTCAATAAATGTAACACTCAGAGTATTATAGAAATTATCACGAACAAAACAGAGTGGTAGAACTACGGTGATATTGGGCGCCATGTTTGTTCCACTAGCACTTCTATAGAGACACGATCAATTGCGTGTAGCAAGGCATTAAGAATGCGTGTTCAACAATTGCACAACACATATACATTATTCTGAAGACTCTTTATAATATAAAAAAATTAATTTTCAGGGTTATATACATATAGAAAACACACATATTTTACGCACACTGTAATTGTCTTGTACTATTCCCTCGAAACGGGCATTTATGTATAGTATTTTTGGTATTCATTAACTTGCCGAAAATACAGTAGCAGCGCTGACTGCAACACAGTTAAGAGTGTCGCCTGTCCTGAGGCCGGCGAGCTGCTCGTGTGGCTGGTGGTCGTCTTGCGCCCTCGCCCACTGACTGACTGCCACTTCCCTGCTACAGCGACTGTGGAGCTGGCCTGCAACTGGTAGGGATTCGTCACTGCGAAGTTCACCACTTGTCTTGTTATCGTTCTCTTGTTCATCTTCAGTGGGGTTACGTCCTCAACGGTTCACGTCTACGTGTGGTAGAGTCTATTGTCGCCACAATACCGACACCATCGTCACTGCCAGCTGCACCAACAGCGTCGCTGGTACCAGTCACCTTCCTTCCCACTCAGTGTCGCCAGCGACCATGACTCGCTTTAAATGACTCGGGAAAATGTCTGTCACCCTTACGTAGGCCTACTCTTCCGTACTTACGTAAGTCGTACGTTGACTATCTCTGCTACTGACTTGTAACAGACTCAAGCATACGCGGGCAGCTCGGTGAAGTCAGGCAGCGTGACGGTGACGCAGTCTGGTCTTCATCATCGAGGCGGCGAGGTGCGTAGTCCTCCTGCGTGTGATCCGGACTGGTTGTCCTTTCGGTCGAAACTTGGTCTTTTATACCCGCCTGCAGTCAATATTGATTTATAGTGTAGTATAATTTTTAAAGCTTAATGCATGCATCGTAGTTAATATATATACACTTAATTTTTGGTTAAATAACTGACCACCTACAGTATTACAATTAAACTTGCGGCTTCCTTAGCCTGTCAACTTTGAACCAGTTCCATATGTTAGGCTATGTGAGATGAAAAAAAAAATTGTTTGCATTATACAGAGACAGTCGAGGCAGACCTTAGAAAGCGGATTCCAAATATGAAGTTCGATTTATAGAAACCCAGTTAACTTCAAACTAACAAACTTTTGTTCTGGCAACTGTCAACGCAAATATGTTGTAAATTAATTATTTTACATTTAAATTTTAAAAATTTATAAGAGTAGAACAAAAAACTGCAAGTAATAAAATCAAAAACTTAAAAATTATAGTGAAATTAAAACGACAAAACAGTATTTTTCATGTTAAGTAAATTTATTCCAATTTTGACTTTTTGACATAAATTGGTTGTTGCCATTAAAAGGTTGCAATTACAGTTCGTTAAAAGAACAATTTTTTTACAATTCATTAAACGTTATAAAAATAACAAACCAGTAAAAATTACAATTTTAATACTATTAAATTGTTTTTCCAGCTAAAACTCTTCATGAAATAGAAATAAAACATAACACAAAATAAATTTATTTTTAAAATTGTTAACAAAATATTCAAAGTTTTTAGGGTAACAAATGAACTTCTTAATAAAATTAGCAAACTAGCAGCTTTTATATGTAAAATTAATGACGAACATGACACCGATATTTAATTAGTTCACTCTAAAAATGCAACAAAAAACCGGTTTGAAGTTAAACGTATCTAAATTGATATAACATATTATCAAGATAATTATGTCCTATGTTAACATATACGTTAAAAGTTATGCGGTAATTTTTTTAAGTAAAAGCTTGTAGAGCTGTGTTTTAACTGACCAGCAAAGAACATCTTAATATATATAAATCTCGTGTCACAATGTTTGTCCTCAATGGACTCCTAAACCACTTAACCGATTATAATAAAATTCGCACACCATGTGCAGTTCGATCCAACTTGAGAGATAGGATAGTTTAAATCTCAAATTATAGTCGCAATTTTAATTTATAGCTATTTATTTGTCTGTTATTATTTGACAGTCACAATTATCTGTTTACTCCAAATGATTCTAACAGATGTCGATACCTTTCGACTGGGTTGAGTAAGTAATCAATAGATAGCGCTGCTATGGTAAATCTACGAACGTGTCATATAAGCTACATTTTAACAGCATAATTACCACGTGTTGTTGACGCTATAAAATTAATTAAATTTATTTTGTAGTGAACGAAATACCGTATAATTCAATTATTTCCACTTTTTAAATTTTTGGTGTTAGCATGTTACTTAGACTGAAGTGTAAATTGAATTCATATTATAATGAAGATAATACAGTTAAATTAATCCTGTTTTTTACTTATTTGTGCTTCATTGATCAAAACTTTATAATTTAATTTGAATATATGTATGTAAGTATTATCACAAAATTATAAAATTTAATTAAAATGTCAATGCAAAAATGATACACAATTTCCTACATTCTCTGTTAACTCCAAATGATTCTAACAGATGTCGATACCTTTCGACTGGGTTGAGTAATTAATCAATAGATGGCGCTGCTATGGTAAATCTACGAACGTGTCATAAAGCTACATTTTAACAGCATAATTACCACGTGTTGTTGACGCTATAAAATTAATTAAATTTATTTTGTAGTGAACGAAATACCGTATAATTCAATTATTTCCACTTTTTAAATTTTTGGTGTTAGCATGTTACTTAGACTGAAGTGTAAATTGAATTCATATTATAATGAAGATAATACAGTGAAATTAATCCTGTTTTTTACTTATTTGTGCTTCATTGATCAAAACTTTATAATTTAATTTGAATATATGTATGTAAGTTATATCACATAATTATAAAATTTAATTAAAATGTCAATGCAAAAATGATACACAATTTCCTACACTTTTTCAATAGTTGTACAAATATTTTTTTTATTGTTTTTATTTAACCTCTATTAAAAAATATTTAGCACTTATTTCAATGTGCTATGATAACAAGTTCTTCAGATTTTTTTTCTTATATTTAAACGATTAAATTAGTATTTCAATTCTTATTGAAATTATTATTTAAACTCTATAATTTAAATATGTACATGTCAGTATTATCACATAATTATAAAAGTTAATTAGAATGATTTTCAATTTTTTTTTTCAAATATTTAAACGATTCATTTATTATTTTCAGTCAAATGCCATGGAAAAAATCTAACCTCAACAACGCGAGCACCAGAGAGGCACGACGCAAACGTATTAAAAGAGCCCATCAGTTGGCAGAACAAATTGAATCAAGAAATCCAGCTCAAAGAATCAGGACAGCAGAAGGTCATGCACAAGAATCTCAAGAACAGTGTAACGAACGTCTTCAAGAGAATATCATAAGAACAAGAGCAGCAGGAGAACGAGACATAGCCACAATAGGAGCACAGGAACAATAATTTCAATTTATAAATGTAAGTAATATCACATAGTTTCATAAAAGTTAATTAATATATCAATGAGAAAATGGCTCAAAGCTCCCCACACTTTTTCAATAATTGTACAAACATTTTTATATTATTTTTATTTAACATCCATTAAAAATTATTTTGCACTTATTATTTCAATGTGCTATGATAACATGTTTTTCAGTTCCTCTTTCTAATATTTAAACGATTAAATTATTATTTTCAGTCAAATGCCACCGAAAAAATTTAACCTCAACAACGCGAGCAGCAAAGGGTCACGACGCAAACGTGTTGAAAGAGCTCAGCAACTACCAGAACAAATCGAAACAAGAAATGCAGCTCAAAGAATCAGGACTGCAGAAAGTCGTGCACAAGAATCTCAAGAACAGTGTGACGAACGTCTGCAACAGAATATTACGAGAACAAGAGCGGCACGAAAACGAAACATAGCTACACTACGAGTACTAGATCGACAAAGGCAACGGATCAGCCGCTCATTAACACGTGCATCATTCGTTCGGCTTGCCTTTGAATATGCACCAGATATTAACTACTCAGCGCATTCAAAAATTGCTATCGGTGGAATGGATAAAGTATGTCAATATTGTCAGGCATTGAAATTTCGGAATGAAGCAGCCGGCATGTGCTGCGCATCAGGAAAAGTTGTGCTGTCACCTCTACCCGCTCCGCCGGAACTTTTATTATCCCTTCTTACTGGCAATTCAGATGATTCCAAATTATTTTTGCGTAAGATACGCAAATTTAATTCTTGCTTCCAAATGACGTCATTTGGGGCAACTAAAATTTGCGATCGTGCATCCGATGGACGTAATTTTGAAAGTACATTCAAAATTCAAGGCCAGGTGTATTATAAAATCGGATCACTGATGCCAATGCCTGATAACAATCCGATATTTCTTCAAATTTATTTTATGGGCGATTGTGAAGAGCGCGTGACGACTCGGTGCCTGTATAATTTTATTGAACAAGCAGAGGAAAGAGCAATTGTGATATTATTGGAAAATTTTTTAGAAGATCACAATCAACTAATTCAATTGATCAAAAGAGTTTCGCCACGACTGCAAAATGACAATTATCAAATCGTCATAAAAGCCGACAAAGTACCATTAGGTGAACATGCTGGTAGATTCAACGCTCCAACTGTTGATGAGGTTGCTGTTATCATGGTTGGTGATCCAGTTGACAAAAGATCTATAAAAATTACACGGCGAGACAACACTGTCAGTACGATTTCGGATCTACACCGTTCATATGACGCACTACAATATCCATTGATATTTTGGCAAGGACAAGATGAATATCACCTTAATATCAAACAGTATGATCCAAATACCGGTAAGTTTAACAATTATCTATTTACTTTCTTACTGTATGTATAGATTTTAATTTCGTATTGCATTTTATTTTTTTATTTTTTTAGGTGATTACAGAAATAATAAAGTTAGCTCAATGAACTACTACGCACACCGAATAATGGTTAGACAACATCAAGACAATTATATCCTTCGATATCGTCAGCTGTTCCATCAATACATTGTTGATAGGTATGCTAAGGTCGAAAGCGAACGCTTGCGATTCCTTCGATTCAACCAGCCAAAACTACGATCGGAAGAATATATTCACTTACGAGATGCTGTTGCTGGAAACATCGATGGAAATTTAAATCCCAATGACATCGGTAATGCTTTCATTTTACCTTCAAGCTACATCGGCAGTCCACGGAACATGCAGGAATACATACAAGATGCGATGACTTACGTACGTCATTACGGCCGACCGGATTTATTTATTACATTCACATGTAATCCGAATTGGGAAGAGATACAAACTTTACTATTGCCAGGACAACAAGCCATTCATCGTCATGATTTAACTGCACGTGTGTTTAAACAAAAATTGAAATCCTTAATTGATTTTATTGTTAAATATTCAATTTTTGGTATCACACGTTGTTGGCTGTATACGATAGAGTGGCAAAAGCGAGGTTTGCCTCATGCCCACATTTTGGTTTGGCTTAAAGATAGAATCCGTCCTGAAGAAATCGATGAAATAATTTCAGCCGAAATTCCAGACCCATTAATTGATCAAGAATTATTTGATATTGTCACCAAACACATGATCCATGGGCCATGCGGTGCTTTCAACATGACGTCACCGTGCATGGAAAATGGAAAATGTAAAAAAAACTTCCCAAAGCCGCATACGAATGACACGATCACGGATATTGATGGTATCGCCGCAGAAGTACTGAGAATGGTGGCCACACATTTACAATGCGACTGCCGAACTTTCCAAATCAAGTTGAGTTTGATAATCAGTGGGTGGTACCATACTCACCACTACTTTCAAAAACTTACAAAGCTCATATCAATGTTGAGCTTTGCAGTTCTGTTAAATCAATTAAGTATATTTGTAAATATGTAAACAAAGGCAGTTATTTGGCCATATTTGAAGTACAAAACATAAATAAAAATGACGAAATAGCACGATACCAAATGGGCAGATACATTAGCAGCAATGAAGCTATTTGGCATATTCTCAGCTTTCCCATCCACGAAAGAGATCCTGCTGTCCAACATCTGGCAATACATCTTGTAAACGGTCAACGTGTATACTTCACTGAAGAAAATGTTCTCCAAAGAGCGTTCGAAGCTCCGAAAACGACTCTAACTGAATTTTTTACATTGTGTCAAAAACCTGATGTTTTTGGCCAATTCGCGAAGACATTGGTGTATGGTGATGTTCCACGTTATTTCACATGGAACAAATCCAGTAAAAAATGGGAGCCACGGAAACAAGGAAAACCACATCCTTCCATTACAGGCATATTCAAAGCTAAGACATTGGGGAGACTTTACACGGTACATCCAAAGCAACGTGAGTGCTTCTATTTACGTTTGTTATTGGTGAATGTTCCCGGACCAACGTCTTTTGAATTTTTACGAACAGTTAATGGTCGAGTATTCAATACATACCAGGATGCATGTCGTGAACTGCAATTGCTAGAAGACGATAACCATTGGGACTTAACGCTTGCTGATGCCGCGTTGACATCAACACCGAATAACATTCGTCAGTTTTTGCAATTATTTTGACGACATGTTATCCCTCGCAAGCACAAACTTTGTGGGAAAAATATAAAAATTGTATGACAGAAGACATCTTGCACCGAATTAGACAAACAAATCAATGCCAAAACATAGATTATACACCAGAGATGTACAATGAAGCATTGGTCTTGATCGAGGATTTATGTGTTCTTATTTCAAATTTACCACTTAATCATTATGGTATGCCATCACCTAATCGTCCAGCCACCGACTTAGTCAATACCGATTTACAACGAGAAAATCAATATGACCATGGAAGTTTAGCAACAATTATCATGAACAGTGAACCATTACTGACAGCAGAACAAAAAATTATTTATGATCGGATTATGCTGGCTGTTGCTGCTGAACAAGGCGGTTTTTTTTCTTTGATGCACCCGGTGGAACCGGTAAGACATTTTTAATATCGTTGATTCTTGCCAAAATACGGTCGCAACAAAATCAGGCATTGTGGCTACTTTACTGGATGGTGGGCGAACAGCACATTCAACATTCAAGCTGCCATTGGACGTTCATAATAAACCAGATGCAATGTGTAACATCAAAAAGAATAGTGGAATAGCTGCAGTGTTGCGGAAGAGTTCTATAATAATTTGGGATGAGTGCACAATGGCACACAAATATTCACTTGAAGCATTAAACAGAACTATGCAAGATTTAAACAGCAATAATAAACTTTTCGGTGGTGCTATCTTACTTTTGTCTGGTGACTTCCGGCAGACCTTACCGGTTATACCTCGCTCTACTTTCGCGGATGAGATTAATGCATGTTTGAAACAATCATTCTTATGGCGAAGTGTTAAAACACTTCGATTGACCATAAATATGCGAGTACAATTGCAAAATGATCCATCAGCACAAATATTTTCCGAACAACTACTAGATATTGGGAACGGTAAAATAGAACTGCAACCAAATACGCAATGCATTAAACTACCAGACAATTTTTGCACTGTTGTTCCGGATAAAAATGAATTGATTCAGAGTATTTTCCCGGATATACAGAATAATTATTTGAATCATGAATGGCTTAGTCAACGGGCGATTTTGGCAGCCAAAAACGTTGATGTTGACGAAATTAACTTCTAGATACAACAGTTGTTACCAGGCGATCTGATGTCTTTTAAATCAATCGATACTGTTGTTGATGAAAATGAAAGTGTAAATTTTCCGATTGAATTTTTAAATTCATTAGATATCCCTGGAATGCCACCACATAATCTTCGATTAAAGATTGGTTCCCCTATTATTCTCCTCCGTAATTTGAATCCACCTCAATTATGTAACGGTACGCGTTTGGTCATAAAAAAGATCACCGGAAACATTCTTGAAGCAACCATTTTGGCTGGGAAGTTTAAAGGAAAAGTGGTCCTGCTGCCACGTATTCCGATGATACCATCAGATTCTACCATACCCTTCAAAAGGCTACAGTTTCCAATTCGTTTAGCTTTCGCCATGTCTATAAATAAATCTCAAGGTCAAACAATGTCCATTTGTGGTTTAGATTTGGAAAATCCATGTTTTTCTCATGGGCAACTATATGTTGCGTGTTCACGTGTTGGGAAACCGTCGAATCTATTTGTGTTAGCTAAAGACAGGTTAACCAAAAACATTGTGCACCGATTGGTGTTAAATTAAATTGAAATTGAAAGTATTTATAATTCAAAAAAATAGATATTAATGTTTAAAAGTTTAAGACTGTCTTCCTTGCCTACCTCATTCATGAGTTTAAGCGTCACATGTTATTTACTGTATTATACTGTAATATACTTATATTTGTTATAAAATTAAATGGAAATAATAAATCTGATAAATTTTTATTTTGTACCTATTGATTTCTGCTTAATATCAAGTGTAAGAACATTTTAATTAATTGTGTTCAACGTACTTCTCCTTCAAATCTCAATCCAGTGAATTTGTATACCAACATCAACATTTTCGTCTTTGTTCGTAAATAATTTCATTGTACTAAAGGGTTATAGTAGTATAAAGTCAAATAAGGATATCACCATATTACTCATTCTCTTATTGTTCCTCTTAGATTGTTTACTATAATGTAATATAACAAAAACTTTAGCCACAGCAACGCGTGGCCGGGTCAGCTAGTTATAGTATAAAATTAGATATTTTTACTGTGTATCTCTACTTATGCAAAAGTTTATTTGTCTGATTGTGAGTCTTTCACGCAGCAACAGAGCAACTGATCGATATTATATTTGCTGGAGAGTGACATGGACTACATATAATTATAAAATTCCTTCTCTAAGAGAATTCAAAAGAAGTAAATTCAGTTATATTATAGAAAATCATAGTAGGTAGCCCATAGACACACAAACAGTGAGTTTGTATCATTTCTCTGTATCCACCACACAGTCATAATAAAAGTTCTGGCAACTTCCTAACCTACTTCTTGACTAAACCTATCCGCTTAGCAAAGCTCGCGGCTGTTAGCGAATTAAAGGCGCCAAAAACAGTTTGGTTAGAACTTTTTCAATAGATTTCTTGCCTTGAATTTGTAACGCGCTATCGTTTAGTGCATTCGTCACGTCTTGCCTAGGGTTTATCTGTCTTCCCGCAAAATGAAGCTGAAGATTTTCGTCCAGCTGGTGTTAAGCCTTGATGCACCGAGATTGTGCAATCAATGGGTCTTTAAAATAAAAATTTCCAGTTTTTCAAGTGTATGTCCTACAGACTTGAAACTCGGTAGTGTTATTCCACGTATTATGATGTGTTTATCCCGGGAAACGCCGGGTACTTCACGTAGTTTTTTATAAACAAAATCTCAAGAGGAAAAATTAAAATAAATGTATTCTTTTTATAAATTTCTTTTCTTTGCAAAATGTCATATTGTTATGTTTACCTAATATTCAGATATCCTTTTCTTAGAAAATTTGTTTTATTATTCTTTTAAAAATATATATGATAATGTAGTATTTTCTTTGTTCATTTACGTTACCAAATGACTCTATACTTAAGTTAGGCTACTGAACCAGTTTTTTCGGCATTATTTAACAAACACACGTAAATATCATTATTCCCCTAATCAGTTTACTGACCGAACTTTAGCATTATTTTTTTGGTTATTACAAATATATGTAAGATCAATATATTATTCACAGTGTATTCTATATCCCTTGAAAAAAGTAAGTTTGTGGATCAAATATTTTTTTCCAGAGAATTTCAAATATTTTATGTGATATTACTTTTATTATTGTATTTTACATAAAATATTAAAATTACATGGCTTGAGTTTGTTCAACATTTTTTTTGTGATATAAATAAACATACATTTAAGTAGCCTATATGCTTTCTTATTAAAAGTTGTTATTAAAATCTAATTTTGAAGCATCTTTAAACAAAATATTTTTTTTTTGCAAAAATTTCAGCTAGAAAGGCAACCAGTCACAAAAAAAATGAACTTAAATATTACTTTTGCTGACCTCGTTTGCAAAGTGTGAACATTTTGCCAGTGGAAAAATTACATTACGTAAAAACCATAAAAAAAATATTCTGAATGTGCAATGTCAGCACTAAAATGAATGCTGCAGAAGTTATTCGCTGTTTTCTTGGAATACGGTCTGATTACTACTGGAAACCAGGCCAAGGCCGTAAAACATACTAGCGCTGCGACAGTTTCAGCAATTGTGCATTCGCAAACGTAAAACGGCGAAGTAGCCTACAGGAAGACATGACATTTTCGTTTACCCTGGAATACTATTCACAGTGCGAAATTATATGATATATTTTACTAGCTCGAAATTTAAGACTGCTTGTGCTCACGTATCATTTTTGAAAAAAAAAAAAAAAAATATGTATTGAAATGGTAGGTTGTTAGAATTTCATTTATTTTGTTAAATTAAACCGTTAAAAATATTCTTTTTGTGGTCTTGTGAGCATGTTAATACCCATACCTGATACTTACAGAGTCACAGCATGAAAAAATATGCTTGATCGTTATCTCTTACATCTACTTGTCATGCAAATGTGCCGCTTTTTCGTTCACTATCATCTTAAATAAGAAAATTAAAAAATATTAAAATTTAATCTCGTTATTTTTTTATTATTATATTTATTTCGATGCCACTCAAACATTTCCTATTATTTGAGTAACTACATAATAATGTAAAATGCTTACCTGGCGCACCTCTTTGTGGGTTGCAGGAAATAGTAAATGCATTGCGATGTTGCTAGATCAATATGGCTTGGCTGCATTAAAGAACGCAGTTTTTCATATTATTATTATATGCTTGAATATGATTTTATTTGTAGTAAAAACCTACATTTTAAACATTATTTTTTATGATATACTAAAGGAACTAATGATAATAAGCGTGCATTTGTTACTTATACCTTGGTAGAAACAGACTCAAATATGTTACTGATTTATGTGTATGTAAACTGAAAATGAGTTCAATAGTAATAATCATCAAAATTATTGGCTAACAATAAAAGTATTTAACTGACCATAAAAAAGCAGTTACAAATGCAAGAATTACAATCACTTATCCAGAGCTTCATATCCAAGCCATTTAATAAAAGTATTTATTTTCAATGATAAAAAATCTTTCGGCATACCGAATCATGTAACAAAACGGCTTGAAAATAAAATGATTAAGAAATATTTTGTTTTTATTTGAATACCGTTTTGTTAAGTGCATTGGTTCCATTCTAAATATCTTTATATATATATATATATATATATATATATATATTTCTTGTTTGCGTGTGTATGTCATTGAACTCCTACTAGACGGCTGGACCGATTTTGATGAAATTTTGTGTGTGAGTTCACGGGGATTCGAGGATGGTTTAGATTCACAATTGGATATTTTATCTCAATTCTGAGTTAAGAAAAACTAAAAAAACACGCTTTAAAAGCAAAAATTGCAACGCATTATTAGAAGCCATTAAGTTTTGCTATTGTAAGGAACTAAGTAGAGAGTAAGAAAAAAATAAAGATCCTGACAGTTTAGTGTCGCCATATTTGTTTCAATTTTCAATACCTTTTTTGTATATTACAATTTAAATTGCAGAAAAAAATCATGTTTCATAGCCACACAAATAAATAGGATGGTTTGGATTCACAATTGGATATTTTATCTCAATTCTGAGTTAAGAAAAACTAAAAAAACACGCTTTAAAAGCAAAAATTGCAACGCATTATTAGAAGCCATTGAGTTTTGCTATTGTAAGGAACTAAGTAGAGAGTAAGAAAAAAATAAAGATCCTGACAGTTTATAGTGTCGCCATATTTGTTTCAATTTTCAATACCCTTTTTGTATATTACAATTTAAATTGCAGAAAAAAATCATGTTTCATAGCCACACAAATAGTGAGGATGGTTTAGATTAACAATTGGATATTTTATCTCGATTCTGAGTTAAGAAAAACTAAAAAAACACGCTTTAAAAGCAAAAATTGCAACGAATTATTAGAAGCCATTAAGTTTTGCTATTGTAAGGAACTAAGTAGAGAGTAAGAAAAAAATAAAGATCCTGACAGTTTATGGTGTTGCCATATTTGTTTCAATTTTCAATACCCTTTTTGTATATTACAATTTAAATTGCAGAAAAAAATCATGTTTCATAGCCACACAAATAGTGAGTGTGTGTCATTTCTCTATGTCCACGAGGTCTCGCCGCGTCAATTTTCTTCTTGGAGCGAACCCGTCCGCTTAATTAAATAAACAGCTTTTATCGTTGAATGATTTCATGATTTATTTAATGAAAATATGCTCTCATAAAAAAATTAGTTAGATAGACATTCAATAGGTGTCTTTCTCTCACTCTCTCTCTCTCTCTCTCTCTCTCTCTGAAATGTATGTACCTTGCTCGCGGGTCAGTAATACAGATAATCTTTACATTCTAGCTCGAGACGGGAAAAACAGTAAATGTGGTTTACAAAGACATTTTATGAAGTGTCTTCCCGTCATTACATTTGAAAGTAGAAACATATTTACTCAAAATTTAGGTAGTAACATATTTTTATTGCAAAGACTGAAATAGAGGTGAGAAAAATTATCATTTGTGAACATAAGAAAACTACTACAACTGTATCAACTGTTATGTTATAATGTTTAAATTTCTAAATGGTGCAAGATAATACAAAATTCCATGCGGAAAAAGTCGTGGGCAGCAGATACGTATAGTTATAGGTGTGGGGCTATGCATGCTGATTTCTCATATACTGCATGGATGCGAACATGTAAGAATAATCTATCTATCTTACTATAATAAAACAGTACTTTTTCTGTCTGTCTGTTTGTACGCGATTTTGATGAAATTTTGTGTGTGAGTTCACGGGGATTCGAGGATGGTTTAGATTCACAATTGGATATTTTATCTCGATTCTGAGTTAAGAAAAACTAAAAAAACAAGCTTTAAAAGCAAAAAAAACTAAGCATTGTTGATAATTAGCCTCCATGGCAACGGGCTTTTGCATTGTTGTTGCCTTCTGCGTAACCATGGGAAAGGTTTTTGGTAACGGCAGTGGCGTGCCCAAGAGGAGGGCATAATGAGAAGATACAAAATGTCCAGCGTAGAAATACTTACCGCCATATCCATATCTCACAAAAAGTACATTTGGGCAGGACAATGTCTGTCGGGTCCGCTAGAAAGATATATAGAGAGATAGAGATATAAATAGAAAGATAGAGAGAGTTATAGAGATATACATAGAGAGATAGAGAATTAGAGAGATAAAGAGAGATGCTTAGTATATGTTTAAAAAATTACAAAAAAATTTGATTGAGGCATTGCAACGCATGCCAGGCATTATCTAGTATATATATATATATATTTCTTGTGTGCGTGTGTATGTCATTGAACTCCTACTAGACGGCTAGACCGATTTTGATGAAATTTTGTGTGTGAGTTCACGGGGATTCGAGGATGGTTTGGATTCACAATTGGATATTTTATCTCGATTCTGAGTTAAGAAAAACTAAAAAAAAAAAAAAAAAAAAAAACACGCTTTTAAAGCAAAAATTGCAACGCATTATTAGAAGCCATTATGTTTTGCTATTGTAAGGAACTAAGTAGAGAGTAAGAAAAAAATAAAGATCCTGACAGTTTATAGCATCGCCATATTTGTTTCAATTTTCAATACCGTTTTTGTATATTACAATTTAAATTGCAGAAAAAAAATCATGTTTCATTGCCACACAAATAGTGAGGATGGTTTAGATTCACAATTGGATGTTTTATCTCGATTCTGAGTTAATAAAAACTAAAAAAAAAAAAAAAAACACGCTTTTAAAGCAAAAATTGCAACGCATTATTAGAAGCCATTAAGTTTTGCTATTGTAAGGAACTAAGTAGAGAGTAAGAAAAAAATAAAGATCCTGACAGTTTATAGTGTCGCCATATTTGTTTCAATTTTCAATACCCTTTTTGTATATTACAATTTAAATTGCAGAAAAAAATCATGTTTCATAGCCACACAAATAGTGAGTGTCTGTCATTTCTCTATGTCCACGAGGTCTCGCCGTGTCAATTTTCTCCTTGGAGCGAACCCGTCCGCTTAATTAAATAAACAGCTTTTATCGTTGAATGATTTCATGATTTATTTAATGAAAATATGCTCTCATAAAAAAATTAGTTAGATAGACATTCAATACGTGTCTTTCTCTCACTCTCTCACTCTCACTCTCTCTGAAATGTATGTAGCTTGCTCGCGGGTCAGTAATGCAGACAATCTTTACATTCTAGCTCAAGACGGAAAAAACAGTCAATGTGGTTTACAAATACATTTATGAAGTGTCTTCCCGTCATTACATTTGAAAGTAGAAACATATTTAATCAAAATTTAGGTAGTAACATATTTTTATTGCAAAGACTGAAATAGAGATGAGAAAAATTATCATTTGTGAACATAAGAAAACTACTACAACTGTATCAACTGTTATGTTATAATGTTTAAATTTCTAAATGGTGCAAGATAATACAAAATTCCATGCGGAAAAAGTCGTGGGCAGCAGATACGTATAGTTATAGGTGTGGGGCTATGCATGCTGATTTTTTATATACTGCATGGATGCGAACATGTAAGAATAATCTACCTATCTTACTATAATGAAACAGTACTTTTTCTGTCTGTCTGTTTGTACGCGATTTTGATGAAATTTTTGTGTGTGAGTTCACGGGGATTCGAGGATGGTTTAGATTCACAATTGGATATTTTATCTCGATTCTGAGTTAAGAAAAACTAAAAATACACGCTTTAAAAGCAAAAAAACTAAGCATTGTTGATAATTAGCCTCCATGGCAACGGGCTTTTGCATTGTTGTTACCTTCTGCGTAACCATGGGAAAGGTTTTTGGTAACGGCAGTGGCGTGCCCAAGAGGAGGGGTATGTATAATGAGAAGATACAAAATGTCCAGCATAGAAATACTTACCGCCATGTCCATATCTCACCAAAAGTACATTTGGGCAGGACAATGTCTTTCGGGTCCGCTAGAAAGATATATAGAGAGATAGAGATATAAATAGAAAGATAGAGAGAGTTATAGAGATATACATAGAGAGATAGAGAATTAGAGAGATAAAGAGAGATGCTTAGTATACGTTTAAAAAATTACAAAAAAAAAATTGATTGAGGCATTGCAACGCATGCAGGGCATTATCATATATATATATATATATATATATATATATATATTTGTACTAACTGCTGTTTCAGAATTTTACAATGTTTTCTTTAAAATATTTTAATTTCTTAACGTATTATCTAGCCTAAAGATTCAGTTTGTTTTTTGTCCTTACTATTTTTTATTTAATTATTGTTAAAATTTGTGTTTTTTGAGAGTATTTTAAACAAAAACCATTGTTTATAAAGCGGCTGACTAAATTGGAAGAAAGTCACTAACTAGTTTAGCTAAAACTACTCCTACACATCAATAACGGTGGAATCATCCATTACTTACCTGGGATTCTTGCTCAGAACTTCTTTCACCGAAGTAGTTTTACGTTTCAATCAAATGTGAAAACTTTGGAATACTCTTTACTCTTTATTACAGTGAAAAACTGCAAAACATTATTTCTAATCACTTAAAATTTTTAATAATAGCATTTATTTGATACCATAATATGAGTAGGCCAGTTGCAAAGTAAGCCTTGTCCAGCATAAATCATTTTGCTTAATGCAGGAAAAACTGCTGCCGCAATTTACCAAGCGTTAACAGTGATTTAAAAAATACTACCAAACTGCTAGTGAGCCTTTTTTCCACGGCACAAAGTATCATACAAATTGCACAATGGGGGTGTCTTAAATTAAATAAAATTGTTTGGACATAGCCTATTTTGCAACAGTCAGCTGGACATGGCTTATTTTGAAACTGCTGGGTTTGGACAAGATTCACTTTGCTAAAGGAATGTACATTATAACTAATTAAATTTATATTGTGTATTTTAGCTACACATGCAGACTTTGGAACAGACAGGTCATTTAAATTGTAAGTTAAGAACACTAAACAAACCGACTTGCTTACCATTGTTTTCAACACAATTTTAACATACATATGCAAATAAATAAAATTAAAGGTTTCCAATGAGCAAACAGTGAGTTTCTTAGTTTGTCCTAAATACTATATACTAAGTTCATCATCTGTCATGATAATGTCATCTTCAGCATCTTCTGCCTCACCTACTGTTGTGTCTTCAAGGATAGAACTGTACCAGCCAAGAAGGGGATTGTCTTTCCATTCACTTCCATAATGCTTACACAAAAGGCTTTCCACATCTTTTAGTTTCTCAGGTTTTATTGGTACTCCCAATTTCAATTCTTGTGGTGTTATGTTTGAAATGGTTTTGCCACGCCTGCATATTGATTTAGCAGCTCCAGCATCTACCTTGTAGTTAGGCTCTCCTCTTACGAGAACACTTCCATTTTCTGAACGATCTATAATAACCGCTTGAACGGAGAAAATTGAAAATGCCAGTTACCAGGTTTCTTTAATATTACTTCAGCTGCACTCTTCCAATCATAAACCCTTATAATCTTCTACTGGTCTAAATAGCTGGTCATGCTCCCTGGACAGTTTATAGTATTCTTCAGGAGCAACTATGGTTTCCCTCTTCTTTATCACTTGTTCAATGAGGCCAAAGACTCTATCGGGAGGGATGTATGAATGTCCTGGGATCGGAAACGTCAGTATAATTCTGTTTACATTTTGTGGAGCATATGATTGTAACCATTTGCATAGCATAACGATCATTGAGCTATTTTTGTTCTGGCCACCACAGCCATCACAGTAAAGACTTACGGTATGTACACCAGCAAGGCTTGTGTTCCTTAGTCGATGGTAGACTGCAGATGCAATAGCATTAGACCCTTTATACCTTTCTGGCTCAGTCCACGTGTAAACATAAATACTATGGTGATCTTGTTTGGAGGATGACGTGCCCTGGCATATCGTAAAGTTGTAGCAATAGAGTTGTCGGCTGCAGTAAGCAGACTGATCAGGTAGTTTAGGTAGCACTTGATTTTTTTGGCAATCAAAGCTAAAACTAACTACACCATCTTCTTCTTTCTTAAGCAGTTCATAAAACACTTTTTCTTTGAGCTTATGCACTCTGTATTGAGTAATTAGATCTTGTTTGCTGCCCTGATCATGGGTGTAACTAATCTCCTCTTTCAACCGAATACAGAATAAAAATGCATCTGTTGATGGGCAACCAAAACTAATATTGAAATCCTCAACAAAGATCTTTCTAAAGTATTCATATTTAACTCTTAGGCTGATATCTGAAGCTTGGTTAAAAGAACGCCAAAGCTTCTTTATTGTAAGAGAACTCTGCAAATATTGCTGTTTTGATTTGCCACGACAGTAGTGCGTTTCTAGTAGTTGTTGTGATTGAATGTATGTTTTGACAGCTTGTTTTTTTAAGGCAAATTGTTTGGATCTTACATCACCACTGCGATTTTCTTTTGGTGCACCTTCAACAAAACGAAACCAAAATTAAGTAACAATATTAATGCTATGGCTGAAGTGATAATAATTTAATATAGTATACAACTCCTGTAAGCAATTAATGTTTGAAGTTGATGTTAGATTTATCACTTTGGTGTATTTTAAAAACTGGTTTTATTTTATGCCTACCCAGTACAAAACTACACGAGTGAAATAGTTTTACGACACTATAATATTTACGACAATATTCATCAATATTGGCATTATTTTACACAACATTTGTAGATTTATAAAACCTCTCACAGCACGTACTAATGTTTAAATAATGTTTAAATGGACAAGACCCGTTTTGACACCACGCATTTGAAAACACTAGATTTTTAAAGGACAAGACCTATTTTGCTACAGTATTCGGGATGGACATAACCTGTTTTGTAACAGTAGCAAATTTGGACAAGGCATGTTTTGAAACTGTACTGGTATTTTGTGCTGCTATTAAACAGAGACAAGAATTATTTTGTTCCAGTTTCTTAACTGTCACTGATACCTACCACAAAGGTGCACCCAAAACCACCATAAACTCGTTTTTCAATTGTTGTGGACAAGGCTTACTTTGCAACTGGCCTACTCATATAAGGTATCCTTTTTTCCTCACAATACAGAACATCGGCCGTAAAACCTTCTTGGTTGGATTTTGATTACATTGCAAATATAACGTGTAAAGTGGCTTTTGCCTGAAAGAATTTTATGCTACCGATACTCTTTGTAGGAAATAATCTGCATTTCAGCAAAGATAAACTGATTTCCTGGTCGTAACATTAGTTTACCAGAATATTACTTTTAAACAATCAGCGCACTCGAAAAAAATAGTAGAGAGTAATGGGCAATATTAAAAAATCACTTCAGCAATAAATTATTTTCGTTTCTTTATAAAACGCATTAAATTCATTCTAAATAACTCATTCGCTTTTATCCCTTGATCATCTACAATAACAAAAAATGTTACAATTTTCTAGAAAAATTTAAAGAAAATTTACATGTAAAACAAAAATTTATTTTTTATTTAATAAACTGTAGGATTTTAAGTTCGAAATCTTTTTTTTCATTAATAATCCAAAATTATGCATTTTCTCATATTATTTTCGATACTTTTTTCTAGTTGCGGAATTATGATGTAATATTTAAATATTATGCTTTACCAAAAAGCAAACACAAATAATTAAGTTTTTTTTAATTTTCAATTTTTTTTCCAAAATTACCTTAAAATACAATTTTCAATGTTAAAATAAGTGCATTGTGATAACATAAAGCTGAAAAATGTTGTACAATGAAAACTTATTTCTCAAATTTATGGCTATTTTGCGACAGAAATCGTCTAAATAATTATATCGCTAATCGCAGAAAACATCTTATTTGAAAGAATACTCATCATCTCTTTGCACGCTAGCCACAATTTAAGTGTGAAACGGTGATTGATTTAGAGTATTCATTCTTAACTTATTCATAAATTTATAATTAAATGTTTGCAATATTTTTATTCTGATTATATATATATCTTTATATATATATTTCTTGTGTGCGTGTGTATGTCACTGAACTCCTCCTAGACGGCTGGACCGATTTTGATGAAATTTTGTGTGTGAGTTCACGGGGATTCGAGGATGGTTTAGATTCACAATTGGATATTTTATCTCGATTCTGAGTTAAGAAAAACTAAAAAAAAACACGCTTTAAAAGCAAAAATTGCAACGCATTATTAGAAGCCATTAAGTTTTGCTATTGTAAAGAACTATGTAGAGAGTAAGAAAAAATAAAGATCCTGACAGTTTATAGCGTCGCCATATTTGTTTCAATTTTCAATACCCTTTTTGTATATTACAATTTAAATTGCAGAAAAAAAATCATGTTTCATAGCCATACAAATAGTGAGGATGGTTTAGATTCACAATTGGATATTTTATCTCGATTCTGAGTTAATAAAAACTAAAAAAACACGCTTTAAAAGCAAAAATTCCAACGCATTATTAGAAGCCATTAAGTTTTGCTATTGTAAGGAACTAAGTAGAGAGTAAGAAAAAAATAAAGATCCTGACAGTTTATATTGTCGCCATATTTGTTTCAATTTTCAATACCCTTTTTGTATATTACAATTTAAATTGCAGAAAAAAAATCATGTTTCATAGCCACACAAATAGTGAGGATGGTTTAGATTCACAATTGGATATTTTATCTCGATTCTGAGTTAATAAAGACTAAAAAAAAACACGCTTTAAAAGCAAAAATTGCAACGCATTATTAGAAGCCATTAAGTTTTGCTATTGTAAGGAACTAAGTAGAGAGTAAGAAAAAAATAAAGATCCTGACAGTTTATAGTGTCGCCATATTTTTTCAATTTTCAATACCCTTTTTGTATATTACAATTTAAATTGCAGAAAAAAAATCATGTTTCATAGCCACACAAATAGTGAGTGTGTGTCATTTCTCTATAAAATTATTTGTGTAGTTTATTGATTCCATAACGAATTTTTTCAATCATTTTTAATAAAAATTATTCATTTTTTAAATAAAAAAACTATTTAAAATAAAACTATAAAAAAAAATTGAAAAAATTCTATTAAAAATTATTTACTTTGGAAAAAAATATTCATTATAAAAGTTATCAAGCTAAAAAATAATTTTTTATAAAATTTACACGTGAGTTTTATAACAACCAACCTAACCTAAAAATTATTTGGTAGCTTATTGACTTCATAACATATTTTTCAATTGTTTTTAATAAAAAGTAGAATTTTATAACGTGAGTTTATAACAACCAACCATTTTTCAATTGTTTTCAATAAAAATTAGAAAATGTTTATTTAACTAATTTTTCGTTTATAAGTAGTGGTTAATTTTGGAATGTTTAACATTTGATCCGGTAGACTGCGCTACCATCGCAGCATCAAATATTAAAAATTATTCTATTTTAATTTCAGTTTGTCCCGACAGTTGGTGCTGCGATCAAATTGAGAAAAATATTTGAAATTTTGCGTTATTATTGTGTTCGTTTAAGTCGTGTGCTAATTAAAATATTAACTATGAATAGAAATTGATGTTTGAAGAGTTTTGAAGTGTTCCTAAAAAACGATACTTTTTGCGAATTTAGGGTGGAATCGAAGTAAGTATATATTTTGTATAAATTTTGTATAAATATAAATACACGTGAGTTTTATAACAACCAACCTAACCTAAACATTATTTGGTAGCTTATTGACTTCATAATATATTTTTCAATTGTTTTTAATAAAAATTAGAATTTTATAACGTGAGTTTTATAACAACCAACATAACCTAATAATTATTTGGTAGCTTATTGACTTCATAACATATTTTTCAATTGTTTTTAATAAAAATTAGAATTTTATAACCCGAGTTTTATAACAACCAACCTAACCTAAAAATTTATTTGTGTAGCTCATTAATTTCATAATAAATTTTTTAAATTGTTTTTTTTATTCGTGTTTTAATAAAAATAATTATTAAAAAATTAGAAAAATTCTATTAAAAATTACATACTTTAAATCGTTTTCGGTGATAATTAAAACTTTTATTTTCAATAAATAACTCATATTCGTTGTGGATTACTTGAGTTTATTTCGTATAAATTTGTTAACAACCAACCTAACCTAATAATTATTTGTGTAGTTTATTGACTTCATAACATATTTTTTCAATTATTTTTAATAAAAATTAGAATTTGATAACGTGAGTTTTATAACAACCAACCTAACCTAAAAATTTATTTGTGTAGCTCATTAATTTCATAATAAATTTTTTAAATTGTTTTTTTTATTCGTGTTTTAAATAAAAATAATTATTAAAAATTAGAAAAAATTCTATTAAAAATTACATACTTTAAATCGTTTTCGGTGATAGTTAAAAATTTTATTTTCAATAAATAACTCATATTCGTTGTGGATTACTTGAGTTTATTGCGGATATATTTGTTAACAACCAACCTAACCTAATAATTATTTGTGTAGTTTATTGACTTCATAACATATTTTTTCAATTGTTTTTAATAAAAATTAGAATTTTATAACGTGAGTTTTATAACAACCAACCTAACCTAAAAATTTATTTGTGTAGCTCATTGATTTCATAATAAATTTTTTAAATTTTTTTTATTTGTGTTTTAAATAAAAATAATTATTAAAAATTAGAAAAAATTCTATTAAAAATAACATACTTTTAATCATTTTCGGTGATAATTAAAAATTTAATTTTCAAAAAATAACTCATATTCGTTGTGGATTACTTGAGTTTATTTCGTATAAATTTGTTAACAACCAACCTAACCTAATAATTATTTGTGTAGTTTATTGACTTCATAACATATTTTTTCAATTGTTTTTAATAAAAATTAGAATTTTATAACGTGAGTTTTATAACAACCAACCTAACCTAAAAATTTATTTGTGTAGCTCATTGATTTCATAATAAATTTTTTAAATTTTTTTTATTCGTTTTTAAATAAAATAATTATTAAAAAATTAGAAAAATTCTATTAAAAATTACATACTTTAAATCGTTTTCGGTGATAATTAAAAATTTTATTTTCAATAAATAACTCATATTCGTTGTGGATTACTTGAGTTTATTTTGTATAAATTTGTTAACAACCACCCTAATATAAAAATTATTTGTGTAGTTTATTGATTCCATAAAGAATTTTTTCAATCATTTATAATAAAAATTATTCATTTTTAAATAAAAAACTATTTAAAATAAAAATATAAAAAAATTTGAAAAAAATTCTATTAAAAATTATTTACTTTGGAAAAAATTATTCATTTTAAAAGTTATCAAGCAAAAAAAAAATTACACATTTTTTATCTAAAATTTGTTACAATAAATCTTTTTTGTTAATTAATTTAAATTTCATTCTCAATAAAAAAAACTCACATTCGTTGCGTATTATTTTACAGTATTTTTTTTTTTTTTTTCAGAAAAATGCCACGTCTTCGAGGAAGAGCCAGAAATAATGGTCGACGTACTCCGAACGCACAATTGGTCCATGATCGTCGAATAAATAGAACAGATGAAGAACACTCGGCGGATAATGCAAATCTGAGAGATCAAGTTGCATCTACACGTGCGAATGAAAATTCAGTACAACGCAATCGACGTCTTCGTGCTAATGCAGTAAGACAACGAGAGGCAGGTCAACAAGCGACGGATGCACATAGAGAACGTAACCAACGCCGGATGCAAAATGATCGAGCATTGACAAGAGCATCATTCAATCACCTTGCATTTGAATATGATCCTGAAATCAACTATTCGTCACATGCATTAATCTCGATTGGTAGTATGGACAAAAAGTGTCAACATTGTCATGCTTTCAAGTACAAAGGTGAATCAGCTGGTTTATGTTGCGCATCTGGAAAAATTTCACTGCCATCGCTAAATCCACCGCCGGAACCTTTAAAAACACTTTTAGCTGGCACCACATCTCAATCGAAATTGTTTTTGCGAAAAATTCGTAAATTCAATTCATGCTTCCAAATGACATCATTTGGAGCAACAAAAATTGTTCATAATGAAGATGGTCGTAATTTCGAATCTACATTCAAAATTCAAGGTCAAGTGTACCACCAAATTGGTTCATTGCTCCCAATGCCTGATGCCGATCCAAAATTTTTACAAATTTATTTTATGGGCAATGAGGAGCAACAATCACACACACGCTGCGCTTACTACTATATAGAGCAGATGGAGGAACGAGAAATTGTGGACATTTTGGAAACGTTTTTGCAAAACCATAACCAGTTGTTGCAATTGTTCAAGACTTTTTCTAGCAGACTGCAAAACGACAACTACGCCATTATTATTAAAGCAGATAAAGTGCCGTACGGAGAGCACGCAGGCACATATAATGTTCCAACTATTAATGAAGTTGCAGTTGTTATGGCTGGTGACCCATGTGAACGTCGGGACATTTGCATTCAACGCAGAGATAAAACGATGCAAATAATTCAAGACAATCATCGTTCTTACGATGCATTGCAGTATCCGTTGATATTTTGGGAAGGAGAAGATGGATACCATTTAAGTATTAAACAAAGGAATCCAACTACAGGTACAACTTATAGACTATCTTACAGATTTTTTTTTTCCAAATAATTTATTTATCTCTCATATATATATATTTATTTGCAGGTGAAGAACTGATCAAGAAAGTTAGTGCTATGAACTTCTACGCATATCGATTGATGATTCGTGCTAATGAAGACAATACCATTCTCCGATGCAGACAGCTATTTCATCAGTATATTGTCGATATGTACGTAAAAATCGAAAGTGAGAGATTACGATATATAAAATTTAATCAAACAAAACTTCGTGCTGAGGAGTACATTCATTTGCGTGACGCCGTTATTGGTAACGTAGATGCATCTAATGACATCAACAACATCGGTAGCGCATATATTCTCCCATCATCATACATTGGTAGTCCGCATCATATGCAAGAGTATATTCAAGACGCCATGACTTACGTACGTGCATATGGCCGACCAGATCTTTTTATCACATTTACGTGTAATCCAAACTGGGATGAAATTCAAAGTTTGTTGTTGCCAGGTCAAACATCGATGCATCGCCATCATATCACTGCACGTGTTTTTAAACAAAAATTAAAATCTTTGATGAATTTGATTACACATCACTCGGTATTTGGTGAAACACGTTGTTGGCTTTACTCTGTTGAATGGCAAAAACGAGGTTTACCTCATGCGCATATTTTGATTTGGTTGGTGGATAAAGTACGCCCAGAAGAAATCGACAAAATTATTTCAGCCGAAATTCCAGATCCGAATGTTGATCAAGAATTGTTTGACATTGTAACTACTAATATGATCCATGGTCCATGTGGTACTCTAAACATGATGTCACCATGTATGGACAATGGAAAATGTACGAAACGTTTTCCAAAACCATGCCAATCTGATACTATCACCAATATTGACGGTTATCCATCTTACCGGCGTAGAGACGTAGACAATGGCGGTCAATCATATGAATTGCGTCTGTCAAACGGTGTGAGAGTAGATATTGATAATCGCTGGGTAGTTCCATATTCACCATTGCTGTGCAAAACCCATAAAGCGCACATAAACGTTGAACTATGCAGTTCAGTGAAATCTATAAAATACATTTGTAAGTATGTTCACAAGGGCAGTGATAAAGCTGTATTCGCTGTTCAAAATGTAAATGACAATGACGAAATTACACGTTATCAAATGGGTCGATACATTAGCAGTAACGAAGCTATTTGGCGCATTTTTACGTTTCCTATACATGAAAGGGATCCTGCTGTTATACATTTGGCTGTGCATCTTGAAAACGGACAGCGTGTTTACTTTACAGAACAGACTGCACTACAACAAGCTTTAACGGCTCCAAAAACAACTCTTACTGAATTTTTCAACCTTTGTTGCCGACAAGATGTTGTTGGTCAATTCGCAAGGACATTAATGTATACTGATGTACCTAAATTTTTTACGTGGAATAAACAATCAAAAAATTGGGAACCACGGAAACGAGGCATTCCAATCCCAGGATTCACCGACATATTTATGACAAATACTTTAGGTCGAATATATACAGTTCATCCTAAGCAACGCGAATGTTTTTTTTTTGCGTTTGTTATTGGTTAACGTTCCTGGACCAACATCTTTCCAATATTTGCGAAAAGTCAATGGTACTTTATACGACACTTTCTTTGATGCGTGTCGTGAGTTACATTTATTGGAGGATGATAACCATTGGGATCTCACACTTGCAGATGCAGCACTGAGCTCATCTCCACAACAAATTCGTCAATTATTTTCAATAATATTGACAATGTGTTTTCCGTCTGAAGCATCTGCTTTGTGGGACAAATATAAAGACTCAATGAGTGAGGATATTTTACATCGGATTAGAATTACTAATCAAAATCAAAATATCGAATTCTCCGCAGAAATATATAATGAGTCATTAATAATTATTGAGGATATTTGTATTCTTATTTCGAATATGCCGCTCATCCATTTCGGCATGCCAGCGCCGAACCGCCCAGCAGTAGATACCATCAACAGCGATGTTCAACGGGAACACCACTTCGATAGAACTTCTTTGGCTACTTTTGTTGCCAATAATGAACAATTGCTCACTGCTGAGCAACGAAATGTATATGATCAAATTAATGTATCAATTGCAGCGCAACAAGGTGGATTCTTTTTTCTGGATGCACCAGGTGGTACTGGTAAAACATTCCTCATTTCATTGATACTTGCGCGCATCCGATCACAAAATAATATTGCATTGGCTATTGCTTCATCAGGAATCGCAGCAACGTTACTTGTTGGTGGACGGACGGCGCATTCAGCGCTTAAATTACCTTTGAATGTTCACACAAATCCCGAAGCAATGTGTAACATAAAGAAGCATTCAGGCATGGCTCAAGTTTTGAGAAAATGCAAAATTATTATCTGGGATGAATGTACCATGGCCCACAAGCATTCTCTTGAAGCTCTCGACAGGTCCCTGAAAGATATCAAGGATAATACTAGGCTTTTCGGTGGTGCTCTATTGTTGCTGTCTGGTGATTTCAGACAAACATTACCAGTCATTCCACGCGCGACATATGCAGACGAAATAAACGCATGTTTAAAAGAATCTTATCTATGGCGAAGTGTCAGCAAATTATGCCTTACTATTAATATGCGCGTTCAACTTAAAAATGATCCATTAGCGTCAAGATTCTCTGAACAACTGTTGGATATTGGCAATGGTAAAATTGAATTGTATGAAGATACACAATATATTCGACTTCCAGAGAATTTTTGCAACATGGTGGCTACCAAAGATGAGTTAATAAACAGTATCTTTCCAGATTTGAGAAATAATTGTACTAATCATGGATGGCTACGAGAGCGAGCAATTTTAGCTGCGAAAAATTTAGATGTTGATGCCATCAATTTTAAAATACAGCAATTACTGCCTGGTAATGAAACTACATTTAAATCGATCGACACTGTTGTTGATCCTGATGAAGTAGTTAACTATCCTGTAGAATTTTTAAATTCATTAGATTTACCTGGAATGCCACCACATAATTTGCGACTGAAGGTTGGTTCACCTATAATTTTACTTCGAAATTTGAATGCTCCGAAATTATGTAATGGGACGCGATTAGTCATAAAAAAATCATGGGCAACATTCTTGAAGCTACTATTTCGAGTGGAAAATTTCAAGGTGAGGTTGTACTTCTACCACGGATCCCAATGATTCCTTCAGATTCGCTTATACCATTCAAACGTTTACAATTTCCAATACGCTTGGCATATGCTATGACTATAAATAAGTCACAAGGCCAAACCATGACAATTTGTGGCTTAGATTTAGAAAATCCGTGTTTTTCTCACGGTCAATTATATGTTGGAAAACCATGGAATTTGTTTGTTTGTACGCCTCAAGGATTAACTAAAAATATTGTACATCCAATAGCATTAAGATAAATTAAGTTTTTGTAAATTAATAAATAAATGTTATAAAATAGTTTCAGTATAAGATTTTTTACCTCCACTTAAAACAAGTTAAAGTTTGTATTTACGATGCTGTTATTGCCACACTCCACGGATAATATCCCAACCTGTAATCAGTTATATCATTCACTTAAAATTTTCGGTGATGCCTAGAAATATCCGTGTCAATAATCATAGACAGTGGCTGCTATTATTCAGTCTAAAAATTTCATCCGTGGAGTGTGGTAATAGATGCATCTTTTTAGTTAACACAGCTTCTACATTTCACTTCACTCATACAGTATATGCATACTTACACACACAGTATATACTCACATGCTACCGATCGGTCGAATTTGTATAAGTGTACATGTAATGAAGTTAGATATTAAAATAACTCTTGAATAATAATTTTCATCAAAACAGTCCAGATTGTTAAAGCTTATTGAAGAATGTTTGAAATTTTCTAATTAACGACGTGTGTACAGGACAACGTCTGTCGGGTCTGCTAGTATATGTATATATATATATGTATATATGTATGTATATATATGTATATATATATATATATATATATATATGTTTCGCCCAGTTTTCAGTTTACCTTCCACACAAATTAATTGAAATATATCATTATTTATTATTCCGTATTTATTTACGATATTTGGTGGTTATCTGGGATAGCTGTGCGTTGATGCACGCACCATCAGACGCCACATTTGAACTCTAGTTATAAACTTCGACTCTGCCCTCCGGACAGACAGTACTCTTGACGGCCTCAAAGCTCACCCGGGAAGTCGCTGCAGGCTCGACACTTGCCTTTGTCTGAAGTTCTCACGGCAAAGGAGCTCATTCGCGTTCAGGCACTGCGGCGTTCCACTGTTAACAATGTTCAACCAGAGCGGGACATCGAAACCCCGCACTTAAGAGCTCAATGTCCATACAACTTACCTCCTCCTGGTTAGTCCCGAATTCATCAGTGACCGAGATAAATATTAAGATTGAAGAAAACACAAAAACCATCAATGCAGTTCCTTTCTTGGAACAAAATTGAGAATCTTTCTAATAACATGAAAATAATTTTGCAAAGAGACATTACTACTGTAATTAGTTCCATACAGGTGTATTGCATTCATTTTGTTTGTAGTTTACAGTAAAATTATTGGTAAGATTGTTGCAAAATATGTTTTTAGTAGTATATAATAGTTCTATCAAGCGCAGGCGCCAGGCGCTTGAGCCGGGAGCCGATCCGCCATCTTGGATATGTGACGTCACGGAGGCCATCTTTTATGACCGTGACCTTGACTTTTGACCTTGACCTTTGACCCGGGCGGCCATATTGGATCCACCAATTTGGATCCGCTATCTTGGATCCACCATCATGGACCCGCCATATTGGATCTGCCATCTTTAAATCGAGTGCCCCATTCACTCATGATGAAATTTTCGTCACGGCCGCCATATCGATTATTTTTCTGTTCTGCTGGAGGCCGCCATCTTGGATACCGTCGACTTTGTTTCTGTTGTTTGTTTCTAGAGAGCGCCAGCATCCCTCTTGATTTATTTTTGTTTTGCTGGAGGCCGCCATCTTGGACACAGTCGACTTTGTTTCTGCTGTTTGTTCCTAGATAGTGCCAGCGTCGCTGTCTGATCACATAAGGTCGATGTTCCATTACCTACCAATGCGATTATGGTCCTTATCGACATATTAAATTTAATATTTTATGCAAAATACATTGGAATCATTGTAGCTCTGATCTCTAGGTTGGAAAACATATGCCTTTAACCGCACGGCTATCGAGACATTTACCAGACTGAGAATTAAATAAGGTAAATATAAAAATAACATGCATATTCGGACTTATAATTTTTTTTTTAAATTTGAAGTAATAATATCATTACCTGTTCGAGACAGAACCACCATCTTATTTTAAGATGTATCTGTTGCAAATATCGTTACTGTCGCCATCTTGAAAACCTGTAATGTTTATACTAGAAATTCCGAAAAAATTCCAAAAAATATTTTAAATTTGCCTACTTCAAGTGTTTAGTTATTTAAACGATTTTAGTCCTCGGTTCGATTTCCGGCGAGAGTAAACCAGTAATTTATTATTATATTTAAAAAATTCTCAATAAAAAGTAATAAAAACATCTTACAACACACCAGACATTTAGAATTATGTCACCACTGTATCAAGTATCGTTACGGACGCCATCTTGAGAATCATTATTTATCATCCGATTTAAATGAAAAAAGTTCAAAATTCATCAAAAATATAAATTATTGGAATACTGATTGATATGATCGATTCCCGTCCTTGGTTCGAAACTGGTAAGAGCAAAAGATAAAAAAAAAAAATATCCTCCCTCCACGGAAGCTACCTAGACTGACCTCACACCACCAATACCAAGGTATATATATCGTCAACTGGTATGACATCATGTCAGCCACCTTGTATTCGTATTCTGGAGGCCGCCATCTTGTCTTCGTCTGCTAGGGTGTGCTAGTGCCAAGTTAGTATAATTTTCTATTCTCCATACCTTTGTCCTCAACTATTGGTATTGAACTTTGACCTTGACCTTGAACTTTGACTTTGACCCTGAAATTTAACCTTGACCTTGACATCCATCTTAGATACCTCATTTTGTGTTCATTACTCGCTACCAGGAGCTACCACCTGCTAGATGACATTGCCACCATCATGTTTTCATCTGCTGGAGGACACCATCGTGTGTGTACTCGTCTTGTAGAGTGCATTACTATCATGCTAGTTTTATTATTACCCGCTAGAGTGCAGTTATCATTTATTATTACTCTGACACCCGTCATCTTATCAATTAAATGCCATCTTGGTAATTTGTAATTATTTAGCTAGAAATTCGGGAAAAATTACAAAATTTATTAAATAAATTAATAATCAATATACTGTTTGATTCGATCGAATCCTGTCCTTAGTTCGATCCCTGGTAGATACAAAACATTTAATTTTATATAAAAAATAATAAAGTCAATCAATCATGTTCAAAATCCTATTAGAGGATTAAAATCAACTACTACCATCATTCTATAAGCCAATAGGACTGTCGTCTTGGATATTTGTATTTATTGACTTACAAATTCAGGGAAAATTCTAAAATTCACCGAAAAAATAGCTCATTGATTTACATATTGAATCGATGGATTCCTGTCGTCAGTTTGCTTCTTGACCAGTGACAAGTGTAACTAAATATTAAATAATTTTATATTTTTGCTTTCAATACATTTCATGGAGTTTATCATTCATTTACTCTACGAAAAACAACTCAAGACAAAATACGACAATGTTCGTCGAATTAAATACGTTGCCGATAAGCCTTACATGAAGATATAGTTTTGGATACTTAGAATAACATCTAAACCGTTCATGTACAAAGCCATACATTCATATACACCAAACGTCTTTGGACCGCGAGACAGGGTCATAAACAATGTCAGACGTATAGACCTTTCAATTCCGAACTTCACCACCTTCTTCGAAGACAGCTAATTATATTCAATTAAACCAACGTAACATCTTTTTACGCTTACAAGAGGACCAAGAATCCCATCAAAAAGGCAGCACATTTTGGAAGCACCATCAACAAAAAGGAAGAACCATGAACCAAAAGAAACAAATTTTTGAAACACAATATAAAAGGCAGCACATTTTGGAACCACAATCAAAAAGGCAGCACATTTTGGTAGAACCACCAACAAAAAAAAAGCACGTTCAACCAAAAGGAAGCACATTTTGGAACCACAATCAAAAAGGCTGCACATTTTGGGAGCACAATCAAAAAAAGGAAGCAAATTTTGGAACCAAAACCAAAAGGCAGCACATTTTGGAAGCACCATCAACCAATAGCAGCACATTTAGGAAGAACCATAATCAAAAAGGCAGCACATTTTCGAAGCACAATCAAAAAGGCAGCACATTTCGGAAGCATAATCAAAAAGGCAGCACATTTTGGAAGCACCATCAACAAAATGACAGCACATTTTGGAAGCACCAAAAACAAAAAGGAAGCACATTTGGAAGCACAATTAAAAAGGCAGCACATTTGAAAGCACAATCAACAAATAGGAAGCAGATATTGGACGCACCGTCAATCGAAAGGAACAAAATTCTACAAAACGAAAGCTCTTTTAACGAAAAGGAGGTACATTCTCACGTACATTCAATTCAGTAGGATGCGATCGTCAATGTTAATTTAGGATATAATGTCTCCATCAGTCCATGAACACATTAGTTTTTAGTTCCATAAGTCAATGGCTCCAATAGCCATTGGCTCCATCAGTCATTGACTGCAACAGTCTTTTGGCTCCAACAGTCATTGGCTCCAACTGCCTTTTGCTTCAACAGCTCCAATGATATTTGGCTAGAATGCTACGAGTCTAAGAGACTATGAGGCTACAAGGCTACGAGTCTACAATGATCTAGCTGGTTACGAGTTATACATGGCTGCGAGACTGCATGGGTAAAAGGTCGCGTGGCAACGAAACTACATGTCTATGAAGCTACAAGGATACAAGTCTACTCGGCTCCAAATCACTGCATGGCTACAATGCTACAAGATCACTTGGTTACTAAGCTTCAAATCTACGATTCTACAAGACTCCTCCAACTGCCTACGAGTCTTTAAAGCTCCGTCTACTCCAGCAGCATTATGTTATAAGATTACAAGACTACTTGTTTACGTAGCTACAAGTCTACGAGGCTACTTGGCTACGTAGCTACAAGTCTACAAGGCTCCAATTGCCGAATCTGTCTTCGACGGAATTTTCTATTTTGCTCCAACTGCTTAAAAAGTATTATTTTATAAGATTACAAGGCTGCTTGGTTTCGTAGCTACAAGTCTACGAGGCTCCAAGGCATCATGACTACGTGACTACGAGTCAGGTGGTTACGTGACTATGCTATTGAATGTCTACGTGTTTACGTGATCGTGAGGCTACAAGACTACGAAGCTCCAGATCAAAGGTTACGTGATTATGAGGCTACAGGAATTCATAGCTTCCCAAACACAACGTTACGTGATTTCAAGGTTACTTGGTTACGTAGCTACAAGTCAACGAGGCTCCACGGAATAATTACTACGAAGCTTCCAGAACACAATGTTACGAGACTGTGAGGCTACAGGACTACGAAGCTTCCAGGACACGAGGCTATGTGGTTACGAGACTTAATGACTCTAACTGACTACAATAGCACCATTCAGTGGTGAGAGTTAATTTATCTCATGCAAAATAACCTGTTTAAATTAGTGTCAATTATTGTCAACAGATGACACCACATGTCGCTTACAGGTAAATATTGTTTAGTTTTTTTATGTGGTATATGGGATGCTCACTATCGATTGCAAAAGGATGGCTTCGCTAGACACCAAGAAGAAGGAAGTTCGTCTTGCATGTTAGTGCTTCACAGATGTCTCGTGGTATATTATTTGACTGAGTAATGGTTGTTTATTTCCTTCTGGTAAAAAAACTGCAAGTGCTGATTTAGTAGCAGAAATTCTCGAATAAAATGTAACTCCAAATAGAATGTCATGACTCATTAAGTTAAAAAAATCCTTCATGCAGAGAGCAGTTTCTCAGAATAGACAGAAGCACTTGAAGAAACCACAGGAATAATCAGGAACACACGGAGAAAATTATCATCATATTGACAAGAATAATCAGGAGCAAACGTATTGACAAGAATAATCAGGAGCACATGGAGAAAACTATCACACTTTTCTTTGATATCATAAAATAACATAAAAAATATTTAATAAATAAAATAAAAATTAATTAATAAAAATTTAAAATGAAAAAATTACAAAAAAAAACTACATATACGGATTCTGATAGCTTGTGAACTTCTCATTGTTGAGCCAAGATATAGTTCTAGTACAAGCAAGAATTTGATCTTTTTTTTTATTTTTTTTATTTAATTTTTTTTAATAAAACATTTATTTCTGAGGAGGCATTTTAAGCTGCGACGCCCTTCCACCTTCCACGCCGATTGTTGTCTACAAAGCTTAGAGTGAGCTTGCAGTGAGCTTGCAGTGTGCTTTCACAAACAAGCCTACAATTTTAAAATAACTTTTTACATGCTGATGCCCTACCTTTTTTAATAACGCCTACATATAAATACATTTATTAATTAGACCTTCCAGTGTAAAAATATATAAAAGTTTTGTGTATGTCAGGCATTATTATTCAATCATACAGATTCATAAGACGAAGTTTATGTATCTGCTGAATTGGATGTCATGCATTCTCGGTAGATAAAGCAACTCCATAACATCAGGCTATACTTTTTTTTCTCTCTCCAAATAAATTTTGTTTTACTTAAAAGCCTTTATCTCTTAACGTATATGATTTCTTAAATGAATTTTCCGTCTTGCAACTTTAAGAAACTTTGTTATATGGGTAAACATTGATGGACTAAATAATAGACAATATTGAAAATTCGTGTTACGTTTAGATATATTTTCACAGCCTGCGATTGAAATTTGAATAAATATCTATCACCAGATATGAAATCGCTGTTCATTAAACAATAATTGAAATCTCCCACTTTATATTTTCAGAGAAAAACTTTTAATTTTACTAATATTTTATGTGGAAGAATGGCTGATTATTGTTCATCTAATAATAAAACAATATAAATCTTAATTATTTAATATCTTTCACACGGCGGTTTCAACTGCTATGCGACTGGGTAATAGTACAATTTTTATAAGTTCAAAATTCTGGGATGAATACTAAGTATATTTTCATTTTAAGTAACTCTCACTATAGTTTATGATATATTATAATCAAACAGGGATCAAGCTTCTCTTGACGAGATTCAAGCATGATTTCAATTATCCCGGAACATTATATATAATGCCTTGTCATGCCATAAAGAAAGGGAAATGCACCGAGTCAGCCCGTGGCTGAAATTGTAACAGGCATTAAACGTTTCATTATATATCAGGCTGCCCCTTTCCCCGAAGAGTTACCGTCTCATTTTAGCTAATTATACAGGACGTTAATGGGTCTTTTAATTTTTCAGACCAAGCTTTGTCTAGAGTTGCCACAAAAGAGACTGCTTCACCGTTTCTTTGTTTCGTTTTTTGTGACTACCAGAAGTTGAAAACGCAGCGAGCATTGGGGCGGAAATGCCCTTTGCCCGAAACGGGTTAATCTCTCTTTCTTTTTCTCTCCCTCTCTCTTAAAAGGGCGTCGCCATTACAGCGAGGACCAGCGAGCTTCGTTTAAAAGGTTGTCTCCTTGGCGAGACGAGGAGACACTCGCGAGAGGAGCTGTTCTCGCCCCAAGAAGGGTCGGCGTCGCGGTGGAAGCAGGCGGGCTTCTGCCCGCACGATACCAGAAGATTCGCTCGCCGACCCAAAAACACGAGGCGGAAACCGGGCAGCGCTCGTTTCCTTGAGGTCGGGACGTATTCTTTCCTCCGGATGAAGCCCCATCCCCCTACCCCCTCTCCACCCCCAGCCGCGTGAAACAAGAGAAGCCCCAGTCCGACCAACTGCGGCTCGCCCGCCAGACCGGAACGCAAACAGCACTGCAGGGGGAATACTGGCGTGCTAACAGAGTGCCGATACGTTTCAGTTAAAAAAAAAAAATTGTGTTACATATTAGAAGTCAATATACGGCATTTGGTAGGAGTAATATCGTTAATGGAACGGAAATGTGTAACCACGGTGCTGCGATCTATGGCGGATAACGCGAACAAAAGGTCACAAAGCCAAAGGAAAACTGATAGTACATACAGTTTAATGAACTTTAACAAAATTGACACGATTTAAATAAAATTCTTTGTCAATAATCAGGTCAAAAATAAATTTAATATTTTTGAAGTCTTTTTCTATCGGAGCCGTTTCATTACATATTTTAAATTTTTGCTATGTAAATCGAATGATTGGATAGTCCACGTAGCTACTCGGTCAACTAATTCTAACGGTGGGTGTGGAAACTAAGTATGATTGGTGTCAAGAAATGTATTTGAAAACTCAATGTGCGTGCATATTTATCAATTTTGGTATTATTTTTAAAAACTATACGTTAAATTTCGTGTCCAAGTTTCGTATTATAAGTGTATTTTCAACATGAGAACACGTGAATTTGTTTGATACCGAGTCTAGATGTTGCACATCTTTGGTGAGTATTATTCATCAAACAGCATTAATATTTGCAAAGAAAACTTCATTTCAGCTTAGCTTGTAGGTTTCTATACTAAAGGAAGCGTCTGTGTAATGTTCAAACCACCCCATATGTTTCAAATGTCATAAAAAAAATACATTGAGGTTTTTACTATGTTCCATCACACCCAAAAAAAAGAACGAACTTTTTTATATTTAATCCTGCCAATTTTTTTGTAGAATCTATAGATATTTATCGATAATAAATACGTGGCCATGAGCTACAAATTAGCTGGCGCACACAGGTAGGTATGTTCTTTGGCTTGCTAGAAATAAAAAAAAAAATTCGTCCCTTGCGTAAGTGTTGCAGTTATAAAAATTTAATCGAAAATATTTTAATTAAATTAAGATAACTACAAAAATTCTGAATGAGCCTGATATTGTGTCTTCAATTGTATTAAATATTATTATATGCACCTAATTATTATGTTTTTATAATAGGTTGATCGTATCAAAAACAAGGTAGGCGAAAAGTTTTAGATATTATATGAAGGCTTAGAATTATCTAAATATGATATCTACTAAGATTAATAATTTTTTGATCCTTCAATTTTTTTAAATTTTTTTTTACGATTTAAACTTATTAAAAAATATTTTTTCACGTTACGGGAGTTATAGTGATATTTCAGTATTTTCTTAACACTATCCCCATTTATATTTCTTTAGTGCAGTTTTGAAAATTAAATAACCGGATAAAATTGTTTTTTTTTTTTAATTTTATAAATCAGTGTGGAAGTTATTTGAAAATTTTACATACGACAGAAATCTTATCCGTATGAAAATGTACCTGTACATATTTACAAACTTTTCAGTTGAAATGGTTTCAAGTATCCAGAGACCATAAAGAGGGCACCTAGGTACAAAATTATCGGAAATCGTGCAATGATAATGACTGCAATTAAGTTGTATTTCTCAGAAATTTCGATAAGATATTAACAAGTCGTTGAATCGGTAACTCGTTCATATGATCATGTGTTATATCTCGAGTCAAATTTATGAAGCGGAACACATTTAATAAAGTGAAAGTGGCATTTCCGTTTTCGCAAATAAACTATCTTTTTAAGTCAAAACATTTGAATCAATACTAAGACCAAGATTATTGGGTATAATTATGGTGATTTCCGTATGTTACTCTTTTTAATATTTTTTTATTTTGTTTTAAAACTAATTAAGTTAAAAAATAAATAATTATTTCGCTAATAAAAGTGTCTTTTTTTACTTAAATGACAAATTCAGCTCTTAGCTGTTTTGCATTTATTACGTTACAAAAACAAAAAAGCAATAAATGCAAAATAAAATATTAGGTTTACTATTCAAGTTCACTATAAAAATTCAACAGAATTTTGTGAAGATTTCAAAAAATTTACATTTGTAGAAAGATAATAAGCAATAATCAAAAATAAAAACGATATTTCAATTTGCTATGAGTCCTACGTGGTCGTCATCTGGAAATTTACAAAATTACTGACGTACAACTATCTCAGCTTTTAAATAACATAAAAATATAATTTGATAGTTAAACATGCATTTTTAGGGTTTAAGGAATGCAATGGTATCCAAATAAGTACCCTTGTTAAAATAGAAAATTATTTCAATTTATTTCAAAGGGTTTTTTATAAAAAAAAATTTGTCTCGAACAACATAGGGTTTAATGGTTTTTTTTTTTTTTTTTTAAATTTTGTAGCAACTAGTGATTCTTTCCATATCATCATTATCGTTTTCATACTATTATAGGTGTCCGCATTATTTGAACACTCACTGCCACACTGGCAAAGATCGGTGCATGATAAGTTATTTGTTATAGAAATTACACCTTGCTGAAGAACATAATTTTTTTTGCTTTGATTTTTATTTTTATTTAGAAGCATCTCAGTTATTGCCTTTGAAGCTGGAAGAAAATCTGTCAGGGTTGGTTTCAGCTAGCCAGCCAGCTCTTTATGATACTATTCAGAATGGGATGCTGCTAAGCAGGGTATGCTTGCAAAATAGCATATACATGTCATTGCTGTTCAATATAGATTCCTTTGGAAAAGAAGCTAGCAAGAGTTGACATCATAGATTAGGTTACTTGTGCTTCTGTTGAAAGCATCTGCAGATTAATGATACCATAAATTGCATTCATAAAAGCTTGCAGCCATGTGGCTTCGCCTGTACGATAGAACCATCCAGTGTCTTCAGCGCCAGTGAATTCGTGTAAGGCAGGCAAAGCCTTTTGTCTTTCTGACCCTAGAGCTCGCTTTATTGGCTGTATCTCGACCATCCCAGAGACCATTGAAATCGAACTATTCTTAAGCATGAGCTGTGACTAACACTAGGACATCGGTATCGGGGGAGGAGAAAACCATCCGTGCATCTGGTGGGTTTCGTTGTGGTGCCTGGAAAGCCAGGTATATCAATAGTGTGCGAGCTGCTTCAAGTTTTTTCTCAAAAAGTAAGCCTTTTTTGCTCCTGGTACGCTCTGAATAACAAGTGGTGAACAGTTTATGTGTAAAATAAATGTTGTAAGATAATATATCAGGTCAGCTTTTGTCTTGTCAGGTCATGTGAAATTGATCTGTTCATAGGGGATGGGTTTAATGTTTGTGTCATATCTGATATTATGCTGAATTAGTGCTTTTCCTTTCCTTCTTTTAAACCTCGTAGCACACGTGAGAGAATCTTGCCTGTTTATATCAAATGTAAGGATGATTTCTTCCATATCTCTGTGAGAGAAATAAACCTGTCATTGAAGCAAGCACTGATATCTTTAACTGTCACTATCGTTGCTGTATTTTTGGGCATCTCCTACAGAAGAACCATACCATCTACAGGGCTTTCTTACAATGTGGAGAACCTGATCGAGTGTCTATAAAATATTCTGGCTGCAGATATTTCTTTACAGTTTCTACTGTTGCCAACATGCTTATGAGACTGATTAGCTTTAACTTGTCAAGACATGGCAAGATTGTACCTTCTGTAGAAAAAAGGGCTCTTGGTGTCACAGTGAATTCGTAGATCCCAATGGCCTCATTCTTATTTATGTATCTGGTGGACTTTTCCCAGATTATAATTTTGCCATACAAGCTCTCTGTCCCCTGTAGATCTACAGTCTTGTCTCGGAGTTTCACTGTAGTTGTCTTGTTTATCGACATAAATATATTGTTTTATTCCCTTATATTGGTGCCCATTGAAAAACATCTTCATTGATTCGTGCCGACACATAGTCTCATACTGCTTCTGGCCTGTCATTTTTGCATTCTGAAAAATGTTTACTCGTTGATCATATTGTGCAACTTGTCGCCTAAAGCAGAAAAAGGGTACAATGTTTCAAAATCGCTTTCTCTATCTTGTTCATAAAATCATGATAATAATGTTCACAGGCTTTTACGGTTATTGTCTGAAGTATCTTGACTTTTGGGTTGTAGCCGTGTCCTTGGCGAATAATTAACCGACGTTTCGTTCGAAATTGCAGTCGCCATCATCAGGGAGCAGTAACCTACTGAGGTTATTACCAGTTGTCCTGCCTTCATATACTCTCGCCTGAGGGGAAGGTGCTTCCTGATTGGCTGCCACTGTGGGCCAATCAGAGCCTTCTTTTCTTCTGGTTGGCTGGGCTGATTTTCTTAAAATTATGATAGTTGTTAACTGCGCTTGGTCCAAGGTCATGATGCTCTCCAATTTTACCTTCTCAATGATACTAACTCGTGAAGTTATTGATAATGTGGAAGGGTTCTGATGAGCAATGGCTTTGCTTGATATGCCTACATTTCTAGAATTAATTGTCATGAACTTGTTTAGAAGCTTGCATGCATGGTGCGCATTCACCATGATTCCTTATCAATTGTGCTGCTTTGTATATTGTCTGCATGTTGTCCACATCGACACTAAGACTTTCCAATGCAGAATTAACCATAAATTCCTTATCGGCCTCTTGTAAATAAAGAACAATTGATTACCATATGTTTTTTAAATGACAGGAATTTAGATTTGGCAAGGCATTAAAGATTATTTCTTTGTACCATTTTCTAGTGAATGTAGATTTGTGACATACCCAGTCTTCTGTACCATGCATATTCACATAAGTGATTTCGATATCCTGCATAGGTATATATGATTGGATCTGTGTTTGGATATTAACAAGGTATATAAACTCGATCAGACGTCTATTATGTAAGAATGGTTCTTTGCTACCTTCTTTGCTGGTGCAGCCTTCTCGCTGTCCAAGAAAATATGCTTTGTTCAACAGGTTTTGTGGTACCGGATGCTGATTAAACATGCATCCCCTGGTACACTGCATCTGTTTAGTCTGGTTTTTAGGGTTAATTTATCAGATCATTCAACAGCTTCTTTTGAAGATTGCACAGCGTTGACTGTCCTCACATAATAATGCTTCCTATTATTATCAAACTGACCAAATATAATTTTTTCCTTATCCATTTGGCAAGAAATGACCTCGTGAATGATGGACTCTAAGATGTTCATGAAACTGTTTCGTTGAATTCAGTCCTTCCTCTTTTGAATTCCCATTTAATGGGAATGTGTCTACTGCAAGCTAATGCAAGCGCACAATGGTCCCAGGTACGTTGGATATGGTCTTTTTTAATTGCGTTTGTATATAAACTACATAGGTAGACTGCATGATGTGTACAGATTGTGTTTTTCCAGCTGTCAATTTGTCGATGAACATCAGCATACTTGCCATCTTACCATCTGGCCCTCTCTGCTACTGCAGCCACAATGACCGTATCCAGGGATTTGCACCAACTTCTTCTTGTCATAGAAAGACTGACACAGTATACATAGCTTCCAGTTGATATGTACCTAACCTTGAGAAGTTACTTCAGCAGCATGTGATTTGTCACTAATGTTCATACCCTGCAATCATTAAAATACAACTTAAATATGTGATTGCTATCATAAAACACACAACCAATTTTCATTTTTTCAATTCGAATTTACATCTGCCATTACTCGCCACATACTCCTTAGCCCTGAAAATTTATGTTTAACTGTCAAAATTATATTTTTATGTTATTTAGAAGCTAAGATATTAACGAAAATGGTTATTACATCAGCCATTTTGTATAATCCCATATGGTGGCCACATACTACTCGTAGCAAATTGAAACATTGTTTTTCTTATTGCTTATACTTATAAGTAAAGAAGCATTCCAGCATTTGCCTGGAAATATTAGAGAAACCCGAAAAAACCGAAATCCAGACGGTTGGACTGGAATTCAAACGTGGGAAGCCAAGAATATGAGACCAGTGTCATACTTCTTTGCTTAAAATTTAAAATTTTGTTAATAAAGACAAAGTCAATTTAAGAGTTTCACTTTTAACCAAAATAAAGGTAAATTTTCATAAATAGCATAAAAGCTTGTTCCAAGTAGTACCTTAAAGGAAACTTTAGCCTGAAAGTATCTTTGAAAAATGCATCTCAAAACATGTCAATCATTTTTATTGACCTAAGGAAAAGTTTCATGAGCTCCAGCAGAATAGCCGATAGGGCCTTCCATGAGATGAAAAATCGCTCGAGATCCTTCATGTATCCTTGTAATATTTAAAGGGGTTGGTGACACTATGATTTATTTTTTTATTACTGTAAATTTATAAACTTTAATGATTAAAATATGTATATAAATAGCATGTTTATAGTGTGTGAAAAATCTACTGACGCTTATAAATAATTTTAAATACAGCATTTTATTAACACAAGATTGTGATAGTGTAGAAAATATACGGAATAGTGAACAATAGAGCTCCGGCGCAAAGCTTCAGGCTTGTAGAGCCGGAGCTGGGGAGCACCATCTTGGATTGAGACGTTATGGCGGCCATCTTGGATATCCTTGACCTTGACGTTTGACCTTGATATTGACACCGGCGGCCATTTTAGATCCCACAGCTCGGATCTGCACTGCTCACTAATGCAGCTCTTATCGTTTGCTCGCCATCTTGGAAGTCAAACAAAAAACCTCTATTACTCAGTCAACTGATATGCCTTGAGACAGCTGAGAAGCACTATTAGTCAACACAAACTTCCTTCTCCTTGATGTCTAGCGAAGACTTCCTTATTTGCGATCGTTAGTGAGCATTCCGCATCCCACATAAAGAAATTAATAATTTTTACCTCAACACAATACATGGCGTCATCTGTAGTTGAAAAGCAGAACTAATTGTGACAGGTTTCTTGTATTAGATAAATAACTGTCACCGATTAAAATTTAAAAAAATTATATATTTAAGTAATTATTCTATTAAATTCTCTCAATTTGAATCTATCATTAGTTACAGGAGCAACCATGGTTCCTGGTTTGTTGTATGCGACTGAATCGGAAGGACGCCGCTGTAGATACTGCAGCAAGGATGATGACCTGAGAAGGAACGCTAGACATCACAAGAAGAATGATTGTATTAAAAACCCACAACGACAAATGTTAAGCAGTAATTGAAGTAGCAGGTTGTAACCACCAATTGACAGCTTAAAATGACACGGTAGAACATGTAAAGCCAAGCCCACTTACGGGATAGAGGACAATGATAAAGACATTACACTAAGGAAGAGTGATGTTATTAGCTCTCCCGATCGCGACGTATAATTTAAATTGAAAGATGCTAATGGTTTAAGGAAGACAGAAACTAATTCAATTATCATCACCATGAAAAGTGAGAATACATTCAAGCCCATATTCAGTAATACCTCCATACTTTAGTATAATGATGGACACTTAAAAAGTAAGATTTTAGACTATAAAGAAGCTTCTACGTCAAGGATTTCGAGTTCTTACAGTAATTCAGGTGAAGACTCGGACTTCCATGGCAATGTCGACAGTGACTCTAAAGCTGATGGCGCAATCGAAGATTATGCCGAAGCACCTAAAGCATGCACGATTGAAGAATTTGATGTAACCCTGAGACTAAAACGGTGAAAACATTGTAATAAAATATATTATTTTGATAAAGATTACGATGATCACAGGGACATAAGTGATATTAAAAGTATTTATAATAAACATGCAAGGAATCTGGTTCAGAAGTGATTAATTACTCATCATGGGAAGATCCTGTCATATTAATTGACATGTTAAGCCTTATAAATTCTTCGCCTTGTGCAGGAAACTATTCGCACATCAAAGAAGTAGCCTTAATACTCAAAGAAGTTAGGGAAGCAGGCTACATATTAGAATGATTCGTTTTACCTGCATTTGTAAAAATAAAAATAATAGCCTAAATGATATTAAAGTTCTTTAGAGTGATTTCTTTTGTTACACGTATTATTATTTCTAGGCCTTAGTTCAAATAATTACATGTTTAATGTCTGCATTACATGCCCATTGCATGTCATGTGTTTGTTGTGTGTACTTTGTGTCCAGTGTTTTTTTTTCTTTTGTTTAATGTGTGCCGTTTTATTAAATGCACGTAGTCAAATCTGTAGAAACTCTGCAGTAGTTCTGAATAATTATTGGTCCAAAACCTCTTTGTCTTGATAAAATATATTTAAGGTATTCTTTCTCCTCTTGCAAGCGTAAAACATGATCTGTAGGTCTAAATGCTTGTAATTGATTTTATCGATACTTTAGGTCTCAGTTTTCGAAGAATTTGTTTTTTTATGGCTGAAATATGTTATTAGCTATCGACGACGATGGTCATCAGGTTTGGAAAAGTCAGGCCTATGCGACTGACATTGTTCATGACCCTGTATCGTGGTCCATAGGCACTTGGCCTTCACGTAGGTATAGCATTTAACTTGAACTGGTCAGGATGTATTCTAAGTATCGAAAAAATAGACTTTCGTGTTAGGCATAGCGACAAAGTATTTAATTCGTTGGAAATATATTTTGTCTAGTAATAACATTAATTTGTATATCGAAATATTAATAAACTACACGAAATGTAATGGTAAACAGAATATAAAATTTATTTTAAGCTCTAATTATCCTTATCACTGGCTGAGTCTCAAACCAAGGACGTAAATCTATCGCGCCTATCTTTATTATAATAAATGAATTTTTTGATGAAATTTGGAATTTTCTCGAAATTCTAGGTCAATAAATACAAAATTAAAAGATATAGGATATAACGACTTATTGAAGGCTGGTATATGAGGATCTTAAGCCTCATTTAGGATTTTGAACACGATTTATTAAATAAATATTTTAACATAAAATTAAAAAAAATGTATCAGTCAAGAAGCAAAGGAAGGACAGCAATCCACCAATTCAATCAGAAAATTAATGAGTTATTTATTTGATGAATTTCCACATTTTTCCAGAATTTTTGAGTTATTTATTAAAAATTTTGAAGATGGCAGTCATATCGGCTTATAGGAGACTTTTTGGTTAGAAATCAAGCTTATTTTAGGAATTTTCACCATATTTTATTGATTTTTTTAAAATAAAAATTATTATTTTTTTACAATTGCCCAGGGATCAAACCAAGCAAAGGAACTGACCGTATCAATCGGTATATGAATTGTAAATTTATTTAATGAAATTTGGAAATTTGTCAAATTTTTTTTTATATCTAAATAATTGCGTATTTCCAATATGGCGGCCAAATGTTAAGATAATGGGTGCCACAGACATAAAAAATTATTACTGCACGTTAGCGGGAAAAATTAAACTAACATGATGCTAACGCACTGTAGGAGATGGCAAGTGTAATACCTGAAAAGAGCACTCATTGTATCGATTACTGAAAACAAGATTGCGACAGAGTCCTCTAGCTGACACCATGTGTGTTATCAAGCATTCCTGATGGCGACTTTGTCTTGAACAGAATATTCTATTATTTCTTCCAATTAAAAAATTACAAGTCCGAATATGATATAATATAATTACACATATTATGTGTTAATTTGTATATGCCTTATTTAATTCTCAGTCTGGTAAATGTTTTAATGGCCGTGCGGTTAAAGGCTTACGTTTTCCAACTTAGATGTCAGAATTGCAATGGTTCTAATCACAGCACATCCAATGTATTTTGCATAAAAAAGTTATATTTTATATTTTGGTATGGTACATAATAGCTCTGGTTGGTAATGGAACATTGACTATATATGATCAGACTCAGCTGTTCTGGCACTCTTTAGAGGAAATAAAATACATAAGTATCTAAGATGGCAGCCTTCATCGGAACAGAAAAAAAACAAGTGGTGGATGTGTTGTCATCTAAGATTGTGTGGCCTCTAATAGACGAAAACAAAATGCCGGACATGATATCAGAACAGAAAAAAATGGCATTTAAGCAAATCCTAAATGGCAGACATGTTATTAGAATTTAATATGGCAACAATAAAGAAAATTACAATGTTTTATAAACCAAAATGTCGGCCGTAACAGAAGGTGCAACGGTGACGTCATGCATGTCCAAGATGGCGGGCGTAACGAAGGAAGCAGCATTAGTGATTGGGGCGCTTGATTTAAAGATGTCAGATCCAAGATGGCAGATACAAAATGGCTGCCAGGGTTAAGGTAAAATTCAAAGGTCAAAGGTCAAGGTTATCCAATTTGGGCACCGTGGAGTCATAATCCAAGATGGCGCTCCCCGGCTCCGGTTCCACAAGCTCGAAGCCTGGCGCCGGAACTCCATTTGTACACAATTTTTCGGATATCCTTTGACAGCTAGATTCACAGTTTAATGCATCCGTGTAAGTAAAGCATCTATTGGTTAAAGCTGTATCGGTAAATGTCTCCTCATTATTAATCTACAACAGCTGCAGTCAGGTACTTAACTTTTTTCGCTTAAAGTCACACACAAGAGAACAGTAGCCAATCTCTTTACTGTTCCAAAGACGAATGCGTGACGGAGCAACGGAACGATTCCCACGTGGGCATACGCGTTCGTGTCTTCGTGCGAGAGAACGGTCCCCTGATGCGGCTCGTCTTGCCGCCCTCCAGCTCTTAGCTTGCTGGCGGTATTTATACCCTCGACCTCAGCGGAGGAAGGCTGTTAGCTGGTCTGTGAGAGCGTGACAGCCGCCTCTACCCTCTTCCTCGCCGCGAGTCGGTGAGCAGAGACACATGGACAACAGCGTGGCTCGCAAGACGTCCATCTGCTAGGGCCGTACCTCAAAGCCTCTAAACCTACACAGAAAACATTTTTTTTTATGACAGATTTCTTTGGAAACCATTTGCCAAGAAATAGTTCGTAATGCTAAAAGGGAAAAAAAAAATCATAAATTTTACAACATATGTCTGTGTTTAATTTTTAAACATATTAAGTAGGAATTTGAAAACAATACTAAATATTTTCTTGTGGAACTTAAGAATTTGCGAAAAAAAATTAATTTTGAAATAAGTTTTTATACACGCAGGGGGTGACCAGGTTTCAATGATTGCATGGTAACGTGGTAAAGCCGAGATTATGGTCTGAACCATATTGTTTAGACGCCCAAAACATTGGCTGAAGTGTAGTGTTTGCATTCTAGAAACAGTTTTAAATGACATTTTTTTATGGAAGTGACTGTTTAACGGCGGAGATGATGATTAATAATTACTAACCATCTTCGAACGTGAAGTACCACTTCCGCAATGTTTTGGGAGTATCTATATGTCAATGGCGAAGTAAAAAAGTTATTTAAATAACATCACAGCATGCCATCTCCTAAATATTCTTAACTCCATGTATACATGCATAAATATTTTTAACCATTTAAGATAATAAAAACTTCACCTATGATCATTATTTTTATTGATGCGCAGTTAACCCTGAAAGGCTATTAAGGGCGGCGTGTAAAAAACTTTACTTAATACTGGGACAATACAAAGAATAAATGACCACGTAGAAATTCTAACAAAGTGTTATTAAAAACAGTTTTAGTAGCCAAAACTTTGTTTTCAAGTAAATATAAAAATTAAAACATTTGTTTTTTTGCATTATTATTTTATTTCCATCTACAAAATGTTTTCACATGGTTTTTCTATAAAAGTGGAGTTAAATATATGATTATTTTAATTATTATAGCGTCTCAGTATACATCTTCTTCACATTTTGAACTCTATGAACTGGCTGTGTATCACATGCCTTGAGGTTCCTCCTGCAAATTAGTTTCTTTGAAATCTTGGGTGACGCACAGTTATTTCGCCAAGACGCCGCGCAAAGGAAAAAAGTTATCACGAAAAAAGGGTAAAAGTGACCTCATGATTTCAAGTGACTTGACCAAAGATGATGAGACCTGGCCACAAGGCATAGAAACGGACGATCACTTGAATCAATGGACCAAGGCTCTTCGTCGTCATCGGAAACTCATATAATTGTAATTTTTAATTGAAATTTTTGAAGAGCTATAAATATTTTTAAGTAATACTAGCTGACCCGGCAAACGTTGTTTTGCCATATAAATTTATTCTAGGGAATTCCTAGTTTAGAAAAAAATAACTTATTGTAAGTGTGTAAGGATGTGGTATATGAGGATGTGGTGAAAGAGGCATGGAGCTCTGTAAACGATGAGGGAATATAAAAATAACAAAATATCATAAATTAATTATTATAATTTATTTTAATTTATTATATAAAATTATATATATCAATCATTAATAACGATAGTACCAGTAACAATCAATATCAATCAATTAATGCTATAGCGTAAACAATATTTTTTGTTAGCACATCATTAGCTAACACAAACAAACTGGATGTTTTACCCACTCGAGAGCATGCCACGTATAATTGTCCGTGATAAAAACATGGTGTGCTCAAATCTAAGCCACAAATAGACATCGTTTGGCCTTGGGACTTATTGATAGTCATTGCAAATGCCAATCTAATCGGAAACTCATTACGTTTAAAATGAATTGGAACATCTGTAGGTATAATAGGGATTCGTGGTATTAATATATTTTCATCTCGGAACTTGCCATTTAAAATGCTGGCTTCGATAATGTTTTTCATAAATTTTTTAATGACTAATCGTGTACCGTTGCACAGCCGTGGTGGGTTAAAATTACGAAGAAAAATAATCGGAGATCCAACTTTCAATTGTAAATTATTCGGTGGTATGCCTGGCAAATCCAGTGAGTACAAAAACCCTGTTGGAAGATTTACAGCTTCCTTGGTATCTCAAACTATATCAATAGAATTGTATGATACCAAGTTACCTGGCAACAACTGTTTTATCTTGATATTTTAATTGTCAAAGTCCACATTTTTTGCCGCTAAAATTGCTCTTTCTGCAAGCCACTCATGATTTATGTTCTCTGTGTGTACATCCGGAAATATTTGTTCAATGAGAGCATCTTGCGAATCAATAATAGTGCATAAATCGGTCGGTAATTTTACGCATTCAGTTTAATCTATATAAAAATTTTCCATCGCCGATATCTAAACAGTTGTTTTGAGAATGTTTCAGCGGATCGATCTTGAAGCATTTGAACGCGCATATTTACTTTCAGCTGTAGTTTTTAAACATTACGCCACAATGGTGATGATTTTAAGCAAGCGGTGATCTCATCAGCGAATGTTGAACGTGGAATGATGGGAAGTGTTTGTCTGAAATCACCTGAAAGGACTAACAGAGTGCCGCCAATTAGTTTGTCGTTGTTTTTAATATCTTTAAATGTCCTGTTCAACGCCTCAAGATAATGTTTGTGTTTATAGTACATTCATCCCAGATAATATAATAAATTTATAAGAATAATTTATACTTACAACACAAAAGCCGTTGTTGGCGGGAACTCGTGACACGTGTTTAGTACTTTTGAGGTTATGTAAATCACATAATTAACTAATGGTGCGAACTAAACTCAAAATAGATAATTTTATTAATTAATAATAAAATAGGAATACATAATTATAGTCCAGCAAATTAATAATAATTTTACTTGAGAATATAGTTAATATGAGAGTTAAGCTGAGATAGTAAAATTATAATTGTAAACGTTACTACTACGCTTAATGCATAAACAATAATAATGGCCGAAAACTGTGGCGGGAGTGAGAGAAGGCTAATTGTGTGAGAGAAACAGGAGACCGGCTTCAGTCTCATCTCTACTCCTTGCTGTAAACGGGGTGAGAAGTGACACGGGTAGACCCCTGGCGGGGAAGGTTGATAAAGTGTTAATTGATCAGCTATCGACCGGGGTTGAAAAATATAATATTCCATTAAAAATTAGGGGTTGGTGATATAAGGGTGAAAATTTAGTGTTGTTTGTATTTTTTAATGCCACATTATAAAAAAATATAAAAAAAATTTATCCAAAAAATAAAAAAATAAATGCTAGGGGTGGACAACATTTATCACTTAGGGGTATGAAAAATAGATAGTAGCCGATTCTCAGACCTACTGAATATTCATAAAAAATTTCATTAAAATCGGTAAAACTGTTTCGAAGGAGTGTGGTAACTAACACTGTAACACGAGAATTTTATATATAAGATTATGGAAACGTAAAAGCAGAAAACTGTAGAAAAATTAATAAAATTATTAAAAAATAAATGTAGTGTGAATTAAAAGAAACTCCCTGACATTTGTAAAGAAAATATATTTAAAACACGTGGTTCTACGTCTCACGATAATGCACAGAAGTTAAAGGTTCCTAGTTGTTGGGATCGATCTCAAGACCCGGAATCACAGTCACAGATGGGACCTTTCTAAGGAATAAAGGGAAACAATAAAAAAATCCTTTCGGCACAGCATACAGGCGTGGGTAGATTTCAAAGTACCTATTTCTTCTGGAAATATTTTAGAAACTTCTATAAACTTCTTGAATGTTTTAAGAACTTAATGTACATAACACATATATGTTCTACAATATCACAAATTAATCGATTAAATATTTGCTCATTTTTTATGTAACGAAAATATCAAGACTATTTTTAACTCATTGTATTCGCCATTGAATAACTTAGAATTAATTTAATATTATATACCAAATAAGATAATTACACGTCCAAGATGGCAGGCGTAAGGAAAAGTGCAGAATTAGTGAGCGTGGCGCTCGATTTAGAGATGGCGGATCCAAGATGGTAAATACAAAATGGCCATCGGGGTCATAGTAAAGGTCAAAGGTTAAGGTCAAGGTAAAATTTTAAGTTTAATGCCATCCAAAATGTTCGCCGTGACGTCGGGATATACAGACTGAATTCCGGCACGGGCACCGCACCCGGAACACAGTCCTAGTAGCCCCTATTCTATACTACTGTAAAAAGAACCGTTCTGCCTTAGACGGCATTTGAACATGGATCTGAAAGTCCAAAACCACCTACTTAGTAATTGAACTTAACAATGACATAACGATGTTTTAGGGAGAGAATTTGTTTATTAATAGTGTTATACATATTAGATTATTTTAGAATTTTAAGTATCATAGTACTTTAACACTTTCTATTATTTTGTTTGTTACATTAAAGTTAATATAATGATTTTTTCCAGAATATATTTCCCATTACAAAAATTAATTTTGCACACCGATACTCTCTTTACGTCCGCCGATAAGCAAAAATACAGAATGAGTCTTAATTGGACCTACCAACTTCGGCTGCAAGTTAATCACGACAAAATAAGTTTGTAAATACGCGTAAATACTATTTATGTTCTAAAGTGCTATACGTATTTGAAGTTGGGGCTGAACAACCATCGTAACATGAATAATAGAGAAAGTATTTAAGGTGGAACACTTAGCTTCTAAATTATGTTTGATGAAGTCATACAACCACCGCGAAATATTTCACTGTCGCGATATTATTTAACTAAAATTATGGGGGATAAACTTTTATTTTTCACATTCTTTTATGACGTGTTACTAGCCCCAATTTCGCAACAGCGACAAAATTTGTGGTGATTGTAAAACTTCATATATCCAAACACAATCCAACCGTTCAGTGTTCGAACTTAAATCCTTTCTCTAATATTAACGAAAAAATTATTAAGTGCAAACGTTTAAGGTGTATACCAACTTCTGAAAACACTTTAGAACATAAGTCGCAAAATGTTTTCACCTTATTTTATCGTGATGAACCTGCAATACGAAGTTAATCGTTAAAATTCAGACGGCACTCTGTATAAGGGTTAATGCCGCCACTCGGCTCGTGGGTACAGCAGAACCGCGCATGCGCTTTGCACTTCATCGTTCAAAATGTCCGGTCATGGTGCGTGCGCACGCCATTGCATTTTCCTTCACCCTCAAAGCACCTTAAGAACTATTACTTGTAAAAAAAAATTTGGATTCAGTTTTGTGTTCACGGATTGGAGTATTATTATAGAGACTGGAAAACTTGCGTTATTTTATGGCACTAGTCTCACCCTTGTAGATAAATATAACAACGTATTTCTTTTAATGGCTGCTGCATTCTACATTCTGTTTGGATTAGATACATTTGTTTGAGTCACATGGATATATGTTTTTTTTGCTAACTGTATTAAATAACATGTCAAAGAACAATGAATTCAAAATAATTATTTTTAAATATGAATTTTTTTACTTTAGATTGTCCGCAAATATTATTGAATTTTTTACAATTTTATGCTTATATCAAATCTCGCAAAAAAAAAAAAAAAATATGTAACACGAAACACGAGAAAAATCACATGACAGAAAATGCCGACGGCACTAAAAACGTTGGCAAGCGTTCAACAACGTTACTAAAGCAATCGATATTTATGGTATAAACCATCTCTCTGCACGTCATTTCGTCTACAAAGGTTTATGTGAACGATTCAATTTAAAAGCAATTGACGGTTATGAATATAAAATTGTTAATTCAGATTCTGCAACTTTTTTTTTTGTGGCTGGTTTAACAAACACTGCTCTTTCCTGTTTCTTTTTTTTTTTTTTTTAATTCAACCAGCGTTCTCAGGAGAAAAGTTCCCCAATTATTGAAATGATAGTTTAAGATTTTAAGACAATTTAAGTTTAGAGGATTTTTTTTTTGGCAATAGGTCGGTGAACGCGTCGGAGTGAAACTGTTGACGCATCGCCCAGGTCACTGACCTCACCTCCCCACTCACTTTCTTTTCGAAACGCATAGACCGCCTCCTTGCGATGCATTGTCTCGTGCCACGTGCGGGAGTAGTTTGATGCTGCGAGTTCATTCAAGGTGAGAGCATGTCTTTAGCCATGGCAGTAAAGGCCCGATGTAAGGCCAGTAATAAGTAGCCACGCAGTGAGGATGTTGTATCGCTAATAGACTAGCTAGAGAGAGTAGAGTCCTGCAGGCCACGAACCGCAAACAGACACGCACCCGTCCACTATCAAAGTCCTAGGTACGTATCCCTGCTAGAGTAGAATTTCCCAGCGACCCGTCCATGTACAGAATAGGACATACGAATACAATAAACGGCATGACTGAAACCTCAAGTGCGAAAATCTTGAACGCACAGCCCAATCCATTCCCGAACCCCTCCCATACCCAATCCTAAACTCTTAACATATTTCTTCCCTTCCATAAATTGATGTTAAGCCATTACAAATTTTAAAGTTAAAAATGGCACCGGATAATTGGTGACAGAACTACAGGCCATTACCAAATATTCTCAATTTTTAAACGCAACAAATGGATTTAACATGATACATTTATTTTTGAAACGTATTCCGTCAGCAAACGAAGAAACACTTAATTTTTCATGACAACGTAACTGCTTATTTTTAAGTAATTCATTTGAATCCTAAACCACTAGTGTAGTGACCAAATTTTATTAAATGACAAGAGTGATTAATTTTTTTTTGTGTTGAAGTATTCTGCTTGACTCAATCACACCAATGAAGTTAATCTCTTCATCTCTCAATACCTAGCCCATACACTCTATGTTTCCTGCTTTTAACATTGTATTTTTTTATGAATTTTTCACGCGTTTTTATTCAAACAAATTTAACAAATGTTGTATTCTTTATAATAAGTACATCTAGCTTCGCTCTACTTTGGGCCCCCATTTTATTGTCGGTTGACAAATTGGGTAGATACATAAATTACATAGAGAAACAATGATTTAGTTAGTTGATTTTATCGTTTTTTTCTGTGCAATGCCTTGGAAAAGATTACAAAAATTTATTATTTTCTCTTCATAATATGTTTTAATATCTTTGGAGAAATTTATGTGTTTTAACAGGTTTTTATTTATTCGCTTTCTTGTCTGTTTCTCTATTTGGTAAAAATTTTGCAATTAACTTAAAACTTACTTACCTTTAAGTTAGATACTTGAAACTTTGAACGTAGCTTAAAACTGGATGACAATGACAAACTGACTCGCTTCATTTTCAATTGTTTGTCGGTTTGCTACAAATTTGTTTTCTTTTGTTTAGCAAAGTCCCTAGATTCGTAGCATTAGGCTTCGAGCAGAATAGTACAGTGTTGCGGGAAAAAAAGTAGTATTCGCAGGTGGTGCCTACATCACGCGTTCAGGGCTAGGTCAAACAGTCAGTTCAGGCGAATTCCTATCCTCCTTCTTGCGAGACCCGTCAGCTTAGCGAAGTTCACGGTAACTAGCGAACTAACGGCTTGGATGACAGTATAAATTAGAACTTTATTAATATATAGCGTTGCATTGAATTTGACACGCACTGTCGTTAGGTGCGTTTTTCACGGCATGTTTCCTTACTATTTCCATTTGCATGCACCCCTCATTTTTAGTTTCAAACCTTATAAGTATTCTATAGGTATTTAATTTTCACAATAACAAATTTTCATTACAACCTTTGTGTGGTTAATAAAAAAAATCAGATACTTTATCTGTAAAAAAAATTGCAAAAATTCACACATACAAGAATAAAAAAAAAGAAAATAACTAACTGAAAATAATATTTAAAAAAAAACCTTTTTAAAATGTACTAAAAACCAAAAAATAATTTCTCATAGCCCCGTAAATATAACTAATAAACCTATACAGATTCCTTACCCCGTACAGATCCAAACAATTACTGATTTTTAATATTTAACACCTCAGAAAAAACTTCTAGCATTTAAAACGAAAAACTTGGAGCGCATGCAATATATAGTTGATGCATGTTTGTATAGTTTACTAACAATTATATTGCACGTCGAATGATTGAACTGTTGGTGAGTTTTCTCGACGGCTGCTTCCTACACTCCTTACTATTATCGATAATATTCGTTTTAAGACTTACAGTTTAACTCATTCGTGTTTAGAAATCATAAATCACAATTGTTTAAGACTATCTATATGGAGTTAGGAATATGTAGTTATAAATATTTTAGAGGATAGGAGAAAATATTTTATACTTTTTTATATTTTGTTTTTATAGTAGATTTTTTTATTTAGTTATTATTTAATTTGTTGTCAAAATATTTCAACACTGCCAAATTATATAAAAATTTATCTATCAATATCGCAGATGTGGCATATGAAAAAAAAAAAAAAAGGCCGTATAACTCAGGCTATTTAGAAGTGGTATTTTATCAAAGTACATAAAATTTGTACATATGAGTCTGGGACTTCGAAATTCGGAGTCAACGCAAAAAAAAACATAAAGAATTAGTGAGAAATACGGGTATAGTTCTTTTGTTAAAAACCCGTAAAAATGGGTCCAAAAGTTGCAATTTTTCCAATTTTTTTGCCACGTTCTGTCATTTCTCCGAGTCGGGCTGGTTAAAAATCTTATTCAGCATTCCCGATTGCATAACAAATTAGTATGTATTTCCATATGCATGTTTTACGAAATAAACGTCAAAATTAGCCTAATTTTCGCAATTCTGTTAAATTTTAAGGATAATGCGCCACCCGTAGGGTGCGGCAAAGTTAAAATTCGGACACTATTTGACTGGACTATGATGTGTATATATTTAGAAAAAATAATTACTTATTACCGGTTATTTTTGTTTGTCACGCGGGTAAAAACCGCATATTCACAACAACTCTATCTTTTATTGACACGTCGCTCTAACCACGGAATTTTTTTTCTTTACTACATTGGGAGACGTGTTGCGAGAAAAATTTAGGAACTGACAAATAAATTTTAAGGCAATACGAAACAAACAGAAATATCTGAATGCTTCAATGGATGATTGTGTAGATTATATTCCACGTATGACAGCTTTTTCAGAGGCACAATCGTTTAAAACCTTTCAATTAAATTTTTTTATTGCATTGACTCTTGAGAAAAACGTAACGGTAATCTATTATTTTTTCTTAAAATGAATGTTAATAATAAAAATTTTATTTATTGAATTTATACTTCCTTAAGTGCGTTATGGGAAAAAAATATTGAGTGTTTATTTTTGCGATGCACGGGCACTATTTTAGTATCAAATACTAGGTTTTATCTTAAAAAAAAGGTTTTTCAGCTATGCAAATATAGCCATATCCATGTGTTGTACAATGTGTTATTACTATTTCTTCGTCAACTGGTTTCTAAAGAAATCTTTTGTAAAATTAAAAAAATATATCTGTAGGAAATCAAAAAAATGTTCAGATAGTTGAAAGTAACACCTACACTCCATGTTCATACACGTGTGTCCGTCACGTGTATGAAAATAAACCCATATAAAGTCACTTTTATAAAAATTAGGGGATATAACAATTGCACTGGTGTGTCAAAATAACCTTTATGATAGTGAAACTACGCTGTCATATATTGCTTAACAAAAAAACCATAGCAAAAAGTAATTTCAAATATTAAAAAACTTAAGGATTATGATATTACTCTTACGAACGCAGACGGAACAGTGACACGCGCCGGTTCAGAGCTGGCTGGTGGCCCTGCACGGTCACTGGCATCACACGCTGGGTCACGTGCCGTGCACTGACATAGGGCATGCCACGCATGCCTGGCCAGATAACAAAGGTCATCGCTAACCCCCTCCCCCTTCCGTACCACGCGCATCATCATTCCTCGGCGCTGTTATCTATCGCTGAGCGGCCATGAGAATTTCGTGGGCCACCACGGGGAGTGTCGTGAATTAGCGCCACTTTTCTGGCATTTTCGGGCGTCGGGTCAGCCTGAAATGACGTGAATCGTCAAAACTGCTCTCGTCGGTTCTGGAAATACGACCCTCTAGTATAAAAGGGCAACGCCAGCGTTTGCTAGTTCCAGGTGAGTTCTGGACGAGTTCCGAGAGTTCGAAGAGTTCAACGAGTTGCGAGGCGAAGAGGGTTAGAGACTCCCTCGAGAGTGGTGCGACGGGAAGCGATGGGTTTGAGAGAGTGCGACCAAGTTGCGCGAGACTGTGTGTGTTAACATCTGCGTGGTAAGGGGCGAACCACAACTGAGCCTAGCTCCAGTGAGGAGTGCGAACTGTGGAACATGACAGATATTGAGTGACTTGCGAAAAAATATTTTTAAGGGCAGTGATTGGTGGTTTGACCTTTTAAGTACAAATATTTATTGGTAATGTAAATATAAGTCATAAAAAATTGTAAAAAAGCTTAATTGGAAAAATTAATTGTGATATCCCTTACAAATTCAATTCTCCCCCCATATTTCGTAACATTATACAATAATTATAATACATATTATCTTTACAATCTTCTTTCAGGCATCGCAGTGCCGTGTTTATAGTGTATTGTTAATAAACAAAAATTTATGTGGTTTAAATTTTGCAGCGGATTTATTTTTTACGTTTTATAAATTACAAAATAATGATTTTAAATATTTTGCTTTTAGCAAATATCTGGGAATGCAAACTTTTGTTTATAAAATTCAAATAATGTTTTTAAATACATAGTTCATTCCATTTGATTAATTATTTCATTTAAGTTGTTTAGGCTTCTTTTTATAAATAAGTCAGTTGTATAAGCGTTTTTGGTAATTCATCAACAAATGAGATTCGAATGCACCTTTTATTTTTACTGAAATAAATATAAAATTGTCATTTGTTACAAATTAAATTTTCCATGAATACACACATATGTAATAAATATCAAACTTTATAATAGTACAGTTATCACTAAATACTTAATAGGTTATTTTCATTTTACGTGTGCGTAATATTTAAAGTATTAACTTTTTATGAATTTTAATGAGGTGGGCAGTATATTGATAAAATTCCTTGTCAAAAATTAGGTCCAATCGGTTTAGAATTTGTACAAGTCTGTTTAGTTTTTATCAGAGACGATTCATTATATATTTTAAACTTTCGCTCTGAAAATTGAATGATTCGATAGTCTACGTAGCTGCTCCGGTAGTAAATTCTAGCGTGGGTGCGGAAATAGGCGTGAGTCGCTGTTCAGAAATAAAGTTATTGATATTGATAACTGGTCCATGTAATTAAAAACATTTATTTATTCGACATATTTGTGAGAGAAATTGAGTTTATAAAGTTTTTCATGTACATTTATAGATGTGAGGTTATGTTCCCGCATATTTGACTAATATTCATTATAAACTAATATTTATATTATTATTTAATAAATCATTTAAATTAATTCGAATGAATGTTCAGAATGTTTATTAATTTTCATTATCATTTCAAATTTATCTCGATTATTTTAATAAATCAATATAATGAATTTCTTTTCACTTTAAAATATTAATATTGAATTTTCAGTATTTAATTAATTTTGTTACAATAAATTTCAAAATCGTTAAATGTCTTCAAACATAATAAGTACAGCCTTTTTCGCGCGTACCAAGTACCATGTCGTTTTTTTTTTAATTTCTTAGCTTAATAAAAGATTATTATTACACGAAATATTTTAATTCGCAACCACCCTTGCATTTTTTGTTTTGTCACAAATATATTTAAAAGATATTTACATTGTGTAACATCATAGGGGTAATATCTCGTGCAAGTGATTATAATTAATAAGACTTGCGCGCCTTTTTACACCTATGATATAACGCTTAGTAAATATCTGTTACAAATATTTGTGACCGATAAACAAATGCAAGTGAAATATTTGGATTTGAAATTTTAGAGACTAACAATTAATTAAAGTAATTACAAACATTTTTTTAAAAATTAATGTCGTGTGAGGACGAGCCTTAATACATCATTGCAATACCTAATTGATCGAAAAATGAATACGTTTTAAAACGAAGCTAGCTATGGCAGGAAACAAACATGTCTCACGACGCGAGCAGCAGTTTGCTAGACCCTCCACCAGGCCATAGCACTGTTCCCACGATCACCGCGGAAGTGAAGTATTGTTCCAGGGTTGAACTTTCCCACGACGAGAAGAGACCTGCCCATTCCTTTTCAGCCCAGCTGATTAATCTTTTCTCCATACCCCTAACTCCCTCCCCCTCGCCACACAAACATATCTCGGAATCAGCCAGCGGAACTGATGTGCGTATTCTGTAGGGAGACCCTCTGTGCACACAAGGAATGGAATGTAATTAACTCATATGTTCGTGATCGAATGGACTCATTGTTTGCAGTCGAAATAAAATATGACCTGTACACTACAACAAATACTTAAGGGTTTTTCCTGTACACGGTGTTTTAAAAAATATAATGTATCAAGAATTGCTTCGCTTCTTGGTTGTAGCCGCATCGAAGGCGAAGATATCACCGACGTTTCGGTCGACGTTGCAGTCGCCATCATCAGGAATCAATTACCTTCTGAGGTTGTTGCAAGTTCTCCTGCCTTATAACACTCCCGCCTGAGAGGGGCCTGTTTATCGATTGGCTGCAGCAGTGGGCCAATCAGAACCATCCTTTTATTTGGTTGGCCTATTGGTTTGGCCAAGCTCCAATAATGTCGACTGAAACGTCAACCGACACGTCAGTGATATCTTCGCATTCAACGCGGCTACAACCCAGAAGCCAAGCAACACCAGAAAATGGCCACGAAAGCCTACGGACTTCATCAGAGGCAAACTTCAAATTTAAGAGTACTATCGAGATAAATTTGCAGAAAAAGCTGTTAGTAATAGTAAACAAAATAAAATGAAATAGTGGAACAAATAAATATAGGCAAGTTAAACTCTATACGTGTGTGAATGCGATAGTAGTATATATAAATGCCTGTTCTGCGCCTGGATCCAGGTCGTGAAGCCGGAGACGGGTGTCCGCCATCTTTGATTTTGACGTCACTTTCACCATCTTGAATGAGTTTACCTTTGACTCTAAACTCAACCTTTAAAAGTTGCCTAAATCCGCCAAAACGTACTCAAAACCACTCAAAATTTAACAACAATTCGTCAAAGAAAATCAAAATTGCCAGGTTTTGAGAAACAAATTTCAACATATATTCCAAAAAATATTATAAATTAATAACTCTCGTTAACAGGAAATAACTCTCGTTTAAGGGAAAATCTCCTGTTTTATTTTCCAAAAACTTTCGAAGTCTTGAAATGTCCTCAAAGCAGCTTAAACTACCAATCTATCAATCACCAGTCAGCCACTTGTGACATCCAACCTTAAACTTTAACTTTGACATTTAACCTGAAGGCCATCTTGGATGAGGCTATCACTACCGCCATTTCATATCCAGAACTTCCACAACCTTGGTTTCACCATTTTGTATTTAAATTATGTTGTAATATCGGCCATTTTGAAAATTCGTAAATACTTTTAAAAACTCAGAAAGAAATTCTAATTCTTAAAAAGCAGTAACTTACAATTTTTTATAATAAAAATTACACTTACATCATCGTCCTTAGAGTCCTCGGTTCCAACCCAATGAGGGCAAAAATAAACAATCCTCCCCCATCGTAGATGCTGCCAGACTGACACCCCATCATTTATATTGTGTTGTATATTACACTTACCAATATGATGTCATGGCAGACATAATGAATATATTAACTTGTTTTTGTCTGCTAAGATTCGCTTTCCCCACATTAGTTTAATTTTTTACTCTCATGAGTGCAGTAGAGTCAATCACTAGACCATCGTAGCAACTGCCATCTTGTCAGTCATCTTGGCCTCCATAATGAAAATCTGTAATTATTAAAATAGTAATTCAGAAAAAACTCTAAAATATTTTTAAAAATTTGCATTTTTATATATTTGATAATGCAATTTATTTCCGTCCTTAGTTCGATCCTGTGTTCGTGAAAAGTATTTAAAGCTGAAATCATTTATCAAATAATTTTTCCCCTTAAACTTTTAAGAGTCTATTAATCTTAATTACTAAAAACACGGACTCTACTAAATAAATATTTAGTCGATATCATTAAGCTACTTAAAAATCATATCTGGCGTACCTTATTATTACTATAATGTAAAGTACATGCATATAGGTCAAGCGTCTCCGAACCATGATGTCGACTTTGTCGATACTTGATATGTCTTTCAAAAAAGCGATGAATAATGCCAGGCATATTGACCAAATATCTCCGAACTATTAGACATTCTTTTTGGTTACTTGGCATACCTTTAAACAAGCCATTAACTGTTTCAAGACAAGATATTTTTAATTGATAGACCTAAGTATGGATATACCACATTACAAGCATATTGGCCAACTAACTAAACGTGTTTTACGATTAATATAAAACTAAGAAACCCTGAAATATGCTTTACGCTTACTACAAGACCAAGAGGGTCTGAGCCATTAAATCTTCAGCCCTGACTTCAGACGTGACTACGAACATTTAACGAAAATAACGCACTTTAGACACATCTTCAACTTAGTAGGATACAATAAGATACGATTGGTAGGAAACGATTGTTAGGATATGATAGGATATGATTGGTAGGATACGATTGGCAAGATAAGATAGGATACCATCGGCAGGATACGGTCAGCCAGATACGAAAGGATACAATAGATTACGATTGGTATAATACGATAGGATACGATTAGCAGGATATGAAAGGATACGATTGGCAGGGTATGATAGAAAACATTAAGATACAGTCGGGATACGATACGATACGATACGATAATATACATAATATTGGTAGGATAAAAAGGGCAGAATACGATTAGCAGGATAATATATCAGAGGGTGCAATTGACAGTATAAGATAGGATAGGATACGTTTGGCAGGATACGATAAGACATGGCTTCATATATATTTTTTTTACTTTGACTTTTGCAACATCGTTATTAAACTTAACTCGAAGAACAAGGTATTATAATATTTTAGGTTTGATGGATATCTCATATGTGCAAGAATAATAACCTGCAAATATAGGAGCAATCAAATGTCTTAGACAGTCAACTAATCTATTTGGATGGCCCTCGGAATCCAATATGTCTCTTATATTGTTGCTTCCATCATCCTCATACTTTTACTGTCAACATTGAGGTAATATCTACTGTCTCAAAATCTTTATCGTCATCATAGCTTATGGGATCAACATCATCATTATTACTATGCGTACTGCCATTTACATTGATTTTATCAAATCGTTTTCTCATTTTTGTTCTCAGAGCATCATTACAGTATTGTCTTGCCAAGTGGAATTCATCTATTTTGTTCTCATTTTCTGTATAGTTGTTGTTGTCATGATTTACAGTATTATTATTTTATCTCTCAACTTCCATAACAGAAGATCTATCAGTTGATTATGTAGGAAGGTCAACTTTTTCATGTCTTATCTGTCAATATTTTCTTCCTGTAGTACTATCGATATCTTGTTGCAGTTTCCTCGATTCTGGAATCAGATTAACGTTCAATGTAATTGGTGCAGAAGTGGGAGTGTGGCGTTATATACCTAATTAACATATATTCCGCGCAAAAATTAACTTTTTCTCATCAAATGAAAAAAGTGTATCTTTAAAGAAATTATTGATTTTTTTTTTACTTCGTCCAAGCTGAAAGCCACACTTGTCACAACTTGGTATTTTCTGCAAAAAGCTGTTTGAACAATTGCCGTTTAATTGACGTTGAGCATTGTTGATTTTAGTGAATGAACTGCCACAGTACCAACATACATATGGTGACGATGACTCTCAAATTCTTTTAAAACCACGCTGACTCTTAATGATATAATATCATCATCTTATTCTTCTATAATTCAAACAGTAAATTACCGAGCCGATTTCGAACACTATCACTTTCAAAAAGGTTTTGTCGTTATTATAGCTCTTTTTCTGCACATTTGAATATTTCGTCAGCGAGAGTTAATTTACCTCATGCAAGAAAACATATTGCTAGTAGTTGCAAAATATTTAGGAGATAACATAAAGTAAGTGACATTTTTATTACAATTGTCTTTAAATAATTTTTATATATATATTTTTAAATTTTGTTGATAATAATTGCGGAATTTCAAAATGTGGGATGTGAGGTAATTCAAAATGGCGGAAAACTAAATGGTGAAAGTTTTATGATCCAATTTTATGGGGTGAAAGTTGGTGGAAATTACTAAAATTAAAAATGGTGGCTGTGATGTAATCATCCAAAATGGTGGTAGGGTTAAAGGTCAAGTCCAAAGGTTAAGGTCAAATGTTCTCAGAGGCTTACCTACTGGCGGCTGGCTGATGGGAAATTTAAGCCAATTGGAGGACATTTCAAGGTGTCAACAATTTTTGGGCAATAAAACAAGAATTTTCCCCTCAAAACTACCATTTTTACTTAAACCAAGATTATTGCACCATTAGGTATGTTTGAGATTTTGTGGTGGAAAATGGTTTCTAAAAACTATATATTTAAAGAAATTTTCTGAAAATTTTGGGTAAATTTTAGCGAATTCTGAGTTACTATTGACGAATTTAGGCCAAATTTGAAGACCAAGTTTAAGGTCAGGGTCAAAGGTCAAGATCAACCTAGATGGAGGACATGACGTCACAATACACGACGGTGGAAAACAGGCTCCAGTTCTACGACCCGGACCCAGGAGCAGAACCAGCTACCATAAACTACTTGCATTAAGAATGAAAACGACATTGTTTGAAAATAAAATCATTAATCTGCATTACACGAAGCTTGGATGGAACGTACCGCATAGTTACAATTACAAGGGTTAAAATTTGCACTCCACTGCTAAATGTAAAGTAAATTTCTTTTCATTCAGACATTTAATTTATTATGAAAATTATAGTTTATGCAATATTTTACATTTGTATTGTGTTATTGAAAGTACTTAAAATAAAAATAGAGGTTTGCAGTTTCATAATTGTCATATTTTTTGTGCTATTCCCTGCATCATCATTTTTGACAAACTATGCGTTTGAAATTTCTGTCTAGGTATATGAAAATACTAATAAAGTTCTAAAATAAAAGTCATTTATTAAAAACTTTCTAACCATGTTTCGAATTAAAATTTTTCAAGAAATGGAAAAATGCCTGTTAGTTTTTAAATACTTACCTAATTTCTCAAGCTCTAAAATATTAAAATGAAAATTTGAATAAACTGTAAAACGAACTACAGATTTTTATAAACTCACATATTCCAAAAATCTTGGAAAAGGGTTAGAAATTGTCTGCAGTGGGCTATGTGACTAAAAGTACACTATTTAACTGTTTTAAATATTGTCTGAATAATAATAACTATTTTCCTGTTTCATTCAGTAGAACTGAATAGCATTTATTTTTAAACTTATATTACTAAAACCCCAAACAAAAATTTATAGGCAGATTAATAGTTCCAAAAATTGTTTATTTCATTTTAAGGAAGAAGGAAAAGTCATTCACGAAAAGATAATTTTGTGCTACTAAGAGCAAAAATTGGCATGGAATTTCAAAAGCAAAAACCATTTTCAAAATCAATACATGACAATGTTTCTTATACAATCAACCTAGAATTATATTTTTACTGGTCTAATTTAATTGGTACGTTTTCATGCAAGCGAAATTTTTCTTCTTTTTCACATGCTCCGCACTCCAAATAAATGGGTATATTCTTTTGTAGCGTAAGTGATTAAGGCTCTACCATCGGGTTGCGTGCTTCCAAGTACCTACATGTTTTAGTTTTTTTATTAATACAATTTCTCATTTTGTAAAAACAGTAAAAAAAATTGTATTACCGTGATAAAAGAAAGGAATCTGGGATAACTGCATAAAAGCGTATTGATAAAATTTCTTCAGCAGAAGAGCAAAGTAAATTATTGTACTAAATTAATTATATTCGTTTTACGCCGTAACACCAGCTACCGGCTTGTCACTTTCGTTGACCCCTTATTCTAAGGTGTCATAAATATCTTTATTGTGTAAACATCTTCTCTCTCGGTATACGGCATTTGGTAGGAGTAATTTCGTGCATGCAACGAAAGACAAATGAACATAAATATGAAACCACAATGTCGTCAAGATGGTGGACCCACGCTTAGAAAAATAAACCAGTTTATTTTCACTTTCGTAAATATTTGGGGACACATCCAAAATATTAGTGGCCTAATGGAACTTTTTGATAGTGAAAATACCCTGCAATATATGTGTTAAAGTAAAATAGTAATAGTAAAATGTAAGTGCAAGTTTTAAAAGCCTTACCAAAATATTACAATAATTATAATAATTATTTTCCTTGCAAAAATCCAAAGGCTCAGCAGTACAGCGGTAGAGTGCGCAATTGTAAAACTCAATGGCGTTTTTTCAGTAACATATTACTGGAAATATGTGTTAATACAATTTATTTGTTTTCTCATTGATATAATATCATTGAATACATACCTCAGACCATTTGATTAGTTATTTTATACCAGCAAGGCATACATACTTTAATTTAAAAAAAATTACATTATACTTTTACAAATAATTAAAACAAAAAAATTATCTTATTAAAACATATATTAATCAGAAAATAAATGCCCATGAATTAGTAATGAATAAACTAACACTTCATAGAAACGCCACACCTGTTAGCCTTAAATAAAAATTCGAGCTTGCTTTCCTTCACATTGAATTTAAGTCGCAATTTTTTTTTTTTTTTCGTAAGTGAGGTGTAGAAAATCAAATATCAAAAAAAAAATTACCGTGTTATATAACTTAAAATAAACCACTGTGATTTTCATATTTAATAGTATTTAGTTAAATTGTCAACACATTTATCCTACCCCAATATGCTTTCTTTGTTAGGAAACTGCGTTGGTTGGAATTATATTAGCTTTCTATGTATCGTGTCTATGGTTATAATAATTCTTCATTTTCTTCTGCTAAAATAAGTTTATGCCTGCTTTTATACACATTGTTATAACAGAATGTCTAGCAGAAATTTGGCATCATGAAGATTGGGCTTTACTGTTTAGTGAAAGATTGGCAGTATTTTAACAAAATTCTCTCTCGCAAATCAGGTTCAAAGCAAGAAATTAAATTTTTTTCATTTCTTTTTCTCTTTTATTGGAGTCGTTTCTAATAGTATAACATTTACGTCTGCTAATAAAATGTTTCAATGTTTCTTGCTGCTATCTGTGCCTGATGGTGACAAGCCATGTTTACGATTCATGCATTGAATTCCATCGGTGTGTGGCCGGCAGGGCCACATTTTTACTTGTAATTTATTTTTGTTGCTGGTCTCTAGTTTTATATGGTTTTTTATTTCACGTATTTTTACGCCTTTTTTAATTAATGTTAATTTATCTGTAAATTTTTTTAATTATATTTGTTTCTGTTAATTAGTTATACGCCGTTTGGTAGCTATCGATTATGAGTTTAAGAATATCGATTGTGTTTCACGTAAATACCACTTGGTGAGCGCCCGGCGGTTGGCTGATGACGTCAGACATTCGGCTTGCCGGGAAGAAAAAAATCAGCTGGGGCGAGCGGAGTTGGTGCCGAGCGACCGTCGAGGACAGAGCCATGTGACGGCGCGGACTGGTGTGCCGGACGGCAACGGGCGACGAAGAGTATTGGGATGGAGGCTCCACGCTGGGTGACAGGGCAATGGATTGCCCTGTGATACTGAACTTATCAAGGTAAAGAGAGGCCGCAATTTTGATTTTTACCCTCGTGGTGCTGCAGTGGTTTTTGGCAAACCTAGTGAACTGTGTATTTTCCCATACTAAATTTTATTTGGACGGAACTTTTATTAGCCAGTTTGGTGAAGAGGCCCATTTGTTTTCACACGTTGTTCCAGTGTGGGATTTTTTTAAAAAAGGTCGCCCGTTTGCCTGTAGTTGCAATAAAAGTATAAGTTTGGAAGAAACGAACATTTTGCAATTTGTTTTTGAGACTTTGTCATCGGAATTTGCATACGTAAAGTTGGCATTTAGCTAATATATCAGCTTGTGCAGTATTATTAAATGTATGCGATCGGTATTGGACTACATGCGCAGCCTGATGTTGGTTGGTGCGGCCATTCTACGTTTTTATAAAATCATTGGCAAGTTAATAAAGAAGTAAGACTTTGTTTGAAGTATATGATAAAAACTTCGGTGGTAACATAGTTATGTTACGTGAAGAGTTTTTGCTACATTTCCCTTAAAAAAAAATAAGATAATTTTTTTTTTGGTCATCGTTCACGCCTTTGTGAATTCGTACCTATGGCCCGGCGTGGCATTAGACTCTGGAGTTGGTGAGGAAGGTCAGGAAGCCAGCGCACGCCTAGGATATTAACTTTGTTTTTTTGGCAAGTCTTTAGCAACGAACATCTGAAGAAAGACTAAACCGTTGATTGAGAGTTTAAGAACTTTATTTAAATAATTTGTTTGTACTTCAGTATTATTTTTGTAGATTTTTTATATATTTGTATTGATTGTCTTGTTTGATTTTTGGTATTAGGGCAGTCAGTAAATTTTGATATTTTATAGTGGCCACGCCTCACGCCCTTATATATTTTTATACTTGTTGTTATCAGTATTTATATTTTTACGATTTTTTAAAGGTTATTGTTAGTATCGCAAATGGGGATAAGATGCTGCCATTATTAACGTCAGCTTTTGTAACTAAGCTTGTATGGTTATGTATAGTAAAAATTATTTTTGCAAATTTCTATTTTTTAATAACATACGTCCAAAGTCTTGCCTCTTGTTTGTTTAATGGTTACTCTGCTATTATATCCTTTAAATTTTTTGGCCTGACCCCTGGGCAGTGGTGTGGGGAATTTATATTGTTTAGCTTTTTATGCCTGGTTTTAATATTTATTTTTTCCCTTCGCGCCCAGAGTGAGTCGGGGACGCAACCCCTCTTCCAATTAAGGAGGAAGAAGGGTTACAACCTGCGCCACTCTGCTTGGCAGAGACTTTGGACTTTTGCGATTTTGCTGACTTTTTTGATTTTTTTAATAATGGCAGTTTCTTGGATTTATAAACTTCCCAAAGAACAGGTTTACGCTAATTTGCAAGCAGCGGGAGTAGAGAGTGGTCTGGAGGATGACATTGATACCTTACGCAGGAAATTAAGTACCCACATTAAAGAAGGGAGGAAAAAACCTGTTGAGGAAAATGTGGAGAATTCGGAGATCAGCCAAGTAAATTCATTGAATACTGCTATGCAAAGTAAATTACTTTTCAAAGAACTGGATAGGTTGCCATCTTTATGTTCCGGTGGGCCAAGAGATTTAATAAAGTTTTGCTTGGGAGTAGATAGTTTGAAAACTAATTGTTGTTTACAAAATGAGCAAGAATTGTTAAGGTGTATTTCGACTAAATGTAGCGGGATCGCTAGAGACGTGATTACGTCAGGTATAAATAAGTCTGTTGGATGGTCGGTAGTGAAAGAGAATTTGTGGGAATATTTGTGCCCTAAGAGGGTGAAGGACGATCTAATTAAGGAATTGATTTTCCGTTTTCAACGGGAAAATGAAAGCACCTTAGAATTTATACAGGATATTAGAAATCACGTTAATGTATTTGGTCTGCAGTTAGATGATCACCGTTTTGTAGCTATTATTTTGGAAAATCTAAATCCTGCCATCAGACACGAATGCGCATTTATTGGCAGACCTAATAGTGTGGAGGAACTCAACACTTGGGCTATCCAGGTAGATAATATTTTTTACGCTAAATGTGAATTCGATAAGTGTAAAGGCAAAATCAATTTTAAACCGGTTTGTTTTAAAACGCCGGGTAATGAAAAAATTGATAAGACTTGTTTTAAGTGTAATAAGGTAGGGCATTTTGCTAAGGATTGCTCGGTTTCGGAGGTTAATAAATTTGTTTGTGGTTTTTGTGGCAAATATGGTCATTTAGAAAAATTTTGCTTTAAAAAGAAACCGGAGCAGGAAAGACACAAGACATGTTTTAGGTGTGGCAGCATGGACCATTTGATAAAAAAATGTAATCGCAAGAAAAAATTAGTTTGTGGTTTTTGTAATAAAGATGGTCATAATAGCGGGAAATGTAATTTCCGTAAGGAAGTTAAGAAATATCGATTTAACAATAAGCATAGTTTGGCGGTCATTCAGGCAAAAAGAGGTTTATGTGTCAAAGTTTGGTTGTATGATCGTGAGATAGAAGCTTTACTTGATACGGGGGCTAGTTGTAGTTTCATCCAGCAGAAATTTTTGAGTAATTTGGTGCGCGATCATAAATTTTTGAAAACTAAGATCGTAAGTAGTCAAGGCATTAATGTGGCCATGGCGGACGGGCAAAAGGTTCAGGTAAAGGTAAAAGTATTTTTACATTTTAAATTTGAACATTTATCTTGGACACGTGAATTCTGGGTAATGCCCGATTTGATCCATGAAGTAGTTTTGGGAATGGATTTTTTAAATGATAGTAAGGCTATAATAGTGTGCGGCGAGAAAGTAATGAGGTTCGATTTTAATGATAAAATTAAGATAAAATTGTGGGAGAATAAAAAAAAAAGAAAGGTGGTTTGTGGTGGTATCGAAGGGTTAGAGCAAAGGTTGGGTGAGAAGGAAAAATTGCAGATACAGCAATTAAGCGAGGAATATAAGGATGTTATCACTACTAAAATTGGCAAATGTACGCTAATGCCATACAAGATCGTGCTGGTAGATGAAACCCCTATTAAATGTGTGCCGTATCAATGTGCCCCGCCTAAAATGAAAGCCTTTCGAGAAATTATTAATGATTTACTTGATAATAAGGTAATAGTCCCTTCTAAATCCAATTTTGCCTCACCTGCCTTTTTAGTAGATAAGAAAAATAAGGGCAAATATCGTTTGGTCCTTGACTATCGCCTCCTTAATGACAGGGTAAAACTAGATCCGTTTCCCATGCCTAAAGTTGAAATTGTTTTGCAATATTTGGGAAAAGCCAAGTTTTTTACGGTGCTTGATTTGAACTCGGCGTTTCATCAATGTGAATTAGAAGCAAGTAGTCAGAAATTTACCGGGTTTGTCACTCCTTGGGGGCACTTTGAATGGACTAGAGTGCCTTTTGGGGTGAATTTTGGGGCCCAATGTTTGTCACGAATTTTAGGGCACATATTACAAGAATATCAGTATAAATTTGTAATAAGTTTCTTGGATGATATTTGTGTTTTTTCAAATAGTTTTGAAGAACATATAGAACATATAAGAAAAGTACTTGAGAAACTAAAGGGAGCCGGCTTTACCGTAAATCCGGAAAAAATAGTTTGGGCCCGTAGCGAGATAAAATTTTTAGGATACATAATCCGAGAAGGTGAATTGGTCATGGACCAAGATAAGATAAACCCCATAGTTAATTTCCCGGCCCCCCGTAATGTTAAGGGAGTGATGCGCTTTTTAGGAATGCTTGGTTATTTTTCCCGTTTTATACCGAATTACGCTAACCTATGCGCGCCTTTAAATAATTTGAAAAGGAAAGATGTTAAGTTTGTATGGGGGGAAGAGGAAGAACAGGCCTTTAGGAATTTAAAGAAAGCCATAGCTCAACCCCCCATTTTAATACTTCCGGATTTTGAGCAAAAATTTATTGTGCAAGTGGACGCTTCGGGAGTAGGTCTGGGGGCGGTTTTGTTGCAAGAACGTGAGGGAGGTTTAAAACCGGTTATGTATGCTAGTAAATCCCTAAATAAGCACGAGTTAAAATACAGTGTATATGAGAAGGAAGCATTAGCGTGCATATTTGCGTTGGAGAGATTTGAGAGTTTTCTTGAACATGAGAAATTTGAATTATGGACTGACAACCAGGCTTTGACATGGCTTTTTTCCCACCCGCGGCAACTAGGGAAAATAGGGCGGTGGATCATGCGGTTGACGCGTTTTCGTTTTGACCTCAAACATATGAAAGGACAGGATAATGTAGTGGCCGATGCCTTATCGCGCATGTTTGATGAACATGAGTTTCAGTGTAAAGACGAAATGAGAACTGAAGACAAGGAAGAATGTAACATCCTGAGGGAATTCCCTCAAGGATTTATTGATTTGCGCGAAATACAAAAAGAGGATCCTGAGACTAAAGATTTAATAACGCGTTTGGGACAGGATACTACTATAGACTTAGGAATGAAAGACGGGCTTTTGTGTTGGATGAAAGATGGAGAACATAAAGTTTTTGTTCCTAAGGGGGTAAGGAAAATGATAATGCGGTATTACCATGATTCTAATATAGGCGCGCATGGCGGAATCGAAAAAACTATAGATAAAATCTCTAAAGAATTTTTTTGGCCAGGTTTGAAAAAAGACGTAAAAGATCATGTTTTAAGCTGTGAAGATTGCCAGCGCGCTAAGCAATCTAGACATAGTAAGATAGGTAAATACTCTGTTGAAGCTCTGACTAGACCTTGGGAAAGGGTTTATTTGGACATTTTTGGGCCCCTACCTAGATCATTAGGGGGGAATAATTGCTTACTTATAGCGGTAGATGGTTTTTCTAAATTTTGTTTTTTTTTGCCTTTGCGTAATATGAAAAGCGAGAATATTATTAAGGCTTTAGAAACTAAAGTGTGGGGTTTGTTTGGTAGCCCGGAGCAAGTAGTATCAGATAATGCTACATATTTTAAGAGTAAGTGTTTTGAAGTGATGTGTTTAGATTGGGGTATAAAACATATTACTACCAGCCCCTATTATCCCAACCCTAATTTGGTTGAAAGGGTGAATAAAAATGTCAAAGTGGCCCTCACGATTTTTCATCAACGTAACCAACGGAAGTGGGACAGTGTTATCCACGTATTAAATTTAGCTTTTAACATGACCATACACAGTGGTACTAAATTCACACCATCGGAAATTTTTTTGGGAAGAAATGTACCCCATCCTTTACTAAATTGTTGGGGTTTGCGTCCAGCCCTTTTGGAAACCCGAAGCCCCCGTTTGTTGGAAAAAATGTGGGAAGAAGCAGCCGAAAATCTGCAAAAGGTTAGAAAGAAAATGAGTAAGTTTTATAATAAGGGGCGAGTGGATAATGTATTTAAATTTGGTGATGAAGTGCTATGCAGGCAATTTGTTTTGAGTGACAAAGTAGGGTATCAGAGCTCTAAGTTAGAGAATAAGTATGATGGACCGTATAAGATTGTAAAGATTTTAGGGCCGGTTACTGTCTTGTTGGAAGAAGTTGAAAGAAATAATAAGGTAAAAAAGGCCCATGTTAGTCATTTGAAAATGTTTGTAAGGCGGAGTTCCTAAAATGAATGTGGATGACCCTTTTAGGGTGAATATGGCTAAATATTTTTATTTTTATTTTATTTGGAACTTACTCTGGTATGTTTTTTTTTTTTATAATTTGTAGTTGTGGTTATTTTTAAAATTTTCTTTGCTGTTTAAATTTTTTTTTTGTTCAAGGCGGAGGTTGTGGCCGGCAGGGCCACATTTTTACTTGTAATTTATTTTTGTTGCTGGTCTCTAGTTTTATATGGTTTTTTATTTCACGTATTTTTACGCCTTTTTTAATTAATGTTAATTTATCTGTAAATTTTTTTAATTATATTTGTTTCTGTTAATTAGTTATACGCCGTTTGGTAGCTATCGATTATGAGTTTAAGAATATCGATTGTGTTTCACGTAAATACCACTTGGTGAGCGCCCGGCGGTTGGCTGATGACGTCAGACATTCGGCTTGCCGGGAAGAAAAAAATCAGCTGGGGCGAGCGGAGTTGGTGCCGAGCGACCGTCGAGGACAGAGCCATGTGACGGCGCGGACTGGTGTGCCGGACGGCAACGGGCGACGAAGAGTATTGGGATGGAGGCTCCACGCTGGGTGACAGGGCAATGGATTGCCCTGTGATACTGAACTTATCAAGGTAAAGAGAGGCCGCAATTTTGATTTTTACCCTCGTGGTGCTGCAGTGGTTTTTGGCAAACCTAGTGAACTGTGTATTTTCCCATACTAAATTTTATTTGGACGGAACTTTTATTAGCCAGTTTGGTGAAGAGGCCCATTTGTTTTCACACGTTGTTCCAGTGTGGGATTTTTTTAAAAAAGGTCGCCCGTTTGCCTGTAGTTGCAATAAAAGTATAAGTTTGGAAGAAACGAACATTTTGCAATTTGTTTTTGAGACTTTGTCATCGGAATTTGCATACGTAAAGTTGGCATTTAGCTAATATATCAGCTTGTGCAGTATTATTAAATGTATGCGATCGGTATTGGACTACATGCGCAGCCTGATGTTGGTTGGTGCGGCCATTCTACGTTTTTATAAAATCATTGGCAAGTTAATAAAGAAGTAAGACTTTGTTTGAAGTATATGATAAAAACTTCGGTGGTAACATAGTTATGTTACGTGAAGAGTTTTTGCTACATTTCCCTTAAAAAAAAATAAGATAATTTTTTTTTTGGTCATCGTTCACGCCTTTGTGAATTCGTACCTATGGCCCGGCGTGGCATTAGACTCTGGAGTTGGTGAGGAAGGTCAGGAAGCCAGCGCACGCCTAGGATATTAACTTTGTTTTTTTGGCAAGTCTTTAGCAACGAACATCTGAAGAAAGACTAAACCGTTGATTGAGAGTTTAAGAACTTTATTTAAATAATTTGTTTGTACTTCAGTATTATTTTTGTAGATTTTTTATATATTTGTATTGATTGTCTTGTTTGATTTTTGGTATTAGGGCAGTCAGTAAATTTTGATATTTTATAGTGGCCACGCCTCACGCCCTTATATATTTTTATACTTGTTGTTATCAGTATTTATATTTTTACGATTTTTTAAAGGTTATTGTTAGTATCGCAAATGGGGATAAGATGCTGCCATTATTAACGTCAGCTTTTGTAACTAAGCTTGTATGGTTATGTATAGTAAAAATTATTTTTGCAAATTTCTATTTTTTAATAACATACGTCCAAAGTCTTGCCTCTTGTTTGTTTAATGGTTACTCTGCTATTATATCCTTTAAATTTTTTGGCCTGACCCCTGGGCAGTGGTGTGGGGAATTTATATTGTTTAGCTTTTTATGCCTGGTTTTAATATTTATTTTTTCCCTTCGCGCCCAGAGTGAGTCGGGGACGCAACCCCTCTTCCAATTAAGGAGGAAGAAGGGTTACAGGTGGGTGCAGAAAGTATGTGTTAGATTCCTGAGGCCTGGTTTATAAACTACGCATGAAACGCGATTACGCAAGAAATGCAAAACGCAAAAAATTCCATATTTTAGGGCTACTGGTTTATAAAATACGCTAAGTGCAAAAACGCAACGCAAGTAGTTTTAAACGTTCAATTTTCTTGCGATCTGACTTGCGTTTTCGACGGCCATATTGGAAGTAATATGTTTCGAAAACTTTTAAAGGCGCAGACCTTATGTGCATAGAAGGCAACAATGTTTTTTTTATTATAAACGTGAAATTTTCCTTTTAATAAATTTTGCACAGTAAAAGAATAAACACACTCGGCATAATTTTTTTCCAGGAATATTTGATACATTTCATGGCCAAATTTTGTATTATATTTTTATTTGCAACCTGAAAACATATGAACTTGCTCGTTACCGAGGTTAGATGTTTACACATCTGTGCCGAGAACTGAAAATCTTGCTCACATTTTTTATTAATTATATATTTCACCTACGGATTTAAGCAAAACACTCCTGAATAAAAGCGAATGAGTATGTTTCATTTTAAAATTAAAAAAAATTAAATTATCAAAAAAATTCATGCTTACGTTTTAAGGGCGCCGTCTGGCTAGAGAGTAAACGCGTGACCGCGTACATAGCATATCGTTCTAGCTCGGAGCTGAGTGGCGACATTTGAAACTACTCTTATCTCCTCCTTCTCACTGCCCCACCCTACTAGTACCCACCCTCCTCCCCCATCCACAGCGCTGGCCAGATAAGAGCCGCCCTGCCGCCTCGCCATGTGTCTGAATCACTCTGCGTCTTTTAGTTTACCGTAGCCGGCGTGCCAATTGCATATATGTTTAGTGTAGCGATATAGCAAAATACTTATTTTAGTGGTTGATAGTAACGTGTTAACACTAAGTTATTGTGTATATGTCACACAGACAAATGTAACTGCATACGTAAAAAATAATTCTGTCTGAATTACTGACTTAGAAATACATGTCTGGACACTACTTTACATTGATGGTTGATTACAATGTGATGTTTTCCCGGTTATTCGCAAAACTACTTGAAAACCTGTATGGTGACACCAGTACAGTAACGCTGTGAATGAGCATTTTAATTTACATATATTTAATACCAAAAATGTTTAACTTTTGAACTTTTTCTTAAATTTTAACTATATATTTTTTGAATTTTGATCGGTTACTAAATTAACAGCATTTCTGCGCCAAGGGCGCGGGCAGTTTTATTGTCACAAGGGTGTCACAAATACGTAGGCAAACAGGCAAATTTCCATCAGTAATCAGTAGTAGCGATATTATAAATACAAATAATTTAAAAGACACACATTTTTACTAACGGCTGTTACATGTTGAGTTTTGATAATGGATTTTTTTTTTAAGTTTGAGAATGTTTTGTATGAAATAAAAAGTAGATACGTTTTAAAAAAGTTTGATAAAAATGAAACGAATCTAAATCATCAAAGAAAAATATTTATTCAATAATATTAAATCTTCAAGTAACAAAATAAAAATATACCTTACAGCAAGGATCATTTTCCTCAAGAACAGTTGCAAAATAAATTTTTGTCATTCAACTTTCTTCATAAGCACTGCACTACGCAGTTTTTCCAGTATGACAAATTGAGTAAACGAAATCCATACCTCTTGGCACAGACTACAGGTTTAGGTAGATTTCGAAGTACCTATCGCTTCATGAAATGTTCAAAAAAACTTCTATAAACTTCTGAAACTTTTTAAGCATTCTGTACGTTCTACAATATTCAAAATTGATCGAATGAACACTGTCTTATTCCATGGCCCAAAATTATTTTAAAATATTTAGTTCAATTCATCCAGGAATGAATAACATAGAACGTATTTCATATTACGCCTACGCATTTATTACCTTATAACACTACTTTTCATACCTTGCACTAATAAGTGGTCACAAAAAAAATTTGCTCTGGATCATTGTTTATGATCATATGAAGATAGTTAAAAATAAATTTCAACATATTTGATAGGAAATATAAAACTTGTTTCAACCTCTATTATAACTGTAAATAGTTCGTCGTATCGACAATTGTTTCAGCAAAAGGTTTTGGATAATGTTTAGGAATTTTGCAATAAATTATTTCATTTTTGATAGTATATCAACTAAAAAGTTATGATTTTTTTGTCTTTTAACCATTTTTATTCCCACGGCTTGCAGTAATGGCTGGTTACATAATATTTTACTTCATATAAACATTCTTGACAATATATAGAAAGTTAGGTAAAAATATAAATGTCTGATAGTGTAGGTAAATGGTACGGAAGTTTTGTTTAGTTCTTTTTATCTCCACATGAGGTTTTTTTCAACTTCTTGCGGTCTAATCAAAAATTCTTTTGGACCAAAGTTTTAGATAAAAAATAAAAATATACATTTAACATTAATTCTTATATAATTCATTTTTTTAGGGTTTTACCATAAATTGAATTTTTTTTTATATTTCTACCCTTGCTATTTACAGCCCCTTGAGCAATCGTTTGGCTTATCAAAATATGTTTTAGACAAAAAATTGTGTTAAAAATTATAACATACAAACTATACTAACAGATTTGATGATGTGTCTACTAAGGAAGTTACGAACTTTTCTGTCCTCAAACTCATGTTTTTCCGACCCTTGCATTTATGGTTGGTCGTATCAAAAAATGTATTCAAAGGTTTTTGGTATTACTCCTACGAGTTATAATACCTTCAAACGATGCAATATTTGTCATACTATGGGATTTAAAGCGATTATTAGGTTAATCAAAACCTTCCCCATTTTACCCTTTTGGTGGGATTATGCCCATTAAAGAATTCGACCAAAATTTTATTACTATATTTTATTTATCAGTTTGGAAATTTTTTTTGCACAATTAAGGCAGTATCGTGTCCATAAATAGTATATGTATATACACACAAACGTTTGATTTCACGATGGCTTCGGTAACGGCTTCAATAACAATAGGAAGTCTTTCTTCGAAATATACCTAAGAATCCACAAACCAAACAAAATAGAAGAAGAAAATAATGCATCGAGATAACCCACAAAATAAAATTGTTTTTAAATATAGAACTGTGTTAAAGATTAATTAAATTTTTGAATGTATTTAAATACAATCCAAAAATAAACATTTTTTTTTCAACAATGTCCACACCTTTACTTTCTTATTTATGCAGATACCAATTTTACATGTTCTGTTTGAAATCACCTTCTGCATTCAGTTTTCTCAAACTCACCACACACATAAGCACGACCACATTTAAATTGGTTTTCTTTTTAACCATCATTTCCCAATCAGAATGACACTTGGCATATTACCTGTATAAATACTAGTCCTATAAAAAGTACATTGTAAAACCCAATATTTAAGTTGAAAATAAACCACAGTGTTTTCTAAATATCTTCATTGAAGGACTACATCATGACACGTTAGTGTGGTTCTGACAAATAAAATGTAAGATTGAGCAGCGAGCTTGATAACATCTTCAAAAACTTGTTTGTAAATATCATAAATCCTTTCAACCCATTACTACCCTCTGCTTATGAATGTGTTAACTCACTGTCACCGTTATGGAAAGAAATTCCATATTGTTTTTGTTTCCTTCTGAAATATATATATGTATATATATATATATATATATATATATATATATATATGTGTGTGTGTCTGTGTGTGTGTGTGTTATTTATAAATATAATGAAAATATAATTTTTAATATTGTTCTTCTTACATAGTCCACAGACGATACTGAAAAAAATTGCTACCTATTATTTACTTAGGTTCTTTCGTATGGGAAGATTGCGGGTGTATCTTAGAGTAGTATAGGATAGCCGGTCCGAGATCAGGATGCAGGATATGGATTGTGATTGTCGGTCCGCCATCTTGGTTTGTGACGTCACGGCGGCAAAAATTCCTCAAAATTCCTCAAAAATGACTCAAAATGACTCAAAATTTCCCGTTTTCGAGAGAAAAATTCCCGTTTCGAGGAAAAATTAGGATTTCAAAAAACCACAAATGTCTTTTGCCTTAGAAAGAACACAAATTCCTAAAATAGGCTTAAGCATCCTTAACTCAAGCCTCAGTTAAGCCATTTCTAGGAATAAGGATACCATGACCTTTGACCTTGACCCCGGCGGCCATCTTGGATCCGCCATCTTGGATGGCGTCATTGTGTTCTCGAAAATTTCGGTGACGTGTTTTCCGCCATCTTGGATTCTGACGTCACGGCGGCCATCTTGGATAAGCGTAACGGGACACAGCGTAACGGGACTAATCGTAAAGGGACAAGTAGATCACAGCGGCCATTTTGGATCCGCCATCTTGGATCCGCCATTTTGGATGACGTCATTGTGTGTGTTCTCGAACATTCCGACGTTGTGTTTTCCGACATATTGGATCCTATTAATGCTGCAATTTTTGTAACGGTCGCCATCTTGAAATTTGGACGCCATCTTGAAAATCTTTAATTATTATCCGATTTTAATGAAAAAAATTCTAAAATTCATCAAAAAATTAACTTATTCGAATTCTGATTGATTATATCGATCATCGTCCTCGGTTCGAACCCGGTGAGTGCAAAAAAAAACTAAAAATGGCGACAGGCTCCTTCCTCAATGGTGGATGCAGGCAGACTGACTCATACCACTTTTTTTTTCAAAGCATATATATCGTCAGCTAGTATGACGACATGTCCGCCATCTTGTCTTCGTCCGCTGGAGATCACCATCTTATTTTCGTCCGCTAGAGTGTGCTGATACCATGTTAGTATAATTATCTGGTCACCACACCTTTGACCTTGACCTTGAACTTTGACCTTGACCTTGAAATTTGACCTTGACCTTGAACTTTGACCTTGACCTTGAAATTTGACCCTGACCTTGAAATTTGACCTTGACCTTGAACTTTGACCTTGACCTTGAAATTTGACCCTGACCTTGAAATTTGACCTTGACCTTGAAATTTGACCCTGACTTTGAAATTTGACCTTGAAATTTGACCTTGACCTTGAAATTAGACTTTGTCCTTGAAAATTGACTTTGTCCTTGTCGACCATCATGGATCCGACATTTTATGTTCAGTACAGGCTACGGGGGCGCGGAAAAATACCATACTGGAAAAGTACCATACTGATATGGTACTTTTCCGTATGGCACAATTCCGCCTCTCTTCTTCGAAAAAGACGGAAAAGTTCCATACTGTAAAAGTACCATACTTGAAAAAGGACGAGGCGGAATTGTGCCATATTTTTTTACACACTCCATGGAATGACTGCAACGCCTCTGTTCTCAGAATAGTGTGGAGAATTCGCCTGTAGACAGCGCTGTCAACTCAAACAGTGTCTTCGGTTAACTCAAATGACGTCAGATAGCAGCACGTTCTTTTTAAAGTATGGCACTTTTCCGGTATGGTACTTTTCCGTCTGTTTCGAAGAGGCGAGGCGGAATTGTGCTATACGGAAAACTACCATATTTTACTACCAGATTCAATAACATTCGGGTCAGCGATAGATTGGCTATGATTTTTCATAATTTTTTTTAAGGTTTTAAAAAATATAAACAAATATTTACTTAATATAATCTGTAATACAACATCACTATAGAATTCATACTAAAATTTAATTTTAATATATATTGCATAAACTAAGAGAAAATGAATGAAATAAATACACCAGAATTTTTTATTTTTATTATACCTCTTCGGATATTATCTTATGACAATGAAAAATTCACTGAGGTGCAATTCATGTAAATAAATATTCACTTGTGTCAAGGTCAGATATTTTTATTTTATATTATTGTACTGAAAATTTGTGTAAAACATCATGTTAGGTTTTATACTATATGTATCCATGGATTAGAAAATCTGTGATTATTCATAACCGGTATGTTTCAATCTTTCAAATTTGAGTAACTTATATGATTGACTAACGTATTGAATAATTTAGCTGGGAATATTGAATTAGCATGTTAAAAAAAAAGACTGACAGCAAAACCCGTATTTTTTGACTTGGTCTGCAAACTCACTTAATATTTCAATATTATGTCAGATTTGTCTCGGAGAAATATATGTCAAGCTTAAAAAATTTTCATGTCATCCCTGAATACGTATTTTACCATAATTTATAATATTTGAGAAATAATGCAACTGTATGTCCAGCAAGCTTCAGTTATGCTTTGTAGCATCCTCTTGCAATTGCACTGGTGAACGATACTATTAAAATTATTATTATTGTTATTAGGTTGGTTGACTTTTTGTTCACATACATTAAAACTGAACCTGAGAAATAAATCAAACATGCATAACTCTTCTGTGGTAATTAACTTAAAGTACAGTGGCATACTCTAGAAATTTAGAGATCTTGTGTTGTACCAATTCAAACGTGTTAAAGGAAATGTAACTGTTAAAGAAATATATTCATGTTAAACTTACAGTGCTCAAACGACATAGAATTAAGTATATTACTACTTTTTTTAACAAAGAGCATTTTTTTTCTATGAGGTGTACATTAACATTAAATGAGAACTTTATGGAATACTGTCTTGTTTGGAACAACTTTACTTTAAAAAAAATATTAAGTCACATTAAGTTGTAACGCCAGTTTATGATAATTATAAGGCAAAATGATACTTTTAGTTTAAAATAATATGTTTAAGTTCTTATGAATATTTCAACATCTATCTTAAAAAGAGGAAATATTCTGGATATATATATATATATATATATTATCGGTTAAATTAAATAGTATTAAAATAATGAAGGCCAGGCTTCAGCCAAACTCATTGTGGTGGTGGGATAGTAATTTAAATGTAATACATTTACTCATGCGATTTACATAATTTTTGTGATAAAATTGTGAAACAAAACCTATATTATAGATTTTGAAGACCTTAATGGCGTTATGGTTTCAAAAGTTTAAATATTTCCTTAAATATGGTTATATGATGAGATATAATTTTCAAAGTATCATAAATTTCAGGCTATTCATTTAATCACTTAGTCTCCAGGGTATACGTATCTCTATGCATTTTATTTTACTAGAGTGTTTAGATATTTTCAATTTAAAATTGTATTTTCATGCTGTTGGGACCTATGTTGATGGATTCCTCGCCTCCAAATTCAGATTTTTTTTGTCAATTTAAACGTAATCTTGAGAGCAGTTGACGAGAAATTAGGTTAAAGCAACATTTGTAAAAATATTTTCTCTTTAGTAAAATCACACCTATCGAAATAAACTTAAAAATACAATCTCTATCAAACCACAAATTTCCATCGAAATGTAAGAGCCATTTACAAGATCCTTATATATTAGTATATATATATATATATATATATATATATATATGTTCATATATATATATATATGTATATATATATGTTCATATATATACGCTCATAAGAATAGCTCGCTTTTAAGATATAATATTTGGCATACTAAAGGTTTTTATAAACATAATAATAACATTAATTTTCCTCTTTTTAATGGTTTTTTCAAAAGGGAAGATTGATTCAAGATGTAGCTTGGGACATAGTACATTCCTGAATATATAGTTTGTCATAAGAAATCACAATAACAGACGATAAGGATAAATATGCAATCACAAAGAAAACAACCATTAATCAGGGAATGTCAAAGCACAGCTAATACCTTGGAAGGAGTTAGTCAAAAATTTGTTACATCACGGACACAGTGAGCCAACAAGACGAGACGGTAGCAGCAAGGACAGTATATTAAGACAAAAAAAGGATTTTGGACAACACCATGACAAACAAATAACCCAACAATGATACTAAAAGATAACATTGAAAAAACAACAACACAAAGACGCTAAGGTGAATCCAATGATGTAACACAACAGTATTCCTAACACAACGATAAATATCACAGACGAATAAAGGGTTTCTAAAAACAACAGTTGCGACGTTTCGGGCGAGAGATTGTAGATTGTTCCCGTCCTCAGGACAGATAGTTTCTTATCACATACACTGTAATAGTGTATGCCCAAAACTTCACTTTCAATTAATTGTCATGTTATTTAAAAGTTTGCGTTTGTCATTGGTAGTTTGAATTTTTTTTTAAATTACATTAGATATGAATAAATATTAATATTGAATTCTCTTAACAGGCCATTTCTTTTTGACCTGTGATTGTTTTGTTTTATGGATTGTTTTTGTTTACTCTTCTATTAAAAATAGATACAGGTATTAATGCAGAGAAGGATACTCATAAGAGGAATCGGTGTATTTTCATGTTTTCCGTAACAGTACATATCAAGGACAGAGATTTGTCACATTTGTTCCGAACAATTTGTTTCTCAATTTGTATTGTATTACTCAAATAAACACCACAGGCATTATAAAAACACTTAAATGATCCTAAGATAATCTAAAATTCCATTATACGTATAGCACTACCTTTGTAGAAGATTTTCCGGAGGTAGGGGGTGGCTTGTTGCCCCCTCCTTCACAAACAATGGTTACTTCCATGGTGCACGATACGCACAAGAGATGTAAAGTAAAATTTTTGTGTAATTTTTTTACAACTAGTAGTTACATGGAAAATATTACACATTAAAATTACTTTAAAAACATCAAAAATAATACTCTGAAAATTGTTCATTCAACCAGCTCATTACAGTATTTCGAAATCAACCCCATTCTGCATATTCTGCAACACCATTCCCAATAACTGCATTCATGCAGTTAAAAGTTAAATACACGACAACTATATCATTATCTTCAATTGCAAACATGAATGGTTCTCAAGTATACATTAAAAAAATTGTAATAACGGTTGACAGGTTGGGCACACTGTCAATATTTTTTTATACATTGATTATTAAGGAAACTTTTTTCCAACACACAAGTACGCAGGAGGCACGCTGGTCGTGTGGTCAGAACACTTGCCTCCCACCAAGAAGACCGGGTTCCAAATCCCAGCGGGGTCGAACCCGCATTTTCACCAGTGGGAAAACGTTGCGGCCTTTGACGGGGTCTGGGGGATTTCTCGCGGAGTAGTATAGGAATGGGGCCCCGAGCGCAGGGTCCAGGGTCAGGATTGAGGAGTGGGATTGTCGGTCCGCCATATTGGATTGTGACGTCACGGCAGCCATCTCGGAGGAGTGTAACGGGACATAGCGTAACGGGACAAGTTTGACCTTGACCCCGGCGGCCATTTTGGATCCGCCATCTTGGATCCGCCATCTTGGATCCGCCATTTTGGATGACGTCATTGTGTTCTCGAAAATTCCGGCATTGTGTTTTCCGCCATTTTGAATGATGACGTCACCGTTGCAATTTCCGTTACGGTCGCCATCTTTAACTTTTTTATTTATTATCCGATTTTAATGAAATTTTTTTTAAAAATTATAAAAAAAATTAAATAATAAAATTTTAATAAAAAATATTTAAAAAACAAACATTTACGACACGGAGTTCGGAGTCCTCGGTTCGAACCCGGTGAGGGCAAAAAAAAAATTGGCGACCGATCCTTCCCTCACAGTGACTGCTGGCATACTGACTCCCACCACTTTTTTCATAGCATATATATCATCCGGCAGTATGACGTCATGTACGCCATCTTGAAATTTGGAAGCCATCTTGAAAATCTTTATTTATTATCCGATTTTAATGAAAAAAATTCCAAAATTCATCAAAAAATTAACGTATTTGAATTCTGTTTGATTATATCGATGAACGTCCTTGGTTAGATTCCCGGCGAGAGTAAACGGTCGATCCTTCCTCCATGAAAGCTACCTAGACTGATCTACTACCACCAGTACCAAGGTATATATCATCAACTGGTATGACATCATGTCCGCCATCTTGTCTTCATCCGCTGGTGACCACCATCTTGTTTTCGTCAGCTAGAGTGTGCCGATACCATGTAGTATAATTATCTGGTCACTAAACTTGTGTCCTCAACTGTTGACATTGAACATTGACCTTGAACTTTGACCTTGACCTTGAAATTTGACATTGACCTTGAAATTTGACATTGACCTTGAAATTTGACCTTGACCTTGAAATTTGACCTTGACCTTGAAATTTGACCTTGACCTTGAAATTTGGCCTTGACCTTGAAATTTTACTTTGTCCTGGAAATTTGACTTTGTCCTTGTTGACCATCATGGATCCGACATTTTATGTTCAGTACATGCTACCAGAGGATACCACCTGCTGGAGTACGCCATCTTGTGTGTGTACTTGTATTATAGAGTACATTTCCATCTGGATAATTTTATTCTAACCCGCTACAGTGCAGTAATCATTTATTACCGAGGTGCCCCCGCCATCATGAAATTCGACCGCCATCTTGAAATCATGTAATAATGTAGCTAGAAAAGCGGGAAAAAATCCAAAATTCATTAAATAAATCACTCATTAACTTACATATCGATTCGATCCGCTCCAGTCCTTGGTTCGATCCTCGATCGATGCAAAACATTTAATTTTATGAAAAAATAATAATAATTCCAATAAACCATGTTCAACATTCTTAAAGAGACTTTAAATCATCTACTACCATCATCCTATCAGACATCAAGACCACCATATTGGAAATTCGTAATTGTAATGTTAGAGATTCGGGAAAAAGTTCAAAACTCATTAAATAAATTTGTAATCTATATACTGATTGATTAGATCGACTAAGGTCCTTGACACGATCCTGGACGAAGCTAAAATAAATTTAATTAAAATACCAGAAAAGTGTAAGGTTCGAGGAATAAAACACCTAAAAGTCTTTTACAAACATAATATTTATTACACAATTTCTATCCTACTACAGAATCACTTGCGAAAGACAGCAATCTTATAAAAATTTAACCCTGCATAGACGTACAACGACTACTTCTTAGCTCCAAATGGCTCCAAATGCTCCAAACGGCCTCCAAATGGCTCCAAAAGCTCCAACAGCCTCCAAATACTTAACACAGTTCGAAATGGCTCCAAATGCTCCAAACGGCCTCCAAATGCTTGACAGCTCCAAATGCTTCAAAAGGCTCCAAATGCTCCAAATGCTCCAAACGGCCTCCAAATGGCTCTAACAGCTCCAAATGCTCCAAATGGCTCCAACAGCCTCCAAATGCTTAACACTGCTCTAAATGGCTCCAAATGCTCCAAACGGCCTCCAAATGCTTGACAGCTCCAAATGTCTCCAGCAGCTCCAAATGCTCCAACAGCTCCAAAAAAGGCTCCAAATGCTCTAACAGCCTCCAAATGCTTAACACAGCTCCAAATGGCTCCAAATGCTTGACAGCTCCAAATGCATAACACAGCTCCAAATGGCTCCAAATGCTCCAAACGGCCTCCAAATGCTTGACAGCTCCAAATGTCTCCAGCAGCTCCAAATGCTCCAACAGCTCCAAAAAAAGGCTCCAAAAGCTCCAACAGCCTCCAAATGCTTAACACAGTTCCAAATGGCTCCAAATGCTCCAAACGGCCTTCAAATGCTTGACAGCTCCAAATGTTTCCAGCAGCTCCTAATGCTCCAAATGCTTGACAGCTCCAAATGCTTCAAAAGGCTCCAAATGCTCCAAATGCTCCAAACGGCCTCCAAATGGCTCCAACAGCTCCTACAGCCTCCAAATGCTTGACAGCTCCAAATGTTTCCAGCAGCTCCAAATGCTCCAAATGGCTCCAACAGCCTCCAAATGCTTAACACAGCTCTAAATGGCTCCAACAGCTCCAAAAGACTCCAAATGCTTCAAAAGGCTCCAATTGCTCCAAGAGCTCCATCTTCAATTGGTTCCAACTGATTCCTATTACTGTTATCGAACTTGGCATGATTACTAACATGTCTTTATCAGTATACATTTTGACTGGCAGTGGTAACGTTTTTTACACCTTTAAGTTATAAGTTTTATTTAGAAATCAGATTTCGATAAATGATAGCTTCCATCTAGAAAGAAAATATATTAATTTATCTTCAAGTTTATACACATACATTTAATTTAATCCATTATTTTATGTAGCCAGCTTCCCTCAGTTCTTTGAGTATGAAGGATATTTCTTTAATGTTTGAATAGTTTCCTGCACAAAGCGATCCATGTAGTAGTCGTAGCCTGTTAACCAATATGTTAGGATCTTCCCATGAGGTATAATCAATCTCTTCTGCTGCCTTCATCATCCTTGCATGTTTATAATAAATATTATCTCTGGTGTCTATCGTTTTAACACCAACCACAAGGTCACTTTCGTCATCTTGCCAGTGATTATCACAAGCTTGATCAGGATAATTTATTTTATTACGTCGTTTCCATCGTTTTGGTCTCAAACCACCATCACAGTCTTCGCTCTTGCATGCTTTTGGTGCTTCAGTACAGTACTCAATCATGTCAGCCTCAGATGTGTCACCACAATCTTCAATCATGCCAGCTCCTGATGTGTCACCACAGTCTTCAATCATGTCAGCACCACAAACTTGATCAGGATAATTTATTTTATTACGTCGTTTCCATCGTTTTGGTCTCAGACTGCCATCACAGTCTTCGATCTTGCCTGCTTTAGGTGTTTCAGTACAGTACTCAATCATGTCAGCCTCAGATGTGTCACCACAATCTTCAATCATGCCAGCCCCAGATGATTCATCAAAGTCTTCGACCTTGTAAGCTTCAGGTGGTTCTCCATCTTTCACATTTTCATGGAGACGACTAGATATTGGAGTAAATATATTTTTATTTCTAATGTGGTTACAACTTCCTTCGTTTGTTTTAAATTTTTAATTATTATCTTGATCTAGATCAGTAATTTTAGCATTAGCTTTTTCGCCTTCGTTCCTCTTCCGCGATGTTGTAGCCCAGTCTTCGTTATCTTTATTCATCTTAATTGTACAGGTCTTGTAATGTCTATCCAAGTAATATCTTCTACCAAAGGATTTCTGACACTGACTGCAATGAAATGGTTTTTGACAAGGACCCAAATCACACTCGCTTCTCTCATGTCGTTTAGCATTCTTTCTCAAGGTAAACACCTTGCTACAGTATCTACAGTGATGACGTTTTGATACAGCAACAAATCCCGTTTCAGGATTCATATTAGTTATTGAGACTAATGCCAGATGCAAACTAAGAGTTTTAAATTAGATATATTACTTAAATAGAATTTTTTAATTATTTCATCAGCGAGAATTAATTTATCTCATTCAAAGGTACTTGTTGCAAGTAGTTCTGCTTTTTAACAACAGATGTCGCCACATGTTACTTGCAGGTAAATAATATTTAGTTCTTTTATGCGGGATGCGGGATGCTCACTAACGATCGCAAAAGAAGGATGGCTTCGCTAGACTCCAAGGAGAAGGAAGTTCGTCCATCCTGTTAGTGCTTCTTAGATTTCTCAGAGATTATTTGACTGTGTAATGATATTTTTTTTTTTTTTAATTTCCACCTGATAAAAATATTACAAGTGCTGATTTATTGGCAGAATTTCAATAATTAAATGCAACCTTGAATAAAAAATGACATGACTCATTAAGTAAAAAATTCTTCATGCAGAGATCAATTCCTCATCAGTAACCAGAAGCACTCGGAGAAAACCATCAGATGTCTAGTCAGGAATAATCAGAAGCACCCAGAGAAAACCATCAAAATATTGTCAAGAATAATCAGGAGCACACGGAGAAAACTACCATAATATTGTCAAGAATAAACAGGAGCACACGGAGAATTCCACCATAATATTGACAAGAATAATCAGGAGCACACGGAGAAAACCACCGCAAGTTTTCTTTGATATCATAAAATTTCAGGAAAAAAATAATACTAAAAATAAAAATAAATTAATATAAAATTAAAAAAAAAATAAAAATATAAATAAAATTCTGGCTTGTACTAGAACTCTATCTTTGTTCAACAATGAGAAGTTCACAAGCTAGCAGAATATATTTATGTATTTTTTTAATTTATTTTTTTTTAAATTTTTTATTAATTTATTTTTATTTTTAGTATTATTTTTTTCCTGAAATTTTATGATATCAAAGAAAACTTGCAGTGGTTTTCTCCGTGTGCTCCTGATTATTCTTGTCAATATTATGGTGGATTTCTCCGTGTGCTCCCGTTTATTCTTGACAATATTATGGTAGTTTTCTCCGTGTGCTCCTGATTATTCTTGACAATATTTTGATGGTTTTCTCTGGGTGCTTCTGATTATTCCTGACTAGACATCTGATGGTTTTCTCCGAGTGCTTCTGGTTACTGATGAGGAATTGATCTCTGCATGAAGAATTTTTTACTTAATGAGTCATGTCATTTTTTATTCAAGGTTGCATTTAATTATTGAAATTCTGCCAATAAATCAGCACTTGTAATATTTTTATCAGGTGGAAATTTAAAAAAAAAAAAATATCATTACTCAGTCAAATAATCTCTGAGAAATCTAAGAAGCACTAACAGGATGGACGAACTTCCTTCTCCTTGGAGTCTAGCGAAGCCATCCTTCTTTTGCGATCGTTAGTGAGCATCCCGCATCCCGCATAAAATAACTAAATATTATTTACCTGCAAGTAACATGTGGCGACATCTGTTGTTGAAAAGCAGAACTACTTGCAACAAGTACCTTTGAATGAGATAAATTAATTCTCGCTGATGAAATAATTAAAAAATTCTATTTAAGTAATTTATCTAATTTAAAACTCTTAGTTTGCATCTGGCATTAGTCTCAATAACTAATATGAATCCTGAAACGGGATTTGTTGCTGTATCAAAACGTCATCACTGTAGATACTGTAGCAAGGTGTTTACCTTGAGAAAGAATGCTAAACGACATGAGAGAAGCGAGTGTAATTTGGGTCCTTGTCAAAAACCATTTCATTGCAGTCAGTGTCAGAAATCCTTTGGTAGAAGATATTACTTGGATAGACATTACAAGACCTGTACAATTAAGATGAATAAAGATAATGAAGACTGGGCTACAACATCGCGGAAGAGGAACGAAGGCGAAAAAGCTAATGCTAAAATTACTGATCTAGATCAAGATAATAATTAAAAATTTAAAACAAACGAAGGAAGTTGTAACCACATTAGAAATAAAAATATATTTACTCCAATATCTAGTCGTCTCCATGAAAATGTGAAAGATGGAGAACCACCTGAAGCTTACAAGGTCGAAGACTTTGATGAATCATCTGGGGCTGGCATGATTGAAGATTGTGGTGACACATCTGAGGCTGACATGATTGAGTACTGTACTGAAACACCTAAAGCAGGCAAGATCGAAGACTGTGATGGCAGTCTGAGACCAAAACGATGGAAACGACGTAATAAAATAAATTATCCTGATCAAGTTTGTGGTGCTGACATGATTGAAGACTGTGGTGACACATCAGAAGCTGGCATGATTGAAGATTGTGGTGACACATCTGAGGCTGACATGATTGAGTACTGTACTGAAGCACCAAAAGCCTGCAAGAGCGAAGACTGTGATAGTGGTTTGAGACCAAAACGATGGAAACGACGTAATAAAATAAATTATCCTGATCAAGCTTGTGATAATCACTGGCAAGATGACGAAAGTGACCTTGTGGTTGGTGTTAAAACGATAGACACCAGAGATAATATTTATTATAAACATGCAAGGATGATGAAGGCAGCAGAAGAGATTGATTATACCTCATGGGAAGATCCTAACATATTGGTTAACAGGCTACGACTACTACATGGATCGCTTTGTGCAGGAAACTATTCGAACATTAAAGAAATATCCTTCATACTCAAAGAACTGAGGGAAGCTGGCTACATACAAAAATGGATTAAATTAAATGTATGTGTATAAACTTGAAGATAAATTAATATATTTTCTTTCCAGATGGAAGCTACCATTTATCGAAATCTGATTTCTAAATAAAACTTATAACTTAAAGGTGTAAAAAACGTTACCACTGCCAGTCAAAATGTATACTGATAAAGACATGTTAGTAATCATGCCAAGTTCGATAAAAGTAATAGGAATCAGTTGGAACCAATTGAAGATGGAGCTCTTGGAGAAATTGGAGCCTTTTGAAGCATTTGGAGTCTTTTGGAGCTGTTGGAGCCATTTAGAGCTGTGTTAAGCATTTGGAGGCTGTTGGAGCCATTTGGAGCATTTGGAGCTGCTGGAAACATTTGGAGCTGTCAAGCATTTGGAGGCTGTTGGAGCTGTTGGAGCCATTTGGAGGCCGTTTGGAGCATTTGGAGCATTTGGAGCCTTTTGAAGCATTTGGAGCTGTCAAGCATTTGGAGCATTTGGAGCTGCTGGAAACATTTGGAGCTGTCAAGCATTTGAAGGCCGTTTGGAGCATTTGGAGCCATTTGGAACTGTGTTAAGCATTTGGAGGCTGTTGGAGCTTTTGGAGCCTTTTTTTGGAGCTGTTGGAGCATTTGGAGCTGCTGGAGACATTTGGAGCTGTCAAGCATTTGGAGGCCGTTTGGAGCATTTGGAGCCATTTGGAGCTGTGTTAAGCATTTGGAGGCTGTTAGAGCATTTGGAGCCTTTTTTTGGAGCTGTTGGAGCATTTGGAGCTGCTGGAGACATTTGGAGCTGTCAAGCATTTGGAGGCCGTTTGGAGCATTTGGAGCCATTTAGAGCTGTGTTAAGCATTTGGAGGCTGTTGGAGCCATTTGGAGCATTTGGAGCTGCTCGAAACATTTGGAGCTGTCAAGCATTTGGAGGCTGTTGGAGCTGTTAGAGCCATTTGGAGGCCGTTTGGAGCATTTGGAGCCATTTCGAACTGTGTTAAGCATTTGGAGGCTGTTGGAGCTTTTGGAGCCATTTGGAGGCCGTTTGGAGCATTTGGAGCCATTTGGAGCTAAGAAGTAGTCGTTGTACGTCTATGCAGGGCTAAATTTTTATAATATTGCTGTCTTTCGCAAGTGATTCTGTAGTAGGATAGAAATTGTGTAATAAATATTATGTTTGAAAAAGACTTTTAGGTGTTTTATCCTCGAACCTTACACTTTTCTGGTATTTTAATTAAATTTATTTTAGCTTCGTCCAGGATCTTGTCAAGGACCTTAGTCGATCTAATCAATCAGTATATAGATAACAAATTTATTTAATGAGTTTTCAACTTTTTCCCGAATCTCTAACATTACAATTACGAATTTCCAATATGGTGGTCTTGATGTCTGATAGGATGATGGTAGTAGATGATTTAAAGTCTCTTTAAGAATGTTGAACATGGTTTATTGGAATTATTTTTTTTTTCATAAAATTAAATGTTTTGCATCGATCGAGGATCGAACCAAGGACTGGAGCGGATCGAATCGATATGTAAGTTAATGAGTGATTTATTTAATGAATTTTGGATTTTTTCCTGCTTTTCTAGCTACATTATTACATGATTTCAAGATGGCGGTCGAATTTCATGATGGCGGGGGCACCTCGGTAATAAATGATTACTGCACTGTAGCGGGTTAGAATAAAATTATCCAGATGGAAATGTACTCTATAATACAAGTACACACACAAGATGGCGTACTCCAGCAGGTGGTATCCTCTGGTAGCATGTACTGAACATAAAATGTCGGATCCATGATGGTCGACAAGGACAAAGTCAAATTTCCAGGACAAAGTAAAATTTCAAGGTCAAGGCCAAATTTCAAGGTCAAGGTCAAATTTCAAGGTCAAGGTCAAATTTTAAGGTCAAGGTCAAATTTTAAGGTCAAGGTCAAATTTCAAGGTCAAGGTCAAATTTCAAGGTCAAGGTCAAAATTCAAGGTCAATGTCAAATTTCAAGGTGAAGGTCAAAGTTCAAGGTCAAGGTCAAATTTCAAGGTCAAGGTCAAAGTTCAAGGTCAATGTTCAATGTCAACAGTTGAGGACACAAGTTTAGTGACCAGATAATTATACTACATGGTATCGGCACACTCTAGCTGCCGAAAACAAGATGGTGGTCTCCAGCGGATGAAGACAAGATGGCGGACATGATGTCATACCAGTTGATATATACCTTGGTACTGGTGGTGGTAGATCAGTCTAGGTAGCTTTCATGGAGGAAGGATCGACCGTTTACTCTCGCCGGGAATCGAACCAAGGACGTACATCGATATAATCAAACAGAATTCAAATACGTTAATTTTTTGATGAATTTTGGAATTTTTTTATTAAAATCGGATAATAAATAAAGATTTTCAAGATGGCTTCCAAATTTCAAGATGGCGTATATGACGTCATACTGCCGGATGATATATATGCTATGAAAAAAGTGGTGGGAGTCAGTATGCCAGCAGTCACTGTGAGGGAAGGATCGGTCGCCAATTTTTTTTTTGCCCTCACCGGGTTCGAACCGAGGACTCCGAACTCCGTGTCGTAAATGTTTGTTTTTTAAATATTTTTTATTAAAATTTTATTATTTAATTTTTTTTATAATTTTTAAAAAAAATTTCATTAAAATCGGATAATAAATAAAAAAGTTAAAGATGGCGACCGTAACGGAAATTGCAACGGTGACGTCATCATTCAAAATGGCGGAAAACACAATGCCGGAATTTTCGAGAACACAATGACATCATCCCAAATGGCGGATCCAAGATGGCGGATCCAAGATGGCGGATCCAAAATGGCCGCCGGGGTCAAGGTCAAACTTGTCCCGTTACGCTATGTCCCTTTACACTCCTCCGAGATGGCTGCCGTGACGTCACAATCCAATATGGCGGACCGACAATCCCACTCCTCAATCCTGACCCTGGACCCTGCGCTCGGGGCCCCATTCCTATACTACTTCTGGGTACTCTCGTTTCCCCTACAAAACAATCCCGTCGATGCTTCATACCCCATCCAATCCACCTCATGCACCGATATGTCTGTCCCTCAGGAGGGCAGCCGGCTTCTGTGAATGTGTGCCGCAAATTAGGATTTTTTGGCACAATCCTTAATTTTGAACTTTAAGAATTTTTTTCGGTAGTCATTTTTAGCGGCTAAACACTCCCATTTAACCTTTGTCAGACCAGTCACCCCAATCTTTCCCTCTACTGGATCTGATTTTCGCCAATGCAATGCATGTCGTGCAGTGTACTCGTCTAACCCCGCTTCTAACGCACATTCACTGGCTGATATTCTCCTCCTCCTCTCCGTGTCAAAGAGTGCTTTCCCCAGCAGACTATCAGATCAGGCAGTTCCTGAGAACCCTCCTTACGTGAGCGAGTTTCGGACACGAACACGAGTCGTCTTGCCCAAGCCCTCGGCACGTCCCCAGGCTCGGTAGAGCCTCCTTTCCGACTGAGGTTGCGAGTTTTCACTACCCCCCCCCCCCCCCTTCAAAAAAGGCTTCACAGGGAGCATTGGCCAGAGCAATGACCTGGGCCAATAACCCCGACGACTCAAGGCTAAGACACAGCCTTCCTAACGTATGGCTGCGCTACACCACTGCCCCCTGGCGACTTCTGTTATAAGCTATGTCCGCTAGTCCTTTTGCCAGTCGCCAGAGATCGGTACCTGTCCCTCGATTAGCCCCATGTTGTAGCAGACAACTTGAGTGAGTCGATATTTACTCGTTTCGGACACCTCTCAGTAGGTCGCGCGGACATCGGCCAGTGCTACCAACTTCGAGATATCGAAGTCAGAATTTTGTTTATTTACCACTCGGAAAACTACGGACTGAATCATATCATCGGCGAGACGCCCCGCAAGACTCCTGTCCGGCCGTAACTTAAGATGTAGTCAGCTCGGCAAGGGATGCTGTCCCTACAAGTCTTTTTAATTAGTTCTTATTCCATCTACATTCATCGTAGAAGTAGTTATGCTTCAGTAGTTATATTTAACATATACATTTTTTTAATTATGTAAACGTCCGTGACTTTCGTTATTTTGCGATCTTCGGATCCTGGTGAGCTACGCTTCGAACACTAGAAGCCACCTCCCTGTCTGACAGGGTCCAAGGGTCCAATAGCCAGATCCGGACATAGCAGTTCCTCCTTCGAGTCCTCCAGCAATCAATAAGATTGAAGACTCATGTAGACATAAGATATCTGTTTCGGCCAGCGAGCACCAAACCTTCGGTGCTAAAGTTTTTTTTTTAACTTCCCTAACAACTTTTGCATCACGGCGTAGACAACATCAAAAACCAGAAATATTTATTTTGGGACTTTATAGCACTTATTGATCACTCTGTGATTGTTTTTTCCTAACGTTTTATTTATTTATTTTTGTTTACCGACGCTAAATGAAACCTAATATTCCGTTTAGGGCCGGCCCATAATTTCAGATATTTTACAAGCCATATTTTTAATTATGTAATTTTAATGAGCTTAAATGTAAATTTAATAATTGGACGATTTAATAATTAAATATAATTATAATATATGTGAATCAATCAGAGGTCATCAATTTCATGTTATAAGCAATACCAGTCAAATAAACATATAGATACTTATATCTAGACCAAATCACACCTTGTTTATTTTTCTTTCCTTTTTGAAACTAAAAGAATCACCGTTACAGCAGTGTATGATAAAAGGTTAGCATTGATATGTAATTTAAAATTATTTTCTAACACTGCACAAACGTAACAAATGTCAGCCTCATCCACATAGACCCTGCCTCAGGCGAGGAAACTGTATGCATATTTACTTTTCTTACACCAGTACGTAAAAATAATATTCTGGTATTTTTCACGGTACATGGCTGAAAACAGCCCCAACAAGACCAAAACAGAACCACACCAGATTTCAGACCAAGAAAACTGACTGTGAATCCCGACAACCCATCAGATACATAAAGAAGGTTAAATAAAGTAGTAATATATATTTTGTTTTGTAAAATGATCCGCTGAGTTTCACTTCATCGTACTTTTTATGTAACATAGTTTATTAACCAAAAAGAACACTTAATTGAACTGATACCTCAAGGATGACAATAGATCGTGTCATTTTAAACATAATTTAAATCGTGCAATATTTAATTTATTTTTTATGGGATCTCAGGAACTTATGATTTTCGGTCACGTGACTAAGATCAATACAATGGATTGCATTTCAACTAGTGACCTGGAGTTAACATTTGAATTAAAATCGCAAGCATTTGATTGCTGCTTAATTCTATAGCTTCTTCAGATAACAGCCATAATTTACCCATGTCTTTCGAGTATTCGAACTATGTGATAAGCATTTCATTACTTAAGACCATACAACGATTCATAGTAGCATTTTATATTGAAATTCACACATTTATTTGAAAGTATGTAATTGTTATCGTTTAAAAGTTAATCAATTTTAAAGCAATAACAATAAAATTTAATTCGATGTAGCAAGAAAATGATTATTACAATTATTGAACGAATTAACACCTTCTTTATTTGACATGTTTGAAAATTTATTTTTAATACATAAACAAATATTATTCAATTTTTTAAACTACAACTGTCAATATGATACGTATTGATATATGGTTTATGTACGAGAAGAACACAGTTTTTCCATAAAAGAAACAAATGATCTCACTACTCATTCATCTCATCTCAAACAAATAACAGATATCTGTATGCTTTATTTTGTAAAGACAATATCAACATTAATCTTTAAAAAGTATGTTCAAAAAATCTAAGAACTTAAATTTAAAAGTTGCAATAGCTGATTTCCATGTCTTGTAAATTTCTGGAATTTTTGGTGCCAGTACAAACTTATTGCTTACTGGCTAACGTAATATAGGTATTTAGTAAGTAACAACAAAATATTTCGGAGGGAAAAATCGAAAACAAACACCAAACGACTCATAAACTATACCTTTGTAGGTATGCTCGCATCCACGATTATTGTTTCGAGTTTCAATGTATAAAACTCTTTAAGACCTTTGGATTTTTATTTGTATGTATCAATAAGCGTTACAAGAGTTCTCAAAGTATTTAAAATTCTTTCAGATAATCAATATTAACTACATTTATTTCATAAAGACTTTATTTAATAATATAAAATGAAGATTTACTCAGAATTTAACTCATGCCAATGGTAGCCTATGCTATATTTTATTTATTTAGTACAAAGTTATCAGTTTACGGTGACCACATAAATAAGAACAATGATCCACAATACAATACCTAACTATTTTTTTTATAAAATGCAATCATTATCAAAATTTGAGAATCAACATTAGCACTCTAAAACTTATAACAATTATTTAATGCATATATTAAATATTATTTTATTAAAATAATTGAACTTTTATAGCATATTTCCTGAAACATGTTTGCAAAAATATTTTTATTATGAAATACATTAATTAATATTGGTTTATAATTTTTCATTAAAATAAATAACATAGTTTTGAAAAATAAGTTTATATTATAGCCGATCCCTTGCGGGTTAATGCAAGTTTTCGAAGCACAATATTGTTGGCAAATACATAGGCCTATTCTAACAATCTGTCATTCCATATAGAAAAATTGGGAGTTGTAAGATTGGCCTAATAAATTTATATTACAGTGAGTTATTTAAAATGGATTTTTTTTCGGGAGTAGAAATATTTTAAGAAGGTAGTATGTCTTAGGAGGTATTGTATTTAAGGAAAACTAACACATGGCTTTTGTTAACTTTTGTTTTTATTGGTTTATTGTATTTTTTAAAAAAGTTAATAGTTGAAATCATTTGAAAATATTGTAAACTTAAATCTAATTTATCGCTGGCACGAATGTTACTGAATCTGGTATTAAAATATGGTAGTTTTCCTTCTGGCACAATTCCGCCTCGCCTCTTCGAAACAGGCGGAAAAATACCATACTGGAAAAGTGCCATACTTTATAATCTAATTTATCTATAGCACGAATGTTATTGAATCTGGTAGTAAAATATGGTAGTTTTCCGTATGGCACAATTCCGCCTCGCCTCTTCGAAACAGACGGAAAAGTACCATACTGGAAAAGTGACATACTTTAAAAAGGACACGTGCTGCTATCTGGCTTCATTTGAGTTAACCTAAAAAACTATTGGAGTTGACAGCGCTGTCTACAGACGAATTCTCCACACTATTCTGAGAACAGAGGCGTTGTAGTCATTCCATGGAGTGTGTAAAAAAATATGGCACAATTCCGCCTCTTCCTTTTTCAAGTATGGTACTTTTCCAGTATGGAACTTTTCCGTCTTTTTCGAAGAAGAGAGGCGGAATTGTGCCATACGGAAAAGTACCAAACCAGTATGGTACTTTTCCAGTATGGTACTTTTCCATCGCCCCCAGGCTACCAGGAGCTATCACCTGCTGGAGTACGCCATCTTGTGTGTGTACTTGTATTATAGAGTACATTTCCATCTGGATAATTTTATTCTAACCTGCTACAGTGCAGTAATCATTTATTACGGAGGTGCCCCCCCGCCATCTTGAAATTCGGCCGCTATCTTGAAATCATGTAATAATGTAGCTAGAAAAGCGGGAAAAATTCCAAAATTCATTAAATAAATCACTCATTAACTTTCATATCGATTCGATCTGCTCCAGTCCTTAGTTCGATCCTCGATCGATGCAATAATGTTTAATTTTATGAAGAAAAATATAATTCCAATAAACCATGTTCAACATTCTTAAAGAGACTTTAAATCATCTACTACCATCATCCTATCAGACATCAAGACCACCATATTGGAAATTCGTAATTGTAATGCTAGAGATTCGGGAAAAAGTTCAAAATTCATTAAATAAATTTGTAATCCATATAATAATTGATTGGATCGACTAAGGTCCTTGGTTCGATCCCTGGCCGATACAAAACAACTTTAATATTTTAAAAAAAGTACCACTAAAGTGGCAGGTTTGAGAAAATAAAAAACACCACAAGTTCCTTTAAAAAAACTTTTATTACATACATACCACACTACAACAAGTACAAAAAAATACACAGACAAATTACTAAAACCATTTGGATTCCTCGATTCAAACAGTCTTCTTATTGTACGGACTAAGCCTTTTACATGACTTTAAATGTCTATCCGATCCGGTCATCACCGCAGCCAGAGACGGACTGAAGTTCATATCACTTATATAGTCTCATTAGCCGGTACAACACATGAGTCAAATCAATAACCATGTTCATTATAGGTCTAGGAGCATTTTTTATAATGACGATGTAAGCTATCGAGACGTAAAATTAGTTTATTGCACTTATTGCACTGAAATTGTATTCTTTGAACATTATTAGAACAACCGCTTCTTTCATGTCTGCGAGCATTTGAGGTGATAGTAAATGATGCACCACAGTATTTGCACTGATGCGAAGTACGCTCTTCATTAATTAAAGTATTCAATGCTGATGAAACTTCAGCTGATGGTGGAACAGCACATATCGAAGTCTCCATCAGTGTTGTCAGAGGCGTTGCCAACGGGATCTGCTCCAACATCGTCGGCGCTGACGTCATGGTTCCCGTAGTCGATGCTACATCCTCCATCGAGTTCGACGTTAAATTCGGTAAAGATGCCATCGAAGTCTCAAGAACAGGCAATTACACGACTTATGCACCAGAAGAAACAAACTAGATGATCCGTACACCGTCGACGGCAGTAACAAACTGAGCGTCCTGCTGTCTAGGGCTCGTTTATATACATTAACCAGTTTGAATAATACGCTAGTCAAATCAAGAACAATTTACTAAAATACTAGAGTCAAAACAACATTAAAAAAATAGAAGCACCATCAACAAAAAAGGAAGCACATTTGGAAGCACCATCAAAAAAGGAAGCACATTTGGAAGCATAATCAAAAAAGGAAAAACAATAGGAAGCACCGACTACGAAAAGGCAGCACATTTTGAAGCACCGACTACGAAAAGGCAGCACATTTGGAAGCACCGACTACGAAAAGGCAGCACATTTGGAAGCACCGACTACGAAAAGGCAGCACATTTGGAAGCACCGACTACGAAAAGGCAGCACATTTGGAAGCACCGACTACGAAAAGGCAGCACATTTGGAAGCACCGACTACGAAAAGGCAGCACATTTGGCAGCACCGACAACGAAAAGGCAGCACATTTGGAAGCACCGACTACGAAAAGGCAGCACATTTGGCAGCACCGACAACGAAAAGGCAGCACATTTGGAAGCACCGACTACGAAAAGGCAGCACATTTTGAAGCACCGACAACGAAAAGGCAGCACATTTGGAAGCACCGGTAACGAAAAAGGCAGCACATTTGGAAGCACCGACAACGAAAAGGCAGAACATTTGGAAGCACCGTCATCGAAAAGGCAGCACATTTGGAAGGACCGACTACGACAAGGCAGCACATTTGGAAGCTCCATCAACAAAAAAAAAAAGGCAAAAAGGAAGCACAAGTTACGAGATCTAAGTCTTAGTTAGAAATCAGAATACAAGAAATAAAAACATTAAATTCTTATAATTTTAATTATTTATTTTATTGCTTTACATTATACAAATGCAAGTAAAACAAGCCATTATTGTATGTAGCCAGCATTCCTCAGTTCCTTTAGTATGAAGGATATTTCTTTGATGCACGAATAGTTTCCTGCACAAAGCGAACCATGTAGAAGTCTTAGCCGGTCAACCAGTATGTTTGGATCTTTCCATGATGTGTAATCATTCTCTTCTACCACCATCTTCCTTGCACCTTTATAATAAATATTATGATCTCTGGTGTCTTCCGTTTTACCACCAACCTCAGGGTAACTTTCATGTTTGAGACGGCGATCATCACAAGCTTGATCAGATTTATTTAATATATCACGTCGTTTCCACCGTTTCGGTCTCAGGATACCGCCACATTCTTCGATCTTGGCAGCTTTAGGTGCTTCATCATAATCTATGTCTTTGTCAACATCCTCAGAGTCACTGTAACAATCACCGTTGAAGGAATCGTCTTCACCCAATTTACCGTAATAATTCGATGTTGATGATTTTGAAGTGTCTTCATCGTCTTCATGCTTCCTTTTTAGGAGTCCATCATTTTTACAAAGTAGGAAAGATCTACTTGAATTCGGCTGGAATATATTCTCACTTTTCACGTTAAGGATTCTTCCGTTGTCTTCATTCTTCCGTAAATCATCAACCTCCTTCAATTTAAGTTCTTTTTCGAGATCGGAAGGGCCAAGAAAATTATTGTCGTAATGCAGATCACTCTTCCTTAGGCTAGTAGATTCATCGTTGTCCTCTAGCTTGTACGCAGGCTTGGCGCTACAAGTTCTGCCATGTCTTTTTAGGCTCTCTCTCCACGTAAACGACTTGCTACATCGAACACAACTTATCATATTGCGCAGTGGATTTTTAACACAGTCATTCTTCTCATGTTGTATTTTATTCTTTCTCAAGATAAACTCTTTACTGCAAAACTTACACCTATGTTCTTTCGATACAGCGTCAGATCCCAAATCGGAATTCATATTAGTTACTGAGACTAATGCCAGATACCAATTGAGTGTTTTAAATTAGATGCAATACTTAAATAGAAATTTTTGCATATTTCATCAGCGAGAATTAATATATCTCATGCAAAAGTACTTTATGCATGTAGTTCTGCTTTTCAACAACAGATGTCGCCACATGTTGCTTGCAGGTAAATAATATTTAGTTCTTTTATGCGGGATGCAGGATGCTCACTAACGATCGCAAAAGAAGGATGGCTTCGTTAGACTCCAAGGAAAAGGAAGTTCGTTTTGCATGTTGGTGCTCCACAGATGTCTCATAGTGTAATATTAATTTGACTGAGTAATGATTTTTTTTCCACCTGATAAAAATATTGCAAGTTTTGATTTAGTAGCAGAAATTATCGAATTAAATGTAACTCCAAATAAAATGACATGTCTCATCAGACAAAAAAAAAATCCATGCAGAGAGTGGTTTCTCAGAATAGTCAGAAACACTTGAAGAAACCACAGGAAAGATTGCAAGAACCCGGGAAAAACCATCATAATATTGACAAGAATAATCGGAAGCACACGAAGAAAACCGCCACAAGTTTTCTTTGATATCATTAAAATACAAAAAAATAAAAAATAAAAAATAAAAACGAAAAAAATTCAAACATTCTGCTAGCTTGTGAACTTCTCTTTGATGTGCAAAGTTAGAGTTCTAGTACAAGCCAGAATGTTTGAATTTTTTTTCGTTTTTATTTTTAATTTTTAATTATTTTTTTTTTTTGTATTTTTATGATATCAAAGAAAACTTGTGGCGGTTTTCTCCGTGTGCTTCCGATTATTCTTGTCAATATTATGGTGGTTTTCTCCGTGTGCTCCTGATTATTCTTGTCAATATTTTGATGTTTTTTCCCGTGTTCTTGCAATCATTCCTGTGGTTTCTTCAAGTGTTTCTGACTATTCTGAGAAACCACTCTCTGCATGGATTTTTTTTTGTCTGATGAGACATGTCATTTTATTTGGAGTTACATTTAATTCGATAATTTCTGCTACTAAATCAAAACTTGCAATATTTTTATCAGGTGGAAAAAAAATCATTACTCAGTCAAATTAATATTACGCTATGAGACATCTGTGGAGCACCAACATGCAAAACGAACTTCCTTTTCCTTGGAGTCTAACGAAGCCATCCTTCTTTTGCGATCGTTAGTGAGCATCCTGCATCCCGCATAAAAGAACTAAATATTATTTACCTGCAAGCAACATGTGGCGACATCTGTTGAAAAGCAGAACTACATGCATAAAGTACTTTTGCATGAGATATATTAATTCTCGCTGATGAAATATGCAAAAATTTCTATTTAAGTATTGCATCTAATTTAAAACACTCAATTGGTATCTGGCATTAGTCTCAGTAACTAATTTGAATTCCGATTTGGGATCTGACGCTGTATCGAAAGAACATAGGTGTAAGTTTTGCAGTAAAGAGTTTATCTTGAGAAAGAATAAAAGACAACACGAGAAGAATGACTGTGTTAAAAATCCACTGCGCAATATGATAAGTTGTGTTCGATGTAGCAAGTCGTTTACGTGGAGAGAGAGCCTAAAAAGACATGGCAGAACTTGTAGCGCCATGCCTGCGTACAAGCTAGAGGACAACGATGAATCTACTAGCCTAAGGAAGAGTGATTTGCATTACGACAATAATTTTCTTGGCTCTTCCGATCTCGACAAAAAACTTAAATTGAATGAGGTTGATGATTTACGGAAGAATGAAGACAACGGAAGAATCCTTAACGTGAAAAGTGAGAATATATTCCAGCCGAACTCAAGTAGATCTTTCCTACTTTTTAAAATTATGGACTCCTATAAAGGAAGCATGAAGACGATGAAGAAACTTCAACATCATCAACATCGAATTATTACGGTAAATTGGGTGAAGACTATTCCTTCAACGGTGATTGTTACAGTGACTCTGAGGCTGTTGACAAAGACATAGATTATGATGAAGCACCTAAAGCTGCCAAGATCGAAGAATGTGGCGGTATCCTGAGACCGAAACGGTGGAAACGACCTGATATATTAAATAAATCTGATCAAGCTTGTGATGATCGCCGTCTCAAACATGAAAGTTACCCTGAGGTTGGTGGTAAAACGGAAGACACCAGAGATCATAATATTTATTATAAAGGTGCAAGGAAGATGGTGGTAGAAGAGAATGATTACACATCATGGAAAGATCCAAACATATTGGTTGACCGGCTAAGACTTCTACATGGTTCGCTTTGTGCAGGAAACTATTCGTGCATCAAAGAAATATCCTTCATACTCAAGGAACTGAGGAATGCTGGCTACATACAATAATGGCTTGTTTTACTTGCATTTGTATAATGTAAAGCAATAAAATAAATAATTTAAATTATAAGAATTTAATGTTTTTATTTCTTGTATTCTGATTTCTAACTAAGACTTAGATCTCGTAACTTGTGCTTCCATTTTGCCTTTTTTTTTGTTGATGGAGCTTCCAAATGTGCTGCCTTTTCATAGTCGGTGCTTCCAAATGAGCTGCCTTTTCGATGACGGTGCTTCCAAATGTGCTGCCTTTTCGTTGTCGATGCTTCCAAATGTGCTGCCTTTTTCGTTACCGGTGCTTCCAAATGTGCTGCCTTTTCGTTGTCGGTGCTTCAAAATGTGCTGCCTTTTCGTAGTCTATGCTTCCAAATGTGCTGCCTTTTCGTTGTCGGTGCTGCCAAATGTGCTGCCTTTTCGTAGTCGGTGCTTCCAAATGTGCTGCCTTTTCGTTGTTGGTGCTGCCAAATGTGTTGCCTTTTCGTAGTCGGTGCTTCCAAATGTGCTGCCTTTGCGTAGTCGGTGCTTCCAAATGTGCTGCCTTTTCGTAGTCGGTGCTTCCAAATGTGCTGCCTTTTCGTTGTCGGTGCTTCCAAATGTGCTGCCTTTTCGTAGTCGGTGCTTCCAAATGTGCTGCCTTTTCGTTGTCGGTGCTGCCAAATGTGCTGCCTTTTTGTAGTCGGTGCTTCCAAATGTGCTGCCTTTTCGTAGTCGGTGCTTCCAAATGTGTTGCCTTTTTGTAGTCGGTGCTTCCAAATGTGCTGCAATTTCGTTGTCGGTGCTTCCAAATGTGCTGCCTTTTCGTTGTCGGAGCTTCCAAATGTGCTGCCTTTTCGTAGTCGGTGCTTCCAAATGTGCTGCCTTTTCGTAGTCGGTGCTTCCAAATGTGCTGCCTTTTCGTTGTCGGTGCTGTCAAATGTGCTGCCTTTTCGTTGTCGGTGCTTCCAAATGTGCTGCTTTTCGTAGTCGGTGCTTCCAAATGTGCTGCCTTTTCGTAGTCGGTGTTTCCTATTGTTTTTTTTTTATGATGCTTCCAAATGTGCTTCCTTTTTTGATGGTGCTTCCAAATGTGCTCCTTTTTTTTGTTGATGGTGCTTCTATTTTTTTAATGTTGTTTTGACTCTAGTATTTTAGTAAATTGTTCTAGATTTGACTAGCGTATTATTCAAACCGGTTAATGTATATAAACGAGCCCTAGACAGCAGGACGCTCAGTTTGTTACTGCCGTCGACGGTGTACGGATCACCTAGTTTGTTTCTTCTGGTGCATAAGTCGTGTAATTGCCTGTTCTTGAGACTTCAATGGCATCTTTACCGACTTTAACGTCGAACTCGATGGAGGATGTAGCATCGACTACGGGAACCATGACGTCAGCGCCGACGATGTTGGAGCAGATCCCGTTGGCAACGCCTCTGACAACACTGATGGAGACTTCGATATGTGCTGTTCCACCATCAGCTGAAGTTTCATCAGCATTGAATACTTCAATTAATGAAGAGCGTACTTCGCATCAGTGCAAATACTGTGGTGCATCATTTACTATCACCTCAAATGCTCGCAGACATGAAAGAAGCGGTTGTTCTAATAATGTTCAAAGAATACAATTTCAGTGAATAAGTGCAATAAACTAATTTCACGTCTCGATAGCTTACATCGTCATTATAAAAAATGCTCCGAGACCTATAATGAACATGGTTATTGATTTGACTCATGTGTTGTACCGGCTAATGAGACTATATAAGTGATATGAACTTCAGTCCGTCTCTGGCTGCGGTGATGACCGGATCGGATAGACATTTAAAGTCATGTAAAAGGCTTAGTCCGTACAATAAGAAGACTGTTTGAATCGAGGAATCCAAACGGTTTTAGTAATTTGTCTGTGTATTTTTTGTACTTGTAGTAGTGTAGTATGTATGTAATAAAAAATTTTAAAGGAACTTGTTTTGTTTTTGATTTTCTCAAACCTGCCACTTTACTGGTACTTTTTTTAAAATATTAAAGTTGTTTTGTATCTGCCAGGGATCGAACCAAGGACCTTAGTCGATCCAATCAATTATTATATGGATTACAAATTTATTTAATGAATTTTGAACTTTTTCCCGAATCTCTAGCATTCCAATTACGAATTTCCAATATGGTGGTCTTGATGTCTGATAGGATGATGGTAGTAGATGATTTAAAGTCTCTTTAAGAATGTTGAACATGGTTTATTGGAATTATATTTTTCTTCATAAAATTAAACATTATTGCATCGATCGAGGATCGAACCAAGGACTGGAGCGGATCGAATCGATATGTAAATTAATGAGTGATTTATTTAATGAATTTTGGAAATTTTCCCGCTTTTCTAGCTACATTATTACATGATTTTAAGATGGCGGCCAAATTTCAAGATGGCGGGGGGGCACCTCCGTAATAAATGATTACTGCACTGTAGCAGGTTAGAATAAAATTATCCAGATGGAAATGTACTCTATAATACAAGTACACACACAAGATGGCGTACTCCAGCAGGTGGTAGCTCCTGGTAGCATGTACTGAGCATAAAATGTTGGATCCATGATGGTCGACAAGGACAAAGTCATATTTCAAGGTCAAGGTCAAATTTCAAGGTCAAGGTCAAAGTTCAAGGTCAAGGTCAAAGTTCAATGCCAACAGTTGAGGACAAGGGTGTGGTGACTAGAAAATTATACTAACATGGTATCAGCACACTCTACCGGACGAAAATAAGATGGTGATCTCCAGCGGACGAAGACAAGATGGCGGACATGTCGTCATACTAGCTGACGATATATATGCTTTGAAAAAAAAGTGGTTGGAGTCAGTCTGCCTGCGTCCACCATTGAGGAAGGAGCCTGTCGCCATTTTTAGTTTTTTTTTGCACTCACCGGGTTCGAACTGAGGACGATGATCGATATAATCAATCAGAATTCGAATAAGTTAATTTTTTGATGAATTTTGGAATTTTTTTCATTAAAATCGGATAATAATTAAAGATTTTCAAGATGGCGTCCAAATTTCAAGATGGCGACCGTTACAAAAATTGCAGCATTAATAGGTTCCAATATGTCGGAAAACACAACGTCGGAATGTTCGAGAACACACACAATGACGTCATCCAAAATGGTGGATCCAAGATGGCGGATCCGAATTGGCCGCTGTGATCTACTTGTCCCTTTACGATTAGTCCCGTTACGCTGTGTCCCGTTACGCTGTGTCCCGTTACGCTTATCCAAGATGGCCGCTGTGATGTCACAATCCAAGATGGCCGCCGTGACGTCAGAATCCAAGATGGCGGAAAACACGTCACCGAAATTTTCGAGAACACAATGACGCCATCCAAGATGGCGGATCCAAGATGGCCGCCGGGGTCAAGGTCAAACGTCATGGTATCCTTATTCCTAGAAATGGCTTAACTGAGGCTTGAGTTAAGGATGCTTAAGCCTATTTTAGGAATTTGTGTTCTTTCTAAGGCAAAAGACATTTGAGGTTTTTTGAAATCCTAATTTTGCCTCGAAATGGGAATTTTTCCCTCGAAAACGGGAAATTTTGAGTCATTTTGAGTCATTTTTGAGGAATTTTGAGGAATTTTTGCCGCCGTGACGTCACAAAATTAAGATGGCGGACTGACAATCACAATCCACATCCTGCATCCTGATCTCGGACCGGCTATCCTATACTACTTCTTGGGTCCACCAACTCTGGCAGTAATGAATTCATCTAGAACTGTAAAAGTTTTTCTTCTATTAAACTTTTCCAGAAATGGCCATCTTTTGTGATTTTCTGAAAAAGCATTCCTTTAGGAGTCGAAACGACAAAAAGGCAGTATTTGCGACCTGCGATATGAAGTTGTCCCTGTATTTTGTACATGTACATATGACCGATCTTGAGATGCATTTTTCCATCCTTCAGTTCACAAAAATTAATTTTTTTTTCCAGAATTGCCGTTTCAGGAAGCATAGTCTTGACAGTTGCAGGGAATTTGATTTTAATGATGCCATCACTACCAATGAGCCCATCAGGCGATGCTGCTAGAAATTGCATATTTTCGTCAATGAAAAGTCCTGAAGGAATTATGACTAAGCCCAGCTCCTGTTCCAGCTGAGTGACTGTATGAGGTTCGTTCTCAATTCCATATTTAGTTGCTTTGTTTCCAGAGAAGGTTGACTATAAAATAGATTGAACTGTTTTAGAGCGCGGTGATGTTTCTCTCAGTCGACATATTTTTTCCGAAATTTGAAGACATCAAACTCTTTGCTCTTTCACATTTCCACAGATACAGTGCCTTTGTCCAGTGGTTGATGACTGGATATCCTGAATTTTTTTTCTGTCACACTGCAGTCCTCTCAAAAATTCTTCTTTTTTTCTTTTCGTATTCTTCAGGATTCATGTCTGGTATCTGAGAAACATTGCCATAATGTGAGTCTTCTGAAAAGTTAATTTTCTTTTTAGTCTTCTTTGTGGGGTTTTCCAAGCGCCTCTTTTTTTATTTTTTCAGCAGAATTTTTTATTTTTTTTTTTAAATATTTTTTTGAATAATCACCAGGACTGTGATTTGTGAATTTTTTGTGAATTTCGGCTTGTTCGTTACCATCTGCATTGCACGAAATCACGGAAAGTTCACTTCTGGTAAGGTATCCACCACGGAGAGAAAAGGTGAGTCTTTTACCACTAACAAACTTTGCAACAGTATTATTAAAAGACTCAGCTCTATTTGTTGTCATGTTTTTCAAGAGACTTTCTGCATGATGAACTACCAGATTATTTGCTGACATTATTTCATCCCACATGCCCATACTTTTCATACCTGTAACTATATTCTCTTCTGTGCTTCTAGAACCATCACAATAGTATTCCTGTTCACTGCACTTTGAATGGTCCCCGAATACATGAAATGGTCCATTGTGAATATCACTCCGTAATTCCTTTACACGTTCTTGTTCAGTTATTCCTCTCTCACCTTTTCTGTATTTAATTGCACACGTGATGGCATAACGAAGACATAGTAGCCTGTTTGACAATGCTTTCCTAATCACTATGGGAACATTTCCACATGTATTTTTAGTCTTCGTAGCAATATCGCGTAATCGTCTGAGGTAATTCCTGAGAATGTGATTTACACACTCTATTTTTTGTATTACGAACGTATGTCCGTAAGGTTTCGCTTTCTCCAGCTGGCACATTACGCTGCTATCACTATCTCCTATAATACCAATACATTATTCATTATAACTCTTTCAATAACTACCAAAAGTTTTTTTTTATCTACTTTTAAAGATGTATGTAGTGACAATAGTTAAACACACACACAAATTTAAAATAAAATATCTGAAAGGAAAATGTGTTAGCAAAAAATTATCAAGAAGTTTTTCTTGTAGGTTCTTACCGATCAGCTGGTGATATTTAACGCCATGCATTGCAACACTGCACTTAAACCGCTCAACAATTATATCTGATTCCATTGCTGTAGCAGATTTGTTCCAGTTTTTATAGCAAACATGATCACTGACAGGTATATCCTTTGACTCCGCACGGGTACAGATGAAGCAGTATGAATTTCTTAACATTAATGAAAATTACTTTGTTTGTTAGAGCACCAATGATGCAAGCCTGGAAAAAAATATATACACACAGTCAAATTATTAGTGAATTGACTATAGATGATACGTAAACATTATAAATGATTGATAATGCAAAAGACTAACCACTCCCGACAATGCATTGTAATTTACATATGATCGTTTACACCAAGCTCCATCAGTTATTACAGTAATAAGGTGAATCCCTTCTGCATCTGCGGAGCCTGCAGCCACTGTTAGGCGAGCTTCTTCTTTCACTGCTTCTTCCATTTGAAGCCATGCTACGTCATGTATAACAGACTGTAGTTGCCTTTCACATTTGTAATATTTATCTTTAAAACAGCAAGGCATGTCTAGCGATGATGTAATTTCTTTCATTTGGGTAAAAGATTGTCATGTTAGTAGCATACTGCTGACCCAAGCATTGTTAATGTCCATACACTTCTTGTTTGGATTGTCCGAGACTAATTTATCTTTCACACCACACATGGAGCACTGGAAATGATACACACTCTCCATACCTTTTCTTTGTTCGTTGATCAATTTCATATTTTCAAACGAACAATATAATACCTTGTTATGCCTGCTCATTCTTCTTATTTCATCAAATTAATGGTTGACATCAAATATTCTCCACCTAGTCGGAGAATGTTCTTTTACAAAATAATTGGGAAAATAAACATAATTCATTTGTAATTTACAATTTTTAACAGAAATTTGGTCAAGAGGTTCAATACCACTTACATCAGAATAATCACAGCCATAGAGCTCACAGAGATTTCTTGAGGGTATTTCATTACTGTACTTCCACGATGAACTTGCCTGTGTTTGTATGATAATATTATCTTGTTTAACTTTTTTGTGACAGTCACTTTGATCAGAAATGACTGGAAATCTGAAAAGTAAATGAAAGACCTGTTTAAGAGTACAATAATACCTTATTAAATTACTAGTAAGAAAATTGTGCAGTAATTTAACGAGCTAAATGACAATATATTCATACCTATTGGGTGATAGGCCTATGTCTGGGTGGTGTGTTGACGAACTCTCTGGAGGAATTTTGTCGTCAGGGGGTACTGGTTGAAGCATTGTAAGAGAAACTAAGTTTTCTCTGAAAATAAAATTAATAACTTAATTAAAAGGCTAAGATATGTATGTCATTCAATTATTTCCAAAATTAACATTTCAATACATAATTACGTTTAGAAAAGTAAAACAATACTATTAAACTTGTTAAGAATTTCTCTTCTTTAAATACCATATGCTAACACTTGAAAAATGAATTATGTACAGTTTCATATAAAATGGCTTCCAAATTTGTTATATTTATTACGACGTATGGAATAAAATACATATATTTATATTTAACTAAATAATTTTACACACTTGCTGAATTGATTGATAAAATACCAACTCGCCCAGATATTCTAAACGAAATTTCTTGCTACCTCTTGCCAACTTCTGACATACGACTGCGTTTTCATAAAATGCGGCGTGTTCACAGTTCTACATGCCAATATAAGTATAATTAAGAAAATATTGAAAATTATTTTAAGCTGTAGTGTTGATTTAGTTTCTCACCCCTCAACAAGATCTCTTGAATATGGAACAACTACAGAACCATAATTTGCTTCTCTCTAGAATGTTCCTCGATTACTTTCAGCTTCTGATTCATTGCCATTTCTTGTTCTGAAATAAAATTAATTGTTCAGTGTATTTATTTCTTATTTTTATACACATGTCTATGAATCACAAAAACGCAGGCCTACCTTGTTTCAGAGAGGTTTGCTGTAGAAGTGTGAGTAAAATATATTTCAGGTAGTACAAATTGTGTCCTGAAAATAAGACCAACTATGTCAATTCTAAAAATTCAACTTGGAATTGAAATTACATGCTCTATCCTTTAAAAAAATATTTTGCATTCTTAAATTAACTTTAAGAAATTTAGGCCAAATAACAGCACCTTTCATCAGTAATTCTCGAATGATTTTCTGACGAAAAAAAAGATACTGTTTGTAATTTTACAAATCTACTTGATGATACACATAGGCCTAAGGTTTTATGGTAAACACTTGCAGGCAAGCTCAGTAATCACTTAGTAGAAGTATATTCTGAAGGTCACTCGACTACACACGGATCAAAGCTTTACTTTATATTTTAATGGTCCTAACTTACAGTATAATAATATCGTGCTAATGTGTTTAATTTTACCTCATAAACAACCAGTTTTCTCTGATCATTTGTACATATAGAATTTGTTAACAAAATGTAAAAACATGGAAAAAATTCTGTGTAAAATTTCTCTCGTTTGAAAAATCGCAAGAGTCACATTTGTAATAAAACCAACGAATTTTTTTTTGTAATCACAATTAAATTGATGAAGGAATAACTGAAAGAACAATATAGAAAACTAACATGTAAGCTATTTTTCAAAAGTAAACTAACAGAGTATAAAAGTCTTCTAATGGTTTTTCGCAATTTATTTTTGCCCTCACCAGGTTCGAACCAAGAATGTAAATGCGTATTTTTATTAAAATTTATATTAAAACTATAATCAAGTAAATATTTTATGATCGACAGGGGGAAGAGGAGGAGAAGGGCCACTATCGCCCTGAGTAGGCAAGGCCTCGGCCCGCACCCACCTACCCACCCCCCTCCTTCCCCGGTGACATGCCTGTTTAAATGCAGGAATCAATGCAGGAAGGTCTAGTGCGCGTCTGACTGGTGAGTTCCTTAAATTCTGACTATTTTTACTGCACAAAAACATAGGTTGAAAAAAGCCATTTTCGTGATATTGGCGGGGTCGCAAAAGTGTCAAGGTGGGTATGAGACAACTTAAATCCACCAGACCGACGTCGAGTGTTCTTTTTATTCCTTTCCTGCCCAAACAAAAATTGAAAATCTCAAGTATTTTCTAAAGGAGAGATATAGAGGTAAATGTCTACAGTGGCTTCCTTCCATCGTCCAGACGGCGCCCTTAAGGCAAAAAAATAGTGGATTAGTAAGAATCAAGGGCGTATTCTGTGGGAGAGTTGGGGATGTATCCCCTCCCCCAAAATTCAAATATATATATATATATATATATATATATATATATATCATTCCCATCAACAAATTGAAATAATTTGAAAGAAAACCATTCCATAAATCCCCTCTCCAACAGTGAAGTTTTGCTTATTGCTCGTTATAAGAATTATGCGTAGTACTACTGTATAGTGGCCGTTTACTGTAGCGCTTATTTTAGTTGATGAAAGTCAACTATAAATGAATAACCATGGTACGAATACTCCATACTTTAACATACATTTATAAGTATAAAACATGCTCTCCATAGGTTCATAACGCAGAATCAAACCGATTACAAACAAATATTAGCTACATAAAATTCCTGAAAACACTTTCCTTTGTCAAAATTATTGCCACCATGGATACTATAATCGTTCTCAGAATAAAACTTAGATTAAGGGATAACTACTTCAGACTACCCCGAGTTAGACGTTAAAAAATTTACTTTTGTACATCTATCTATATATATGAATATAATATATAAATAAAATGCAGGTGAAAATTGATGTTTAAACTGTACCATAAATTATTGTAGTGCAAAAAAATAGTGCTTGGTTTTTCCTGTTTGGGGTATGTTTTCACTTGTCTAGGTGATCGTAACTAAAATGAAGCGTAAGTTTGGTTAAGTGAGGGGTGTTTAAAATGTATTTAATCTTGCGAAATGATGATTTAATTTGTACTGACAGCAAAAATGCAGAGCGGGCGGTGAGCTCTTAATGTGATTTGAGATTGATTGGGGGTCAGTGACACATAGGTTTCCCAAGATTAAGATATAATTTGTGCACTCGGTCAAGACCACAACAACCTCAACTGGAGATGCAATTATCTTAAAAATAACCGAAACTAGTATGTAAATGGCGGCGCTGGGTCAGGGTTCAGGCAGTTGTGTGTAGTGGGGTCAATGACCGATTGCTCTGACATCACGGCGGCCATCTTGGATAACCTTTACCTTAAAATTTGACCTTGGCCGTGACCTTGACCTTAAAAATTTGCCAAAATTTGCTAAAAAAATCCCAAATTTACCCAAAATCTGCCAAAAATTGCCACCGAAATTTCCAGTTTTGTGAAAAAAAATTCCGCCAAATAATATTTACAAAAATGGAATATAAAAAATTTCTCTTTTTCGCGGAAAAATTCTCGTTTTCTTTCTCAAAAATTCAAAAATTAGGATTTCGAAAAACCTCAAAAGACTTTTGCCTTACAAAGAACACAAAATCCTAAAAGAGGCTTAAGCATCCATCCTCCCACCACCAATACGAAGGTATTTATCATCAGCTGGTATGATGTCATGTCCGCCCTCTTGTTTAAGTCTGCTGGAGGCCATCATTTTGTTTTCGGCTTCTAGAGTGCGCTGACGCCGTGTTAGTGTATTTTTTTTATCTGCTAGAGTGTAGCAATAATTTATTATTACAATTTGACATTTGGGCACCATCTTGGAATTTTGTAATTTTTTAGCTGTAAATTCAGGAAAAATACAAAATTCATAAATAAATTTGCAATCAATATACTGATTGATTCTATCAGTTCATATCCTCGGTTAGATCGCTGGGGTATGCAAATATTATTATTTTTAGTTTAAATATATCTATTTCAATAAATCATGATCAAAGTCCTAAAAGAAGCATAGTTTCCAACTTAAACATCATCCTCTAAGCCATTACGACCGCCATATTGAAAATTTGTCATAATTAACCTATAAATTTAAGAAAAATCCCAAAATTCATCAAACATTTAATTATCTTTCTTCACTTTTTAATTTACATATTTACTTGATACTTGGTTCGAACTCTGGACGAACCTAAAAACAAATTTAATTAAAAAATACGAGAAAAGTGTCAAGTTTCCGAAATAAAACACCCATTTTCTTTTATGAACATAAAATTTATTACCTAATTTATATTCTACGACAGGAACACTTGCGAAAGTTAACCATCCAATAAACGTTTAGTCCTGCATTGGCGTGAAATGGCTAATTCTAAGCTCCAATCGGTTTATACTAGACAGAGACAACCCAGATCCTTTACATACATAGTCTTCCTTTTGACAGAGTGTCTGGACACCATGTTTAACAGTTTGCTTCACGTCGTCAGAACTGTAAATGACAGCAGCCAATGTCTTGAAGGCACACTTCTTCACTTTGTCATCAAACGGATATGGCTTTCCATATAAACAATCAAGCTACAGGCTATATATTAATGGACCGTTTATTGCTACATCATCAGTAAGCTGATTGACTATGTTCTGCCTGATATCGTCAAAAAAAGTACAAATGTCTTTCGACTTTCTAAATGTATTTAGATAATAAAGTCTTTCAATGTTCAACGAAATGCAGACTGCGCCAAGAAGAAGCCATTATCATTCAACTGTAATGCACTGAGCACAGTCTTAGGTTTAATTTCATCTTCAGGCGTCATAGCAGTCACTTGCTGCTCATTTATTTTGTTTTGCTTGTACGCTCACAAGTCTTCAACCTAAACCGAGGAGTCGTAATTTCTACAGGTAGTTCAACAGTAGGCACACGGACTTCACCTTTACATTTTTTCGCATGTCGACGCAAATTATCATTTCGAGTAAACAATACATGGCACTCATTGCAGTGAAAATTCATGCTAAAGAAGGATTCTTTGTACATTTACTCCTCTCATGTCTCCGTACATCATGTGCAAATGCAAACGTCATATCGCAGTTGCCACAATGATGCCTAGTTGAAGACGAAACCAAACCAGTTTTCAATGTAACTGTGGTTGTACCATTTCCAGACATACTCTTATGAACATCAATGCATCGTTGTTGTATAGAAACATTTACTTTCTGCCGCGCAGAAGGATCTTTGCTTGTCTTCATGTGCGTTTTCATATTATAATATCTAGCAAATTGCTTGCGACATTGGTTACAGCTAAACATTTTACGATAAAGGTTCTTAGCAAATTCTCTATTCTCGTGTCGACGAGCATTGCTGATTTTTGAGAAAATCTTGTCGCAGTAACGGCATCGATGTTCGTTAGTTGTTGACGAATCACCATCCAATGAAGTCACCATCGAGGGCGAAATAGCGTTCGTCGAGGTTTCCTGTGCAGCCAGAACTGAAGTCATTACGCTCTCTTCTACTGGTGGTAGCTCGACTTTTGAAGTCTCCTCCAGTGTTGGCGTCGTCGTTGCCAACTCGATCTGCTCCATCATCGTCGTTGCCAATGGGATCTGCTCCATCATCGTCGTCACTGACGTCCGGGTTCCTGTAGTCGTTGTTACAACCTCCATCGAGTTCGCCGTTAAAGACGGTAATGATGCCATCGACTTCACAAAAACAGGTAATTACGCGACTTATGCACCATATGAAACAAACTAGGTGATCTTAAACCGTCGACGACACTAAAAAACTGAGTGACCTGCTGTCTAGGACTAGCTTATATACATACCCCCGATGGAATAATATGCTAGTCAAATCAAGAACTATTTACTATAATACACGAGTCAAAACAACATTTAATCCTGCTGCTTTGTTCACATGTAACACACACTAACTGTGTTCGGGTCCAATTAGACCCAAGATAAATAACTTCTTATAATTAACCAGTAAAATATTATTTGAACTCTAAATTTGTATTAGTGAATATTCACAGATGGTTCAGTGATTCATGGAGCAGTTTAAACTAATTGAATCAGTGAAAATAACCACTAGAAATGGGTGAATATTCATAGATTTCCAAAATAAATTACTTAATATTCACATTATTTCAAGTAATTTTCAATAATTCACTAGTGAATTATTATTCACTGATTTCACAGTGGTTACTTTCACTGATTCAATTATTTTATACTGCCCCATGAATCGCTGAACAATTCGAGAATATTCACTAATTCAGATTTAGAGTGTACTTACTGTATATTGTGGAACGACTTTCACTGAAATACTTCATTTTATTTTTGTGAAATAATTACATAAGTGACATGAAAATTCAAGTTAACTTTATAACAATGTCAAGTACAATCATAATACAGAAATACCATTTAGCGATTTAAAGATTACGTATAATAGGCAATAACACAAAAAAAATAATACAATACTACTATAAATAACACAATAATACAAAAAGGGCAAATGATTCATCTTAGTGTAAAAATAATATGTTATATACTTTTGAAATCTTTTATGACACTTTCAGGAAATTCACAAAATGTATCTGTTTTGCAGTTAGAGTGCAAGAAAATTTTTTATTAAACTAGTGTTCCATGTGTAAATAACTTTCATCTCTACTACTAGGCCTCATATAAACACTACAAAATGTATTTGTAAATTAAGTGTAAATTCAGAATAAATTTTTGTGATTTAGAATTACATAGTAAAATTCAGCAGTTAGGTACATTTGGCACATAAAAAATGCAAATTTGATTTACAGGTGTATTTGCCACATCTCGCACATTTATTTTGGTATTTATTATCTATCTGACTGCGGACACAAATGACATCGGCCCCTTTTTCTGCTTGCAGATCCTTCATGAGATTCTTCACTTGAACTTGGTCTCTCCTCCTCTGTTTGTCTTTGATGACTCTTCACTGTTTCTATTGCGGATTTTTGTCTTGGGAGCACTTCTCGTCCACGAATGTGTTCGCGTAGAAGAGACATGCCAAGAGTTTCAATGAATAGTCGTCGCTTCCTCAACAAGTTCTTTTTCCAATCTTGCTTTACCTTTGCTTTACTGCAGAAATGTCAAGAACATTTGTGAACACTATAACTTGCCATCTGTTAGTTTTTCTTTTGCAAGTATAACATGATATCATTTTATCTAATATATCTACAGCACCCTTGGTAGAATTATAATCTAGGATTGCTTGTGATTTTTTAGATTTTGAATCAACTTTCTTTTCTTAGTGGTATGTGCTCTGAAGTACAACACATTTATTTATTTTTAGGAATGTGTGACACAACCATGGTATCATTTGTAAATGCAAAGGATGATGAATAGACTGTTTTGTTCTTCGTCTGAAGTAATTCAGGAGGAATTGAAGGTTTGTTCTTCCTTATGGCTCCTATCATCGTTACGTTCCTTTTTAGTAATGTTTTACCAAGTAAATAATTATGATGTGAAAAAGTTCTCACACGTTATGTTATATCCTTTCAAACCAAATGACAAATCCATGACAACTCTAAGACCCTGATTTTTTTCAGGATGCTGATTTGGAAGTTTTCCAGTGTATGGCTGAATATTTCATACGTAACTATTTTCATTGTCACTGAGAACCCAAAATTTGAGACCATATTTACCTGGTTTACTGTGCATATATTGACGAAAAGGACACTTCCCTCTAAAGGAAACCAACTGTTCATCTACCGTGACAAATGCTCTGGGGTTATAAAGTTTCGGCAATATCTCCACCCACATATCCCAAAAGGAACGAATTGCTGCAAACTTTTAATTTTTCTTACCACAGGAACGAATTTCACGTTCGTAAAATCTCAGTACACGTGATATTTGGAAAAATCTTTGAAGGCTCATGGTTGCTCTAAAAACTGCTCTACCCTTTTGAGAATCCCATAAGCTTTCTTTTGATTCATTACAGGACTTGAAAACACCAGCTAGTAAAAGTAAACCAATGTAAGCTCTGAGTTCTACAAAGTCAATTGTTTTCCACTTATCCCCATACACACGGGTTCCCTCAACATTAGAATTCATCAGGATGAATTTTTCCAAGTCTTTTGTAAAAAATAATTGAAAAGTATAAAGTTCATCATCAATTCGTCAAGTAGCATACCTGGTAGGTCCTGGTGTAAGATTTAGCACATCTTTTGAAGCTCGTCTTCCTTGTTTCAATGGAGGATCACTTCTGTACTGTATAAACTTATCCTTGTATAACAATGCAGAAGAGTTGGTAGTTTCGTCGTCTTCATCTACTGATGATGATTCGGAAATTCCAGAAATACGATCATCTTTTTCAGACAAAGTTTCTTCATCTGAAGCCTCTGATGAACTAGCGACACAATCCATTTTATTTTATTAGAAGCTTCAAATAAACGAAAATCTTGTTTGAGTGTCACTGAGAATATGTAAACAGCACAGAACACTTGCCACCACTCGTCCTCCCACCAACAGACTAACAAAGAAACAGGATGCCCCATCGGAAGGGAAAGCCCCAGAGAAAGGGGAATCCTCCAGCGAAAGGGGAAACCCCAACGAAAGGGGAATCCGCCAACGAAAGGGGAAACCCCACTGAAAGGGGAAGGCCTCAACTATAGAACCACACCGAAAAGGGAAGCCCCGCCAATGTCCCTCTCGAAAGGGAATTACCACTGAAAGGAAGAACATTTCTCCAAGAGTGGGGAAGTCCCTTCGAAAGGAGAATGCCTGTGAATTTCAATGCGTGATAGTCCCAACAAGAAGTCAGTTTCGCTTACAGGAACTAAGGGCGGCCTCGCATATCTCATAAATTCATCATTATTTTATATATTTTTGTATAAGACATAATAAAATGGAATGATTAGTGTAGTTTGAAAAAAATAAATAAGATATATTTTTGAATACATGCATCGATGAAATTTACGCTTTTCCTCTTTATCAAAAATAGCATTGATGATAGTGCTTCTGCATTTTCAAATTTTTTTGATAAGAAGGGTCTAAAAGGACCCGAACACAGTACTAATAAAAAAAATCATTGCGAATAACAAAAAATGTAATACACATATATACAAAGAAAACTAATAAACAATGTTTCTCAGCTACTAATGAATATAATCATTTGTTTTGGTGGAAAAGGGGGGGGGGGGAAATAATAATTTGTCGTCACAAATGGACCCAAACACAGTAGAAAGTACTAAAATTTACGAAAATCAGATTAGCTTGAAAAACAAATTCTTGATGGTTGATTCGCTTCTTAGGAAAAATTAGCATTGATGATTTTTCTGAAAATTGAAATTTTTTTATATTTTTTAACAATAGGGTACAAAACGACCCGAACACAGTATTAATGAAATTTTTGATTCCTCGCCTATTTTTTTCAAAACATTTGTAATACAAATGACATCAATAAAATACAACCAAATAATCAAAGTCACTGAGCTACAGTATGATCCCACAATTATTTTAACTTTTGTAAAGGATTTAAATTTGTTTTGGGTCTAAATGGACCCGAACACAGCAGCAGGGATAATAAAGAAGCACACAAAAATAAGGTAACTCAATTGGAAGCCAATTCGACAAATATTATGAACACAAAATGTACGCAATGTACACACAGTACACACAGGAAACGGAATAAACACACAAAACACACAGTACACACAGGAAACGGAACGAACACTCTGTAAACACAGTATACACATTAAACGGAACGAACACACAATGTTCACGCAATTGGCGCGCAATACACGCAATGTACACGCAATGTCCGCAGTTTACACGCAATTTTCACACAGGTCAAGCATTTAATGAAAGAAAACACATTTGGTTGGAAAAATCTACACAATGGAAACGCATTTATAGGCCAGTAAACAAGAGGCAAAGTAAGCACTTTTTATCAGCAGACCTGAAATCTTGATATAAGGGTAATTCGAGGACGCTGAATCGAATGGTGTCATTTTTTTAAAATAGGACGTGAAGTTTTTGGAGAAAAGGGTTAAAAATTGGTTTGACTCAGTTTTTCTCAGAATCTAGGCCTTTAAGCGAAAAACGTTTCAAACAAAAGTTGTGAAGAATCAAAAAATACATAAAAATAGAGGTTCCCAGGTCCATCTTAGTATTTTTAAACATGAGCGAGAAATATTGGAAAGTAGTAAAGCGTAATTGTAAAAGTGGGGCTAGTGTGCGTGCGACCGAGCGTACGTGTGAACTAAACACATACGAAGGGTCTTCGGCTATTCTCGGGCCTCTCTGTTATGACTAGCCAGTGCGAGGAGTTCGCTTCGAGCCTTGGCCGAGGACGGACGCATCAAGCGGAGCTGCGAGATTCCAGGAACAGCCTGTTCACTCGCACACAGGCCAGGTGATATTCCCAGGTTTTTCTAGGAAGTGTAAGCGTGCAAAACAACCCGGGTTGTAGCTAACCCTACAGCCTAGCCACAACCCGGCTTAATCCCGGGTGCGTGGTCAGTGGGTGTTAGCACGTTGTAGGGTGTAACTAGCGACATGACTGATCAGTTAAGCGACGAGCAGGTGATGCAGGAGTGCATCGATGTGCCCCTGCCGAGCGACGACGAAACTGAAATGTCTAGTGACGACGGCTTCACTACAGTCTCAAAAAAACAAAAAAACGGGAGGAAAGGACGAAAGACTGCGCCCCGCACTGACGAACCCCGCGATCGCCAGGCAGCAGGCCGAGCGACTTCGCAAGCAGCCCGTCAGAAGGGCAAACAACTCGGCCAGTCAAAAGGCCGCCAACACGTCCGCAGGTTCGAGCCCTGACCCACCAAACCCTGCCCCTCAGGCAAAGAAAATGCAGGTGAAACCCCTGTATGTATTCGTTGATTCTGGCCACAGCTACCCGGCCATTAAAACAGTGCTGGATGCAGCACTGCAGGAGCGCTGGTCCTGCGTCAGTCGCGGCCATGACCAGCTCATGATTCACACTGCCACTGTGGAGGAGTACCACAGGGCAGTGCGTGCACTGGAGCAGGCCGGAGTGCAACACTCTGTGCTGCTGCAACGGGACGAGATCCCGAACAAGTTTGTGTTTTGTCGAGTGCATAGCAGCACCGACAAACAATTCATTCAGGCCGAGTTCGCCGCAATGGGGCTTCCAGTGCAGAAATTCTGGTTTCTGTACAACAGGCAGACCAGGCAGCCTAATAAGTTAGTCGTAGAGCTCCCGAAGGCCGTAAATCCAGAAAGGATTTATGACCTGAAGTCATTTGGGGGCCTCAGCGTTCGTGTTGAGGACTATCGACCCCCCAAAGGCCCCCTCCAATGTGGCAACTGTCAGAGGTTTGGCCACCCCGCAAAAGGCTGCAGAGCCTCCCCTGTGTGCCGATGGTGCAGCAAAGGGCACAAAACCAAGGTTTGCCCCCAGGGAGGTGACAGGACGAAGGCAAAGTGCGCGCGATGTGAAGGCCCGCATTGCGCCAATTACAGAGGCTGCATGGCCAACAAGAGGGAGAACTGGCGTCACCTCCCGTAACAGGAGCGGAAAGACAGAGAGCTGCAGTCCAAACGCGCATTGCGCGAAAACAAGCGAGCAACAGCCGCGGCTCAAGTCCGCCCGCCCCCACAACAAGCCGGCCCCTCAGGCTACTGCCCCCAGCCCCCAAGGCAGTCGTGGCGAGCCCCGAGCTACCCCGCCCCCCCACAATGGCAGAGCCCTAACCAATATTCAGTGTTGAGCGATAGGCATGAACTGGAGTACCCTGTCTAACTCTGCCACAGTGCATCCTCAATTGCATGTATGAGACCGGAAATGGTGAAAGGGCTGAATCTGCGAGCAACAGCAGATGCGATAGAAACCTTTCCGGGGGGTTCGACGGCCGAGCCTCGGTGCATCGGTCCCAAAGGGCCCCATAGTGAATGGATCAGGCCCCATGGTAAAGGAGTTCGACTGGGTATGGTGGTTGCGGTGTCGGGTGCCCGGGCCTAAAAACGGGCTGTAAACTGCACGGCGAGGTTTCCCCTTTAGCCTTGCAGTCGGTGAGGAGATTCAGGCAACCCCGAGGTCTCCTCTGCCTGCTCTAAGGTTTCCACACACCGCTAGGAAGGTGATTGTCGTTTGAGGTGTCGGAACTGTTGCCGGTTCTAGTATCCGAGACATGAACCACCAAGTCCGCGGAAAGGGTGTGTGATGCGATTACATAGCCTCTCCACACCAAGTGGCAACCCTCTGCCTCCACGTTGGCACCGCTGTTGGGGGAGGATCGTGGTGACTATGTTGGGAGGGGTTTCCCCAACCGCTGGTAATAGCACCTCCCTAACTAAAGAGGGCGCTGCCGGGTCAAACTCTGCCACAGTGCATCCTCAATTGCATGTATGAGACCAGAAATGGTGAAAGGGCTGAATCTGCGGGCAACAGCAGATGCGATAGAAACCTTTCTGGGGGGTTCGACGGCCGAGCCTCGGTGCATCGGTCCCAAAGGGCCCCATAGTGAATGGATCAGGCCCCATGGTAATGGAGTTCGAATGGGTATGGTGGTTGCGGTGTCGGGTGCCCGGGCCTAAAAACGGGCTGTAAACTGCACGGCGAGGTTCCCCCTTTAGCCTTGTAGTCGGTGGAGGTACTGAGGCAACCCCCAGGTGCTTCCTGCCCGGACACCGTGATTGCCATTTCCAGCTGGGGTTGGCGGTGTTCGTCCCAGAAGCGTGATGATCCGGTCAAACTACCAGCGAACAGTCTGCCGACGAGACCAAAAGTTGGTCGTAGTACGGGAAGAATCCATCATGTTTGAATGGTTCCCCGCTGAGGTTTTCTTATGGCCCAGGATTCTTGGTGAGGTAGGACTCGTACTTGGGAGTGGTGCCCCGAGTGCTTTAGGGGCAGGTATCAGGGTTCCCTAGCCCATTGAAGTACTGACGTTGTGAGCGACGAGGACAGCTCCGGTAACCAGCCTGGACAGCTGGCAGAGGTTGGGTAGGCCTCCACCGGACCGCGGGTTCGCTGGGTGATTGAGGAGTCCCAGTGTGAGGCGGGAGACCGGGGTAGGCGCCAGAAGTGATACTCCAGAGGGCAAGGGAGCATCCAACTTGCTGGTTAGCTGAGTGGAGTAGGGGGCCAGAGGTGGTGCATAAACTTAGATGGGTAGCCTGAGTCACTTTGCATAGCCAAAAGCTCTAACGCTCTTCCTGGTTGCGTATGCGGCGTGATCCGCATCCACGCCCATGGGGGCCCCAGGGCGGCAGGGCCTCACGGCTAAGAGCGCTGGGTCATCAAAGAAAAGGGGGGAAACCCTAATTCGTGACTTCTGTCTAACTCTGCCACAGTGCATCCTCAATTGCATGTATGAGACCGGAAATGGTGAAAGGGCTGAATCTGCGGGCAACAGCAGATGCGATAGAAACCTTTCCGGGGGGTTCGACGGCCGAGCCTCGGTGCATCGGTCCCAAAGGGCCCCATAGTGAATGGATCAGGCCCCATGGTAAAGGAGTTCGACTGGGTATGGTGGTTGCGGTGTCGGGAGACCGGGCCTAAAAACGGGCTGTAAACTCCACGACGAGGTTTCCCCTTTAGCCTTGTAGTCGGTGGAGGTACTGAGGAAACCCCCAGGTGCCTCCTGCCCAGGCACTGTAGTTGCCATTTTCCAACTGGGGTTGACGGCGGTCGTCGCCTGACGAGTGTGGTCACATCCGGGCCTTAATCGTCTGTAAACCCGCCGGGCCGAGGTACGGCGGGTCGGAAGGTTTTCCGAGGCGACGAGGACACCTCGTGGCTGCACTCTGAAGCGCGGTGGTCTGGTCAAACTACCGGCGAACAGTCTGCCGACGAGACCAAAAGTTGGTCGTAGTACGGGAAGAATCCATCATGTTTGAATGGTTCCCCGCTGAGGTTTTCTTATGGCCCAGGATTCTTGGTGAGGTAGGACTCGTACTTGGGAGTGGTGCCCCGAGTGCTTTAGGGGCAGGTATCAGAGTTCCCTAGCCCATTGAAGTACCGACGTTGTGAGCGACGAGGACAGCTCTGGTAACCAGCCTGGACAGCTGGCAGAGGTTGGGTAGGCCTCCACCGGACCGCGGGTTCGCTGGGTGATTGAGGAGTCCCAGTGTGAGGCGGGAGACCGGGGTAGGCGCCAGAAGTGATACTCCAGAGGGCAAGGGAGCATCCAACTTGCTGGTTAGCTGAGTGGAGTAGGGGGCCGGAGGTGGTGCATAAACTGAGATAGGTAGCCTCAGTCCCTTTGCATAGCCAAAAGCTCTAACGCTCTTCCTGGTTGCGTATGCGGCGTATCCGCATCCACGCCCGTGGGGGCCCCAGGGCGGTTAGGCGTATGGTAAGAGCGCTGGGTTAACAAAACAAAAGGGGGGAAACCCTTAGACAGTCTATGTCTTGGCAAACCCACCCAGGCCTAGAGGCCAGCCCCTGCCCCAGAGGCCCCCGAAGAAACACCATTCGGGGCACAAAAACGGTAAAGGCCGGGCGCAAGGTCAAGTGACGGATCATCCAGGTACTAAGGCGCCACCCAAATCCACCACTCCCCCCAGTGATTCCAAGAAAGTCGAGCCTGGGCAACAACAAGCCCGCTCGTTGCAGACTGACTCACCAACAGTAATGTCAACTGCATCACCGCAGCTAAATCCCGCGGAGAAGCCAGCGATGGACGCGAGCGACTTTCTGAAGCTAGTAGGCCAATCGGATGCCATTACACAGGACCCTAACCTGGCACACGTCCTGGAACCAATGTGCATTTTAATGGCTATTTGGTGTAATCCGTCCAAATCAATAGAGGACAAAATAAAAGCCACCACGGGCTTCGTGACAGCATTAGCGGCCAGCTTTAATGCCGCACACCCTTAATTTAGGTTCTGCCATTAATACTACCCCCGTAGACAGTAGATTAAGTACCATCATTTACTGGAATGCACGAGGAATTAGAAATAAAATAATCGAATTTACCGATCATTTAATTAAACATAATATTAAAATCGCGGCGATAAACGAAACACACTTAATTCCAACAGATCGTCTAACTATCTTAAATTACACTATTTATAGGTGCGACCGCGATACCAGAAGTGGAGGGGTTGCCCTACTAATCCACAGAAGTATACAATATAGTAAATTTCATTTACCTGAATTTAATAAATTAGAAGCTGTTGCAATTACTTTTAAAGTCAATAAACAACAAATAGTGCTTATTTCGATGTATGCACCACCGGGGAGGTCACTAACAGAAAACGAGCTGGACATCTGATATGGCTCAGCTCCCACATTCCTAGCAGTCGGCGATATTAATGCCAAGCATAAAGACTAGAACTGTCGGAGCAATACAGTCAATGGCCTACTGCTGCGAAGACACGAGTCTAACAAAAATTATCAAGTACATGCTCCCTCAGAGCCCACTCACGATAGCGGAGTACTAAGGCACAACCCCGATATTTTAGATATTGCATTAAATAAGAGAGTTCAAACGGGATTCGAACTCAGAGTCTTTCACGAAATGTCGTCTGACCACTTTCCAGTACATCTACTATTCGATGACGTGGACACTGACATCAGTCCTCCGAGAAAAATTAAAGACTACAAGAAAGCCGAATGGAGAGGCTTTCAGACGTATTTAGTCGATAATTTGCCTGGAGCCGATGCTGCCAACTTCGAAACAAAAGATAACATCGAATCAGCAGTCACTGAACTTACAGTTAAAATTCAAACTGCAATTAACTCGTGCATCCCAGAAAAGGTGGTTAGATTTAAGCAAGATGAACTGCCGGTGTATATTAGGGATTTAATTTCTCAGAAAAATAGATTAAGGCGCGAATATACTCGACGTAGGCAGCGCGACATTAAAGCGAGAATTAATGAATTGCAGAAAATAATTTCCGATGAAATAACTCTATGGAGGAGCAGCCAATGTGAGACGAAAATATCTCAGCTACAGGTGCAAGATGGTAGCACCTGGAGTATGACAAAGCGATTCCTTCATAAGATAGATAAAATACCTCCGCTACAAACTCGCACTGGGTTCGCTTTTACACCGACAGACAAGGCACAAGCCTTAGCGAATACCCTTGAATTAGCCTTTCAACCTAATATCGAACCCTGTGACCCACAATTTAATTCCAGAATATACAGAGACCTAACAATTAAACCTAATCAGCCTTTAACCTCAAAACCTTACTTAACTCAATCTCAGGAAGTTAAACAGGCTATCAGGCGTATGAAACCACGTAAGGCACCGGGAAACGATGGCATTCAGGCAGTAGTCCTTAAGAAACTGCCCGATGAAATTTTGGAATACCTAGCTCAATTAATAAATGGAATACTTAAACTACAGTATTTTCCATCACAGTGGAAAGAAGCGAATGTGATAGTTTTTCATAAATCCGGAAAAGATAAGACACTGCCCCAAAATTATAGGCACATTAGTCTGCTGAGTACATTGTCAAAAGTAGCCGAATGCATAATTCTACAGCGACTAAATGCTCACATTAAAGAAAATAACGTACTGCCGGACGAACAATTTGGTTTTCGCAGCGCGCATTGAACAACGCATCAAGTGGTCCGTATGACAGAACAAATAATAACTGCGTTCAATCAGAATAGCTATAATCTCGCAGCTTTTTTGGACATAGAAAAAGCCTTTGATAGAGTACTTCATGAAGGCTTAATTCATAAATTATATAAAACTGGCTTCCCCGATTGTTATATTAAATTACTGGCCTCGTATTTAGAAAATCGATCGTTTAGAGTCACGACAGAAGGAGCACAGTCCGATTTAAAAATAATTTAAGCAGGAGTCCCACAAGGCAGCATTTTGGGGCCGGTTTTATTCAATATTTATATCCACGATATGCCTAAACCCGCACACCGATCGGTTCAGTTTGGCTGCAACGTGGACGATACGGTATTGTTTAGCAGATCTAGTATTCTAGAACTCGCAGCAGACAGATTACAAACCGCGTTCAATTTAATAGAACAGTGGTGCTCAAAATGGCGAATTAAGGTAAACCCTACTAAATCAGAAGCTATAGTTTTTACGCGTAAACATCTCCCGCCACTCGAAGATAGACCACGACTAACACTTTTCAATGAGCAAATTCCTCACAAAAATGTGGTTTAATATTTAGGCGTGCACATGGATAGGAAACTACTATGGCGCGATCACATAGAGGCGAAAAGAAAAACAGCTTTCACTAGGCTCATGACCCTCTACCCCGTCATGAGTAGACGTTTAGGTAGCTCTGTTAAAAACGGAATAATAATTTATAACGCACTAATAAAATCAATAATCACGTATGCAGCGCCGGTGTGGGCAACAGCAGCGGAATCTCACTTAATCAAGCTACAGAGAATTCAGAATAAGAGTATTCGTATTGCGACAGATGCGCCTGTGTATTGCCCCGTAAGGGCTTTGCACAGAGAGCTCAAACTCGAACTTTTAAAACATTATTATTTCCGAACTGCGCAAAAATTCTATGATAAATGTGCCATAAGCAGAAACCCATATATTTCATCACTGGGCGAACAAGATCCAGAGTTGCATGGAAAATATAAAATGCCAAATTCAATCTTGGCTCACAGACCTCCGTAGTGTGCTGTGGCTGGCTGAGCGATCGGCCAATCAGTCTCCCGCGAGTTGAAACTTAAATTATAGACATTAATGAAATAATTTGCTAATTCAAAATGGTCCGAAGCACGCAGGTGTAGGTTCGGCTCCCGGGAGTTCACTGCCTGTTGTGTTAGGGCTGACTCCCTATGTACGATGGGCATGGCCCGCCTGGCAGGCTTCACCTCCAGTGCCGGTTGTGTTTCTGAAAGACATGGGATTTTGAATTGCAAGCTTGCAACAAATACCAAAATGCGAAAAGGTCTTGACTTAATTCACCTGAAACTTTATACACCGACAGTTCCTCTATATTTAACTAGTAGTATAGCAGTAGATATTAGAGATTTGTAAATTAGTAATAAGTCCTAGATACTAAGTAATAGTCATTAAAAATATATATTTCAAAAATAATAATAAAAAACAAAAAATAAATAAAATGAAAATAAAAAATAATATTTATAGTTATTATTTTAGTTTTATCTTAAGCACTGCACGTCCATCCCTGAGTTGGGTGTTTGCATATTTCGTAACCAAATGCCTAGTTTGTAAGTCATTTATCTTTTTTTGTCTTAGTTTCTTAGTTTTTTAGGTGCTGACTGGCGGCGGAGTGAGTGGTCAGTGTAACCACTCACCACCAGGGGCGCTTGCGTCCCTGGTCACTAAATCCAGTCCTGGATAAAAAGCAAAGCGGACCACGAGTCCAAGTGCCCAACCCCCGCATGGTAGACTCTTTTCTACTCTGTCCAACATTTCATCCAGACCATCCTCTGTCTCCTGTAAATTCCTACACGTAATGCATGCCAAATTGCATCCCGCATGAATGTGCCCAGGGTTTTCCCTGTGTCTATGCAGGTTTACCTGGGCCCAACCTATCTCTAGTTATAGTCTAGATTTAAGAGTGAGGGGAGTTAGTCATGGCGCCAATCGTTGCCATGGCTGGCCAATCCCCTCCTAGCACACGATGCATGCGACCCTCTCCCTGCATGGCTAATCCCAGCATGACTAGGCGTATAGGCTACGGCCTGAGACGCACCTAGGTCCCTCCCTAACCCGGACCCCTCTAAAATACACTTAGTTTAAGTTAGGTTAGGAAAAAAAATAAAAAATAGCCAGTGCGACTGAGAGACGAAACCATTTGTTCTCTCTTTCTATTGTCTCACGCATTAGCGAGTATTTTTCGTTCTTGGCCGTCGAGTGTCGAGCGTTCTATATCCTTATCCTTACAAATTATTATAATTATTTTTATTATAAATGCGAATATGAGTGAGTTTGTTTGTTTGTTACGCTTTCACGCAGGAACTACTCAACCGATGATCATGAAATTTTATGTGCATATTTTTGAGGGTATAGTAAAGGACATAAGACACTTTATATATATATATATATATATATATATATATATATATATATATATAAAATTCAGAAGGGCAAAAAGTTTGATATTTGTATGTATGATCGTCCGACTGCTAGTTTGAGTAATTTGAATGAAATTTAACGTCATCTGTCGTTTCAATAATTCGCCAATTTAATAATTTAATTTCGGCGGTCAATTTACTATTCAATATAATTTTTCCGTCACCGCCAAGCAATACTTAAACTTTTTAAATTGTTGAGGTTATGTGTCTATTTTCTTCGGTGATTGTTGTTTTGACATTGATGCTGAAGGTTATATTTTACTTTGAATATAATTTTGAATTTTAGTGAAAAGGATGTTGATCTAATTACTTAAGTTTTCCTGGACTTGCAGCAAAATTTGAATAGTGATCGGTGGTTGTACGCAAGAGCAATATTGGCGCCATAAAATTTATATCGTTAATAAAATCTACACTTATATTTTAAAAGTGGTGTAAGGGGAAATGAAGGAATATTTGTCAATAGATACAATAATGGATACAGAACAAAGCACTTCATTTCCTTCGGAGTTTTTAAATTCACTTGAACTTTCGGGTGTACCCTCACATAAACTTCAAATGAAACTAAATGTACAAGTTACGCTTATACGAAATTTAGATGCTCCTCGACTATGTAATGGAACGAGGCTTCGGATCACACAATTGGGGCAGAAAATTTATTTATTTATTTTTTATTCTACGTTAATACTTTTAACATTTTAAAATGTTATAATTAAAAATTATTTTTTTTTGTAATAGTGGAACATATTTCAACTAAGCATATATTTAGTTTTTTAAGCTAAATTGGATGTTAGGATTTTTAAATACTCATGATTACAGTCACGCAATAAAAATACAATTACCATATTATTTTATTTTCTTTGCAATGTTCTTTGATACTTAAGGACATAACGCTTGCGAAGCCGTGCGCAAAAGCTAGTATCTATATATATATCGGCGTATAAGCGCGCCGTTTTAAATCGAATCGTGATGCTTATGGCACGTCGTTTTCATATTTATTTTCAATAATAGTGAACCATAAATAAATAAAAATACAACAATATTTCATTTTAATAGAAACTAATATTTTCTGAAACCATTTTAGTAATTGTTTAATATTTTATAATTATTTATTAATAATTATAAATATCTCATCTTTTATTATTTGAATATTTGTAGTCAGTCAACAACTGTTACTAAAATTTTGTTAATTTTAACTCATTAGAGTTCGTTTATAGTTATCTTAGCGTTCAAACAATTAATGTTGTACTTTCATTTTTGTTGAAAGCGTTTACTAATTTTGGGCAAGTCTTTCCTTAATATATTTTTAATTATTATTTTTAATGTGTTTTATATTACTATTTACATAGAATAGTATAAATACGTAGTATTTTAAGAGTTTCAAACAAAACTCTCTTAGATAAGCGCAACTGTATCTAAATGTCAGCTTAATAAGTTTGCTTATACATTAAAAAAAGATTTACCCAAACATTTCAACATATCTTTAAAAGTTTTTTTTTTAACTTTAAGATTTCTAAAATAAAAGAAATAGGAATAATAAAATGTCTAGGCTAGACTGTTGTAGACATAACAGAATATACAAAGGTCCCGCCTACAATATAAAAACATGTGCGTACAGCAATTGTTTTGAGAACCACGTGTCAACCACGCGTAAAATAGAAGCGGAGCAAAATGTATCCACGTTCCCAAAATATTAACAAAAAGATAGCTCATAGAACGTTCAAATTCATGCAAATTGTTTAATGAAAAATTCATTCCTTACAACCGAAAATTTTAATATAATTTGTTATAATTATATTAAAAAAATAATTTTAAAACAATAATATATTAATCACAATAAATTGATTGACAATTATTAAATAATAATTTTTGGTACTTAAATTTAATAAACTGAAAACAGATTATTATACAATAATTATTAATCAATAGTTAACTGATTAACAATTATTAAACGATAAAAATTTAATTTCGTGAATTTGTTAACAAAAAATAAATAATTATTATTTGAAACATAATTATTAATAAAAAATAAATATAAATAATAAAACAATAATTAGTTAATCAATAACTGAAAATTTATTGAAATTTTAAGGGTATCTAATATGTCCGAGGTCTTTCGATTACAATTATAATTGTGTACGAAAATAATATATGTGAATATTGAACTTACCTAGATATAGTTTTTGAAAAAAAAAAAAAAAAAAACGTTCGAAGTGTGTAGATGCAGCATACAAAACTCACACAGCACAAGACGTTTGCAAACCGAGATAGGCCTATAAAACGTTGAAACTAATTTTCTGCTCCGAATCGTCCTACCACTCAATACACAATTCTACAAAAAAGAAAAAAAAATTGTTATAATTACAACAGTAATAACAATTTATACACGAAACGAACACAATCCGAATTCAGAGCGCCCCGTTTTTGATCGGTCACCTTCTTCATAGAACTAGCACGTTTTATTTATTTATAATATTTCCAATAAATTTAATTCTCAAATTAAAATTATGAACACCACTGAATGCCCCGAATTGTAATGTGAGAATTTATATTATGTATATAATTTTATTAGAATTATAATTCTGTACATAATTTTAATTTCTGAATAGAATTTCGTGAATTAAAAGAATGCACTTAGGTAATTTGATTTTAAATATTTTAATTATGCACAAAGTGAAAATTGGCAATGGATATTTTGTGTGGGCCCAATAAAAATTCCGTACGATATAAAATTTATTTTAATTATTTGATTTATAATAAATGTGCTATTTAAATTTAAATTTTAAATAACACCCAGTCGTAGTATAATTTTAATAGATCGAAATTAAATTGTAATTATTTTTTGGCCCATTAAATTTTTTTCCTGGAATTTTGACGACTTTGAAGGTGAAAAAATGCATTTATGTTTTCTTATACCATAATAAAAATGAACTTAAATTATATCTAGACAAAAAATCAATTCCACGTTTTTAGTATCCTTTACTGTATGTTCTAAATTAATTTTATGTATAGATATAAAATTCTTCTTTTGCAAATATGTATGCAATTTGATATACAAATAAATATTTTATAAGGCAAAAGCAAAAAAAATATATAAATAAAATTTTATAAAATGCATAATTTAATAGAAATAATATTAAAAATTTTTATTTCATCTTAAAAATAATACGCATTACATCTGATGAACAAACAATTTTTGTGAGTCATAAATTTATACAAATTAATTATATCAATAAATTTTATGTCCAGGCACAAAATTATTTCATTATTTTTACTCTTGACTAAAGAAAAACTGTTTCGGAAACAATTAGTTTCTGTTAAAATGAAACATTGTTTTATTTTTATTTATTTATGGTTCATTATTTTTGACAATAAATAAGAATACGACGTGCCATAAGCATCACGATTCGATTTTAAAACGGTGCACTTATCGCCGATACACCTATACATAGGATAGAACGCTCGACACCAAACGGCCAAAAAACAAAAATACTCGCTAACGCGTGAGATAATAAAAAAGAGAGGTCAAATGGTTCTGTCTATCACTCGCACACTCTAGCCATGACGGAAAGGCCCGAGAATTGCCGAGGATCCTTCGTTTGTGTTTAGTTTACACGTACGCTCGCACGCACACTAGCCCCACTTTAACAATTACGCTTTACTACTTTCCACTATTTCTCGCTCATGTTTACAAATAAAAGATGGACCTGGGAACCTTTTTTTATGTAATTTTTTGATTCTCTACAACTTTTGTTTGAAACGTTTTTCGCTTAAACACATAGATTCTGAGAAAAACTGAGTCAAACCAATTTTTAACCCTTTTCTCCAAAAACCTCACTTCCGATTTCAAAAAAAAAATTAACACTATTCGATTCAGCGTCCTCGAATTACCCTTATATCAAGATTTAAAGTCTGCTGGTAAAAAGTGCTTACTTTGCCTCTTATTGACTGGCCTATTAACGAAACGTAGGCGCATTTTCATGTACATTCAACTCAGTAGGATGCGATCGATCGTCAATGTTAAGGATAGATATAATGCCTCCAATATTTTATAAATCCAACAGTTTTTAGTTCCAAAAGTTATTGGTTTCAATAATTATTGGCTCCAACAGTCTGTGACGACTCCAACAGTCATTATCTCCAACAGTCAATTATCTCCAACTTTCTTTAGCTCCATCAATCAATTATGTCAAAAGTATTTGACTACAAATATTCTTGGGCCTAGCGCTATTTGACTATAAGACTAGCAGGCTACGAAGATACGAGATTACAGGACTGCTTGTCCACATGAGTACTTGACTACGAAACTACAAGTGTACAGGGCTTTAATTGCTGCATCTGTCTTCGGCTGAATTTTCTCTTTGACTCCAACTGCTCCAACAGCATTATGTTATAAAATTACAAGGCTACTTTGTTACGTAGCTACATGTCTACGAGGCTCCAAGGCATCATGACTACGCGACTATGAGCCATGAGGTTACGAGACTACGGGATTACGAGTCTACAAGGTTACGCGACTGTGATACTACAGGACTACGAAGTTTTCAGAACTCAACGTTACGTATTCGCGAGGCTATAGGACTACGAAGCATCCAGAACGCAAGGTTACGTAATCGCGAGGCTACAGATCTACAAAGCATCCAGGACACAAGGCTACTTGGCTACGAGACTAATTGGATCTAACTGTTGTGGACTTCATTCATCGGCGAGAGTTAAGTTATCTCATGCAAAAGAACTTGTTACAATTGTTGCCTATTCCTGCCAACAGATGTTGCCACATGTGTTGAGAAAAATATTTTTTTTAAATGTGGAATGAGGGATGCTCACTAACGATTGCAAAACATGGAAGGCTTCGCTATACAACAAGGAGAAGGAAGTTCGTCTTGCATGTAAGTGCTTCTCTGATGTTTCATGGCATATTATTTGACTGAGTAATGGATGTTTCATTTTTAATTTCAAATCATAAAAATATTGTAAGACACAACACAAGGCCACAAGGCTTCGAGGATACATGGTTCCAACTGGCCACAATAGCTCCAGTCAGCGGTGAGAGTAAAGTTATCTCATGCAAAAGAACTTGGTGCAAGTAGTCCCGATTATTGGCATGAGATGTCGTCACGTGTTGTGTGCGGGATACTCACTATCGATCGCAAAATAAGGAAGGCTTTTCTAGACACCAAGGACAAGGAAGTTCGTTCTTCTTGATAGTGTTTCTTAACCGTCTTATCACATATTACTGGACTGAATAATGATATTCTTTAATTACACTTCATAAACATATTGTAAGTGCTGATTTAGTAGTAGAAGAAATTCACTATTTAAAGGTATATCTGAATAAAATGGTATGACTCATTAAGTAAAAAATCCTTCATGCAGAGATCGATTTCTCACAAATAACCAGATGCACTTGGAGAAAACCATCATATGTCTAGCCAAGAATAATCAGGAGCACTCGGAGAAAACCATCAATATATACTGTCAGAAAAATCAGCAGCACACGGATAAAACTATCATAAGTTTGCCTTAATATTAGAAAAAATCACAGTAAAAAAATTAAAAATAAATCAAATAAAATAATAATATAAAATAAAAAACAAAAAATTGATAAAAAAAGACAAAAACTTCTGGCTTGTATTAGAACTCTATCCGTGCTCAACAACCGAGAAGTTCACAATCTGACAGAACAGGCTATTGTTATTTTTTTTATCAATTTTTAAATTTTTATTTTTCAATAGTTTTTAGATTTTTGCGGGATTTTTTTCCAAAAAAATGTAAATTTCGTCGGATTTTGAGAATTTTTGGCAATTTTTGGCAAATTTTGGCAAATTTTGAAGGTCAATGTCATGGCCAAGGTAAACGTATAGCTAAAGATCATCCAAGATGGCCGCCGTGACGTCAGATCAATCGATCATTGACCCCACCATACACCACAGCCTGAATCCTGTCCCAGCTCCGCCATTTACATACTACTACCGAGCTGTAGGCATTTCATTATTTTATATATATTCCGTAAAGGGCTCCCGGTAGCCGCTGTTTGTGTTTTAAAACGGCAAGTTATAGAATCTAAATTTAACTTTTAAAAAATTACACGAAGGCATAAATTTTTAAGGGAAATATGAATATATTTCTTGCACACATGAGTGAATTAACAGCGTCTAATTTAATTTTCGTTTTTTTTTTCTGGAAGCAGGGCAGGGAACGATGTAACGAGCTTGCAAAAAAAAAGTTTCGCCACTCAGGGAGGCGGATCCAGTTAGGGTGTTTACCTTTTCGCGCGGACAGGCGGGGTTAATTTATTTATCGCGACCTCGGAAACAGGGGCAGAGGGCCCGAATTAGAATTAGCGAAGCCTCGCCAGGACGGTGGGATGTGACGTCACCGGTCATGGTAAAGGAGGAGTAGGGGGAAGGGAAAAGGAGGGGGGGGAGATGGCCGACCGCAGAGCACGAGACATCAAACGCGAGAGCGTCTATCTCCGGTCAAGTAGCGAGGTGACCCGCCCGAGTCTTGGCCTGGTCGTCATGGTTCCGGTCTTGCGTAGTATCCTAGAATCATCTCAGCCCCATTCTGTGTTCAACATTTACTACTAGCTTTGGCCGATTCTTACACCTAAAAAAAAATTCGATTTTTTTTAGGTGTTCATTTTCGTCCCTTAGTTTTCGGCAAGACATACGTTTGGTAAAAATAGAAACCTAACCCTCGACCAGCTTCAAATATTTTATCGTCTCCCAGCCTAGCAGATTATGGTGGTAAAAAAAAATGCGGAAATTAAAAAGAAATTGTCTTTTTTTACAACCAATTATTCCTTAAATAGCAATCAATTTTTTTTTCTGTATTTCTAATATATGTTTATGCAATAACATTTTTTTACACGCTTTGAGGGTGAAATTTTAGAAAGCAATAGAAATGCAATGATGTGAGCGTGCACCATGAACGGGTGTTTTACACGAAGAATTATAAAGCGCATCTGCATCTCTACTCTATCCACATGCCGCAGTTGTCCAGATATTTTACTGCGCGCGGCGCCATTACCTGTGTGTAGAATGAATCTGAATTTGACAGACATTTTTGGCTGCAGATTGATCACGACATAATAAACTGAAAACATATATACGACTCGCAGCCATAAGTGCTTCCCCGGGTTTGTTAACGTATTTCAATTGAAGCTGAACATAATTTTTTTTGTTAATAACAGAGAAAGTATGAAGATGGTACACAGAGCCTCTGGAATATGTTTAGTTGAATTAGGTTCTACAACCATCACGAATTTGGTTGCTTTATTTTCCACATATTTTTGGGGCATTGGTGTTTTCAAATTATTTTGTCGGAATGAGCCTGCAGCCGAAGTTGGTCGGTCGAATTTAGACTCATTCTGTGTATTGTTTATTGTCATAATGTTGTACAATAATAACGATTTTTCACATCATGTAAAATTCTTTGGGTATTGATACCTTACTCTTTAGTAAATCCCACAAAAACATAAATTATATAGCTTCATGAAAACACTACAATGTGCGTTCTTCCCGGGTGAAGTCTGTAAAAATACTGTGAATTTTTTTTTGCCGTGCACGGAGGTTGACCTTAGGTGACCACTGTTTCTGCCGCATCGCTACATAGTTGTCAGTCTACAGAATATTTTTGAGTGTGTCAGGATAGGACTTCACGTCACACAGTTGTGCGTGGTAGCCTTAACGCGACGAGACATTCAAGTTGAGCGAACCGCTCGCTCAATAACTAAAGAATCGGAAAAGAGAGCTACGACTGAACAAGTTGCACTTAAGGCCCGAACTCTATGTGCTATTACAAGACGTTCGGGTAAGGTAGCGAATAGGTACTGCTTTGTTGGGAAACAACCGTAACCTAACTCGTGGGCCGTATTCCAGGATATGTCCAAACCGAATCCCAGTAAGGAAACAAATTGGCAACCGTTTATATAAACTGTGCCCTGCGTGAGGCTGGAAACTGGTTCCAACGCATTCCAGCGGACGTTTCTTTACCATCGAAACAATTGTTACAGCAATAATGCAAGAGTTAGCAGATACATCTAAAAAAAAAACGGCCTTTCTTATATTCTCATGTCTTTTTAATGTTGAGATTATTTCTTGTTATGACAATTAAAGTGTACAAAAATGTATTCCAGGATAGTTGTTGCATCACAAAGTTTCATTAGGCACTCCAACACGCTTGGCAGTTTCCCTGATGATTAAAAGAAAGACTATATATGAGTTAATGACACCAGACGCGGTATCACCATCTGGTAGAAATAAACGAGAAAGTGAGTTCTACGCTTGCGTGGAATTTAGGCAACAAATCGGCAACGGATCGGACGCTAAAATCGGTTTTCTAAAAATAAGGGATTGGCCGTTTCTTACCGTTCACTGGAAATACGGTTAGAGTACAGGTGTAGCATATTCAACACCTAAACCTTAATTGTTGATTCTGTGTTTTTGTGATCAAGTATGGACAAATACTTTTAACTGCATGTGGTGAAGCTAATTAACTATGTTACGACTGGAAGAGTAAGAGATGTGAAAATCATGGACGTTTATACAGAGTAAGTACAATATTTTGCACTAAAAACTGTAAATTTATTAATATATATATTTAATTGATATCATTGTTGTTGCTTTTATCATACAAACTGGTTATGTTTACAAGTTATTACCATTTTCATTATGATATTTTCAGTTAAATGTTGACGTGTCTAAATGGACACGCTGGGCATTAGCGATAGCAAATTTTAATAATTTACTGGTATTGTTGGAAATAGGTTATGTTGCCAATAAATATGGGGAACTATACAAACTTTTTCTCATTCTTTGTGGTATGTACCAAAGTCTCGTCTAACGAAACTACTCAAAACGTTCACGATTGAACACAAACAAATATAATGGCAACAATTACCACATGACGGTTTCAAGTATTTACAAAGTATAGGTCTACATGCTTTATATGCTAGTCTATACTAGAAATTAGTAAGTTATAACTCAATTATAGGCATGTCACATCTAGCGTATAATATGGACCTGAATTATAAAATATGTCAGATAATTCGTGAAAATCTTAAATTCATATTAGGATATTTGCATTAATTAGAAGCATAATAAATTATGCAACAATTGAAAGCTAAATCACAGTGCCTTATTTTTTTCAGGCACTGGAAAAGCATTCTAATGCCAGGCATCACTGTTCAAGAGGCTGTGGATATCTTGTTCGGAGATGGAGACGAGGTTGTAAGTGCTGATACTGTGTTAATTACCCCACCAGATCCAGATGTTCTCACCGATGAAGATTCAGGGGATGAAGATGAAGGTGGCATATCAGATCATTTGAATCCAAGACAACTGTCAGCTAAAGCGGAAATACGGTATCATGATGAAAGAGAGGACGAATCAAATGTGTTTCATCGCTTGCCACCCTCTGCAAAAAGAACATGGATTCATGGAAATATGGAATCCTCTCTAAAACCATTTCCTGATGTGTGTAGTAGCAAATACCAAGATTTCTCAATTGTGGAGTTATTTGAGTTATTCATTTATGACGATCTTGTTGAATACATAGTTCAAGAATCAAATAAATATGCAATATTTAAAAACAATGAAAATCCACACATTACTAAAAATGAACTGAAGTGTTTTCTATGTATTTTGATCCTTAGTGGCTATAACAGTGTTCCAAATAAGATACTCTACTGGGAAAATCGCAAGGGCACACGACATGAGTTTATTTGTAATGCAATCAGAAGGAATAGGTTTGAACATATACTCAGGTTCCTTCATTGTTCTGATAACAATAAAATGAATGTAAATGATAAACTTTGGAAAATTAGGCCTTAATTGGAAAATATAAGGAAAAAATGTTTACAGCACTTCATTTCGCAGCAAGACTCTGTTCGAATGATGGTTATCTTGTAAATTTCAACGTTTATCAAGGTAAATCTACCAATGCAAACAATTTTTATGAAAATAATTTTGGCAAGGCAGCTGCCCCTCTAATACAGATGATTGATGACTTTAGTGAAGGAGTGAGGTTCTTGACTTACCTTTTCTATTTCGACAATTTATTTACAGGACTCGATCTACCAGCGTTTCTGAGAGAAAAAAGTATATGGTGGTACAGGCACAATTATGGAAAATAGGATCCCTAGATCGTGCCCTATAGCATCAAAAAAACATTCTAATGAAAAAGAATAGGGACTACCAAGAAGCCTCAATTGTCAAAGAAGATGGTGTTCTATTTTCAAAATGGGTTGACAACTCAGTTGTAGCTATAGCATCAAATTGTCTTGGTGTCGAACCACAGTCAGGTGTACAGTGGTATTCTCAGAAAGAAAAGCGAATGATACAAGTGCACCGGCCTCATTTGATTAGTGGATATAATCGAACAATGGGTGGTGTAGATCGAATGGACCAAAACATTGCCATGTACAGAGTGAATATTCGGAACAGAAAGTGATATTGGCCCTTCCTGTCATGGTGTCTTGATGTATGTGTTCACAATGCCTGGCAACTGGCACGACGGTGTGGAAAAAAAAATTCTCAATTAGAGTTCAGGCATGAGATTGTATTGGTATATTAAACTAAATATGTCAATGCATCAAAAGGTTTTGGAAGACCATCTCTGCGATTCGCTTTATCAGGAAAGTGTAGAACAACTAACGACATCCACTTTGATGGCATCAACCACCTGGTGAAAAAATTCAGAAGAAAAGATGTGCTGGTGATGGTTGCCTAAAAAAATCTTCTGCTGTGCGTACCCAGTGTAGTAAATGTGATGTTGGCTTGTGTTTGGACTGCTTCGAATATTACCATACAGCGCGTAAATAAATCTCAAAATAAACAATTTGGGGTTATGGCTTTGTGTTCCTACATGAAACATGTTTTTTGGAAAATGTGAACCTACTTATTAAATTTATTTTTACAAGAAATTAATTTAAATTACAGCCAGGAATGGTAAACATAATTTTAAAAAATATATTGTGTACAACATAAAAAAGTGTGTTATTAAATAATGAGGTAAAAATGACTCTGTAAATACCTAGCGTGTCCATATGGACACAGCATGTTGTAAACAATCTAGGAGAAACCAATTTTAAATATTTTTTTTTATGGTTGTGTGTATTTATTAAAAGCAATATAATAGAAAAAAAAGAAATTTAAATGAAAAATTTAATCTGGGCAGTTAAGGGTTAATTTTTGCAATTTGAAATATTGTAAATATTGTTTTAACAAAAATATTGATATTTTGTGATGAAATCAAACTTAATTTCAATTATTGTAAATGATAAATAAATTTTAAGCTACGATCTCTTATTCAACGTTCTCCGAGATATCATCTCTTGAGTTGTAACAGGGGTTTATATTATTTTTTAAATAAATATAGTTAGGAAGCCATTAAGGCGATTGGTGCACGGTAAAAAACGGTCACAGGCCCGAAAACAATTAATTTTGTAACATATGACCACTTAAGAGTCTAGATGCTTATGTGGGTGACCGTTACTATGTAGGGAGGTCAGGAGCTTAGTTCCAGCTCGTCAGTGGTGAGATGGCCTTCATACGGGAAGGGTGTCGCTGGTGGTCGCTCTGCGGCCTGCCATCTAGCGGGAACTAACAAAACCTCGAAGGTTGTATCTCGCTCTCCCTCTAACACACAGCCGATAAGGTTCTATCGTGCCCGGAGGAGGGGAATGTTTATCAGGTTTCTCTTTCACTCATTCTTCGCCATGGGGAGGCACAATGGATTATTTTTTGTCCGCAACTGCGCAGACGTCATGTGGCTACTCCCGCACTCTTCTCACTCAACTCGCTCATTCTCTCACACTATTTCAATAAATCTTTTCAAATCTTCAACATCAATACTTTAAACCATTGCGCTTCCTACGGATTAATTATATTTCATGCAAGTGCCCGAATTCAGCTGCAAAAAAATAAAACGCGTAGTCAATTTTTTTCTTCAAAAACCTTCCCAAACACTGTGTGTTAAAAAACATTCTGAAAGCCCATTTTTCTAGATAAATGGAAATTCTAAATCACCTACGCCACAAGGAAACATTGTGCTTTAATATTATGTAAAGAAAACACCTCTTAGTTTTATAGTTATGTAAAGGTGGTGTGATATGTTTTAGATGTCGCACCATCTTATCATCCATGTAGAAGAGTTACCCGAAAAGCTAACAAGACTATTGCCATGGAAATGGAAATATGTTTAAGGAAATATTTTTCAAATATTTGTAAACAGTAAACAACATATAAAAAATCTTATAACTGTAAAATTAAAATACAAACAACCCTTTAGCAAATTTAATTTCAATATGAAAAAGTCTACAATAATGTTTACAAGAAACGAAATTGCAATAGCAATACAAAAATATCGCAATTTTGTTACATTGTTAATATATATATTATTTTTAATAAAGGCAATAAAAATGACATACTCAATATTTGGAATACAATAAATACTTTAAGCCCTACATAATTGCTGCGATATTCACAATAAATGCTTTTCTTAAATATAGTAATTAAAAAACATCGTAAATAAATTATGAACATACATATTATGGTGAAGGAAAGTGGACACTATCACACTGAAAAATCTTAGAGGGTAGTTTTCCTCATCTTATTTCTTTCTTTGCGTTTTTGGTCTTGTTCGTTAAAATATTTAATGTTCAAATACTTGATACGCATATACGTTCTTGTCCTGACAAAACAGTATATAACTTCTTCTGGATATTTATTTTCAGTAGTTCCGCAAATAATTTTAGTCAGTGATTCAAAAATCCGCTCTTTTTTGCACAAATTGTTGCCATGAATATTATCAAAACACATTTCAGCGATCTTTATTAATTCAAAAATTTCATTAGTGGGACATTTTAAGTTACCCTTTGATTGTACATGTATCCAGCTATCGTCCTCCGAATTGAAATCCGTAGTGCCAAGGTCAGGATATTTATTTCTGAAACGGTGAGCTATATAGCCAGAAACATATTTCAGCCCTTCAAGAGAAATTTCGTCACTTGAAAGGGGCCTGGCCTCTAAATCTAAGTCTATTTCTTCCATGTCAGCAAGATCTATTTCATTTAAAGGTGATTTCTCTTGAAATGTCTTTGTAAAATACATTTCCTTGCACAAAAGTAGTTCTGTAATTTCATTCTGATAAGCAATCTCCTGTTCCATTTCATTTGACGAAAAATCACTTACCAAACACATTTCGTCTGTCTTCTCATCCGTGTTTTTCCGTTCAGCAAAAACTGCTGCAGAATGTTTTCACAATATGTAGTTTATAATTCTGTATTTAAAGTAAATGGGCGACAGATGCGTATTTTATTACATGCTTTATATTAGCTTCACCTGTATGTTTGTTTGTCTGTCCGTCTGTAACTCTTTTGACTAAGAGTGAGTGTCTCATCACTGTAAAATGTCCCACCAAATTCATTACGTTCGTTAGCCGAGCGGTCTAAGGCGCGCGACTTCTAAGACGTCAGCTTTCGTATTCAGCGATCGTGGGTTCTACTCAAGGCCACGCCGGAAAAAAAAATGTTTTTTTTTTTTCTGGTAAATTCTAAGATTATATCCATACATCTAACTGTAAATAATTCGAAGAGACTTTACCATTTCTTTGTGACGTTGCAACTACAAATAGTTATCTCAGATGGTAATAGGTAGTGTCGGTAACTCATTTCCCTATGATAATTATACATAAATATAGTTTAAAAAACTAAAAAAACATGCTTTTAAAGAATATCAAACTAAAAAGTTAAAAATAAATATAGTTTAAAAAACTATAGAAACATGCTTTTAAAGATTATCAAACTAAAAAGTTAAAAATAATTTTAAAATTTAATTTATGACAATAGTATATAAGCAATACTAGTATAAATGAGAAAAAAGCATGGGGCGCTTAATATACAAAAAATATGGCACAAAGCGCCTCAAGCTTTTTTCTCATTTATACTAGTATTGCTTATATACTATTGTCATAAATTAAATTTTAAAATTATTTTTAACTTTTTAGTTTGATAATCTTTAAAAGCATGTTTCTTTAGTTTTTTAAACTATATTTATTGATGTTCCATACCTCTAATATACGGACAGAGAAAAAACCACTCTAACACATCTTAGTTCAGATTAACTGTTAACAAATATTTAGGTTAACAGGTCCTATAAATATTTCCGAATGTTTTACTGACTGAGTTATACTGGACATTAATTAAATTGATCGCTGATATTTATACTTTTAAACGAAATTTTGAATTTATAATTTTATGTAAACTCTAATGCGTTAAAAAGTGTAACGCAACACTACACACAGGTAGTGATGTCTATTGCACTGCCCTATGCACATTATTTAACAAAAAAATAAAATGAAATATTAATTACTGATAAATAATACCTTGATGTCGTGATACAAGTAACACATGCTTATCTGATATTTATCTCAATTAGAATACGAAATAGGAATATAAAATAATTAACTGATTTTAAGACTGATTTATTACTTACACAGTACAGTGCATTTTGAAGACAAATGGGTCTTAAGAAGCGAAAATCGTAATCGATTAAAGGATGGTATGGTGTTTGGTATATTAAGGTTTCCCTCAAAGTAACGGTTTCAGAATGCTTTTAAGATATTAGTTACATCCCAACATAAGTTTAAAACATTTCTCTTAAGAGTGTGCTTCGTAGCATTAAAAAATGTGCCTTAATTATTTTGCAAATTTATCATTGTTATGGTGACGATGTCAGGGGTTTTCGTAATTTTTTTTTTAGAAATATAGTACAGTATTAACAACTACGTTAAGAACTGTTATTTTATTCACACAGAGTAAAGAAATACAAAATGCTAAAATTTGGCGTTTGTCTTTTTATATACTATATAGGTTTGTTATTATATGTGTGTTGTAACATGTATAAAAATGTTAAATATATTCAACAATATTTGGTTATTATATATATTAAAAAACTTTTATGTACGCGACTTGAAACTACGTGAAAGGTTTTCAGTCTATAAAGGCCTATTCTATGATTTTTTTAAAATTATTAATTCTTATGCAAACAATTAATAAAATTGGAAGTTTCTTACATTGTCAGTATATGCATAGCATTACAGTTATTCCAAACAATTCTCTACCAGTGTTCACCTAAGGTTTGCATGTTACTTTGGTTCTTCTACTAATACACGTATATTACAAGAGGTTTGTAATAGATTAAATGAGGTAAGTAAGAATTCGTTTTTATAAACGTTGTGTATGAAATTATAAATTTTGAGATGTATAATAACAAAAAGAAGTGCGTTCCGAAGACATATGTCGGTAGTGTTACCCACTGAAACATTATTCCCACTTCAACTCTCTGTAAAAATAAAAGTATGGGGTTGAATGCGTCAAAAGGGGTATATAAATAAAATTTGAGGCTTCTTCCTTATTTCATACGCTAGTGTCCGCCACTTACATTTGCAAACCAAAATTTTTCCTTTATGTTGTAATTTACTCTGCGTAATCACAAAACATTTTGGCAGTAATTAAGTATTTAATTTTTAAAAATGAAAGCATTAATGTTTTGAAAAAAATATTAAAGCGATGTGGGGAAAAATGTTTATAGATACTCCAGTAAAATTTTCAGTTTGATTGTTTTGATAGTTTCGGAGCTGTTGCGAGTTTAGTTTGGAGGATTCTTCGGCCGCGCGAGGCGTGTTTGGCTCTTTTTCATTTTCTTCCAGTGTAGGAAGCCGATACCCGGCTCTCCAGATGTATTAATGTATATTAGCTCCATGAGCGCGACCTTGACAGACCCGTCGTTTCTTCGGTCTCCTCTCGTCATCCCTCTACACCCCATTCTTCCCCCTCCCCACCCGCAGGCTGCGGCCCGCCAGCCGGAGCTCCGCCGGACTACCTGGTTGCGACAAGCGCCGCCCTCAGCGCCACGTCACGGGGACATTCTTCCCGGCGGCGAGAGTTTTACACGCAGCACTAGAACTGTCACTCCAGAGGGCGTGTTTTGAGTCGGATCGTATCAAAAAGAAAAGGATATGAAAATATATACATAACTCAATAGTGTTCTGCCAATTATGTTCTATTTTCATTTAAATTTATTCTTTAAATCGCTACTGAAGTAGTCCAGCAGTGATCAATGGAAATTGTCAATATTAAACTGTAATTTTGACGATGAAAATTTTTTCTTCTTACTTTTATATGTGCAGAAACCTATTCGTACACTCGTTTCTTGAACTATACTTAAGTTTAACATAATTATGTGTTTTTTAAATAATTCTGGCTTGGAATAAAAATAAATGCATTTAAAATGACATAACTCAGTTAAAAAAAGTTTATTAAAAATATCCTAGGTATATTATGTCTTAAAAAGAAGCATCAAAAATAAATATGTACAGTTAAATTAGTTTTGTCGTAATATTTTCCATGCACCAATCGCCTTAAATCAGGATTGGTAAGATAACTTTAAAACTCAAAAATGTTGTTCTTAATAAGTTTACTATAGTTATTTTGGAGTTCACTTCTGTGGTAAAGAGATAGAATAATGAGATGAGTTTGGTTATTGTTTGGCTAACAGATATTGCCATATTTATTTAGTTCTGAATTTTTACATTGGCATGCCTGTGGGGAAAGAGAAAATATGTAAACACATTTTGGGATTTTGTTTAAGTTATAAAAAATTTATTAAAATTAAACTAAAACGTTGGATAAGAAATTGGAGAAATGTTCTCTACGTTGCAAATAAATAAGCGATTTTATCAAATACCCTTAAATAATGGCAAGTATTTAATAAGGTGAATTATTTAATTATTTAAAAAATATATTTTACATAAGTAATTTAATGTGTTGGTGTAAACGATGGCAATAACATTAGATAAAATAATATAGGTACGTGTTTAAAATTTTTTGAATTGTCTACCTCACGAAATAAAAAGGAGGTAAGTGTGATATCATCAAGGTAAAATTTATCCTTGAACGTACTAAAACATAAGTTATCTATTTTAAAATTTAATAGGCTTACCTACTTATAACCACTGAAAAAATATTCTTAAACAGTTTTCTTATGAAATAAATCTTTTGTTCACTCTAAAATTCATCGTGTCCATTTATTAAGTAAAAGTGTTTGGAAATAATCGCATTTGTTTCTTTTAATAGTAAGGTTTTAGCAATAATCTAAAATTGTGTGAGCGAAGCCACGGGTTATTAGATAGTATTATATTTAACTATAAACCGTTCCGAATTGCTGCCAACGTGCGTAATTGCTTGGGGAATGATTTTTCGCGACTGCATTTGACTTCAATAAGGTATGCCTGCATCAGCAATTGTTTCCATGCATGGGAGCAAATCTGTAGGATTCGCATTGGGGCCTAGTGAGAGGGAGGGGATTTTTCGAGAGATTTGCACGTGAGGTTAATCGACGTTTCATCTCTGGATACAGTGCTTGTATGTTGTGTACTGCTCATATTTTTGCCTGTATGTGTACAATAATCAGAAAACCTTAAATAATACCGAAATTTATTTACAATATATAGTTTTAACATCAAACACGGTTAACAGTAACACTTGTGCAAGTGCAGGCAGGCCCCCTTAGCGAGGGTCTTCTTAATTCCAATAAGGGAAGGGCTTCCCTCCCCCCCAAACCACCGGGATTTACGACCATGTTTCCATGTAATTGGCGGCCGTCTGCAATAGAAGCTAATGCCCTTTTTTGGCCGGGCCATTCAGGACGCGTTTGCTTTCGCACTGGGTGGCTAGGATTGGTGTTTTGACAACATTTACATGTACCCGAAAGAAAACCAACCAACTACGAAACACTCTCAATGCTGCAAAGTTTGAACATACAGCTAGCCTAGACATCAAGCGCCATTCCTCTGTTACAGAAATACACATTTATTTGCCTCCTACGAACAGGGGCGCAACAACAGGGGGCAAGGATATTTCGCCCCCCCTCTGAAACCTTGAAGTGGGGGCAAACGGGGGCAAATAAAGTGCTGTGTAATCAATTTTTAGATAATAAAACTGCTTAAATAGCACCATTTTCCACCTTGACATACAATTTTTTCCCGGAGGAGGACCCCCGGACCACCCGCTTCAATAGGGGGGATCGATGATTCGTTATAAAAAGGTATATTGCTCCCCCCTTTGGAAATTTAGTTGTTGCGCCCGTGCCTACGCACAAGACCTCTCTCCCATGCACACGACCTTGCTATGCGTAGTTGTAAAACATTATGTTCAAAAACATGTTGTGTATGTGACCTACGTTTTACGTTACCTATGTATTTTTATATGTGAATCCATCTTAAGGCTTGTATGCATAACAGTGCTACATGAGATCCACGTTATTTCTGTAGAATTAAAATAATAATAATAATGTGAGCGAGTCTTTCAGTACTCGCCTGAGATATGTAAATTCTAACTTCGGTGACGAGCAAATTCTTGTGTTCTCGTGTTAAAAATGCACTTATAATATGAAACTGAGACACGAAATTTAATATAGAATTCTTCAAAATAATACCAAGCGTGATAAATATACGCAAATTGTGTTTTCAACTAAATTTCTTGACGCGAATCAAAAGTAGTTTCCGCAACCGCTTCTAGAGTTCCTTACTGGAGCAGTTATGTCGGTAATCGAATCATTCGATTTGCAGAGCGAAAGTTTAAACTATATAATGAAACGTCTCCGATAAAATCTAAAAAGTCTTGACGAAATACTAAACCATGGTTTTGCACCTGATTTTCAAAAATTAATTTTATTATAATATTGTTCATATTGTTATTATTTCATTAAGCAGTTAATACCTCAGAGTTTCCATTTGGCTTGTGAGCATTGGTTCGCACAACCCACCACAATGGCAGCACTGTGGTTACACATTTCCGTTCCGTTTCACTTCCGTTCCATTTACGAAATTACTTCTACCAAACGCCGTATAAGGAGAGCTAAAATGTTACAAAAATTAAACGGAACGAGGGTCACGGGTGTGCATGCTGATGCGTTCAGTGCGCGCAACGGGCACTCGGGCCGCGGCCCCGTGTCGCGTCGCCGTATTTCACGTCGCGCGGCCAGGACAATGGAGGCGGGCGGCGCCACCCATTGCGAACCTTCCTCTTCTCGCCCTCCTGCTCGCAGGGGCACCAACACCTACAGCCCCACCTTCGCGCAGGGGTACCAACACCGCCGTGGCGGAGTTGGGCGGGACGAGCCCTGTCGCGCCGTTAATTAAAGGAAATGCGCGCGCGCGGCTGCGAACAATACCACTTACTGTGCGCCGGAGACGTTCAGGGGCGACCGCATCGGGGCGGAGGTGACGAGCTGCTCAGCGCCGCCAGCAGCCGGCCAAACGCCATGGTGGTTCGTTCGGTATTTTCCCTGATTACATATCTTCTTCACCATAAAAGAATGTCCCAGTTTAAATGTTATGTTATAACAGTTTAATTAAGACTATTTACAACCAATATCACATCAAATTAAAGGTAAACAAACCTGGTTTTTCTTACAAATGTCCAATATTTTCACCTTTAGTTATATGACACCCATCCAACTAAAAGTACAATTCTTCCCACACTATGGTTTACAATTCCGAAATAATGGAAGCAATAGCCTCTTCAATTGTGTGTCTCAATTCCGGCAAATCATTAAGGTAGCGGCGGAACATGGACACGATCTTTTATAAAGCCCCAAAGAAAAAAAATCGCATGGCTTTATGTTAGGTGAACGTGCTAGCGAAATAGAGCTGTGTCGTCTCCACCATTACGACCAATCCAATGGTAAGGGACTTAGAGGATAAACCACTCTCGTACAAAGAGAGGGGGTCAAAATTAAACTTCAAACGAAACGTTGAACTGAAATTACAGTTTCACTCATAGCAAATTGCAGAACACAAAACGCTTCTCGCTCAGGAGTCGCCATTTTGCGTATGTGGCGCTGCCAGTGAGAAAACAACAAAGCAATTCTCGCTCTTGCACTTATCTTAAACTGTTCGAGTTATTCTTTAATTGTGACATTGCACCAAAACTTTACAATGCTTACAATAGTTAGTATTAAAATTTATAACTGCGATTTTATTTTATGGAAACACACTATTATGCAACTGTAACTGTGTAGGCCTATTTGTTTGGTTTGTTTGTTCGATCATCACGCAAAAACTACTGGACCGATTTTCATGAAACTTTTTTTTAAAGCTTATGAATAAACTTTAAAACTGGTATGTACTTTATCACGCTACATTGATGGGAGCAAGAGATATAACAACAAAACCTTTTTTATTTATAACCAATTGCAACCATAATAAGGTGAGCTCCAATTTCAAGTTCATTTATATTTAAGGGAAGTCAATTTTAAGTTCACTGAGTTTCCATTTGATTGTTTCTTATACAAATCTACATTTTTGCTCGTATTTCGATGAAATTTAGCACACTTGACCATCGACGCACGACTACGGCATTTGAATTGAATTTTAATGTTATTAATGTGGAAGTGACTGATGATTTCAATAGAACTAAATAAATAGGAATATATAACATATCAAACGATATGTTTTACTCAAAAAGACGATGATATCAAACAGCACCTACCTTGTTTCATAACTTTTAGTGTTTTTTCCGTAGTCGGGTTACCGTTTTTTAAACTTTTTTTTTTTAATTTTCCGTTCTTAATAATTAAACATCATATACCAGGACATTCGTGATAAAAGAATTGTTTAGTATACGAAATATGATAAATAAAACCATATTCTTTATCCGCGCATACCGATAACGCTGCGAGATACAGCATAGGCGTAGTTAATATGAGTATGTGTGAAATTTAAGCTTAGTAGTAAAGGTGAAAGTTTGTAAGAAAATGTGAGGATGAGAGGGAGATGTGTGAGTGTGTGTAGTGTAGATATGTATGTTATCTTGCTCATAGGCGTGCGCACGGTAGATGCCACAGGTGCCTTGGCACCACCATTAGGGTTAACGTTATTTTATTTTTTACAAGCAGAAATAATACATACTTACAAAAAACCGTATTATTTCCAAAAAAATATGTTTTGCAATCGTGTCGAGTTACAGATATGTGCTCATAACACTATCAGTATATCAATTATCAATCGAACCAACTATACACACGGAAACAAGCCAGTTGCAATTACTTGTGTTGTACACGCGGGCCGCGGCTACGAAACTTCTGAAATGTAAATACTTCTCCTAGTTCTCCTCGAATTACATAGAATGCGCGCTCGGTGTCCACTGTTCACTCCACTCGGCAGGCGCACGGAATAATAGCCGCCGTCCGCCAGGTAGCACTACTGTGTAGTGTTTACTCTTACTGTTTACTCATCAGTTTACTGTTCTAATGAGTACACGAGTACAGCCTGTATTTGTTACGTGGATCACTCATTAATTAATTATCATTTTATTTTCACTAGTTGACAGTTGTTATGGTTCGTTTATTGCTGTATATATCTGTCTGTATGATGTATAAATGGGTGATTAAAATTAAAAAGCCTGATCCCGAAAAGGATTACTCGATGACTTATATGCAGTCGCCGACAAATCATTATTGTTGTATTCCAAAAGTTAAAACTTTTGCCCACTCTTATTTGTGTATTTTTATTATTTTAATATATTACATATTTGAGGTATGTTACAAAAACTCCCTTTATTTGTTGATTTTAAAATTTAACATTTGAAAATGTTTTTTCTAGTATTTATTTGGCGTCTTCAGAAAACATGTAAGTACGGTTTTTCAAAGCCACCAGCATGAATTTCGTGCAAACAATTTGTGCAATTTACTTTATGGCTCAACAAAGCTTAAAACTGTAAATAGTTTAGTAGCTTTCCTGGCGATTAAAACGTTCAAAGCCATAATTTGTCATAAAAAATGTTAAAATTTTTACATCTGCGTATTTAATGTTTTTGTTCGGAAACACCTTAAATAGCACCATTTTGCGCTTTCAAATCCAAATTTTTCCGGGGGAGGACCCCCGGACCCCCCGCTTTAGGCTCGGGTCCGTGAATGATAGACCTGTTGTGTAATCCGGCACCACCCCTACTGAAGTCCTGCGCACGCCTATGATCTTGCTCTACATAATTTTAAAAATTGATACTTTACTATATACCAACAGATGAATATATACTACAATAAAAAGGAAGGAATGAAAAATCGGTTGAAATATTTGTTCACAAGGTACAATCGAGGCACTAGCTGCAATAAGGGCCTTTGTGACTGAAGGCCCTTTTTTCGGAGAATGCATTTTCTGAATCTCCATGTTGTTTTTAGTATACTCACCAAGTTCTGTTCATTACCTCTTTGGAAGATTTTACAGCTGTTTTAATAGTTCAATGTCAAATGCCCTTCTTGCAGAGAACATCTGGCTACTCTTCACTTGTGACTTTTGTGAAGAGTGTGCAGTGAAATTAGAGAATAACCCAAATGATGAATGTCGAAGACCTTATGAAGCTCACCGAAAAAAGGCTGAGAGATTCTATGAGCTGAAAAAAGAGTACATTGAAAAGGCTAAATCAACAGATTCTTCATGCTTGGTAATTGAGTTTGATTACTCTCAGAATCTTCCACTACCCAAGTTAACAGTAACAAAGCAATTCTATAAAAGACTTTTGTGGCTGTATGTTTTAATGCCCATGTACACAACGACAATTCCTCTTTTTTCTATACTATGTTGGAATCAACAGCAAAAAAGGGTCCAAACTCTGTTGCATCTTTCATTTTTGACTGCATCAGCAAGAAAGCCAATGAAATGACCAACTTGAAAGAGATCATTTTTCTTTCTGATGCAGCAGGCGGTCAGAACAAGAATAAAACAATGATGATGTTCTCTTCTTGGGCTGCCAGAACTTTTGGTGTTGACATCACTCATGTCTACCCAGTAAGAGGTCATTCTTTTGGTCAGTGCGACCGGAACTTTGGTGTGTTGAAGTCATCATTGAAGAAAAAAGAAGTAATAGAGGTGCCTGATGTGTATTATTCCAAAATAGTTGAATGCCGCAATGAACCATCACCATTTGAACTCAAAATCAATATCGATATTCTCGACTGGGAAGACGCTTTAAGATCTCATTTTCTTAAGAGCCCACAATCATTAAGAAACAAATTTACGCTACAAAAATTTTCTAAACTAAAATACAAAAGGGATGGAACCATGGTGGCATATCCAGCATACGGAAATCTTGTATGTACACCGTACAGATTTATGAAGACACACCCTGAAGAAATCCAGCTGACAACAGCCAAAAGAGTTCCACTGAAAGTAGCTAAAGTGAAGGATTTGCAAGACTTATATATTTATTTGAAGGAGGACAGTAAAGTTTTTTATGAAAAGTTTCTAGCAGATGCGGTATTACAAGATGATAGCAATTAAACAGATAGTTTGAACGGAGATGTAAATGAAGAACTTGATTTGGCTAATGAATAAGAATGTTGCAATGATTTTTATTGATTTTTTCGTTTTTTATTTTTGCCTAATAAACAAATATTGTATTGGTTTCTAAAATTATTTTTGTTCTATTCATAGGCCTACTTATCATGGTATTTCAAGTTTCTGAAGTTTTATTGCATCAAATAACCGATGTAAAAATGAAAGCCTTTAATGCAGAGAAATGAAAATTGGTATTTTTCTTGTTCTCTAACAAAAGGGCCTTTGACATGGTTCTCTTCTTTATTTGTTCTAGATCAGAGTAATTGACTGTCTGGTTTTCAAATGTCAGATCTCCATAGTAAAAGTTATAACTAATCAAACACATAGGGTTGAATAGTTTTAATCTTCACTACAGCTTTCCACTACATGTATGAAAACTTTGACAGCCGATATCTCAAAACACAATTTTTGAATGTAGGCCCTTATTGCAGCTACCGCCTCAATCGACCCCTCCTATTGTTGAAGTCGGTTAAAATGTAGCCTATGTTACCCGGGCCATAATAAAGAATCGATTGACACCTTACTCTTCAAAATCAGATCAATAGTTTAGGCGCTACGGAGGAACATACGTAAATACAAACATACATAGCTACATACAAACATAGTCTGCTAAAATCATAACCCTTCCTTTTGGCT